>NW_024066957.1:0-1200000 GCF_015039405.1 Cantharellus anzutake | reverse complement strand
GTATTGGTTAGCTCATTCCATTTAATTACCTTTGCCAATATTCCGGAGTTTAACCTCTGAGTTCGGACTTTCCGGACTTACTCCGGACCTTGCAACCATTGCATTGTCCATTTCAATTCCGCTATTCTCCCTCATTCCTATTTGGGCTGCTGCTTCCTTTCTATTCAGTCAGCTAGCCATTCCCGACTCCCATCCTCCTTCCTTCCTTCTTGGGCCTTGGCCCTTCATTCCTCCTTTGGGAAACACCATTGAGTCAAACACTTGACCCTCGGAGTTGTTACTCTTTCCATCTCCCTTTGTCTGCTTTCATCCTACCCTTGTTCCTTTTGATTCCGGACCCCTCCTTATATACAATGTACCTAGTAACTTGTAACCTCAGTCCGAAATCGACATGAATTCCCCCAAGAGACTTTCCCTCTGCTAGATCTGAAATTAGGGACCCCTAGGACAACCAGCAATGGCACAGTGCTCCGCCTGAGTCGCTGAGGCCAAGGTCCTTCCATGCTAAGTCTCCGATTCCATTCCGGAGTCGTCCAAATCCGCACGTTCTAACACAGTCTCGATTCCCTGATTGATTGAGTGTACTGCAATTGTTTGAATAATTGTCCCATGTTGATCTACTTGCCCTGTGTTGCTTCCATCATGTAATGTATGATCACAATTTACAATCATTGACTCGAGATCAGTTGCAAACTGGTTCATTTGCTCATTTAGTCTGTGACATTACTTGCAACTTTGGAGTAATCAATGCTTCTACAGCTGAATTTCACTACCTTTGCTATTCAGAACCTAATTGTGCAGCCCAGGCACACTGCTCCCTCCTTGCTGTGTCCTGACACTTCCAGATTACCTCTGCTCCTTCATCACTAACCTTGGAGCCTCCATATTCCGCAATCACCTCTGACTCCCTCGATGGTCACCACCCCCTCAATCCAATATATTACCTACACCTCGCTAAGTATGGATTCCTGAAGGCCTCCGGGTGGCTCTGACATCCGCTAGCACACCCCCACCTCTGCTGAGCAATTCACTTGCTTGCCCTGCAAGCCCACCTTCAGGCCAATCCCTCCTTTCCGTTTCTGGGTTATAGCCTGCCACTCTGCTAACCCTGTAACCTGACTCATCAGTAATATTCACTCAGCTAACATGTAACTCTGTTAGCTCCACTCTGCTCAGTCCTGCCATTCATGGGCCTGCCCTCTGTCAGAGACCGGATTCGAGACGAGGGAGTGTCTCCATAGTGGGGGGCTTCGGCCTCAGCGACTTCTGCCAAGAGCGCTGTGCCTAGTGACACGTCTGTGCCCTAACTTACTGACTGACAATCAGAACCTAAGGGGGGGTAACTCTAGTTGATTTTATTACTGGAGTGTAACCTATGTACAAGCGGGATATATATATGGTTACAGCGAAGACGGGTCCACAATTGGCGGAGCCGAACAGAGTGGAGCTAACGGGGATAAACATTAGCCGACTGAATATTACCGACAAGTCGGGTTGCAGGGTTAGCGGAAAGGCAGGCGATAACCCAGAAACGGAAAGGAGGGATAAGCCCGAAGGTGGGCTCTGCAGGGCAGGCGATTGTATTGCCCAGCGGAGGCGGGGGTGCGCTAGCGGACGTCGGAGCTGTCCGGAAGTCTTTGGGGCTCTGTACTTAGGGAGGCATAGGTAATAAATTGAAATGAGGGGGTGGTGACCATCGAGGGGTACCAAGAGGATTGCAGAATACGGGAGCTCTGAGGTTAGTGAAGGAGGAGCGGAGTTAGACCGGAGGGAACGGAGGGACTGGAAGTCGATGGCTGGGGATGGATATGACACCCTCTATGTAACTATATATATACATAACTTGTAGATAGGTTACACCCTAGTGATAAAATCAACTAGAGTTTCCCTCTTCTAAGTTCTCATTGCCAGTTAGTAAATTAGGGCATGGTCATGTAACTAGGCACAGCGCTCCTGGTCTAAGTCGCTGAGGCCAAAGCCCTCCACCACAGGGACATTTCCTTCATCCCACATCTGGTCTCTGACACCCCCACTGGGCAATTTAGTTGCTTTCCCTGCAGGTCCACCTTTGGGATGATCCCTCCTTTCCATTCTTGGGTTATAGCCCATTACTCCACTAACCCTGTAACCTGATTTGTCGGTAATATTCAGTTGGCTAACCTGTAACTCTGTTAGCTCCACCCTGCTCAGTCCCACCATTCACAGGCCCACCCTCTATGTAACTATATATACATAACTTGTAGATAGGTCACACCCTAGTGATAAAATCGACTAGAGTTTTCCCTCTTCTAGATTCCCTTGCCAGTTAGTAAATTAGGGCACAGACATGTAACTAGGCACATGTCAGGGCACACCCACCTGACCCAGCCCCAGCTGACCCAGTCCCCCACTACCCACTCCTTCCCTACTTCCTCCTCCTTTTCTCTTCCTTCCTTTCTTTCTTCCTTCTCTTTTCTCTCTTCTTTCTTCTTTCCTTATTACATGGACAACTTCCCTTCTATCAGTGTACCATTGACCTGGCTGCAGTATGACATGCCCAAACCCGGACCTGCTGGGCGACCTCCCACACACCGGGTGCTCCTGGGATCTCTTGCAGAGATACCCAGATGGATGTGGCTGTGTGCATAGATGATGTGGCCTTAACCACATGTATATAAACACAGCCTAAGTGGGAACTGAGAAGCAACCTTCTTCTCACACTTCCCACTTTAGCCTAAGTGGCCAGGGACACCTGTTTGCATGGGGCCATTGTTATGTGCAGCCGCATCACACCCTACTGGGCCCTCAGCCCTGGGCGACATACCCAGATGCTCTTGACCCCAGGTCGGTCCCTGACAGCAGAAGAAGGTTTCAACCCATTTCCCCCACCTCCCCTGCCATGGTGACACAAGAACAGTATGACGACCTGCTGGCCCAGTTCCAGGAACTACAGGCCACTGTGAAGGCCCAAGCCCAGGGCCAGCCCACGCACACACCCGTGCATGCGCCCAGACCACCCAAGGTTGCCCCCCCCCACCCCCTTCTCAGGAGTCAGCAAGGACCTCGACCACTTCAAGGCCGAATGCAGGATCTACCTCTACATCTGCATGGCCAAGTTCCCCAGCACCCTCTCCCAGGTCCTCTTCATGCTTTCCTACATGAAGGAAGGGACTGCAGGAGCATGTGCGATGCAACACACCATGGTGCTACTGACGATGGGCTCTCCCACACCCACCATGGACAAGTTCAATGCAGAACTCAATGCCATGTTCCAAGACCCAAACTGGGCAGCTACCGTCTGACAGGGGAGTGACCCCATGGACAAGCTCATCCAGGAGTTTGAGATATTGGGGCCCACCTTGCAGCTAGGCGACGTAGGGCTAGTTGACCGCTTTGAGCAGGCAATCAACTCCTGGCTCCGCAAGAGCATCTACCAGCTCCACCCTATGCCCACCACCTGGGCCGAATGGAAATGTGAGGCCATGCTCCTTCACAGCCAGTGGCAGCGCTTCCAGAAGACACAGCTGTGCATGCCCTCACCCAGACCCCCTCCCCCACCAGTCCCACCCATGACTCCCATAACCTGCCCCAGACCAGAGACAAACCTGCACCCGGAGGTCGCCAGACCCGACGCCTGCACCCGGAAGACCTCCAAACACTGATGAAGGGGCTGAGGGGCCAAGTGACAAAGGATTAGAAGCAAATGGGAAGGGGCTAGGCATGGACCAAAGAGGGCGCCTGGAGACCCAGCCTATGTGGAACGCATGCCAGCTGCCCATGAGGGATGGCTCATGCAGACACCATGACACACATGAGTTGCTACCAGCACCGAAACTCCACCGAGTCATTGCAAAGAAAAGGAGGAAGGGAGCACCCCCAGCCCACAAGGATGAGGAAACCGCAGAGATGACCCCAGAGGTAGCAGTGTCCCCACCTGCTATCTATGTCCTCTCCAAACACTCCCCAAGATCCCTCAGCCTTGCTGTGAAGCTGACCACCCTGACCACTCTGGCCACTCCTCAACTTGGGAGCCACCAGGAACTTCATAAGCCCTGAGTTCATCCGAAGGCACAGGCTCGAGACCACCCCACTCCCCCAACCCATCCCCATCTGCAACGTCGATGGAACCCCAAACGAGAATGGGGCCATAACCGAGGAAGTAGAGGCCCTCTTGACGTTCGGACGCCATACAGAGCGGGCCCACTTTGCAGTCGCAAACCTTGGGCAACAGTCCCTCATCATAGGGCACTCGTGGCTGCTGCACCACAACCCGGAAGTGGACTGGGTACAGCAAAAGGTCGTCATGTCCCGCTGCCCATCCTCCTGCTGGCCACCACAAGCATGAAGTGACCAAGACCCCACACTGGAGCCCGGAGATGGGATCTATGCCACGATCATCCCTCCAGAATGGGGACACAAGCTGAGAGTGACCACTACACCCTCCCAGTGGATGGCCCAAGAAGCCCACAACCTGGAGGCAGAGCAGTACCAGGATTTCCGGGATGTGTTCTCGAAAGAGGCCTTTGATCAACTGCCTCCCCGGAAACCCTGGGACCACGCCATGGACTGCTGGATGCCAAGCTCCCCAGAGGGAAGACCTTCCCACTCTCATGGCCGGAGCAGAAGGAGCTTGTCAGGGCACAGCCCCTGACCCCACACACCCTCAGGTACCCTTCCCCCATTTTCTCCTATTTTTCCCTTCACTGTTCCACAATCCCGCATGCATGCAGACCGTGGGAACATTCTGGGCGAGTTACTCGCCCAGAAACCATCACAGCCACAACCGTGGGAACTTTCTGGGCGAGCAGCTTGCCCAGAATCTTCCCACGGGGGGTGCCAATTATGGAAAGTCGGCAAAGAGCTGAAAACTGTATAGTTCCTGGCTCCCATTTGTAGCGGCTTCACAGGAGGTTGAGAAGGTTACCCTTCTTCTCAACTCATTTCCTGTGAAGGCAAGTGTAACTAAGCTACTTCCTAAATGCGTAGCAACTCATTTCCTGTGAAGGCTGGGGCTAGCCCCCTCAGTGAGTTTGAAGACCTCAGACTGGGACTAGATACCCCAGCGACTTGGAGGATCCCCTTGGGCCCGTTGCAAGAGGGCTCGCGGCTCTCTATGCCGACACAGCTCGTGGGGGACAACTCTCCCTAAACTCTACTTTCTTGACTAAACTCGCTATGCTCGATCCTTAACTCCGGTGTGGGTTCTCCGGGATTCCGCAAGGTCCGGGCTCAACTAATCTACTACCCACTCGTTGTGGGCTAGACAGTTGCCCTTATTCCTACTGTTGGATTCCACACACTCACTCCAACTCTAGTGCGTCCTAGCACCTTAGAGAAAAATGGGGGAGGGGAGAACTTCTTTTCCAAAATCCGGTATGTACAGGATATAAGGAACAATTATTTTTAGAAATGATTGATGGTGAATATTGGTGCCATATGGCACCTGGGTACCTTATTAGGCGAAATAATAAAAAAAAGGGTAACAGTAACAATAAAAGAATATCAATCAATAACTGAAATGATGGTGAAATATGAAAATAAAAGAAAATAAGCGATTTCTCAACGGATTTACGGAATTAAGATCCGAAATTGGAAATGTGACTTAATAGAACTATTATGCAGCCAATGAGCATTTTTACCAATTTATTAGACGCTGTGGGAACGAGTGAGGCTGGAATTCTGGGTTGCCGCTTGAGATTCCCACGCCCGCACATGCTCGTGACCTGCTGTGCCTAACTTCTCCAACACGGAACTCCGTCAAATCTCCACCGATTGGGACGTTCTTGATATCTCCAGAATCGTAGGAATTAGGACTATTTTTATATGTCAAATCCGTATCGAGTTGTCACGTGAATGGAAGTGGTTTCTGAATGTTGGAAGTGGGTATCCGAGCCGAGTCTGTGCATGGGCGATTATCCCGCCTACACCGTCACGGAACGAGGGCCGGGCCCTGACAGAGCTGGATGAGTTTCTGCAAGAGAACCTGCACCATGGGCGCATCCGACTGTCCAAGTCCCCAATGGGAGCTCCAGTCTTCTTTGTTAAGAAGAAGGACAGGTCACTACGCCTGGTTCAGGACTACTGGAAGCTGAACGAGATCACAGTACAGAACTCATACCCGCTCCTGCTCATTTCTGATGTCCTCACCCACCTCTGCAATGCCAAATACTTCTCAGTGCTGAAGAGGGCTTGTGGCTCTCGATGCTGACTAAGCTCGTGGGGCCAAACTCTCCCTAAACTCCTACTTCTTGACTAGACTTCGCTACACTCTCGATCCTTAAACTCCGTGTGGGTTCTCCGGGATTCCGCAAGGTCCGGGCTCAACAAATCCACTACCCACTCGTTGCAGGCTAGATTGTTGCCCTTATTCCTACGGTTGGAATTCCACTCACTCACACCCACTCTAGTGTGTCCTAGCAACTTAGAGAATTTGGGGGAGGGGAGAACTTCTATTCCAAAAATCTGGTATGTACAGGATTATAAGAAACAATTATTTTTAGAAACAATAGATGGGAAATATTGATGCCATATGGCACCTGCATACCTTATTAGGCGAAATAATAAAAAGGGTAACAGTATCAATAAAAGAATATTGATCAATAACTGAAATGATGCAAAAATATGAAAATATAAGAAAATAAGCGATATCTCAACGGATTTACGGAATTAAAGGCCAAAATTAAAAATGTGACTGAATAGAACGATTATGCAGCCAATGAGCATTTTTACCAATTTATTAGAAGCCGTGGGCATGAGTGAGGCTGGAATTCTGGGTTGCCACTTAAGATTGCCACGCCCACACATGCCTGTGACCTGCTGTGCCTAACTTCTCCAACACGGAACTCCGTCAAATCTCCACCGATTGGGACGTTCTTGATATCGTTGGAATCGTACGAATTAGCACTATTTTTAGATACCAAATTCGTATCGAGTCGTCGCATGAATAAAAGGGGTTTTCTAATTGTGGAAATGGGTATCCAAGCCGGCTCTGCGGGTGGGTGATTATCCTGCCTACAACGCTAGACCTGCACTGGGGGTTCAACAATGTCTGAATCAAGGACGGTGATGAGTGGAAGGCCGCATTTGCGACCAACCAGGGGCTGTTCAAGTCCATGGTGATGTTCTTCGGGCTATGCAACTTGCCCGTGACCTTCCAAACCATGATAAACGACATCCTCTGGGATTTTATAGACCAGGAGGTTGTCATCTGTTACATGGATGACATCCTCATTTTCACAACTACCCTAGAGGAGCACCAGAGAGTCGTCTGAGAGGTCCTGGAGATGCTGCAAAGGAGGAAGCTCTTCCTGAAGCGAGAGAAGTGCAAGTTCGAGCAGATGCAGATCGAGTACCTTGGACTTGTCATTTCTGAAGGAAGTGTCGTGATGGACCCTGTGAAGGTCCAAGGAGTCCTTGACTGGCCCACCCCAACCAAGGTAAAGGAAGTACAGTCCTTCTTAGGGTTTGTGAACTTCTACCGCCAGTTCATCAGAGACTTCTCTGAGAAGGCCTGCCTGCTTCACACACTGACCTGGAAAACCAAGGTCTGGAACTGGGGCCCGGATGAAGACCACACCTTCCATGCCCTTAAGGAAGCCATCACTACTGCCCCTGTCTTCTCCTTCCCCACCGATTCTGGCTGCTCCAGGCTCGAGTGCAACGCCTCCAACTTCGCAACCTGTTAGAGACCAGAGTGAGACAAGGAGTTGTCTCCATGGTGGAGGGCTTTGGCCTCAGCGACTCGGACCAGGAGTGCTGTGCCAAGTTACACGTCCATGCCCTAATTTACTTACTGGCAACGAGAACTAAAAAGGGGGATCAACTCTAGTCGATTTTATCACTGGAGTGTAACCTATCTACAAGTTAAGTATATATAGTTACAGTGAGGCGGTCCCATGAATGGCGGGGCCGAGCAGAGTGGAGCTAACAGAGTTAAACATTAGCTGACTGAATATTACCAACAAGTCAGGTTACGGAGTTAGCGGAATGGCAGGCGATAACCCAGAAATGGAAAGGAGGGATAGGCCCGAAGGTAGACTTGCAGGGCAAGCAAGTGAATTGCCCAGCAGGGGTGGGAGTGTGCTGAAGGAGTGGAGCTGGATCACCTTATGTAACCAGTTTCCTACGTCCAATAACGATATTAGAGTTTGTGCTGATTTGCGTACTGACCGTGTTTTGGTTGCCAAATATATGATTGTTCACTGTCTAAACAACAATAAACACCCCCCAACGATCTCAGCTGACGTATAGATCGTCTATGGATAAAATTTTATATTGACTTTACTATGATTTCTAGTCAATATTACACCTAGATATACCACTTTTCAGTAGGACGTGATTTTCCTGATAATTTACTGAAGAAAAACTACTAATAAAATAATTCTGTAATAAATGTTACTCAATACAGGAGTGACCAAACTGCTCTTTCTATCGCTTAGAGTGCATGCTAGTTATCTAGCAGGTTCAGGATCGCTCACTTTTCTCCTGTGGTGTGATAACCAAATATTGCTGAGAGATTATTCAATTAAGAAGTCCCTCCACCAAATTCTCACTAATTCTCACTATGACACTTTTGTTCAGCTGTGTCTAACTGACCCTAACTCACGCTTAGAGTGACATGTTAGTTTTATATTAGCTAACAACTAATATTTGCTTTTATCTTTTGGAGCAAATGAACCAACCACTGGTGAGGAGAATTAAACTTTTATTTCTACCTGAGGTTTGAGAGGGGGCAGAAGCGGCGGCCTTTTAAGCTTTTCAGAGGCCTCTCTACTCCCACGCCTCGCACTAGTTACATGTGCTACATTTGTATTATAGATAGGTCTAGAATGATATAGGGGCTTGGGCTGTGTAAGCTTAATAATGGACTTAGGACATGACTCAGCAATAAGTAATTCATTTCTTTGTCTTTTGGGCCGATCTTAGCGGGATCTTGTAGCGCTAAAGCTATGCTCTACACCGCCTTAATTACGAACGGTTATCTTTAGAAATGACTCGGCTATAAAGGAACTTTCTAGACTGTTCTCTAATTGACCCCTTTTTGTGAAGCTGCATCATTACTAATGTTCTAGAGCCTTCCCAATTAATTAACTGATCCGCGGACTTTTGAATCACTTCATGCTTATGATCCGAGATCCAGATCATCAATCATTCCTTTGTTCCGATTTATTTGAGCTTAAAATCAAAAAGTTTTGATGAATCATGGGAAAATATACAAGATCCGGTTTTTTAGCATTTTCTCCTCTTCTGATGCGATCAAAAACTGTCCGCCCGCGCCGGGGAATACTCTATCATATGTTATTCGGTCCGCCAGACTTCCGGGCGCCAATATATTTCCCTTGAGTCACATTACTTTTTGTAAGAATTAGCAAATAAATATATATGAATTATAAGGTGTTTCGCCGTTTGAGCAATATCTCCGTCAGTTTTGAAGCTTTTAGAAGGAAACAAAACCGTGGATAAAGTTAAGAAACAGTCCTTTTAGATGGTAAAAAGATTACAGTCAAACGTTTACTGGTTCCCGAGATATTCACATTTCTTTCCCAATGTTCCTTCTTATTCTGCCGTCTATGTGTTATTTTCTTGTTGTAGGGATATATTCTTTGAATACTACACCTATGCCAGGTTCTAGGCATGATTGTAGTAGATTAAATCTCATGCTACATGGGTGTAGATAATTTATAATGATCTAATGTCTGTCCAGTCTCATAAAGATCATGAGATCTGTTAAATGTCTGAACTTGTCACCTGTTCGTTGACTATTCTGATAGATCATTGTTTTATTCTTTGAATATTATTTCTCCTACAGCGCTAGCAGACGTCGGAGCTGTCCGGAAGCCTTTGGGGCTCTGTACTTAGGGAGGCATAGGTAATATATTGAAAAGAGGGGGTGGTGACCATTGAGGGAGTTGGAGGTGATTGCGGAATACAGGGGCTCCGAGGTTAGTGAAGGAGCGGAGGTAATCCGGAAGGGTTGGAGGTAGTGGAAGATGATGGCCATGGATGGATATGACACAACCAGTGCAGTTCTCTCCCAGCTCCAGTCGGATGGGGAGTTCCACCCAGTAGCATTCATGTCCAAAAGCTTCCTGGATGTGGAGCACAACTATGAGGTATACAACAAGGAGATGCTCGCAATCGTCCGAGCCCTTGAAGAGTGGCAGCACTTCCTGGAAGGTGCCAAGGAGAAGGTCGAGGTTTACACAGACCACTGCAACCTGGGGTACTTCTGCACAGCCCAGAGGCTGAACTGACCCAAGCATGGTGGTCTGTCATATCCATCTACAGCCATTGTCCTCCACTACCTCTGATCCTTCCAGACTACCTCTGCTCCTTCTTCACTAACCTTGGAGCCCCCATATTCCACAATCGCCTCCAACTCCCTCGATGGTCACCACCCCCTCAATTCAATATATTACCTATGCCTCCCTAAGTATGGACCCCCAAAGGCCTCCGGACAGCTCCAATGTCTGCTAGTGCACTCCTGCCCCCACTGGGCAATTCACTTGCTTGCCCTGCAAGTCTACCTTCAGGCCTATCCCTCCTTTCCGTTTTTGGGTTATAGCCTGCCATTCCGCTAACCCCGTAACCCAACTCATTGGTAATATTCAGTCGGCTAATGTTTAACTCTGTTAGTTCCACTCTGCTTGGTCCTGCCATTCATGGGCCTGCCCTCGCTGTAACTATATATACTTAACTTGTAGATAGGTTACACCCCAGTGATAAAATCGACTAGAGTTGATCCCCCATTAGTTCTCGCTGCCAGTAAGTAAATTAGTGCATGGACGTGTAACTAGGCATAGTGCTCCTGGTCTGAGTTGCTGAGGCCGAAGCCCTCTGCCATGGAGACAACACTCTGGGAGGATGATTGCAGCATAAATTCCATCCCCAGGTTCCAGTATGGGGTCTTGGTGGTCTCATGCCTGTGGTGCCTGGCAGGGGGATGGGCATTGGGACATGACAACCTTTTGCTGCACCCAGTCCACTTCCGGGTTATGGTGCAGTAGCCATGAGTGCCATGAGGGACTGTCGCCCGAGGTTTGCGACTGCGAAGCAGTGAAGGAGAGAACGAAGGAAGGTCAGTTGGGAGGTTCAAATGAGACCACCACCAAGCTGTTCCCTGGTTCTTTAGTTAGGATGGGGAAGTGTACTAGTGTTATTTATTGTAAATATAGTACCAATCCGAGTGTTTTGGCTAATTCTATTTTTATGGGTTAGTTTTAAAGTTCCTGGGAATTGACTTACAGATAAACCGAGCCCTGTGGAGCTGTTTCTTTATTGAAATTTATTAATTTGTCTAGGTGTAATTCTGCGTAGCATTGTTTAATTTGGATTTAAACTTGAATTTAATCTTCTACTTGGTGAAGTTTCAAAGATTCTAGTCAGTTAATGAATTTGGATTGTTTCTGGAGTGTCCCTTGGGTTTATTTTATTTTTGTCTTATTTTATTGCTTGTTTTAACAGTAGCAAGATAACTGTTTTGTGTTTACACTTTGAAATCTGGAGTGTTAACCAGCTCTCCTGTTGAAATATCTACTTAATATTTCTCTCCTTAATTGCTGCCTTTTACTACAGTGGCAATCTTAACTGTATATCACTTTTTCGCACTGGAGTGACAACCAGAAATGCTTGAGAAAAATAATAATCTATTTTCTTACTTCTCTAAGGGGGGTGAAAAGTCGCAGAAAGGGTCTCCCTTTTATACTCCTTGGGTCGCCTTCCTTTTTCACGCTCTACCTTCTATTTACAGTGTATTTTTCTCAAACTGAATAGAAAATGAAATTTTCACGCTATAGTTCTACTGTGCTTTTGCTGCGCTGAACTGCAGTTCTACTGCGGTCAGACTGCGCCTAGAATCCTTATTGTCCTCCCTCACCTAAGCTATTTTAATGGTTAATTAGAACTTGGCTGCGCTGCATTTGCCGCAGTTACCTATTTCAAATTCCCTATATATACCATTAAATTTGCTATGACTCGATGATTCTGAATTCACACTTCGCATTACTATGCGTACGGCTGTGCTGAGACCTTCAGCTGATTTATTCCATTTTTATTTAGTGACATTTAGTTAAAATGAGACTGAAATGGTAAATGAGTGAATTATTCAGGTTTAAAACTGAAAGAAAAAGTTGCTAGTAGTCAAGAATTACTCAAACGAATGTGTTATAGCTCTCCACCTCATTAGAATATGTTCCCTAAAATTCATGCCATGGTCCGTCGTAGTTTAGTGGTTTTTGTGAATTTCGTTCATATTCCCTGATTCCCCTTTGTATTATCACATCCTAATCCTCCATATGTATTGTTCGTTGTTATAGTAGGTCGTCCTTGAAGATATCATATTTTTATGTATTTTATTTAGGACTCTGGACCTCTTGAAGCTGTTTTCCCGTGTTTTCAGGTTTCTAACTTCATGTCCCTATATCTCATTCATTTCTGGATGTTTTCTCACGTTCTTGGTATCATAAATTTTCATTTATTCCCACCTTTCCAATGGTACTAAGGTTGTGTCCTATTTCCTGGTATTCGTTGAGTTAGCAAAAGTTTGCGTGCACATTCGGTAATCACGTGCATCATTCCCATAGTTGTTCGTATGCGGGCGCCGTTTCTGTTTAATTGTTCGGGATTTATGATATGCACGGGTTTTTATTTCTTTCATATGGGCTTCTGTGATTTATTTCAGATTTTCCCCTCATGATCTGAGGTTGTTTTGCACTTTCCGTGCTTTGTTTTGACCGGGCTCTTCCTTATTTGGACGGAAATTGGTCTTCGCGATCTGCTGAAGTGTGGATCTCAGTTCCGACGGCCGGTTCCCTGCACATCGCCACCCTCACATGTCATTACACATGATGCGGATTTCTATATTCCTGTCATTGGTATAACTTCACAACGGCTGGACCGTTTGGGCTGAAAATTTGCATAACTATAGTTCCCCATTTTTAATAATTTCCGTGTAAATTTCCTTGTATGTTTTAATTATGGATCCTACGCAAACATCGTCTTTTCCCTGAGCTCGGACTTTTGATGTCGCTATTCCCGTTATTGGATATCTTATTAACGCATGATCCTTTTATTATGAAAATTTGGGAGGATTAAGATTAGATCCCTTCCTTCCTAATGGCCTATCAAGCTTGTCTCGGTCGTTACTGGTTATTTTTCGCATTGCCTTTTAGATATTGTCCTCGTTTTGCAGGAGTTTTAGTCATATCTCCATCGTTTATGGGTAGTTTCCCCTGTAATTACTCTCATTGGGTCCGTTTGGGGGACATCTACATTTCCTATTATAAACACGACTTTGAATTTTGCATTAGTTCCTGAGGAATCCTTGTTCCGTGGTACTTCCATCCTTGGCTACATGTGCGGACGTGGGAAAGTAGTTTCCGTGGAGGTTCTCTGATTGTTTTTATAGTCAAATCTTGGTCGATTGTCCTAATTCTTGTTTTAATATTTGCTATAAATTCCCCCGGGAATTCCGTCTCGTTGATGGTAAGCTTGAAGTATTTTTGCTATTTTTCTTTCTTTCGATTTATCGCGTATAGTCATAATAATTCGTAAAAATAAAAATTCGTGTCCTTCAGTTTTCTTATATCTACTTGTTGTATGAGGTTTTGTGATTTATCTGGCATATTTCCATAATGGGTTTCCATAGTGTGACCGTTATTTCTCCTACAGCGGGCTTGCTCTGTGTGGTGTCCGAACGTCAGGAGGGCCTCTAGTTCTTCTGTTATGGCCCCATTCTCATTTGGGGTTCCATCAATGCTATGGATGGGGATGGGCTGGGGGAGTTGGGTGGTCTTGAGGTTGTGCTTCCAGATGAACTTGGGGCTCATGAAGTTCCCAGTGGCTCCCAAGTCTAGGAGTGCTGACATGGATACAGAGGCAAGGGAGGTTAGGGTGGTCAGCTTCACAGCAAGGTTGAGGAGTGTTTGGAGAGGACATAGATAACAGGCAGAGACACTGCTACCTCCGGGGCCACCTCTGTGGGCTGAGGGTGCATCCTTCCTCCTTTTCTTTGCAATGACTCAATGGAGTTTTGGTGCTGGTGGTGACCCACGTGCATCATGGTGTCTGCATGAGCCACTTTCTGTGGGTGGCCGGTGTGCATCCCTCATGGGCCGGCTCCCTGAGCATCCTGTTGGGTCTGGTCCCCATCCCTTCTCCTTTGCTCCTGATCCTTTCATCACTTGGCCCTTCAGCCCCTTCACTAGGGTTTGAAGGTCCTCCGGGTGCAAGCGTTGGGTCTGGTGGACCTTGGGGTGTGGGCTCGTCTGTCACGACCCGGCGTTCCCCGGGGCCAGACGACCTCCTCCCTGACCCTCTCCCACGCCCGAACACTCCCGCACACTCCGCTCGCCGCCCGTCGCCGTCTAACCACTTCCCGCCACCTCTCCACAACCCCTCTCTTGATTGTCGTTGAACGACCTAGCGGCGCAGAGTGCCGCGACCTGTTGTCCCATGTTTCGCCGCACCTTGTTACCTCGCGGCGAAGGTCATGCTTGACCTTCGTTGTCTTGAACACGTGCTCTTTGTTTGTTTTCCTCCTTTTCTCCGCCCGCAATCTCCGCGAGATCTGGCGACTTATTCCCTATTCAGTTTCCTAGCGCTTATATACAGCTTGTAACTAATGCTTGTACTGTAGTTTGAAATCAACTAGAATTACCCCCTAAAGCTTACCTCTGTCCCCGTGAGACCTCTGACCTTCTAAGTATCGGGACCGCGTCGAGAACGAGGCGCAACACTCCTCCTAGAGTCGTTGAAGCCGAAATCCCGGCTCACTTGCCTAAGTAGCCTCGGCCTCGAGATCGGTGGGGTTTATCCCTCGCTAAAGCTCGGTCGGGTGTGGGACGCCCTTACCACTAGCGGGCAACGCTCGGTCGCCTACGGCTACCCTCGGCGAACCTTCGCACGGTTCTGACATCGTCCCTCTCTTGGGGCAGGTTGCAGGGGTTATGGGTGGTATTGGTGGGGGAGGGGGTCCGGGTGAGGGCAAGCACAGCTGCGTCCTCTGGAAGCGCTGCCACTGGCTGTCGAGGAGCATGGCCTGACACTTCCATTCAGTCCAGGTGGTGGGCATAGGGCGGAGCCGGTAGATGCTCTCACAGAGCCGGAGTTGATTGCCTGCTTGAAGCGGTCAATCAGCCCTACATCCCCTAGCCATGAGACAGGTCCCAGTATCTCGAACTCTTGTATAACCCTGTCCACAGAACGACTCCCCTGTCGGATGGTCACCAGCTTCTGCTGGGCTGTAGCCTCCCAGTTCGGGTCCTGGAACATGGTGTCAAGCTCAGCATTGAACTCGTCCATAGTGGGTGTAGGGGAGCCTGTTGCCAACAGTGCCATGGTGCATTGTGTCACCCATGCCCCTGCAGTCCCTTCTTTCATGTAAGATAGCACAAAGAGGAGGGTGCTGGGGGAATCCGGCCACATGGGATGTAGAGTTAGATTCTGCATTCGGCCTTAAAGTGGTCGAGGTCTTCACTGACTCCTGAGAAGGGGGTGGGGGGGGTGTCAGGGCACACCTGCCTGACCCGGGTCCACCCAGACTCACCCGGACCCACCCGGCCACACCACACCCGCTCCCCACTGTCCATCCCTCTCCCTCCTCCTTCCTCCCTCTCTCCCTCTTTCTTTTCTCTCTTTCTTCTCCTTTCTTTATTTCATTCTTCTCATCTTTCTCTTCCTGTTTATTCCTTCTATCTACATGGACCACCTTCCTTTGTATCAATGTACTATTGACCCATCCGGCCCACACACCCCAGACAGCTTCCCGCTGTGCCCAGCACATGCGCATGCAGCGGATGCTCTCGGGATCCCCCATGGGGACACCCAGATGGCTGCAGCTGTCTCCGAGGATGATGTGGCACTCGTCATGTGACTCAAGCCACATGTACATAAATGTACCTGAAGTGGGAACCAAAGAAGTAACCTTCTTCTCACATTCTCCACTTCAGTCTGAGTGGCCAGGGACTGCTGTCCCTTCCCAGACCTGCCAGCATGCATGCCCAGTTCACACCCCGTGAGGGCCCTTCTGCCAGGCGATACATCCAGACCCCCTCTACCCCAGACACATCCCTGACACAGAACTACTGGGATTCCTCGCCTCATCAGGATGTTGTCATATCCATACGAACTCTGCCCAACCTCCAACCTACTCCACCACCATTCCAGTTCACTTCTGGTTCACCCTCTCCCTCACCTCCACCATATCCTCCAGTATACTTCCAGTCCACCTCTGCCTCCGATTTCTGGTACCTTCTCTGGTACCCTGTATCCTCACCATAGAAGATTATTAATATTTCTATCTACCCAACATTACTATGGACCTCCTAGGACCTCCACCAACCCCACAAAGGTTTTCCCATTATTCAATAGCTGTCGCTAATCCCACCCTTCACTTGCCCACTCCACAGTGCTTGATAAGGCAATTTCTCATGAGCTCACCAACCTGGCAAGTGGGTAAGTCCATCTTGGGTTTTCCCTTTCTTCTCCTATTTGTCCTGTATTATGTATATAGGTCATGTACCATAACTGATGGCACTTCAGTGCAAAATCGACGACTAGATCCCCCCAGAGTTTGCGCCCCTGTCATATCTGTGCATACCCGATCCCGACCCGACTCCCGGACCTCCTTCTTCACCACCTCTGGAGTCCTACCCTACCGCTGTCCGTTCTGATATTCACCTTCGGTCCTGACACCACACTTCCTCTCACCCCTCATGCCACCTCCACTCCTCCATCCTTCTCCTGTCCTATCTCCGCCCACTCCGATACTCACCTCAAGCCAAACACCACCCCTCTCACCACCCCACACCTCCTCTCACTCCTCCACCCTTCCATCATTCTCCTACCCTTCACCCATCCACTCCGATACTCACCTTCGGACCTGACACCTTTCCTCTCCTCCACTCCTCTCCCCTTTCATCTGTTGTCTCTGTTCCCTCTGGCCCTCTTCCGCTGACCTTCCGCCAAGTTACAACCTTCCGCCACTGTCCCGTACCTCATACTCGGACACTGCTTGTACCTTCGCTCTGAGACTCCATCATAGTTCCTACCTCGGACTTTGACTCCACCTCGGCCTTAGTCCATTGCATTGGTGACCTCATACTACGTAAACACCATTGCCAATATTCCTCGGACTTTCAACCCTGCCTCCGTAACCTCCATAAGCTCCGCAACCTCCAAGCTCCACAGATCATCTTCAGCACTTTCACTGCTTGTAATGTATCTTTCACGTTTCCCCCTCATCCCTATTTGGACTGCTGCTTCTTCCCATTCTAGCCAGTTAGTCATCATCCCCACTTCACCTCATCCTCCTGCCCCTCTGGGCTTCACCCTCCTTATCTCCTTTCGGATGTACCACAGGTTCAGCCCTATGACCTTTGGTACCGCTCCACTTCTGTCATCCCTTTGTTCCGATTCGGACCCCCTTTGTTTCCTTGTTCTTTCGCCCTCTCCATTATATATATCAGTGCTTGTACATACTCGTTTTAGGCCTTAGTCTAAAATCGACCTGAAATGCCCCCTAGAGACTTCCTGCTTGCCACCTATGAAATTAAGGATCAAAAGGACAAACAGCAATGGCACAGTGCTCTGCTTGAGTCGCTGAGGCCAAGGTCCCTCCTTGCTAAGTCTCCAGTTCCCCTCTGGAATCGTCCACCCTTGCCCAGTTCTAACAGCCCCCCCCATTCCGAAGTTAAGGACCCAACACTAGCATTACGAACGTTGGCACAGCGCTCCCCTCCAAGTCACTGAGGCCACGGTCCCTCCACTCATCCTCTACCTCCGGCCTTCCTTCCAGGGAAAGTTCCAGACATGCTCATTCCCTCTTTGCCATGTTCTGACAGATGCAAAGGCCCCCAATTCGATGAAGTCCATTTGGACTGTTTGATTCACAGATTAGGGGGACCCGCATTTGACCTCGGAATAAGACTCCAAGATGAAACTCTCCTCAGGGGAGACAAGGGCATGTTCCTCAAAGTTCTCAACATACTGATGAGAACTTTCATCAAAGCCTCTGGTGTGTTGAACATGACAAAGAAATACCGCAACATTAAATACGAAGTGGAGAAAGGCTTAAAACAGTTCTACTTAGAACTGTCCAAAGCAGCATCCCAGATGGTGACGCCGCCAGACCAGGCATCCTTCAATGCCAGGTTCCTGAACAACATTCCCCTCAAATGGATGAGGGAAATGATCGCTCATGACAGAATCATAGTGGACTTCTCCTCAAGTGGTGATAAAAGTGATATCTCATGTAGATGAGATAATCAACAGGCTGAAAATAGGGGGTTTCACGGTTGACTAAAGTGGGCTAAATGGATCCAAAGTGAAATTTCTAAAGTGGCACGTGAGTGACAAAACTGGACCTAAACTGCATCTAAACCAGCCACTTTGACTTGGGGCTCAAGAGCCCCAATTGGCCTAAAGTCAATTTTCTAAACTGAATCTAAACTCGGGCTTACTGCTGATAAATCTGTGAGCCCTGAGAGTGTGTCTACTATACAGTTCTTCATCCAGATCACTGTCCACTTTCATCAACCCCATCACCATCATCTTGTCTCCACTGTCTCCACTGTTGCCAACTCCAACATGGTCTTGGACTTCTGGGAACTATCATAGCATAGGCTGCTAGGGACATGGAGTACGTGGCTTTTCTTTTTCTCCTTGTTCTCTTTCATGCAATTACCATGTTGCGGACGCTTTGACCTCATGACAGAGCACAAACATTGCATTCATACCACATCCATGCACTCTCCCTCTGTCAGAGACCAGGTTGAGACGAAGGAAAGTCTCCATGGTGGAGGGCTTCGCTTCAGCGACTTATGCCAAGAGTGCTGTGCCAAGTAACACATCTGTGCCCTAACTTACTAACTGGCAACCAGAACTGAAGGGGGTTAACTCCAGTCGATTTTATTACTGAAGTGTAACCTATGTACAAGTTGGGTATATATAGTTACAGTGAAGACGGGTCCGCAAATGGCGGAGCCGAGCAGAGCCGAGCGGAGCGGAGCTAACGGGGTTAAACATTAGCCAACTGAATATTACCGACGAGTCGGGTTACAGGGTTAACGGAAAGGCAGGCAATAACCCAGAAACGGAAAGGAGGGATAGGCCCGAAGGTGGGCTCTGCAGGGCAGGCGAGTGTATTGCCCAGTGGAGGCGGGAGTGTGCTAGCGGATGTCGGAGCTGTCCAGAAGTCTTCAGGGCTCCATACTTAGGGAGGCATAGGTAATAAATTGAAAGGAGGGGGTGGTGACCATCGAGGGGTACGAGGGGATTGCGGAATACAGGAGCTCCAAGGTTAGTGAAGAAGGAGCAGAGGTAGACTGGAGGGATCGGAGGGTCTGGAAGTCGATGGCCAGGGATGGATATGACACCCTCAGTTCTCCAACATGAGACTGAGGTGAAGGAACATCCATTCATATTTTCCACAATCCCAACCAACCTGTGTTATGTTCATGTATTGTAGCTACATAATCATAGGTTGTAATGTCACTCATTCTCAACATCGGACTGGGCAGTGACCGGTGAGCTAGGGTGCTTCAATAAACAGGCAGATTGGATGCGGTATTGTTCATTTGAGAGTTGCCGCAAGTGCAGGGAGACAGCCATAGTGACATATGTACAATGTGAGACATGGATGAAAACAAAGATGGAGGAAGGGTGCTGTCAGACAGTTGGACCAAATTGCAGTAACACGCAAAGGATGCAGCACTTACGCAACTCAGAGAGTTGCCCAAGCTTGTGCAGTTGTTACACAATACAGCGTGGTAATGGACTTAGGGGAGCCAGGACCGAGGCACTTTTGATGCACTTCAGACCAGAGCATCGTGAATGCCCTATTGCAAAGTTCTAAACTGGAACTAAAGTCGCTCTAAACTGAGGTCTCATGTGAGCCAAAATTTGGGCCAGTTTAGATGCAATTTAGAATCCAGTTTAGACTCAGTTTAGCCAACTGTGAAACCCCCTAATGTCTTCAGCATATAAATTGGGATATTACACCTGAACAACCACCATGGCGACCACAAGCCATGGTAGAGCTCTCCCATCAGGAAAGAAGGCTGAAGAGCCCAAACCCAGATGGAAAGACAATACATCCTCGAAATATCAAGGAAAACTGACCAAAAGTCAGTCCCAGTTTGCGGCAAATGCGGCAAAATAGGGCAAACAAAAGATTGCCCTAAACATCATGCTATGAGCAATGAAAAGCCAAGGTGCATAGCTGCCATGGAAATTGCAAACACATCAGAAGAAGAGTTGGAAGACTCATCAGACAAAAAACCAGAGAACAACTCTGGTGACTCCAGAGCATCAAGCTTTGAAGTAGAGGACCCATACAAGGGATCCCAATACTCACCCAATTCAGAGGGTGAGGAAGTTAATGTTGGGACCATAAGGATGGGCCCAATGTCAGTCATTGACCATGATGACATAAATTACAAAATCAAACTGGCTGTGGCATGCCTGTTAGAAAACACAGCAGATGAGAAAGTCACCAAAGGACCAAAAGTCCATTGGAACCCAGACCCCTTGTTTGATGCAAAATTTCACATCTCAAAAGATGTGGGAAAATATCCTGCAAACAGACCGCTCTTGACAAAGAGAATGTTGACAGCTCACATAAAAATAGCAGGCATAAAAGCCTACATGCTATTTGACAGTGGAGCTGAAATGGATGCAATATTGCCGGACTTCATCCATGTGGTCCACATCCCAATCCTCCAATTGGAGAACCTAGTCATCCTCCAAATGGGGATGAAAGGAACAAATGTAAACAGGAGATCAACGACCATGTAGAGAAACACTATTTCAATGTGATTAACATCGACAGATACAACACCATATTTGGTGCTCCCTGGTTAAATAAAAACCAGGTAAGCTTAGACTTCCGGTCTCATAAAGTGAGAACTGTCATATCCATCCCTGGCCATCGACTTCCAGTCCCTCCGTTCCCTCCGGTCTAACTCCGCTCCTTCTTCACTAACCTCGGAGCTCCCGTATTCCGCAATCCTCTCAGTACCCCTCAATGGTCACCACCCCCTCATTTCAATTTATTACCTACACCTCCCTAAGTACGGAGCCCCGAAGACTTCCGGACAGCTCGACATCCGCTAGCGCACTCCTGCCTCCACTGGGCAATACACTCGCCTGCCCTGCAGAGCCCATCTTCGGGCCTATCCCTCCTTTCCATTTCTGGGTTATCGCCTGCCTTACCGCTAACCCCGCAACCCGACTCGTTGGTAATATTCAGTCGGCTAATGCTTTAACCCCATTAGCTCCGCTCCATTCGGCTCCGCCAATTGCGGACCCGTCTTCGCTGTAACTATATATACCCAACTTGTACATAGGTTACACTTCAGTAATAAAATCGACTAGAGTTTACCCCCTTCAGTTCTGGTTGCCAGTTAGTAAGTTAGGGCATGGACATGTTACTTGGCACAGTGCTCTTGGCATAAGTTGCTGAGGCCGAAGCCCTCTGCCATGGAGACTTTCCTTCGTCTCAACCTGGTCTCCGACAGATATGTCAGACATGTATGAACAAATATGCATGGATCCAGATGATGTTCTCTATGCCCCATGGGACGTACAACTCAAACACAATGCAGCAAGGAGACTGCAATGCTCCTTGTACTTTTGTCAGGGGATGCATGTGCTCGTGCAGGATGCTCTGATAACCTAGTTGTGATCAAAGCCAGGGGAAAGGGATGTCCCCATCTTAGGGTCAGCTATATACATGTAGAGTCCGGCAATAAGGAAACCAAATGGATTGCCGATAGAATCACGTGATCATAGAATGTTCCAGAACAATGCCGGAGATGATCCGGGTCACTGGGGCTTAAGTAAGTGGAGTAGACGGGAATTACCAACATACTTCCCACATGCATATGCGCAGCTGGCATAGGGTCCAGGGTTGTTACCAATCCCTGACAGCTGGCCCCTGAAGGTTTTAGAAACTTATGTGGAGTAAGTGCGGGGCCCAATACCCCTAGAACTCCACGTCATACCAATCTAACCCAAGCTGGGGAAGATCCCTCACCTCCTCAGGAGGTGATCGACTTGCATGACAAATGTGTGAGCGCCTAACGATCAGCCCGAAAAGCTGATTGGATAGAGTTGCAGGAAATTCCAGGGCCCACTATCCCCTGGAGTCCTCCCCCATGTCCCCAAGTCAAGCCCCAAAGGCAGACAAAGGGAAACAGAGGGAAGAGCCTCCATGTCAGCTATCCAAAAAACTACTGGACTTGTTCCAGGTTCCGTCCAAATGGAGGATGGAAAATGAAGACCAACTTCTTCTCAGGCTTCCAGCCTGAGAAGGCATGAAAAAACGCCCTGAGAGCAGGATCTCCCAGAGCATGGAAGCTCCAAAAGAACTTCTGCTGTTTACACTACCTGTCATATCCGTGCATACCTGACCCCGATCTGACTTCCGGACCTCCACCCTCTTCACTCCGGAGTCATAACCTACCACTGCCGTTCCGATACTCACCTTCGGTCTTGGCAACACACCCCTCCTCTTACCTCTCCGACCCTTTCTCCGTCCGCTCCGATACTCATCTCGGACCGAACATCGCCCCACTTGCCACCCTTCCTACAACTCCGCTCCTCCCTCACAACACCTCCACCCTCCCGTCATCCCCTACGCTTCCCCTGTCCGTTCCAATACTCACCTTCGGACCTGACTACTCTCCTTTCCGCCACTCCCTCTCTCCTCCTTCTGTTACCCTTCTGCCAAGTTACGACCGTCCACCGCTGCTCCGTACTTCACACTCGGACACCGTTCGTACCTTACTCCGAGCCTCCGTCATAGTCCCTACCTCGGACTTTGACTCCACCTCGGTCTTAGTCCATTGCATTGGTGACCTCATACTACGTAAACACCATTGCCAATATTCCTCGGACTTCCAACCCCGCCTCTGTAAGCTCCGTAAGCTCCGCAACCCCCGAGCTTCGCGGACTGCCTCCAGCACTCTCGCCGTTTTGTAATGTATTTCTCGCAATTCCCCCTCATCCCTATTTGGACTACTGCTTCCTTCTATTCTAGCCAGTTAGTCATCACCCCCACTTCCCCTCATCCTCCTGCCCCTCTGGGCCTCGCCCTCTCTACCTCCTTTCGGACGTATCACAGGTCTTGCCCTATGACCTTCGGTACCGCTCCGCTCCCTCTACCCTTTGTTCCCGTTCGGACGTCTTCGTTCCGATTCGGTCACCCTTTGTTCTCCTTGTGCTTTTGCCCCTTCTTTATATATCGGCGCTTGTACATACTCGTCTGGTTTCAGTCCGAAATCGACCTGAAATGCCCCCAAGAGACTTCCTGCTCACCTACTGTGAAATTAAGGACCAAATGGACAAACAGCAATGGCACAGTGCTCCGCTTGAGTCGCTGAGGCCAAGGTCCCTCCACGCTAAGTCTCCGATTCCACTCCGGAGTCGTCCGTTTCCGCCCATGTCTAACACTACCCCATGCCATGCCAGACAAGGCAAGGTCGCCAACCTCGGAGGAGGTCTCCGAGATAATGAAGAGGAGGCGAACCGAAATGAGGGAGTTCACTGAGGAAGCCTTATGGAAAAGTAAGGAAAAACCAGCAAACAGACCCCTTGTCAGGGGATGGACCCCGGGTCCCCATGACCCCTCTCTCTATAGGCCACAGCCCTGTGTGTAAACAGCCTATTCTAAGGCACAACCTACTGTGGGTAAGAAAGTGAATAAGATAAAGGCAAGTAATGTACACTTGCCTACTGTGGGAAAGAAAGTGAGAAGAAGGTTAACTTCTCACTTTCCCACAGTGGCCCAATATGGTGAAAACTTCCGGGGATACCCGGAAGTCACATGAAGAGTGGGAACCAGGCCCGGAGCATGCGGCACACGGAGCATGCGGGCAGAGCGCACATGTGGGTGCGGGTCCGGGTCCGGGCTAGTCAGGGTGTGTGCCCTGACACCCCTCTATGAAAGGGAAGCACCCTCCACAATGGCCTCACCTAAACAAAGCGAGCATGGAGTTTTCACTCCAAGAACCCCTTCTGGAACCCCCAGAAGTGGCAATGTCAACTGGGGAGAGTCACTGCTCACCCAACCAAACTCCCTCCTGGAAAACCAGGAATCATGCATAATAAACGCAATAAACTTGATCCAAAAAAAGATCGAGGAAACGAGCCACAATAGCATGGCTTGTCTAGAGATAACTCTAGAAAGAATGGCCAACGCAATCGATGTGTTGACTGACAAAATCAGTGAGCAGACAGACTTGCTGAAGGAGATAAACTTCTCACAAAATAGTGAGGAAACAAAAAAAAAATACCCTGGGCCACAGGCCAGGACAAAACCAGAACTCATGAAAATTCACGAAAAGAACCACCAGTGAAAGTACACTGGAGTATCATCAGTGACTTGACAGAGACACTAAGGAGATCCTTCCCAAGGATAGGAGAAGACGATGCCGAAAGAAGGCACTGTTCAGAAATTAGGAGGAGAATTGGCACATACCAAAGGTTCGGCCAAACATCCACCTTTGACGAACCTCTTGAACAGAGAGGTAACACAACCACACTCTCTCAAACAATGAGAGAATCCAAATACAACTTCAGGCGAATTCACCTGAAACCAAAGAAACGCTGCGAGGAAGATTCCCCCCAGCGAAAACCCCCCAAAGGAGAGATCTCCATTGGATAGCGACCCACGAAGGCAGGGGAGCAAGAGGAGTACCTGGAGAAATGGTATGAAAAGGCCATAAGAATGGCCAAAGTGAGAATACTCACCCCTACCCAGAGGGAGTGAAGCCTGAAGCTCTAAAGAATGGGCCGGCTTTTCCTGACAAGAAATGGTCAGGGAGAATGACATGGAATCGTTCTGGCAGTGGTTCACAGAACTACTGGGATTCCTCACCTCATGAGGATGCAAAGGTCCCCAATTCAATGAAGTCCATCTGGACTGCTTGATTCGCAGATTAGGGGACCTGTGTTCGACCTCGGAATATGACTCCGAGATGAAACTCTCCTCAAAGGAGACGAGGGTATGTTCCTTGAAGTTCTCAACATATTGATGAGAACCTTCATTAAAGCCTCTGCCATGGTGAACGCAACAAAGAAGTACCACAACATTAAATAAGAAGTGGAAAAAGGCCTAAAACAGTTCTACTTAGAACTGTCTAAAGCAGCGTCCCAGATGGTGACACCACCAGACCAGGCGTCCTTCAACACCAGGTTCCTAAACTACATTCCCCTCAAATGGAAGAGGGAAATGATCGCTCGTGACAGAATCAGAGCGGACTTCTCCTCAATGAGGAGATGTTGAAAGCAATATCTCGTGTAGACAAGATAATCAACAGGCTGAAGATGTCTTCAGCCTACAAATCGGATATTATACCCGAACAACCACCACGGCAACCACCACGGCAACCACGAGCTGTGTAGAGCTCTCCCATCAGGAAAGAAGGCTGAAGAGCCGAAATCCAGATGGAAAGAGGATACATCCTCGATAAACTCAAGGAAAACTGACCAAAAGTCAGTTCCAATTTGTGGCAAATGCAGCAAAATAGGGCAAACGAAAGATTGCCCAAAACATAATGCAACAAGCGATGAAAACCAAGGCACATAGCTGCCATGGAGATTGCGACCACAACAGAAGAAGAGTTGGAAGACTCATCAAACGAAAAACCAGAGAACAACTCTGGTAACTCTGGAGCATCAAGCTTCGAAGTAGAGACCCATACGAAGGACCTCAATACTCACCCAACTCAGAGGGTGAGGAAGTCAACATCAGGACCATAAGGATGGGCCCAATGTCAGTCGTCGATCATGACGACATAAATTATAAAATCAAACTGGCCATAGCGTGCCAGTTAGAAAACATGGCAGATGAGAAAGTTGCTGAAGCCTTGGTGGAAGCACCAAGAAAAGATGCCTTGGGGAAATACACCAAAGTACCCAAGGAAAACAAGGAGAAAGGGAAGAAGGACCAAAAGTCCATCAAAACCCAGACCCCCTTGTTTGATGCGAAATTCTGCATCTCAAAAGACACAGGAAAATATCCACAAACAGACCGCTCTCAACAAAGAGAATGCTGACAGCTCATATAGAAATAGCAGGTGTAAAAGCCTACATGCTATTTGACAGTGGAGCTGAAATGGACGCTATATCACTGGACTTTGTCCACGTGGTCCATATCCCAGTTCTCCAATTGGAGAACCCAGTCATCCTTCAAATGGGGACGAAAAGAACAAGATCACAGATCCTGTTGGAACAAATGTGGACGTTAAGATCAACAGCCACGTAGAAAAACACTACTTCGATGTGATTAACATCGATAGATATGACGCCATATTTGGTGCCCCCTGGTTAAACAAAAACCAGGTAAGTTTAGACTTCCGGTCCTGGTGAACAAGGGCAACATAGATACCCTTGGAGTCAGTGAAGACCGTGCGATGAGATCACACAGATGGAAAACTCGAGCAAGAGCGGGAGAACAACCAAAAAAGAAGCCCCCCTGACAGGGAGGTGGGATTAAAACACACCTCAGGGTAATCGAAAGAAAGTACCCTGAAGGTCCCAACCCTAGTCCAGAAGGACTAGAACTTCCAGACATACCACATCTGGAAGGTCTCTCCATGAACAACCCCGAGTTCAAAATACTCAGGGAGTGGTGGAGAGAGAAATTCGAACTGTAATGGCGCCAGCACCATTAGAAATGCCTCCCTTGAGGGAGGTGAACCATTGAATCCCATTAAAAGGATCCAAACAAGAAATTTCAGGAAAACACCCCAAGATGTCCTGCAGCACTGCAGGAAGCACTAGCGACCAAAATAGATTGCTATGTAAAAGCAGGATGGTGGTATCCTGCGAGCATGCCCGCTACTGTGTATCTGCAAAGCAGATGGATCTTTGCGCATGGTACTAGACATGAGGAATCGTAACTCAAACACAATCCTCGACATCACACCAATGCCAGACATGCGACTGATCCAAGAATCAGTCGCCAGAGCAACATACCGATCTAAGATCGATATGTCAGATGCATATGAACAAATACACGTGGATCCAGATGACGTCCATAGACGACATTATCTATGCCCATGGGACGTACAACTCAAACACGATGCAGCAAGGAGGCTGCAACGCTCCCTGTACTTTCCAGCATGTGTTGACCTGGGAACTACAAGGAGAAGTAGGCAGATGCCTACATGTCTGGTTCGATGATATATTCACCAGCACAAGCTTGGTGGAGAACCACAATAAAGCATTATTGTGGTTGTTCACTCACCTCAAGGGGGCGAAGTTTTACATAAGCTGGAAAAAATTCCAGCCATTTGCTCCAATCCTAGACATTCTAGGAAGCCGCATGGATGAACAAGGCATCCACGCTCAAGCAGATAAAATGGAAAAATCTGCAACTGGCGAGAGCCAGTAGACCACACAGGAGTCCTATGATTCCTGGGAATGGTAGAATACCTATCGATATTCATGCTGAATGTCAGTGGCTACACAGGGCCACTGCAAACAATCCGCTCAAACAAGCAGACATTCAGGTGGACACCACTCCACCAGAAATGCTTTGACGAGATCAAACGTCTCACATGCAGGGCTCCGATCCTGAAGCCCATCCAGTGGAATCCACCAGAAAGCTCTCGGAAGAAGAGAGGAGCAAACTCCATGTCTGGGTCATAACAGATGCATGCCCAGCAGGCATGGGTGCACTAATTGGACAAGGTGAAAAGTGGCAGACTTGCCGCCTGACCGCATTCATGTCCAAAAAGTTCACCAACACACAATGTAGGTACTTCGCCTATGAGCTCAAGGCACTGGGTGTCCTCGAGGCACTCATGAGATGGCAAGATGATCTCATGGGAGGCCGTGAATTCACAGTAATCACGGACCACAAAGCTTTGGAATATTTCAAAGCAAAAAACCACAACTCAGGTAGACACCTGAGATGGCAAGCCTTCTTTGCAAGCTTTAATTGCGAAATAAAATACATGGAAGGCCACAAGAACAAAGTGGCAGATGCACTTTCACAGTACGACGACTCGTCAACTGATGAGGATCTGCATTTCGATGACTGCATGTCGGCGGATATCCATCTGGATAAAAATGCAGAAGATATTATCCCCGACAGAATCGAGGAATATGAAGAACTGCTGCTAAGCAGTACTCTGAGTAAAAACTCAGAGAAAAAGAGACTCGCAGCAATACATGTGAGAAATACCCTAGAGGAAGCTCTAGGGGGAGTGCCCAAAACCTGGAAGAAATCATAATTCCAGAAGAGAACCTTTGAAAACAATTCAAAGGAAAAGACCTCATTGAGGCAATAAAAATCTGGATACTCGCAAAGCCAGATCCACCAGGAAATCCTAGAGAACCTGGGGAATTTCAAAAACTTCTCCATAAAAGATGGGCTGATAACCCAACTTGGAGAAGGAGGAACAACCCAAATAGTAGTCCTGAAAGGAAACTACAAAAGGAAGTCCATTTGAGGAATAATCCTTGAAAACATCCACGAAACACTTGGACACTTAGGATCCAAGAAAACAGTGGAAACCCTCTGTCGATACTTCTGGTGGAAGTCGATGTCAGAGATGGGAATACTCTCAGAGTTGGAATTACTGTCAGAGTCGGAAATGCTGTCAGAAGACAGACTGAAGATGGATGGGGTTTCTGTCTGAGTTGGGGTCGGAGGTGTTGGCAGAAATCTGTTGGAGCACGCATGCGTGGATATGTGGGCAGAAATATGTGGCACATCCAGAAGCACTGTTCAAGGTTAGCAGGGTGGGGTTGTGGCATCAGCGACTCAAGTGGAGCGCTGTGCCCTGAGCTTGACATTTGGGGGAGATCCTGTATTTACAGATTGACACTTACAGCGGACTTCAAACAAGACTTGCAAGCAGAGCAGACCTGTAGGAGCACGGACTCCACAAGCATGGACTCAGAGGGGGGAAGCCCCCTTTGTAGTAGGAGGGACTCAGATCAGAATAGGGGGGGTACTCCAGTTGATTTCAGACTGAGGTCCCCGAAAGTATTTACAAGGTATAAGTAGGTAAGAGAAATCAAAAGAGGGACCAGTCGGTCCCAGTGTGGAAATAAGCGGAAATGAGCAGGGACTTATCAAACTAAACCAAGGATGAGAACCTGGGAAATGGGAGGCAAGGAATGAATAAAGTCAAAGCAGATCAAGTACCAATATTGACAGATTAAATGAATGAATAGGAAAGTGCAATAGCACACGGATCAAGTGCCAATATTGGCAAGTTAAGTGAATGAAATGGGTGAACATAATAGGCACTCAGCAAGGGATGAATGAATGCTGCCGAGTGGCAAAAGGCCAAAGGAAAAGGCGGGGTCAGCATGTGGCACCGACACAAGTCCACGAAATGGGAGGATGCAGGAATCAGCATGGCACTGATAAGTCTGCAACAGAGGGTGGTCCATCAGTGCTGTCACAAATGAGGACAGCATGATGGCCAGCAAAGGTATGGAGGGGAGTGTTGACCTGACTACAGGGTGTGGAGGTCAACCAGGAGTGGCAGGGGTGCAGAGGGTGCAGAGGTGGGCAGAGGTCCAGATGTGGAAGATGCGCGGAATATGGAAGATGCAAAATATGCGGAGGATGTGGAGGCAGGGATGTGAGACTGAGTTGTGCTATAGGCCTAGGAGGAACCAGAGGGACTGGATGCCGGGAGCACCAAAGGCTCAGAACTGGAAGTGAAGTCGGAATGCTGGCAGGGTCTAGGGTCTGATTGTTGGCAAAGTCTCACTTGGTAGGGCAGGGGGCCAGACATTGGATTGAGGGCTGGTTAGGATGGGTTTTGGGTCAGCGGATTTGCCTATCAGCATTGGTTTGCCGCTGATGGAGCCCTGGGATTTGTCGGTCATGACAGTCAATGAGGAAGGACACCCACAAGTTCTTCAGGTCTTGTGGAACTTGTCAAACAACAAAGAAAAGCACCAGGAGAAATCCCAGACTGCTTCACCCACTCCCGACCCTGGAAACACCATGGTTGTCAATAGCCATGGACTTCACAGGTCCATTCCCAACAAGCTTGGGATATGATTACCTCTGGGTAATCATCTGCAGGTTGACGTCCAATGTCCACCTAATTCCAATAAAAACAACAACGAATGCATTAGAACTAGCATTCATATTCCTTTGCGAAGTTGTAAGACTTCACAGTCTACCACACTCGATCATATCAGATCGAGACTCAAAATTCACGTCAAAATTCTGGCGCAAACTACACCAAATACTCGGTGTGCAGTTGAAATTCACAACTGCATTCCACCCACAAGGTGATGGCCAAGCGGAAAGAATGATACAAAAAGTAGTACAGATACTATGTGCAGTGGTCAGACCAGATCAACACGACTGGGCAGCGAAGCTGTCAATGGCAGAATTCGCAATCAATGCGAGCTTGAACACATCGACAGGATTTGCCCCGTTCAAATTAATCTATGGCCACATGCCAAAGATGTGCCTAACAGCACCACCCTTGGACTACCTGGGAGTAAATGTCTTTGCCCAAAAGGCAAAGGAAAACCTTATGGCAGCACACGATGCAATAATACACAATCACACCGCTTGTTAGAACAGGCGGATTCAGACGACTCCGGAGTGGAATCGGAGACTTAGCATGGAAGGACCTTGGCCTCAGCGACTCAAGTGGAGCGCTGTGCCATTGCTGTTTGTCCATTTGGTCCTTAATTTCACAGTAGGCGAGCAGGAAGTCTCTAGGGGGCATTTCAGGTCGATTTTGGACTGAGCCTAAAACAAGTATGTACAAGCGCCGATATATATAGTGGAGGGGGCGAAAGCACAAGGAAACAAAGGGGATCCGAATCGGAACGAAGGTGTCCAAACGGGAACAAAGGGATGACAGAAGTGGAGCAGTACTGAAGGTCATAAGGCAGAACCTGTGATACGTCCGAAAGGAGGTAAGGAGGGTGAGGCCCAGAGGGGCAGGAGGATGAGGAGAAGTGGGATGATGACTAACTGGCTAGAATGGGAAGAAGCAGCAGTCCAAATAGGGATGAGGGGAAAACGCGAGAAATACATTACAAGCAGTGAAAGTGCTGAAGGTGATCTGTGGAGCTCAGAGGTTATGGAGGTTACGGAGGTTACGGAGGCGGGGTTGAAAGTCCGAGGAATATTGGCAATGGTGTTTACGTAGTATGAGGTCACCAATGCAATGGACTAAGACCGAGGTGGAGTCAAAGTCCGAGGTAGGGACTATGACGAAGGCTCGGAGCAAAGGTACAAGCAGTGCCCGAGTACGAAGTACAGGACAGCGGTGGAAGGTCGTAACTTGGCAGGAGGTCAGCAGAAGAGTACCAGAGGGAAGAGAGAGGAGAAAGGGAAGAGGGAAGGAGTGGCGGAAAGGAGAGTCGTCAGGTCTGAAGGTGAGTATCGGAGCGGACAGGAGAAGCGTAGGAGGATGATGGAAGGGTGGAGGTGTTGTGAGGGAGGAGCGGAGGAGTAGGAGGAGGAGTAGTAGGAGGGTGGCAAGAGGGGCAGTGTTCGGTCTGAGGTGAGTATCGGAGTGGATGGAGATAGGGGAGGAGAGGGAAGGAGGTGTGGAGGTGGCATGGGAGGTAAGAGGAGGTGTGGTGCCAGGACCGAAGGTGAATATCAGAATGGACAGCAGTAGGGTAGGACTCTGGAGGTGGTGAAGGAGGAGGTCCGGGAGTCAGGTTGGGATCGGGTATGCATGGATATGACACCGCTCAAACAATCCAGGCAAATAAGAAAAGATGCCCGGACCCGCCTTTGAGAAAAGGTGAGCTTGCATACTTATCCATGGATAAGCTGAACCTACCCAAAGGAAGGGCAGGCAAACTAAAGCCCCTAGGGCCTTATGAAATTCTGGAACATTTCCAGAGACGTCAAACTATGTCCTCAAGTTGCCACCACAACTTGAACAATGCAGAATCCACCCAAGATTCCACGTATCCTGGCTCACACCTCACAAGCCGAATGACCAAGAAATCTTCCCAAATAGGGAAGTAAACATATTTTACGATTTCAGGGAAGACCCCGATTGCAAAGCAGTAGTTTGTGAAATCTTAAACCACGCATGGGTTCATGATGAACTCTGGTTTAAGGTTAAATGGAGCTAGGGGACACCACATGGGAACCCCTAGGAAATTGCAATGACCTTGTCCACCTGGACGAGTACCTCACATTACAAAATGTGAGGGAACCAGAAAACCTCCCTATCAAAGAAGATAGGGAACTCTCGGCATCACTATGCCCCCAAAAACGGAGGCGGAAGAAGTAAAGCCAAGGGGTGATTTCCCACAGCCAAGAGCATGGGAAATTCTGGGCAAGCAACTCGCCCAGACAGCCACACCATGTGTTAGACATCACATGGGCTAGGAGTAACCTACCTAGATCACGTGAACCACAGGCTCATGTGCAAAACTACACACACTTGCAGCGAATCCCACGCATGCAAGAACCTAAACTCCTCCCACCACCATGAGAAACAGAATGATGAAAATGTCATTCTTGGGGGGAGGCAGCCCTCGATTTGACCCGAACAAGCTGCCGGACATCGAGATACAACAACCCAGGGAGAAAGGCTCCCCAGAACAACAACAACACCAGGTGCAGATAAGTGCCATGGACTACACGATGCATGCGACACAAATGAGTGCCACAAACCAACAACCATCTGTGTTTCCAACAGGCACCGCATACCCCCAGCCTCCCCAAAGGGGCTTCCAACCATATGCAGTGCAAACTGCACTGGTGGCACAACAAGCGCCATTCCAGGGGCAGCATTTGCTGCTGCAGCCCCAGGCATACTCCCCAGGGAACTTCCCTGGCCAGATCAACCCCTGGATCGGCCAATTCGGCCCAAGTCCAACAACCCCTCAGCCAAATGCAGGCTGGGAATCAGCTATCGCATCAGTGGTAGCTGCTCAGATAGGTCAGCTCCACCAGGAGCTGAAAGAGATGAAGTCCCTCATAGGAGGGAGATGAGGGAGCGACAGTGGCTCCTCATCCAGACTGTCCAAATGGGCACAGTCTGATAACTCGAGGGCATCAGATGACACCTGCGACAATTGCGCCCATTGGAGGCGTGAATACAACAGAGCACAAAGAGATGCCAAGGGCATCTTTGCCTCCCTGAAAGACAAGAGAGAAGTTGATCTCCAAAAGAGGGAGATCGAATTACTAAAACGTGAGCTCAAAGAGGCATGCACACTGGCAGACCTCGCTGCCCAAACCCATCATGATGGGGGCCTCCCAGGTCAGGGGGAGGGGATACGGTGCTGGGGCACCAACTATCCTGCCACCCCATGGGCAGGCGACCCTGTCTGGGTTGCATAAGGGCCCACCCTCAGAAGGGCAAACTGTCAGGGCACACCCCACCTGACCCCGCACCGCCTGACTCCGCTTCCCCCGCTATCACTCCCCGTTCTCCCTTTCCCTTCCTTCTCTCTATTTCTATATTCCATGGTCAACTTCCCTTTCTCTATGTATCATTACACACCTAACCCTGCTCCCCCAATTGCCACACCTGCTGTGTGCATTCCTGCCTACAGAGTGGCACACCTCCGGGATCTCCCGCAGAGATACCCAGGGAGGTGCAGCTGTGTGCGGAGATGATGTGGCTCCTCCCATGTGACCCCAACTGGATGTATATAATAGCGCCTGGGGTGGGAACAGAAGAAGCAGCCTTCTTCTCAACTTCCCACTTCAGACTAAGTGGTCGGGGATGCTCACCCCACAATGGGACCACCGCTACACATAGCCAACACCTGTCCCATTGAGTCCCTTGTGCCGGGACCTCACCGCTTTCGGAGCTGTCCCTGACACAAACCCATGTTGAGGGGAAGAGGGAGAGCGGTAGGCAACTGATGACAGACCCCAAAATGGGGACCACTGCCAGAGGCGGCAGGCCGCTGAGTACCTCAGCACCCTATGGGCAAGCTACCCTGCAGGGAAGTGTCCACATGTTATACAAGACCCCCAAACTCAATGAGTTCGGCAAAGTCGAAGCCCCAGTCAACATAACAATTGACCATGAGGAGAATAGCGGGGTCAGAAGCGGCACATGATGCTGCATATGCTTGGTGGACAAGCGTGAGTGGAAAAGAATTCATACACTGGTACGAACAGGCCGAAGCTGCCTTCAAAAGCGGCAAGGTACATAGAGTCCTTTGCGAAAAAGCGAAGGAAACTGAGAAATACTTCTTGGGACTCCCGAGTATTGCAAGACTCACGGAGGAGTACAATTCCCTGGAGAACAAGGGAAAAATCTCCTGGGAAAGCCTAGGCAAAGCTGCCTATATAAATTCCCAGTTCAAACCACTCAGGACTCCTGAGGAAAGTGCTGCAAGAACTGCAGAGTGGGAAGCAAAAGCTTCCAAATACTGGGAAAGAGATGCAAGTCTCTGCGCTGGACAACCAGGCCAGCGACCTCCCTTCCCCACGGGAAGAACGGTAGACCTACCATACTCTACACCTGAGCCAAGTGTCAGGGACAGTGCAGGAGAGGTAGGGGCAGTGGCATAACGCCCAGTGCTGGTCGCTTGGGTGGTAGCAGGGTAGTGGGGCGGTATAGCGGACAGCCCTCCCTCAGACTCACATCCCTCCACAGCTTCTTAGGCTGAAGCAGAAAGTGTATTGTTATTAGGATGAAGGGCTAAACTAAGTTAGGGTACTTTCCTGAAGCAGAAAGTGAGAAGAAGGTCACTTCTTCAGTTCTGCTTCAGCTCGGTTTATATACAGGTGGGAATCAGTCATGTGAGGGTGCCACATCACCTCCGGATGGAGCCGGGATATCGTGGGTGGCTCTGCAGGTGATCCCAAGTGTCAGAGAGAAGAGAAATACAAGTAGAGGTGTGCTGCACATCCAGCGGCACAGTACCCCTGCAGGGTACCTGGCATCGGATGCGTTTGGGTTACAGGTATGAAGGAGAAGGTTATCCATGTGGAGAAAGAAGGGAAGAAAGAAAGAAGGAAAGGAAAGGGAGATGGAAAGCAAGGAAGACAGACAGGAGAGGGAGAAGGAGGCGGCATGGCACGGCACAGGGTGGCGTGCCCTGACACCAAGTAGCTCAGGAATGCAACAACCCGCTCCCACCCAGGGAGCACCCACTTTGTCGAGCCCACAGCTCGACAATGTAGCCCAGGCTATGTCATCGCATCCGACACAGCAATCGGATGTCCAGATGAACAACCCGGAGGAAAACCCTCCTCTGGGGCAATAACTCTACCCTTGAGGAAAGGGAAAGTGACATGGTAATATGCCATTGAGGTCCCATGAAAACACCTTCCCCAAACTCAAGGCCCTGCACACAATATTGTATGTGAGGAACCGCAAGTAACAATTGCGGAAATCTCTACTTCGTCAAAAAAAAAACCCACATCCACCACCGCTCATGTGTAAACACCATTTACACATGAATCCTCACGGAACAAGTGAGGAACACCAAAGACATACAACCTTTGGGTCGAAATTCATTTTCGAAAAACTCCATTACTTTCCTCTCTGCAATACCCATGTATCGCTGTTCACTTCAAAGTGACGGCCCCACACTCATTTATTCCCAAAATCTTTTTCTCTCTCTTTCACCGACATGTACAAATCGCCCACTTTAAAGTGGCAACAATAAAACACTCATTAGGGCCGTTCACAGTTAGTTAAATTGGGCCCAAACTGATTCTAAATTGCATCCAGATTGGCCCGAGTTTCGCCTCACATGGGACACGAGTTCAGAGTGAGTTCAGGTTGAGTTTAGAACATCAGGTTGGGCGTTCACAGTCACACCGCTTCTAAACTGTGTCTAAAGTTGCTCAGACCCGATTTCCATAAGACCATCACTCATCACCTTGCACTGTATTATGTAATAACTCCACAGTTCTGATGCCTGTTGTGTCTGACTGCCAGCGTCTCATACATGCTGCCACCCAGCATGCCCTCCAACTACGTGCCCATTACTATCATCAATGCCGACATCTCAGATCCAGCAATTTTTCGAATTCTAGTGATGACTCTTATGACCCTAGCAACAGACACAGTGCCAGTGTAGACTCCTTATCCAGCAGCAGCAGCAGTGACAGCAGCAGCAGCGACAGCAGCAGCAACAACAGCAGCAACAACAACAGCAGCAACAACAGCTCCTGTTGCCTATCTGTCGCATCTTCTAATGCAGAATGTGACCAAGCGCTGCAAACTCTCCGCCGCTCATATTTCCAGTCTTTGTTCCGTGTTCAACACTTCCTTTCCACTCTCCTTTCCATCCATGTCCTATTCCCACATGAAAATGCAGCCAGCTAGGGCTTGTTCTTAGGTGTTATAAAGAGGATGACCATGTGCGCTTTCGTCGAAACCTATCACGACCGACAAATCCCGGGGCTCCATCAGTGGCAAACCAATGCTGATAGGCGAATCCGCCGACCCGAAACCCATCCTAACCAGCCCCCAACCCCATGTCTGGCCCCCTGCCTTACTGCGTGAGACTTGGCCAATAATCAGAACCTAGACCCTGCCGGTATTCCGACCTTACCTCCAGTTCCTGAGCCCTTGGCGCTCCCGGCATTCAGTCATGCCTGCCTTGTCTCCATCTGAACCACACTCATCGCTTCCCGCTATGTGGTCACAGCCATGCCCCGCTTCCGTGCATTCCGCACCCTCTGCCCACTCCGCACCCTCTGCCCATCTCTGCACCTTCTGGCCACCTCTGGTCAGGTCAACACTCCCACTCCCCTCTGTACCTCTGTTGGCCTTCATGCTGTCCTTGTGTGACAGTGCTGGCAGATCAACCTCTGTTCACGGACTTGTGTCAGCACCGCACCAACCCCGCTTATTTGCGGACTTGTATCGGCGCTGTGCGCTGACCTCCGCTTTTCCTCTGGCCATTTGTCACTCGGCAGCTTATCATTCATTCCTTGCCGAGTGCCATTTATTGTTTGCTTCCCTGCCAATATCGGCATTTGATCCCCTCTTTATTGGCACTAGGTTATTGATCTCATTCAGTTATTCATCAATAACCCTTGCCACTTATTGTTTATTGATCTGTTCCTCGTTTCCAGTTCCCGGGCTCTTGTCCTTATTTAGTTTGACAATCCCCGCTTATCTCCGCACCGGACTGCGCCGGACTGACCGGCCTTTCTATATTCCCTCTTGCCTATTTATATACCTTGTAAATACTTTTGGGGACCTCAGTCTGAAATCAACTAGAGTACCCCCCCTGTCTGTTCTGAGTCTCTCCTTCTGCAAAGGGGGCTTCCCCCCTCTGAGTCTGTGCTTGCGGAGTCTGCGCTCCTCCTATAGGTCCGCTCTGCCTGCAAGTCTTGTTTGAAGTCCGCTGTGAGTGTCAATCCGTAAATATGGGATCTCCCCCAAACGTCAAGCTCAGGGCACAGCGCTACACCTGAGTCACTGAGGCCACGATCCCACTCTGCTAACCTTGAACAGCGCTTCCGGACGCACCGCACATTTCCGCCTGCATATCTGCGCACGCGCTCCAACAGAACTCTGCACCACCTCCGACCTCGACTCAGACAGAAACCCAATCCGTCTTCTATCCGTCTTCTGACAGTCTGCCAGACTCTAACAATACTCCCAGTCTCTGACAGCATTCCAGATCTCTGACAAAACCTCCACATCTCACCTCGTACATTCAACATTCTCCTCACTCTTATTCGAGATCACCCCTGCTTTTATAACGACTCTCCAAATAACCAATGGCCTATTGCACAGCAGCTTGCCATTGCCCTATTTCGGTTTGGTCATTTCAGCAGTGCTGCATCTGTTGATGCGATTGCACAGTGGGCAGGTTGTAGTGCTGGGACTGTTGTGAAGGCCACACGTCACGTCGTTATCACCTTTTTACCGCTTCACAACCAGGCCATTCGATGGCCAAATGTAGACGAAAAGCGAGAAGCATCTAGATTGGGTAGAGAGTGTGTCATGCCGAGCCTGGAGGCCAGGTTTTTGAATGGTTGATGGCACACTGATTCCTCTTGCATCGAAACCTGGGCACTTTGGGGAGCAATTCTTTGATTGTAAGTCCAACTATTCTCTTAGTCTTTCGGTGCATGCAATTCTTAGTGTGAATTACTGGTGCTGATGGATTTTCTAGCTTGTGACACTGCCAAACCTTCGGATCATTGACTATGTGCTTGGCCCTCCTGGCAGCATGCACAACTCAACAGCATTCAAGGAATCTCGTGCTTTCAAGGATTCCAGCCAGCTCTTCCGTGAAGGTGAGTGGTTGTGGGCCGATTCAGCATATGCACTGTTGCTGTGGTGCATGGTACCTTATAAGCGCCCACAGTCACTCATACCATATAACCGCCAATTCAACTACCACCTGTCAACGGTGTGTTACATATCTAACATGGATTTAAATTACCTAATGCTTGTGCAAACCAGGTATGCATCAGGTCTGAGCATGCTGTAGGGTACCTTAAAGGTCGGTTTCAGTCACTGCGCAGACTCCGTCAACAAATTAATTCAGAGCATGACTATGTACTTGCACTTGCATGGGTCCGCACCTGCTTGATTATCCACTCATTTGCAGCACACATGGAGGATCATGAGTATGAGAGTGATTTTTGGGAATGGGTTGATGAGGGTCGGATTGATGAAGATGAGAGGGAGGAGGATGGACCTGTTGAAGGTTTTGTATGGGGTGGGGTAGGACCACCTCTGCCAGGGGAGACAGAAGCACAACAGAAGCGCCGTCATGTACAAGAAGCGCTATTTGATGCTCTGTACTAGAACTCGAAATTTCATTGGCAAAAAGTATATCAACGTGGTGGACTTAGTGCCTCGATAAAAATGCTGCAATCACGCTTGTTGCTGCACTTGAACCTGCGCTAATTGGACTTGAAGTTTGAGGGACTCAATTTCATATTTTCGGTGCATCTTCTCTTTCTTGAGTTCAAGTTGTGCCATTTGCTGCACATGGTGGTATTGTGCCTCTTGCTGAGCTTGAGCCTGGTCAATCCATGTGGCTTCATGGAAGTCAGTCATAAAATCCTTTCAGGCCTTTGGGCCTGGAGTGCGCAATGTTTGCCGGGCTGGGTCACCCTTTGATTTTGCCACAATAGATGCGGGGGTCCATGCCAATGTATGAGAAGAGGATTGGGATGGCATGCTAGGATCTTCCAAATCCAGCCCTGGCTTGATATCAGGGAGCTGTGGGTCTGCATGGAGAAGTGGTAGATCCATGCAGAAAAGTGGTGGTTCCATGTCAAGAAGTGCTGGATCAATGTGAGGAAGTGGGCCGGGTTGGAACAAGATCAGAGATTCAAGAGGTGGAGATGACCTGGAAAGTGAGGGTGGATGGGAAGTAGTTCCCCGGACCTAATTAAACTTGCCATTAGTTGAAAAAAAGGGGGATTAAAGCACACAAACTCACTGAATCAAGACCATTCTCATCTTCCTCATTCAGAACCTGCTTGTCAAGCTCAGCAGGACTGGAGACAGCTTGCTCCAAGTTGCCAACCATCTTTTCAACACCACTTACTGAGTTTGACACCATCTGAAATGTGTACTTGGGATGCTCGGACCACCAACCGTTCAGTGTGTCCCACCAAGGGAAAAATGATTGAATTGATTCTTGAATCCAAAACATCAGTAGTAGTATGGAAATAATCGGAAAACACTTCACCTAACTGGTTATGGTAAGACTCAGAATCCCCCACATCACCAAGGTTTTCGTCTTTAAAGCCTTCACCAGTACTCCTCAGCATCTTGCAACATGCAGTATATGTCTTTTGTAAACTATAGTTGAGGAACCATCAGATGACCCGAAGCAGGCACTGTGAGATGACTTACTAGGTAATCCGACCCATAACAGATGTTGCATAACGTTCAGGCTCCATTCAGTACACTGCACACTCACCCTCGCCCTCAACATCAAAAACTGCCTTGGCTATTTCACGATAATACTCAACCTTAGGCTTGCTACCAACAACCTAGGTAACGGTGAACAATAAGCTGTCTGTGAAATGTCGGAATACTCACTTTTTTACGAGACTGCTTCTTTGCATCCTTTACTGAGTCACTGAACATCTTCAGTCGAACATCCAAGTTATTTGAGAGGTAATCAATCAAGCGGTAAGTCCAGTGTTCATTGGAATCCCAGTGGATTTTCGGAGGCCTTGATTCTGACTTAGCCTCGGCCTTGACAATGGTCAGTGTGGCATCAGCCTCACCATCCCTGGGCATGCGTGGATGGCAGCCAGGCTGTGGCTGAGATGGAGTAACACCCTCTGCAAGGTTCTTTCATTTTGGTGGCATCAACAGTCCGATGCAGTAGTATGTGATGGGAATGTGGACAGCGAGGGCAGGTGACCTGAGCTGAGAAACTGTACAGTACTTGACTTCTCATGGTTCATGGACTTACTGGGGAGTAAAGCCGAGTCTAGAGGCAGTTGAGGTGAGTGACTTTACATGAATTGGGGCTCTTGAGCCCCAAGTTGAAAAAGATCTAAAGTCACACTTTAGATCCAGTTTGCCCAAACTTTTGTTCACTTCAGAAATTTCACTTTAGGTTCACTTTAGACGAATTTACTCAACTGTGAACCACCCTATTGATAATTTCAAACTCAATGTAACTCATTTCTTAAATTTTATTCTCTTCATCATTAACCTTGTATGCGTCACAAATGCAATGCAAGGGGGGAGAATGTCAGGGCAATAGCCCCGAACCCTGAGCCACATGTAATTAAAGTCACATGGGTAAGCGGTAACCTCCAGTTAACTGCTTACACACCACCATAAAATACACACCATTGTATCACTTACAGCTCTGTGTGCTGAGCTACCCACTGAGACCTCACAGCGACTTCACCTACTTGGCAACAAAGGACCTCAACCTGCCTAAGGGAAGAGCAAAGAAACTCCTCCCCAAATACATTGGGCCGTATGAGATCCTCGAAGCATTTGAGGATTCATCTAATTATACACTCAAGCTCCCTCCAGAGCTTCTCAATAGGGGTATTCACCCCAAGTTTCATGTTTCTTGCTTGGCCCCACACGAGCCAAACGACTCATTGCTATTCCCAGGTCAGGCTGCCCAAGTCTTCTACGACTTTGGTGAAGATCCCAAATGGGAATATCAGGTCCAGGAAATCCTGGATCATTCCTGGGACACTGGTGGTAGCCTGTGGTTCCATATCAAATGGGGCCTGGGGGATCTCACATGAAAGCCTCTCACTCATTGCTGTCATATCCATGCATACCCAATCCTGACCCAACTCCCGGACCTCCTCCTTCACCACCTCCAGAGTCCTACCTTACCGCTGTCTGTTCCAATATTCATCTTCGGTCCTGGCACCACACCTCCTTTCACCTCCCATGCCACCTCTACTCCTCCTTCACTCTCCTGTCCTATCTCCGTCCGCTCCAATACCCACTTCGGATCGAACACCACCCCTCTCGCCACCCTCCTACTACTCCTCCTCCTACTCCTCCTCCTACTCCTCCGCTCCCTCCTTACAAACACCCCCACCCTTCCATCATCCTCCTACTCTTCTCCCGTCCGCTCCGATACTCACCTTCGGACCTGACAACTCTCCCATCTGCCACTCCTTCCCTCTTCCCTCTCTCCTCTCTCTTCCCTCTGGTCCTCTCCCGCCAACCCCCCGCCAAGTTACGACCTTCCACCGTTGTCCCGTACTTCATACTCGGACACCGCTCGTACCTTTGCTCCGAGCCTCCATCATAGTCCCTACCTCGGACTTTGACTCCACCTCGGTCTTAGTCCATTGCATTGGTGACCTCATACTATGTAAACACCATTGCCAATATTCCTCGGACTTTCGACCCCGCCTCCATAACCTCCATAAGCTCCACAACCTCCGAGCTTCACGGATCATCTTCAGCACTTTCGCCGCTTGTAATGTATTTCTCGCGTTTTCCCCTCATCCCTATTTGGACTGCTGCTTCTTCCCATTCTAGCCAGTTAGTCATCATCCCCACTTCTCCTCATCCTCCTGCCCCTCTGGGCCTTGCCCTCCTTACCTCCTTTCTGATGTATCACAGGTTCTGCCTTATGACCTTCGGTACCGCTCTGCTTCTGTCATCCCTTTGTTCCCGTTCAGATGCCTTCATTCCGATTTGGATCTCCTTTGTTTCCTTGTGCTTTTGCCCCTCCATTATATATATTGGTGCTTGTACATACTCGTTTTAGGCTTAGTCTAAAATCGACCTGAAAAGACTTCCTGCTCGCCTACTGTGAAATTAAGGACCAAATGGACAAACAGCAATGGCACAGCGCTCCACTTGAGTCGCTGAGGCCAAGGTCCCTCCTTGCTAAGTCTCCGGTTCCCCTCCAGAATTGTCTGCCCTCGCCCAGTTCTAACAATTGCGACAAATTGGCTGCATTAGATGACTACCTATTATTACATGGAGTCGATGCAGTAGAAAATTTGAATAAGGAAAGCAAATTTCCTTCTATTCCCACATGAGGGGCTAATAAAGTGCCCTGTCCTACATGCCCCTGATGGACTACCCGCTTGGGAATAGTCCTATGTCAGGGCCCGGCCTCGGACTCGGAGGCTCCCTGACCTCAACCCCCATCTGGCCTGTCCTCACACTATGCGGGGCATGAGATGTATAGTAAAAGGAAAGATAATATATACACTTGCCTATGCAGGGCATGAGATGAGAAGAAGGGTAAAGGTCTCATCTCCCCGCATGGTTGCTATATAAAGGAATGGGTCACATGCCCACAACTATACAGCTCCTAGAGTTGTGTAGTGTGACCCGGAGGGAACATCCAGGTGGCAGTGCCCAGTAAGCATGGGAACGTTCTGGGCGACTGTGGCTGTGACCCGTGGGAACATTCTGGGCGAGCTGCTCGCTCAGAAAGTTCCCACGCTATCCCGTGCATGCGCGTGTACACAACACACAAAGGCAACAATGAGGCAACAGTCAAAGAATAAAAGGGGGTAAAGTAGGTGGGGAGTCCGGGGCACCCTAAGGCAGGGTGCTGAACCCTGACATCCTACAACCTAATGAAGGACAATTATGGTGCTAGTTGCCATATTTGGGTTTTGCCTCCGGGGTATGAACATTGTTCCCATGGACAAAACTTCATCCTTCTTCTTTTCCCCCATCATGTCTGAGCAAGTGCAAGATAACTTCAGGAGAGAAATGCCACCCAATGACGACCATGGGCAAAGCCCATGATCAAACACCACCCCCATGGACACTGAGACCATGGGTCCCACTTTAGACAATGTTTGACACCGGGTGCTGAGGCCCCCAGCATCTCCAATATCCCTAATCCTAACCCAATACCAACAGTATTGGGGTGTCCTTCCCCTGTGATGGATGTGCAAGCTACTGCAGCTTACACTGTGTCTGACCATCAGACAATGGGCCCACAATTTTTTGCGGACTTGATGGTGCCAGGACAAGTGCCGCCATTGCCATACTTTAACCCCAATCTCTGGGGTTACCACCCTTCCCTCCCTTGTGGAGCACCCACTCCTGAAGCAGCTCACCAGCCACATGCTACAATGTCAGGGTCTTTCCTGACTGAACTCCTTATGGATGCAAACACCCATGTTTGACATCTTGACAACAAACTGTTGCAGTCTCGAGAAGGGACTCGACCTATCCAAGAAGAAAATGGAGGGCTCCATGAGGAACTCTTTAACATCAAGCTTGAGAACCAGCGTCTCACCAGCGAGTTGCAGGAAGTCTCATTACACCGGGATTTCCTCCAACAAAAGTGCGACTTGCTGGAAAGGGACCTCAAGTCATATGAAAAAGTTTGCAAGGAAGATGAGGCATCATGCCCTCGAAAAATCCCTCACACAGAAATGCATACCCAGAATGCCCCCATTGAGAGGGCACACCATGTAGATGACAACTCTCATCCACAACCTGGACCAGTCAAACTGGCCCATCCTCAAGTACCCATTGCTGACCCAATGGTGAGCTGTAGGGTCCAATCTAATACATCCAATCTCAAGTTGGGAAAAGAGCAGGCACTGTGTCACCCCCTCCTACCACTCGAATATTCATGGTTCCTAGCCAGAATTGCTCTCCTTCTCCTGGGATGTGGAGAAACATACCCATCCCGGGTTCCTTTCACACCAACGACTTTGTACATGGAGTTACCGTTAGTGGCCAGAGGTGGCTCATCACCACTGAAATAGGCCATTGTCAATGGCAATGGGACAACTTCGTACTCCCGTTCCTGAATACAGTGAACAGGTTTAAATTCTTGGTCAACCTCAAGTGGATCGACCAGCAGGTTGGGGTGGCTGGGGTTATCAATGATGCCCCAGGTGATGTTTGCGACCTTCATGCTCATTACTTTGAGCTGAAATTCGAGGGCAGAAGGAATCCTTCCATGGATGACATCAACAAGAGGTATGGGTATGTCCAAAGGACTCCCGAGATTCTCAACGAGGCAGGGATGAAGTACATCCTGCTGTCGTTGTGGAGGCATCATCCCTCCAACAAGGCAGGGGCCCATAGGGTGGCCAAGATGACTGCCTTCAAATTCTCGAAACTGCATGTGGGCAACTACCCCATACCTCCTCCCCCTCCATCGCAGTCAGGGCACTTCATGCCTGAACCAGCTCCACCTGTGCCTCCACAAAAGACATGGGTTTCACTCTCTCAACTAATGGATGGTAACTATGGCCATCTACCCACCGCTGTGCAACCTCCCACCCCACTGCCTATCCCCAACGAGGACGAGGATATGAAGAGTGATGGTGAGGCGACTACAGGGTCAGTCAACGAGGCTGCTCCTCTTCCTGAACGTCGTTTCCCTGCTGCGATCTGGTCTGAGACCGAGGCCGCTGTTGCTGGTCCTTCAGACCTTTCTAGTGCTGCCGTATCGGCTGCCACTGGCCCTTCCTCCAAGAAGGTTTAATTACCTTCTCTTCATCAAGGTATATGTGCCTCATTTAACACGGAGGGGTTAATCACCCCCCCGTTCTATCATCCACTCTGGTGCATCATTCATACCACTGAGGCCTAACAGCCTCATTCATCATTTTTCTTTGTTTTGTTTTCTGCTCTGGGACCATCGTAACAATGGTTCTGCAAAGGCCTAACAGCCTTTGCTTTACTATGTTCTCCACTCCATTCTCTGGACTGTCATAACAACAGTTGTGTGAAGGCTTGACAGCCTTCACTTCCTTATTTCCTCTGATCCACTGAAACAGCAGGTCAGTGGAGGCCTAATGGCCTCTGCTTTATATCTTTTCTTTGGTCTGTTGAAACAACAGACCCGTGGAGGCCTAACAGCCTCTACCTTGCAGTAATTTCTGGATCTGTCGAAACAACGGATCTGTGGAGGCCTAACAGCCTCTACTTTCACTTAATCCTGAAACTGTCATAATAACGGTTTTGTCAAGGCCTAACAGCTATCGTTTTTATTCTTTCTTGAATAATTCTTGTAAAATTTTGAGGGGAATGGCTCAATCGCCATTCCCCACCTTATATTAATTTCTTGACAACTTTCTTGTTATACCTGCCTGTGCGATATTAATATCGCTGTCATATCCATCCCCGGCCATCGACTTCCGGACTCTCCGATCCCTCCGTTCTAACTCCGCTCCCCCCTCACCAACCTCGGAGCCCCCATATTCTGCAAACCTCTCGGTACCCCTCGATGGTCACCACCCCCTCATTTCAATTTATTACCTACGCCTCCCTAAGTACGGAGCCCCGAAGACTTCCGGACAGCTCCGACGTCCGCTAGCACACTCCTGCCTCCGCTGGGCAATACACTCGCCTGCCCTGCAGAGCCCACCTTCGGGCCTATCCCTCCTTTCCGTTTCTGGGTTAACGCCTGCCTTTCCGCTAACCCCGCGAACCGACTCGTCAGTAATATTCAGTCGGCTAATGTCTTAACCCCGTTAGCTCCGCTCCGTTCGGCTCCGCCAATTGCGGAACCGTCTCCGCTGTAACCATATATATACATCACTTGTACATAGGTTACGCCCCAGCAGATAAATCAACTAGAGTTACCCCCCTAGGTTCTAAGTGCCAGTCAGTAAGTTAGGGCACGGACGTGTCACTAGGCACAGCGCTCTTGGCAGAAGTCGCTGAGGCCAAAGCCCTCCGTTACGGAGACATTCCTTCATCTCAAGTCTGGTCTCTGACAATCGCAAGGGAGGAGAGTGTAAGGGATATAGGCCGCATACTTGCGGCCTACCCTATTCATTCTTTATTTATCACATCAGGTTTGTACCCAACACAACACTTCTATTCCCGAACCCTTCATTCTACCATGCGGTCCCAAGCCGCAACTATCACATGTACATACAATAATGTATTTAACCTACATGCAAGGGGGCAAAGGCTTGCCCAGCCTTTTACCCCCCCATTGATAAATACAGCGTACTTTAATGGACTGGGAGTGTAAGGCAACCACTGATTATCGCAATATCACTCGCGAACTCAACAACCTTAGCAAACTTGCACCTGCCCTCAGGAGGGCAAACCCATGTTGAGGAGAAGAGGGAGAGTGGTGGGCAACCGATGGCAGACCCCCAAGTGGGGACCACTGCCAGAGGCAGTGGGCTGCTGAGTACCTCAGCACCCTATGGGCAAGCTACCCTGCAGGGAAGTGTCCACATATTATACGAGACCACTGAACTCAGCAAGTTTGGCAAAGTCGAAGCTCCCATCGATGTAACAATCGACCCCAACTTCCCCATGAGGAGAATAGCAGGGTCAGAAGTGGCGCATGATGCTACATATGCTTGGTGGACAAGTGTGAGTGGAAAAGCATTTGTACAATGGTACGAACAGGCTGAAGCTGCCTGTCAGGGGACATGCATGCTTGCACAGGTTGCTCCAATAACCTAGTTGTGATTAAAGCTGGGGGAAAGGAATGTCCCCATCTTAGAGTCAGCTATATACATGTAGAGTCTGGCAATAGGGAAACCAAACAGATTGCCGATAGAATCACATGATCATAGAATGTTCCAGAACAATCCCGGAGATGATCCGGGCCACCGGGGCTTAGGTAAGCGGAGTAGATGGGAATTGCTGGCATACTTCTCACATGCATATGTGCAGCTGGCATAGGGTCCAGGGTCATTCCTGATCCCTGACACTGTGTCAAAAACCCGGATCATAGGGGAAAATGCATGAGTCCAAATGCAGGCGGGGCTCAACTAGAGGGGATCCAAGAGCTCCAGTAGTGAACCAAAGCTCCTCCAGGAAGCCTGTTTCTGCTGGGTGGTACAAGAGGCTCTAAGAAGGACGTGGCCTCAGCAACTTGGAGGGAGCTGTCAGAGACCAGACTCGAGACGAAAGAATGTCTCCGTAACGGAGGGCTTTGGCCTCAGTGACTTCTGCCAAGAGCGCTGTGCCTAGTGACACGTTGTAGGCGGGATAATCGCCCACGCACAGAGCCGGCTCGGATACCCGCTTCCACCATTCAGAAAACCCCTTCCATTCATGCGACAACTCGATACGGATTTGACATATAAAAATAGTCCTAATTCGTACGATTCTGACGATATCAAGAACGTCCCAATCGGTGGAGAATTGACAGAGTTCTATGTTGGGCAAGTTAGGCACGGGCATGTGCGGGCGTGGGAATCTCAAGCGGCAACCCAGAATTCCAGCCTCACTCGTTCCCACGGCGTCTAATAAATTGGTAAAAATGCTCATTGGCTGCGTGAGAGTTATCTCCGGCTACATTTCCAATTTAGGCTCTTAATTCCGCAAATCCGCTGAGAAATCGCTTATTTTCTTTTATTTTCATATTTTGCCATCATTTCAGATATTGATTGATATTCTTTTATTGTTACTGTTACCCTTTTTTATTATTTTGCCTAATAAGGTATGCAGGTGCCATATGGTACCAATATTTCCCATCAATTATTCTAAAAATAATTGTTCCTTATATCCTGTACATACCGGATTCTGGAATAGAAGTTCTCCCCTCCCCCATTTTCTCTAAGGTGCTAGGACGCGCTAGAGTTGGAGTGAGTGTGTGGAATCCAACAGTAGGAATAAGGGCAACTGTCTAGCCCACAACGAGTGGGTAGTAGATTAGTTGAGCCCGGACCTTGCGGAATCCCGGAGAACCCACACGGAGTTTAAGGATCGAGAGCGTAGCGTCAAGAAGTGAAGTTTTAGGAGAGTTTGGCCCCACGAGCTTAGTCGGCATAGAGAGCCGCTAGCCCTCTTGCAACGTCCGTGCCCTAACTTACTGACTGGCAATTAGAACCTAGGGGGGTAACTCTAGTTGATTTTTCTACTGGGGCGTAACCTATGTACAAGTGGGATATATATATGGTTACCGCGGAGACGGTTCCGCAATTGGCGGAGCCGAACGGAGCGGAGCTAACGGGGTTTAACCATTAGCCGACTGAATATTACCGACGAGTCGGTTCACGGTGAAGGAGGAGAACAGAAATCCTATAAAAGGCTGTTCTTTCTTCTGATACTTATATGTTAGTATTGGTACTTTAACTCAACCACTGTAGCGTTTTGGTTGCTTTGTGTATTGATATTTGTATGTGTTACTGATTATTTGTGTGTGTATGAAATTCTCAGGGTTCAATTCACTTGTCTACCTGATTGTTCCACACGAAAATCACGCTATAGACCTACTATTTTCAGTCGTTTCACCTCTGTCTTGTCACTTTTAACTCGGAGTGACTCCAACCGACTTGACTCAACGTCACTATTTCTTAACTTCTCCTTAACTTTTTACTGAGGGTTGATCACTTTTACTCAGATGTGATCTGAACTGCACACTTATACTAATAAAACTTAATTTTTATTAGGACACCTTATGACCTATGAGCCAGAGCACGTAGGGGAGAGGAGTAAAGAAGGAAGAGGGGTCAGACCAGAAAATGCGGTCTTTTATACCTTTCCTAAGGGCTCTGTTTTCACATGTCACTTTACTATTTACATTGCTGAGTAATCTTATATTGAGCTTAGCAATCCTCTTATGTAAGCGATCAGCATCCCATTCTGCTTCTAGAACTTTCTGGAAGTTTTGGTGTGGGAATTAGCCAATTGCATTGCCTAACACCCATCATGACCTTGTTTACCCTTGTTTACTCACTTTATTCTAAGTCACATGTCATGGGGTTATTTGTTAGCTTAAGGGTGTAGCTTTCCGTCGGTATAAACAACAGTAAACTACGAGGATTATTTATGAAGATATGAATTTTTCAAGATTTAATTTTGAGGTTCTCCAGATTGCTTTGGCATTAGCTCATCCATTTTCTTACAATTAATTCTGGATAAATTATGCCTCGTTCCTGGACCCGAACTCTTTAGTTTCGCATTTCTAGCTCATCCGTTTTAACCACAAACTCAGGATGTTTGAGCCAGTCTTCTCTGCAAGTGTGTTTTAATCTTGTCAAATCCGTTTCTCCCTCAATTCTTCAGATTTTAACATGAAATCTTTTCGAACACAGACCTATACTTCAACTCTTTAAGACCGACAAAGATTCATATTTTTCCCTATTTTCCTCATATAAATATTTCCAATTCTTTCATCTTTTCCTCGTACCCGACCATTTTTCATTATATGAATGCCTTGATTTCCTTCCGATTTCTCTTTGTCATTCGTTTCGTACGTTCGTAAAACTATTTTCCCACGTTACCACGAATTTCTAATATTTTATTTGATACAGGAAACCTTGTTTTTGTTTTCATGTGAGTTTATTTGCTGTTTTTCTTCATTTTCTGAACCATCTTTTAATCCCTAGACTTGAAAGTTCGCGTAGATACTCAATCCATCGACTCTGTTCTTCATTATTTTTCCGATATTTTATTTCAATTCATTTTGTTGAGTTATGATTTTATTCCTATTTTTATTTCTGATCCGTGGAGGTTGTATGATTTTTATCCAATTTTCTGTGATGGTTTCTGGTTGTTTTAGTGTTGTAACTTTTATATTCCTACAACGGGGTTAGCAGAAAGGCAGGCGATAACCCAGAAACGGAAAGGAGGGATAGGCCCGAAGGTGGGCTCTGCAGGGCAGGCGAGTGTATTGCCCAGCGGAGGCGGGGGTGCGCTGGCGGACGTCAGAGCTGTCCGGAAGTCTTCGGGGCTCTGTACTTAGGGAGGCATAGGTAATAAATTGAAATGAGGGGGTGGTGACCATCGAGGGGCGCCGAGAGGATTGCAGAATACGGGGGCTCCGAGGTTAGTGAGGGAGGAGCGGAGTTGGAACGGAGGGATCGGAAGTCGATGGCCGGGGATGGATATGACAGGAGCGCTGTGCCTCCATTACGTCTCAGTTAGTCCTTGTATTTCAGGTGTCTGAGGTATCTTGTAGAAAGGGGTCGGGATTCACTCAGAGGGACTTGGGTAACATTTTAGTTGAGATTAGAACTAGGGAAAACTACAGGTTCTAATCTACAGGTATTTATAAGGAGGAATGGGAAGGACTTTAGTCAAAGTCCGAATGATAATAGAAAACACCGAAAGGTGCCAAATGATACCGAGAGGTACTGAAAGGTCCTGAATGATATCCTTAGTGGGGAACCAAGGTGTTGGGTCAAGGAGGGTGGAGTAAGAGGCTGGAGGATGAATGGGAACGAGAAATGGGTAAGAGGGGGTTAGCCGACTGAATGGAAGAAGAAGATAGTTGTGCTATAAATGGAAGGTGACTAATAAGTGCTGACATGAGTGGGGTCACCAAAGGATGCAGGTAGCTCCGAAGGCGGAGTTACATATCTGAAGGATGTTGGGTGACTCCAATAAATGAAATGGGTGGGGGAATGGTTTAGGGGTATGTCACAGGATGTTGGAGATCCATTGGGAGATCAGAGCAAATCCGGAGTCTCCAAATGTTCCGACTCAGGACTGAGCTTCCGGGACGGGAGTGGCCAAGGTTCAGTGTGCCGCAACCAGGCCAGAGCTTAGACAGTTAGGAAGGAAGGTGACTTGGGGAGTGGGGGGTTATGGTGTAGGGGATGGTGAAGTTGTTAGGAAGGTGTGGTGTGGTGGGAGAGCACGGGGTCGGGATTCCAGGATATGACATGATGGAAGGGTGGGGGTGTCGTGAGGAGTAGGAGGAGAAGTGAGAGGAGGAGTGGTGTCAGGTCCGAAGGTGAGTATCAGAATGGATGGCAGTAGGGTAGGACTCCAGAGGTGGTGAAGATGGGAGTCTGGGAGTTGAATCAGGATTGGGTATGTATGGATATGACAACATGGTTAAAGAGGAAGAAAAAAAAGAAAAAGAAAAAGAGGAAATTACATTGAATTTGAATTATCAATGAGTGTTTTGTTATTGCCACTTTAAAGTGGGTGATTTGTGCATGTTGGCAAGAGAAATTGAAGGAGTGAATGAGTGTGAGGCCATCACTTTGAAGTGAACAGTGATACATGGGTATTGTCACATCCCGGAATCCCAACCCCGTACGCTCCCACCCCACTACACCTTCCTAACAACCTCATCATCCCCTACACCATATCTCCCCACTTCCCAACATCACCTTCCATCCCAACTGTCACAGCTCCGGCCTGGACTTCGGCACATTCACCCTTGGCCATCTCCACCCCGGAAGCTCGGCCCTGAGTGGGAGCATTCGGAACCTCCGGGATCTGCTCAGACCTCCTGACAGATTCCCAACGTCTTGTTATATACTTCTAAACCCTTCCCCTGTTCATTTCATTTAGTGGAGCCACCCAACATTTCTCAGATATGTAACTCCAGCTTCAGAGCTACCCTTATCCCCTGGTGATCCCACTCTAATCATCTTCCACTTATAGCACAACTGATGTCTTCTTGCAATTCAGTCAGCTAACTTCACCTTACCCATCCCCATTTCATCTTCCAGCCTTCTACTCTGCCCTCCTTGACCCAACACCTCGGTTCCCCATTAAGGATATTGTTCGGAACCTTTCGGTATCTTTCGGTACCTGTCAGTATCACTTGGACTTTGACTAAAGTCCTTCTCCTCCCCCCTCTTATATATACCAGTAGATTAGAACCCATTGTACTCTAGTTCTAATCTCGACTAAAAACATACTTGAAGTTCCCCCTATTAGTGATTCATGTCTCCCTCTTACAAGATACCTCAGACCTCTGAAATTAAGGACTAACAAAGACATAACGGAGGCACAGTGCTCCTTTCTGAGTCGCTGAGGCTGCATCCTTCTTAGAGCCTCTTGTAACACCCTGCAGACCCAGGCTTCCTGGAGGAGCTTTGGTTCACTACTGGAGCTCTTGGATCCCCTCTAGTTGAGCCCTGCCTGCATTCGGACTCACACATTTTCCCCTACGATCCGGGTTTTTGACACGTCACTTTCCTACCCTTCTCCCATCCGCTCTGATACTCGCCTTTGGACCTGACACCTTTCCTCTCCTCCACTCCTCACCCCACTCCTTTCTTCTCTCTCCTCCCTCTGACCCTCTTCCGCGAAACCTCTGGGAAGTTACGACCTTCCACCACTGTCCCGCACCCCATACTCAGACACTGCTCATACCTTTGCTCCGAGATTCCATCATAGTTCCGACCCCAGATGTTGACTCCACCTTGGCTTAAGTCCATTGCATTGGTGACCTCATACTATGTAAACACCATTTCCAACATTCCTTGGACTTTCAACCCCACCTCCATAAGCTCCGAGCTCCATGGACCATACCCAGCACTTTCGCTGCTTGTAATGTATCTTTCACACTTTCCCCTCATCCTTATTTGGACTGCTGCTTCTTCCCATTCTAGCCAGTTAGTCATCATCCCCACTTCACCTCATCCTCCTGCCCCTCTGGGCTTCGCCCTCCCTATCTCCTTTTGGATGTACCACAGGTTCTGACCTATGACCTTCAGTACCACTCCCCTTCTGTCATCCCTTTGTTCCCATTCAGACGCCTTCGTTCCGATTCAGACCCCCTTTGTTTCCCTTGTGCTTTCGTCTCCCTATTATATACAGGTGCTTGTACATACTTGTTTTGGACCTTCAGTCTAAAATCGACCTGAAATGCCCCCTAGAGACTTCCTGCTCAATGCCTATGAAATTAAGGACCAAATGGACAAACAGCAATGGCACAGCACTCTGCATGAGTCGCTGAGGCCAAGGTCCCTCCTTGCTAAGTCTCCAGTTCCCCTCCAGAATCATCTGCCCTCGCCCAGTTCTAACACATGTATGCATCACATATGCAATGCAAGGGGGGAGAATGTCAGGGCAATAGCCCCAAACCCCAAGCCATATGTAATTACAATGTACATAAAGTCACATGGGTAAGCGGGAACTTCCGTTAACCACTTACACACACCATAAAATACATACCATCATATCACTTATGGCCTTGTGTGCTGAGCAACCCCACTGAGACCTCACACAGTTCAAATGTTTAACAGATCTCATGGTCTGAATGCACATTAGAAGCTCATTGTAATTATCCGCACCCATGTAGCATGAGAGTTAAGCTACAACAAGCATGCCTAGAACCTGGCATAGGTGTAGGAAAATGTAATATTCAAAGAATATATCCCTACAACAAGAAAATAGCCAGAATAAGAGGGAACATTGGGAAAGAAATGTGAATATCTCGGGAACCAGAAAACCTTTGACTGTAATCATTTTATTATCTGGAATGACTGTTTCTTAACTTTATCCACGGTTTTGTTTTATTCTAAAAGCTTCAAAACTGACAGAGATATAGCTCAAACGGCGAAACACCTTATAATTCATATATATTTATTTGCTAATTCTTACAAAAAGTAATGTGACTCAAGGAAAATATATTGATGCCTGGAAGTCTGGCAGACCAAATACCATATGGCAGAGTATCCCCCGGCGCGGACGGACACTTTTTTGATCACATCAGAAGAGGAGAAAATGCTAAAACACTAGATCTTGTATATTTTCCCATGATTCATCAAAACCTTTTGATTTTAAGCTCAAATAAATCGGAACAAAGGAATGATTAATGATCTGGATCTCAGATCATAAGCATAAAGTGATTCAGAAGTCCACAGATCTTTAATTAATTGGGAAGGCTCTAGAACATTGGTAATGATGTGGCTTCACAAAAAGGGGTGAATTAGAGAACAGTCTAGAAAGTTCCTTTATAGCTGAGTCATTTCTAAAGATAAGCGTTCGTAATTAAGGTGGTGTAAAGCATAACTTTAGCACTGAAAGGCCCCACTGAGATCAGCCCGAAAGACAAAGAACTGAATTACTTATTGCTGAGTCATGTCCTGAGTCCATACAGCCCAAGTGTCATGACCCTGTCATATCCATCCCTGGCCATCGACTTCCACTCCCTCCAATCCCTCTGATCCCTCCGGTCTACCTCCACTCCTTCTTAACTAACCTTGGAGCTCCCATATTCCACAATCCCCTCGGTACCCCTCGATGGTCACCACCCCCTCCTTTCAATTTATTACCTATGCCTCCCTAAGTACAGAGCCCCGAAGGCTTCCAGACAGCTCCGACGTCCGCTAGCGCACTCCCACCTCCACTGGGCAATACATTCGCTTGCCCTGCAAGCCCACCTTCAGGCCTATCCCTCCTTTCCGTTTCTGGGTTATCGCCTGCCATTCTGTTAACCCTGTAACCTGACTTGTTGGTAATATTCAATCGGCTAATGTCTAACCCCGTTAGCTCCACTCTGCTCGGCTCCACCATTTGCAGGCCCACCCTCGTTGTAACTATATATACTCAACTTGTACATAGGTTACACCTCAGTAATAAAATTGACTAGAGTTTACCCCCCTTCAGTTCTGGTTGCCAGTTTAGTAAAGTTAGGGCACAGACATGTTACTTGGCACAGCACTCCTGGCATAAGTCGCTGAGGCCAAAGCCCTCCACCATGGAGACACTCCTTTGTCTCAACCTGGTCTCTGACAGATCTGGCATATCTGTCACTTCTGTCAACACGTCCTAGTGCCACTTGGCCTGTCCCACCCGCTACCATCATCATCTGTCCATCCATCCATCCACCTGTCACCCTCATCTGCACTTCCTCCCCCACGCATGTACCTTCCAACCAAGGTTGCCCATTTGAGTGGTTCATTGTTGTCCACCTGCCAGCCAGACGGCCTGCCAGATGGCCAGTGTAGGAGAAATAACGGTCACACTATGTAAACCCATTATGGAAATATGCCAGATAAATCACAAAACCCCATATGATAAGTAGATATGAGAAAATAGAAGGACCTGAATTTTAACAAATTTTGACGAGATTTTACGAATTATTATGACTACATACGATAAAATGGAAGAAAGAAAATTAGCAAAAATACTTCAAGCTTAGCATCAACGAGATGGAATTCTTGGGGGAATTTAAAGCAAATATTAAACCAAGAATTAGGACAATTGACCAATATTTGACTATAAAAGCAGCCAGTGTTAGAACTGGGCAAGGGCGGACAATTCCGGAGGGGAACCGGAGACTTAGCAAGGAGGGACCTTGGCCTCAGCGACTCAAGCGGAGCGCTGTGCCATTGCTGTTTGTCCATTTGGTCCTTAATTTCATAGGAGGCAAGCAGGAAGTCTCTAGGGGGCATTTCAGGTCGATTTTAGACTAAGCCTAAAATGAGTATGTACAAGCACTGATATATATGCATAATGGGGAGGGCGAAAGCATGAGGAAACAAAGGGGATCCGAATTGGGATGAAGGGATCCAAACAGGAACAAAGGGATGACAGAAACGGAGCAGTACCGAAGGTCATAAGGCAGAACCTGTGGTACGTCCAAAAGGAGGTAAGGAGGGCAAAGCCCAGAGGGGCAGGAGGATAAGGGGAAGTGGGATTGATGACTAACTGGCTAGAATGGGAAGAAGCAGCAGTCCAAATAGGGATGAGGGGAAAATGCAAGAGATACATTACAAGCAGCGAAAGTGCCAAAGGTGATCTGTGGAGCTTGGAGGTTGCAGAGCTTACAGAGGTTATGGAGGCAGGGTTGAAAGTCCGAGGAATATTGGCAATGGTGTTTACGTAGTATGAGGTCACCAATGCAATGGACTAAGGCCGAGGCAGAGTCAAAGTCCAAGGTAGGAGCTATGATGGAGGCTCAGAGCAAAGGTATGAGCGGTGTCCAAGTACAAAGTACGGGACAGCAGCAGAAGGTTGTAACTTGGCGGGGGTCGATGGAAGAGGGCCAGAGGGAAGAGAGAGGAAGGGGGAAGGGGGAAAGGTGTGGAGGAGAGGAAAGGTGTCAGGTCCGAAGGTGAGTATTGGAGCGGATGGGAGAAGAGTAGGAGGATGATGGAAGGGTGGAGGTGTGGTGGGGAGGAAGCGGAGGAGTGGGAGGAGTAGTAGTAGGGTGGTGAGAGGGGTGGTGTTTGGTCTGAGGTGAGTATTGGAGCAGATGGAGATAGGACAGGAGGGGGATGGAGGAGTGGAGGTGGCATGGGGGGTGAGAGGAGGTGTGGTGTCAGGACCGAAGGTGAATATTGGAATGGACAGCAGTAGGGCAGGACTCCAGAGGTGGTGAAGAAGGAGGTCCAGGAGTCGGGTCGGGATTGGGTATGCACGGATATGACAGCCAGAGAACCTCCACCGAAACTACTTTCCCACATCCACACACATAGCTGAGGATGGAAGTACCACAGAACAAGGATTCCTCAGGAACTAATGCAAAATTCAAAGTCGTGTTTATAATTGGAAATGTAGATGTCTCCCAAACGGACTCAATGAAAGTAATTACAGGGACAACTACCCATAAATGATGGAGATATGACTGAAACCCCCAGAAAACAAGGACAACGTTTCAAAAGCAAGCGCAAAGAACAACCAGTAACGACCGAGACGAGCTTGATAGCCCATTAGAAAGGAAGGGATCTAATCTTAATCCACCCAAATTTTCATAATAAAAGGATCATGCATTAATGAGATATCCAATAACGGGAACAGTGACATCAAAAGTCCGGACTCAGGAAAAAGACAATGTTTACGAAGGATCCATAATTAAAATATACAACGAAACTTACACGGAAATTATGAAAAATAGGGAACTATAGTTATGCAAATTTTCAGCCCAAACAGTCCAGCCGTTGTGAAGTTATACCAATGATGGGAATATAGAAATCCGCATCATGTTTAATGACACATTGTAAGCGGGCTTGGGATCTAACCCACTAGGAAAACAGGAAAGGACAGGGACTGGATTGGTATCCAACAGGTCAGGAAAAAGGGGTAATGGTAATGGTGATATGGTATGGTCCGGTGTGTTACGGTGCGTGGTGTACTCTAATCAATCTCTTACCCCACCTCTCTGGGTGACACTAAGGCAAGGACTAATCTAGAGGCTTCTTGGTCGTCTTCTATGTCGTACTACTCCCTACTAGCTTGGGAGGGGCAAACTCAGTGGTTTCTAATCCAAGGGGAAAAGTAGATACATCCTCATGTACAGGTATACATGAGAAATGATCAAATAAAAATGATAAAAATATCCGATGTGCCTCATGTGCTTAGGTGGATCATATGGGCAACAAACAATATCGGAAAAAAGAAGGGAAAACAATAATCAAGAAAACAATAAAGCAATAAATGATTTCCAGCCAAAAAAATACCCAACTCTATCCATCGCCAATGAACTCCCGCTAATCATGGATCCTAATACTCCTAAATGACGCGTTTCCAACGGTACCAATATCGTCCAAATCGGTGCAGTGGTTGCTGAGATAAGTGAAATCCAGTCTGAGTGTGGCCACGCTGCTGGGTGGGCGTGGGAATTTGGTCTGTGGGGACTGGGAATGTGTCTGGAAAAATAGGAAAAAATCATGGAAGGGTGGGGATGGTGTATGTGATGTGTTTCGTGAAGTGGGGATGTGCAGGGATGGGGAAATCGCGATATTCGGTTTGTTTATGTGGTACCGGCTGTGCCTGCCTACAACGTGAGGGTGGCAATGCAAAGGGAACCAGCCGTCAGAACCAAGATCCGCACTTCGGCAGATCACAAAGACCAATAAGGAAGAGCCCAGTCAAAACAAAGCATGGAAAGTGCAAAACAACCTTAGATCATGAGGGAAAAATCTGAAATAAATCATGGAAGCCCATATGAAGGATATAAACACCCACGCATACCATAAATCCCAAACAATTAAACAGAAACAGTGCCCGCATACAAACAACTATGGGAACGATGCACATGATTACCGAATGTGCATGTGAACTTTTGCTAACTCGACGAATACCAGGAAATAGAACACAACTTTAGTACCATTGGAAAGGTGGGAATAAATGAAAATTTATGATACCAAGAACGTGAAAAACCATCCAGAAGTGAATGAGATACAAGGACATGAAGTTAGAAACCTGAAAACCCATGGGAAGACAGCTTCAAGAGGTCCAGAGCCCTAAATAAAATATGATATCTTCGAGGACGACCTACTATAATGAACAATACATATGGAGGATTAGGATATGATAATACAAAGGGGAATCAGGGAAGATGAACGAAATCCACAAAAACCACTAAACTACGATGGACCATGGCGGGAATTTTAGGGAATGATATTCTAATGAAGTGGAGAGCTATAATACATTCGTTTGAGTAATTCTTGACTACTAGCAACTTTTTCTTTCAGTTCTAAACCTGAATAATTCACTCATTTACCATTTCAAGTCTCATTTTAACTAAATGTTGCTGGATAAAAATGGAATAAATCAGCTGAAGGTCTCAGTGCAGCCGTACGCATGGTAATGCGAAGTTTGAATTCAGAATCACTGAGTCATAGCGAATTTAATGGTAAACATGAGGAATTTGAAATAGGAAACTGCGACAAATGCAGCGCAGTCAAGTTCTAATTAACTATTAAAACAGTTTAGGTGAGGAAGGACAATAAGGAATTCTAGGTGCAGTCTGACCACAGTAGAGCTGCAGTTCAATGCAGCAAAGCACAGTAGAACTATAGTGTGAAATTTTCATTTTTTATTCAGTTTGAGAAAAATACACTGTAAATAAATCCTGTAAATACGAGGTAGAGCATGAAAAAGGAAGGCGACCCAAGGAGTATAAAAGGGAGACCCTTTTTGCCCCCCTCAGAGAAGTAAGAAAATAGAGTATTATTTTTCTCAAGCATTTCTGGTTGTCACTCCAGCACGAAAAAGTGATATACAGTTAAGATTGCCACTGTAGTAAAAGGCAGCAATTAGGGAGAGAAATATTAAGTAGATATTTCAACAGGAGAGCTGGTTAACACTCCAGATTTCAAAGTGTAAACACAAAACAGTTATTTTGCTACTGTTAAAACAAGCAATAAAATAAAACAAACTCAAGGGACACTCCAGACACAATCCGAATCCATTAACTGAGTAAAATCTTTGAAACTTCACCAAGTAGAAGGTTTAATTCAAGTTAAAATTCCAAATTAAACAACGCTACACAGAATTACACCTAGACAAATTAAGAAATTTCAATAAAGGAACAGCCAAAACACTTGGATTGGTACTATAATTACAACAAATATTACTAGTACACTTCCCCATCCTAACTAAAGAACCAGGGAACAGCTTGGTGGTGGTCTCATTTGAACCTCCCAACTGACCTTCCTTCGTTCTCCCCTTCACTGCATGGCCTTTTTCTCTTTTGTTCGCTTGCAGGCTATTGTTTCCCCTTTTTTCACTCTTTGTTTCCTTATTGGCAAGGTTTGCCGACATTAACCATCTGTCTATTTCTCCATTCATTAATATCACACTTGATCCACCACTCCTTCTGGGCCGGTCCTATTTAGTTACTTGTGTTTATTATGCATGTAGGTTACAGCGGATGTACCTCAGTTCATATATCGACTTGGATTTCCCCCCCAGTCTCCTCTCCTCATCATAAGGCTTCTGTCTGAAATTGGGACAACAACGTAAGAACAAAGCACAGCGCTCCACCTGAGTCGCTGAAGCTGGAGTCCCACCCCTCCAACTTTACGAGCCCAGACAACTTCACACACCTTGCGGATCATCCGGATACACGTCCAACACGTTCCTGACACCAAGCCCCTTTATCATTCTAGAATTATTAATACAAATGTAGCACATGTAATTAGTGTGAGGCATGGGAGTAGAGAGGTCTCTAAAAGGCCACTGCTTCTGCCCCCTCTCAAACCTCAGGTAGAAATATAAGTTTAATTCTCCTCACCAGTAGTTGGTTCATTTGCTCCAAAAGATAAAAGTTGTTAGCTAATATAAAACTAACACATCACTCTTAGTGTGAGTTAGGGTCAGTTAGACACAGCTGGACAAAAGTATCATAGTGAGAATTAGTGAGAATTTAGTGGAGGGACTTCTTAATTGAATAATCTCTCAGTGTCATATCCTGGAATCCTGACCCCCCACACTCTCCCACCTCACTACACCTTCCTAACAACCTCATCATCCCCTACACCATACCCCCCCACTCCCCAACATCACCTCACTCCCCAATTGTCTCAGCTCTGGCCTGGATCTTGGCACACTCAACCTTGGCCACTCCCATCCCAGAAGCTTGGCCCTGAGATGGAACATTCAGAGACTCTGGATTTGCTCCAACCTCCTGATGGATCTCCCATCGTGTGACATACCTCTAAACCATTCCTCCTCCCATTTCATTTAGTGGAGTCACCCAACATCCTTTGGATATGTAACTCCAGCTTCGGAGCTAACCGCATCCTCCAGTGATCCCACTCACATCATCATAAATTAGTCACCTTCCATTTGTAGTACAACTGTTGTCTTCTTTCCATTCAGTCAGCTAACTTCCCCTTACCCATTTCTCATTCCCATTCATCCTCCGGCCTTCTACTCCACCCTCCTTGACCTGACACCCCGGTTCCCCATTAAGGATATTGTTTGGGACCTTTTGTCAGGGCATACACCCTGACCTAGCCCATACCGCATCCACACCCGCACTTGCACCCGCACCCGTGACTGCACCCGGCTGTTGCACTCCCCGTGTGCGCCCTGTGCCGGATGCTCAGTGTGGCCGGATGGCCCGGACCTCGGGTCTCGGGTCTCATGTGACTTCCGGATATCTCCGGAAGTTTTCGATGTATTGTGGCCACTGTGGGAAGATGAGAAGTTAACTTCCTTCTCATCTCTGACCCACAGTAGGCAAGTTGTATATACTTGCCTCTCTTTTATATATCATCTCTGACCCACAGTAGGTTGTGCCCTGGACAGGGCTGGTTACACTACAGGCTGTGGACCATAGGGGAGGGTCATGGGGACCCAGGAGTCATCCCCTGACACCTTTCGGTGTTTGTCAGTATCACTCAGACTTTGACTAAAGTCCTTCTCTTCCTCCCTCTATATATACCTGTAGATTAGATCTCTTTGTACCTCAGTTCTAATCTCGACTAAAAGTTACCCCAAGTCCCTCTATGAGTGAATCCCGACCTCCTCCTACAAGATACCTCAGACACATGAAATAAAAGGACTAACTGAGATGTAATGGAGGCACAGTGCTCCCTCCGAGTCACTGAGGCCATGTCCTTCTTAGAGCCTCTTGTACCACCCAGCAGACTTGGGCTTCCTGGAGAAGCTTCGGTTCACTACCAGAGCTCTCAGATCCCCTCTAGTTGAGCCCCACCTGCATTCGGACTCATGCACTTTACCCCTCGTTCAGGGTTTTTGACACTCAGTAATATTTGGTTATCACACCACAGGAGAAAAGTGAGCAATCCTGAACCTGCTAGACAACTAGCACGCACTCTAAGCGATAGAAAGAGCAGTTTGGTCACTCCTGTATTGAGGAACATTTATTGTGGAATTATTTTATTAGTAGTTTTTCTTCAGTAAATTATCAGGATCACATCCTACTGAAAAGTGGTATATCTAGGTGTAATATTGACTAGAAATTATAGTAAAGTCAATATAAAATTTTATCCATAGATGATCTATATGTCAGGTGAGATCGTTGGGGGGTGTTTATTGTTGTTTAGACAGTGAACAATTATATATTTGGCAACCAAAACACGGTCAGTAAGCAAATCAGCTGTCAGAGACTGGATTATTGTCGGAGTCGGAATACTGTCAGAGATCTGGAATGCTGTCAGAGACTGGGAATATTGTTAGAGTCTGGCAGACTGTCAGAAGATGGATAGAAGACGGAATGGGTTTCTGTCTGAGTTGAGGTCGGAGTTGATGCAGAGGTCTGTTGGAGCACGCACACAGATATGCGGGCGGAAATATGCGGCACGTCCAGAAGCGCTGTTCAAGGTTAGCAGAGTGGGATCGCGGCCTCAGCGACTCAGGTGGAGCGCTGTGCCCTGAGCTTGACATTTGGGGGAGATCCCGTATTTACGGATTGACACTCACAGCGGACTTCAAACAAGACTTGCAGGCAGAGCAGACCTGTAGGAGGAGCATGGACTCCACGAGCACGGACTCAGAGGGGGGGAAGCCCCCTTTGCAGAAGGAGAGACTCAGACCAGACAGGGGGGTACTCTAGTTGATTTCAGACTAAGGTCCCCAAAAGTATTTACAGGATATAAATAGGCAGGAGGGAAACACAGAAGGACCGGTCAGTCCGGCGTGGAAATAAGCGGGGATTGTCAAACTGAATGAAGGACAAGAGCCCGGGAAATGGGAGGCAATGAACTAAACAAAAGCAGATCAAGTGCCAATATTGACAGGTAATAAGAAGTGCATCAGCACATGGATCAAGTGCCAATATTGGCAAGTTAAGCGAATGAATGGATGAACAATATAGGCACTCGGCAAGGAATGAATGGTATGCTGCCGAGTGACAAGATGGCCAGAGAAAAGCGGAGGTCAGTGTGTGGCGCCGATACAAGTCCGCAAATAAGCGGGGTCGGTGCGGTGCTGACACAAGTCTGCGAAGGGACATGGAAATCAGCACAGTGCTGACAAGTCCGCAACAGAGGGTGGTCCATCAGTGCTGTCACAAACAAGGGCAGCATGATGGCCAGCAAGGTCAGAGGGGAGTGTTGGCCTGACCACAGGGTGTGGAGGGCAACCAGGAGTGGCAGAGGTCCAGAGGGTGTGGAGGTGGGCAGAGGTACAGATGTGGGTGGAGGTCCGGATGCGGGCAGAAGTCCGGATGCGGGTGGAGGTCTGGATGCAGTGCATGGTTGATAGGGCAGGGGGCCAGACATCGGATTGGGGGCTGGTTAGATTGGGTTTCGGGTCGGCGGATTCGCCTATCGGCATCGATTCGCCACTGACGGAGCCCCGGGATTTGTCGGTCATGACATCAGCACTAACTCTATTATCATTATTGGATGCAGGAAACTGGTTACATAAGGTGATCCAGCCCTGCTCCTTCAATGCATGCCCGATCTGCACTCCACCAGGTTCTCAGTGCCAGGCACTACACCCAGGCCCCTTCAACCCCAGATGAGTCCCTGACACCAGCCTTCATGAAGTGCTCAACCTGGCATATCGATCAGAAGTAAACTGAGAGGTCACTGAGATCTTGCCTCACCTGGTCATCCTCAAGCACATTGACAGTGACACCACAATACTGGTGAAGCCCCTGACCACCAGACACAGTGGGAAATAAATTATGGTAATTAACATCATGCAGCCCAAGTTATTTACTAAATCACTGTATTTACCTATGGCATTTTGCTCCATGGAAAACACCTGGTTGGCAAAAAACCTGGGTTGTCACACTCAGATTCTGCACAACAGTCTTTGTGTAAGGGAGATAGGCTGCGTACTCATGGCCCTCCCCAATTCATTTTCTCATTGTACCATGCAGTCCCAAGCCGCACTAATCACATGTAATTACATTATGTATATATAACCTACATGAGAGGGGATAAAGGCTTCCCCAGCCTTTACTCCCCCGTTGATAATATAGCTACATACAGCATAAAAAAGTGTAAGCGTTGTTAAGGTTGAGTTCACGAGTGATCTCGCGATAGTCAGGTTGCCTCACACTCCCAGTCCATCAGATATACACTGTATGTAGCTATATTATCAATGCCAGCTCACAGAAGCGACTTGCGCTTCTGTGATCCCTGAGCCATTAGAGGCTCCTACCGTTGCCCCCGAGTCCATCAGCAAAAGTCCGTTATGCTCCAGAGCATCAAGAGTGGCTGGAGCATGTGGGAGACAAAACAGCAGATTGGGCACTCCTGGAGCCAATAGTGTTCTCCTGGGAGGGGGTTCAGGAGCAGCTGGGAGTGGTGAGGAGTATGTAATGTGCCAGGAGCAGTGGGAGGAAAATTTTGGTCTCTAAAAAGTTGAAAAAAAAATTTAGGGAAAAATCAAAAAAAAATTCAGGAACTATAGTGCCTTTAAGGTGCTTTCAGGACATATAATTATTTGCAAAATTGAGGAAGAAATGATGGAGAAAAATGGAAAATACTTTCGGAGACCCGAGAAATAATGAGAACTGAATTGATGGGAAAGTCTGAAAATTGAATAGGGAAGTGAGGGGAAGCCTTGTAGCATTGTTATTTTCTGCTGTTCTAATTTTTCCTGATTGTTCTTGGTCTCACTCCCAGCTGCTACTGGATACTCCTGGATGCTCCTGGAAGCTCCTGGGAGGGTCCAGGAGCAGCTAATGGAAAATACTTTTGGAGACCCAAGAACTGAATTGATGGGAAAGTCTGAAAATTGAATAGGAAAGTGAGGGGAAGCCTTGTAAGCATTGTTATTTTCTGCTGTTCTGATTTTTCCTGATTGTTCTTGGTCTCACTCCCAGCTGCTCCTGGACCCTCCCAGGAGCTTTCAGGAGCTTCCTGGAGTTTTGAGGAGCAGCTGGGAATGAGACCAAGAAGAATTGGGAAAAATCAGAACAGCAGAAAATAACAATGCTACAAGGCTTCCCCTCACTTTCCTATTCAATTTTCAGACTTTCCCATCAATTCAGTTCTTGGGTCTCCAAAAGTATTTTCCATTAGCTGCTCCTGGACCCTCCCAGGAGCTTCCAGGAGTATCCAGGAGTATCCAGTAGCAGCTGGGAGTGAGACCAAGAACAATCAGGAAAAATTAGAACAGCAGAAAATAACAATGCTACAAGGCTTCCCCTCACTTCCCTATTCAATTTTCAGACTTTCCCATCAATTCAGTTCTCATTATTTCTCGGGTCTCCGAAAGTATTTTCCATTTTTCTCCATCATTTCTTCCTCAATTTTGCAAATAATTATATATCCTGAAAGCACTTCAAAGGCACTACAGTTCCTGAATTTTTTTTTTGATTTTTTCCCTAATTATTTTTTTCAACTTTTTAGAAGTCCCTATTTTTCAAAATTTCCTCATTTCCCTCTATATCCCCCCCTCATTCCCCCCTCATTCCCCCCCTCATTCTCCCCCTCATTTCCCCCTCATTTCCCCCCTCATTCTCCCCCATTTCCCCCTCCCCCATATTCTGCCAGCCCGAAAGTGATTAAGTTGCCAGATTAATCATATATCAGGCCATAAATTTTGATTGTGTATTGGTGAGTCTCAGTGTCCTTGATATATAGTATAGTGTTTGATCTAAATGTTAAGCAGTGTCTTGTTGTGTTAGTCTTGTGGTAGGAGGTATTCATGGGGGATCTTCCCTCTTTTTTTTTCCTTTTCATTTTCAAATGCTCCAGGAGCTCCCAGAAGCTTCTCACCCCTATACACTTTGAAGCATTTAAATTGTATTTACTGGATATGTTTGTGCACAAAGCAATGCTCCAGGCCCTCCTGGGAGTGCCCTGGAGTACCTAGCCAACTCCAGAGGAAATGGGCTGTTCCTGGACCGGCCAATCTCCTCCTGATTCTCCCAGTGCTCTCGATACTCCAGAGCACTCAGGAGCATAACAATTTTTTGCTGATGTCTGGATCCATCCCAGACCCAATCATACACACTCCCCCACCATCCAAACTCCCATTCCCAGAGTCTGAGGGGGAGAGTGAGTCGCTGGAGGATGACATCATGCTTGCTGTTCCAGCAAGCACAGTATTCCTCCTGCCCAGTAGAAATACTGGGCTGCATCATTTGCGATCAGCTGAGATAGCCGATCAACTCCCTTCACTCATGAAGGGAGACCGTGATCTAAAAGATAGGATCAAATCCTAATCTTTTCTCCCATTCCATGCAGACTGTTTCCAGTCTGCGCTACCTTTGCTGCCATTGAATGGCAGCAATCTCTCATTCTGAGAGGCTCTACAGCCTCTCAGCGCTAATAGACCAGGTTCTCAGTGAAAGCTGAGAAGCTTTCATCACACCATGGCACGTTCCATGCGCCAGATCCTCCCATACCCGACCATATCGGGTTTGTTTACACCAGATCGACGGCACCTCAGCGTCTGCTGAGTGCCAGCTCACTGAAGCGCTTCACACTTCGACAAATTGTGGGTCAGTTAGACAAACTGCCCCATTCCTTTCATCTGGAAAGGCTACAGACAGTCCATACGACCATCTATTCCCTGGATACTGGTCAGAACAAGGACTTAGTCCTTGCTGACTGCCAGCTCTCTGAAGCGCATCACGCTTCGCAGATTTCTGGGACAGTCTAATAACTGACCATATCCCTTCCACTCCCAATCACTAGGAGTGTGTAGAGACAGCCTACACGACTGTCTCCCCGCTGGTTTTGCGCTAGAGCAAGGGCCCTTCAGCCCCTGCTGAGTGCCAGCTCACAAAAGCGCGTTAGTGCTTCAACATTTTCCGGGCTGTCAAATTGATGGCTCCCACCTCTTCCTCTCATGCTGAGAGGTCGTAGATGGTCCCTATGACTGTCTCTCTACTGGAATCACACCAGTAGTTCAGCTCTCCAGCTTCAGCTGGGAGCTGGCTCATGGAAGCGCGCATGCGCACATTAGGGCCTGTAAAATTTACGGCCCTTACCCCTTTCCTCTCATCCTGAGAGGCTCTGTATGGTCTATCCGACCATACCCCTACTGGTTTTATACCAGTAGTATGGCTCTTCAGCTGTTGCTGAGAGCTGACATCCAGAAGCGCGACCCGCTTCATCGATTTTACCCATCCTTATGGGTAAAACTACATTTTCGCTCCCTAACAACTGTTTAGGGAGGAGCGGCCTTTATCGGCCTGGGGTTTATTGACCCCAACACCCCCCTAACAATTGTTTAGGGAGGAGCGGCCATCAATGGCCTAGGGTTTCACGACCCTTATGTTTTTATTTTATTTTATCATTCCTTTTATTGATTAATTCCCTGGAACCGGGAATTTGAAGGCCTAATCACCTTCACAAGTTGAGGTCTAACCACCTCTACCTTATGTTTTAATTTTATCTTAAATTTTTAATCTTGATTTATTCCTGTTGAATTGGGAACTCTTGTGCTGTCACACCAACAGCTCTGTAGAGGCTTAATGGCCTCTACATTACTTTGAATTCTTGAACCATCAAATCAATGGTTCTGTGAAGGCCTAACTGTTAGAATGGGCGGATTCAGACGACTCCGGAATGGAATCGGAGACTTAGCGTGGAAGGACCTCGGCCTCAGCGACTCAGGCGGAGCACTGTGCCATTGCTGGTTGTCCTAGGGGTCCCTAATTTCGGATCTAGCAGAGGGAAAGTCTCTTGGGGAGAATTCATGTCGATTTCGGACTGAGGTTACAAGTTACTATGTACATTGTATATAAGGAGGGGTCCGGAATCAAAAGGAGCGAGGGTACTCCGAAAGGAGACAAAGGGAGCTGGAAAGAGGAACAACACTGAGGGTCAAGGGTTTGACTCAATGGTGTTTCCCAAAGGAGGAGTGAAGGGCCAAGGCCCAAGGAGGAAGGAAGGAGGTTGGGAGTGGGGAATGGCTAGCTGACTGAATAGAAAGGAAGCAGTAGCCCAAATAGGAATGAGGGAGAATAGCGGAATTGAGTAGGACAATGCAATAGTTGCAAGGTCCGAGGTAAGTCCGGAAAGTCCGAACTCGGAAGTTAAACTCCGGAATATTGGCAAACATAATTAAATGGAATGAGCTAACCAATACAATGGGTATAAGCGGAGGTGGGGTCAAAGTCCGAGGTCGGAGCTAAGACTGGAGGTTCCGGAGACGGAGACGCGAATGGGATTCCGGAGCAGAGGTCTGGAGTCAGGAGCTTTAGGTTTTGCATACTCGTCTGGAAGGTGTCGAGGTTGGGGTCGGACCCGGAATGTTCCGGAGTCGGACCAAAGGTGGTGTCCGAGCCGGAGGTGGGATAACCTCTTGGGAGTCGGCAAGGAGGAGGTGATGGAAGGGAAGTAGGACTCCAGAAGTCAGGTTCGGAGTTCCGGGAGCCTGGAGCAGAGGTCGGGATTGTATGGATATGACACTAACAGCCTTAACATTACTTTGAATTCTTGAACCATCAAATCAATGGTTCCGTGAAGGCCTAACAGCCTTTGTGTCAGAGACCAGATTCGAGATGAGGGAGTGTCTCCATAGCGGAGGGCTTCGGCCTCAGTGACTTCTGCCAAGAGCGCTGTGCCTAGTGACACGTCCATGCCCTAACTTACTGACTGGCAATCAGAACCTAAGGGGGGTAACTCTAGTTGATTTTATTACCCTATGTACAAGTGGGATATATATATATGGTTACAGCGAAGATGCATCCGCAATTGGCGGAGCCAAACGGAGCGGAGCTAACGGGGTTAAACATTAGCCAACTGAATATTACCGACGAGTCGGGTCGCGGGGTTAGCGGAAAGGCAGGCGATAACCCAGAAACGGAAAGGAGGGATAGGCCCAAAGGTGGGCTCTGCAGGGCAGGCGATTGTATTGCCCAGCGGAGGTGGGAGTGCGCTAGCGGACGTCGGAGCTGTCCGGAAGTCTTCGGGGCTCCGTACTTAGGGAGGTGTAGGTAATAAATTGAAATGAGGGGGTGGTAACCATCGAGGGGTACCGAGAGGATTGCAGAATACGGGAGCTCCGAGGTTAGTGAAGAAGGAGCGGAGTTAGACCGGAGGGAACGGAGGGACCGGAAGTCAATGGCCGGGGATGGATATGACACTTTGCATTAATTCTTGAACTGTCTCAACAACAGTTTAATAAAGGTCTAACCACCTTTATCTCTAATTTTATTTCAGACTGTCAACAAACAGTTCTGTAAGGCCTAACTGCCTTTACCTCTTTCTCCATTCATCTTTCCTATTTTATTATATTTCTTTGGGAGGCCAAACACTCCAGCCTGCTTTATGCGATAGTAAATATCGCAAGGGAGGAGAGTGTAAGGAGTGATGTCCCTTGAGGCCGACCATCTTCATTCCCTTGATATAAATAATGTACAACAATGTAATTACATATTTATATAACAGAGTGTGAGATGAATGGAGTTTAACTCCTTTCCTCCACACCCGTCAAAATATAGCTCTATACAGCTTATCTCTTTGACAGACTTGAGGAACTACATAGGTCGGCACCTACACCGACCTTACACTTTGACAGGGGTAACCACAGTTTTTGTAGGATATAAAAGTGCCCATGTTAGGAATAACATTGGATATTAGCATAATATACACATTTAAATTGCAGAATACTGGTCTTGCCTGGTCTGCACTCCAATCAACAATGGCCCAACATTGTTGGATGGCACCATATTTAAACCTACCAAAGGCAGCACAAACAGTGTTGGGGGTCAATAATTTTAATTGATGCTCAGTTGGAATACTTCTTAGTTGCACTATCACAGAGGCATCTAATGGATAGTGTCATATCTGTGCATACCCGATCCTGACCCAACTTCCGGACCTCCTCCTTCCCCACCTCCGGAGTCTTATCCTACTGCTGTCCGTTCCGATACTCACCTTCGGTCCTGGCAACACACCTCCTTCTACCTCCCATGCCACCTCTACTCCTCCTTCCCTCTCCTCCCCTATCTCCGTCTGTTCCGATACTCACCTCGGACCGAACACCACCCCTCTCACCACCCTCCTACTACTCCTCCTCCTACTCCTCTGCTCCTCCCTCACAACACCTCCACCCTTCTGTCACCCTCCTACGCTTCCCCCGTCTGCTCCGATACTCACCTTTGGACCTGACAACTCTCCTTTCCACCACTCCTTCTTACTTCCCTTTCTCCTCTCTCCTCCCTCTGGTACTCTTCCACCGACCTCCCACCAAGTTACGACCTTCCACTGCTGTCCCGTACTTTGTACTTGGGCAACCGCTTGTACCTTTGCTCCGAGCCTCCGTCATAGTCCCTACCTCGGACTTTGACTCCACCTCGGTCTTAGTCCATTGCATTGGTGACCTCATACTACGTAAACACCATTGCCAATATTCCTCGGACTTTCAACCCTGCCTCCGTAACCTCCATAAGCTCCGCAACCTCCAAGCTTCATGGATCGCCTTCGGCACTTTCGCCGTTTGTAATGTATCTCTCACGTTTTCCCCTCATCCCTATTTGGACTGCTGCTTCTTCCCATTCTAGCCAGTTAGTCATCATCCCCACTTCTCCTCATCCTCCTGCCCCTCTGGGCCTCACCCTCCCTACCTCCTTTCGGACATATCACAGGTCCTGCCTTATGACCTTCAGTACCGCTCCGCTTCTGTCTACCCTTTGTTCCCATTCAGACGTCTTCGTTCCGATTCGGATCCCCTTTGTTTCCTTGTGCTTTTGCCCCCTCCATTATATATATCGGCGCTTGTACATACTCATTTTGGGCTCAGTCCGAAATCGACCTGAAATGCCCCCTAGAGACTTCCTGCTCGCCTACTGTGAAATTAAGGACCAAATGGACAAACAGCAATGGCACAGCGCTCCACTTGAGTCACTGAGGCCAAGGTCCCTCCACGCTAAGTCTCCGATTCCACTCCAGAGTCGTCTGAATCCGCGACACATCTCTAACAGATAGGTGTTCCAACTTATGGGCATTGCGACTACATCTTAAGGTACTTCTTTGGCATTTCACTTTGCCACCATCATTATGAGATAGCATGTTGAAGAAGTAGTCCAGGCATGATCCAGAACCAAAATTAGAAGGTGGGCATGGGAAATTGAACTTCAACTTCTTGCATTGTGATCCCCTGCTTTCAGAATCCTGGCATCTTCGACCAGTCTCATTTACATCTCAAGATGCACAACTATAGTTGAAGGCAATGATATTGTAACTGGTTTTTTGGGTGGTGAAGGTGTGTTTTCTATTTTCCCACTGTTTACTAATTTACTGCAACCTTAGACATGTCAACAACCTCCTTGATTGATGTGTTCTCTTTGTCCAATCAAGCCCCATCCATCATGGACATGTGGTTCCACATGTAGAGAACCAGAGCAAAGGGTCTGGGCCAAGCCAACATGTATGGAATCCACATGAACCATGCTCTCACTGCTGATCACCACTAGAACTACAGGATGCAAGACAGGATGTGTCTCAGGAAGTGTGAGTGGAATGATTCCAAGGTGAAGTGTATCTTCTTTCTGTGTTATCGCCCACCATGCCCCTGACCATGCCAACAGGTGTGTAGAAATCTGTATGAGAGTACTGTACGCACACGACCAACAACCAGTCACATGTCACACAGGCCTTCCAGTTGGGCACTTTTCAGAAGTTTGCCACACATCACAGTGGCTTTGCAGTTGCAATGTCTGGCATCATGGTCTTTGGGTGGCTCCCAGTGGTGGTGCAATTTTTCAATTCAATTTTTCCTGAATTGGTAATTAAAAAAATCGAAACTGGTACATACTTGGCAAACCCTTTTTCTAGATTTCTCATCTTCTCCAATGGATTCTGCATCACCTTCACCTGCTGTCACATCCAGCTGAAGACCACCATTCACCTCCACAAGTCCATCAGGGAGCGCTTCTCCATTAAGATGTGTCAGGGCTTGGCCTCGGACTTGGAGGCTCCCTGACCTCAACCCCCATCTGACCTGTCCTCACACAATGCAGGGCATGAGATGTATAGTAAAAGAAAGTGAAATATGTACACTTGCCTATGCGGGGCATGAGATGAGAAGAAGGGTAAAGGTCTCATCTCCCCACATGGTCGCTATATAAAGGAATGGGTCACATGCCCACAACTATACAGCTCCTAGAGTTGTGTAGTGTGACCCAGAGGGACCATCCAGGTGGCAGTGCCCAGTAAGCATGGGAACATTCTGGGCAAGCTGCTCACTCAGAAAGTTCCCACACTATCCCATGTGCATGTGCACACGACAACAACAAGGCAACAATCAAAGAACAGAAGGGAGTAAAGTAGGTGGGGAGTCCGGGGCACCCTAAGGCATGGTGCTGAACCCTGACAAGATGCTTACAAACATCATCCAATTCTACCTCTACAGCATCTTCAACAGTCTCAGAGTATTGGTCTTCATGGACTAATGCAGTGGAATTAGGATGAATTCCACTGGCATCAATGGGATGCTTGCATGGCACAGTTATGGCTTGAGCAAGAGTGGTATCTTGGTGTGGAAGATCATCAAGAACAGTCTGGCCAGGCACTTCCATTGTCACACTGTTCCTGGCTCCCGGTTGGCTGTCACACTAAATCCAGGCCTGCCAGTTGGATGTCCAACATAAAATTTTGTCACAGTCCAAAACCATCCAGTTGTTGGTCATGTGCGTACAGTACATCAAAGCACTATTGGCTTCCAGAGGGCAAAAAACATGTGCTAGAAGGATCTCACCCATGATCGTCAGAACATGGCAAAAGGGAACGTGCATGTCTGGACCTTTCCCTGGAAGGGAGGCCGGAGGTAGAGGATGAGCAGAGGGACTGTGGCCTCAGCGACTCAGAGGGGAGTGCTGTGCCAACATTCGATTACACTATTGTTGGGTCCTTAACTTCAGAATGGGGGGGCATGAACTCTGGGGGGATCTAGTTGTCGATTTTGCACTGAAGTGCCATCAACTACAGTAGAGGGGGCATACTGAGGAGGTCCAGGAGTGGCACTGGAGAGTCCTCTCCAGCCACTAGTTCCTCAAAGTCACTGAGGGGACTTGCCCTGGGCTTCACAGGGAATGAGTTGGTGCACATTAGGAAGTGGCTAATTACAACTTGCCTTCACAGGGAATGAGTTGAGAAGAAGGGTAACCTTCTCAACCCCCTGTGAGGCCGCTACAAAAGGGGCCTGAGAACTGTGCAGTTGTCAGGTCTTTCCCACGGTTGTGGCTGTGCTGGTTTCTGGGTGAGTTGCTTGCCCAGAACATTCCCACAGGTTCGCATACCTGTACCATTGCAGAACAGTGGAGGAAAAATGGGGGAAAATGGGGGAAGGGTGATTAGGAGGGGGGAAGGGGTGTCTGAGGGTGTGTGGGGTCGAGGGCTGTGCCCTGACAATGACATCAACAATGAAGAGATCATATTTGATGACGTTAAGAATCCCTTGACCCCAATGGACGAACATTATGTACAAGTCAGTAACTTGCAAAAAGTGTAATGGCGGTTCATGAACCGTCATGGAAGTCATGACATTTCATGAATGGTCACCAAACTTCATGAAGCAGCATGAAGTGTCATACACAGTCATGCCGGTTCATGACAAACCATCATGGAATTTCATGAGATGTCATGAACCTGCATGGGGGGTCATGATTGCTCATGACTTAAGTGGTTCCAGGCAGGTTTTGAGTGGTTACATGCCTATCTATGAAGTGTCATGAAGTGTCATGAGCCTTCATAAAGGATCATGGACCCTCATGGACCTTCATGAATCACTATGAGTCTTCCCAAGAATCATTGTGATTGATCATAAATTAGGATTGTTGGTACAACAATGACAGTTGGGGGCATAATGGTTAATTACATGTTACCCTTAAGTTGAAAGTGATATGAAAGCATCACACAAGAGGGGGTTGCTCTAGTTGATTTCAGACTAAGGTCCCTGAAAGCATTTACAAGGTATAAATAAGGGAGAGAAATCATGGGAAGGGCCAGTCAGTCCAGTGCAGAAGTGAGTGGGGATCATCAAAGACAAGAACCGAGGTGAAGAATGAATAAGTAAAATATTGACACTTGATCTGCTACTATATTGGCACCCAGGTTGTCAGTTGCCTCCCTACTTTGCCTCTTTGTTTAATTGTTCATTCCACTCTCATTCATTCTCTCACTCTCTGTCTCCCTGGTTCTCATCCCTCATTTAGTTTGTCATGTTCACCGCTCTGCCTCCCATTCAGGTGCCAGACTGACCAGCCCCTCTTCTGTTCTCCCTTTCATATTTATGCATTGTAGATAGTATACTACTTATGTACCCCAGTTTGAATGTCAACTAGAATACCCCCCAAGTCCTCTTGTCCATAGTTGTCAGGGACAGCTCCAAAAGTGGCAAAGTCCCAGCATGGGGGACTTGATGGGATGAGTAGCAGCTATGCATAGCAGTGGTCCTGTCATGGGGTGAGCATCCCTGACCACTTAGTCTGAAGTGGGAAAGTGAGAAGAAGGCTGCTTCTTCTGTTCCCACCCCAGGTGCTGTTATATACATGTGGCTGAGGTCGCATGGAAGGAGCCATGTCATCTCTGCACACAGCCACACCCCTCTGGGTGTCTCTGCAGGAGATCCTGGGGGTGGCCACTGTGTGGGTGGGAATGTGTGCAGTGGGTGCAGCGATACGGGCAGTGGCATTAGGGTGTAGTGGTACAGGAGGGGTGTGCAGCGTTCCCAGGTATGTGGGTGCACTGGTGGTACATAGAGAAAGAGGAAGTTGACCATAGAACAGAAATAGAGAGAAAGAGGAAAATGTCAGAGACCAGATTTAAGACGAAGGAATGTCTCCGTAACGGAGGGCTTTGGCCTCAGCGACTTCTGCCAGGAGCGCTGTGCCTAGTGACACGTCCATGCCCTAACTTACTGACTGGCACCTAGAACCTAGTGGGGGTAACTCTAGTTGATTTATCTGCTGGGGCGTAACCTATGTACAAGTAGTGTATATATATGGTTACAGCGGAGATGGTTCCGCAATTGGCGGAGCCGGACGGAGCGGAGCTAACGGGGTTAAGACATTAGCCGACTGAATATTACCGACGAGTCGGTTCGCGGGGTTAGCGGAAAGGCAGGCGTTAACCCAGAAACGGAAAGGAGGGATAGGCCCGAAGGTGGACTCTGCAGGGCAGGCGAGTGTATTGCCCAGCGGAGGCGGGAGTGCGCTAGCGGACGTCGGAGCTGTCCGGAAGTCTTCGGGACTCCGTACTTAGGGAGGCGTGGGTAATAAATTGAAATGAGGGGGTGGTGACCATCGAGGGGTACCGAGAGGTTTGCGGAATACGGGGGCTCCGAGGTTGGTGAGGGGGGAGCGGAGTTAGAACGGAGGGGTCGGAGAGCCCGGAAGTCGATGGCCGGGAATGGATATGACAGAAAAAGGAAAAAGGAAAGGTGAGGGGGAAGGTGAGATAGGAGGAGCAAGAAGTGATGGCAGGGGAAGTGGAGTAGGGCAGCACAGTGCAGCGTGGGGTCAGGCAGGGTATGCCCTGACAATAGTTCACCTCTGACTTCATCTTCACTTGAGCCTACATCACCACCAGGTTCCCTCCACTACACCTGAATACACGATAGCCTAGAGCATGTGGCACAACGCTCCCACTGAGTTGTTGAAACCAACATCCCAACCCCCTGATGCCTTGCAATGGAGTAACCTATCAGCTAAGTGATCACTCACACTGCCATACTCTGCTCCACTTCCCATGAATACCCTCAAGCACTGTTTCTGACACCAAGCAGCAAAGGTGGCTGGAGGAAAAGCGGAGTTCAGTGCAGTGCTGACACAAGTCCATGAGTTGGAGGTTGATCAGTCAGTGCTGTCACAAATAAGGTCTGTCACATGACAGTTCATAAGTGCTTGTGACATCTCATGCATTGACTCATCATACATGTTCATGGAGCATTATGAATGTCCATGATGCATCATGGGACATTATAGCATTTTACATGATGGGGAAAGGTCAAAAGAAACATATGACACTCCATGACACTCCATGAACCTTCATGACCTGTCATGAAAGGTCATGAGGGTTCATGAACATCATGACCACTCATGAACCTCCATGAGGCATCATGTCATATTGTGTCACCAGCAGTCATGAACCTTGTCAGCACATGATGGTTCATGATGGTTCATGAAATTTGGTGACAGTTCATGACAATTTGTCATGAACTGTCATGAAATCCAAAATTTTCAATGTAAAAAATGTCTGATTCAATTCAACTGTCATGACATGTCATGAGGGGTCATGAAATTTTGTGACATGTCATGACTCCTCATGATTCCACGATGCAGGATTACACTTTTGGAGAGTACCTCGTATGAGTGATCTTGGAAGGTGTTAGACACTGGTCCGGGGTCGGCACCGAAGGTCACCATTAGCGGGCCGCTATAGGCTGTGATGGCCATTATGCCGTGACAAGGCCCGAGGGTAGGGCATTTGGCCTCAGCAACTCTAAAGGAGCGCTGTGCCCCCTAGCTGTCTCTTGGCCCTCATTTCAGACTCACTGGGGTTTCCTTGTTGGGTGTCAGGGACAGCTCTGAAAGCAGCGAGGTCCCAGCATGCAGGACTCGATGGGATGAATAGCGGCTGTGTGTAGCAGCGATCCTGTCGCGGGGTGAGCATCCCTGACCACTTAGTCTGAAGTGGGAATATGAGAAGAAGGCTACTTCTTCGGTTCCCACTCCAGCTGTTATTATCTACATGTGGGATCGGTCACGTGGGGCATGCCATGTCACCCCTGCACACAGCCACGGCTCTCTGGGTGTCTCCGTGGGAGATCCTGAGAGGGCCCGCTGTGGGTGCGGGGCGAGTGTGGTGGCAGTGGCAGCGATGTAGGGATGGTAAGATACAGGAGGGGAAATGGGCATGCATGCCGGTGATACATTGAGCAGCGGGAAAGGTGGTCCATGTGAGAGAGAGAAAGAAAGAAAGGAGGAAAGGAGGAAAGGAGAAAGGAAGAGGGAGAAGCGTTGTAGGTGGGATAATCGCCCACGTGCAGAGCCGGCTCGGATACCCGATTTCACGACTATAAAACCACTTCCATTCACACATCAACTCGATACGAATTTGGTATCTAAAAATAGTCCTAATTCGTACGATTCTGACGATACCAAGAACGTCTCAATCGGTGGAGATTTGACGGAGTTCCATGTTGGAGAAGTTAGGCACAGCAGGTCACGGGCATGTGCGGGTGTGGGAATCTCAAGCAGCAACCCAGAATTCCAGCCTCACTCGTTCCCACGGCGTCTAATAAATTGGTAAAAATGCTTATCGGCGCTACATTTCCAATTTCGGATCTTAATTCCGTAAATCTGTCAAGAAATCGCTTATTTTCTTTTATTTTCATATTTTGCCATCATTTCAGTTATTGATTGATATTCTTTTATTGATACTGTTACCCATTTTATTATTTCGCCTAATAAGGTATGCAGGTACCATATGGCATCAATATTCCACATCAATTATTCTAAAATAATTGTTCCTTATATCCTGTACATACCGGATTTTGGAAAAGAAGTTCTCCCCTCCCCCAAAAATTCTCTAAGGTGCTAGGATGCGCTAGAGAGGGTGTGAGTGTGTGGAATTCCAACAGTAGGAATAAGGGCAGTGATCTAGCTCACAACAAGTGAGCAGTGGATGCTGAGCCCGGACCTTGCAGAAATCCCGGAGAACCCACCGCGGAGTTAAGGATCGAGAGCATAGCGAAGTCAAGAGAGAAAGTAGAGGTTTTGGAGAGTTTGGCCCCACGAGCTTAGTCGGCATAGAGAGCCGCAAGCCCTCTTGCAGCGTTGCGGAGCGGGGGTCGGGCAGGGTGTGCCCTGACATTGGGGTCAGGACTTAGGGGTCACTTCGATATTAGAGCTAAGGTACAATAAAGTATCATACAGGATATATATAGGAGGAAGAAATGAATGGAAGCGGACCCGGGCTGGAGGCCGAAGGGTCCGGAAGCAAACAAGAATAAGGAGCAGGGTTGGCCACATAGCGGCCGGCAATGACTGAGGGTCAAAACAAACAATAACAGATAAATAAAGGAAAGAGCGTAGGGCCGCGATAGCGGCGATGGTATCGTAGCAGTGCTGGACTCGGAGTTGGGCTGGAGTCGGGCACGGGGATGATAGCGGCCCTGTAGGGGCCAAGTGGGCAGGGTAGGGGAGTCGTGCTGGGCATGGTGCCAGAGGCAGACTCAGGGTGGGAAGGTTGGTGTGGCTGTGGGGGAGTCGGCCAGGTGCAGGGGAGCCTAGGGGCAAGTGGGGGAGTGAGCAGGGAGTCCTCATGGAGGATAGGGCTGAGGTCGGGGCTCGTGCTCACGCTCGCATAGCGGGAATGGGCTTGGGCAGCATTGGGATGGGTGGGGAACAGGCCGGAATGCACAGCCGTGACAGAAGGTGTCACCATCAAAAGGGAGAACCAGACTCTGAAAGAAAATATTATCTCACCCAAACTGTCTGTGCACCACCTTGCGCTGCATGCCCAAGACCAGCTCTTCCAGATTGTAGGTTTCAAGGATGAGAAGTTAGCGACCAAAGAATGACAGAATGCAGGCAGAGACTGTGACCCAGTCATGCAGCATCCAAGTCATGGTCATGATGATGAAAGGGTCCAACAGCGATTTGTTCACTCCAGCTGTGTGGGTGTCAGAGAAAGCAAAGGTGTACTGGTTGGGCATAGCAGCCCAGGATTTGTGGAAACATACCCGGTTTATGGAAGCATATTGTGTTGGGACACTAGACAGTAAGGTAGAATTGGACCACTTGGCACCACTGATGCCATGATCAAAGATGTTGCAAAGCTTCACAAAGCACAATCAGGCCCGTTGTGTCAGCAGCTGGCAGAGTGGATGAAATCTGAACTATGTGTGTGATGTTTTGTCAATGTCATCAGATAACTTGTTTAAGTGCTGATACTAGGGAGGGTAACTGGCAATACTCAGCTTCCAATGGAGTGGGTGCCCTGAAGCTCACGATCTGGCATGGTGTCAAGATCAACATGACAAACTACCCAGGAGGTAAGATAGTTGAGCCCAAGAGGGCTCTTGTTGACCACAAGTGGCTGTTGATGGGTGGAAGAGTGGGAAGATCAAATGGGTTACATTGACAACAGAGGAGATTGAACAGCAGAAGGAGGAGCTTGCTAGTCTAGAACTGGAAGCAGCCCAAGCCCAGAGCGGAAATAGTGGCAAGTCACAGACCATGTACATTGATCAGGAGGCATTCTGAGACACCCACCGCTGACTGATGATGCTTTCTTGAGTTCCACTACCAGTAGCTCCCAGGACAACACAACAAACAGTACAGATGTGGTGTAAGGAGTGGTAACCCCACCCCTTATTTCCCATTATAATTGTCTTGTAATAAACATGTATATACAAAGTACATACAATAGTGTGGGAAAGTGGAAAGAGCAACTTAGCCTGAGGAACTAGGCTGACCAGGGTTGGCACCTACACCAACCCCTTACACATGGATGGTGACATACCACTAGTGTGGCCAAGGTTTGTGCCATCTGGAACATTGGTGGGTGTTAGAACTGGGTGAGGGTGGACGATTCCAGAGGGGAACCAGAGACTTAGCAAGGAGGGACCTTGGCCTCAGCGACTCATGTGGAGCACTGTGCCATTGCTGTTTGTCCATTTGGTCCTTAATTTCAGAGGCAGTGAGCAGGAAGTCTCTAGGGGGCATTTCAGGTCGATTTTAGACTGAAGGTCCAAAACAAGTATGTACAAGTGCCTGTATATAATAGGGAGACGAAAGCACAAGAAAATCAAAGGGGGTCTGGAATGGAACAAAGGCATCTGAACAGGAACAAAGGGATGACAGAAGCAGAGTGGCACCAAAAGGTCATAGGTTAGAACCTGTGGTACATCCAAAAGGAGATAGGGAGGGCGAAGCCCAGAGGGGCAGGAGGATGAGGTGAAGTGGGGATGATGACTAACTGGCTAGAATGGAGAGAAGCAGCAGTCCAAATAAGGGTGAGGGGAAAGCGCGAAAGATACATTACAATCGGTGAAAGTACCAAGTATGATCCATGAAGCTCGGAGGTTGCAGAGCTTACAGAGGTGGGGTTGAAAGTCTGAGGAATGTTGGCAATGGTGTTTACGTATTATGAGGTCACCAATGCAATGGACTTAAGCCAAGGTCGGAACTATGATGGGATCTCGGAGCGAAGGTATGAGCGGTGTCCGAGGGTACAGGACAGCGGTGGAAGGTTGTAACTTGGCAGAGGTTTGGCAGAAGAGGGTCGGAGGGAGGAGAGTGATGAGAGGAGTGGGGAAGGAATGATGTCAGGTCTGAAGGTAAATATCGGAACAGATGGAGGTAGGGTCGGAGAGTGATGGAAGGGTGGAGGGGTCGTGAGGAGTAAGAAGAGGAGGGTGGTGAGAGGAGTGATGTTTGATCTGAAGGTGAGTATCGGAGCGGACAGAGATAGGGTAGGCAGCAGCAACTGCAGAACTGTCAGGGCACACCCGCCTGACCCGCCTCCACCTGGGCCCACCTCACCCGGTTCCCCTTCTCCCACCCTGCACCCCTCCTTCATACCCCTTCCCCCTCTATCCCTCTCCCACTTCCCCTTCTATTTCCATTTCTATTTCTATTTCTATTTCTACTTCACACGGACGACCTTTCCCTTATATCCATGTATTATTGACCCGCCCGCGACGCACACACGACGTGCCTAGCCCCGGACGGCCCCGGACGGCTCTAGGGTGCAACCTAGTGCGCGCGCGTGCAGCATACACCCTCGGGATCCCCCACGGGGACACCTGGGTGACTGCGGCTGTATGTGGGGTGACGTGGCAGACCTCATGTGACCCAAGCCGCATGTATATAAACACACCTGGGGTGGGAACCGAAGAAGTAACCTTCTTCTCAACATTCCCACTTCAGTCTAAGTGGCCAGGGATCGCCGTCCCGCATCGGGGCTGCCAGTACGCATGCCCGATCCATCCCCCGTGAGGTCCTCAGCACCGGATGTTACGCCCGGACCGCCTCGACCGCGGATGCGACCCTGACAAGAACCCAGTTCTAATAAGAAAACCAGCTCGTAAGCAACAGTTTCCCCAGGGAGCTTACAAGCAATTAATGGCTCTGGCAGGAAGCAGAAGCATGGGGCACCAACAAATCCCAAGCCCTGGAAATCTTGCAAATGCCTTGTCTTGCCTGACAACGGGTTGGGTGGGGTGACACACTGAAAATTGAACTAACACTGGTGACATGTGTACTTGCTTTGGTGGTTCTGAAACCTTCCTCAAAAACAATATAACAATGATGTTCCAGTTCAACCATATAAGGCAACTCATGGCCTACCAAGCGCATTTTCACTGATGGCTCAATTATACATTTCCTTAAGTATAAGTAAAACATCAAAAAACATCAAAAGAACCTAAGAGAAATTAGGGCCAAGCTGATGTTGACACCGTCAGTGACGATGCTGAAGTGACAGAAATACAAAGAAATGAGGTATCAATGTCTTGGTGATAATCAATTTATGAGAGAATGAACAGTCCGATAAAGAAATATCATTTAAGTCATTGATGATGTCAATGATGATGATGACAGACCCAGAGACATTGCCAGCGAGTTGCTGGAGTGACATGTGATGGTGAACTCTGAAGGGGTTGCAGCAACAAGGGGTTTTCCGAGTTTTTGGGTCACAGTACCCCAGAGCTTCTCAGGCCCTTTGGGCCTGGTAGTACTGTACAACCAACAACCGGTCATGCATCATGCAGGCCTTCTGGTTGGGTGCTTTTACAAAGTTTGTCATGCATCATGCTGGCTTTGTGGTTGCAATGTCCGGAATCACGCTGTTTGGTGGCTACAAGTGGCTGTGTGATTTTTCGATTGGATTTGGTCACATGTAAAACTAAAAGTGATACATTTCCAGCTCTTTTTCACCCATCTGACTTGTTTACCCCATCCCAATCCATCGCTATCAGCTGGAGTCCCGACCACCACACTGGTGTCTCCAATGGATGCCCCATCATGGTCTTCAGCAACTGTCATGTCCAGCTGAAGACTGCCATCCACCTCTGCAAGCCCTTCAGGGAGGGCTTCTCCATTGAGATGTTCATAGACATCCTCCAATGATACCTCTACATCATCGTCAATGGCCTCAGAGAACTGCTCTTCATGAATTAGTGTGGCAGAATTGGGATGAACCCCACTGCCATCAGTGGGATTCTTGTGTGGTGCCATTGTAGGCAGGCACAGCTGGTACCATGCAAATGAGCCGATTATCGTGATTCTACCACTCTCATCAAGCACCCCACTTCCAAAACACATCTACCACTGTGCCAGATACCCCTTCCACATTTTCCATATTTTTCCGATTTTTTCAAGCCATTCCTGACCACGGACAACCATCAGTTTCCAAATTGGGTAACTGTCACCCGCATATTCCGCCGCTTCCTCCATATCTCCATCAATTCTCCACCGATCCGGACGAATTTGGTATTGTTGGAAAGCCCTTGTTAACACGAGTCGAACGATGTTACGAGTGACACACTTGGTTCAGCGGTTGAGGCGATCGCATGGTTCTTTATTTCCTTAACAACATCAATATTGCTTTGATATTACTTTTTTTCTTAAGTGTTCCTTGTGGATCTGTTGCCGTCCTAAACCCGTCGGATCATTCGGATTTCCATGTATTTCTTTCATATTTATAGTTACCCTCTTTCCTGTATTTACAAAGAGGACTCCCCCAACAGAGAGAGGTGCTCCCCAACAGACATGAAGTTCTAGCAAAGTTTACCAGTGCCCAGAGCAGCGAATACGAAGCCAAAGAGGCTCAAGACATAGTGCAGGGACAGAGTTCCCATTAGTTTGATTATCAGTGAGATTTACAAGATTATCATTTTTTTCACATCGCACCCGGGCCATTTCTCCTCCCCCCTCTTCATCCGAACCTCCCCTGAGCACTTCCAAACACTTGTCCCCCTCTCTTTCTCATTAGGGTGGTAGATCCCTTGCCCCCTTACACCGTTATGGCTTGAGCGAGAGGGGGGTCTTGATGTGGAAGACCACCAAGGATGGCCTGTAGTGAAGGGGATGTGAGGCTAGGATGGGATAAGTTGAATTCACCCAAGCAGCACAATTCAAAAGCCTATGAATACTTATTAGATGTAGCTGCATTGGACTGAAAGCTGTAAATTACCTTTTGGATCCACTGGGGGTTGTTAATTGAGTGGTATGCATCAACCAGAGTGGCAGGGACACAGCCCCTCAGTGTGGAAATCTTCGTATCAAGTGCAATATCACATGGACCAACACCTCGCTGCAACTGAGAATGGACCTCATGCACAATGGTGCTTTGCTGAGATTGCTTCACCACAAGCTTGAGTACCCATTGAATACCAACATCGCAGGGTCACCAAAGACCTGTGCACCCTCCAGGAACATAGTCAAGGACAATCCAGGGATAGTTGTCGAAAATCCAAGTTCAGAACTCAAGTGAAGCATGAACAGACCACACATCAAGTTGCCAGATGCATTCTTGAAGTGGGTCAAGCAACAGATGCTCCTTCTCAGCAATAAAGTATGAAACAAGAATATTTGTGACAAAAGATTTCATTGTCTTCAAATTTGCCCAGTAGTTGTCAGTACCCGAGGGTTCAAAGACAAAGCGAAGTTGATCCACTTCATTGCAGGAAGGGGAGTTTGCAGTGGGAAGACTAGCAGTAGTCTTTCCCTTGAAGATTGCCTGGAAGGGTAGAAGAGTCCCACTTTCTGAGATAGCTATGTTGAGTGTGAATGCACGCTTTTCATCTCAGCCAAGAGTAGAGACCTGACATGAGCCTTTCTTCTTGTAAGTTGAATTTGAGCCTTGTTGGTAAATGATCTGTGTTTGATCAGAATTCACTCACAGGTTGCTGGGAATGCAATAGAGGTGAATGGAGTGGGCTTGATGGAGGAGTGATGCACAAAGCTGATAATCAGCATTGTGAGGGAGCTTCTGGGCAGCACATGTTGCCCATCACAGGCTCCAGTTCATTTTCATCATGAGAAACTTCCGAACCCACTTTGTGCTCACAGAAAATGTGCTACAATCTCTGTTGACTACAATCCTGAATATTTCAGGATGAGTATATTGGATGATCACTCCATGGATCTGGTGCACATCAAGAGCAATGCCTGCTTGTCGAATGCTCACTTTATCTCTTCAATTGTTTCTGGGTAAGATGCCTACATTATTTATGTGAGTTAAAATCCACATTAGTGCTTGATCAATTGCTAACCAGTATCCCTGTTCAAGTAAGACTGCTGCCTGGACAATTCCCTTTTGCAACCTTTGCCAAGACTGCCATTGACCAACATGGCTGCAATCCACTCCAGTCTATCCACTTCCCAACTATGTCTGCCCTCAGCAAACAGAATAACTTCCAAGACCTCCACTGGTCCCATCTTCCAGCCGACCTTTTCCATTGTTTCACTTATGATCATCCAGAAAATCAGTTGGAACCAATTAGTCGCTGATGCTAGCCTAGGCACTTTTCATCTCCATGCTTGTGTGGCCATGGAAAGATGGTATGTTGGTTTGCATTCCTGTAGCCATTGCTGAATCCACCATTTTGGTCTTGACATCTCCTTGACTGCCTGGGGCTTTCCATTTTGGAGTTTCATTAGAGGCACCTATCAACTTAAGAATATTAGGTATCTTTTGAAAGTAAGTAGGCCTCTACATACCTTGTTCTTGTCTACCCACTCTGCTGCAATCTTGGCACAAAGTTGCTGCTGTCTCACAGCAGCCAACTCTCGACGCCTCTGCTGCTGCCTCATTTCTTTGAGCTGCATGGCCTTCTCCAGCTCTTTGGATCTCCCTTTTAATTTTTCAAACCCAACTGAGACTTGTTTATGATGTTCTTCAGGGGTTAGTGGCTGAAGTACCATAGCAGTCCAGACTGGTCATTTTCCAGTTGGGAAGTGTTTCACTGGCAGTTTTTCTCAACCACCTTACAACTGACAGTTGGAGGCCCCAAATATGATTTGATGTTAGAGATGATGTGATGCATGGATTCAGACAACTCCGGAGTGGAATTGGAGACTTAGCGTGGAGGGACCTTGGCCTCAGCAACTCAAGCGGAGCACTGTGCCATTGCTGTTTGTCCATTTGGTCCTTAATTTCACAGTAGGCGAGCAGGAAGTCTCTAGGGGGCATTTCAGGTCGATTTCGGACTGAGCCTAAAACAAGTATGTACAAGCGCCGATATATATAATGGAGGGGGCAAAAGCACAAGGAAACAAAGGGGATCCGAATCAGAACGAAGGCATCCGAACGGGAACAAGGGATGACAGAAGCGGAGCGGTACCGAAGGTCATAAGGCAGAACCTGTGATACATCCGAAAGGAGGTAAGGAGGGCAAGGCCCAGAGGGGCAGGAGGATGAGGGGAAGTGGGGATGATGACTAACTGGCTAGAATGGGAAGAAGCAGCAGTCCAAATAGGGATGAGGGGAAAATGCGAGAAATACATTACAAGCAGCAAAAGTGCTGAAGGTGATCCATGGAGCTCAGAGGTTATGGAGGTTACAGAGGTTATGGAGGTGGGGTTGAAAGTCCAAGGAATATTGGCAATGGTGTTTATGTAGTATGAGGTCACCAATGCAATGGACTAAGACTGAGGTGGAGTCAAAGTCCGAGGTAGGGACTATGACGAAGGCTCGGAGCAAAGGAATGAGCGGTGCCCGAGTACGAAGTACGGGACAGCGGTGGAAGGTCGTAACTTGGCAGGAGGTCAGCAGAAGAGTACCAGAGGGAAGAGAGAGGAGAAAGGGAAGAGGGAAGGAGTGGTGGAAAGGAGAGTTGTCAGGTCCGAAGGTGAGTATTGGAGCAGACGGGAGAAGCATAGGAGGATGATGGAAGGGTGGAGGTGTTGTGAGGGAGGAGCGGAGGAGTAGGAGGAGGAGTAGTAGGAGGGTGGTGAGAGGGGCAGTGTTCAGTCTGAGGTGAGTATCGGAGTGGACGGAGATAGGGGAGGAGAGGGAAGGAGGAGTGGAGGTGGCATGGGAGGTAAGAGGAGGTGTGGTGCCAGGACCAAAGGTGAATATCAGAACAGACAGCAGTAGGGTAGGACTCCGGAGGTGGTGAAGGAGGAGGTCCGGGAGTCAGGTTGGGATCAGGTATGCACAGATATGACACATTCAACACAAAGAACCTGCAAGATGTGACATCATTCTGGTATGCTATCGCGAGTGAAGCGACTCCAAATGATACCGCAGGCTTATTTGATCCCAAATAGGACATGTTCAACCACCATTGAATGATGCCCATTGCCTCCACTGTTCCTCTTGATGGGCCAGCACCAGCTTTGTGGAGTCTGCAAGAAGAACTATGGACTCTTTGGGGCTGATTATGAAAGGGATCCAATGGTTTTTGTTGACATATAGGATTCCACCAAGGTGAGTTGTAACTCCAGATACAAGTCCATTCCCAAGGTGATGGAGTCCTTTGTATGTAGGAAGATGTTTGTATGTAGCCAGGTGTGCATTTCCTTGAGAAGCACTTCCAGCAAGAAGTTGGCACTCAAGTGGGGATATGTCAGGACATGCCCTGCCCGACCCTCGCTCCGCTCCCCTGCTCCACACCACTTCCCTCTTCCTTTCTCCTTTCCCCCTTTCTTCCTTTCTTTCTTTCTTTCTTTCTTTCTTTCTTTCTTTCTCACATGGACCACCTTTCCCGCTGCTCAATGTATCACCGGCATGCATGCCCATTTCCCCTCCTGTATCTCACTGTTCCTATATCACCGCTGTAGGCGGGATAATCGCCCATGCACAGACTCGGCTCAGATACCTGATTCTACAATTAGGAAACGACTTTCATTCACGTGACGACTCGGTACAAATTTGGTATCTAAAAATAGTCCTAATTCATACGATTCTGACGATACCAAGAACATCCCAATCGGTGGAGATTTGACAGAGTTCCGTGTTGGAGAAGTTAGGCACAGCAGGTCACGGGTATGTGCGGGCGTGGGAATCTCAAGCGGCAACCCAGAATTCCAGCCTCACTCGTTCCCGCAGCGTCTAATAAATTGGTAAAAATGCTCATTGGCTGCGGGAGAGTTATCTCCAGCTACATTTCCAATTTCGGCTCTTAATTCCGTAAATCCATTGGGAAGTCGCTTATTTTCATATATTCTCATATTTTGCCATCATTTCAGATATTGATTGATATTCTTTTATTGTTACTGTTACCTTTTTTTATTATTTCGCCTAATAAGGTATCCAGGTGCCATATGGTACCAATATTCCCCATCTATTGTTTCTAAAAATAATTATTAGATATAATCCTGTACATACCGGGTTTTTGAAAAGAAGTTCTCCCCTCCCCCAATTTTCTCTAAGGTGCTAGGACACGCTAGAGAGGGTGTGAGTGTGTGGAATTCCAACAGTAGGAATAAGGGCAGTGATCTAGCTCACAACGAGTGAGTAGTGGACACTGAGCCCGGACCTTGCGGAAATCCCGGAGAACCCACTGTGGAGTTAAGGATCGAGAGAATAGCAAGTTTAGTCAAGAAAGTAGGATTTTGGACAGTACAGTAATATAAGTACTATAAGTACTATCAGTGCACCAGTGCACAGGTGCACGCACTGAAGGAGCGTCTATATATCTAAGAGGGTACTTCAGGTGGGGTGCTTATAGGTTCATATTATAGTGATCCCGTGATGAGCAATAGGTGAAAAAAATCGAACCCCTCTGGAAACAAAAGCCTCGCAAGCTCGGCCAATCACCGACTCTATTTCCGAACGGCTCCGTTGTTAACACCGCTTAAATCCGCGACCAGAAGGCCTGGGACCAGTGTATCGCGCAGGAACGAGTGCAGCTTGGGCTCAAGTATTCAGTCGGAGGCGTTAGAATGGAGGGCTTCATCCTACTGCTCTTTTTAACTGCATTCATTCCCGTCACACGCGCCATCAACTGGCCTCCCTTGAGTGCATTCATCGCTCCTCCTGGTGTTCCATTACTCGCCCAGGAGTATGACGGCTTTGAGCTCCGCTGGAAGCGGTTAGTTTTTCGACCAGCTGAATTCCGGAAAGAAGGCATCCTCTTCGCTTTCCTGATACTCTACTTGATCAACTACTTTATTGGAAAACGCACCAATAGTAACAGAGCTTATGCTTGGATTAATGCACACACTGCTTTATATGCCTCACAATTTAGCACACCTTTTTCTGCTAACGAAGTAGTCGCTGACGGACCAACGGACTTATTTGGATTTTCCACTGGACGCCGAAGTGTTCATTATCTCCATGTACGTAGTTCCATTGTGCGCCTGGAAAATCCACAAGTCTACCCTGAATGATTAGACGGTATTCACCCTCAAACCCCGTCATGACCTCTTCCAACTTGCTTATTCATTCATTCGCGGCCTTATCGAACTTGACTTTGAGCCCAAAGACGATATTACGCTTGACTTCAAGCTCCGGTATGATGCGGCAAAAGGGCCTGGGTTTGTTTGGGCTGCGGTGAATAAGAACCACCTTAAGAAACTTCGAGAGGACCGCTGGGACTTGGTATGAGGTTCATCCCCCGAATCTCCACCTCACTCTGATTCCATAGACCCCAGGGTGTCTTTACGAAAACAACGGATGCGATTCGTGTCCACCCGACAGTGCAAATCATGACCGAAACAGCAGACATTAACCAGTCGGTTCTCACATCTGGAGCTGTTCCATCTCTGCTGGAGTCCTTGAAGAACGCCGATGCACTACAAGATTTCAAATCCTTAATTGTCCGTCCTTCACACTCAACCCTATCCAATCCCATACTTATCGCTTTACAGGTCACAGACCAACTACCTTTCAAACCGGACACATACGATGCGAAACAACCTCTGCCGTCCCTCTTGACCCGCGTGCGACATGTTCAATTGACGTTCAAGGCCCCTCCCACGTCTCGGGTTACGGCAGCAGACCCTATCATCCGAGCTGCATTTGAACTCGTTGATGCCCTTGGACAGCTCTATGGAGCCATCGCACTTCCTCCAAACCATCCAGCTCGCTCCGCCGTGTTACAAGCAGAAACGTACAAGAAACTCCGAAACACCCGCAAAGAGTGGGATGAACGGCTCGAGAAAGAGCGCACAGCAGAGAAACTCGCTGAGTTGGAAGAAAACAAGCGTGCTGAAAAGAAACGTCTCGAAGACGCCCGCATATCCAAACTAAGTGCGACTGAACAACAAAGGGTACAACAAAGGTCTTCCCCACTTTTTAGAATGTGCGTTTGGCTGATTCAACTCTTGTCACTGCTTAGCTTCTCGAAAAGGAAAGGAAGCGGGCGTTGAGGAGAACCGCCGGAAAGACGACTGTCAAGAAATAATAGCACATGCCCACTGATACATCATTTCCCTTTATCTGGAGGGTCGGTCGGCTGCGCGGCGCAACGGATTTTAATCCTCAGGATCACACGGTCTCCAGATACAAATCTGTATCAAGTTATAATACTTCACAAAAACAATGTTGACTCTAGAACGGAGATGTGAAACGGTGGGAAACGAATGTGAATGCGATCCTGGGCGGTTATGTGGGGACTAGAGCCTGGCCTCGATGCGTGCATTGTTCACGTCCGCTTGAGTGATAATAGGCCTTGAGGAATCCCGTCCGTCAGGATAAGGGCCATTCCATTTGTATTCTGGACCTATGGCACCGGTTCCGACGCATCGCGCGTCAGCGAAACTTTTCCCGCCCGACGTGCGTTCCACACGATGGATCGAGGCAACTCACCAAGCCACCAACCTATTGATTCAATTGCATCTTGACCGAACCATGCTTGAGTCATCCCACCATCAGGCCTGGTGGCCGTGATGAGAGGAACGCCAAAAATTCCATACTTGGCAACGATTTCTTGTGCATCTGATATTAACCCTTTTTTGTTCTCTCGAATCTGCGACTTTTCAATGATCTCCCTAAGCCTCGTGCGTGTGAATGGAAACGGTGTGAGGCAATCAAAAAATGAAGGAGTGCTGTAGACTGATTGAACGCTGAAGAACTCGAGCTACGCAAGCGGAGTTTCAGGTAGGCGAATAGGACTCATGGGCTTTTGCTGGTGGACTCACGAAAAGCAATCGTGTACATTCATACAGAGTCTTCTGTGATTCTTCCCTATACACCACTCTCATAAAGCGCATCACATTCAAAGAACTGATGTCGTGGGATGACCAGGAGGAGACCGGATGTCGACTGTGGTCATCTATCACTAAACAATTCAAAAGCTCGAGTTAACACGCTGTCGCGCGTACCTCCCAAACGGTCGGACAACGTGTGAACATCCTGGAGCTGAATGAGGCACATATTTGTTACTGGTGGCCCGTGCATAAGCATAGTGCAATCTCGCATACCAAGTACGGAGCATGAGCCGTTGCCTTCAAAGGCGGTGGGTTTCCCGTGATCTGGATTATACTCCCTGCAAGAGAAAGTGGCGTCCTCATTGGGAAGCGGCAACAAAGCTAGGCCTCAGAGTAACATGGAGCGCACCAGTAAAAATCTGCGCATGGCGGTTGTATGTCAAAAGCAGGTAGCTAGAAGCGATCTCCATCACGTACAGGGAAAAGCTCAATCGACAGATTCCAGGCTTTTTGATACCTTTAGCGTTGAGGTGTCAGCAAGAAGACGCAGGGGACCAGGCTCAGGAGGTACAGGTACCGAAATAGAGTCGTCATGGCAAGCAATGAATATGTTGAAGAGATATCATAATATAACACCACTTTGGCCACTTGAGCAGGAGCCATGGTCAAAGGGGACTCCAGAATGGAGAGGTGAATAATCGCGCTTTATATGCTTGACACGAGCCCTATTGTGCCATCAGTGATTAATATGAGTTCATGGAGATCGAGCATATGACTGCTGGATTACGGCTCATGATACCGCCCGGGGCTAATACGCTGTGTGCCCTCACGCGCGGCACCATGATTTTGGCCACAGTTTGTCATCATTCTAGAACCATCCTTACGAGTAACAACAGTCAAGCTGTACTATAGGAACCCCCATAGCACCTGTAGAGAATGATGATCTTTACCTCGGCAACACGGTGTGTATCCTCGTTTGCACAAGACACCATATCATTTATGGGAAAGTGTGGACAAATGAGATCCAATATATCGGGTGGCAATCGCGAAACCACTTTGCTGAGCATTGCCAGAAAGCACGTGGAAATGCCTCAAATAGTGGGCGCGGCTAATCAAGGCCATGGCAGCATGACATTTTGCACGGGCCAGGTGCCGGACCTGAAACATGCATGGATGCGAAAAACGAGCTTCGAAACCCGGGAACATGCGTGCATGCATGGTCCTCGGTATACACGAAGATCATTATATATTATCAAGATCGCTGTCAATTTCACCATTTCCACCGCGGAACTACACAATGGCGCAGAACTTCAGTTCAATTCTGCATTTTCAGCCATAAAAAGACCCCAAACATTGGTCCACGAGTCCGCAGTCCGAAGTGTATGACTCGGCGAGATATGATGTTCTGCAACTGCAAAAGCAGGGTCGGAAATAAAATCATGTGTGGGAACCTGGCTTCATTTCCTGAGAAAACTGGGCCACATAAAGGGTACAACAGAGTTACCTTGTCCACGACGTCTCTTCCTGCTGATCTGGGGAAATGTTAATACTCATGGGAAATAGGTACCGTGATCAGAATGGTCGGCAACCACCGTGGCCACTTTGAGTTGAAGTGAGATCGCGTAGGTAGTTTTACCCAACACACAAGCAAAAACTGCCACTTGATGTGATTCAGCGCCACGGAAACCGGACGCATAGGCTACACAGGATCGGGTTGCCAGCTCAGTCAACGGGGACGGAGGTACACCAACCGGGAACCGAAATAAAAACGAGTCAACTCGAGGTTTTGGTGACCACTTTTAATTTTGGACACGGCCCCGACATATAAGATGAATGTGGAAACTAGCGATGTTCTCGCTCAATCCGCTATGCGTGAACTGAGGAGAAGTAGAAGTAGAGTGATCCAAAAATTCGTGTTTTATAGTCAAGCGCTATGAATGCCCACTGACTTTGGCAGCGAGTATCCCAAGAAAGGAAATAAGAGTAGATCTATACGCCGCAAGACTCAACATCATACAAACGTGAATCACGGTTGGCCTCAGCGTACGCTACGATCCCAAGAATTCTAATAACAATAATGCAAAGACCTGAGATTGACAAGAAAGTTGCAGATTGCCGCCAAGTTGCCAACGGTAAACTTCGGGATTGGATGGACATGTAATTTGAAGGGGAAGTCAAGATAATGGATTGATCATAGTTAATCACTGTACACGTATCATGAATCTTGTACGGGTTTGGTAACGGATGGTTCACAATCCGTTTTCGTTGCGTTATGCAAAGGGACTTCCCATGTAACGTCTGCATCTTCAATACTATCGCTACTTGATTCGTGCCAATCAACTGCCGTTGCTAGCGGTGGATCACGATCGCGAGTTTCGTCATGGTCATTTTCTTCCTCGGTGTCATCAGAAGATAAGGAAGAGGACAACCCCTCTGACAGATTAGGTGCGCCAAATGGGGCCAATCGTGGAAAGGAGGCATTCCTAAGATGCGAAAACAGTTCTCCACCATCTGAGGTGGAAGGAGGGGGATATTGATGTAAGGTGATGACAAGTTGCGACTTCTAGCTATCGACCTCGGGAATGTCTGCGGCGAAGTTCTCCGATTCGTCGCCTTTGCAACGATGCCTGAGAGGTGATGGCTATAGGTCGGTGATGCTCGTCGTCTCCGTAATGATCATCTTGGGAGTCTTCTGCAGTGAAACCATCATGGTGATTCCCATCGGCGGGCTGTTCCACCCCGATTCTACTTCTTCTCTTGAAATATTTTGGAGTTCGTTCCTCATCAAGCTCAGCGCCTGGCCTAACTGGGATCAGGGGGTTGCTAGGGTGGCAGCCTTCGGGCCGCTCTTTCTGTCCGCTGGCGTGCCTGGGTTAACTTCTGGTCTGAAGTCTGGGGTGTTTGTCTCGGGACCAGGAAGTGGAACGCCCACACGACGAGAAATGCCTCGTGTATCCAGCTGGCGAAACGCCAGCCGGCCTCGAAATATCTCTCGTTCAATTCGAAATCGGTTCTCGACCATGTGAAGCTGTGGGCTAGAGTGAGCGACAGGGGAAGATTTGGGAACTGATACAGAAGACTCACCCTGGGCCAAGTCGCAAGCTCCCCTGCGTGTTGCATCCGTTGCATTTCAGTACGCGTTGGGTCACTCAGGATTCGAAGGAAATCCTTTTAAAAATCATTAGGAACCGGTGCAGTCGTCAACGTGGCCCATTCATGTTCACCTTGGCAATGGTTCGTGGACGAATTCTGCAGGTCTAAGCTTAAGCCTACAAAGGAGTTCAGTGAAGAGAAATTGAACGTACGTTACACTGCCATCAAAACGCTGCAGAAAAACGCTTGACCAATCTTGGCCGAGAATCTGGGGCATAAGCTCCAGATCGCGAATTACCTGATTCAGTCCGTACAATTAATCCAACCAGGACAACCATATACAGTTGGGTGCGAAATGCACATACCTTGAAATTTTTGGTCAGCTCGAGCTTCAGGAACTGCTCAGCCGCCGACAAAAGGAATCCTCCTCGCCACCCTTTCCCCTTCCGGTGGGCGACCGGTCGTCCAGGAGAACCCCGAGACGCGAAGAAGAACAGATGAACATGAGGGTTCACTTGAGATACGATGGTATTGTTCACTGCCATGGCATGACTAAGTTGAATGAAAATTCCATGCAGGCGTGAAGAAAACTCATTACCGTTGAAGAGTAAATTCAAGGACTGTATCGGTACATCTACACTGTGGTGCAGCTCTTCAATTTGCGAAATGTCTGGTTCTGGTCATTGCATTTCCTTACCGAAGACTACCATCTTTAAATCTACCACCCCAATTCCACGGGACAACTTGGCCATACTTGGTTTTCTGCATCAAGACGACTGGATCTTTGGGAGAGATTCGACTCTGATCTCGTATGTGAGTTATGAGTCTACTCACTGAGGATGGTAGGAACAGCTGATGAGGCGATTATCGCGGACCAAATAATGCAGTCCGGCGCGGTAAGGTAGTTCAATAGTTTGGTGGGACTAATGGAAGCAGGCCCAGTCAATAGGCATTACAACAACAAGGTCCTTACTCACGAATGACGATCCGACGGAATTACCGAAACGTTGAGCACCTTCCCTGTGCGCTCGTACGCTTCCCGAAATGTCATAGAGCCTCTTGTAAAGAACATAGACTAATATTGACCCATTCCAATGACTGCGATTAGAATAGCCACGAAGAGATCGGAAGAATCGTCAACCTTCCGGGCCCATGCCAGGGTGTCAAACATTGCGCCAGTCTGGAACAACCGAGAAAGCGTGGTGCTGAATGATTCCTCAAAACATGTAATATGATCCGCTAAGCGCGGCCCTGTCATTAGTCGAAGCTCCTCGTCCGTATGGGTGCATGCAAATGCTGACCGGGGAAAGTGGTCAATAAGGCAATAACAGAGGATTAAACCCCTCATACCTGCAGTGAGCCCACCAGCAGAAGTGCCGTTAAATACTCTCGGCATAAGGTCTGTATCAAGGAATGCTTTCAACACACCGAAGTGATCTGAGGAAAGCGACATTCCGATTAATTTCTGCTCGGATATAGCATCATGCCCCTATGACCAGCTTACAGAAACCAAAGGCGCCACCCCCTGAAAAGCAAAGCGCCGAAGAGCCAAAACTTCGGCAAGCATTCCGAAAAAACCTTCTCTTCTCTTCATCGCTCAATTCCCGTGTCGATCTAACGAACGCTAGTGCATCTTCAACTTCCTTGATGTAAGCTCCGGTAAGATACACGTATGAATAGGCGTGAATACTGAATTAATGGCGCCCACACACCTTCGATGGCATCCTTCGTCCCAATAAATGTTTCTGAGTACAACCGAGGGTTCTCAGCACCGGCAAAGTTATCTCGGAGGCAAACCTCCAGAACACCCATTAGTGCACGGACATCATTGTTCTGGCGGTATGTTCTCAACGAACGTCGCACTTTGCGGACCTACGCAATTTGGAAAATAGTCGGGTGTGCTCAAGTAAGAGGAAACGCACTCGGCTCACCAGTGAGTGATCGTAATAAGTGTCTTCATCATTCTAGTCGGCGTCATGGGAATCCCCCTTTATGAATTAGGAATCACGAACAGAATTAAAATGTAGCGACCTTCTTCCACTCATTGAAACCCAAATATTCATCCATCGCGTTTGCAGCTTGCTTCCATTCATCCCATGACCTTGCACTTCGCAAATGAGACCGCAAAACTCCTTTGGGACCTCGCCCTGTAAATTGTGTTATAAGACATCGAATTACATCCAGTTTGCAACGACTTACAAGCTAGTAGCCATTCGAACGCATTCACTATTTGCCTGATCAAAACGTACATCCCAAACTCAATCCCGATGATTGTATTCAGGAGTATCTGTTTTATATGAACTTTAGATCATGCAGTTAGTCCGAATGACATACCAACAATGGCCATCGAAATATTTGGTATAGTTTCTCTTGCTTTACGTGTGGGGCACCTCTCCTTCGCCTATGAGGGATACAACATAAGTAACAACATAGGAGCTGGGGGGGCGGGGACATATTATGCGAACCTTTTCACCTTGGTGTGGATTGGAGCAAAGTCGCTCACTGCTGATACCTTATGGACTCTCGGTTGTTGTGGGGAATTCGCTACTTTGGAACTATGGGATTGTCCAAAGCTCGAGAACGTCTCGACAGGACTTGGGGGGCCACTCTCCTCATCTGGGGTACCTAGGGCGCGGGAAAAGGCTTGGATGTGTTCCTCATTACAAAAATTTTGTGAGAAGAGCCTGTCTATCTTTTCCTCGCGAGAAAGACCATCATGCGGCCAATCTGATACTGGCATCGTTGGGACTGAACAGCCCTTTGGACTTCACACCACATTCATGTGATTGAGGATCATGCACAGCCTCCAATTCAATCCTACCTTTCTCCGACTAGCAACTGACTAGAGCGCTCGATTGACTCTGCAACACACAATATAAAATAATTTACAAGAAAGGAAAGGCCAAAGTGACGTCAAAAATTAGCACCTACAGATGTTGCATACAAGGGGAAGCGCATCATTTCACGAATGAACCGGGTGATGTGCGGAAGGATTTTCAGATGGGAGCAATTGGGACACGAAAGTTTTGACGGATTCATCATCGGCGGGGGATGGGAGGGTCGATAGCCCTCTTGAGTTTTGGCGCTCGTGAATTTTTCAGCAGGGCTTATATTGCAAGTTAAGGTGGAGCAACCCACACTCATCCATCTCGGTGTCGAGAGAAGTTTTGCTGATTTGCCTTCAATTCTTGCCTCAATGCGAAGCTTCCAGTCTGCATCATTGCGCTCTACAGCTGTTAGTTTATACGGCGTACTACCTAGCGGGGTAAAGAGACGTTCAACGACTGGCTTTCAGGCGAAGCTATGACCAGAAATCACGTTTCTTCCGCTGGTTGGGCGGTGCCGGAGACTTCCGCATTGCTGCAACAATTCCCAATGCTAGGCCACCTAAAGTGAATCAGATCTTCATTTAGGACACAGGCAACATTTGACATCAATCTCGTGCTGTCATTGCCTGGACGGATGTGTACACACCTTTCTGGAACCTCTTATTTCGACCTCATGACAAGGGTCTCCACTTGCAAGCCACATTGCCAGCCTCACAGCTGGAGATATGTCTTTCTCTGCGAATCACGAAGCATACAACATCCCTCACTTTCAGAAGGTCACGATCGGAGAACTATTATTACTTGGGCTTCAAGTGGATAGACTGTTCGTACTGGTTGTGGTGGGGTTGTGCACCATCACGACACCATCACGAAACAAATCTGGGAGAGCGGGGAAGACTACCCGGACACTTTCCTTCTTGCTCCATATATGGACGAGAGAGCGAACAACTTCTACAATCAGATTGACCGCATTTGCAGCTCTTTGCCTCAGACTATTGTGTTTCCTGGCTGTCTATCAGCTTTTGGGTCCACCACGGTTTCCCTCATGCGGTAAATTATTGATTACTTTCGTGGCCAATTTTGTGCCTCGATGACTTCTTGCCCAAGGATATGACCGACAAGATTGAACATGAGGCGGGTGAGTAGACTCTGACTGCCGGCGCCGTGTGTATCCGTAGACTAAGGTGGTAATTTGCCGAAAGCACCAGAAATCCTACGACTAGGTTCACGGTGACCTTTCCGTATCGTAATTCTACCAATCACCAGCATGAGGTACACCGTGTAACAAGTGCGATGAACACCGTCGTCAACCTAGATGGGGGGCAGATCTCACCTCGGCCATTCAGAGTGTGGACTATCATAACTCAATTGATCACTTTATGCTTTACACAACGGAGACTGAAACAGGTGTATATACAAGACAATTGCGAGCTATGTGATTCGGAGGTGTGATGCTATGACTATTCCTTAGGTCGGCGGAGTTGTCTGCATATCAGAGTGGATGATAGTCAAGGGTGACGCCAGTTCATGCCAAGCAAAGAGAAAAACTTTTCAAGCGTTCCGGTCACCCTATTGCATCTGTCATCTCAAAGTCGGCTCCCAAGTGCTGTCAAGCTGTAAGCCATTGGTCATATCCACAGTAGGTCTAGGTATTCTGAACACTCGTAGTTGCCGCAATGTTGAGGCAAAGATTCCACGTGGATGAATGACCCCCAGCCTCATCATGCATATCAGCCAGGTCACGTACAGAATGTCCCTCGTTGATATGTATATCCATAACTCTTTAATATTTTAGCGATAGATACTGGCTAACATTTTGAAAGGCATACACAGAATGGTGACACGTACAAGAGGTTGGACACACATTGATCACGGTGCCTACCCATATATTGGCAAGGATTGTTCTACTTTGTGTAGAAATGACGGCATACAACCCATGGTGGGATGTTGATCTCCATGGTAGATGGTGCTACGGGTAGGTCAGGGTACTGCTATGCTCCGGCAGAAACCAAGTGAGACACTTGGGCTTGTTTTTGTTTGTTTGCTGAGTAAGGTCACTGCGCGCGGAGACTTCCTTTTTCTATTTGTGCCGCAAGGTTTTAACCAGTCTCTCCGAAACGACGTCAGATTTCAACGAGTTCTGTTCTCACTCTGCGTTCTTTTCTTGCTAAACCTAACACCTCTCCGCGCCTCTTGTGTTGCTCTTAAAGTATCTTCTTCGTTCCTTGGATTAACGTGCTCAACGATTTATTCAATTTCTTACACAGCGACGCAAATGCTGGCAGTCGTGTCATCTTCTCCGCCCCAGAATGTTACTCCGCATCATCCTAATGGAGCGAGCACACAGGAGAAGCGGGGAAAGCGATTCTTACGGCGACGGGGAAGAGGAAGAGGAGAACTCAGCGATGATGAGGTTGAGCGCGAAGCGCTTACAGATTCTGACTTCTCCAGCGAAGCTACTGAATCTGCACATGAGACCGATGAGGAGGATGAGAAGGGGCCGTCTCACACCTCTCCCTTGTCCGGAGATGTTTCTGGTCCTAAGGATCGATCTGTCCGTTCCACAGCTCCTTCGCCGCCCTCTGTCAGTGCTCGACTGAATGGCCACAGCACTCTCATCCCTCCCACAACCGACATCTGGTCTGGGGTGGCATCGGGAGGCATACATGCCGTTGATATGCCTACCATACAATTTGACCAAATGGATGCTCAAGTCGGAGGCCCGTCCACAGAGGAAACAAAGGCGCCGCCAAAACGCAAAAACCGGAGAAAAGATGTAAAAACGAAAATAGCGAAATCGGCAACGGCGCCTGCGGATCCAATAGCAGTCGAATCTCCCATTGATGCACCCACTGAGGTTGCCACCGTTTCCGTGACTGTGGCGCCTACACCACGACCACCAAAAGTAAATGCGCGCCAGGCTTACTTAGAGCGTTTATCCAATGACCCATCTTTCGTTCCTCGCGTCGGTGCTTTTTGGGGTCATGATGAACGGTTAATGGACAAGGACTTGCGGAGCATGAGCGGTTGGTGGCGAGGCCGTTGGCAAGGACGTGGAAGAGGTGGTTTCGGTTTACGAGGCCGTGGTCGAGGCCGTGGCGGCAATTCGAGCACACGACTTGGCAACGGCGAAACAGGTGACGCAGCGGATGGGGACACGAGTGGTCAAACTGGTTCAGCTCATATCCCGCCTGTCGAACAGTCTTGGAAACATGACGGCTTCGAGGAGCTCGATAGAGACGAGAGGCGCTCAGGGCGCCATCGCTTTAATTCATCAAGAGCATCACGCCAGGGATCCGGGAGAGGTCGTAGTCGTGCTGTGGCCGATGCGCCACCAACCACAGAAGAAGCACCAACCAACTCTGGCAGGTCCCGCTCGCCAAATTTATCAAAGCTCTCGCCGCTCAAACGTTCGAAACCGGAGCGTGCCTGGACAAAACCCTTGGACAAAACTCTTGTCACTGGATTGCAATCCAAGTCAAATGGTGGATCATCCCCAACTGATGTTCGCATCAAACTTTCGAATACAGGAGAGCCCCGGAATGTCCCATTGCTACAGCCTCTACACAATCGCCCGCATTCCCAACTCGCCGACCCTATTGATGGTCGTAGCGAGGTCAGTGTTTCGGAAAAACCTGCTGTCGTCCGATTACCTGGGAAGCGTGTTCCGGACTCTTCCGAGCCGAAGGAACCAGAGCCACAGGGCACTCCATTACGAACCCAGGACACAGCCGAACCAGAACCCGCCATCACGAAAACTTCCACACCCCCACCCGATGCCACCAAACAACCCCACACCACTTTGGATATCGAAGCGAAACCTAACCCAGAGACACCTCCCAGACCGAACGGTCCAGATACCTGGTCTGCTGCCGATCCACAGGAGCCCGAGCCACATCCAGTCAGCCCGGCGCCTGGTTCCGATAAGCCCGTTCACGCAGAGAACCATGATACTGCACCCCCTTCGCCGCCCACTGAAGTACCACCATCACATTCTTATCCTGAATCTCGTTATTCCCCTTACCTCCCCCTCCCTGCAGGCGTCGCTATTAGTGAAAACGGCGTGTTGTACGAGATTGCAACTGGACGTCCTGTCATTCTAACACCTCCACCGCAGCCCATTTATGATCCCCGATCCGCTCCTTTCTATGCACCCCACCCGCATCCCTATCGTCGTCACTCTCATTCCCTCACCGCAGATTTCGTTCCCCCCGTGAGCACACCGCCCATTCCGCCGGGTGTGCATTCTGGGCATTTCGGTTACTCTGGTTACGATTCGCCTCAGTATCCTCCCTATGCTGTCGATGGCCCACGTGAAGCTACGCCTCCTTTCAATTCTCGAAGACAGTCTCGTGCAGTGGAAATCCGCGCACCTAGTCGGGCTCCAGATACGAATGGTGAGATGACAACCCTTAATCATCTACCGACGACTCCGAATTCCCTAACATTACATGCTAAAGGCAAAGTCCTATTGCGCCCTTCGAACCTGCGATCTTCCGTCAGTGCCGACACCCAACCAGAGGCTTCCGAGGATGCGATACCCGTATATCAGCCCGATGTCCAGATGATGCAGCCATACCCTGGTGCCCCTTTCTACCCGGTAGCCTATCCAGCATATACACCCATGCATCAATATACGCCCGATGGGCAACCTTACGGTTACTACACACATGAGATGCCGTACCCTGGGTATGCTGTTCCTGGGCAAATGGACGGTGGAGTCGGTTACGGGTACGAACAATACCCCACTAGGGTATACGCCCCTCCCGAAGGTCAGGGCGTTTACTATTAGATCTTCCTACCTGGTAATCAGCGGCGTCTCCTTGTGCCTTCCTCTTTTAAACAGCCCCTGCTTCCCGAACTAGCTTTTTTGCATTGACCTATTCTTTCTCGCCATATGACATTTGCATTCTGCTTCATAATTACTTATCGGCATTTAAAACAGTTCACGCATGTATTTGGTGGCGATTCATTTTCATCTGCTCATTTGTGAGACCTGAACGGAGCAAATTACTTGATGCAGAATTAAGGTTGATTCTTAATCATCCCATTCTACAACAGAAGGGACCCAGTATGCTGTTCTCCCATCATACTCGTCTATCCAACATGTCCCTGACGACACCATATTCCCTATGCATGCACCAGCCCGAGCTTGAGTCCAGTTTAGTTGTGATTCCATGTCGTCTCGAGTAAATGAGCCCCCAAGTTTTACGGCCAGAGCAAGAGCCTGTGTTTGGTCATCGTCAACTTCCTTGATGATGGATTGCACCATGAGATTGTCAGGAGGGCCAACAATCTGATACCCTTTACCCAGCGGCTCTAGTGTCTTTATACTTCGCTTTATGTCATTAACGGTGATCATCCCCTTGACCTTTCCGCCTTTTCCATCCGTAGGAACGCCTCGAAGTTTGGAAAGGAGACGAATAAGCTCAGACACCGATATGATGCCCCCATTTCGATCGCGGGTGTTTAAACAAATATCAACGATTTGCACCCCGAGCTCATGTTGCCAATCCCCTAGGCCGAGAGCCTCGGACCACCACCCGCCCTTCCGTGGTCCAGCAAGAGGATCCACACCGATGGAGGCGCACATCTGCTGAAAGGAGCGGCGAAATTCTGGATCCGCGCGTATCGTTTCACGATGCTCCGATGCGAATTTATGAAGGGCAGAACGGAACTGAGAGAGCTGGGAATGAAGGGCTTCAATCTGTGTCTGGTTCAGGGCATTCGAAAGAGCTGCGAATGACTGAAGCGATTGGGTGTGTGCCTCGAAGCCAGCGAGTCCTGGACGACGCGACATCCCTTTGTTCCGTTACTCTCCAACAGTAGCCTAGGCACTGGACGTTATTGAAGTCCCCACGAGGCTTAAAGGAAGTTGAGGCGTTGGCAATTAGTGTTGCAATCGGCGCCACCACACGAGACACGTGATCACGTCTTCCTTCAAGTCATGCCTTAGCTGTAATTATAGCGGAGTTGGCCGTGTTTATTGTATCTACCCGCGCGCATTGAGGCGTCAACCACCACCTCACCATCGAGTCTCCCCTTGACCCAACGAGACACTGCCCACGGACTTCTTAGCATCAGACTGCGCAACCGTCTTACGCCTTCACTCTTGCGTCATGTCCTTTGCACAATCCTTGAGCGCGAAACAGCCAAACGCTGGGCCAGATCTTGCCGTCCGCTTAATATGTCCGGATTGTAAGGACCCTAACCCTAAGATTGTCGAGGAATTCGGAAGTGGAGACCTCGTATGTGGTGATTGTGGACTGGTTTTGGGAGACCGAATAGTAGATACGAGGAGCGAGTGTATGCTTCTATCGTCTCCTGTGCTCCTGTACGCATGCCTCCTGACCCACTTGACCTCGCAGGGCGCGTAAGTTTCCCAAGGATACAAAGCATCTCTCCAGTGTGACCATAGTGTGTTCTAGACGTTCGCCAATGATGACGGAGATGATCCGTCCCGTGTCGGAGCTGCTTCAAACCCTTTGTTGGAGGGAATGGACCAACTCGACACGATGATTGGTTTCAAGGACGGGGGCTCAGGAATTGCTAGGGAGCTTCAACGCACCGCTGCAAAATCGGCGAGTGCAAAGAGCGAGAAGAATCTCATGGCTGCCTACAGAGACATTGGCAACATGTGCGACTCGATCAGCTTGCCGAAAGCTATTGCAGATATTGCGAAACAATTGTATAAACGCACAGACGAAGAGAAAATTCTTCGCGGAAAATCCACAGATGCGATTGTCGCCTGCTGCATTTTCATTGCTTGCCGCCAAGGAAACGTCCCCCGCTCTTTCAAGGAAATCTGCCAGCTCACCCGTGTTCCTAAAAAGATTATTGGACAGTGCTTCAAAGTCATCGAGCAGGCTTTCGGCCTCACTGCTCGCCCCACTACTATCTCCGCTGGTGGAACCCCAGCTGCATCTGGCGCGACAGATGGCGCAGGCGGGGGTGCCAGCACTGGCTCTTCCGCCGAAGACTTGCTCGCTCGTTATTGCAACCACCTCGATCTTCATCCGAGCGTGCAAGGTGTTTGTCGCGATGTCGTGCTTCTGGCACGCGAGCATTCAGTTGCACAAGGACGCAGCCCTGTCAGCATCGCGGGAGGTGCCATTCTTTTCACCACACTCCTACTGGGACACCATAAGCCCATCAAAGACATCAGTCAGGTCGCAGGTGTGAGCGAGAGCACTATTAAATTGGTGTACAAATTATTCGTTCAGTCGAAGGATTCGCTTGTGAAGACTGAATGGATCGAGTCAGGGAAGGTAGATTTCAGTCGATTAAATCCTGCTGACTTACCCAAAGGCACTTGATTTCCCCTTGTTGTGTTTGTAATCATGATAGCCAATCAGGATGTGTTCGCTCATAGAGTAGATCAATCACGCGGGCCTTAACTGGGCGACAAAGACTTCGTGACCCCAAATGTTTAAAGGCTGATGTATAGAATAAGCCACAAGCGACACTACGAAATGGCTAACGGATTATATATAACAACAGAGAGCAGAGTCCAAACGTGAGATGGCGAACACAATCAACAGATTTCATTTCCGCTTCCCCTTCGTGTTGCCATTGGATTTCCCGTTCCGCCTCGGCGACTCCTTAGCCAGGGCAGCGGCTCCCCCACCTTTACTAGCAAAACGGATGGCTTTGCGCACGTTAAGAACATTCTCACCATCAGGCCCTTGAGCATGAACCGTTTTGCTTTTCTTGGCAAGACCCCCACCCTTCTCTAGCCGAGAAAGCAGAGCAAGAGAAGCGTCCTTCTCTTCAGCTGCTGTTATTTCATTAGACTTAAACTAGCATGGCGTCGATGGTCAATACGAGAGGTCACAATGTTCATATCGCCAAACACTGACCTTGCGCTTAGCTCCCCGCTGAGTTGGCTCGCCCTCAAGTTTCTTGTCAAACCTTCGGGAATGTCAGGAATACATCACGGATTCACCTGAAAACGCGCGAGTCCACCTACTTCCCCATACTCGCTGTACTCTTCTTAGCATGGACGAGTGTTTTCTCAATCTGCGTCTTTCGTTGCGCTCGCTCCGCCCTAGCGATGTTCGCCAGGCGTTGTCGTTCATTCTTTTGGACACGGCCCTTCCTCTCCTGGCGAGCAATGGCCACAGGGTCATAATCATCAGCTGAAAATAGTGTTTAATTAGCTGCGAGCTTTCCCAAGATGATAACGATAGCGTACGAGCGCCATCCGGAATCTCGTGAAGCCATTGTTCCTCTTTTTCTTTATTTTTCCCTCCTCTACCCCATCTCCTAACCCAGTCTTGTTTATTGTCGTCCCATACTTTGCTCTCCTTCCGCCGTTGGCGGATGCCTTTGGCAGCAACGAACTGCTCCCACTTCGTTGGAGGCTTCGGCTTAGGGAGTGGCTTGGCTCTGGGAAGTAATGTTGTGGGATTTGGAAGTTGTGCCAGCGGTCCATCTGGGGACTGTTTGGTGGGAAGGGAGAAAAGAGACTGGAATATAGCCTGAGTTCCTTCACGCGCGAGTTCACTGAGATATGCCTCGCGATCAGCGCTACGACCACCATAAGCTGAATCCCACGCAGTTTAATCAAATTTGCGATACACGCACTTGTATGCTTCGGCATCCACTGGATTGGGATCGGTCGCAGACAGCAGACCGGGATCCACCTGAACGGACGACTCTTTCTCCAACTCCACCCTAACGGAACCAATGAGATAACAACTATGACCCACACGCTATCATTCCATACGGTTTGGTCGCTTCGACTGGTACAATAACTTCCACAGACATTGCGCAAGCCAATGATGTCGAGGCTGCAGAAATGGAAACTCAATAGACGGTGACTGCCAGGCCACAACTTCAATGCATTGAATTGCCTCATTGAGAATAATAAGCGCCACATGAAATAAGCGGTAGAACTTGCTGTATAATAACAGGTATCTATGAGGGTGGTAAATGCAAGATGAACAATCATGATGTGGTGTTCCCATTCACCCCTGGGCTTGATCCGTTTGCGCTTGGAAGCGCGGTGGCAGGCGCCCTGGGGGACGGTCCACTTCCAGAAGCACGATTCGTTAGAAGACTCTGGAAAAAGTTTTGCAAAACTTCGTTCTGCGATCGCCCATCTCCAGTGGCGCTGGGGGGAACAGAACCTGGCCCGGCACTGGACGGCGCTGAGCTTCGGACACTGGCACTAAGGGAAGGTAATGCAAGGTTGGGAACAGTGGGTATTGCGGGCGGTCGATTATCCTTCAGGGAAGGCTCAGCACCAGTGGGGATGGATTAAGTTACTCCAAGGCTTACTCTTCGAGATGCCGCACCAGTGGCCCGAAGCAACCTTGAAGATGCGTCTTCCCCTTCTAGCTCTTTCATAACCTTCTCTACGCTGGGTAACGCTAAAATCGAGCTACCCATGGGTCCCACCACCCCAGCGCCTGCAGAATAACCCTGTGCAGAAGGGTCAGAGGCTGCAGGTTGTCTGAACTGCTGACGAGGATCACGGTCCTTGGACAGGCTCTCATAATGTTGAGCCAAGAACGTCTGCTCCGGTTGTGTGACAATGAGCGGTGGCAACATTTGCTCCTAATAATCATGTCAGTCACTTTGGAAGGAGCGCACAGTAATTTGTCGCACCTTTGCACCCTCATCTTCCCCAATCAATGAGGCGAACAACTCCCTGGCTCCTCCTGGGACAGCTTCCCCTGACTCCATGTCGCGCTCCCATGCCTCTCCCCAGCGCGTGGCATCAAAACCCTCCCGGAGAACAGCTATCTTACCCCAACTGTCCCAACCAGCAGGGACAAGGATACGGTCACGATCCAGCGTATTCGGTCGTTGTGAAAATGCAAATGAATACTTTAGGGGTGGAGAACCAGCAGGAGGGGATGGGGGAATGAATAAGAAATGAAGAATATACTGGCGCAAAGCTGCGAGGGTGGCAGGCTGTTGACTCGTATAGAACAGTGCAGCGCCGTCTACCAATTAAATCAGTACAGAGGCCGGAATTTGAACAGTGCCTTACATTTCAGACAAATTGTCCTCAGCACTTGCATTACTGTATCCGAACGTTCTTCCCAGTCCCCCCCTCGCCCTTTCAACCCCGCCAAACCAGTATCATCATTGTCAATCAGGTCTGCTTTCGAACAAACCACTACAATGGGGATTCCAGAAGAGTTATGAATGAGGGTACCTTGCCCCAGTGGCAAGAGGGTAGCGTTCAGCGCCGCAGCCCCGATGGAAACGGGCTCTACGCCACTGATAGACGCGGACGGTTCTGTGTAGTGTTGGAGGTGTGACTGCACTGCGGCATACCAATGTCAGCCATTCAAGGAGAGATGAAGCAGAACGGCTCACATCTCTCTCTCCCCTCCTCTTTTGCTATCTTCATTTCTCTGGAGGTGTCTTTATCAAGCCATTGTTCGATCCAGTTAAACCATGCTTCGAGTTGTTGAATGAATGTCCATGGACGGGTCCAATCAATTGTAATTAGGACAAGTGTATGCGGCAAGGATGTTCTTGGAGAGAGGAATCGAGGCAGAAGGGAGACGTAAGCGTGTGCACACGAAGGAACACTGTACACGGACAGTCGTGCCAAAGTGTCTGCCTCCAGTAAGAACATCAAATACTGCTGAAATGACGACTCGGCAGTTCACACCTTCGTCTTTCTCGTCTTTAACGTTCGCCCATTCGTACCCTAAAGCAAAATCGCTCTTCCCTCCCCAATCGCCATCGTTATGTACGACACTAGCAGGCTTCTGAAGGATCGCATTAATCAAAGTTGACTTTCCCGTGCCGGGTTCCCCGAGAACAACAACATTTCCCGATGGTATCGACCGGCTTGAGGAAACGGAATTCAGGATAGAACTCCACAAATTTTGCTCCGGTGATGAAGGTCGTGATTGCTGCTCCATTTACGCGTCACTGCGGGGAGAAGCCAATCGCGGAACGGCGCTTTCCGGGAGCAAGATCTTGGCAAGCTCTCCACGTCTTCGCAATGACAACCATCGAGCATGAGGTCACTTCCACGGTTGAAGGGTCTAGCAGCATTTCCTTGCCTTCCTGGACTATTTCTGCTATGCTGCGTCCAATTTCAAATGCTCAAGAGCTCAGTGTCATCCAGGATTCCCTCAATGGATTGCCGATGCCTGAGATGCTCTTTGGAACCAATTCCCTAGTCATCTCCAACAAGATTATGACATTTGAATACACTTTCAATGCTCTGGGAGCTCTTGGGCCTGTGAAGTTGGGTGAGCTTGAACATGGGGACGGCGGCGTTAAGGTCGGCTATGCCAAGGAATGGCTACAGAGCCGGTTAGCTCCCCTGATCATCTATAAGAATTAAATATCCGCCAACGCTGGAAATATCAAGGACAGGCTCTGCGTCGGCAAACCCAATGCCCCCGACTGTGCAAGCTAAGCCATTTGATTGGACGTTTACGACAACATATCCTGGACATATCTCAAAAGGCGAGTTCAAAGTGAGTTTCGCGTCGCACGATGCAGAGGAGTGTTTGAGCAGTAAGTGCTTCGCAGTTTAATCCAGGCGACCCCGAGAACGTTTTGCATCGGATCCCTACTGAGGAACTCTCGAGACCAGACCCAATTCTCTTCTACTCCGAAATCCCTCTCTTTGAGGATGAGCTCCACGATAACGGATGTGCTTTCCTTCTGACACGCGTCGTTCGTTCCCTCCCGAAGTTCAGCCCCTCCCGCATTCAAATAACATAAGTTTGTACAGCGCGTAATGCCAACTTCATTCTTTATCCTGTCGAGGTTCTTCCTTCGCGTCGACGGAGTCTTATTCAGACTGTTCGATACCAGGATATATCATTCCTTTGCTTCTAGCCCTCCGATCATTGTGCGAGAGACAAATGGATGGGAAGCTCCTTATGCTAGTGTCAAGCAGGTGCGGCACATTAATCGGTACCAAATGACGTTCTGCATTTATCAGATCTGCTCTACGACCAGTTCCTACCGACACCGGACCTTTCTCCTCTGAATGATCCGAACTTCGTTGCAAAAGTAATAACCTCGATGCCAAAATCAAAGACCCAGGATCCCCGCCTACCTGGCCTATCTGGCTGGAGGGCGTTAGGAACTACACTCGAAGTTTGCTACCTAGACCGTGATCCCCTACAACATTCTTGATTCTGTCCAGGCAAAGAAAGAGGATAAATAAAGCTTTTTTGTACAGAGTTGTTACAGTACAAACACAGAGGAAACCCAGTCCGGGTATCCCAAATAAAGGGCAGGATACAAGAACTCGAAGTTAGGAGAGATTACCATGATCGCTCTATCTAATGGAGAGCCCATAGATAAATGCTTGTCCCAAGTCCATAACAAAGCTCCTTGTAAGGCACGAATCTGGTAGTGGTATCCGGAATGTTGAATAGTGCGTCAAGTCAACACGCTTTTTTTAATTCTCGCTAGGAGAGAGTGAACGAGGAGTGCCAAGCTGGACGACGACAGTCGGGGGTTCTCCTGCCACAGACGTTGGCACGGCACTTGCACCTGCAGGACGATCACTAGGAGTGAGGGGCGAGTACATGGGAGATGGCGACCGGTATACAGCCAAAGGGCGAGGGGGCGGGGAATGGAACCTTGAGACCAACTCAAGTTCAGGCGCTCGGAGACCACCTCGACGTAGCGTCCTAGTGGGGCCTCCTTGCGATGCAGGGGCAATGGGAGTGCGTGATCGGAGTAGAAGGGCGCGACTCGTCAACGCCGAATCATGGTCGCTGGGAGAGGGCAGTCTGGGCGGGACCCAATGCGGGCCCTCGCTGGATCGGGGCCCGAGCTCAGAGGAACCACTCTCTCGCATGGCTGCGTCTCGCACAGCATCATAACCACGCCTTTCTCTCCCACCGGGGGGCCGAACGAGAAGGGTTGGTGTAGGAATACCCGAAAGAGGGTCATCATCCCCGGCCTCACCATCTCGATTGCGTTCATCTAACAGCCCTATCCGTTGACTAGACCTTCGTCGTGATGTATGCGATGCGAATTCCGCAGTGCGCGCTCTTTGAAGAGCACGGCGACGACCAACAAGAACACTGGATCCAGTGGATGGATCAGGTGAACGAGGGGCCACTGGCGGAGTGACATCTTCCCAGTGTCCCGTCCAGTAATCAGCCGCCCCGGCATTTGATGGCGGGGTATATGATGGCTCTGACATCACTACATCATCATACCGCGAAACTTCCCGCCCATGTATTTCCTCGAGCCGTTGCAACCAATTCCCTTCCGGGTGGGATGAATCCGCGTTATTGAAGGCGCGAGATGCCCAGCCACCGGATGAACCGGCATCCACCGCAGATGAGGAGTCTAACAGCGCTCTGAGTGCGATTTCTGAGGGCTCCGAGATACGGCCTGTGGTGGGATCATGGGGTGATACACCAGTCCCCTGACGATCGCGCCGGGATGCCACCTCCTGCACAGCGGCATCTTCAGGGTGGAATGGAAGGCAAAAAGGCCAATAAACACCCACTTTCACCAAAACACCAATTAAACCGAGAACGAAAGGGTCGCTATCATCAAGCTCAGCAGTAAATTGTTCAAAAGTGAACAATGGGCGCTTTGATGAGTCGCCACTTTCTCCACGACGGTTTAAGTCATCGCGTCTCGTAAACTCATTCAACTCCAGGGCGCGGGCGCTACGGCAACTATAAGCAATCTTTCCAGGCGAGACGCGATTCGAACGCGTTTACTGACAATATTTTCTTGAGCTTGATAATAAGGACATCGTCGTAATGACCTATGAGAATCCCAAGCTTCAAGTTAATAACCCCAATACAATATTCATACGCTCCTAACTGACCAGGTGCCCACTTTCCCATTGTTAAATAGTTCAAAAAAGAGGGAAACGCTGAAATGGGAGAGCGCGAAGAGTAGTTTTGGCACGCTGAAGGATTTGCGCTGTTCGGATGCAAATTGACGGCAATTGCCAGTATTCAGTAGCCAACAGTGAGTTGCGACCAGCGCCTAAATGGCCTTTTCTTTACGTCTGATGCCGGTTTGTTGCAGTGTCTTCGCAGGCGTTTAGGCAGTATGTTACAATAGTGCGCGCGAGAGAGAGGCTGCTGATAAGCAAGCACGTCCCGTAGGGATATGCCGCCGCCTGGTGGTTATGAAGCCCTTCGATACAAACGTAATTTACCCCTCAGAGGGCCTAGCGGTGCAGTTATCTTGGCCGGCGTTACGGCTATCTGCGCCTATGGGTTTTATCGAGTTGGCCAGGGCAACTTGGAGAAGCGGTGTGTAGAACGCGTTCCCGATTGACCACCTTTTCCCATGGGTTCCACTTTCCGTTCGCAGTGAGCTGAAGCGTGAAAACATCTGGTCCCGTATCCACCTTACCCCACTTATTCTGGCCGAAAATGATCGGGATGCCTATCGGCGTCAGCAGGCTCAGATAACACGCGAACGGGAGATCATGAAAGACGTGAAAGGATGGGAGGTATGCAATTTCAGCTGTTAGATTGATTGACATTTGCTCAAACGTCAAACGGGGATTGTCGTGTAGGCTGGAAAGAGTGTGTATCATGGCGATCGTCGACCAAGTGATAGGATCGTATTGCTATAGACCCATTTGCACTGTAACGGAGACTTTGGAAGCAAAAACGTCCTCCTGCCTTACACTTTGACCAGCTCGGCATAATTCTAGAAAGCTGCTGCCTCGTCAACTAAGGGCTTCTTAACCTGAAACAAATTTGCTGAAACACTTTCAATGCAGAATCCGTGTTATCATCAAGTTGGCAAGCCACTCGACCGCCACCTTCTGTACCTTGAGGCTATTCGGTGGGCAGCAACGTATCGCCGGATCCATCCACATGGCTCGATGAATCTTGGACCCGACCTGATTGCCTTTTTGGCCATTGCGGTTCTCGTGAGCGGAAATGAACAACGTGGGTTTGTTTGCCCTCCCAAATCATCAAAGTCAGCTGTTTCGATGAAATGGAGATGTATGCATTGAATCGCCCGACATGGCGCGAGTGCATGCCTTCTCGGCGTGTTCTCATCGGTGAGATCAGTGATCAGATGGATAATCTTCATTGTTCTCATGAGGCGGAGGCCATGGGGAATGAGACTGCCGTCCCTTTGTAGGTGTGGGACAAGCGGAGATGGCGTGTTCAACTCAATTCTCATTTGAGTTTGTCACTCGGAAATCGCTGCGTCCCGAAGCAGCAACACATTCGGCCGGTGGGACAACAGCCATGCCCGACCTGGGGTGACAATGGCAATCTCCAGAAACAACACTCTTGTGCCTTGTGCAAAAAGTGCATATTGTGCAATGCATGATAAGCGCCGGCGGATCCAAGGTTCATGAGAAATTAGACGCAAGCGCCCAGCCGGAAACTGCCGCATAGAATTGAATTGGGCCTTAATGTGGGCTGCTCCTGAGTGCGCGAATGCACCGTTCCCTTCGCACTCATCCCTCATTAGTCTTACTATCGACCATCCGTCGTTGCCAACATTGCCCCGCATCCCCCTTCCATCCCTCAAGACTATTCCCCAAGGCATCCCTGGCTTCGCCCAAAGGCGACCTCCCCGCTGCGCACACCCCTATGCATCGCTTCGCACACACACCTGACTACCAGGCATTCCCTGCCGAGTATGCTTCTCGGCCACATCCTGTCTCTCGACCTATGCCGCTATCGCTTACTACCATGCCTCCCGAGCATCATTCCCCAACCGATGCCTCTGCAGCCCCTTATCCCCCAAGCGCCATCGTACCCAACGCCCAATCTAACCAGTCATTTGATCTTTTCGATGATATTGAGTGGTCGTGGTCCCCCACCCCCACGGGGGAGCACAACACTCACATGAACTTCCAATTCTCTCAGGCACAGTCAGATCCATCTTATCTACATTCACCGTCGCCTCCGGAACAGGGGAGTTCGTCGTCAGTATATCCTCCTTCCGACTCATCGTACACTCCACTATCGGCGCCTAGCAGCCTTCCGTTCCCCTTAACCCCATCCTCCTCGTTACCGTCGACAGACGGACATGGCCCCGAGTTTCCTCCATCTAAGCCCCCGAACCTGTCTTCTTCGCTGCCGACGAACGTGCCTGACTTCCGGCCACTCAACCGATTTACTTCACACTCCAGGTCGGGGTCCTCTGGGGGCGAGCATTCACCATTAAGAGCCGACTGGCATTCGGACACGTCGCCAAGGCCCATAAGGCGTCGCCCGATCCGGCGTTCAGAAACCGATGTTTTTTACAGTCCAGCGCATCACGGCATATCCCCATCATCACCCCCAAGCACCAAAGTCGCCTTCTCTCCCCCAGTTAATCGAACGCCAGCTGTTCAAATGGCAAGTTTATCAATGAGCCCCTGCGCTGCCCCTTCTCCATTACCTTCGAGTCCCGTCTTCAGTCAAGTGCGGTACTCGGGCACCAGCGCTCCGGCTGCGGCAACTAGTTCTCCAGAACCGGTACTAGACAATGAAAGCGATGAAAATCAGAAGAAGAAACGGAAACGAGACTCGAAAGACAACTGTAGGTTGTTTCCACTCTGACACGTCCTGAATGTGGCTGATGGTGGATTTTCATATGATTCTTCCTCCTTAATCCGCCCGATCTCACGACGGCCCGCCCAACCGCGACGCTTGCGCCCCTATCCAGCCCCTAAGAAGTCAATGTTATGCCCGCCGAAGGCAGCACCATCGACGTGGCAGATTTACTTCACCGATCATTTACACTTGTATCGGTCACGATATCCAGATCAGAAGCTTAATGTTGCTCAGGCTGCAAAGGAACTCGCCCAGCAATACAAGGGTTTAAGTGCTGAACAGCGTGAGGTATGCTCTGATTAATTCTTATCAGCTTTGATTTCCTTATCGTGCGACCTTTGCCCTAATTGATTTTATGGGTTCCCAGCCTTTCAAACGTCGTGCCCAGGCGGCGAAAGCTGAGCGAGACCGCCAGATGCAAGCCTGGGAGAGGACTCTTACCCCTCAAGATGTTAGGGCAGAAAACCAGTTTCGCACGGCTCAGCGAAAGGATGGTAAATCAAGGAAAGCAAACATGAAGGATCCAAATGCACCGAAGAAGCCGTTATCGGCTTACTTCATGTTTCTGCAAAAGATAAGATCGAGTCCTGAACTGATCAAGGAAGTTTTTGGTGATGAGACCGGAACGACAAGGCAAAGCGTTCTCGCGGCTGCCAAATGGAGGAGCATGTCGGATGAAGAGAAGAAGGTAGGACTTGATGAATCCTCATTCCGGTGCGGGCACATAACGAATCCGATGTTTAGCCATTCCTTGCGCGAGCGGAACAAGAAAAACTCAAATACGAAGCCGCCCGACGTGAATACGAAGACACCTTCTCCGATGGTTTTGAGGGATCTCCTGACTTCTTATCTGGGCATTTCATTGGCATTGAACAATTGTCTCTCGAAGATCCTTTCGTCATCAGCAGTGCTGTGCCTGCGTCGCCGAAGATGTCACCTTCACACGCCGGAACATCTTCATCGGGCAGCAATAACCATGAATCGAGTCATCGTAACTCATTGAGTCAGGAAGACTTCCATGATGCGCTTGAGGAGGACTCCTGTAGGCGTGTGCAGTACTGAATCCTCCGCTTCATCTCGATTCGCAATTGTAACGACCCCTGATACCCTTTATTTATCGCACATAATGCCCCTTTCGGGACCGCTTCCACGACTACCGTATTCTTTGAGCTTTGTTTTGACTTTACGACGGCCTCTCTCATGACCTTCCCTGTTCGCCATCTTCAGTCCCCCATGTATCTTCTGACTTCGTTCTCCTGCTTTTTCCGCTGTTCAACCACTAACGTTATGAACTTTTTGTCCTGACCCCAGCGTTTGGCTCGCTGCTTACCAAATTTGCATGATGCTTACTTCCGTTTGTCGTTTCCTGTGAATTCCCCTAATCCCCCTCCCCTGTTTGATTCTCCATGTTTCATCCACCGATCCAGCGCTCATATTTCACTCTGTACCCCCTCACCATGGACAGCTTCACTCCTGCATTTCATCTTTGTGCATGTATGCCAGAATACACGACGGTCCAATACATGAGCTCGCGATGGATCATTCTCCAGCGCGCGGCAAGGTAAATCGTTCAACATGGTTGCCGTTTGGCGCCGCTTGCTGACATAAGCAAGTCATGGAAGCTGCGATGACCTTATATGGAAAGCTTGACCAGTCACTGAATGAGAACTCGCCCGCAAAGGAACAAAAAAAAACGAAACTATTGCTTCCCCACGCGGCTGTTAACAGCCATATACATATGGGGCTGATGCGCTAGGATATGTGACTCGGTCGTTTTTCTTCCTACGACCGCCACCCTCCAAACCGCTAGAACACTCAGCCTCCTCCACGGGCTTCATGGGCGGCGTTCGAAAGCCTACCGTGCTGATCTTGGGCGCTGGACGTAATATTGGTATCATTGCCGTCAAAGAGTTTCTTGATAGAGGCTGGGTGAGTATTTCAAGGCATCTCGGCACCGGGAGAAGGGTGTGCCCCTACCCACGCTTGGAGGCTGACGCAGATCAATGTCCTTGCTTTTCCCTTTGGGTCGTTTACACACACGCACACGCACACGCACACACACTCTCTCTAATCTAATCTGCCCGCCTGCCCTGCCCATCGGGTGAATGGTCACAGAATGTCGTGGTGGGCAACCGAAGTCCACGTTGGCTAGAGGCCGAGGAATTAGGGTATCGGACGTTTTTCATAGAGCTGACGAGCTCCGGATCTGTGATGGGCACGCTTGATAATGCGTTTTTCGCCAAGGATTTGCCTAATGTGATTATTTATAATGGTGAGTATCCTGAGGCCGGCGTTGTCTAATTGAGTGCTTGTGCCCCCGCAGGTGTTGATCTCCATTTTACATAGGTGTTGTTGAACAGGAAATTGAAGCACCGACGAAGTACGGAGATCCGCTCTCCATTTCTTTGTCCAACATGCAAAGTGAGCCCCTTGTTCTCCAAGTCTTATCGATGGGTTCGAAGATGACCAATCATGCACAGTATGCCAGGAGATAGGTTTCTATTCCATGTTTGAAACAGCTCGTTGGGCAATGAAAAGGTAAGATGATCGTATCCAACACGCTGACGAGGGCAACAATTAATATTTCAAATTGCATGTCGTGTGAACACACGCCTTTTTATGCATGAAGCTTCGCCAAAATCCCCGATCAAAAGCGGGTTTTCATGGCCACGGGTCATGCTGATTCTATCTCCAAAGCGAGGACAGAAGAACTCGGAGTCGCACTTGCCAAAGTCCAACAACGTTATTTTATGGACTATTTGAGCCAAGTGTTCAAAGATACGGGAGTCCAATTCTACTTTCCATCCCAGGTGAGGGACAAAAAAATCCTTCCCCTTTCGTTTTCGAGAGAAAATGGAAGCCGCCGGCCGGCCGTCCCTGGTGATTGTTGAAGTTCTTGATGAAACGATGACTGATGATTGTTGCGCACTGCTCGCATTGTGATACAGGTTTTATCAAGAACACAAATGGTCTTTCCGGGTTACAAACTATCCGGAGCCGGCCATGCAATCGCTTTTTACAAACTGGCGAATTTCACCACTCAGGGACCTTGGGATATTCGCTTCCTGAAAGATGGGACATTCCTAGAAGGTTACGGTGCTTGAGAAGAATCAGCTGGCGGCATCGAAGGTCCGTGAAGGTGAGAGAGGGATGGACTAGGGACTTGAATCACAAGGTGATCCTGGTGTGGTGACAGTCAGCCGTACCTACACACATATATATATATCACGGATTGCAGGCAAAGGCCTTCCGATCAAACCGGGCAAAGATTAGTAATGCAACAAGGCTGAACCACTGGTTCCGAAGTCTTTGAATATGAAGGCATACGCGGGAATAAGAGATCAACAGAGGGGGAAACAGAATGTGTTTTCAGCAATTCCGTTCTCGTTATAACCTGGCGTCTTGACCTTGACGAGGTGGCATGGTTATCGAAAAGGGATTTGAGCCATCTGGGTAGGGTCCATTCCATTTGTACCCTGGACCTATACCAAAAGAAAGGGAACATTCGTGAATAATTGCGGGGGGAGGGGGGGATTCTGGGATAGGCATTCGTCAGGAGGAAAGGGTTGCATACCAAGCCACCAAGCAATAGAATCCAGCTTATCCGTGCCGAAGAAAACATCCTCCGCCCCGTCGGAGGGCCGTCGCACAACCATCCAAGGTGCACCAAACATCCCATAATTTGTAACAACATGGGCGACATCGGTCTTGACCCCTTCCTTGTGTTCGTCGGTTTGCGACAGTTTCCGTAGCCGGGCTACCTCCTCACGTGAGAGCATGGGAACAAGGCAATCCCAAAACTCTTCCTTGCGGTAATCGGTTTGCGTGCTGTAGAACTCCAACTTTTTGCGTGTGATTGTGGTGTGATGAAGAAGGGGAAGTAGGAGAGGGGACATTGTGAGCATGACTTCAGCTCATGAGTGATAAGGATAAGAAACAACGTACAAAAATCAACCGAATACATTCTTCAAGAATTTCAGGGCTTTTTTCCGCCTTTACGGCTCGGAGAAATCTTATTTTGTTCAAGCTTGTGGTCTGCATAGGGTGTCCAGGTGGGGAGCGAAGGTCGACTGTAATGAATTCAGTTAGCAAACATCAGACCGCTTGTGAGATACGGTGAAAACGCGCCTCCAAAGCGATCGGACAGACGTGCACCGTCTGTTCGCTGCGATAGGGGGGGGGGTTAAATAAAGTGTGAAAACTAATGGGCTTTGATCTTACCACGTATTCAATCATCTGCCTCTGATTGGGGTCCGCTGAAGGGGCTTGGTTACCAGAGAAGACCATTACACCTCCTGAAAATGTCGCCCTCAGAGTTGGAGAAGGTTTATGTGACTTGTGGCCTACCGAGGAAAATCTGGAAACGCTCAGATCAGCTTTTCATAAACTCAGAAGATCAAGCGCACAGATGCCCACAGGAAAGAACTCGATATCCATGTTCCAAGCCTTCCTATATCTGAGAGAAGCGGGGGGTTAGAAGTCAGGAGTATGAGCATATTGTGAAGCGCCGCGCATGAGGTGAGCGCTACTACCCACCTAACTATGACGTTGAATGCGAGATTGCTGTATGGGGAGGAAATGTCGAAAAAGAATTTCATGTGCGCTTTCTCTGTTGGGGCCATTGTGTTTGCGATTGCTTAGAGGGGTGGTGGAAGCAAGCACTGGGAGGAGATGCCGGATAAAGATATTTATACATCCGCGATGAAAAGGCTGTAGAGCTGTCCAAAATGAAATTGAAGTTCAGGCAACTCGGCGTCTATATAACCGTCCTTCTTGAACTGAACATGTGCGCTTGTTCCGTTGAATCCGTCGTTGCCCTCTTTCCTTGAGCATCGTACGCAACCCTTCTTACAGTCCCTGCAAGTTATCGCGCTGCTTTTGTTCGTTATATATGCATTTCTCTCTGCCGAGTTTCTCCCTGCATACTGTCTCAAGCCGCAGGATGTTCATCCAAAAATTGCTGAACAGCCACTCCTCTATCTAGTCTCCCCCACCCTTCCAGGGGTCTGGATTGGTACGCTGCTATATCAGGCAGATATTGAATGTGTAAGGCACTCAGATTTCGGAAGCTCTCCTACGTCCGCCCCAGTGATCTCCAGCAATTCTTTCTGATACATCTCCATACAATAGTATATGATCTCTGCCAGTATTCTCATTGAACATTCAATGATCCCAAGCATTAAAAAATATTGTCGCGCAGAATACTGTTCTGGTTATTGAGTCTCTTATCTATCGTATGAAATTCATGTGTGGCCTCATGATCCATTTCATAGTACTCTCTCCGTCTGGTTCTCATTTTTATGATTCGGTTGGTCAGCCTGTTGGCCTTTCAGTCCTGTCTTGGGTGTGCAAGTGACTCTGTTTTTTTATGTGGTTTGGTGGTTGCTTCGGATTGGATATCCGCAGAAAATCCGCGGATACGGATTTGGCTTTTGAGAGGATAGTATCTGCGGTTTCTAATCTGCGGATTCAATGTTTCCCACTGTCCTAGACACCTCTCCTATGTTTTCATAATTTTTTTGTTCCAATTTTTCCAAGCACTGTTAGAAAGCTCTCGTCGAGGCCATTCGAACAAAATGCAATTTCTGGATTATAATGATCCGCATATCCGCGGATTTCTAACCGCCGGATACGGATTTTGTTTCAAACCTCTACTTAAAACAAAGAGCCATATCTATAACCTATCAACTCGACGGAAAAGCTTATTACATGTAAGTACTTCAGATATTCGATCAGATCGGTCAACAAGGTCTAGCTGTTTAGTTGCGACCTTAGCTTTATTTATTGTAGCGGAGTTGTCCGAATTTGATTGTCATATTGTCATACTTATTACCTTCACCCGTAATTAGATCACACATGAAATGAAGCTGCAGCCACAAGTACAACGACCTCGGAAGGCGGAAAGGGCAACAGGTCCGCTCTATGGTCTAACCGTTAACCAACCTACCTTGTGAAGGAAATAGCCAAGTTATTTTGCCGTTCCACTCTAACAAAAGTGTCTGGGAATGAACCGAGATGATCGTGTTGTTGTTTTCAAACCGTTTGAAGACTGTTTGCTGATGGCATTTATCTTGGAGACTATTAGACAAGCTGGCCTCACAGCGCGCTTACCAGTATAGGTTTCGAGTAAGCGTCCCTTCCAGCTAGACATCAAGGGTAGCCTACAAAGGGTACTTCCCTTGCATTAGGTGAGCAGTGATCAAGGGAACGCCACACCAATTCCGGTCATGGCTAGAAAAATTTCCAGGATGATTACGGAGCATCTCTCCAACTATTGGATGGCCCTTAGAGGGCCTGAGTGTAGAAACAGATCCTGCCATGTGGTTTTGTCTTATGAAGACCGTTTGAAGCGCTATCGTTCGGACAGTTTTCATATGGTGCATTTCGGCGATATGACGGGCTCGTGCTCCGCCTCTACATCTGATACTTTCTCCCCCTTTGTGGGTATGCGTCCAATGCCAGGCTGTCACTCAGACCGGAACAATCCTCCGCTTTCTTCGGGCTAGGTATTCGTATTCTCGATCTCAGGCACTCGGAGTTCATGCTTTCTGAGCTTCCACAACTCGAGACGCCGGATGAATGTTGTAAGATGACCTTGTCTTCACAAGGTGTACCAAGTATCCGTGTCACACCGCGGCGCCGTGCCGAACACAACTCCACCCACGAGAAACACGCTGCTCTGGCTCAGAATGCTGTTGCGTTGCTTTGGAGTCTGAACGTGTCAAATAGGAGCTTCGTTAATCCCACAAGGCTCGTAACCTAAGTAGGTTCGGTGGAAGGAATGCGTTAACCAGGGCTGCGTGAGTATCGCGCACTAAACGGAACCCAATCTTTCCCATTCTCAAGCATATCACCTTTCAACTTATTCTTAGACCGGATCTCAATGCACCGTAATCTGCCTGCTCGGAAAATGGATGCTCGGCACTCAGTTCATCATGTTTACATCGGTCAATCAAGAAGGAGAGGCCCTGTGCAATGATGGAAAGACGGCCAGCAGTTGGTAGTGGACCTGGAGGTAGTTTGACAACTACAAGATAATAGAGGGAACTCGAAGCTGAACAGTGCTGATACTATATCCCCTCTCCTACCTTGCTTGAAATCAGGCTTGAATCATTTACTTATTGTTGCCTACGTCAAATGTATATACTTTATATTTACCAGTCCGCCATCCGTTGTACAAACCGTATTTTTTTTCCAACACTTATTTGATTGAAATTAACGGCCATTCTAACCATTCGACACAGTATCCATTTATGCTTCACAAAAATGTACAAGACACCGCGATGCTGTTGAAGTGCGAATGTTAGCTTCCTGAATTATCATGCGCAGGAAAAAAAGGTTGAAGAGTTGGCAGGTGTGTTATTGAATCCGAAGCTAGGCTGACAGGGGTTCAGCTGTGAAGTTCAGGATTGCAAGGAGCTGATAGAAAAGAAAAAACTACAGCACCCAGGATTCCCATGTAGTCCCCTACCATGGTACTAGCTGAGCAGTACTAGGCTTAACTTCGCAGATCAGACGGGATGCGGTGCTTCCCAAGTCCTATGGCCGTAGATAGCCTACTTCGGGTTTTGCTTCTGATGATTATCTAGCATAGTCATTAACAGCTAGGATCATGAATCACCCAGATGGGTATTTGTTTATGCACTGAATTAGAAATCACTCCATGAAGCGGTGTTCACTCATGCCAATTCTCCCGCCAAACACCGATCCCTTATGATTGACCTAACAAGCTGATCCATGATTCCCCTTTTCTGTCTCCCCCAGCAGAGGCCAGAATCTGCTGCTGTATAGGGTGCCAAGCCAAGGATGTGGCCTTGACTCGTTGAGGGACCCTGGTGTTGTGCAGCCCCGTCTCAGATTCAGTCTGGACAACAAGTAAGCGAAGATCGCCATGGGGGGCCGAATAGGAAGGCATGCTAAAGACTCACGATGTCAATGTAGTTGCTCTCCGAAGAACTAGCAATAAATTCTCCATCACATGAGAATGCTGTGGCAACGACCGGAGATCTGGAGAAACGATAAGCATAGGGGGCGAGACCACTGTTGCAGATTCTCTTACTCTGCATTCGATATGGTGCGGACACAAATCCAGTCTTGAATGTCCCATATGTTGACAAGAGCGTCACTCCCGCCTGAAGCAATGTATCGACCACGAGTATCCACCCCGATTGAGAGACACGACTTCGTGTGACCCATAACACGATCCAGATACTCCAAGGACGGGTAATCCAGGATCGAGATGCTTCCAGACCCTCCGGCGAGATAAATCAGCTCCCCAGTGTGATTGAAGGTGGCTTGATCTATCTAATGCGCAGCTTAAGAGTGCAAATACAATCAAAAGAAGCCGCTAGGACAAACCTGGGCACTCAAACTATCGCTGCTTCCCCCCACCTTTTTGACGAGGGCTCCAGATTGACATCGTATAAAGAAATTGTATCTGGGTTTTCGCCTTCCGCGCGATGGCGAGCCAGAATATGAATTCCGTCAGGAGAGTATTGAATTTGGTCAACTGATTGAGTCAGCTCCACCACACGATAATCGGACTTCCCTGGAGAAGGAGTTCGATGAGCAGCAAGGAGCAGGATGCATGATTCACTCACTTCTCTGGTCCCAAAAAACGAGTTTCTTATCTAGTCTGCTTCCACCACAGATGAGGTCGGGGTTGGTAGGATGGGTTGCTGCACAGTTCACTGCATTGGTTAAACTGCCTGTCAACGATGTAGTGCTGCGTTCTTCGAACTGGGCGGCATTAGGGTAACGCTAACAACACGCCATATCGTAAACGCACATTGGAAGGAGTCCACACCCTTATTCCTCTTTCATGCCCGCATGAGATGAGTCGGCGACCATCGCAACTCCATAGCACCGTGTTTGAGCTCGTGCGGACTTCCTTTGGTTTGAATTGGAGAAACCCGAAGCCTGACACAGTGTTAGGCAAATGAAAAGAGGAAAATCCTGGACCACCCCTACCACTATTTGCCTAGACGCAAAGGTTGTGTGGTTTGGCGGGGTAGACGAGCGTACGATCCCATCGCCAGGTGTCACAATATTGGGCGCAGACGATGTTGCCATTTTGGGTTGATGATAACGTGATGTGAACGCATCAATTGAGTGGCGCGCCACGAGACAGCTCGAAATTTTGGCACTTCGCGACCTCTGGTGGTTTGAAGGGGGATGTACGTCATCCGCTTGATATACACGGTACTTGTGCTCTCCTCCCTCTCTGCAGCGTATGTCCTTGGTGGCATGAATCCGCAGGTGTTCCAGCTTGCTAACTCCCTCATCCAGGTGGACAAAGGTACCTTGACTTGTAGAGTCAAATGCCGCGCTCATGCATCCGTGTGACCACAGGAGGATCATGAAATATTTGACCTAGTGTCAGCTTTGGAAGCAACTGAGGGTATGCAAGTCCACAACATCCAGATTTTTTCCAAGATGCTTATGAACATCTGGCAGGGAAGGCAACATCCTTCTACTCGTTCTTGGGCGTGAGCCCTAGCGCCTCGTCCGCTGATATTGGGAAGGCATATCGCAAGAAGAGTGTCACGATGCAGTGAGTGTGCTTGTCTACCTCAACATGGGCTTTGCTAATGTCCCCAAGTCCCGACAAAAATCGAGGGCTAAAGGATGCCGAGGAGCGCTATGCGAGGCTTGGGGTGATCTCAAAGATCCTCCGTGATGAGGCAGGTCGTAAAAGGCGCGCTTTTTCATATTGATACGAGTCAGCTCGTAATAATCATCTCCCTTAAGGTACGACTTCTTTTACAAGAACGGGGTCCCAAAGTGGCGCGGTACGTATAGCCGGGAAATTCAAGACGAAATTTCGTACACTTAAGCTTAAGCCTTCTGCTCCCTCAATTAGGCACTGGTTATTATTATTCGCGTTTCCGGCCTGGTCTCGGCAGTGTCTTGATTTTCCTCGCATTCCTCAGCTCTGGAATCCAGTATATCATACTTCGTATCAACCAAAAGCGGGATTTGAAGCGTGTTGGAAGGCTCATTCGCCTCGGAAAAGCTGCCGCATATGGCCCCAAAGGCATCCCGATTGAGGGGAAGCGGAAGGTTAGAGTCCCCCTCACAGATTTCTCCGACGACGGAAACCGTGGAAGAATGGTAGACTTATTAGTTGAAGGCCCTCGCGTTTATATGGTGCGTCACCTATTGTTTGACGTTATTCGCTGCTCATATTCGTGGAAGTCCATCCCAGGTGATGAGCCCGTGCTTTTGGACGAGTCAATCGTCCCATTCCCTCATATACGTGACATTTGGGTGCTATCTCTACTTTCGAAGGGGCTGTCAAGACTGCGAAACGTCAAACTCGAAGTGAACCACTCAAAGGCCCAGCATGAAATCCCGCGGCCGAGGGTACCAGCGATGAAGGCACCGACAGTGGTATTGCTAACGAGAGCGGCATGAGGAAGGGCGCAGCTGTCGGGGGGAAGCGACGCAAGAATTCAGCGAAACGAAAGTAGACTCATCCTAATCATGTTCATAATGGACTATGCCCACATGACTCCACCCTATTTGAAGCCGCCCCTCCTAAGGTACTTCTGCACCCTGTGTACCGATGTTCTCCGTTATGCGCGTTTCCTTGGTCAAACTGATGATGGATGGAGCTCGGGGGCGGTGCTCATAGATCAAGGATCTCTCCGAATAGGGCCGAATGATAGTACCTTCTGGCTTTGCGGGATCAAATCCGCGTTTCTCGATCTCCATCTTCTGTAAAATAATACTGTGAGAGAGAAAGTTTGTGATTAGCAGTGACACAGTAACAGGGAGTCATTCACTGACCCCTCGTAGTTGGCCTGTGCCTCGGTTGATGTTATGCGAGAGTATGAGAAAGCACTCAGTGGGTCTCTACTACGTACTTCAGGGCGCCCTTCAAGCTGAGCAATCTTCCCCAGAGCAGTGCTAAATCTTTCGAGGCGGTCATGAGGGAGCGGATAAGATGTTTGCCCTACTCCATCGAGATTCTTGATGAAGTTGACAACCAATTCGTTCACTTTCCGTGCCGTTTTGCGGGGATGGCAGGGCAATACGAGGCATCTTTGATGGCGACAAGTTGTACACCCCCCGGAATATGGCACAATGGGGGCAGTACTGCCTGCTCTTCATTGGTTCCCTGTACTTGAGGTCAGATCGACAAAGCAAGCCACAAAAGATCCGCATTACTTGAATTATTAGCAGTGGCCGTGTGAACCAACTAAATTCCATGGGAGTGACATGCTTTCGCTACAGTGGTGAGTCAGGCCATCGAATCAAAACACGTACATCAACATAGCATATGCACAACTTACATTGTTGGTTATTAGGTAAGGTGCAATTGTGCGCGTGATACGAGCTGGTGGATAGAAATGATACCAGTAATTGACAATATCGTCAGTTTGGTCTTGATCCAATGTCTATCAACATGGTCAGAGGCCTCTCCAGGAAGTTCACTAAGGAAGAGCTCACTGAAGCGAACCCGAAGTATAGAAGCTCACTGAAAACCGCGTCAAGGCCATTCAAATCGTCGCATTCATTCCATGCATCCTGCAAACTGTGCCATGCCTGCACGATCCAGTCAGACTTGTTCCTTAGAGGGGAGAAGATATCAAGACACATAACAAAAAATGGCTTTTCACTCACAAGATGTTCCGCGGAGGAGAACAAGTAGCAAGACTCAATACCTTTTCTGGAAAGAGCAGGACGAATCTTGTTGCGCCTTGAACTGGTCTGTGCTCGCTCGCCATAACATGCACGGGTGGAAGACTCAAATATTCGTGGAATAGTGCAATGATTGCAGCATCAACATATCCATCATGAACTGCCGCCTGACTAAGGCTCAGGTAATTTGGCGCCTCGGTTCGTCCGCAACAAACCGCATCGAAGGCAATCAGGTTGAAGTAGTCTTTCATCAATGGATCATCGAACTGTGATGACAAGTGATCGCTATCATCTTTAAGTGGAGAAGTAAAAAGCAACCAAAAGTTTAAACACTCACGAGGAAAGATATGTTGGATGCAGGATAAGGAGTGTCGCCTTCTCCGATGACGCGATCTGACTTAAGTCATCGTTTGGAAGGTTTGTGCGGTAATATACGCGTATTTGATCCACAGGAAGTGTGACATAAGGCATATTAGGGCTAGCAGTGAGCTACGGAAGGGGATAAGTTGCGTGTCAGGCACAGGTGAAAGTGAGGCGTTGGCCGAGTTGTCTCCGCACGTGACGAAGGACAGTACAAAGGCGTGCAACTGATAACGGGAGAACCTCCTCATTCGGGGCAATAGAGGCTCAGATCCTGTGTTCGGGTCACAAGTGATCGGATGCGTCGCTCCGTGAAGGATCTGCAGGTTGCATTCGAACGTCGTCTGGAGGTATGACTTGAAACGGTCAAGAGATGGACAGATACGCAGAATACGGATGAAGGGATGCTTCGCTGCTGCAGAAGGTTTGAGAATGCAACTCTGTCGGCCGTGAGAATTCAGGATTCGGGGCATGACCGCAGTGACATCCCACGACAAACTCTCACGATCCACAAGTTTGAGGCCAATTGGGTTTACAAAGTCGGCACCCCAGCAAAAGTAATTTATAGGCAGGATAGAAGAAAATGATTTGAAAAGATCATGATTGACTTTGCGGCATGCCTGAAACCAGCAAGAATCCCAGTGTCCCAGTTGGACGCCCACACCGAGAGATAGAGGGCAGAGAAGCTTTTTCTCGAGCGGACACCTTGAGAGTATCACGAGAAAATATGTGAGAAAAGATGAAAGCGTTCTGCAGGCAACTAATTGGCCATTTCCAGCAATGACTCCTCAATAGATTATCGTTGGCACCGTAGTACAGGGTAATGGCACACCAGAGCCGAATGAGAGTCGGAAAGCCGAAGGTCTTCTGCGTGTTCCCATGCACCAGTGAGTGTGAAGGCCAACAAATTTGGCGTGGGAACCGGTTTACTTCCGGCTCAGCCAGCGATGACATCCATTCCACTGGCAGACTTATCTAATCTTGGGACGAATGAGACCCGTGAAGGACTGGTTTCTCTTAGCGAGTCGATCCAGAAGCTTGGTTTTCTAACTCTTAAATCCCCATCAACTCCTTCCAAAGAACAAATTGAGAATATCTTCCGCATCTCCCAGCGTTTCTTCGAAGAGGAAACGGACGAGAACAAAGAGGCCGTCTCAATAACAGTAGGAAACAAGGGATGGGTCAAGAGGCGTCAAGAGGCGTGCGCGCTCCATCAGGCTCCCGAGATTTTTGATATTCAATCGCTTCGTCAGGCTAGATAAAGTCAACTATCCAAAGGAGACCTCAAGGAGTTGAGTACACCACACAAAGTTCAGATGGTGGTTTTATTTATGCATTTATGTCCCAGAGCATTTAACTTAGGCCATTTTGTGGATGGAAAACCAGCACAACCACTCCCACCTTCATTGGACGAACGGAAGGATGAGCTCTACTTGTTCATGCAATCATGCCACGATTTGTGCATGCAGCTTCTCAGGGCATTCGCGATTGACATGGGGGTGGGTAATCGGACCTCCCGATTCAGAGGAAACATCTGATTAACTTCAAGTCGGCAGCTAGAGGAGGATTATTTCACTTCAAGGCACGCCTTCGACCAGGAACAATCATCCATACTCAGACTTCTCTATTATCCTGCAACTACGGTCTCCCCGATATCTATGGAGAATGTGTCAGATGATATCCGGGCGGGAGCCCACTCTGATTATGGTACTTGCACGCTGCTGTTCCAGGTCAGCTGTCTGAGTAGAATGCATCCATCCTCACCTTCAACAATTATCCATTGGTTCAGAAGGACATAGGGGGGTTACAAATACTATCGCCGAGTATATCGAATGACAGCGAGCTGAGATGGATTGACGTTCCTGTCGTTGACGATGCGGTGCTTGTCAATGTTGGAGATGCCTTCGATTTTTGGACAAATGGAAAGTTTAAATCCACAATCCATCGGGTCTCATGCCCTAGGACCATAGAGGGAAGCCGACCGCGCTTCTCGATTGCATACTTCCTGTAGGATTAGCTCTCCGTGTCATTGCTCCTCCATCTGACTACACCCTTTACAGTCACCCAGAGGATTCGGTTCCCCTCCAGCCCATCTCCTTGTATTCAAGGGGTCAAGAAGGAGACTCTGACAACCGGGGAAGTGTCCGTAACCGATTTGGCGTACCGACTGATAGGATTCTAACGTCCAAGGAATGGCTACTTCAACGACTAAGTTCTACGTACGGTACCAGAAAGGATGCATAATACCCTTCTGTCCACTACGCATGTTACTTAAATTATTGCACAGTAGTTGTTGTTGTTGTATTCTATTTTGTTGCCCCGCAGCCTCGTTGAGACGTGAGTTTGCGGAGGCCAATTCTAAATCAATCGTGTGAAATTCCTTTCCTCATGTCTTGTGTGCCTGACCTTCATGCAGAGCGCTAAAGAACTGTCTCTAGTTAACTCCTCTCCCAGTTTTGCCCCCTCTTCCTCCTCTGTAACTCAGACTCCCCATAGAGTCCCGTTCCATCTGAAATATGGGGAGATCGACCATGCGGATTTTGAAGCGAACGCTACCCAACAGCCCACCGAAGGGAATAAGCACGCAATTTGCGAGCGTGACGATGCCATTGCACGACGCTTTCATCGGGAGCGTAGATATTTGTTCCGTCGTCCCGTCAGTCGGATGTATGACGGTTAATACCACAGTAACTGATCCTCATACTGGATCTAGCGACCCCTTCAATACTTTCGAGGCAAGACTCTCATAAGGGATCACGAAGAGCGCTCCACTGGTCGATTAGAGTGAGTTGAAACTCATTGCGTTCCTCTCTCAAACCTGACCTCAGGATGGTTGGCGCTAGGCTCTTCTTCGATCTTGTTTTTGTTGGTAAGTGCTTAGCTAGCATCAAATCGCCTTGCGCAAATGACCTCGTTGTTTAAAGGCCTCATCTCCGTGCTCTCAGAGGAGTACGTCCGGAACCCTGATGGCGACCATCTTGCTAAATACCTCCTGACGTACGGTGCCGCATGGAATATTTGGGGATATGTTCGCGAGCTATTTAACTCCTTCTGGAACGATGACTTGCAACAGAAGGGTCTCGTCGTCTATGTAATGTTTATGCTGATCATATACGGGAACAATGCCGTCAACGTAGAGGAAACTCGACATCAGAGCGGTGCGCGCAGCACGACGATAGGATCTTACCTCCTGGCCTCTGCAGCCATCTATGGCACTCTATTGTTCTATAGTTTCTTCGTGAAGGCTTGGAGAACTCAGGTTCGAGTGCACGCTTTTTCATGGTTATTATGCGCTGGTCTGTGGATAAGTACGATATTTCTTGAAATACATGTGCAGCCATCGTGGCAACAGTCGCCCTAGTGTGAGTGTTAACACTTCCCGCTAACATATAACATCCTGACTTCGCACCTTGAAGACTGGAATACTCAACGTGGTGTTTCGTCTACTCCCCTACCTTCAAGCGCCTCATGAAGTTGCACTACTCTAGCGCGGTTGCGATTGTAAGGCCAAAATATAACTATGTTCAGATTCAAAGTTTAATATATTATCCAAGGACCACGAAATAGGTCGTTTCAGTGACTTCTTCACCCTTGTGATGGGCGAATTCATACTTCCCCTCATTTTTGGCCGGCCCGCTGGCGTTCCGGGAGTGCATGGCTCCGCTGGGAGGATTTTCTTTGCTTTAATAGTAGCATTCTGTTTTCAAATGTTTCACGTTGGCGGGGGTGGAAGCAAAAGAACCACACATCCCCTCCGTAGAGTAAGCACGCTTCCGCCGATTCAGGATCAATCCTAATCCTACGATTTTATAGAGTGGCCCATTCGCTTTTATTTGGCTCACGCTCCATATTCCTATTGTTTGTGCCTTGACCATATGCGGGATTCTGCTGCCGAGTTGGTTAAGACATCCGATGAGGTGAGAAATGGGGTCCGATGGATTTTCTCAGGAGGTTACTCCGTTGGCATGCTCGGCCTAGCCGCTCTCGCCGTGTTGCCAAAGGAGATGGATGTACCCGATGAGCTATGGCTTCCTAGGGTATGACACCACTCTAGGACTGTAATATTTGGAGTAAACATTAACTCCTCACTAGATCCTTCGTCTTGCGCCACGCGTATTTTCCGGTATCACTGTCGCTTTCTTGCCAATAGCTCCGTTGAAGACCCTTGACAACACTGGCTTGCTTGGAATAGCGGCCGCTCTGTCCTTAGGGTCACTTCTTTGGGAGAACATCGCGTCCTTGGATGGGCCTGCATCTGCGACATATCAGCGAGAACCTTCGGTGGGACCTCAGCTCCAGCGACAACGGTCATCTGCGGCAGGAAGCATCGAAGAGAAGCCCGTTGGCACATGGGAGGTACCTTGGGAATGGCGGGGTCGACCATGCCTGGCCGAGCCGGACTTTACGTCAGAGATTGCCTCTCTCAGCGGGCACAGACGGAAGAAGCAAAGAGCATAGCTGTATGATCAGGACTTTACCCTCTTCAATTCAAACTCATTCCGGGATTTTAAACTTAACCTGGGGTTCCAGAAATATTACATAATATGCAGAAAGGCACGTTACAATTCAGTATTGTTTCGGGCACACCGCCCCGCTTTTGCAGATGGCCTCTGCACATGTGTTGCTGCATGCAGGTGCTCCCGCGGGGCCCAAGTGCTCTTTCCAGAGCATCAGGATCACCTCGGCCATTATCTACAGTACAATGCAATTGATTTATGTATTGCCAAAAAAACCCATACTTAAAATATTCTCTTTGTGTGCCATTTACCGGTGCGTCGATGCAGTTTGAATTTATGACTCCGATATTCTTCCACCATGCGATTGTCTCCCTGTTTGGGCTTGTGAATTTTGTTGAATGCGCTGCACTATATGTGGTAAATTTCTCTAGATTGAGGTATTCATGTCAGAGTTACATATATTTTGACTCAAAGCAATTGTCAGTTGGCATGAACTGTCAATATTGTAACTCCAGCTTGCAAACTCCCTGCAGTTGCATCTTATGTCGCACCCAATCACGAAGCTAGGACTATGTCTCATGAGCATTGCCTGGCTACGGGAGTGTAACATGCGCCAGCCAAGCATTTCGGGCTTCGAATAGCGCCCCCCAGGCACGGTTGAAATACCGTCAAAGTTTCCTGTGACTTCCTCAGCCATGGAGCCTCTCACCAGCATATCTACGCCGCCCTCAACCTCGACCTCGCAGCCGCACTTCCATGCCCCCCATCTCCATCTTCCTCATATCCATGCATCTCATCTCAAATTTGGACATATTGATCACGTAAGCTTCGAGCAGAATGCAGCTCAAGCCCACAAGGAGGGAGACAGGTATGCCATATTCGAACGGAAGGATGCTCTCGCCCGTCAGTTTCGCCGCGGGAGAAGATACCTATTTCGTCGGCCGGTGTGTACAACCAAACCAGCTCAATCGAATGTGCTACTCACATCAACCGCGGCTTTTAGCGTCCTCTTCAGTATTTTTGCGGCAATACACTGATCAGAGATAATGAAGAACGATCCAGTACTCGCCTTGAGTGAGTTCTAGGCACTAATGGATTTGCCACAATCGGCTTATTGCTGCAAGGCTATTCTTTGATCTGGTTTTCGTTGGTCAGGATATATCATTATGGCATCCCGACTTAAACATCTCCTGACATCCTTCAAGGTCTCGTCTCCGTCCTGGCGGAGGAATGTATTGAGAATCTTGATGGCCCGCACCTCGCCAAATATTTCATAACTTTTGGGGCGGCATGGAGCATCTGGAGCCATGTTCGCGAACTGTTTAATTCATTCTGGAATGACGACTTGCAACAAAAGGGTCTGGTAATTTACGTGATGATTATGCTTGTGATATTCGGAAACAATGCTACAAAGGCTGAAGAGGGGAGACACGAAAGCGGTGCACGCGTCACCGCAATAGGGACATACCTTTTGGCTTCTGGAGGCATTCACGGGACTTTGTTCTGGTATAGCTTCTTCGCAAAACCCTACAGGACCCAAATACGAGTTCAGGTACTCAGCTGGATGATATGTGCTTGCTTGTGGATCGCTGCCGCGTTTCTTGAGAAATGGTCAGCCGCAGTAGCAGTTACGGTCGCACTTGTGTATGAACTTGCCTCAGCTGTTTAAATCGTTGCTAATTCACACTTCGCTATGCAGCTTTGAATATTCTACATGGGCATTCATTGCTTCGCCATCATTCCAACGACTGATGAAACTTCACTACTCTGCCGCTGTTGGGATAGTACGGCTCATTTTCCCCCCGTTACTATGGGATTGATTTTACCGCTGCAGGACCACGAAATTGAGCGATTTCATGACTTCTTCACTCTAGTTATGGGCGAGTTCATCATCTCTCTCATTTCGCGTCAGCCAGCCGGAACTGGTGTGCATGGATCTGCGGGACGCATTGTTCTGGCGCTGGTCATTGTTTCGTGTTTTCAGCTACTCTATATGGGAGGAGGAGGGAGTAAAAAAATCACTCATCCAATCCGCCGAGTGCGTATCCATAGTATACTCTGTATGCTAATTTCATCACTGAGATAGGATACTTTCAGAGTGTCCCTTGTGCTGCGTTATGGTTTACACTGCACATTCCCATCGTCAGCGCCCTGACCATTTGTGGCAATTCCTCTGTAAAGTTAGTCATGGAGGTAGACAGGGTAGAGGAAGTAGTCAGATGGATATTTTGTGGAGGTTATTCGGCTGGAATGTTTGGTTTAACAGCGCTTGCCGCATTGGAGAAAGAATTGGATGCTCCTGACGAGCTATGGTTTCCAAAAGTAAGTCGAAGACTTTCTTGAACTATTCGAGACTTTTGATATCCTCTCAGCGTGTGCGTTTAGCACCACGTTTGATATCTGGGGTCATCGTAGTGTTCCTGCCGATTGCCTCACAAAAGGACGGGTTTAATAGTACTAGTTTACTCAGCATAACTGCTGGGTTGTCCCTCGCCACCTTCCTTTGGGAAAGCGTCGCTTCATTGGATGGACCCTCTTCGGCGGCATACAAGCCGCCGAATTCCGAGACGTCGGAGCAAGCGCAGTCACCCCCAGATCACTGTACTACGGGAACCTTTGAGGTCCTGTCCGAATGGCGAGGGTGGCCACGATTTGCTGAGCCCGGACTGTATATCAGGGATTGCACGTCTCAGAGGGAGACAAACACGGACGAAGAGAGAACAGCATATGATAAAGGAATGACTGGCTAAGGGGTTGTTGAAAGGGTTATTGGGTGTCTGTTGCATTCGTGATTAACTCGGTATAGGCGGAAATAGCTGAGCGCCCTAGATACGGTCTATGCTGCCCGAACGAGCGGTTGCTTGAATTGACCTTTCAATTATATTTCTCATACTGGCCATCCTGCTAAGCAGGCCAACACGCCGGGAGCAGTGCATGCGAAGGCTCGGCAGTGGAGTAGGATTTAGGTCACTTGGACAGAGCTCGCCTTGTTTTCGCGTATTTATTCCGAAGACCGTGTCCTTGGCGCTTTCATGAGCAGCCTAAAGTCTGCAAGTTAAATATCCAGAACAGCAACATATCGTGTGCAACAACTGCTAGTAGCTTACACCCACGTCACTCAGAATTTAGACACAGGCGTAAGGGTCGTATTCTTCGATGTCAGCACGTATACAAAGAGTGGTTTTCTTCGCCCTTGTTATCGATCTTTTAGGTCCGGCCCTTGCTGCCTTTATTATCAGCTGCTAATTCGGTTCCCCAAAGCGTTCACGATCCCGTTACCGCTCTTCCCTCGACTTATTGAATGGTATACTTCCCGGGAAGGGAAAGATGTGAATGGCATACTTTACAAATCTCTGAGCATTGTCACCCGCATCAGAAGCTGGTTTTTGTCTGATGCACGCGGCGAGTCGGTCAGAAAACGATGGGACATTGTGCTGCTAGGGGTAGGCAAGGTTTCTATCCGTCCCATGGTCCGTAATTTGACTCTTACGAAGGGTCTTTTAGGCTCGCTCTTTTCGTGAGTGAGCTTTGTTTCGTATTGTTTCCTCCCAATGAAACAATGATGCAAGAACCCTCCAATACATTATCTCGCCGGCATTGGGAACCTTGAGCGATAAGTTTGGGAGAAAACGAATTTTAATGCTATCGATGATTGGGAACTTGCTGTCCGCGATTGTGTACGGATCTTGGCCCTTCGGCAGGGATGCCCATTGATTCATGACTTCACAGATGGCTACAGTCAACGTCCTTCGCATCCTTCATGCTTTCCCGAGCGATAGGTGGGATTAGTGAAGGAAATGTTCAGCTCTCAATGTAAGTCCTCGACTGACTGGCCGCCATATCGACTAGATTGCGAATCCATCTTCTGCAGAGCAATTCTTTCTGACATAACGACTCCTATGGCGCGGGGAAGGGCCCTATCGCTAGTCGGAATTGCGTTTGGAATCTGTTTTTGTGTCAGGAGACTCCTCCTGCTACTTCTAATTTATTTATTAATCCCATTTTGAGCAGATTGGTCCGCCGCTCGGGGCGTACTTTGCCTCTCGTCCGATATCCACATCGCTTGCCGGAGTAGAACTCAATATATACGCTGCTCCGGCGGCATTAACCCTGGTTTTGCTGTCGATAGAGACAGCATTCCTAGCCTATTTCTTACCTGAAACGAAAGGGAGGGGACCGCTTGCGGACTTGGATGATATTGTCGACTCGAATGACGTCTCGCCCACACTCCGGAAGCCAAAATATTCATCAACGGAGGTTCGGCTCGATACACTACAAGCTCTGAAGCGTTACCACTTCCTCTTCCTTTCCGTCTTCTCGGGTAAGTATCCACATGTCACTGTCTCAAGATATTTCAAATAATCAATCGTTCAGGCGTTGAATTCACTCTCATGTTTTTGACATTTGATTGTGCGTATGAATAAGCTCCGCAATTTTGGTATGATGCTAAACTAATCTGACCAGTGTTCGACTGGAACAACCTTGAAAACGGGCGCTTATTAGGTCTAATTGGTGTTCTCTCGACTGTACTTCAAGGGGGATATGTACGACGGATGATCGGAAAAGTCGGTGAAATCAAGATGGCTCGTCGTGGGGTGATGAGCTGCATCATATCATTGATCATTCTATCTCGTATCCCCAATTTGGCAAAAGAACCGCGAACAATACCAAAGGCCATACGGCTCCTGTACTTATCCGCTGCATTCTTTGCCTTCACATCAGCTACAGTCGTGAATGCTCTCACGTCCGCCGCTTCCCTTCAGTGTGACGACGGTCTAGAGGAAGACAGTATTCCAACGCATCCGGAACTCAGGAAAGGTCGAGCATTGGGGAAGTTTAGATCATCTGGCCAGCTTGGAAGAGCAATCGGACCGCTTCTAGGCAAGTACATACTGCAAAGTCGTATGGAAATCATCGCTAACCGAACTCTGGCGCGCGCAGCATGCGCCTCGTACTGGTCTTTCGGTGGGTCTCTTCAATATGATGCAATCCGACGTGGTCTCATATCGTTATGACCTCCCAACCAGGACCTGCCATGACCTATCTTGCGAGCAGTCTCGTCATGATTGCCCTCGCCGCAAAGATGAGAAGATTATCACAACTTGCTCCTGCTACGCGCGCACTTAAGCCCTCATCTAAAGTGAGCGATGTCGATTTTACGTTCTAGAGATTTCTCGCTAACCTACTTAACGCAAGACCCAATGAATTCATTGCCAACAATCTACGGATGCTCAATTTATTCGGAATGGCGTTTCTGGCTATATATGTTGTGCAACCTCGGGCAGACAACGATTTCGGTACCGTTTGTAATCATGTAACATAAGGTCGATTTGTGTCAATGTTGAGGACCCCAACCCAGCGCTCCAAATCCCTGCGAAATTCCTCACTACCCACCAGGGCTTTTGAGAGGTGTAACTCCCGCAATGGCTGGCAATGTGTCGCTAGGGTCTCCACCAGCACTCGTAGATGGTCTCTAGTGCATAAATTCTCGGGATCGTTTTCGTCGAGCCACTCGGTCGAGATTCCGAGAGTTAGGGCTTCAAGTCCCCTGGAGCGATTGTTGTTGTTGTTTGGATACCGAGCATCCAATACCTTAATAAATTCACAAATAATACCGGTAAGGGAAAACAACGCAACCCGAATGAGGGTATGGGTTGAGACACGGGAGAGCTAGGTCAAGGATGAGTTAGCAGGAATTCTGGTGAGAAGTATATGTGCTTCCTACAAATGATTTCAGAATGGAGGCATACTTATGGTCAGCCCACAAGTCACCATCCTCGCCATCGAAGTTGACTGTGATGGATAATGATTCCAAACCCGGAGCTCCTAGAGGAAGTACCAGGGTCACGAATTGCATGTATGATGTTGCCTCAAGGGCGAAGCGTTTAAGCCGTGGAAGAGTGACTGGAAGGGCCTCATATAGTTCAGAGTCCCCTCGAAAAAAACTGATGGAGTAGATGGACAACTCTTCGAGATCAGGAGAATGTTCGAGAAATTGGCGGAGCGTTTCATATTCCATCGCTGTCCGACATATCGATAGGGTGGTAAGATGGAACGGAACATTGGGCATGGAGGTGATTTTGAATTCCTGGATCTTGAAAGTTCGTAGCAATGGCGCATTGATGTGATTCAGGCTGACATTGCAGAATCCCGATCCATGCCCTCGATATATCGATGGATCCATACGGAGATCCAAAGTCTTCAGGTCGCTCGTATCGATACGACCATCCTCCAATAGTCTGAATGGAACAAAACGCCAGTAGTCCTGTGCGAGCGTCATTCGGAGGGAACCTATGCGAGGCATCTTCTTATTGTTGAACATCCATAAGTGGTCCCCCCCGCGCTTCCTCTGAATGTCCAGTTCTATTGGCACACGCTTTACCTTGGTGCTTAGGTTCTCCAACATGTAGACTTTCGTGGCATCAACATGCACCTTGGTCCATAGCACAGCGCAAGATCCTGCCAGATCCCTCCAGGACCTACACACCAAAGATATATCGGCGGGACGGGAGGTGGTCTCCTCCTCAGCATGCACTGCCATATAAAAGACGTCTAGAATGATCCACCGTGGAAGGACCATGACCGGGGAAATGGTGTTCAGCGTAGCTGCATAGCGAGATCGCAAACTCTTCTCCACCATTATTGATTTTTCCACAATTTCCGAGGCCTGTTCGAGATGCTTTCGGAGGGTGTCGACTTCAGATGGCACATGAGATATCTCCTGAATGGCATTTTCCAAAGTAGATAGCAATGGCGATATCGAAGCCAGGAGGTGGCTAATGGCTGACATTCCGCTACTTGCAGACTTTTTTCAACAGGACTATTTCAAATTCCCTTGGGTCCTTTGTGTCTTGTCACGTCTTTCCAGTCACAGTCTGTGATCATATTGGTCAAATGTGGAAGTCATCGGCTTGTGGCTTCTATCCGTTTCCCATCGATCATGGCGAACGAGTCTAATCGTTCATTCGTTTTAAAAGGTGTGGAAAGTACTGCTTTCGAAGAGAGGAAGATCCCCGAAAGTGAGTCTTACTTCTTCGGGTTTGAGGTGCCACTGAATACGTTTACTAGTTGGAGCGCACGATGTCCTTGTTGAGGTGAAGAAGACAGGTATGTCTGCGCTTTTCGCCGCTGAACACTGACCTCATTGCAATTTCCAGGCATATGCGGAAGTGACATCCACTACCTTGGTATATAATGCTCTCGGCCTGGTCACTCTCAAGCACTAACTCCGGTAACTTGCTGAGACAGCCCACGGAAGGTAAACACCTAGTTATCATTACTCGGGCCTATATAGACTCATGTATTCTTTGCAAGGATTGGCGACTTCGTAGTTAAGGAACCCATGGTCTTAGGTCATGAGTCCGCGGGAATCGTTGTTGCAACAGGCTCCTTGGTCAAAGATTTGAAGGTGGGAGCTAAGGTTGCCCTCGAGCCTGGCCGCTCTTGCACCCGCTGCGAATCCTGCAAATCGGGGAGGTACCAGCTTTGTCCAGACATGATATTTGCTGCGACGCCGCCCTATGACGGAACTCTTGCTAGATACTACTCACTACCTGCGGATTTGGCTTATGAGCTGCCTGCTAATATGTCTCTTGAGGAAGGCGCTCTAGTAAGTCTCGAACAACGGGGTTTGGCTCTTAAAGAGGCTGAAAATACTCAACCGATTCCCAGATGGAGCCCCTCTCGGTTGGTATACACAGTGTTTCCACCCTGGGCCAATTCCATTCCAACCAGTCGATAGCCGTATTCGGTGCAGGTCCTGTCGGCCTACTGTGTATGGCGGTCGCGAGAGCTTTGGGCGCGAAGAGAGTTATAGGCATTGATATTGTCAAGGAACGACTTGCCTTTGCTACTTCGTACGCTGCCACAGACGTATTTCTCCCTCCTAAGCCTGAAGAGGGAGAGAACAAGATAGATTATTCTAGACGAGTAACAGACCTGTTGGCGAAAGGTTTGGATATTGAACAGCGTGGTCCGAAAGCAATCGATCTTGTGATCGATGCCAGTGGCGCAGAGGCATGCATTCGAATGGGTATCTACCTTGTTAAGTATGGAGGGACTCATATCCAGGTGAGTCAAGGGTCTTCGCCGCGCTTCCAACATGCCTCATCCTCGCTTTATCATCTAAAGGTTGGAATGGGCTCACCCGAGATTGTCCTCCCCATCACAACGTTAATTGCGAAGGAGCTCAGAGTCTTAGGCTCTTTCCGGTATGGCCCCGGTGACTATAACCTCGCCATTTCCCTTGTTGCTCAAGGCAAGATTGACGTAAAGTCTCTCATAACACACGAGTAAGCCTGAAACACTCATTAAGATTTTTATAACTGACGACCGACGCCAGATATCCATTTGAGAAGGCAGATGAAGCGTTTGCCACCACTCGCGCCGGAAAGGGTGCAGATGGCAAAGGCGTAATTAAAGCCGTGATCAATGGGCCTAAGTAATGAATAAAACAAAGCGCAGGCGCTTTTCCAAGCTACGCTAGGCGCTAAATGCATGTCATTCAGTCATAATCCCCGTCATGCTGCTCATCTCGAATTCCGCCCGATATCCGTCCACGTACCGAGTTGGACTTCGATTCAGGCAAAGAAATAACTCCTGTTGACACTCATGATCAATAGCAAGTTTCATACACAAAATGTTTGCGTACCTGACTGCACGAGACGTAGTTCAAGGACAGAAGTAGTGAATGAATCATCATTCCCCAGCTCGTCAAAGCCTATCAACCTCAAGACATGAAGCATGAGAACACGACCACTCCCGAGTTTGAAGTCAACGACGTATGTACCTGTCCTTTGTGATGCCACGGATGAAGCATATCACGCAGGGCAAGACTTTAATCTCCAACCTCTCAACGAGCCAAGGGACATTTTCCACAAAGACTCGGATAAAGCGTGTACCAAAATGCTTGGCGCTAAGATCTAACAAACAAAAGCATGAATCCCAAGGTAAGAAGAGTTGCTCAAGGATGTGGACGGACCTCCAGATGCTTGTCCATGATTTCACACCGACGGAAATTTCTGTGATAGAAGTGAACTATGCAACGATCCTCCTTTCTACGCAGAAAACACTTGAGTAAGGAAAGCAATGTCTCCGACACTAGTATGAACTCACGCACTAACTTGCACCACTTCTTTCTCATCTGTGATCTCCGTGAGTTTTCCATGATCGCTCTCGCGTAATATTTTAGCTCTGTCAATCTCAGCTTTGAGAGCGTCAAGCCGCTTCTCTCGAAGTGCACCATAGTCATCTCTCTCCAACTCAGCGAAGAGCTCATCTTCATCGTCAGAAGTGATCTCGTCCTTTGTCTGATTAGCTTTGGGTATGAAATCATCATCGTGAGAACCTGCCCCCGGGGGCTGAAGGCGAATGGCTATCGAAGCAACGATGGGGTCGATGGGAGGCGTTACCGGCCGGAGCCTTCGGTAACATAAGTCATATGCGCCATAAATATCGTGCTTTTCATCCAGAATATCCGAGCTCACCTCCCAGAGTCATCCGCCATGCTGTCATCATTGTTGCTCATGGCGGCCACGTGCAGCGGACTTTTGTGTAGACTTGCATCCGCCTCGGTCCTCGATCCTCGATCCTCGGTTCCAAATCTGACGCAGGCGGATGACTCAATTCGAAACCATGTCCGTTATACAAAGGTCCCCCATAAGAACGCCCCATTCGCTACGGCGGAAAACTTTCGTCACCCATTTACAATTACAACCAACTCCGTCCCTCAGTTCCACTCTCAAAATGCCTGCGACCAAGCGCCAACTTTCACTAACTGATTTTGGGAAGAAAAAATCGAGGAAGAATGAAGGAGAGCATGCCGAGAGGGGCGAAGAAGAGGGAACGTCATCCAATACTTCAATCTCTATCTGTGAGCTTCCTGGAAAGGTGGCCACACGAGAAGCAGCAGCGGCTATAGATGCCAATTTGCCTTTAGAGAAGTTACTAATTGCCACGAAAGAGATGCGCCCCGTTCCTCCCAGAGAATGCGTAGTTTATTGGATGCGAATGGAGGATATGCGAAGTAAGTATTTGGTTTCAAGGTCGTATGTGCAGGCCACTCACTAGAACTCCGGAAGTCGAGGACAACCGAGCGTTGACTCTTGCATCCCAATATGCTCAGAAGCATTCTATTCCTCTTATCGTGTTGTTCATTATCAGTTCCGGCGACTACGAGTCTCACGACCGCTCCCCCCGTCGCATTGATTTTATGCTGCGTAACTTGAGGATCCTCAAGGTAAGCCTTCTTACTTGATGGCCAGTATGTTCCTGATGACGGGGCGCGGTTCTAGACTAATTTGGAGGATATGAACATCCCACTCTACGTCACCAGCCACCAACCACGCAAGCAGATACCCAACCGCGTCATATCTCTGCTTCATGAGTGGAAAGGGGGCCATTTGTTCGCTAACATTGAATACGAAGTTGACGAGCTACGCCGAGATATAGCTGTCACCGCTCTCTCTGGAGACGGCATTGGTATTGAGGCCAAGTTTGTCCCGGACAAGCTCATTGTTGAACCATTGAGCTTCTCCACTAATTCAGGGACTCAATATGCCGTGAGCTGACATCTCGCTACTCATTTTCCCTAAGGTGCTTACTATCTATCACTCAGGTCTATAGCCCCTGGCTTAAAAGTATGTGTGAATATATTGGGCGTGATCACGTATGAATTGATTAATGAGTAGAGTGGACCGAGAAAGTCAGGAGCAAACCAGGACTTGTGGAAGAGAGCGAGGCGTTGAAACCGAATGATCCTTCCATCAGGAAAAAACGTGAATTTGCTGCACTCTTCGACAGTGAAGTCCCGGAGTTGGTGCCCGGCTTCGAATGTCACGATCAAGAGAAAATGAAGGAGCTATGGCCTGCCGGTATTCATGCGGCTCGTGCTGTGAGTTTTGCGATCGGATACGAATGAAAGCGGCTAATTGCATATATCCCAAGATATTTGATAGATTCCTCCGCACCGAAGCTAGGGAGAGCCAAGTCGGTGATTCATCGCCTTTAGCTGATGGTGCCAATGAATCAAGCAAGGGCACTCGTATCCAAATGTATGGGGGTGACCGAGCTCGCTGCGACATCGATAGCAGCTCACGTATGAGGTGACAACATCCTTCCGTCGTGATTCAGCTCCATTCTCACAAATGTCATACCATGAAGCCCGTACCTTGCCTCCGGGGTGATTTCAGCTCGGGAAATTGTCCGCAGAACCATGGAATTTGACTCCCAGGATAAAGGTATCGATCCAGATCGGAACAAAGGTCCTGGATCATTCCTTTCGGAGGTTGCATGGAGGGACTTTTACACTCACGTTCTCGCTGCATTTCCCCGGGTTTCGATGGGAAGGCCATTCAACGAGAAGTTTTCCAACGTCGTTTGGGAGACAGATGGAAATCACTTTGAAAAATGGTGCAGGGGTCAGACGGGTGTGCCGATTGTGGACGCAGCCATGAGGCAGGGTGCTACTCAAGGTAAGCTTCCATTAGTGTATGTAGGACTTCGCATCATACTTCACCAGGCTGGATGCACAACCGAGCACGAATGATCGCTGCGATGTATCTCTCCAAGGATTTGATGATTGACTGGCGACTTGGCGAAAAGGTTTCAGCTGCTGAAATTTTAACATTTAGGTTACTGACGTATGGATCATTCACATAGCATTTCATGCGTACTTTCATCGATGGTGATCTTGCCAGTAATAACGGGGGTTGGCAGTGGTCAGCATCAACAGGAACGGACCCTCAGCCATACTTCCGTGTGTTTAACCCGTATACCCAGAGTGAAAAGGTTTGTTGCATACACCCATTGTTGGTATCTCAATAACTGAAGTTGTGACACTAGGCAGACCCAACTGGTACGTCTCCCTCTAGATTCATTAACAGGAAAGTTTAGATACCCCATCCAGGCAATTATATTCGACATTTCGTTCCAGAATTAAAACATCTCAAAGGAAAAGGTGAGCGCAGTACTTCAGGAGGGTCTCAACCATGGTACCAAAAGATTCTAGCACTTTATAACCCATACCAGAATTTGGATAAGAACACCTTCAAGAAGCTGGGGTACCCCGCGCCCTTGGTGGAGCATGCTGAAGCGCGGAAACGGGCTGTACAGCGCTATGCCAATCCTGGCCAGAAATGACGGGGAGTTTATTGCCGCACTTTTAGCATGACCATGTAATCATCGTAAACAGACCGTTCTGACGTACTTAAGCATCTTGTTTCAACCGCTGTTGATAAGCTGACCATCCTTCGGTGCGGTACCTTCTGCCTGTTGGACAATCTCCTTAGTAGGGTAGCCTTCTCCTTTCCCATAAATGCCTCTCCCGACAATAATCACGTCAGCACCTGCAGCGATGACTTCTTGTGGCGTCCTGTATTGCTGACCAAGAGCATCTCCTTTCACATCAAGCCCTACTCCGGGGGTCAGAATTAAGAAATCCTCGTCAGGAGGAGTGTCTGCATCCTTTGAAATGCCCTTCATGGCGATAAAGCCTATGACGAAGTCTCGGCGCCTCGGGCCATGTTAATTGTTGCTTTCGTGTATTCACCCGTGGCGAGTGTCCCCGTTGAGCTCATCTCAGATAGCAGCAAAAGACCCCTATCGAGTGGGAGTCCGACAGAGGCCAGACCTTCGATGATCCCCGGGCCCGGGATGGGATGTGCGTTGGTTATGTGGGCCCAAGACGCAATCTTGTGTATCCCGCTTGAATATTGGAGTGAGACCGTATTTCCTGAGGATCCGAATGTCAAAGATCATATGCTATATGAGTCAGATTTCACCGCTGCTAACATTTGACCCATACCAATGTCAGCAAATTTACGATCTTCAAAAATGAGGAAGTCGTGCTCCGTGCTCAGAGACTTAAGCTGGTCGATAAATTCAGGATCAAAGTCCTCTATCACATCGACGTGGGTCTATAAAGTGGATTTGGACCCTAGATCAGGATAGAGACACGTCCGCAGGCGGCACAAGAAACCTTTATAAGGCAGACGAAGGGGGCGACGGCGGCAACTATTCGGAGCAGATTGGCGGTCTTTGTTACATCTACACTGACACAGAGGTTCGTCTGCTTTCTTTCCATCACCTCGAGCAGCGACTTCGCTGCGACGTTGGAAAAGTTTTTTGCGCGTTCAGCATAGGGTTTAGCCATCTAGCTTCCACTGAGATCTTCGATTACAACACGTGACGCGAAATCTAGCCACTGTGGGGATACGACGATTTTGTTTGTATCGATTTGGCGTCAAAAGGACGCCTTCATTGTAACTTTAGCTCGAGGGAAAATATGGACACCGCTACTAATAGCGACTATGGTGGCGCCAAGCGGAGGGATGGAGAGTATGAGAGGGAAGCGGAACCTTCTCTCAAACGTGCAAGGGTAGAAAAGATCCCAGAAGTCCTTAGTACGATCGAGCCCTCAGCTCCCGATGCTGAGGATGTCTCCATGGGTGAAGATCCAAAGGAGTTCAATGGGGAGAAACCCATCACCAGTTCGAAAATGGGGGAATATGGCACCGAGGACCTCTTGCCTCCAGTCGGTCTCTTTTGGCTGCTGAGTCTTTGTCTGAACGGCCAAAGGATCGCGTAAACTTTGTCCTTGAAACTGATGTTGGGATTTCGGAATATGTGGGAAGGATGTCCCTGCCTTTACTGGAATAATTAAGCAGAGGTATCTGACAACGTCATACACATCAGTATCCACATTCACATTCTTCTATCGAGAGATTTACAGATTTCTTGGTATATGAAATCAATCTCCAAAATGAGGTCGTACGTCTCAAGTGCATAGAGAAGCCCGAATCCACTTCAGATCAGCCACAACCGAGGATCGATGAAGCAACCCACCCAACCACTACCCCATTCGTCACCACCGAGGCAACCACCACAAAAGAAGAGCGATCTCTCAATGTCCATAAAAATCTCCCTGAAAAGGCGGAAGCACTGGAGGAACCATGGCCAAGCCATTTTGACGAAAAGCTTTTACCTCTACTTCCATTATCCACAATTCAGAGGCTCAAAGAAATGTTTCTCCAAGGCCCTACGCCTTCGGTCCCTCCTAGCTCTGAATCGACGTTGGGGAATTCATCAGGTGTCCTGGAAATCGTCGGTACTCCTGCTGCCCCTCAAGACTCAACAACACCGATTTCAGTCCCCGAGACTTCAGCATCAATGCATCCAAATGGGAAGAAAGGGGCTCGCGGGAAGGGGAAAGATCGAGGTCGTAGTCGAAGCAGCAGAGGACGTGTGGAGCGAGAAAAAAGGCGAAGCGACAGTCGCTCGGTTCTATCAGAGGTTCGCATCCGTAAACCGAATTTACATAACAGACTTACTGAGTGCTATTCCTGGTGTCACCTTTATAGCCTATCCAAAGCAAAACAGACAGAACTGCTTTTCATCAAATTATTCGCGAGTTATTCGAGGGGAAATTAGAGACTGAAGCGGGGGATCCGGAACCAGGGGAGACGGCCCAGGATCAGAATTAAATGGAACCACCGCGGCGCGTGTGAGCATATCCATCTCTATCCTCCTGTGGATGCTAATGAACAGTCCAGTGGGAAGGAGCACTCGCGATGTGAATAAGCCTCAAATCCCTCCTTTTATCCATTTCACATTACACAAAGCCAATCGAGATACACAAGATGCTCTGGGCCACATATCTCGTTTGTTGCATTGCAGCATCAAGGACCTGGGTGTCGCGGGACTAAGGACAAGCGAGGCGTTACAACACAGCGCGTGAGTCTAAAAAGAATGGGAAAACGCTCGAAGACGTCTGGAAAATGGTGAATAATGTTCCTGGAAGGAGAACTGCTGAGGAAGCTGTCAAGGCCAGAGGGGAGCGTGGTGTTAGGATTGGCGATCTTGAGTACAGAAAAGCTGGCCTCGAACTCGGGATGCTGGAAGGCAACAAGTTCGTGATCACACTAAGGCGAGTATTTCTAAGCCTCTTGAGGCCTGCGCTGACGGTGATGTATAGGAATGTCAAGGCCGAGTCCGAGGATTCACTAAATAGATCAATGGAAGTTATAAAGCAGAAAGGCTTTATTAACTATTATGGTGCATGTTGTTGCGTTTGAGCGTGTGGAAACACTGACTGATAAGACCGTAGGCATGCAACGTTTTGGCACGTCTTCGGTACCAACACACTCGATTGGACTTGCGTTACTGCAGTCGAACTGGAAGAGAGCCATCGACTTGATTCTTCGACCACGTCCAGGTGAATCTCCGGATGCGAGGCGGCCCGACGCGTCTGGTTAGATCATCAGAATCTCGAAGGGGCTTTATCACTGATGCCCCGAAGAGCGGTGGCGGAGAGGAGCATTCTCGAAGCTTTTCAGAAGAACTTCGGTTTGGCTACAGACCTACAGGGTGCACTGAGTGCGGTATGTCGACACCCGTTTCAACAAAATTTCACACTGACCGTGTGCCTCCGACGCTCCAGATCCCGAAGAATTTGCGTCTTATGTACGTGCATGCGTACCAGTCGTACGTATGGAATGCCATCGTGTCAGAGCGCATCCGGAAATATGGATGTGATGGCCCAGTAATCGGTGACCTGGTTTTGACAAATCCCCAGCGAAATCGCAGAGAACTCGAAAGTAGGAGGAGCAGGAAATACGGAAGACAGAGAGGCTGAAGCAGATGCTGGTAAACCGTCCCCCTGACTTGGCAATTCAATTCACACACGCTGATTTACATGCCAGGGTTCTCCGATGAAATCGAGATGAATGTGGAGGATGATACTGGAGGTTCAGCAAGGCGCTCAAAATCCCACAACGCCAAGGTTCTCACAGAGGAAGATCTGCCACACTACACCATATACGATGTTATTATGCCTCTTCCAGGATCTGATGTTGCATACCCTGGGGGCGAATTGGGCGAAAAATATAAAGCTTTTATGCGCGCTGATGGACTTGACCCTCACAATTTGATCCATAAAAGAAGGTGAGATCCTGAACCTTAATCATTGAACGCGACGATGCTCAACGCAGTTCAGGGAGTATTCACTTTCTGGCTCATATCGGAAGATCATGTATCTTCCCGCGAAGTTTCCTGGTCGATACTTTGCTACACAGATCCTGAGGTCCCTCTTGCCCAGTCGGACGAGGATAAGATATTATGTTTTGAGTCTCCAGCATCCCATCCGGACGGAAAATTCGTCGCTCTTCAGATTGAGCTAGAATTGGGCTCCTCTGTTTATGCGACAATGGCCCTGCGCGAGGTTACGAAGACTGAAACAAGCGCTCATTATCAAACTGCATTGACTCAGTCTTCTGAAGACCAAGGTCATCGGGGGGCGGCGCTATCATGATTTGCGCCAATATGATTTCAGGAGAAGGAAGCAACGCTATATCGACCTTGTAATTGCAGGTGCATGGAACGCACCTTTAGCTTAGCGAATTAATGAAGATGAGCGGATCGTTGCTTGTCGAGTCAAGTCTGACACCAGATTTGTCTCATGCCCTGCTCACAATGTGGCCTGAGATCATAGTTGGATCTGCGGAACATTCCCGTTTCTACTTAAGCTTCTGCAGTCTTGGACATCGTAGTTTAGAGCTGCCTCGGCCTCTCTCTCATCCCCTATAAAGGCTGCAATCACACCCCTGTGAACTGATCTGCAGCGCCGCTTGCAGAAACTATCAGCAGCATCCAACCTTATTTTGCTTGTTTGGTCTCACACATCGCAACGGATTTTGAGTCAAACTGTTTCGATCAGCTTTTGGCTCTAGGGCCTTACAATCGGAAGTAGGACTCAAAACTTGACTCGTTTCCTCAGTTCAAGACGTTCTACACTGCTGGAATCATATATGATGGGCTATTGGTAGGCGTGCGTATACGATTAGACATGGAATCTCCTTTCGACGAATCCCTTGTCCCCAAGAGATAGTATCCCGCACCCTACAGGTTGAGGGCGTCATCGGGGCTGGTGGCTTTGCGGTGGTCCTACAAGCTCTCGAAAATCCAGCTTACAGCGGTCGGTTCGCGGACCTTTCCTGTTCAGGGCCGATTTGTATCTCAATTTCTGAACCTGCTACGAGCTCAGTACGGTCGGTCCGGCGCTTCGCTGTGAAGGCCTTGCTACGGACTTCGGATCACCGGACTCGTTTACTGCAGGAGAATGAAGTGAGGCTCCACAACAGAGCGTCTGGTCACCCGTCTATTCTCACACTCTATCATGTGGTCGATGAAGGACTCTTTACTTACATGGTGATGGTAAGCAACTTGTTCTACTGTTGCTATCCAGCCATAAACGCTCCGTGTTAGGAACTCTGTCCTTATGGCGATCTATTCCGAGTCATCGAGAGCGAATTCTTCTCCAATAACGTTCGCGCTATCAAGTCGACTTATGGGCAGCTTTTAGACGCACTTGTCCACTGTCACAGCTTGGGGATCTACCACCGGGATATCAAGCCAGAGAATATACTCGTGAAGTGTTACGAGGACGAATGTCCAAAGATCGTGCTGGCTGACTTTGGACTCGCCACGGAAGATCTCAAGGACTCTGGTGCAATTGGAAGTGAATTATATATGAGCCCCGGTGAGTGTCCATTACGCACCGCTCTGCGCATCATCTCAGCGTTTCTCGCAGAATGCCTCGGTCTTTATGGAAAGGCCATGCCGGACTATGCTTGTGCCGCCAATGACGTATGGTCAATGGGTGTCATTCTTTCACTTCTTATTTTTGGTCCCAATGTTCCGTGGTCGATGGCATCGGACCAATGCGAACACTTCGCGGCATATTGCAATAATATCGACTGGTACTTCATCGAATACTTCAATGTTACTGTCGAAGCGAACCATCTCTTGACTGCTACGTTCCGGCTCAACCCTTACCAACGCATTACTATTAATGCTCTCCAGGCTGATTTCCACCTGGTAGACCAGTTTACTACCGCCTTGGATCATCAACCTGTCGCCAAGGCCAAGGTGTATGCAACCGGCGCTGAAAATGCAGCTACTATCGAGTCCTTCGATCCTTTCTGTTTGCGCGACTCCATCGCGGAGTCTTTGAACATCACGTACGGCCCCAACGTTAGCCCTGACTGTGATCTCCCAGAGTTCACGTATGTCAACGCGCAACAAGAAGAATGCGAGCCGTCCGCTGAACCACTTCGAATCATCCCAATTCGTAGCCCCTCCCCAGAACGTGATCTCATAACCTTCGAAGACAACGAAACACCAATACCTGACGAGGAAATCGCCAACGTGTACGAGGGATTAGACAATGAAGAACCAGCCCCGCCACAATATGAGGCTGTTCCTGAGGATACTCTATACCCTCCCATGATAGTAATCGATTCCGAAGATTCGTTGTCTGACGCTGAAGCCCCACAGCGAATGCTGGGCAGATATATTATCCAGCAACGCGAACAAATGCGGCGGTCGACTAGACGGATCTTCAGTGGGCACCAGCCGTCCCGCTCCGCCAAAGCGTATCAGTATTTTCCGTCGAGTCATCAAGCAGTTTCTCCTCTTTCGAGGACTTTGAAGCAGACTATCCTGGATCCAGATCATCGTCCATCACGTCGACCAGTTCAGGTTCTGATGATCTTGGCATGCCTCTGACGCCTCCAACTATCATCATCGAGGATGTCGTCCAAATGATGGATGAAGTACCGCGTTCTTCTGTCATGGAAGAGGTTACTAGAAAACTCCAAGATCTCCAATTTGGGATGAACGCGATGACGGACACCACACTAGCTGAAGAAGAGAGCGGCAGGCTTTCCGTCCCATCTGTAGACTCGGGCCATCCATTAGCGCGATGCCCACCAAGAATAATCGAGACAGGGATTAAGACGTTGGAGCCAAGTCGGATTCGAGATATACAGGAATGGATGAATGAAAGGCAGAACGAGTTAGGGTTCCGGAGAAGGTAGTACAGAGGGGACGCCAGTTCCTATCCACCAAAAAGTACATACTTCACGACTTTAATCCATTGATTTGCTCTGATGACACGGGATCTGAAACATCAAACGAAGGATCATTATACAGCCATTTCCACACAACAAATCCGAAAATTTGGGGAAAAGGAGAGCCGAAGGAGAGCAAGTGCAAGAGCGAGAGCGAGGACTATGACAGAAGGACGTGAAAAAGCATGCAGTCAATGCCCGTAATGGTCTCCCTTCGATAAGACTACTGCAACAAGGGCAATGACACGGGATCGCGGAACAAGAATGGCCTCAAAAGTGAATGTCATTGGCCAATGCTCACCAAGGGAGGCAAGGACGGTCGTCGGAGTGAGCGGCGGTGCCGGAACTGGGTCCAAGACACTCGACGGCGCTTGGTGGTTCATAGATCAATATTTTGATATTTCTAACGACCATACAATTGTATTTTGCCGGGTAGATGATCCGACCTCAGGATGCACCAAATTGGTCGGCGCACGCAGTACTATCGACCGCGCACTCCATACTTTCCCGTTTCCAGACCACAAGCTCACGAGCCCACGAGCCCAAATTCATACCTTGAACCTTCCCACATCCTTGCCGCCGGATGAAGTTACCATTTTGTGGCGTTGTGGGGTAAATGAATGAATTGGGTCCTCTTATAGACAAGACAATTGGATTTCAGGCTTGTCGAGCCAAGGCTCATCCCTATTCACAAGTTCCTCAGTCCACTTGATAATAATTGGTTTGGAAGGGGACAATGAGCTTCCAGCTTTCGTCAATGATAAGCGATGCTTGGTGGGATGAGCATTCGATTCATCCCCAGAAACTTCCAAACTGTCATTAGAGATCCGACGAGGCTGATAGGCAGACTCTAACCGTCGATTCCGCATTCGCCATGCCACTGGAAGTACTTCAACACCCCAAACAGAACGGGCTCTTGCTTTCGAACGTCATCATCAGCGTCGTCGGATCCGAAAACGGATGGGTGGGGCTTGACAACAGGGAGTCTCAGACTCTCCAAGTTGCAGTCAAACAATGCTACCTTGATCATCCTCAACGTGGACGAATTTCTGTCTTCGAGCCTGTCTTGGCAGGAAGGGGAGGCACTTACTGGGAAGGGCTGGAGAGAGCCGTTGACGCCGACAAGGCACGGGTCACCATCAGGAGATACGTAGAGAACGTTGGCCTAGCAGTGGAAAAGGTTGTGTAGGCAGCTAATATGACTGCTGCTTAACTGACCTTCGCGTGGGAGCTCCAGCGGGGAGTAAGAGCGAGGAAGGCTCGTGGAGCACTATCATCGAGGGGATTGAACGCAGTGCTCCAGATGAGAGATCCAGACCCGTATCAGTTGAGATATGGAGCAATGTAAAGAATGAAAGCCATTGGGCAACCGTAGGGCAGTAGCTGCTCAAGGATGTTGCTCTCATTTCCCCATAAGAACCAGAGGCCGTAGCGAAGACGCTTACATGATGTCAATGTTTGAAACTTTCTCGACATATCGACCTAATCCGATATTCGCGTTCAGCCAAGCATCATTGAACGCGCCCAGTTGTCGAAGAAAGGATTCCTTAGACTTCGTTACTAGGAGCACACGACCACCATGGCGGGCCTGAGATATACACAAGTGAATAGGGGATGATGCTGGGTAGGGGCCTGAGATGCAGAGGGAAGAAAATTCCGGAAGCGCTTGCAAAGGTTCAGGGAGGAGACGAGGCATTCTTGAAGGGTTTACATGGGTGACACTGGTTCAGGAAAGCAACAACTTCGGAAAATCCCGGTCAGAGAACGGAAGTGCAACACACTGGTTCAGTGGTGAAATGCTCAAGTCGGACGCCTGATTGAGGTTGATGAGCGACAATAAGCGTGTGGGCGCAGGCAAGGACCTAGGGAAGTCAAATCGCTTTCTCATCAGAAAGGTCGGTGCGCTCATGCAAAAGAGTGCGTGAGACACGACCGCAATTGCAGGGAGTGTTCTCGGCAGCCTACTTCATACGTCAGACCTAGTTCGTGTTACTAATCACTGATTCAAGAGAATGCACTGCGTAACTCCCTGATTTTTCAACAATCAATCATCAATCGTTATTCAGAAAGTCCCCCAGGGTGATCTCGCGTAGCCCTATCACTCGACATGCTTAGCAACAAACAATCTGGATTGTCATCCTCAGTTTCAAATGACTCGCTGCTCTACGCTGTATACCTACCACGACTCTAGCCTGTAGGGCATTGCTCAATTGAGATTTGTCTAATTATCTGAATGTTGAACGGGCTAGTTGCCTCTCAATACCAACACCGCACTACACTCGGTGGGCAACGGACGCCTAATGTGATGATGTTAATATCAGAATTACGTTCCAGGCATGCCTCATCTCACGATCACCACGTACTGTCGACATCATCATCTCACTGCCTTCCCTCAGGTTTGGGCTGCCGGTTGCTATTGACTAATCGGATGATCTGCGGGTTCATCAGCTAGACAGGGCGATGGGAGACTTAGCAGGAAGCTTATAAACACTGATTTCTTGTGTTCCTTTGCTGACAGGTTTCTGTGAAACTTCCAGTTCCTCTTTCCTTTCATTCGTGCGCTGGTCGTAGTAAGTTCGGCTTCAGCTACTGCCATACGCATCAAGGGCTTTTGGGGCTAAAGACCTTTTCTAGCTTTCTTTCTACTCGCACCCGCATTCGCTCTTTGTTGCAGCATTCGCTTCTCGATTCGATTCAAACATGCACACTTTCATGAGAGTCGTCGTTGCTGCTCTATTCCTATCCCAGGCTTTGGCAGCCCCTACAACGTAAATTCCTGTGAATAATGATCTACCTCTCCACGGAATCTCACTAGTATATCTATTAGTCTCCTACGTGACATCGAGACTCGCAATGCGGGGCTATCTAGTCGCGATGAGCACGCTTGGGACCCCGCCCCCCGCGGGTTTATTCCTATTAACGGCCCATCCGACTTTGGCCCAGGCCCCCAACCCGTCTCGACCAACATACTCCCTGGGACTGGAATGCGAGTCGATGTACTTGTGGCTGTTTCATCTCGTTCTTACACTCTTCTTATAGCCTCTCACGCACCCTCATTGATGGTGAACTAGAAACGCGGGCCGGTTCCCTCGGTAGCGGCGGGGCCGGTGGTTTCGGAGGTGGTGGTGGCTTCGGATTGGGCTCAGGCGGTGGCACAGGGTTCGGAGGCTTCGGAGGGGGGCATGGAGGTGGTGGCTTCGGATCGGGCTCAGGCGGCGGCACAGGGTTCGGAGGTTTCGGAGGGGGGCATGGAGGTGGTGGCTTCGGGTCAGGCTCAGCCGGTGGCACAGGGTTCGGAGGTTTCGGTAGGCCGCGGTCGCTTGCGTGAGTCCCATCGACGATCAGAGCTGGTACTTGTCTATCTAACTTCCTTTTTGAAGGAGGCGGTCAAACGACCGTTCACATATGACCAGAAGGCTGCTTTACAGCCATGAAGATGTTTTCTAGGCTTGGGACCTGTCATCATTCGATGTGTTGACTCTATTACAATGTTTCCGTTTTGACACTCCGAAGCTCGCCTCCTAGCTTAAGTGATTTGGGTTAATTCACGTGTTTGCTGGTTTGGATTCCTTGAGATCGCCAAGGGTTAATGTTTGCGTCCATATCTGTCGCAGTCACCACCCCCTTTCAACCGCCGCGAGTTGTAGGATAGGGTTTTGCGCTTTTCTTTCACATTTTACCCGTGCCCCAGCTCTGGTTCGGCGCATATGTGAGCGCCACTGCGCCGTTCTTAGGATTGATCACACTGTCTCAGGAGTTCGACCGAGGCGAAAAAAGGTGCCGCCTGTGCCGGATGGGCGAGGAATGCATCAGGGACTCATCCGTATTTTCATTTTTTGATAGGTGCGGTATCAACCTTGGACGTGGTGCCTTGGCTTGGCTTGGCTTGGGTCCCGAGTACATGCAACACTCGACAATGAAATAGTCAGAGGCGCTTTGATTGACGCAAACGCGGTGACATTGATGGTGCCTACTTGGAATGAGAGGGCCGAAAGTTCCCTCTGAAATTTTCGAAAGCTAGGCAAGCGATAGCGGCTAACTTTGCAACAATGCAGTAAAGATGTGACTGAAGTTGGTCTGCATAGCAAGGAAATGGAAGAGACAGCCAGTCAAGAAGAGAGTTTGGGGAATTATATAAGAAAACGTACTACACAAAATGCGAGAAAAACCATCAACACTTTAATGGTAAGATTGACCCGACAAACAAATACTGTGATGAATTAATAGTAGACTTCTCTGACATATATGAGAAACCATGCAGCCAGTCCTGAGAGTTTCTGACAAGTGATATTTTGCCAAGTAGCTAGTTGACAAGAATCCCGCATCTTACACTCCCAATCAGCTCGGTAGATTAGATATCATGGGCAGCTTTCGGATTTGAATCGGCATGAGGAATCGCTGGAATCTTGTATCATATACTTGCTCCTGATCTAGCGAGTCAGCTCAGTAATTAAATGTTTGACTTTCGAATTTGAATTGGCACGAGGAATCGCTGTGCGATCAAAGCTTGACCTTGTTCCTACGATTCCCGGATGAGCTGATGATTTCTGCAGATCAGATTCGCCAGGTGGTGTTGCCCGAGTGGGCGCCAGAGGCTCCAGATAGGGCACGACTAGCCTTCCGTCATGATGCCGATCGTGGTGGACATCGCGACTGTCCTCGGAACCAGAGAGAATCCAGAGTGAAGAAGCCGAAGGTTGGGAGTCGGGGATGAGGGAATTTGTCTTGGGACGTTGAGGGGAGAATGTCTTGCTGGACATGGCGCTGGTGTAGAAGGCGGTCAGCACAGGTATCGGAGGGTTGAGAGCATCCAGGGCACAACTTCGCGTTTACATGATAGATATGAGAATACCTAAGGGAGTTAGGTAGTGCAATATTGTGAAGGCTACCTCATTTGGAAGTCAAAGCTCTTCCTCTCTTTGGGCTCCCATATGGATTATGCAAGGACAGAAACATTAGCTGGTACGACACAGGGTCGAGTATGCCCTAGGCACTCCAGCAAACAAAGCCCAGCGTAGTTTCAACATCTTCAAGCACAAATATCTGGCTTCTCACGGCCAGTCGATTCCTTCCTTGATCCCTTCATCATTTTGGCTTCATGTTCATATGTCGCTCTGTACTTCGCAGTCCGAGGGTTCCAACACAACAAAGGAGCGGGAATTGCCGCCTCAGGCGCTGATTTCGATCTTCATAATTCAATCACCGTGCTCAAGCTTAGCAGATGTTGCGACGCGTGACAGCCTTGCCATTTCACTACCCTTCGTGCTCCGAGGATCCGTGCAGTAGTCGTGAAGGATCATTCAATCCTTTCCTGTTTTGTGGTATGATCATTAAAGGTCCGAAAAAGACAAAGACGCTAATACTTATCTGTGAAGAGGGACACAACCCAAGCTGGATATCAGATAAAAGGTAAAGTACGAGACGTACGTATCTTATTTCTCCATATTCACTCTCAGACGTTCCTGACTCTAGCTCCCTATTTCAGTTTGGCGCAGTATAGCCCGATATACAAATTTATTTATAGACGGCAAGCGACACCGTTATTGCCCTCACCTATGGCTTCCTCCTCTATGCTCCTCGGTCCTCTATGAAGCGCCGAGCACCCATTCATCCGTTGGCATGGGACGGTGTCGATCGAATCTTCTGATTAAATCCCCCTCCCATACCATACCTAGACGCGATCTACTCTGCGCCTGCGGAAAACGATCGAGTGCGTTATTTTCCTCGTTTCGTTGTTACTTTTAAAGCTCTGGTGAGTCCCTCACACCTAAGCTTGTACGTATGCAGAACAGAAACAGAGGTAGACGAGAGAAACCGGAGATCGGCATCCTCTCTTGGGATCGGGTTGTGGCCACTATGCTACATTTGCCCGCCACTTGAGGTCTCCGGATCATGCTCATGCCCCACGTGTTGTGGTCGCGCCGGGTGTGCGAAAGTCTTCATCGGACGGAAGGGCCTCGGGCTCTTCCTAGTTCAACCCGGCCGTGCATGTGCCATATGCGCTGCGGGTGGCCGGACTCCTGGGGCCCTCTTCCCACGGTCGGAAAGGATCAGAAACGAGCATGGCTTTGGCCACAGACTCATAACAACAATAACCCTGCCACGCGGTGTAACCGGAAAAAGATATTATGATGATCAATTGTGAGATAAGCGAGTTATATAATACAAGATGCGAGCAACAAGACAACAAATGGCTAACATAATTCATCAGGGAACGATGGATCAGATCAATATTTGATACAGATTGAAAGGAGGAAATGTGTCCAACAAAGCAATCTAGTTAAATAGGTCATCGAAGTTAAGGTAAGCTGGGTCTTGCTCTAGCCATTCCCCCCAGTACTCCCAATCATCAAACTCGAGGGTCTCGGCGTTTGGCGTTGGCCATTCGGGTACGGGGTTGGGGTCAGCGGGGGACGACGACGCCTGGGGCAAGTCCCCGGTTTGGCCTTCCTCCGGCTGTTCCCCCCAAGGTCGGAGTGATCAATGGGTCTCCCAGTAATCGACGATGGCCATGCAGCCACCAGGGTGGCACCGGCGGACGATGATGGAACCTGGGAATGTTCAAAGTCCTCGCTCGCTCTTCCCCCGGCCGTTCTACCCTTTGGTCCAGCTCGGGCACATCAAAGTCGTGCCTCCACTCGGCCAGTCCGGCAGAGGGGAACGGCGCCTGGGGGTGGTGGAGCGGGTTTTGCTCCGCCCATTCCATCCTGGGTTCGGAGGCACCAGGCTCGAGCCTCCGGGTCGCTGGTGCTGATTGATCAGCTGCCGAGAACGGTCCTGCGAAGGAATTGGCGTGTGGAGACGATGAAACAACTCCTCTGATTGGGTGGATGGACCAGCAGTGGATAGCAGTGTAGGGTCAGAGACTCTAGCGGTTTGGGCTAAGTCCCCCTCCCAGCTCAGTTGAGGCATGCCAGAACGGAATTCTTGTCCCTGTGCCAAACCAGCATCCACAGAAGAAGGCCAGTTGTGCAACGATGTATGCCAGGGATTAAAGCCAGTTGGTAAGTGCGGAATGGGAGCGGTGGGCATCATTATGGGAGAGGGGAAGAGAGCGTTTGATCGCGGGGGAGCCGGGAGCCCGGGGCCTGTGCCATCCAACCATACCGAAGATTCCACGGTGAACGAAGGAGCGCTATGGATTGTAGCGCCGAACGACGGAACAGGCCCGGGGGAAATTGAGAGCAGAGGTGACGTCCCTTCGGAACGAAACGGAGCGCCATATTCTACGAAGAAGGATGATGCGGGTGATGCAAGGTTGTCGATTGGGGGAGGGAAAGACGGCAGTGACGTGGATGAGGAGGCGCTGCTGGGATCTGCGTCTCGGTCGTTGCCATCATTAGCTGGGCGACTCGACTCATGTCCCTCCTAATATGACTCCTCCGATCGTCATATCGTGGAACCTTGCCCCACAATACTTGCATTCGAACTGTAATCTTTGGCTTTTATCAGGTTAGACAATTGATGTGATACTGGAGGCGAAAGTTTCCTTACTGTATCTCTTTGCAATGACGCTCCAAACCGCATTTTTGCACGAAATATCTGCCGCATTGACTACATTTATAGGGTCTTCGGCATGAAATAAGCCATTGTCCTGAGATTTCGTGCTGATAGGACTTACTTTGCTGAATTGGGCAAATGCGTCTGCTGATGCCTCCTCAGGTCGGTCTTAGTGAAGAGCTTACCAGCTGACTGACATCCAGGGTATCCACACTGGAAGATCTTGCCCATGTTTTCTCCCTTGGGTATTTGTTGAGCTGGGGGACCTCAGGGTGTCCGATGGGGGCATACCAGAGGTCAACAAAGGAAGCATTTATACACAACATCCTCGGGAGGCGCTTCAGTCAACCAGCTCATAGATGTGATGGTGATTTGACGCTGACACTGGTGGCACAGAGCAGGCGAAAGTGGCCGGAGTTTTCATGGCGGAGATAGGAACCAAGCCAGGATATGCCACCGAAGGCTAAATGGGTTTATGTCCGATTTCGAGTTCAGACCTTCATCTCGAACTCTCTGAGTCGGTATAACCAATTGTAATCCTGTGCGAAGTGGTCAAATGGGTGGCCAATACTCGAAATCGCCACCCGGGTAATTCCATGCGCCGTTTCGGGAAGTTCCCAGTCACCTCAAAGCTGCGCACTATTCTTCCCAAGTCTTCAGGGTGCTAATCATGATACTGGCCCGCAACCGTGTAGCTTCGGCGCAGTGACAGTATACTTCAACGTGGCTGGTCCACCTTTCGGTCTTACTGCTCATTGTTATTCAAATTTACGGACAGAATGGCCCGGACGCCGCACAATTAGCGTCATCTCTGTGGGAATCCTTGAGGAATGCCGACGCACCACAAGATTTCAAACCCTTACATAATTGTCCGTCTTTCACACTCAACCACATCCAATGTCACACTACTTATCGCTTTATAGGCCACAGATCAGCTACCATTAATTAAGCCGAACCAGACACGTCCAATGCGATACAGTCCCTCTTGACACGCGGACATGTTCAATTGACGTTCGGGACACGTCTCGGGTCACGGCGGCAGACCTTATCATCCAAGCTGCATTCGAACTTGTTGTTGCACTTGTCTATGGGGCCATCGCGAGCCTTTCTCCTCCAAACCACCCGGCTCGCTCTGCCACGTTGCATTACATGAAACCCCGGAACATCCGGAATGAGTGGGATGAACGGCCTGAGAAAGAACGCGCGGCGGAGAGAGTTATTTGTATTGAGAATGTGCGCGGTATCCAACCAATCCCGCTCGCGGATTGATTGAGGGTGAGGTCAAGAGAGGGATTAATAATCAAGTACTTTCAGATGTCCCACAACAAGGCCGTTTTCCTGCCTTCACGAGCAGCATAAGTACTCCGTGGGACTGGAATGCGACATGCTGTGGCTCTTTATTTTGTTCGTGCTCTCTTTTATAGCCCCTCACGCGCCCTCATTGATGGAACGCGGGTCGGTTCCTTCGGTAGGGTTGGGCAGAGTATTGGGGGAACTTTCGCATATGACGTGCGTTAGAATATCAAAAGCATTCCCGTCAACTGAGTGGCGACGGACGCTTTGCACAATAAGGAGCGGTGAAGCTTTAGTCTATTTTTGTCTTTCATGTTCTTCTCCTTTATGCGACGGGCTCGCCACTGCGTATAGAGTAAAAGATTTTTTTAGACTATCTCTCTCCTCAGATATCTGTGAGGTGGGGGTCTACCCGTCTCCATTTCCTTTATATTTTCTCATTGACGAGTTTCATTGGCGCAGCGCTACGTGCCATAGGTACAAGGTGCTTTGACGCAAACACGGTGACATCGATGGTGTCTACTTGAAATGAGAGGGGCCAAAAAACAAGCGAATGCTCCCTGCGTTATGATGTGTCCCGTGTTCTAGCCATCCCTGGCCAGCCTTACAGCCTCGACGAAGTCGACTTTTGTGAAGGATGCGTCGAGCCCTTGTCACCGTTCTGCTGAGAATCTAAACGCCATTGCCTGACCCAGAAGGATGAGGGTTTCGCAAATTGGTGGTTATTCTTGAAGCATTCATCACGGTACGCTAGCTTCAGCCTGATGTGACTCGCAGTCTGTACGAGAGTGAGTAGATTGAAATTAGTGGGCTGGTATACAAGCTTTGTTCTGTGATCCGTTTGTAGTCCTATATGATGCAAAGCTTAATTAAGATGTTTGTGTAAATCTGCACTCAATATATGTCGTGGATACGGAGCAGTGATTACGAGCCTGGACCAGGCAGCAACGGGATCGGCCCAGTAGCAGGCGTCAGCCATTCTACGAGCACCGAAGAATTCTGCTGCATCCCGCCCGGATCCGGCACCACCAACTCCACATCTGGAGGACCTGGGTTTGCGTGCGTTGGTAACTCTAGCAAATGCCCCATCTTCTCCACTTTAGTCCTCAAGTATCTCTCCAAATCGATTCCCGTCGCAGCTCCTCCCCCAATCATGGTAGCACCCAGCGCCCTCCGTGGACCGCCACCGCTTGCGCTATTCATTGATCCCCGTCTCGCTTTCGGCCCCGCGCCAAGCCCTAGTCCCGTATGATCGGTCCATGTGCGCGGAATCATAGGTAGCCGGTCCTTGATGACAATACTTTCCTGCGTAGGGCTTCCATCTTATCCGGATTGTTTGTGAGAATTCGAACGCCCCTCTCATCTGTGCCTAATCCAAGATCGCGCATAATGGCAGCGGCAATTTCATACCCCGTTCGTCAGCACCATGTCCAAGCAGTAAGTTGGCTTGCACAGTGTCATATCCCATATCCTGGAGATTGTACGCTCGTATCTTCTCCAACAGCCCGATTCCTCGACCTTCTTGTCGCATGTAAATGACCGCACCTCGGGCATGATGTACGATTGGTTCCGAAGGAGAAGAAGAGAAGGGACGAGTTGAGGCTTAGATATACATCGAATAGCTTCATCTAGTTGCTCCCCACAGTCACAGCGCATGCTTCCAATCGTTTCGCCAGTATAGCACTCTGAGTGGATTCGAACGATTGGAGGGATGGAGGATGAGGACGTAGAATTTAGGATAGGCTCGAAGGGAGCAGAGGGCACCTTTCGGGTGGATGAAAGTCGGCCGATGTAAGCCCCACGTACAAGCCTGTCCATGTCTGTTTCGCGCTCATTCCACACGGCATCTAGGCTTTTACTCCGGATCGAGTATTGGGATGGGAGATCTGAATCTAATTGTTCCGGATCTATGACTATTGCGAGATGTTCTTTCGAGTCCAAGTTGTTGTGATAAATGTGGAGGAAGACAGGTCCATGAGGAGTTGGTACGCGCGTGCGAGCCTTACATTGAACTTCTACACTTTTGGGGAGTGTGTATAGAGAATGGGGGAAACTGTTGGAAGGTGGGAGTAGAGGTGCAGAGGAATGGACAAAAGATGTCAAGAAAGACGCCGGCACTGGATCTCCGGATGTTGTTGCCTTTGGAGATTCCGGGATTGCTAACAGCGGCTTAATAGATGTTAAATCGGCTCTCGGGGATGAAGTGGTCGCCGTTTGTCGATCTACAGTGTACCTCCTCTGCTTCGGTGAAAACGAGGGCAGAGGCTGTAGACCAGACACGGATGATTGGGGATTAAGGGTGTTGATGGAAGGATCGAGAAACTGTGATCGGGGTCCGTTCTGGAAAGTCTCCTGGGCCGTGGAAGACATGCTGACAGTTTCTCTATGACCTCTAGAGAGGCTGGTCACCTGCCTAGTCAGACTATGTGGTTCAGACTCGAGGAATTGTTCTCAATCCGGGGATGTGGGAACAAAATACCAACCAGCTAACGGCACGATTCTATAACGCCTCCTAAGAAACCCAACCCTATGAGCAATCAAACCACAGAGGAGAAAGTTGGCGCAACTACCGAAGACTTCACCTTTGTGAGAGGGTGTGGAATGGACAATCACGTGTATCCCCGGCGCTCGCTGACTCAACATTCATGACGCAGGTCTGACTAGGTAGCAAAAAAGGCAACAAGCAAGCGTCGAACAAGCTATGTTTCCTTCGCCTGCAGATGATATTCCTTACGCCCAATAACTAAACCTGATACTTGACCCGAGGATCATGCCAATCATTGGCTGTGTTTCAATTCGGAAATGACGGGAAAACTGAGTTAGTTTTATCCCTTCAGTTCATCGGACCTTGTTTTGACCGGTCAGCGGCTAAATCACACTTTTAATAGCTGCCCATCACCAACCCTATTCGTTTCCCACCTACTTCTTCCTGCCCGTCGTCGCTACCTGAGTCTATGGCACCCAACAAGTTTGACATCCACCGTACCCCGGGTCAGAAGCCTGGCTTGAACCAAGGCGATACGCCTTCGGATCTATCAAACATCAACACCAACGTTCCCAAGCGTCAATTAGAGGGTGCGATGCTGACCTTCGACAGTTTTGTTCGAAATGGGAAATACTTTGGTGTGGAAGCTGTTGGGAAGCACCTGGTGTCGACGGACATGTCATTCGGCGATGAAGAGGATAAACCTGATGTCCCTGATGACAAGAATAAACACTCAAGGATGAAGTTTGCCGCTAACATCGATGTATCGAAAGGTATGTCGTTAATGTTTTGGAACTGAAATTTGTATGTTTTATCTATTTTTTTTTGATGTACAGATATGTGCAATAAATTTGGAATAATGCACGGTGTACGTCTCACTGGAAAACAACTTGTTATTTTCCTACTCAATAATGGGTTGTCACAGGCTTGTGTCGCCTATTTGATGGACACGTAAGCACCACTCGCATGCTTTGAAGGGAAAAATGTGACGACCTGCATAATGTTAGGGTTACTACTGGTGCACTCGTTTCGTTAGAAGGGCCGCCACGAGTCTCCCTGAGTCTTAACATCAGTTTTTACCGTCCCATCCCAGTGTAAGGTCCAATAGGCTTGGTGCCAAAATATCTCACGGTATCCACTTGCAGGGGATCAAAAATAAGACTGGTAGCATACACTACATCGGTTGGGAGATCTATTGCGCATACTCGGGGAGAGGTATATCATCAATGATTCCTTTGGTTCATCACCACCTTACCTTGATATAGATGTGGGACCTCAAGAAGTCTACTTTGCTTGCCAGCTGCACTCACACGATGGTTGACCCTAAGAGTGACAATCCGCCACCAATCGCTAAGTCGAAGTTATAGATTATGGACGTTAGATACGGGATGAGCGTTTCCATCTACCGGGTCTGCGAGAGAGATCCCGCGGATTCAAACGGAATGTATCAATATTTCTTATGGACGAACGAGCTGTACGTTCTTTTCATTCGGTACAGTTCATTATCCATTGCAATTACGAAGCCTTCGAAGCATGTAACAATGGATAAGAAAGTGTAGTGTCGTGGTCCTAATTGCGGTGCATAAATCGGCGCTTGGTAAATGCCATCCACCATTTGCTTGGCTTGTTCGTTCCGTCAGTATACAAGCGCTCTACGAGCCGTGAGGCGAGTTCCTGGCGAACCTGTACAAGATACGATCTAAGATAATCTATGGGGACGAAGGAAGCATTTATCTTTATCATTGCATAAGTGCCATGAGCCAACTCACCACCATCGATCCTGCTCGCCGGTGGCGCATAATGCGAATTCAGCGGAAACCCCGCGTCACCAGGAAGAGGGAAATTATCCACTGCAAGTGTATTGAGCAATTTGGACGCCTCAAGTTGCGTGGGCAAGGATTTAGCTGCAGCGATCTTGGAAAGGCAGTCGGATATGAAGAGGATGAGAACTATGAGGAGACGGTCGGCCGGCCTTTGATTTCGAAGTTGCGGAAGAGAGAGTTTGCGCGAAACAAATCGAGAGTTTCATCGATGATGTCAGGTTGGGTTTCGTCCGCTGTGGGGGCATTACCATTGAGGGATGGGATGATTGTCAAGAAAATTGTGTGTACCAACGAGAGGCGCGGGTCCACGAATTTTGGTCTTGATCGACAGCAGCGCCGTGTTGCCAACTGTTCTTACATCTGGATCATCATTGAAGGAAGAGTGGTACGCCTGTTAGTCTCGGAAATTAGCTCGACTTTCCGGTAATCCATATGCCGTTCTGGCTCACAGGCATCGCTGATCGTGGAATGGCGGATTCGGAAGCTCGATTTGGATAATGGAAATATCACGTGTTGATTCCCACGGTTTTAGGGCTTGGCAGTTGACGCGGGGTTGACGTGGGGCTCGAGATAACACGCAAGGACTTGTAGGCCTGCTCAAGACCGGAATTTACCATTGGTTGGAATCCCTATTTTCCGAACACTTGCTACGATGTCGAACGGTGGGGCCGAGGACCAAGTGTCGCTAGTGTCTTCCAGGAGTATCAACCCATCGGCTGATACGATCACCAGTACGCCCTTTCGGGGACCTCTACACAGGTTTTTTTTATGATAATTAACCGGTTTTTTCTGCCCTTTTTCCAGAAATCGTGAGGCGTATTCGTGCTTTGACACTTAAGTTGCTCCCTCTGGAAGTCGAGTCCGATGTTCTTAACGATCCTACGTCAGTTCGCGCTTTCCATTCAAACCGTGCGCATGAGATTAACCCTATTTTTCTGCTTTCAGCTCACGGGCCATCACTCAGGAGGTCATCAAAGCTTATTCGGAGGCGGCGGGTGACTTCCGAGACGCTGTATGTGCCCCCTCCGTCGATACCAGACCGTTCTGACTTCAGATTTCCTGCGCCGACTTCGCCGCTGTGCTTTCCAACCTCGTGCATAGCTTCCATATTGTCTTCTTCGAGCACGTTGGCTGTTCATTTGGGATGCGGACCACAATCCGGCTGATTACGGTGAGAACATGGGACGCGCCGCTGCATGCGAAATACTGGCACGCCGAGTCGTACATACATATGATTCGGATAGGCTTAATGCCATAATGTCGAAACGGTACAAACATCTGGAATGGGATGGAGACGAAAGTTCGCTTGCTTCGGCCCTGGAATTAGCCATTGACCAGCATTGGCAAGTATTTGTTAAATGGGCCTTTTCTTAAGCTGCACTAACTGTTATCGCCTGCAGTACAATATTTCTCTCTTCTAGCGAATCTCAGTTTGGTGCGGACCTCTTTTCAGATATTGATGGTCGGCCGAACGGCTCATAGAACCCCGTAGTTGTTAATAGCTTGTGGAGGGGGGACTGGGTTCAGAGGAACAACCCCGATCACGAAATTTACTGTGAGCCTGTATCCACTCCATTAGCCCAAGCTTTCTAATCGAATCATCAACAGACTTGCCGTACGATCAAGTTCGCATGAGCGAAGGTCATAGGCATTTGGACCCTTCGAGGCTGGGTGTTCCCAGGTAGATAAAAGTCGCCCCCGTTGCTTCCGCTCTTGTTTGACCGCACCTAGGTATCAGAGTTGGTTTAGAATGCTCATCTGGGTCTTTTTCCTTTTGTTTACTCTCATGCTGGTATGTGCCACTACCTGTGAGTGCGCGACTCATGGGGTTACTTGTTCGTAGTGCAACAACCTATCGAGCATTCCGCAAATTCGCTGCAGAGTTTCGATCCATGGGAGGTGATTCTCTATTTTATGACTCTTGCTTACACTATCGAAGGTGAGTTGTGACTCATTTTGGTACATTTCATCGGAATGACGACATTTCGGGGCAGACGTTTATAAGGTGCGACCGCGCCCGCATTCATTTACGATGTCGTTCCAAGTATGTCAACACATTGCAATCAGATATACAAAATATTTCGCTTCTTCACCTGGAAGGTGCTCGGCTTCTGGAACATGATCTCACTTCTTACGGATGCCCTCCTCGTCGCCGCATTTTCTTTGCGTGTAGCTGGCTTGGCCAATTCCAATAGCGACCAACAGGCATCCCACAAGTTGAAGAGTTTCCAGATTTTGGCCTGTGTCGCTCCTTTGATTTGGTAAGCCTTTCTGTGACCATTGAGGCGTAGCGCTATTATAATACGTTTACTCGCGATTGCACAGGATGAGTGAGTGGGTTTAACATTTCTAATGGTGGTCAGAATAACCGATTATCTCAATTCTGGCAGAACTCATCACTGTACTCGATGGATTTAAATATGTTGGGACAATGCAGATATGCGTTTCACGTATGCTCCAGGAGTCAGGGATATTCTTGGCTGTCAGTCACTTTGAGGCGGACCTCCGAATGCGGCTTACGAACACATCATGGATTTTTAGTTATTGTCCATCTTGGGTATCGGGTTTGCGCAGAGCTTGTATGCGTTAGATGCTGCGGACGGACACACTGAACACGGCTCACTGGTAGACTTTCCTTGTTCTAGGCCCTTTCATGACGCATGTTGATGCAGTGCATATTCAGGTTTTCAACACATTGATCCAGGCTTTGCTTCAGTAAGAGCGGTCCGGGTTTAGGCATCAGACTCCTGACTCAGCAATTCACCCAGGTCTCCCGACTTTGACAAAGCGGGGAACGCCATTGGCCTAACTCTTTATTACTTGTGAGTGCGGTTATGCAGCCGTAAATAAAGTGCATATATGAAATCGGATTGCAATGGTGCAGGTGGTCAGCGACCGTCACTGTGATTCTTCTCAACATCCTCATTTCGCTCTTCTCATCTGCGTATGATGATGTAAGCCCTTCCTTCTTTTACGTCCCATGAAGAATTCAGAGTTCGGATAGGTTACAAAAGACGCCGCGGCAGAATACCTTGCCTTCTTTGGTAGGCAGTCATAAATTCCGAATTCAAGTATAATGCTAGAAATTTACCTGATCCGTATAGCCGGAAAGACCGTTGGTAGGTCGATGCTCTTCTGACGTGAGCTACTCAACCGTTCACATGCAATTCACAGAAATGATTCGCGCACCAGACGACTATGTTTTCCCTGCTCCTTTCAATCTGATCGAAGGGATTTTCGTTGTTCCTTTCGAGTAAGTGAGATGATTTTGCCACTGTCTTACTTACCAATCACCATGACAGGCCCATGCTTTCCAAGCAGGACTACGCCAAGGCAAGTGGTTCTATATAATATCTGTGATGTGCTGATACCTCGAAACAGCTTAGTCGAACGGTCATGCTCATAACTTTCTGGCCCGTCCTTTTCTCTATCCACCTCTTTGAGACTCATCTCGATTTTAAAACCAATCGGTACTTCCGCCAGTTTTTCATGGTGGGGGATGATGGCGAGGAGGATGATCCGACCGTTCAGGACCCAGCCGTCGAAGGAGAGGAGGGCGACCTGCAAATCAGCCGAGTCCCATTTGAGAAGCTTTTGTCATACTTCCCAAACACTCATCAGGTAGGGAGAGAGCCCGTTGAGTCCATGATTTATCACTCATTGTCTTGCAGTCCACAGAGGCCGCCATTATTGGGGAAATTCGTGCACTTCGGGAGAAAGTTGAAGAATTGGTAAGGATTGCAGCACGGGAGGGGAAGGTAGACTAGGCACAATAGTTCTGCTGTGTTGGTCTAGAGACGAGCGGAGCGACAGACCCTGTGTTTTTCTTTACCTCCCGAAGTGTGACAAAACAAAGATTCACGTAACTGTCACGATGATGACACTCTCTCTCATCACGTGCCCTCGGTGGCTCGGATTCCCCCGCCTGCAAGTGGAAGCTGGGTGCGAGACAACTGGACGCAATGCCGAGGTCTACGGCCAGTTCAGAGCCCCTATCTTCCCCACCACCATCCCCGCTCCCTAAGAGAAATGTCACTACCAGCGCACCTACTTCAGCTGCTGCTTCCAAGCCAACTGGCTTGGATTCGGGGTCTGAATTGACCGACCTCTCAGACGAGGAAGACAAGCTACAAGACGAACGGGACGACGAAGACGAGGAGGAAGAGGTAGGAGAGGAGGAGGTCGAGGACGACGAGGGAGAGGACGAGGAAGAGGACGAGGAGGATGAGGAAGAGGAACGTGAACCCAAGCGCTCGCCTCAAGGTACGTCCCGACGGCGCAGCGGAGGTCTTGTCCCGGCCCCGATGTGGGACTGGGCGTACAAAAAGACCAAACCGAGCTCAAGACGAAGCGTTAGTTCCACCCACCCCCCAACCACCAACACAGATGCTAGAGCTTCGTTGAGTCCCCGTCTGTCCAACCGTGATCGCGCGGACTCGGGTGCCTCCTCGTCCTCTACAGAACCGCTTGCTCGCACCTCCCTACAACATCTGTCTCGTCACCCTGCTAAAACCTCTGTTTCAGACGATGAGGAAAGGAAGATGTCGACACTGCGGGCGCCGGTGTTGACGATGTCGACGTCGACGACGAGGAAGATGACAACGGCGTGGAGGATGCGAAACCAATTGCAACGGATGGTGATGATGACGACGAGAAAAGCGCGAGAGATGAAGAGGACGAAACAATGGACGATCCACCTCCTGCCACGGACATACGTCGTTCCGCGTCGCGAACTCCTGCCCTGGAAGATGGTTCCGATGATGATGATGATGACGCCATTTCTATCGCGTCGGACACCAGTCTTGACATTGAATGGGCGACTCAGGTGGAACCGACGCGGCCATATCCAAACGAAGACGACTCTAGGGACTTTGCATTCCTACCCCGTCACATTGCCATTGCCCGCAGACTTCTCTTGGATCGCGATACTGCACGGAAGAATGGTGAAGAGGTCGAGGAGCCTACCATCAACGACGCCTTGGACGCAGCGCGTAAATTGGCACAGGACGAAACTGACATTCTCGCCCCAAACCTGTTTCCCGGTGCCACCTCGGCTCCTCCGGGCGTGGAAAATCAGGGGGAAACTCCTGATGATCAGCTGAAGGATGAGCCCGTCGAGGATGCTGAAGATGCCGAAGTTGAGGTTGAGGGTGAACAAGACCCGGAGCTGAGGGTAGACGAGGATGAAGATGTAGAAGACGCTGATGAGGCCCTGGAAGTAGATGCAGAGGGTGACCTTCAACCTCCCCAACGTGCAGAGGCTTTGGCTATGCTCGCTGAAATCGAAGTCAAATTTGCTATTCTTCGAGAGCGTATATATCTGGACAAAATGGAAGAAGCGGCCCGGGAAGAGGCTATGATTCTCAACGAGGCGCATCCCGAGCTGCTTCATTTTCTGACCGTACTCTCGGAGCGGAAGGAGAGGCGCTTGGCGCTTGCTTCTCAACGACGTCAGTACGAGGAAGAGTTCATCCGTAAACGCCGAAAAGACGAGGAGGAGTCTGTTTGGAGTTGGTGGCGTGTCCAGAAAAATGGGCTTCGTGATACTATGGTTGCGGAAGCGAATGGAAAGCGTAGGCGACTGGAGCGCGAGAAGCGGAGCTTGGAAAGTCGCCTAGGCGGTATGTACCTGTCTTTCATTTTTAGAGATGTTAACTAACAAATGAGTCTATAATCAGTTCGTACACCATCTATCCCAGCCAATACTTATATCCCACCCGCCCAATCTATTCGTCAGATAATCAAAAACTACCATCGTCCTATCAACAATTCCGACATAGTATTGAACACTGCTCTCCCTGCTCTTCCTACCCTCACCGACCAGGAAATTTCTCAAGATCTCGATAAGTTACTGAGCGTTAAGCCACCACCATCACGAAAACCTAGCGAGATTTCAAATTATGCCTCATACCCGATGCCACAGGAGCCAATGCCAGAGTACGTTTACGACTCCGATCTATACAATGGAGGATATTACTCCATCGCAAATTTCTCCAGTGCAGCCAATCACGCTCATATACGATCTCCACCTCCAACACGTCCAGATGCCAACTCCAGCAATCCTAGCTCCAGTTCGAGAGCGTACGCCTCCACCGTGAGCAATCATGTAGCAAGCGCACAACAGCATCCATCGGCCGCATACTCCCCGTCTCCACACACGCGCAACTACAATACCCAATATCCTCAACCCCCCTCCAATGCTTCACATCACTACTCGGGATCCATTGTTCCAAGAAAGCGATCACCATCGCCAAATCGCGCCGTACAAATGGCGGGATCTACTACAAACAAAAGTTGGGACGATGGGCACAAAAGGAAGGTCCCTCGTTTAGGTCCGGAGCCGATGGAGCATATGCATGATTGGGCATACCCACCAGTGCCGGAGTCATCTCGACGTAACCAGCGACATCCTCATAGGGTGCACGCAGATCACTCCTATGATTCCGTTCCTCCAGACCTTCGAGATCGGTCATCCGTTGCTCCGACTCGAGCTTTGTCTGACTATTCACCAGACCGGTATCACACTTCCAGTCTTCCCCCAGAGCTTGCTGATACTGGAGCCTGGACTAACAATAGGCGAGATATTCATCCTCATCGACGGGATGACAGTTATTCATTGCAATTCTATCAACCAAATCCACCACCTTCTCGGCCTCCCTCTCAACCTGCACGACCTCCATCCCCTTCGCACAGGCGTAATTCAGGCACTATCCAGGGCTACAGCCTCCGAGTTCCACCTCAAGACGCACCCCCCTGCCCCCCGCTTCGAACGTTGTACCAAGTTCGCCATCTCTTGTTGCGTTGCGGAAGACAGGCTCAACCTCACCAGTTCTTAATAGGCTCCCGTCAAATGCCGCTTCTCCAGCACCAAGTACTGTAGTTTCCACTTCAGCAAGTAAAGTTAAACCCTCGTCTCCCGCCATCGTTTCCCCATTTCCCTTGCTGCCTCCACTACCCAGTGGTGGCTCGTATGCGATGTTCACACCTTCAGGTCCCCAGATTCCCGGTGTTGGGAGTGGTAGTGGTCCTCCGAGACCGGCTGCTGTTCCAACACCTCATCCTGTCTCTGTAGAATGAAAAATTTGTATTTGTGTGCTTCGGTATTAGACCTGTTTCCATACATCATTATCAATCACGCTGGTGCGGCATCTTCCGTGCGTTGGCACTTGACCTCAACGTGCTTTCGCCAAATGCCTAAAATACGTACTAATCGAACAAAGAAGCCCCCAGAGGGCTTTGAGGAGATAGAAAGTGTAGGTCAGCACAGCTATGGAACTTCTTGGTGCGACTGATTCTGGTTGTGGTAGATTCTGGATGACTACTCTAAGAAGATGCGAGATGCCGAGAATGAGAGCCACGAGGGAAAGCGCAAAGCCGAGTCCCTCTGGCCTATTATGCGTATATCACATACGAGGTCAAGGTATATCTATGAGTTGTATTACAAGCGCGAGGCGATATCCAAGGGACTTTATGACTGGCTGTTAAAGGAGGGATACGCTGATGCAAAGTGAGTTTAATGCCCACGAAGGAGGGATAATTGTTGACAAAATCAATCTACAGTCTCATTGCGAAATGGAAGAAGCCTGGGTACGAGAAACTCTGCTGCGTACGGTGTATCCAAACGAGAGTAAGTCGAGTGATCCTTATCGTCATTTGAAGTCGCTGAGGCTTTCAATAGGATATGAACTTCCAGGGTTCTACATGCATCTGTCGCGTTCCTAAGGCTCAAGTGAAGAAGGGAACGATCGTCCAATGCGTTCATTGCGGTAAGAGTTCTCCCTTGAGCACTTGCATGTTTTCAGTTAATGTCCCAATTCTGCAGGCTGTCGTGGGTGTAGCTCTGACTCGTGAACAAAATTCCCCGCGTATTTTGAACCGAACATCTGCGATACCTCCAACCCCCACCCACACTTCTGTACACCAAATACCTTGTGTTGTTTATTGCCCAACTTGACATTCAGAGAGGCGAGGGAGAGATGCTCTTTTGGAGAGTTTGTGTGTTCGCATTTCCTCACAGGGACAATCATTTCGCAGTAGTCTTTGGATCGCATTGACGCCCGTCGGGTTCTACCAGCTCTTATTCTGCGCAAGCTTGTTCTCCAAGAGAGTCTTTTCGAGGCATCATAGTTCGTAACCTGGTGTAACTACCGCCTAGAGCCCAGCCCTCCGAGCTTGGAGGAAACATTGATGACCACTAATCACCAAATGTATGCGTAAGTGTTATTACGTAATGTTATTCAATGGGGGGGGTCATTACCAGCGGGGCTAACCGAATATGTGCTGAACCTTCCAATCACAATGAAACCATCTGGATGCCGTTCATCAGAGCACATGTGGTATTACCTAAAGGGCATGCTGCCATCTATCTCCGCCCTACACTCCCAGCACATTGGCATTGTCGTGAAGTCGCGAAAATCACTACTGTTAGACGCATACATAATGCAGAACAGACAGCACCTGAGCCCCCATTGACTGCGAAGAAGCAGCTCGCACGTATTCGAGACCATCTTCGGAATGGCGACTATGCTCGAGCATTCGGCGCCATCCTCAAGCCTCCTTCTGACATCAACAGTCTCTCGCCATGGTACGAAAAGTGCATTGCTTTTCTGCTCTCACGTGGTGAAGTCTCCGTGGCTACGCGAGTTGTGATCAAGGCCCTTGAGGAAAGGAGCCCGCTTCGCAGCCGTACTCTTCGCAGTGTTTTAGGAGCAGCAGCCCATGCCTGTTACCAGGCTTGGCCTGCCGAAGGGAAAGAAGCTGACTCGGAAGAAAAGCCCATCATAATCGAACAAAGTATAAAAAGCTTTTACATTCTTCATCAGAAGCTGCTGGAGACCCGAACTCGAATCGAGCTGCTGGACTGGCTCACCAAATACGTCAATGACAATGATTTGGACTGGTCTGGAAGCGCTGCCATAACTTCCATCTTCATTCGTGCATCAGTAATCTCGGATGGGTACAAATCTGCGTATCGCTGGTTCCATCGCTTCCGTCGACATTCTAATCTAGGTGACGAAGATGCGCTAGCACGAGCCGATCCTTACGTTGCGCTCATGTCGTCTCGGGCCCGCACACATCCATTAGATTTCGCTTTTCAGCAGAGGATGCTGAGGATGCTGATTAAGGATCGGGTTATGCCAACCTTGCCTGTTTTCAATATCTCAATGTCCGCAGCTGGACGCGCCAACCAGCCCCGTATTGTCTATGATCTTTATTTCCTCATGAGGATGCATGCTCCCCACCTCATCCCTGATTCTTTTACATTCGCTACTTTGTTCAAAACCATGGACCGCTTCAGTCCCGTTTCGCGCCACCCTAAACTCCCACATGCTCGCCATATTTTCCGCCATCTTATCGATACTCACCTGTTCCTCGCATATGGAGATCCCACAGTGAGGACCCGGACATTGACTGTTTCAGTTTTAAACGTCGGGCTTCGACATTTCATGCGAGTCCGACAGTACAGTGCCGCTCTTGTGGTGTTGCGCTGCCTTGAGTTGTGCGAACTTGTTCCCAACAGACGTACAGAATGGATCATCAATTCCTTCATACTCAGACGCATAAACGGGGAACTCTACGCTGGTTATCCCTTCGAATATGGTTCAGATCCAAGTCGACCAACGTGGGCTGAACTTTTCACGGAGACAATTCTCCACACACCTTTTCGAGAAAATCTTGTTAGCAATCCAGACGCCACAAGTTACGACTGGTGTGGTTTTTCGAGGGATCGAACAGCAATCGAGAACCGATTGGAAGCAAACTTGTTCGCACTCGTTAAAGTGAATCGACCAAATCCCAATGCAGGATCCCGCCATAAAGCGGTAGGAGGAACCGTGACGCGAACTCTAGCCTCCGACAAAGAGTCACGGAGCCAAGCTGAAGAGGCAGCAGATGGAGGTGAAAGAGTTGACGTGCCATTGGATTTATTGATTAGCACTGTGCGGAATTGTGCGATAGCGGAAGCCGGCATTCGCCCATCATCTCAGACACAAACGCAACGTGATGCAACCATTAGGCGTCTCATGCTCGAGAAAGATCGAATTATGTTCCCGCGGAAACCTGGAGGGAGAATGCGGAAACATCCTTTTCGATTGCCAGTCCTGGGTTTGGACGAAATAGCGGATGGGTTGCAAGGTGGATTAGTTGATATTGATAACAAAGACGAATATTACGATGAGTTAGATGGCCAAACGATATAATAATTACAGTGCTCCTGCACTCAGAAGAATCGCCACCAGATGAATATTACGAAGATGAATGCAAATGCGCCTACAGGCGCCCATTGTCGCAGCATGGCGTGCAAGTTGATGTCGCGGGAAGCTCTGCGATATTTCTCCGACTCGGTGCGAAGTGAAGACGAAAGGTGTGACATTTCTGGTTCAAGCATACTATTGTCAAACGATAATACCGCAACGATGCCAAATCAACCTACTGTCAAGGCTGTCGCCTCGCCACAGGAGTTCTTCCATGTTTTTCGTCATGATACGGGTTACATCTTGCAAGTCCGAATTCAAACGATCCAGATTCGATTCAGCAGCGGCTGTCCGAGTGTCCTGGTACAATCGTGCCGTTTTCTGCATAAAGGTATCTGCAATGGGGGCGGAATTAGTGTCTCCCCGACCCTCATAGAGCAAATAAACACGTACCAAAACCCACGAAAGCGTACGGCTTCCGTGTGGTTTCCACTTTGGGCCCATACACTGTCAGAAATTCTTTCGAGAGCTCATCTAAATATGAGAAAGCAAGCCTTCTTGGATAAGATTTCTCAGTTATAGTGAGGTATACGACATTTTCTGATATCAAATAACTTAACGTCCATCAAGTCAGCTTCAACGGCCCATGTCATAGGAACACCAGTGATATAATTGGACTCACTGCAGAGTATAAGGACCGCTTTCTATAGAGCATCTAGGCTCTGAATTTGGGGTGATGCGGCGAAAGATGAGCTTTGCTTGCTGCTTGTGCTCGTGGAGGGTTTGCTCAGTCTATTTAGGAGTGTGGTGTAAGATAACATACTCCAACACAGATTAAAAACATGCCTGTTCATCATCCGAACTGGCTGCCAGTGGTAAGGCATCGGAGGCCCTAGCAATAATGGTAGAGCGCACCATTCCTGAGACGCAATTGTTGCAACGTATGTGGGTCCTAAGATCACGTGTCTAGGCCATGTGTTCCTTTTCTGGCAGGTTGATGCCAGTTGCCACAAAATTAGACTCAACAGTGAACACTAACAGTCACAAGGCGGGATAGATAATTTCAGATCGGCATTGGGAGAAATGTCCGATTAATGTACAGCCATCACCCAAAACTGAATTTTCCTTCAGTGCTACAACTTGGATTACAGCTCGCCATGTGCCGGAGCATCATCTGGAAGTTCCTCTACATCGATTTTGAGATTGGATGCGGCGTCTGCGCCAGGGAGGTCATCAAAGAAGATCTGATCATCAAACTTGGGTGGTAAATCAGGGACTTTCTCATCCTCATCCAATTGCGCAGCCAGTTTTTTCGTTGCATCAGGATCAATCTTGACGGAATCGTCAACATCAGGAGCTGGTTTAACGGTAGTATCAGTTGGTGCGTGCTCTGAAACGCCAAGTGAGCGGCGGAGGACACGGTCGATGCGAGTGAAGAACCTGTAAAGAAGTGATTAGAACCTGAAAGGGATTTTTCTCTTCAAATCGCGCACTCATTCGAATTTTCCACTGCGAAGCCGGAGCGAACCAAAGCGCTGTCAATGAGAATCGAAATCACCTCAGTAACCTCAGCCTGAAGGTCTGAGTCCGTCTCCCCGCCTTCTGCAACGTCGTTGATCTTCTCCACCTTCTTCAACAAACCCTCAATGAGAGGAGACCGAGGATTTATCTCAAGAACTCTCTGCTTCTTAGCCCAATCGTGCATGATGTCCTGGTCCTCTTTGTTCCTTTTCTGTTGCGAGGCCATAAGTTTCTCCATATTGGCGGAGTAGCCAAACTGATCTGCGACGATGGCGCAGGCGCTGGTGACGAGGCGGTTCGAAATTACAACTGTCACAATTTGATGTCACAATTTGATTAATTTTTTTTAGAATATAAGGCTCACCATCCTTAACGATGCCAGTAGCTTTCTCCTTGATGAGGCTTAAGAGTGGCTTATATTTTTCTGCCTCAACCTGAAGCTCCGCTTTCTCCTCCTCAGGTGACTGGTCCTCATCTGTGCATGACAATGAACGTCAGAAAGACACAAGCGGTTGTATGCCGGAAACGCTCAGTGAGCTCACCTCCGAAAGTCAGCCCCTTTTTAGAAACATCCTGGAAAACAAGACCCCTTGGGAAATGCTCAGCTCGTCATTCAAACAAATAAGTTGAAACTGCTTACTTCCACTGGCGGAGATTCGAGATGAGGATTTCATCGATGGATTCATGGGCAAGGATAACTTCATAGCCCTGCGTAGAGACAACTGAGCACGGAGAGGCCGCTGGAATATGCAGTATTCCGAATACTCACACGAGCATGAAGCTTCTCAATGAAGACCGACTTCTTGAGAGTCCCAGGGTCTGAGCCAGCGGCGGCGAGGAAGAAGATTTGATTTTGTCCTTTCTTCTTCTTGGCCACATACTAATAACGCCAAACATGAGTCCCCTGTTCGACACCCTAAAATGAGGGATACACCGTACCTCATCCAAACTTGTCGAGTTTCTCAAGTTCGTGTTCCACCGCGTCAAACTGGCTATCTTCTGACGATCTTTCTGGCTCTCTACGGCTCCAAGTTTGAACGTTGGGCCAAAGACATCCATGATTTTCGCGTATTGCTCTGGGTCCTCCTCCGAGACACGCGCTAAGAGGGAGATGGTCCTGCTAACGAGAACATTCTTTATCCGAGACAGGAAGCGCCCAGACTGAAGAGTCTCGCGTGAAACATTGAGGGGTAGGTCATCGGCTACAAGTAAGAATGATTTGAGGCACCATTCATTTGGTTAACAAGGGTAGAGGCACTCACCATCAACCACTGCACGAAGCCACGAGATCCACTTTGGCAACGAAGCATCACCGAAGTCGCTTGTAATGAACACACGTTTCACCATAAGCTTCAGAGACCCAGCGGCAATCTTGCTGCTCTGCCAGAACTCAGTGTCCAAGTTGGGTGGGATGAAGAGCAATGCTTTGAAGGAAACGGAGCCGGCATCGCCCTTGAAGTGGTGAACGGCCAGGGGGTCGTTAGGATCTTTAAACGTAGAACGGAAAAAGTCGTCGTATTCGGTCTTGGAAACGTTCTTAGGGTCACTAAAACGAGTCCTTTAGTCACCGCAAGCCACCCGGCGAGTAAACATGCGTACCGTTGCCAAAGGGGGGGCTGGTCGTTCAGATGAACCCATTCTTCAGTAGTGACGTTCTTCATGGGCACGGTCAGCGGCTTCTCTTCCGTGGGCTCGGTCGTTCCCTCGACAACGTCTTCGATGGAATCTTCATCGTCCTCTGTATCTTTGACTGGCTCTTCCTCCTTTGGCTCAGTTTTGGCTCCGTTACCTGCTCAATGACAGCATCGAGGTCCGGAACTTCTTCGGTCTTGAAGTGGTGAAGGTAGATAGGATAAGACGTCGTGAAGGCAGAGTGTTTCTGACTGGTAAGCCGTTTAGACAAGTCGGTATGTCTTCCAAGAATGGAAAGTAAGCCCAGACATACACCAAGGACTTCAGCGTCTCAATATCTAAATACTCCGTTGCATCGCTCCTCATGATAAGCGTGATCTCAGTGCCACGCCCGAGGGTGTTTCCCCTCGGATCCGGATAAACAGTGAAATCGGTACCTTCTGAAGAGCTGAAAAGAGGCACCGAGTCAGGATGTGCCAATAAGCATTTCTGCGGTCTTGAGAGGCATACTTGCCTCAGAAAGACATTCTGGGTCGGGTCTGGATTCTCCTTAGTCGGGCCAGGAAGTGATGCGACGTAGACTTGATCAGCTACCAGGAATCTGGGGAAAGGGGGACACTGTGAGTATTAAATCATCCCAAGGCCGTGGAATAAGCTAACGCAGAATAGAAGCCAACACCGAATTGACCAATCAACGAGTTCGCGGATGAAGAATCAGTCTCAGCTTTCGTTAGGAATTCAGATGTTCCTGATTTAGCCAATGTTCCCAAGTTTGTAGCCAGTTCTTCCGCAGACATCCCGATACCAAAATCTATCCCAAATTTGTCAGCGCACTCACGAGGAAGAAGACAAAGGAAGTACCAGTGACGACAAGGCGACTCTTCCCATCTTGGTCCTCTTTGACAGCCTTGATAGAGATGTTCATTGGGTTCTCGATGTGGAAACCCTCTTTGAGGCTGGTAATGCGTAGTTTCTCAAGTGCATCATTTGCATTGGAAATAAGCTCCCTCAAAAAGACATCACGATGAGAGTATAAGCTGTTAATAACAATCTTGCGCAAACGAGCGACGTCGGACTTTGTGAAATGCCACTTAGTTTATCAGTGAATCGCACTTGGGAATTGCAAACTCACCTGATATCCGAATGACTTTTTCACGATGCCTTCAGCATCTTGAGCAGAAACGAAAACCGAAAGCAGAGATAAGGACAGGAGCGAGGCCTGCGATAGGAATCGCATTTTTGAACCTTTGGAACCTTTGGCTATACTTCTGGTCTACAGCACAAAGGAGGGATAAGAACAAAATGTGTTTTCAAACGGCTTGAATACAAAAATACATAGTTCCCTTACTTACTTAATTTGCATACGTGTCAATTGAATCACAATTTGTTGATGGAGCACTTGTCACAAACTACGTGGCGCCGCGAACCAATCAACTATCTATTTGGCACACTTTCATGATTCATCCCGCCATCCGTACTCGGATCCCAGGGATACATGAACCTTGAACCAAAAATTAGCGCCTCATTCAGTATACACGTGATGTGAAATCAGTATCACTCACTTCCGAAATTCCATGTACAAGTCAGTGCAGCGCTTCATCTATGGGCCTACGCCTGAAGAACGCATAAAAGCATGGCAGGCGGAGCTCAGGAAGCAGTCACGGCAGCTTGACCGAGACATGTCTAGGGCGAGTCGTAGTGAATTGTGCACTGAGAGTCATTGTCACGATTAACCCCTAGGGTATTCACAGCTGGACATGGAGACGGACAAGGCTCGGAAATCGCTGAAGCAACTCGCCAACAAAGGCGACGTCAAATCTTCGCGCATACTTGCCAAGGAGATAGTGCGCAGCAATAAACAGAAGGATCGGATGAGTGTCGCCAAGGCAAGGCTTGGTTCCATCGGGATTCAATTGCAGAACCAGCTTTGTGCGAGCTCTCGGCATCCTTGCTTCTATGCGATCTCTAATATTCGTGGATAGCCCTTTCAAAAATAACCGGATCGCTACAGAAATCTACAGAGATTCTCAAGCTCAGCAACGAGGCTATAAAACTCCCGCAAATAAGTGGTGTAATGCGGCAGATGAGCATGGAGATGACCAAGGTTCTTTTTTCCACCGTGTGGCCTGCTGTTCTGCATTGACACCTTCCGTGTGAAGGCAGGTATCATGGAGGAAATGGTCGACGACACATTAGAGGAGCTTGATCAAGACGAGGAGCTAGAAGAGGAAGCTAATGAGGAAGTCGACAAAGTGTTATTCGAGCTTACGGACGGCAAATTTGGAAAGGTTGGCGAAGTCAGTACTACTCTTCCGGTAAGTGCGCCTCCGTACAAGCCGTTACCTTTTTTACTTAAATGTACTCTAAGAATGAGGTCGAGGAGGAAGCCTTGCATGAGGAAGAGATGGACAGGATGCGTAGGCAATTAGAGGGACTAATAAATGGGTGAATTCTTTTGATTTATGCGTTGCACTTTTTGCCCTCCAACTCCAAGGGCTGCTATACCCTCACAAATGTAATACTTCCATGCAATTCCCATCCAGACGTAGATCCTAAACACTGAACTACCATTGATTTCTCAAGCTGGTCTACCCGTCACTGCTTCGATATGGTATCTGCTGCAATAATTTCGCAACCCCACTCTTTGAGTTCGTCAACGACTGTGTCCACTTTCGAAGGATCTACGGCTCTAACGGCATCCTCCACCACTAGCGTCTTGAATCCAAACTTGCGCGCGTCAATGGCAGTGAATTTAACGCAGTAATCTGTAGCAAGCCCTGTAATGATCACTTTCTTGATACCATGGGTGTGAAGTATCTGTGGGAGCGAGGTGAACTGTGTGTACTGGTTGTCGGCGAAACTAACAGAAAGAATTGGTACAAGAAATGGACCAAGTTCGGACAAGATACCCTGAGTACGCATCAACTGCAAGGTTCGTGCCCTGTCGAGGGAGTTCAATTCGTGAAGGTCAGAGGTGAGTTATTGCTAACTTTTCGAACGTATTGTACTCCTTCAATGGCGTCAAGTCTTTTCTGTATTGTCGGTTCAATCTCGCATCCCTGCGCAAGCGAGTCGCGTGAACGGCCATACCCAATGAGTTTAACCTAAGCTCACTTGAGTCCCTTGCACACAATGGTCGGGCCAGAGCATCTGGGGCGTGGTCGTAGCCTCATGTAATTTGGGGATGTCTCTCAACGTGAATGGCTGAGCCTTATGAGTTGACGCGAAAGAGACGTGCCCAGGAGGATGGTCTATTGCGGCAAAACGTCATCTCATGCACACATCAAACGTGCCCGCGCCTCACAGTCCTAAAAGAAACCCTTTTCAATTTAGTTGCCTAGTGGAGTGGCACACAGTCGACATACGAGGGTGGCAATTATAAGATCGAATACGCTTGGGTTTGATAGTAACTTGTGAATGACTGGAAGGATAGCACGGCCATTAGTGACGGCGAGAGATCCATCGGGTGGGAGGAAGTCATTCTGCACGTCAACAAGAATCAGGGCGGTAGCGTCAGTCTTATGGTCTGCCATGCTTGGCCGTTGAAAATGCTACAGCAACAATTTGAGCCTTGGTGCTTGTCCTATCGATTATGCGGGGATGTCCGAACTTAAGGAACCGCAAATGACGGCGTGCTCCGATGCGAATAGTGTAATAGGGAATCGCAAAGTATCGCGGCGTTAGGACATGGCATGAGCGTGTTGATGCACAGTATGGGCAGCGGTCCGCCGTGGCCTCGCTGAAGGGCAGCATGGGAAGTGGTCGTGCAGTCAACACAAACGAGATAACGATTGTCAGCGGGGAAAGGGTTGCGTCATTTGCTTATTTTATAATTTAAGCCAGGACGAGATCGCCTTCCAAACCGAGCTAGACCCACGCAGTGGACCATGACTCTTCTGCTTCGCCAGCATCGAATAATTCAGTCGATATAACAATATAACTAGAGATGGCATGAACTTCACGTGAACTGCGTGAACCAAAGTTCATGAACTTTCAGGGTCCAAGGAGGTCACACGAACCGTTTGTGAACCGTTCACAATCCGTTCATGAACATTATATTAGGTTACCTAATAGCTCGGGTCCAGCCAGACGACCGTTTCTCGCTCTCTGATTGGCTCAAGCCTCGCTCTTTAAGGTTTTAACCTTAACCCCGAGTTGGGGTACCAGTCTAGCTCATCATCCGTATCATCGTCATCTTCACTGTCGAGGTTGCCATAACAGTTATAGGGCTGATATGAGTAGACCAAATCAGCACTAGCTCGAAAGATAAACTGGACATGCATGCATTCGGGGCAACAAGCATGTGATGGTAGTGTCGGTCAAATTTTGCCGCAGCAGAGTTTTCAGGGATGAGATGACACCAAGATGAGCCACATTACATTTCATAGCCTTCTGTTTGAGCTTATCTGTGGACATGTTCTGCACATGACAGCAACCAGGATGACTTGACTCGCAAACATGAGAATACGACAAATGAGCTGGTTCCGTGCCTTTGGCTGGAACCCGCGAGAGTGTTTGATTAAAGTGAGCATATTATTCACTCCTCCGCCGGTGTCTGTTGTATGCTCTGAAGATAGTTTAACCGAGCAAATGTGATAAGGACGACATCGACACACCTGCAACATTTGCATCGCTCCAGCCCAACTGTATAGCCTGGACATCCATAATTTCTCCTGTCTGTGTCACATCCACATCTGTTGACCAGTCTATTATCAGAGGGGTGTCTAACATGTGTCTGAGCTCTGAAGAGGCGAAGCAGAAAGAATTATAATTGAAGTAGTGGCTAAACGGCGGTCTGCGGTGGCTGGGCTAATAGAAAATCTATTGATGTATTGAAGTTTATGAACCAGTTCACGTGAACGGCCGTTCGTGGGAAAGTTCATGACCTGCAGGTTCATGAACCAAAGTTTATGAACGTTCATGAACCGGTTCATGAACCGGCATGTTCATGCCCATCTCTAAATATAACCGGACAACTCTGCTGCATGACAGCTAACTAAAAAGCTAGTCCTCGTTGATCAATGAAAAACCGAAGGCAACCGAAGAACACAACAAGCACTCGCACGTGCACACCAAAGACACGGGAGGGGAGGACTCAACGAACGAACGGGGAACTAAGGGACGGAAGGCATAAAGCAAGAAGCAGACAACCCAAACTCGACCCGACAAATGAATGAAAGCAATGTGCCAAATGTGCGACAGGGCTATTGCCGCAAGCGATGGAAAATCCGCTTTAGATGTGGTGTGTGCCCCAAAACCACCTATTCACCTCATGAGGCCAGGATAAAGCGGAATCGTCAGATAGAAGGGATGGGATGACCTGACACACAGGACAGAGAATTAGCAGGAGAACATCCTCCGAAATCTCCAGTGACAAGCGTGAGATGTCAGCCAAAGTGAACTCGACAATGGGAGAACCAAAAATTCGGCGAACTCAGGGACAAGTTGATCATGTGATCACACAGTTTGGTTGCCGAGCGTGGGACTCCCGTGTTTGTCCGTTTCGACACTTTGTTGCGGACTGACACGCTCTTCGCGACGAAATTTGGTTTTTACCAAAGATGCTGGCGTCCAGACGTCTCGCATTCGCCCTCAGGCGTCAATCGGTGTGTCTTCTTTTTATTTGTTCTTGTAGAGTATTGAGATCCCTGGGTTTGGCCTTATCAGCTGAGGTCATACGCGACGAGTGCCAGTCCAACTGCTGCTTTTGCTGGGAAGAAGGATGCAGACGTGCGTTTTCTCTCATTATGTGTGGCACGGAACCCTCAATTTTTTTTCATTTTAGGGGAAATACACTGTTACGCTTATCCCTGGTGATGGTCCGTTGGTTTGACTCCCGAGGCCCGGACTGTTTTCATATCCCAACCCCCAGGCATTGGTCCGGAGATCAGCGAATCCATAAAGGAAATTTATGCGGCCGCTAAGGCATGTCTATGAAATCATTATAACCCTCCATGGTGTTAATAGCATGCAAGGTTCCCATTGTTTGGGAAGAGGTCAGTGTTGACCCCATCCTAGTGAATGGGAAAACCGTGATCCCAGAAGAGGCGATCGCTAGCGTTAAAAAAAACACTGTTGCCCTTAAGGGTGAGTAGGCTGGGGCCTTTTGTTGACGATGAACCCTGACAAGTTTACCTTCTAGGTCCGCTGGCCACCCCGAGTAGGTTATGTTTAAGTATATCTTTCTGCGCATCACGAGGCAAATTCACCCGCTCATAGTCGGAAAGGGACACGTATCACTCAACTTAACATTACGACGAACATTCTCTCTCTTTGCCAACGTTCGCCCGTGTCTTTCCATCAAGGATACAAGACTCCCTACGATAATGTCAACACTGTTCTCATCCGCGAAAACACCGAAGGCGAGTATTCAGGTATTGAGCACGAGGTATGCAAGTCATATCAGGCCTGGAGATCGTGATGGACACTCTTGGTCTAGGTAGTCGACGGTGTTGTTCAGTCAATTAAACTTATCACTCGCGAGGCATCCGAGCGTGTTGCTCGATATGCCTTCCACTACGCACGGGCCCAAAACAGACCACGAGTCACTGCAGTGCACAAAGCTAATATCATGTCAGTATCGACCATGGAATTTGCATGTTGTGGGTTTGCTGGAGTTTGTACTTAGGAAATTATCCGATGGGCTCTTCTTGGATGCATGCCGGCAAGTCTCGGGGGAATTTCCCGACGTCAAGTATGACGAGGACCTTCTAGATCGCGTCTGCTTACAAGTACGTGTCTCTCGCTCACGCTCACGCTGGAATCTAAATCCATCCCTTTAAGATCGTACAGAATCCTGCGCCGTATGCTGACCGCGTGATGGTGATGCCAAATTTGTATGGTAAGTATAGGTTCTTGGGCTATCTCCACCCGCCTGAATTGAATGTATCGTCCACTCCAGGTGATATCTTGTCTGATATGTGCGCTGGTCTCATCGGTGGATTGGGACTTACGCCATCTGGAAATATTGGAAAGGTCTGGCTTCTCATTTGGGACTATTGCTCGGTTTCTAATAACCGTCTTCAGGATGCTTCCATTTTTGAAGCTGTTCATGGTTCAGCCCCCGACATTGCTGGTACTTTGTTCCCGGGATAAAGTATCCCGACGCAAGGAGACTGACACCAATCTCCATAGGCAAGGGTCTGGCGAATCCAACCGCATTATTGTTGTCCTCGATGATGATGTTAAGGTAGAGGAGACCTGTCTTTCACTGCTTTGTAATGTTGACCAAAATCCCAAACCAGGCATATGAGCTTGGATGGATATGCCAAAAAGATTGAGGATGCTACTCTATCGGTCTGTTAAAAATCTGTTGCCTTAGCGTAATCACTAATTTTATCGCTAACCCCAGACAATTGCGGAAGGGAAATACATCACAGGAGACCTTGGCGGGAAAGCTTCGACGAAGGACTATACCAAGGCCATAGTCAGGAAACTCCCCTGAGCTTTGTATAATGTATTGTAGAACACATGATTTTGGAGGATCAGCGCCTCTCGAGTTTCTCCCTCTTGTTTGCTTTGTAGTGACCTGTAGAAGCCCTGACCAGTGGGTAGGTCCTTATAATGGAGAGTATACACACAGCAGATTTTTGGCGTGTTGTCAGTGACAAGCGCCCAGGGGTCCGAACTGGTCGCGGGGATTGCTTACATAATCTCAAGCATCACAATTGCGCTGATCCTTTCACCCCCTCATCACTTCCTTCCAACTTCCAAGCCACATCTGGCACTCACTTCCATCCTGCCGTACACTCCCCGCCGGGGCTCACATACCCATAAAAACCTGTAACTGTACGTCTAATCTAATTGTTCGCGTTCTGTGTCCGATTCCAACACAAACACGCGTCGTCAATCGCCTCATTGCTCACTGCTGGCTCACACACCCAGGATCGAACAGATCGCTTTGACCCGTAACCCGACGGAACTCTTCAGTAATATATCCAGATATCACCGGCCGTAACCTCTTTTAAAAATTCATTCCAGCATTCCAAGGTTTCACGATAAACGACATGTCTGACAATTCCAGCCCACCTTCTCAAGGAGCAGCCTTGCCTAAGAAAGATGACAAAAGACCCATCACTGGATCCCTTCGGGGATCGAAACGTCCCTCCTCCAACCCTCAAGCCACTTCTGGCGGTAACCTTCTCCTGCCCCAAGCACTGGTAACTCTGCGAAGCCTCGCCCGAATAATACGGGGGGAAAGAAGTCTTCGGCCTCTCCTTCTAATCCTGCGGCGAGGCTAGCCGCTGGAGAAGCTATTTCTCGTCCGTCCTCTGCTGACAGCCATGCAAGGAGCGGATCCAAGGACTCCAGGCCTCGCCATGGGCCCCGAAACAGCCAGAGCACGAGTGGCAAGAAACCTCAAACCCCTACTTCTACCTCTAGTCGAAGCAATAGTGGAGGCGCGGGTGCCAAATCTGATAATGCGCCCGATAATTCCTCCGGCCTTAGCGCTCTTCAACGCGTGATCACCGATCTCAAATCTATTGCTGTTCCTGCTAACCAACAAGGAGGGATTCCCGCAACAATACCAGTGCAAACCCCTCTGGTGTCTCGCCTTCGTTCCAACCCAGTGGTGGTCTCGGTCTGTCTGAGACCGCTCCTCGTCATCGCAAGTCTGCTTCCACGGGCAGCGGCAGCCAGTCTTACAATCCAGTTCACTTCGCTGCTCCCGCTTACTCGGCTCAACTCGGAGTCATGCAGGAAGATGCTGAAGATGCATATTCTCACGATTCAATTGATGATGTTGTTTATCACGATCAACCTGGCTTTACGCAGCCTGCTCCCGCTCCTCCCCAACGTGATCGTGTGGCGACTGGTCAGGCTCCCATGGGCTCATTCACAGCCCCAAGATTCCAAGCCCTGGCACAACAAGAGAGTGGCGAGAGTATCGGACCAAGCGGTCGCCCTCAATTAGCACCCAACTTCATGTTCGGAGGCAATCGTCGCAAGCCCTCTGATGATGATGGCGGATTCCAATTCCCTCAACACATCCCGACCTCGTGACTTCCACTTTTGGGACTTCTCCTCAACGTCGCCAGCCATCTGATGTACCGACAGGTGTGACTCCTCTTATGGCCGAGCAAGTGAGTCCCTTTTATGTGCCGTGAAGGTAGAGATTAACCATGTTCGCATTAGATTGCACTCCAGTCCCAGATCGAGGCTCTTCAACAACAGCAGCAACAGCTGTTGCAGCAGCAACTCGCCAATAATCAAGTTATGGCTTCTGCATTTTCCACTCAACCGATGGGGGGCATGCGAGGTGGTCACCGGCGCATTCAGAGTCAAGCTCCAATGGGCATGGGTATGGGTCACTTCGGAGCCAACTTCGGTCCATTGCCTGGAGCGAATTTTGGCATCGGTGCTGTAGGTGTTCCTCCGTTAGACGGCCAAGCTGGAATAGGTGGCAGCTTGCCTCGTGGTCATGGAAGGAGGCACAGCGTGAATGTCATCAATAAGAATACAAGCGAGGGAGGACAGAATTTGTCCCCCTCCTTTCCTCTTGAAGGATTTGATGATAATTTCCATCCACCGCAAGCTGGCGGCCATTCGCGCCAGCCCTCCCGTGCTGATCCCACTTTCAGAATGAGTTCGTAATTATTTTTTCCGCCTTGAGGCCGACGAGTACTGATCCAATTCGGCTTCACTAAGATGGATCAGGTACTGGCGCATTCGCGGATCTCGCCCAAGCTCAGGCACAATTGCAAAGCCTTCAACAGTTCAGGGCTGCGGCTGGAGGTCATCACCAGAAGATGCCTTCATTCAATTTTCCTAATATGCTGCCTAACATGGTGGCTGCTAACATGATGGGTCTCGGAGGTTACAACCTTCTGCAGCAGCAGCAGCAACAGTTCCAGGTACGACCCATTCAATCCCTCATCCATTTTAGCGATGTCGATCAATGCTACGTATAGTTGCAACTCCAACAACAGGCACAACAGCCTCAGCGCAAGTCTCTTTTCGCTCCATACCTTCCTCAGGCATCCCTCCCTCCCCTTCTTGCCGCTGGGAAGCTCGTCGTTGGTATACTGCGAGTTAACAAACGCAACCGTTCTGACGCATACGTCGCAACTGAAGTTTTGGATGCGGATATCTATATTTGTGGCTCCAAGGACCGCAATCGCGCCCTTGAAGGGGACATTGTTGCTGTGGAACTCTTGGATGTGGATGAAGTTTGGGGCACCAAGAAGGAGAAAGAAGAGAAGAAGCGTAAGAAGGAAGAGAATGCTGCATACGATTCCAAGGCCGCCGCCACGAAAAAGAACGACAAGAAAAAAGACGATGTTGAAGTGGAAGGTCAGGGTCTCATCCTTTTCGAAGACGAAGAGTGAGTAGTGGGCTCCATGCAAATATCGTGGCGTTGATTTGGTTGTGTGACAGAGTGACGGATGAGGTCAAGCCTCAGTTTGCGGGTCACGTCGTTGCGGTAGTGGAGCGCATGCCAGGTCAACTCTTCTCTGGTACCCTGGGCCTTCTTAGACCTTCCTCTGCTGCCACTAAGGAGAAACAAGAGGCAGAGCGCCGTGAACGCGAAGGAATTCGTGAAGAGGATGAGAAGAAGCAGCCCATTGAGAGGCCCAAGATTGTTTGGTTCAAGCCTACCGATAAACGGGTTCCTCTCATTGCCATTCCCACCGAACAGGCGCCCCCCGATTTTGTTCAGAATTCCGAGGCATATGCTGATAGATTGTTTGTTGCCTGCATCAAGCGCCATGTAGGTGTCAGCAATCGACCGCTACGCTTTCCGCTCCTAACCTACTTAATATAGCCTATCAGTTCTTTGCATCCTTTCGGCACTCTCGTTGAGGAGCTTGGTCCTATTGGAGATGTTGAAGTGGAAACCAGCGCCTTGTTGAAGGATTGCAACTTCCCTACTGAAGAATTTGCAGAGAATGTGATCAAGTGCATACCCCCAGTCCCCTGGACGTGAGTGTATAGATTGGCCTGTCCATTAGTTGGTCCTCACCCACGTTCACAGCGTTCCTGAGCGTGAATATGAGACACGCCGTGATCTTCGCGAAGAGCGCATCTTTACTATCGACCCTCCACGCGCAAAGGACCTCGACGATGCTCTCTCCATCAAACGCAACGATGACGGGACATCCGATATTGGCGTCCACATTGCAGATGTCTCACATTTCGTCAAGGCGAATACTCCTCTTGATCGTGATGCTCGCAAACGTGCTACTAGTGTTTACCTTGTCCAACGAGCAGTTCCTATGCTTCCCCCTACCTTGAGTGAGGAGTTGTGCAGTCTCAACCCTGGTCAAGAACGTCTGGCCTTCAGCGTCATTTTCACTGTAACCGAGGATGCCCGAGTTGTAAATAAGTGGTTTGGCAGGACCATCATCAAGTGAGTAGCAGAGATCGGTTCCCTAGTAGCCTAGCACTTGATCTAAACCATATTGTGTACCTAGGTCTGCTGCGAAACTTTCCTACGATGAAGCTCAGGCTGTCATTGAAGGGAAGAGTCTGGACGCTTCCAAATTGTTTGCTCACACGCCATCCGCTGTCGAGGAGGACATACGTCTCCTAGACGTAAGTAAAAAGACCCGTCCAAAATGAAGCGTGTGTTATTTATTGTATCATGTAGAAATTCGCGAAGGAACTCAGGGCGCGTCGTTTCGAGAATGGGTGTCTTCGCATGGAAAAGAATAAACTTAGCTTTGATCTCGACGCTAATGGAGCACCTATCGATTGCCAAAACTATACCGCTACCGATGCGACTGCTGCTGTCGAAGAGGTTCTTTCCTTCGTTGTTGCGCTTCTTCCTTACTGATTCTTTCTTTGTCGTCCAGTTCATGCTGTTAGCTAACATTGCGGTCGCTCAGCAGATCGCTTTCCATCTGCCCGAGCAGGCTCTTCTTCGCAGGCATGAGGCCCCCATCGAGCGTCGCATCGTACGTTAATACAGCTTTATCCCCCTGACCCCCACTCAAGTTTCGTTGTAGAAAGCGTTTGTCCAACGAGCAGGTCGAATGGGTTTCAAAATTGATGCGTCGTCTGCTGGTGCTCTTCAAGAGAGTTTGGCTGCTATCGATGGTCTGGAGAAACGCGACATTCTTGAATTCCTTTGCGCGAAGACAATGCATGGCTCAAAGTACTTTTGTGCTGGAATGCTGGATATCGCCAAATATGGACATTATGCATTGAACATTCCACTGTACACACATTTCACGTCTCCAATCCGTCGTTACGCCGATATTATCGTCCACCGCCAATTAGAGTCTGTCCTTACTCCTGGTATTATCATTTGCGTTGCCGTCTGTCTACCACCTGCTCACCCTTTGTCATAGGAACGGAACCAAAGTTCGCTATGGATCGAGATTCCGTCGCTAAGGTTGCCCAGCAGTGCAATGTGTGAGTGTGTCCGGCTTGTGTTGTCGTATGGCTATTAAACCATGGTTCCCTTATTAGTAAGAAAGACTCTGCCAGATTGGCTCAAGAACAATCGAACCACTTGTTCCTGTGCCTCATGATCTCAGATCTTACCCAGCATTACGGCCCCGTGATCCGTCAGGCGAAAGTTGTGAATGTTTTGGACGCTGCTTTCGACGTCCTGGTTCCTGAGTTTGGCATCGAGAAGCGTGTTCATGTCGATCAGATGCCGATTGAAGTATATTTTCCCACCTGTGCCGCTTAGTGCTGTTCACTAAATCATCTACATTAGAACCACGTATTCGATGAGCACTCATACACTCTGTCAATCTATTGGTCGGACAAGGATGTGATCTCTTGGCTTGCGGAACACAGCGATGATGAACACCTCAAGAAAGTGAAACAAACCGCGGAGCAGCACGCGGCCAAAATGGAAGTGGCATCACGTTCTGTCCACGACGAGAGTGCGTTGTTCGAAGAGGATGAGACTGAGGATGAGGATGAGGTCGTATTGAAGCGCGCCGATGGACCAGCCCAGAGGTGGCCGTTACCAAGACTGAGACGTCCAATCAGCGCCTTCTGTCCGCAGCGAAGGTCCCGCCCAAGTTCGAGGGTTTGAGGACTCTTCCAGCGGGTCATCACGTTCAAGATATCAAGGAGTTAATGACCGTTCCGGTGCGATTGCTAATTTCCGCACGTAATTCGCGAACTGACAAGTTGTAATAGGTTATTGTCACTGCGGATTTGACGAAGAGTCCGCCCGTAGTCAAAGTTTACAGCGTCAACCCCTTCGCGACGGAGCAGAGGAAGTAAATCAACATTCCAATCACTTCATTTCCCGCTCCTTCGTATCGCCAATCATTACTTTGTAACAATTTCACCGCGCCCCTTCCGATTTCTCCACAACTGCACCCTCAATTCTGGTTTCTTCTGGTTTCGTTGAGCTCTGATACGTTGATGTGGTGCCGTACACCACTACCCTTTCACCCCCTTCCACGAAACAATACCTGTTGCCTTACGTTTCCCGCCCACGGGCTAATTACGGCTGTGTATGACCTGACGTCTGCTAATGCAAATCTACGACGTTTCTTAGCGTAGATAGGTGATAGTTTGGCGGAGAAGAGCGAACACACGCAAATTTGTGATTGAACAAAATGAGGCCATGACAGGTCGTGAAATTGAGAAGACGAAGCACAGAGCGAACAAACACTAATGGATACAGTTGTCTGGGCCCACAAGATATGACAGAAAGGTGGAAAAAAGAAATTTTAGGGACAAGCGAGTGGAGTGATGGGGGTGAACGATTGGATGAACTGATTAACACGAAATGTCCAGACTGAGGTAGGGAAACAACGGAAAGCAAGGAGTCTATCAAGCGGGATGGTACACGAAAGCAACAGTAAGAAAACAAAATGATCGAGGTGTCGCTGCCCAGGAACGGCGATAAGCCTGGAGCTCAAGAGGTCATATCCTTCCATCCTTCGATGGGCTGAGCTGCACATGGCGAGAGTTCATACTTCTCGAACGAGGTCTAGAAGCGAGAGCGGAAAAAGATGGTGGAAGCTCGAGGGCGAAAAGATCTGAATCAGGACGCGAGGGACCAGTCTCTGGGTGGAAACTCGATACGTCGATCTGTGCTGTCGACCGGACCCAGTTTGGACAATTGGATTTTTGGGGTGCAGAAGAAGGGGAAGGGGAATGTTTGGATGGGAGGTTGAGTGGTGAGGTTGTGGGTGGAGAGACCAATATAGGTTTTGTTGGAGTCTTGGCTTGTGCATCCTCTGTGGGAACATCGAGTTCAATGAGCGTGTGGAGCTCGTTCGAAGTCGTGTCACTCCCAGCACTAGGGCTATGTGTGTGAGCACTCTTACTCACGCAAGTCATTTCTGACTTCGAAGAGGATGCACTACTGGTACCTCGACTCAAACCCAACTGCCTATTCTGCTGTCTTCGGAGTATCTCTTCATCACAGAGCTTCTCGAGCGTGACCATACCCAAAAACCTCGCTTCCTCTCGCAATTCAAACAAAGCCTCCATACGTGCGGCGGAGGATGCAGGCATTTGTAATAAACCACGAGGGAGGGAAGGACGGGCGGAAGCAGCAGCTGTCACGCTTCGCAAAAACGCGAGAACGTGTATATACGGTGAAGAGGGACGATCCAAGAAGATGTGCATGCGGGGAGGGGGAGAATACAATTGTGTATCTCCCCTTGAGCCCTTCCTCGGCAGCGGGAGCGCAGAGGCACGAAGACCCACTGCTTCTTGGTGCTCGTGGAAAGCAGCAGCGAATGGAGACGTCGGGGAGGGAGGGGGGCTTGGGCTAGCGACTGAAGGCACGATTGTTGTCATATACTCTGACAATCGGAGGGGATCGCCGTCAGAGTGTGAATCGTCGTTGTCAATGTCGAGGACGCAGTCTCAAGGGAAACCAGTTGTTGAGTAGCTGGAGCCTCAGGATTCAGGCATGGCGCAAGGAGCACAGGTGAAAATGGTGGGGGAGGATCCATAAGAGGAATGGGTCTAGGAACCGGCGGTGGACTGAATCCGGAGATAGGGCGGAAGCTGGGGAGCGGTGGCAACTCAATGCTCGTCTTTGCAGGTGAGGCTGAACTCTTTAATGCGGAACGAAGGGGGGAGGAGGACGCCTCTGCAGAGGAGGGTACGTCCGGAATCGGGGCGGCAGGCGGAGGACGTTTTGGTTTTGGGGGAGTATTCGTACGAGCAAGGCTGGGGGAACTCTTCGATGCAAAAGCATTTCGCATCACAGGAGTGGGGCTGGGAGTTCGGGCGGTGGTGGCGCAGATGAGTCTTTGAGTGGGCTAGAAGGAGGAGAATCGAAGGAGTAGCAGTTCCGACCAAATTCCTGATCATCAAGATCTGTGGAGGGAGACCGGACATGTGCCAGAGCTTCGTCGGGTGTACGAACGACCTGAGCACCCATCCCTAACGTCCGAGAAATAGCAGTCTTGAAGCGCTGGGTGGCACCAAAGTTATCGAGGGCTGAGCCGATTATAGGCTCAGAAATTCTTACCGGCTGTGGCGCCGGCGATGGGCCTTGGTTTGATGACGAATTTGACGACACTTTGCTTAGCCAAGATGGCCTTGGGATAGCCGGAAAGGCTGGTTTCTTCTTAGTGATAGAGCCATGGTCGAAGAACGAGGATGGGGCCCCAGGAGGGGACGGAGGAGGGGAGACGTCGAAAGTCGAAGTGGTTGAATAAATCGATGTCACAGACATGCTCTGAGGCGAATGCACCGACATGGTCGATGATGAGGGGCAAAAACGAAACGGCTTGAAACGAGAGAGAGAGGGCGGTTTTTGTAGGTTGCAGGCCTTTTGAGGAGTGGCAGCATTGTGAAGGACAACAAAGCCTTTGCAAGGTTTGAACAATAGCAAGGGCGTGAGACAGTGGCTGTGCACATGCACAAAGGGAGAAGGTGATCGATTATGTAATCAAGAACAAAACCCTTGGCAACGAACAAACTTCTTCCACACAAAAGCCAGTCAAAAGCCGCGTGGAGGATTGTGGTGATGGCCACAGCATTCTATTACATTGGAGGAGGCCAAAAGTGGTGGGCATTACAAAGCCAGAGGGGATGCGCCAACGGTCACAAGACTTTTTTCGCGACTCGATAACTATGATAATGATGACAATACGCGCAACAATGACTCAGTTCCCACACTCACGTAGAACCAAAACCAGCTATCTTGTAAGCCACGCCTCCACATCAACCTGCGCTTCACCGATTTGCGAAGCGGCACCAAACCTTCTCAGCTACTGTACTGTCATGGGAGGCCGACGATCGAATGACATGGGTTTCAAATGAGTGTATACAATTGTTGGCGGCTTGGGCCAAGAGCATCCGGGCTACTGATCTAAACAATGCAATAAGTCTCAACCGAGAAGCAATCCAAAGCTGTACGGCCCCCAATGCCCATCAGCACCGCAATGGCCAATGCTGCGTCAGATATGTCTTGTCATTGGATCTTTTAGAACAAACATCCTTTGATCCTCGGCACCTCGCTCTCACATGCACAAGCCTAATGATCCCTATCCCTGGCATTTGGGCCGGCGTACTGATACGCCACCAGAGCTCCCGAGCGGTTATCACGCCACCCATGCAGTCGAGTTTGCAAGGAATCCTGCAAAGATGATACGGCTTTAGAACCCTTGTGCCCGGAGAGCCCACAATTCGGAAGGATTTGTCTCCGAGCCTATAGACACTGAATAATTTGCACAGGGAGAAAAATCTGTGGGTGGCAAGGTCGGTCCAGGACGTCGGTTGAAGTCTTTCCCCCACGCTCCAAATCGGTTCGCCGACTCCCGCCAGCGTACCTAATGGATATTCGCTCGATCAGCACATTCAACAATCCGTCTCATGGCTGTCCTCTGTAGGGCAGCGGAGGGAGAAGTTGCAGATCCGGATGCGAGGCTCTAGGCATCTGCCTTTGCAGTATACTCAGTGCACTTGCATGTCTCCATCATCATTCCGGGACTCCGAATCATTTCCTGAGCCCATTTAGCTCACGAATTAGGCTCTCCACAGCTGCGCCTTGTGGAACTTTACTTTGGTTTTTTTCTGTCGCGGTGGCCCCTCCCATAACCTGACCCCTATATGAACGTACAATAGCTTCGCCGCAAAGATCTTGGAGCGAACGATTGAATAACCAGTTGCGCCACTTACCATCAATCTTCCCTTGGAACGATCGGGTAGATGCTCGATTCCTATATTTTGGACGTATCCCCCTGGAACCTCTTGTCCCCGGAATAGAGATATATCAAGCCCAACTTCGCAAGCTGCATGACGATGCATCTTCTCTCGGATACTGACGAGTTCGTTTGCGGATGCATCCCTACACCGATTCATTCGATATATGACCTCCAATCATCTTCGCCGGGACTTCGGGCCCCATAAACCGCGGCGTGATTACGAGTTCATCGGTTACCCCAGTTGGGCATTCGGTCAGAGGCGCCGACGACATCACTGTTTGTATGCCTTGGGGCGAATGCGATGCGTGTGGAATGCAAGCTCCACTCCTGGTTACGAACACGGTTAAAGCGAGTGATACATAGCAATTCGAGTGCGTACCTTCCTGGCTCTTAGAACCCACTGCGTGGGCATGTATGTGCATCTGGCATCATTGGGGTCATGGAGATGTCTGAAATATGCCTAGTGAAGGTGCGGAAGTGGAATTCCGTTTGAGATCGTGCGTCCTTCCAGCGAGCGGGGTTCTGGCCCAAACCCTTTGGAACAATATACGAATCGCTGCTACGCCACCGCCACCACTGAAAGTCAAGCCTGCTCTTAGATGATGAACCTTGACTGAGGTCCGAAACACGGCCATTCAAGTCATTAATCATTACTCCACATATGCACAATGTACATTACACGGGGACTTGTGGTGAAACTCAAATTATGCTTCGCTGTTCGTCTCTATACACTTACGGCTCAATGATTCATGGTGGGTTTCCTCTCTAGCTCCTTGAGTATAAGTTTATTTGTCGCCTCGGGATTGTCCAAATATACTAAAAAAAATTAAAATAGTTATGGTGGCAGCATCTAACAGGAACGAGGTCGACAGCCTACGCACAATGATGTCCAGCACCAGGAATGATATGGAGTCTTCCATCCGGATTGCCAGCTTTCTTCATATTTTCAACAGCTTGCCGACCACCCCATGGATCCATCCAGTCTTGATCGCCATCTGCCAGAAGTCACCATGAATAAAGCTCACGAAGAAGACGGGGGGGGAACCTGTACGCACAGATGAAAGATACTGGTATCTTGAGATCATGTACGCGGTCAACTAATGGTAACCTGGCATGCGCACCCGGGGCAAGTAGGTGCGCTGAATCCAACTCGATGAATAAGGATCGAACGAGAGACAACAGAGAAGAATCCACACGCACATACGCAATACTCCCCGGAACCTCTAGCAACAGTGATGTGCCAGATATAGTCATGCACATCTCGTACCTCGTCATCGCCCAGATGTCCAAACCGACGAGAGGAGTACTTCCCAACAACCATAGGGCCCCAAAAAGCCATTCTCCTCACTATCGTGAAGGGACTCCACCCTTGCTCCCATGCCCACAATGCAAACCTCGTTAATGTAGTTGGATTCTGTCTCCACTTTGACTGATGCCGAGCGTCTACTTCATGTTTCGAAGGTGTCCGAGCGGGATCAGTATTTCGACCCGTATCAGCTCCCTCTGGTGTCGTTTCGCTAAGTTCCTGCTCCACCGCGAGAGAATACGAGTCATGTGGAACACCAGCTGAACTCAGCAAAATCAGTCTAGACACGCGTTGGGGGTACCGCAATGCATATGCTGTGGAGAGGTATCCACCAAGGGAGTGGCCAATTAGATTCATCTTCTCGATACCCATGGTTTGGCGCCACTCTTCAAGTGATTCGATGAAGAAAGATTCGGCCTGGGCCACACGAGACTGGACGTCGTCTTTATTATACTTGATGCTGGGAAGTTGGGGCGTGCGCTACGGCCCATGCCCAGCCAGTCAACGGCGAAGAATCGCCGAGGGCAGACGAAGAAGAGGAGTTGGACCTTTTTCGCGTGGATGCACTAGTCACCCATTTGGATAATGGCTCGAAATTATGGAAAAAAAATCCTATCCCTGCGCCGTATCCAGGAAGCATGACTGTCGCCTCGCCCCCTTGAATAAGGGTAGCGCCTGAACTCTTATCTGATGATTGTCCAGAATATTATTGGGGATAATAGACAGGGTGTTGAGGTATTTCTTTGGATCAGAAGGGAGGTGTACTGGAGCTACTGTTGCTGTGACGCCAAACGATCTAGGAGATGGAGAGGTGGGAGTGGCGATCAGCTCAGTGTCCGACAGGGTTTTGCATCTATCGAGCGAGTTGGGCCGAGATGAAACAAAGAAGGGGATACGTCTAAATAGCCGTTCTTCGGAAAGGGCAGATTGTTCCTCGCTGGTCGCCCACCATGATTTCAAACTGGCTGCATGGGGACTTCAGCGCTTGACTTTAATTCATAGGAAGACAACTCACAGGAAAAGGTGGTAGGTATTTCCCGAGAGGGAGAAACGATAGGAGGGACATCAACGAGGACGCCAGTGCCGCTACTAGCCGACGAAGAAGATTGTGGGGTTGCGACCATCGAGGATAGCCGACTCCAAGCTGAAACTGTCCGCAAGGAAGACGTGGCGAGAACAAGAGGACGGTTCAATGTGTCTACAGAAATGGACTGACACTCGATTTTTCCCGGCTTTATAGTGGATGCAGGAGGATCTCGCGAGGACTGCAGGAGGTGACGAAGCCCGGCAGTGCCCTCGGCTGGCATTCATTCAGAATTCAATTTGGATCAGCGTGGGAATCCCACGGCCGCGCTTACAGGGTCAGTTGCTCCGAAATTACGTATCGTCCTGTGGAGCACCGCGTGGGATAATACATGTAGACTGCGATGCAATGCGAGTCTTCTAGTGGATCGCATAATCATCCGCAGCAAGCTAGGAAAATGGTGCAAAAGCTTCTAGAACGATATTACACGAATGAAACTCCAGCGACATCGGGGAAAGCAATGTAAAGCACTCGGGGGCGTTGACGCAGAAGTCAGAGACAACCGCTAAAGCTCGTTGACAGCACCCCGTAGTGGCTGGTGGTATATCCTCCAAGAAATTATCGTAGCCGAAATTGCGCCCAGAATAATCCCGACTACATTCACGACAGTGTAGTCTCCATGAAGTGTATTCTTCGCAAACACATCGATGGGTCGGAGGATCAGACCGAACAGACCAGCAATGCAATTAAGTAGTCCATACACAGTTCCGAAGGTTTCATAACCAAAAGCCTTCCCGATGTAATCGCTCACTGGAATTTGAATGAAACGGTCAGTAGAACCAACCACAACGTGAAACTGGATCTTACGAAATGTATATATAAGTGGTCTAAGTACGACGAAGATCGCGATAGATGTTAGTTGCATTGGAGGACTAGGCATGATGCCTAATACCCCATAAAGGATACCCGAGAAGAATATGACAAGTGAGGTAAATCCGACGCCCTTCTTGTCTAGAATCCAACCGATGATCGGAACTCCTGTCACCGTCACGTCAGTGACGTCAGGACCAAGGGAATCGCAAAGAGTGTAGGGAAAGCGTCCATACCAACAACACCCCCTAAAGGCAATAGCACTGTGAAACTGGTAGCGACGCTCTCAGCGAGAGCATGGTCTTTAAGATAGAACAGCATTTGTTGGAAGACTGTTTGGATGAAATAATTGATGCGTGTCCTGAAGAGAAAATGTATAAGTGTCGGGCGAGGCGTTTTCAACAAAAGCACTTGCATGTAGACACAGAGGAAGAGAACGATGAGCCTATTCATGTCACATCATGCAAGTCTGAGTTCCCCCCATGGCAGATAATCGGTCGCGAGAAACACACCAGTAATAACTCGACAATAACTGTTCCCGGACCGGTTTCCCTGTCATAACCCCGGTAAATGGTTCGCGCACCGCGATTTCGCCATCGTGTTCAGAGTCACGAGGATCGTCATTTCCCTTCATCATGGGACTACCCTCAGGGAGGAGGGGGGAATTCTCGTCGGCGGCACTGACAAAGTCCCTACATTCAGTCTCTTTAAAGTCGCCTTCTTTATAAGAATTCTGCGGTCCGAGGGCAATTTGCTCCATGATCGCACTAAGAAACAGAGATGTCTATCAGGAGGGCCACCCGCCCACCCATCGAAAGAACTCACAGAACGGGGATCGAGATATAGCCCCAGAAGAATGAGCGAATTGAAATCTCCTGTCTGCACAAAGGAAAGTGTCAGCCATTGAAATTTCGCGATGCTTTGGTACCGTCGCTCACATTTCATCTATTGCCCGGTAAATAAGGTAGGGAAACGCACTGCAATTGAAACCCCCAATTATCAAGCTTAAAATCAGACCAGAGCGTGTCGGGAAGGTGTTGGAAAGGTGGAACGTGCTAAGATAAATCGTAGGGCCTCCGATAGACAACAAAATATATCCGCTGTTTATGAGATTGAATGGCGGTGAATTTGAAGAGCGAAGATCCGATACGTTACAAGTAATATGAATCAAACCCTAACAGACGAAATCAATCCACGTCTAAATCTTCGGAGAGATACTCACAAGGTGTCACCACCTCTAAACCAAAGAAGAAGTTACCCAGCCCGAAAACTGCGGCCCCAAGGAGCGTAGTGAGTTGGGGCCCTACCCGATCGAGAAGCACGCCTATGGGTAAGCAAAAGACATTGGTCACAACAGCAGCAAGGGTAAACATGAAGTTGAGTTTCAGGTCCTAAAAATCAAAGTAAGCATCTAGTGTTCTGCGATCAATGTCGCCAAGATCGACTTACACGTTCGATACACATGTGCGAGGGATCATTGGATTCCCGTCACTCGCAGTGCAAAGCTCACGGTATACTCCTATTTGAGCGCCTTCAAGTTTTAATCTACCCAAATTCACACGTTGAGCGCTTGCCTTTCTTGATCAACACAGGTTTTAACGCTGAGCGATTTTGAACAAACATTCAGCACCAGACGAATGGCACAGGCTGACGCCCCAGCATACCAGCGAATCCAAAAACAACACCCGCAGTTGTGAGACTGATCAGACCAAGGTCGGTGCCCAATTTAGCTTTGGCCTACTCTAACAACCCCCCCACCAGAAATCGTACCAGAATATCACTGCACAAACAATCTGGGCAAGTCTCAGAGCTCTTGATGGGATATTCAGCAGAGACATGGGTGATGAGAAGGGGTGCTCCAGCCAGAGGTGCTTTGTTTTGTTTGTTATATTAAACCTGCAAACTTCAGGAAGGGTGGGAGCCTCGGGATAAATAGAGTAAAACAGTGAGAATACATATGCACGTCTCATCCACTTTTCGTTCGAGCGAAGCCCAACCATATTCCTCCGTGTTTGGATATTTGTGTTTCCGGTGCCAACATTGGACCTCTTGGGGTTTCCCTACTACTCGATCTCTACAGACCTTTTCTCGTACGCTTCGCTCGTATTTAACTAGAAGCCTGCCAGAGGTCCACAAGGCTCAGGTCTCCGTCCCTGCCCCGGCGCAGACCCCGGTGCCCGTTGCAAAGAGGGCACTCCAGGAGGTCGTGGTCCCCTGTTTCAATGAGTGCACCGGGCCAGTGAATCGGGGACCTGAGGACAATCAGGGCCTTCGTGGTGACCAAAGAAATTCCTCGGTCTTGCGAATTCGTCACTCAAAAATCAATACATCTAATATTGCGAAGTCATAGAGGCTAGACATCAATACTGTCAACACGTTCGCCATGTCCATGTCGGTGTCGATATTATGGAATGAGCTACCGAATCATTGGCCGAGCTTGCGAGGCGTTTGTTTACAGTGGGGTTCGTTTTTTTTTCCGTGGGAAGCGCGTTGTGGAGTTGCGCATCGTCACCCGTGGACTTCATCGGATCCAAATGTACTTCTCAACCGCGCGAAGGCGTTGCAAAGCTCGGCCATCCAGTTTGAGGGAAACCTCATAACAATTGTAGCTGGTACAATGTGTTGTTATGATGATTTTGCACAGATTCGCAATTTCCACAACCGGCGCGATCTGGTCACAACTACATCAAATCAGGATAGTGCAGTGGCTGCAACGCAATGTGAGCCCTCTAGTGCATCGGATCGCACAATCACCCGCAACAAGTTTGATGTAAAGCTTCTAGGACGACGAATGAAACTCCAGCGACATCAGGGAAAGCAATATATAGCCTCGGGGCCGTAGCGCAGAGGTCAGAGACAACCGCTAACGCGTGTCAACAGCGCCACGTGGTGGCTGGTGGTGTATCCTCCAAGAGATTATCGCAGCCGACATGGCGCCCAGAATAATCCCCAGTACGTTCACGACAGTATAGTTCCCATGAAGCGTATTCTTCGTAAACACATCGATAGGCCGGAGGATTAGACCGAACAGGCCAGCGATGCAATTAAGCAGCCCGTAAACGGTTCCGAAGGTTTCAGAACCAAAAGCCTTGCTGGTATAATCGCCCACTGAAATTTGAACGAAAAAAGTCAATGGAACAACCTACCACGACGCGAAACTGGATCTTACGGAATGTGTACATAAGTGGTCTAAGGACGACGAAGATCGCGATAGATATGAGTTGCATTGTAGGGCTGGGCATGATGCCCAAAACCCCATAAAGGATGCCCGAAAAGAATATGACGAGTGAGGCAAATCCAACGCCCCTATTGTCTAGCATCCAGCCGATGATCGGAATTCCTGTCATCGTCACGTTAGTGACGTCAGGCTCAAGGGAATCGTGAAGAGAACAGCGGAAGCATCCATACCAACGACGCCTCCTAAAGGCAATAGCACTGTGAAGCTGGTAGCGACGCTCTGGGCGAGAGTATGGTCTTTAAGATAGAATAGCATTTGCTGGAAGACTGTTTGGATGAAATAGTTGATGCGTGTCCTGAAGAGAGAGATGTGTAAATATCGAGCAAAGCATTTTTCAATGGAAGTACTTGCATGTAGACACATAGGAAAAAAACGATAAACCTATTTGTGTTACATCATGCAAGTCTAAGTCCCCCCCATAACAATAATGGGTTGCGAAAAAACACACCAGTAATAACTCGATAGTAACTGTTTCCGGACCGATTTCCCTGCCATAACCCCAGTAAATGGCTCGTGGACTTTTTCGTCATCGTGTTCAGGACTGCGAGGACCCGCTTCATCTCCCTTTATCCTGGACCATACGAGGTACCCTCAGGGAGGAGAGGGGAAATCTCGTCAGCGGCACTAACGAAGTCCCCTCTGACAGTACATTCGGTCTCCCTAAAGTCGTCTTCTTTATAAGAGTCCCGCGGCCCGAGGGTAATTTGCTCCATAATCACACTAAGAGACAGAGGTGTTCAACAAGGTCATTTCATCTGCTCATCTCAAGAACTCACAGAGTTGGAATCAAAATATAGCCCCAGAAAAATGTGCGAATCGAAATCCCTTGTCTGTACAAAGGAAAGTATTAGGCGTTGAAATCTCGCGATACCTTAGCATCTTTGCTCACATGTTATCTATTGTTCGATAAATAAGGTAGGGAAACGAACTGCAATCGAAAGCTCCGACGATGAAGCTCAAAATTAGGCCAGAGTGTCTCGGAAAGGCGTTGGAAAGGTGAAATGTGCTAAGGAAAATCATAGGGCCTCCGATGGACAACAATACATATCCGCTGTTTATTAGATTGAACGACAGTGAATTTGAAGAGTGAGATTTTGATACGTTACAAGTAATACGAATCAAACCCTAAACAAGCTAAATTAGTTAACATCTCTCGACTACGAGAGGCACACTCACAAGGCGTTACCACCTCTAACCCGAACAGGAAGTTGCCTAGTCCGAAGATTGCGGCTCCAAGAAGCGCAGTGAGTTGGGGCCCTACCCAATCCAACACCACACCATTGGGCAATGCAAAGACATTTGAAACAACAGCAGCAAGGGTAAACATGAAGTTGAGTTTCAGGTCCTAGAAATGAAAGTAAGCATCTAGTGTTCTGCAGTCAGTGTTTGCCAAGATCGGCTTGCCCGTTCGATACACGTGTACGAGGGATCATTGTCATGCCCGTCGTCTGCTTTGCAAAGCTCGCGGTATACTCCTATTTGGGCGTGTCCAAGTTCAATCTATCCAGAATCACACACCGAGCAGTGTGGGACGCTTGCCTTTCTTTAGCAATATAGGTTTCAGAGCTAAACATCCAAGTGAATCAGGCCCATTGATCACAAATGAATAATACAAGCCGATGCCCTAGCGTACCAGCAAACCCAAAAATAACACCCGCAGTCGTAAGACTAATTGGACAAAACCGATATCCAAATTAGCGTCGCTGAACTCAAACCCCACCAGAATCGTACCAGAAAAGTACTGCACAAACTATCTGTGCAAGTCTCAGACCCCTCGACGGAATATCTAAGGCCAGAGCCATGCGTGATGAGAAGACGCGCTTTCCGCCAGTCGCGCGATGACACCGGAGGGTAAGAAAATCCCCACGCCCTTCATTTGGGACGAATTAGGAACTATCAGGCACGCGACATTCGAATTTTGATTGCGACAGGTCTTGATCGTTGACAAGGTACAGTAAGTCAGGGCGACAATTTAACTTTGCAAAGCGCTCAAGTTCCCGGTCTCCACACTCCAGCTTCTTGGCTCAACTTCTCTTCAGAGAGGCCACACTGGATTAGGTAAGCGGTGACTGCTAACCTACACAATACGTATATAACTAGCGCTGCTAACTGGAGTTGTATCGAGTCCTTTGGCCAGTGGCCTCCTGTTTTATTAGTGAGTTTTCCAGCCTTTTAGCCCCATTGTTGGTCTTGCGGACCTCACACTCATCAATCGAAGCCGCCTTTCCATCCGCTTCTCAGGTATGGGAGCCGACAACCTGCCTGAGTGGCTCAAGAGATTCCAGGAGGACGAGAAACACCGCACTTCTGTGTTGAGGAAGCTGAAATATAGGGAAGATAAGAGAGTGCAGTATAGGACGCAGGCGATCTCGCATGAGCATTCTGAACATGGGGTGATCGCTCGAATCTGCATGGAGCCCTCCTATTCGTGCTTACATTCTACGTCTTAGATCGATGAGGCAGGACTGCAGTCTTTCTACTCTGTCCAAATGGGGCAAAGGAATATCGCGCTGAATAGGTATTTCGCCATAGAACCATACGATCGCGGGTGTTGTATGGTCAATAGTGGCCCATCCGGCGGAGAGCAGGTTTACCTCAACGGGAATTGGGTCAGAGAGCGTGCTGGCGGGATGTGGTGGCTGGCTACGCAGGTGCGTCTCGATTTTTTCATACATTAAACCTTCTTCTCAATTTTTTGGGATTGGATGTTCTTTACGCAGGCGCCACTGCCGTCCACTATGTATTCGTTCTTTGCGCTTTGTACGCCGCTCACGCCTCCCCATCAACGAATCAGGACGATTGTGCGGCTTACGGTAGATATAGAAAGAGGGCGGCGGAAGGCGCATCCTTATATTCCTAACGAACCTGGGGATGGATTCCGGTTCACTCCACCAACCGGAACGACGGACACTTCCAAGACTCCACCCACGATCGAAGTGACGCTTCTGTCTAGGGAAACCTTAGAGGACGCCCAATTGATCCAGAGCACACTTCAAGTCCGACTTGTCCCACCGAACGCATCATCTGCCAGCAATGGCCATGACGGAGCTGACTTCGGAAGTATTGTGAAGCACTTTCATTTTGACGGCTGGCCAGATCATGGGTTGCCGAATACCGCAGGGCCGATCATCCACCTTGCAAAAGAAGTAGACAAGGCCAATCGGGCACCTTGTTCTGTCACCACCTCATCGGGTGGGAACAGTATCATTGACACGGCTTCACCGCCAATATCATTGGCACCGTCGTCGCCAGAGGTCTTATCATCGATAGCACCCATCCTGGCGCACTGCAGTGCTGGGATCGGTCGCACAGGCACATTTATTGCTATCTCGTCTGTCCTTCGAGCAAATGGACTGCTTGATCGCACGGGTGATCAATTGGACCCGTCTCCGCCACCCTCTGCACACTCTCCATTGGGTGAATTAAACGGCACGGATCTGAAGGCGGACATCATCGCACAGGAGGTAGATTCGCTGAGAGAACAACGGCCAGGGATGTTGGAGTGGCCTGAGCAGACGGAGTTCGTGTATCACGTACTTGCCGAGGCTTTGTCAAACCAGAAGGTCGATTGAGAGCAATCCGATCCTCCTAGTTTAATTTTACAATGCCAGGGAGCCTTCGGCTGTGTCCTCTGTCTATCTTGCCTGAATCATCGCGTGTTGTGCGACTATGCATGTGGGTCTTCGTAGGAACCTGATGTCGGCACGTTCATGCAGTGGAGACTTCACGGTCTTACTAGTTATCTCAATTCTTTTTCTATTTCAGGTTGTGAGTCAGATGGTGAAGGAGAGGGAATTCGAACGCAGATTGATATTCTGAGCAGAGAGAGAGAACGGTGTTGCGTTCAACATCATTATCATTTCACTTACACAACCAGGAAACATGCCTTGTGACTGAAATATGCGTAAGGATACATGCGCGAGGTAATGGGACATGCAGGAGGATCGAAGGATCTAGTTACTGTTGTGAAGAATCAATCACCGATCGACTCCAGTGATATCGAAGTTCATATTCACAGGAGGTTGCATTGTGTCAGCGGAATATTTGATGATCAGACAGTGTGGATGACGTCGCGTTGTTGTAATGCATGACGCGAGCGATCAGATTGCAAAAGCACGTCGGTGTGTTGGATCGAATGATACAGCTAGTATGTCTACGTCGTCCGAACCTGAGTCAAGGAAACCTCGATGATAAAAGAAACCCCGCACGGCTAGCCAATGAGAGAGCGAGAACGCGCTTCAATGCACTGGTGAGACTCTGTACATTGAACGGTTCCAGGGCGTGCAGCGTGTGTGCCGTCACAACCATTATGGAAGTGTGTTGACCAAATGCTGTGGTATAACCTGACAGTTAGGGTTACGTGTCAAACGATTCAGCCAAAGTGCGAATGAGTGTCAAATGAGCACTGAAATCGATGAATCCCAATTCCGGACATGAGTGCGAAATGGGAGCCAATGAGAGAACCACGTCCCAACCCGGGGTTAAAGTTAAAACCTTAAAGAGCGAGGCTCGAGAGCGAGAAACGGTACACCTCAGTCCCGTTGTATTGTACGGTCTAAGAATTATGTTTTTATAGTCAAGCGCTATGAATGCGCACCGACTTTGGCAGCGAGTAGTCCAAGAAGGAAATCATGGACACCGCAAGACTCAACATCAACTAGCGTGAGTTGGCCACAGCGTACGCTTATATTCCAAGAAATCTAATTACCCCTCGCGACGACACTGACATCCACCCTGAGTCAAACACGGTCCCCCCGAAGACGATGCTGATATTTCCCGAGCATTTGGATAGCCACGCGGTTTCCGGTGCGCCTTACCACTCAGCAGGATGGTGGTCTGCAATTAATATCAACTTCCGCTGAACGAGCCGATGTTGAAGAGATTGGTGAGGTTTTTAACATTGTAGAGGAACTTGGTCGTGGAAAGCGTGCCAGACGTGCGCGCGCGATTATTTTCAAACTTATACATCAAAAATGCGTGGTACTGCTCTCCCGTACTAATATTAGAACCAAGGATATAAATGTGGCCAAAATTTAGTCAATAAGTGGGCCTAAATGAGGTATCTCGATATCGGTATCCTCGTCATCCCGTTTACCACCAGCCGTAGCAAGCGCCTTCTTCTTGAACGCATCGAAGGTATGAGCTCCCCTCGTAGGGGGGTTGATCGCGAACACCATGCCTTTGCTGCAATGGCCGGTCTGGCGGCAGTAGAACCACAACGGGTCTTTCGTCAAGACACGGACAGAGACGATCTTCTCCACGGGGTGGATGGGGTTTACGGGCTGGAAGCCTGAGTCAAACCCGACGTTACGTCCATGCGAGTCCCTGAGTTTCGAACATGGGAAGTCGAACGAGGATTCGGTCACTACGGGGGCCAAACGAAACTCTTCAGGCGAAATCCAAGTTGGGGAAAAACAGCGCAAACCATACCTGTATGGTTCTTCGGATGGAATATGAATTTCACCACGTCTCCTTTGTTCGCGGACTGCCGTGGGTGAGGGATGTCAGGAAAAGTAGCTACCGTAGCAAAGCTATGACTTGACACGCACGATAAAAGGGGGGTCGTACACAAGTTGGCCGTTAGGCCCGACGTTGACCTTGAGAATGAGATAGTCAGCGATGCACAAATTACTCCACGACCCTTCGCGTACCAAGTGTGTCTTCGGTATCGCAGCTGCGAATGCCGAACTGAAAACAGCCAGCCCAGTGTACGCATAGAGAAAGAGCTTCATTGTATTTTTTGGATGAGTGTGAGTGTGCGAGATGAATATGGATATGGGTCCAGGGAACTCCAAAGAAACCCAGCATATATAGGTTGCCCACATTCTGCACGTGTCATTACAGGAATGATCGACAACGCAGTGCACATAAGGGACCGGGGGGCACACGGGCATGCCGATGCCGACGCCGGCTGCCAGCCGCAAGTGAAGGGGCAGTGTCAAACACCGAGATGAGGGCGGGTGCACAGGCATGCGAACTGTCAGTCACAAATGGAAGAGTGATTGCCAGGCAGCCATGATGAGGACACCCCTGACCGTTGGGTCTCAAATGGTTCCAAGGCGACGAGCACGACAGGAAGCACATCTGACACTTGAGTAAATTCCCTCACTCAGAATAATAGCAGCACAGAGAAAATAACTGTCACTAATAACAGAGGCTGTCCCTGCCACGGTGGCGGTGGCAATCAATGCTTGGCTGGCTTGTTTCGCGTTGAGCCAGGTCAAGTATGGCAGTGTTAAATAGACATGGCTGAAGCTCTCCCGTGACGTCTAGTCCAGCCCCCAGTCCGAGTACTGGCTGTCCAGTGAACACCGCACCCTAGCCACGTCAGATGAGTGAATAACATTTCACAGAATAAAGTGGTTAACACGGCATTGTAACTTAGATTGACACACATGTGCAGTGAAGCAGAATGTGGAGGAATACACTGAGGAGTATCCCGCGTCAGATCGTCCAGTATGAGGTGTCCAGGGGTTGCACTGCTGTGCAGCCTGTGTGCTGTCAGAATCGTTGTGGCAATGAATCATGAAACGCATGCACAACTCCCACGTAACTTGAGGTGAAAGGGAAGTGGACGGTACGAAAAGACCATGGCTACATGTGCGTACATACTTTGGAACGAGCCCGAGCCTTGCCGTCTAAGTCCGTGTTAAAGCCAGCGAATGAGGAGGCGTGAAAGCGTGGGAGAAAGCGAGCGGACCAATGGGATCGCATCGATTATAACTCTACGTTACATAACACGAACTCCACCAGAGGGACCTTCTCTCAGATCGTCTGAATCTCGTGGTATTTTTCCAACTAACTCATATACATGTTCACGTTTTCGCCGTCGAGTTAATCGATTATTGTTCGCGACAACCCCTTGCGAAGTCTTGGAAAAAGCAAGAACCAAAAGAGCATGGAACGGGGAAATGGACCAGAACAGTTTCGAAAAGAATCACCAGCTCGGTTTCGGCCTCGTTAGCCCTCTCATTCATCCTTAAGCTTGAGCTGTGTGTTCGTGTGGAACCAGATGTGTGCAGCACGGAAATATTGCTTCTTCATCGTGAGACCCTTCCGACTCCTCATACTAAGTAGCAACAATAGAAAATCGATGAGCTGCCGCCGCATTTCGCTGTAAGAACTTTTGTACTTACAACGACTCATATCCGTCCGGAATCTTTTCCTCCTCCAATATAATCCTTGAAGTCTTTACGTCCCCACCCAATATTTCATAAAACACGCTTGCGTTGCTGTACCCAAAGAATGAGTGGAGTATGTTGAGCGAAAATTGAGGATTGTTGCGCTTCGATTCCGCGATGCGCAAGGAAAGAGCCTTTCCCAGATCCGCTGGGGTGACCTGGCCTTCAGGGTACTCAGGTGCAACAGGACCAGTAGCAGATCCCAGAAGGCGTTCGATGAGTTGTTTGTCAGGTACGGTTTGGTCGGGGGAGAAAAAAGCATCAGATCCTGTAATTTGATACACCATTAGCAACGAAAAGGGACGAAGAACGCGAATATGATCGAACGCACGGAGGAGACTGGAATCATGCTCGATGATATTGTGCTTCGCCAGATCGCTATCATCGAGGAAGGAAAACGGTCGGAAGTGGGAAAGGGATGGTTGGGATGAGTTAGGACACACCTAAGATCGATTGCATCTTTCTTGAAAAGTTTCCCTACTGAGTTGCAGGTGTCTCTACAAAATGGTGCCCCCAAGTTCCAAGTTTTCTCGAGCGCTTCAGCCAGGGATGACAACTCAATGTTCCTCCCATTCCTCGGAATAATGCCATGGTTTGCCATCGCATCTAGTGGCAACACGTGGGAGAAAGTGCATGAGATCATCTCCGAATGAAGTGATCAGGATGATTACACTTACTCAATCCAGGGCATGGCGACCTCGAATCCGTCTCTGGGTTAGGACGGATAAACTCGGGCCAGATACCCTTATATCCAGGCTGGCCTTCCTTATACATTTCTCCTTTCTTGATTTTGGGCGCCAAAAGATTGATGAACACGAGGCAAGTATCCCATGTTTGCAGGTAAAAGAAGTTCCAAAGGTCTTTTAAAATCGTTGCCATTGGCCTTCTCGCAATGGGTTTCAAGTAGGAGATGGAGGAGAGGAGAAGGGAAAGCGAGAGAACACGAAGGTGGCGTTCATCTACCTTACACTTAAATTAAGAGCTCGGGTCAACACGAGGCAGCGCTCATATGATAAGAAATTTGCAATGCTCCACTGTACCTTACGTAAAAGGTAACTGTCAAGATTGTTCGGAGAAGACTAATGCGTAAAATGGGCGCCCATTGCAGCGGGAGCGGTGTGTAGGAGGCGTGAGGGGCTTCCTCATCACTCATTGCAACCTCCGACAAGTCTAGCCTTGCTGAGCTTTGCGTGTCGTTGCCCAAAGGCATCGGTTATGGAAATTTCGCACCAGACTGACAACTTACAGATCATTTCCGGAAGCACCTGATTTCGTCGGCAGTTGCGATCCCCAGGTGCATTGAATCGTTCAGTCCGATTGCGGCTGGCTCCCACACTCACGTGAAGCCAAAGCCAGTTGGCCTTAGTACTCACTGCGTTTAGGGGAAGATTATCCACGGTCGGATAGTACAGAAATATTACTAATATCCTCTGGTGTATCGCACACTTGATGATTGCAGAGCAAGCGCAGAATATTTCAGAAACTCCCACACACTTTGACAGAGGATAGCACAGTGATTGCACTGACCGGATTTAGCGGGGCAGGTCTGGTAGTAAACGTGACTGAATATTTCATGGGATATTACAGACTCGGAATAAGAGCCCGAAACTGGGGCTTTTGGATCCGAACCGGATACAATTAGTATTAATATATTGGTATTAATTATTATTCGCGCGCCAGCTGCTTGCCCCTTTGCGCTTTCCTCATTGGATGTACAGAAGAACGGAGTGATGAACACGCCAAACAGTACTAGTACTACTAGTACCAGTCCTGAAGGAAACGACCTCAATGCCCCATCCACCTCGCCCTCCCCAATGAGCAGAACCAACTCCGCCCCTCAGCTGGACCTGTACAGACATGCAACCAGTACCGGGACATCTGGCACATATGCCCCCCTGGGCCCCCACGCTGCATTTTCCCCATCCCCATCGTCCATTCCATGGTCAGGATCAAGCCATTATGGACTAAACATGAGTGGGTGTTAACAGATGAATAATAGGGCAGAAAAGACCGCTAAAAATCTTTACCAAACACGTTTTAGGTATCCCAAGTGCTGCTCCGACTCTTGCAAATTATCATCAAAACAGTAGAGGACCTCCCTACAGCCAGAATCCTCCTGGTAAGTTGCCTGAAACCACTGAGAAACCAGCACTTACGTGATATGCTTCAGGTATGCCGACCCCTGCTATAATGCAACAGTATTCCATGAGCCAAAGTTTTGCGAGTCCTGGCACTCACTTCCAGGATGCAAGTCCGGTTAATAACCTTGCGCCATACGGACCCCCACCCACTCAGGAAGCTTTCGAAAAGTTGATAAATGATTTCGTCCAAAAGCAGGTAGACGAAAAAATGATAACTATGGCGCAACAATTAGAACAGTTATCGCAACAAGTGAACGAAAATACCACCAGCGCCACCACAAACAGTCATACTGAGCCAAGCAGCAGGAGAGGCCAGGCAAAGGACAAGTGGCCGGCGAACGGACGGGTGAGTCGCATATACCAGCTGAGGGGCCCAACTGATCCAGCGTTGGGTTCCAGGACCCAGTGCGAAAGGCACTACATGACGTGATTGGCTGCAATATACGAAAGCCAAATGCTGAAGATCTTTCTTCACCTTTGCCAGAGGGTGCTCCCACACCATGCAGAGAAAATGGGGACCCCCTCCTGATCCCGAACTGGCAGTTGGGAGTTAAGGAAAAAATCAATCAACGAGTGATCAGCGAAACAGTTAGGTTCAGTATGAATGATTCAGTGCATGAAAGTGACCCATACCCTTGCACAACTCCTGACACCCAGCACAGATGATAAAGGCCTACATTGATGAACGAAGGATTGATCAGAGTGACGTTCATAACGCAGCTGAGCAGTACTTCAATTCCCTCAAATTGAAGTGGAAAAGATCACAGATGGAAGCCGGTCGTCAAAGTCTGGCAAACTCGCGACAAAGAAACATGACTATGGCACGATTGAAAGCAGTATGCCGATCCTTGCCTGATGACTGGCAATATTAATGTTAATCAAGTTTGTCTCCAGAAAGCCGCCAGGAGACGTGAAGGCATAGGAGGGTTAGTGGGTAAAGTCAAAGCCATGGAGGATGAGATGGAGTCGGTTATACTTACTGACCATATGTCTTCCGACAACGACATGGAAGTCGAGACCCCAACCACCGAAGGCCTGAGGCATGAAAAAATCCTGGTCCGCAGACAAAACCTGTGGAGAAGCGCCAAGGTGAGTCATAACCCAAAACTTTGAAACTTACCAGGACACTAACTTATATACTAAGTTTGTGAAATTCCTTTATGCCTCGGATAAAAGTCGCAGGTTAGAGATGGAAGCGAGGGCATGCCTGAAGCGCAAGAGAATGCATGCCCAAAACACCCACAAACCTGCAAAACATGCAAATTACGATGGCAACACATTTTCACAGCGACTCCCAAGGCTGCCAATCCCAAGATCCCTAATGAGCCCGGTAATCAAGGTGGAAGTGGAGGAGAAGATGAGAATCACTGAAACCTTACCCTGGTGGGATGCTATGGATGTCACGGATACATTAGTGGATGGGCCAGATCTGGAAATCGTTCGACAACTTGAAGAGCAAGAACACCAGTCTGCTCCCGGTACTAGTGCTAGTACTACTACCGTTAGTTAAGTACACATGCAACAAAACCGCTGTAAAATAACTCAAGCCTCAGCTATGTGCGGTGTGGGAATGCAAAAATAATGTGTCAGATGCTGGATAGTCAGAAGTGCATGCCAGTGAGGTACATCGCATACAGGGCTGCTGCATGCCTCTGGGTTGAAAAGAGGTTGCTTGTTGCTTGGACAAAAGACTCTGGTGGCACAAACGGCGGGAGGTGGTCGAACATCGACATATTGAAGTGACAACATAAACAAACAACAACATATATTGGGCGACAAAATTTTGTTTTCCTCAGACTACATACTATTATGCTATATGCCTTCTCCATGCTAGAGGAAGTAAACATCATCAGCTATTCCGATTGTTAGAGCCCAAGTTTAGATATCGAACTTACGGGATCGATGGTGATGGTCACCCAGAGTTTGACGCCACCCACCTCTACCTCCAGTCGTGCGAGATGGCTGATTATGCAGTCTAAGGCGATGATGGTCAATGCTCCACCATTCCACCACATTCCGGCATGCCATTGTTTGATATGAGCATTCTTTTCGCTGTTAAATGGGTTTTGAGTGAGGTGAAACACAAACAAAGTCCCAACATACAATGGTGTCCAAACCGTTGGGTTCTGAGGCTGATATGGAGCGAACCATTTGACGTACCCAAAGGATACTCTTTTACCGCTGAGACCTAAGTCCTTGTCAAATGATAAAACTTGAGTGAGCTCCCCGCAATAATGCTGGCCTGCAAGTTCCACCTCAACCAGCGAGCTTCGAGGATTCTTTGCTGACTGTGACGCAAGGTATCTTCTTGAATGAACTACAACATAATGGTGATTCCAGCAATGGGTTGGCAGTGGAATACTATTCGGTTCGGGGCTCAGTGCAGTGTACTGATGCAGCTTCAGAGTGGAATTTTGACGTTTGAGATGATTGATTATCGAGAGAGATTCGGAAATGGTTAGTTCAACCTTTCTCTTTGGAGCAGGGCCCAACAAGACCATTTGTAGCGGTACTTCCTCTGATGTCTGGAGTGGGTCAAATGTGACAGGGCTGGCAGTCTAGTGAACCTTACCATCTATCCTCTTATCTTCAAGCTCCCTTGCTAACGCTTGCACAGTGCCTCGATCATCGCGGCTCGCATTCATCAATAACATCGCAGCTGAACTCTCAACCGCATTGGATGACTGGGATGCCTCGTTGAGCTGAAGGGATTTCATCAGCTTGGTTGTGACCAGCAAGGATATGTATATATCAGGACATACTATCTGTGACACCTGGTTTGCACGGTGAAACTCACGAAAGAAGGAGACCTCCAATTGTCCACATCCATGGTTATTGGACTTGTAACTTTTGAGGACTTTATTGAGACGCTCGAAGAGGAACGTCCAGAAACCGTATACAGGACCAAAGTCACGGATGAACTCGGCTGTGTGAACGGCATAGTGATGATTGGGTTTAATCATATCAGGACCGAAAATCTATTGTATAAAGTGGGATCCAGTATTCCAATTTCATGGGTAATTACTTACCTCCAGAACGCCTTTGAGGTAACCCAGCATATATCTTTCGCCTTCAATTATCTGCGCCTCCGTAATTCTGCGAGACAACCAACACTTGAGAGCCATTGTGAGATTGGAAAAGTTCGCTGGCTCATCAGGATGTAGATTTGAGGGCAAATCGCCTGTAGCAACAGTAGAGGATTTCTTATTTGTGCGTCCACGCGATTTTCCCGACTTTGTAGAGGTTGCAGTTGTACGTGAGGCAACCTCGTGTGATGAAGGCCCTTGGTGGGGTTGAGTATCGGCAGACTAATGTTGGAGTTTATACTAGTACTCCGTTCAAAAATTCAAGTTCATGACATACCAATGACTCTTGTGCCATTTCCTTCAGTAATTTAGCTTGCTCGCATCTCTCCTTGGCATCCTTCTTCTCCTGAGCCTTCTTGGCAAGACGATTATTAATTGAATGCACACAGGCTTCTCGTGCACAATCTGCATCCTGTGATAGATGTGTGTCCCATATCAAAGGGACCTAGTTGAAAGATTAGCGGAGAGAGATCGCCAAGGGATATACTAGAAACACACTGTAACTGGTCCAAAAACCGTCGCCATGAGCAACCACTGATCAGCAGTCAGCGAGCCTCCTGCTGGCTCCCCAACAGCAGTTGGAAGTGTAGCCATGTGTCCTGGAACCGTGAACTGAGATACATCAGTACCTAACCCGAATCTGTGACACACTGAAAAGGATGGATCATACTTTTGAAAGCAGGGCGTGAAGTTGGATGAGCTCATGTTTAGGCTGGATGATATTTTGAGTGATCCACATATGATAGAAATGGTTTTTACTAAGACCTAGATTATATACTGTCAGTGTGAAGGTTGCACCATGGCTTTCTTGCATTGTACCAAGAATAAGGTTATGCATCGGATCGACTACTATCATCCTGCACAAGTCGAAATATGGGAGACGTGACAACTCTGACCACCGGTTAGAGTGTTGTGTGGCATGTTTCTCCTTCAAAGTTCTTGTTGGGAGATCTCGGTATATCTCTCCCATTCTGCGATGCTCTTCATTAGAACGATGCCGGAAACCTAAGACAACATTTCAGGTATAGAGATGGGACAGACGACATCACATACCTCCAACACGAAGAGCCTCTAACTCATTCTTTTGAGACAGCGTCACCCAGCAGCGAGTGCAGAACATAGTGTGGCTATGGGAGCCAAACCCTCCAAGCTTATGTGCCGCAGGTGCGTCACAAACAACACACAGCAGCACAGCACGGACACACCTGCCTTGAGGACACTTGCGGGTCTCAACCATAATTCCTTTCTCCCACAGGTGGAGAAGATCGTTGATTAGTGGTCTCATGTACCGTTGGACCTGATCGGGGCTTGGTTCCTTGGGGCCAGGGATGATACCCACAAGGAAAAGATTGGATGTTTTATACCTGTTGGACCCTTAGAGATACATCCGAAGCGATTGAAATTGAGACTTACTTGACATGAGGGGGGAGATTCGCTACACATAGCGAAATTGGCCCTGATGAATGCGATGCAGACTGCTGAGATTGACGATACGAGAACCTAAGATGTTTGTTTTGGTCCAACTCAACCGTGATGAAAGGGGAATACTTGCCAGTCAGTACCAAGTGTGAGACCAATACGGAGCTCTCCATTAGGACCCATCTCATGATCTTCAGGTTCATTGCGAAAGAAAGGGGACCCATCATGGCCCAGAATTGAGTGGGCAACACGGCCATCGAAGATATCTTGATATATACCCAGCTCCGGATGCCGGTCAGGTAATGTACGCCACCAATCAAGGAGATCCTCCATCCCAGGTTCCTGCAATAACTCACGAAGCTGTTTGCTGATGGATTTGAAGGCAAAGCGGATTTTTGGCTCACGTCCCTTTGCGCTCCTCTCTTTTGTGTGCGTATTTTCATCGTTTTCGAACAGGGGATAGTCCTGTTGTTATGCTTGCATTTGGTACAAAGTGCCGGTGTAGTTTCAAGCTTGGGGTAGACTTCCTGGCATGCAGGACATATTGGGAGAACTTGAAAGGAAGGTTCAACAGACATGTGCGAGTGGACAGTCATTAAGGTCGTGGCGGAGACTGTAGATGGATCCAGATGAAAGTTTGCAGCACTGAGGATAAGTTGAACTATGGACAAAATGGCCCCTATGATTCGGAATGGGACATGGTGGTAGGAATGGAGCCAGATGGCCAAAAGGTAGAGAATTCGAATGGGTGCTAAATAATGAGTTGTGGAATAGTGTCAGGGCACGCCCGCCTGACTGTCAGGGACGCGTCCGGGGTCGAGAGGGCCCGGGGGTAATATCCGGCGCTGAGGCCGTCGCGGGGTGTGGAGCGGGCGTGCATACTGGCAGGCCCGATCCGGGACAGTGGTCCCTGGCCACTCAGACTGAAGTGGAGAATGTGTTATTATTATTAAAGGGGAAAACTATACTACTTACCTGAAGTGGAGAATGTGAGAAGAAGGTTACTTCTTCGGTTCCCACTTCAGGTACATTTATGTACATGCGGCTTGAGTCACATGACAGGTGCCACATCATCCTCGGAGGCAGCCGCAGGCATCCGGGTGTCCCCGTGGGGGATCCCGAGAGCGTCTGCTACATGCGCACGTGCTGGGCACAGCAGGAAGCCGTCCGGGGTGTGTGGGCCGGATGGGTCAATAGTACATTGATACAAAGGAAGGTGGTCCGTGTAGATAGAAAGAAATAAACAGGAAGAGGAAGATGAGAAGAATGAAATAAAGAAAGGGGAAAGAAAAGGGAAAAGAAAGGGGAGGAGAGGGAGGAAGGAGGGGGGAGGGGGATAGACAGCGGGGAGCGGGTGTGGTGTGGCCGGGTGGGCCTGGGTGGGCCCGGGTCAGGCGGGTGTGCCCTGACACTGACCCGGCCCCACCTAACCCGGTGCCCCACCATCCACTCCTCCCGACCTCCCCCCTCTTCCCCTTTTCTCCCTCCCCTTTCTCCTTCTCCTTCTTTTCTATTCTCCCTCCTCTTTATTCCTTTCTTATCACATGGACGACTTCCTTTGTATCAATGTACCATTGACCCGGCTGCAGTGCAACGCGCCCGAACCCGGACACACCGGACGACCCCCCGCACACCGGACGCTCCTAGGACCTCTTACGGAGGTACCCAGACGGAGGTGGCTGTGTGCTCGGATGACGTGGCGCTTCCCACGTGGCCTTCAACCACATGTATATAAACACAGCCTAAGTGGGAACTGAGAAGCAACCTTCTTCTCACATTTCCCACTTTAGGCAAGTAGCTTACACTTCCCTTGATAATGACAATAACACATTTCCCACTTTAGTCTTAGTGGCCAGGGACCCTTGTCTGCTTCGGGCCCGTTGCTACGCGCGCCCGCGTCATACCTACCGGACCCTCAGCCTTGGGCGATACACCCAGGCGCTCTCGACCCCGGGTCGGTCCCTGACAAATAGGATGTCCGGGGCCGTGTGTCAGCATGGGATGAGAAAGGGTCTGGGGAATTCTCATCCACACCACCCGACCAAGAGATAGAGTGGATCAAAGGTATGGGAGAAGGGACGGTAGAAGACCCAGCCTGAAGGGTGGCCTCGTCTAGAGGTGCAGATCCAGAATCGATGTCAACGCCACTGGAAGTAGACTCCTTGTCGCTGGGTGTTTGGAACCCATCGTCATCTTCAGCCGAGTCATCATTGCCAGGCTGTATGGCCTCGAATTCCAGAGATAAGTTATCGTTGTGGTCATTCACAAATCCGGGTAAGGGTGGCACCAGAAATACATCTGGCTCTGAATTGTTAGATTCAGGTTGCTGGGGAAATAAGCCACTTCCGAACTCGTTGAACATCATTTCGGTATCATCAGTATTTGAGCCAGAAGCTGACATCGGTGGGCCAGTTGTCATCGGCGAGTCAGCCGTCATCAGTGAGCCAGATGCAGACACTCTTAAGACATCCGAGTAGCGTTGATGGCTAATCTTTCACCTTTCAGCATTCAGATGGTCATTCCACGTCTTGATGTGGAGCACCTTGCCCTCGATCCCACATCTGCTGCAGTGACACCGCTAAAGTTTTGAAACTTACATATATCAGCACAAAATAGCCAGCTACCTTACTTATGGGCATTACAGACTTGTGCCCATGGGTTGCTTAGTCGTGTGAGTGAGATCTGTCGACAGTGAAGACGTGGGGGGAGATCGATTGTGGAGATGAGAGGGGCTCGGCAGTATCCGAAAACCATTTCAATGTGACAAGCATTTCTCGAAGTTTTGGCATCAATTCAGAGCTGATGTGGTCCTTACCTACATGTAATGTATGCCTTGACGGTTCCAAGATGATCAAATTATGTCTCCGATACATTTGCATCAAATTCCAAAGTGCGACAAGCACTTCAGTCGGTGTTGAAGAATGTACATCCAAAAATCCTATGAACTAATGTGCTCGAGATGGACCAGGTAGAGATGCGCAAGCACTTGAAAACATCGCCTCAAACTTTAAACTAAGGCTCATCCCCTTGATGAATGCTCCAGCATCGCTCAGTACATCATGCTCAGGATCCAGACATGCCATGCGTGAGCCCAATAGCATCATTTCGAGATTGTCCCACGGGCCTGAGGGATCTGAGACAGGGACGTGCTGGTCCCTAGGGAGGTCGACTTGAAGGCAGTAGGCAGGGTTAGTCTGCACGGCTGTAAGGTACTTGGTAAGATAGTCTTGGAGAGCTTGAATCAAGCCGTCCATCTGGAAATGGGGACAGTTTTACATCAGCACCATGTCAGCATGACCCAATATATTTGTATACTGACCAGTATGTTGTAAGATATAGTTGCCCAACCTCCGATGGGGTACCCGCCATATTCAGAACTTTCGCGTGCCATACGGAGTCCAATTGCATGCGGAACGACCTCAAAATTGACCATCTCCTTGTGAGACCCAGCACCGTCGTTTGCTAAGATCCACCAACCCTCAGAAACCCACAAAGGCGCATCCACCTCTGAGGTACCTTGCCAGCGGTGATGAACTAATTCCGGACTCATGTGTTGACTGATGTGTAGAACACCATCACAAAGAGGCAGCGGCTCAAAGAAAGATTTGAAGTGGACTGCAAAGATGGGCTTCGGTGCCTACGACAAACTACTTCATTCCTTCGAACTTGAGAACAATATTAATCCATCGACGTACCTGAGGATAGAGGAATTTCGTCTTGCGTGATTTTATGACAATACTATCTTTCAGGCACTGTCTGGTAGACTGACAGATACTGAGAACATCTCGTTTCCAGCCCACTGGGAGATCGGCACATGAGCATCCATCTCCCTTGAAGTTATGAAGATTAAAACCAACGTTAAATCCATAATACTTACTATCTTTCGTGTGCTTACCAGATGTCCATTGTATTGATATTCAGATATGCTAACCCCTTCCCTATCACGGAATGATCTGTTCGTGGCAAGTATGGAGTGCTGCAGCAGTATCCATCAGCATGAGTTACTGACGCGCGTCAACAACATCACTAGTGCACACAATAAGGTTGTTTGGTTTTGAAAGAGAGTCATTTGCACGATGAAACAGTGTTGATCATCCTCCTGTCATCGACGAGCCTCGTCAAATGTCAAATGTAGACTCAGTCGAAGAAATCCTCTGAATAAAAGGGACTTGTGAACAAGACAAGTCGACATCAACTAATTTCGCCATAAAGCGGCAGCGCTTGGTCCAGGATAGGGCAGGAATACTGCAGAAACGACGGAACAGAACAGAGATATGGCAGGCATGTGCACAGCTCTGTTATATCCAGGCAAATACTCAGCTGTGATTTTGCACGTCTCATAAGTTGAACCCGCACCTGCTCAGGGGCCTGGGATTTCTCAGGGGACAGCTCAGGATAATACTGATTCTGCATTATTTAGCACAGGAATTGTACACAGGATAATTTTACTCTAAACGCAGTGACTGGGGGTCAGCAATCCATGTTGAAGTGTGCCACCCCCACGTGACCCACTTTTCCCTGTGAAACCTGGCGAGTCCTTTGATCATCTAACAAAGTGCTCAAACTCTCTCCAATCTCTTAATTATTGTTATTAACGCCAATATATGGTCTCTAGTAATCTAAATGGCCAGTTATTTTGAAAATTACTCTGTGGGATTGTGCTGATCGGCTGTCATCATCTCGCTATCTCCCGCATCCTCCATTTCTCGCCCTCTCCTGCGCTCAATTGCTAGCACCAGCTCTCTAACCTTGTCATCCTGATTTGGAATGCAACTGCTGAGAGGAACCAACACATCTTGGAGCCTATATGTATTTAGCTGAGGCTTAGGCTGCCAGCTGCACGATAGTTGTCTTTGGGTTTCTTGCCCATTCTATGTCATTGGTGAGTTCAACCACCTTTAATGCCTCGATTCTAGCGGTGTATTTGAGTTCCTTTATCTGCCTTTCCCTCCTATTTTCTGCAACCTTCGCTATTCCAGCATCTGCAAGCAATTTTCTACAAGCTTTCTCGGATCCTGACGCGCTGATAGGGGCTGTCTGCAAGATCTTGTGTTTTCTTGGTGTAAGCTTTGCTGTGATGAATTCGTCGACAATTGATGCAGCTTTTTGATTACGAGAACGGCCATTCCTTTTGACCCGGTTCCGCTGTGAAGCCATGATACAATGGGATCCCTCATCAGTACCCGGTGTGTGAATGCACTTAAAAGAGCAAAAAAGGCCCACTTTGCGCGCGAATTTGGGCTTCGGCAACTGCCGCATGCACTCGATAACCACAAATCCTGCTGCCCAAATTTCTCCTTCATCTCATAGTGTCTTGACTTTACAGATGAATTGAATATATATTGTATTGGATGTATCTAGGTATCCGTAGGTTTCGTTTTCAAAATTAATGGCATCTTTCATGTTTTTCACTGTGATTTCTCGCAATATCTCAACAAAGAAGCATATTCAAAATGAAAAAAACCTAAGGTGCACTGGTATGGGTCACCAAGAACACTATTTTGCAATCACTTGAGTTCTATATTTGTTGTGTAGAGAGTTAAATGTCCACCGTTCCCAGCTTTATTCGCAATAGACAGCACAGCCACGGGTGGGTGAACAGTCGTCAACCTGAATTGCCGACCCCCATTAGTACAGATAGGAAGAAATGACAAAAAAGTTTTTGGGTGGGGGGTTTTAAACAGCTTGGTTTTGGTTTGATTTTTATTGCCTTATTTTACGGACCAACGAGGCCGGCTTGTATGTCTTGCAGTGTAGCGGAGTTGGCCGAATTTATTTGTCTATTTGTCTATTGAGTAGTACAGCCACCAAGCCACCCCGTCCTCCCTGCATGGCACTGCTGAAGCGGAGTCGTGGTGCCAATCCTTATCGCAAACTGTTCTGAGTCATGGGAAGCTACAATGAATGAATGTGTTCCTCCCCAAGTTCATTCCATAGTTTGTGTGACATTGCATTGATCAAGCGCAAGAGCGAACCTGCGTCTATCTCAGTCTCCAAGAGTGCTCCTTATTGTGGATAGCCTGAAGCATAGCGAGTTGAACGAGGTATGTCTCGCCATACAACTCAACTCTTGTATGTTTCACGACTTAGGCCAACCATTTCTTGGCACCGACACTAAAGCGAACGTGGACATGTAAGAGAACTTCCTTCTTCTTGTTCAGATCCCCATGATGCTGAATGACAATAGCATGGAAGGTCTTGTTTCTGCCCGCGCCATTTGAGTACCGCCTCCTCATGTTAAAACAAGTGATGCTGGGGTCCTTCTCATTATGATAGCACTCACCAAAAAGATCGCTCAGCTCCTTGGCAAAGCAATATTCCAACCTCACTACTGCCATCTCTCCCTCTCCTGTTTGATAATAATCTATAACGCAACTCAAGTTACCCGAAAATTCTATGCCGATTATACCATTGATTGACATCCACGGTATTTCGTGAGGGAAAGTGGGTTGTGGCGGAGGATGCGATGTGCTGCAACTGTCGGTAGTGACTCAGTTTGAATTTGTAACCAAAATGTTTGGGTCCGCTTTCTGTTGAGACGTCTCTTTCCCCATCTGTTATGGCTCAAATTTTCACACTTCGTTCCCGCTCTGCTGGGTACGCGTTTGTGATAACGACGCTTACGCTCAATCAGTTTCTCTAACGGAAATACCACCGGTATTAAGTTTTATTTGGTGTGGTTTTATTGCCGGTTACACTGTAAACGATATCGGTGCCCCGTCACAGAGAGGCACGGCACACCACAGTTTTTGGGCTTTCAAGTTCTCTCTTGTGAGACAGCTGATAATGCACTTTTCTTTTTTCACTTGACATTATACCCGTTGTTTTGTTACTTAATGTAGTACATATTAGTACATACGTCGTCTACATGTAAAGAGTTACAACAAATGGTCCTCACTTGCGAGACTCCGTGCGTTATTAATGATAACAAGTATTGTATAAAGTACATGCATTTTGCAGAATGACAATTATCTACGGGATGTGTCATCAATCCAAAGTCGCTGTTACGCACACGAGCGACTGGCAGTACATTTCAGGATACCACGTGGCCGGAACAGACCCAAATTTATCAGGGACACACGATTCGCCTTTGGACCAGATCGGAGTGCATGTTCCATTTGCTCCTTCTAATTGAGGGTCGAGCATCCAATTAGCACCATTCATTACAACAGTACTGTCACAAAGATTGAACTTGATAATGGGGTCCTCATACTGAAAGTCGCCGTTGAGAATGGTGGCGGCAGTTTTGCAATTGTCTGTTGAGGAATCAATGCCCATCAAGCTCAAAACTTTAATGTTGCATTTTGGCTCACTGTCGGACGAATTGACCGCAGCCCCGTGAGTATTGGTGCCACCGTCAAGACCGTTAAGATAAATTGAGCCAAGGATGAAATCAGCTGTGGCGATGGGGAGCAAAGCGATTGGGGCGAAGAGATTCCAGAATCGCATCGTGTTTGCTGTTGCAGCGTGCATGGCTTGGGTAAGTATATGCGCTTCGGTCAGCGTTAGGCAGGAAGTGCTGACCTCAGTCTTGGGCGTATGCGGCAAGGAGGGAGAAAGAGTACAATCTCAGGAGGCTATATCGGCAATTCCAGCATCATATCCGCCTAGCATTAAGATTGCGACATCACGGACGTACATGTGCATCATCGCGGTCGCAGCCGACAGTCGGAGCGCGCGTTTTTTCGGGGACCAAAATAGCACGCAAGCACAATTCCCTCCAGTCCGATTTGGAGGTTCTAATGTTTCCATACGCCCAACTCCAAATCTCAGGAAATCTTGACCAGTGTTACGCGGTGTGATAACATAATTGATGTCAGGAAGAAACTTAGGCAGCTTCTATTAAAGTAGAGGCTGGGACCCGACTGACCCTCTTGTGAGAAGAAATAATGCGCTGAATAAGAATGGAAGTGCGGCATAAGGGAATATGCATCAGAAAACCGACTTCATTTGCATGGTAGGATAGGTCACACACACACGCATGCCGGAAGTTGCCGAACGTGGCAGTGCGGGTCACGCGCGGCAAATATTGTGCATGGCAGTATTTTAAATTTAATGGAGGCACGCGCACAAGCACTGTGTTTAGAGAAAGATTATCAGTAGCCGAATACTGTACTGACATGACCGGTCACGCGTCACGCAGGGCAGCCGGTCCGGTACTTTTTTGAAAAATTGTCACGTGTCACACGAGTAGAGCGGTTCAGTGTCACGCTATTTGGGCGGATTCCAGTGGCTGTGCAAATATTATATTCAAATTTTCCTAAATTGGTATCTATATTGCTAATAGCGTGATGGTTTCCTCTGCACATGAAGCAATGTGACTGGCAAGAGTGAACCCATCCATAATGAGCAGTAGGACTTGAAAGTGTCAGGGCATGCTGTTAGATACGGGTCCGGGGTCGGCACCGAGGGTTGCCATTGTGGGCTGCTATAAGCCGCGATGCTGTGAACAAGGCCCGAGGGTACAGTAATTCAGCATGGACGCATCTGACGCCGAGTACTCCATGTGGATACTGTGCCACCAGATACGCCACGCATCTTCATTTGTACTTCTCCCCTCTGACACTTGGGATTGCCTGTGGAGCCATCTGCGATAACCCGGCTCCACCCAGGCTGATGTGGCACCCCCCACATGACCAGTTCCCACCTGTATATAAACTGAGCTGAAGCAGAACCGAAGAAGCAGCCTTCTTCTCACTACTGCTTCAGGCAAGTGTCTTACTTTAGTTTAGTTTAGCCTTTCATCCTAATAACAATCACTACTGCTTCAGCCTAAGAAGCCAGACAGGGACGTGAGCCTGAGTGAGGGCCACTTGCTATACATTCCTGCTACTCTGCCACCACCTGGGCCACTAGCGCTGGGGGCTACACCGCCACCCCTGCCTCTCCTGCACCGCCCCTGACAGTAATCACATGTGTTGTTCCCAAACTCATTTGTATGTGGGCACCATTTCTGTTTAATTGTTCGGAATTTATTGTATGCGCTGAAAGAGGGCTCACAGCTCTCTATGCTGACTAAGCTCGTGGGGGCCAAACTCCCAAAACTCCACTCTCTCCACCAAACTCGCCACATTCTCGATCCTTAACTCTGGTGCGGGTTCTCCGGGATTTCTGCAAGGTCCGGGCTCAGTGTCCACTACTCACTTGTTGTGAGCTAGACCACTGCCCTTATTCCTACTGTTGGAATTCCACTCACTCACTCCAACTCTAGCGCATCCTAGCACCTTAGAGAATTTGGGGGAGGGGAGAACTTCTTTTCCAAAAATCCAGTATGTACAGGATTATAAGAAATAATTATTTTTAGAAATAATAGATGGTGAATATTGGTGCCATATGGCACCTGGGTACCTTATTAGGTGAAATAATAAAAAGGGTAACAGTAACAATAAAAGAATAACTGAAATGATGCAAAAATATGAAAATATATGAAAATAAGCGATTTCTCAACGGATTTACGGAATTAAGAGCCGAAATTGGAAATGCAGCCGGAGATAACTCTCACGCAGCCAATAAGCATTTTTACCAATTTATTAGATGCTGTGGGAATGAGTTAGGCTGGAATTCTGGGTTGCTGCTTGAGATTCCCACACCTGCACATGCCTGTGCCTAACTTGCCCAACATAGAACTCTGTCAAATCTCCACCAATTGGGTGTCAGGGGACGACTCCCGGGTCCCCATGACCCTCCCCTATGGTCCACAGCCTACTGGTGTAACCAGCCCTATCCAGGGCACAACCTACTGTGGGTAAGAAGATGAGAAGGAAGCTAACTTCTCATCTTCCCACAGTGGCCACCATATCAGGAAAACTTCCGGGGATACCCGGAAGTCACATGAAGGGGTAGGAACCGGGCCCAGAGCATGCAGCGTGTGCACACATGCGGGAAGCGTGGCAGGTGGAAGCGGGTCTGGATGCAGGTCCGGGTCCGGGTGTCACGACCAACAAATCCTGGGGCTCCGTCAGCGGTGAATCAATGCCGATAGGCGAATCCGCCGACCCAAAACCCATCCTAACCAGCCCCCAACCCCATGTCTGGCCCCCCTGCCCTACTGCGTGAGACTTGGCCAGTAATCAGAACCTAGACCCTGCCGGTATTCCGACCTTACCTCCAGTTCCTGAGCCCTTGGCGCTCCCGGCATTCAGTCATGCCTGCCTTGTCTCCATCTGAACCACACTCATCACTTCCCGCTATGTGGTCACAGCCATGCCCCGCTTCCGTGCATTCCGCACCCTCTGCCCACTCCGCACCCTCTGCCCACTCTGCACCCTCTGCCCATCTCTGCACCTTCTGGCCACTTCTGGTTGCCCTTGACACCTCTGGTCAGGTCAACACCTCTGTACCTCTGTTGGCCTTCATGCTGTCCTTGTGTGACAGTGCTGGCAGATCAACCTCTGTTCGCGGACTTGTGTTGGCACTGCACCGACCCCGCTTATTTGCAGACTTGTATCGGCGCTGCACGCTGACCTCCGCTTTTCCTCTGGCCATTTGTCACTTGGCAGCTTATCATTCATTCTTTGCCAAGTGTTACAAAAATGGGGCCGGAGGCACCCATTTTCGTCCGTCCTTAGCGCAGGAAGAGGGAAAGGTTGGGAAATGGGGTTCATATGGTTATACAGATGTTATCACAGGCAGTTTAACATTAGTTGTAACAGATGTTAGCACAGCGGGTTTTTGGTTGTTTTTTGATTGGTTAAACTTAATTACTATACAAATCATGTGACACAGAACCCATAAGAGTCTAAAATGGGAAATTCCCATTTCCATAACACCGAGTGCCATTGATTGTTTGCTTCCCTGCCAATATTGGCATTTGATCCCCTCTTTATTGGCACTAGTTCCCGGGCTCTTGTCCTGATTTAGTTTGACAATCCCCGCTTATCTCCGCACCGGACTGCGCCGGACTGACCAGCCTTTCTATATTCCCTCTTGCCTATTTATACACCTTGTAAATACTTTTGGGGACCTCAGTCTGAAATCAACTAGAGTACCCCCCCTGTCTGGTCTGAGTCTCTCCTTCTGCAAAGGGGGCTTCCCCCCCTCTGAGTCCGTGCTCGCAGAGTCCGTGCTCCTCCTACAGGTCCGCTCCACCTGCAAGTCTTGTTTGAAGTCCGCTGTGAGTGTCAATCCATAAATACGGGATCTCCCCCAAACGTCAAGCTCAGGGCACAGTGCTCCACCTGAGTCGCTGAGGCCGCGATCCCACTCTGCTAACCTTGAACAGCGCTTCCGGACGCGCCGCATATTTCCGCCCGCATATCCACGCACACGCTCCAACAGACCTCTGCCACAATCTCCGACTCCGACAATAATCCAGTCTCTGACAGCAATCCAGACTCTGACAGTCAGGCTAGTCAGGGTGTGTGCCCTGACATTGGGACGTTCTTGGTATTGTTAGAACCGTACAAATTAGCACTATTTTTAGGTACCAAATCCATACCAAGTCATCACGTGAATGGAAGTGGTTTCTTAGCCATAAGAATGGATATCTGAGCCGGCTCTGCATGTGGGCAATTATCCCACCTACAGCACAGGTGTTTGTATCCTCAATATGGGCTTCCATGATTTATTTCAGATTTTTCCCTCATGATCTAAGGTGTTTTTGTACTTTCTGTGCTTTGTTTTGACCAGGGTCTTCCTTATTTGGACAGAAATTGGTCTTCGCAATCTGCCAAAGTGTGGATCTCGGTTCCGATGGCTGGTTCCCTTTGCATCGCCACCCTCACATGTCTTTAAGCATAGTGCGGAATTCTATATTCCCATCGTTGGTGTGACTTCACAACGGCTGGACCGTTTGGGCCGAAACTTTGCATAGCGGTAGTTTCTAATTTATCATATTTTCCATGTAAATTTCGTTATGTGTTTTAAATATGGATTTTGCGTGAACGTCGACTTTTCCCTGGGCCATGACTTTAATGTCACTCATCCCATTAATGAATATCTCATTGATGCATGAACCTTTTATTATGAAAATTTGCGTGGATTAAGAATAGATCCCTTCCTTTCTAATGGGCCATCAAGCTCGTCCCAGTTGTTACTGGTTGTTCTTCCCCCTTCCTTTTGAACGTTGTCCTTGTTTCCTGTGAATTTCGGTCATATCTCCATCGTCTATGGGTAGTTTTCCCTGAAATTACTTTCATCGGGTCCGTTTGGGAGACATCTACATTCCCTATTATAAACACAACTTTAAATTTTGCATTGGTTCCTAAGGAATCCTTGTTCTGTGGTACTTCCAACCTCAGCTACATGTGCAGGCATGGGAAAGTAGTTTCTGTGGAGGTTCTCTGGTTGATTTTATAGTCAAATCTTGCTCAATTGACCTAGTTCCTTGTTTAATATTCGCTATAAATTCTCCTGAGCATTCCATCTTGTTGATACTAAGCTTGAAGTATTTTTATTAATTTTCTTTCTTCCAATTTATCATATGTAGTCGTAATAATTCGTTAAAATTCAGGTTCTTCTATTTCCTCATATCTACTTGTCATATGGGGTTTTTTGTAATTTATCTGGCATATTTCTATAATGAGTTTTCATAGGGTGACCGTTATTTCTCCTACACCACTTACACACACCGTAATATACACACCATCATATCACTTATGGCCTTGTGTGCTGAGCAAACCCACTGAGACCTCACAATAATGAAGGATGCAATTATTGTACATGGGTGACTGTCAGGGACAGCTCCGAAAGCGGCAAGGTCCCGGCATGAGGGACTCGATGGGACAGGTGTTGGCTATGCATAGCGGCAGTCCTGTCACAGGGTGAGCATCCCTGACCACTTAGGCTGAAGTGGGAAGTTGAGAAGAAGGCTGCTTCTTCTGTTCCCACCCCAGGCACTATTATATACATGCAGTTAGGGTCACATGGAGGAAGCCACATCATCTCCGCACACAGCCACACCTCCCCAGGTGTCTCCACAGGAGATCCTGGAGGTGGCTGCTCAGTAGGCAGGAGTGTGCACGGTGCATGCGGCGATCAGGGGAATGGGGTTAGGTATGTAGTGGTACATGGAGAAAGAGGGAAATCGACCGTAGAATAGAAATAGAGACAAAGGGGGAAAGTGAGAAAGGAGGGATGGGGAGTGATAGCAGGGGAAGTGGAGTAGGGCAGTATGGCACAGGGTGCAGTGCAGGGTCAGGTGGGTGTGCCCTGACAGTGACCCATTGTTACATGGTATTTGACTCCCTCGATCTTTGGGATATTGTTGATCCCAATGTGATGATGACCTCTACTCACCCCACCCCTGCCAATCCTACTAAGCCTGATGCCATGGTAATTGAATGGGATAGAAAGGATCAAAAGGCCTTATCCCAAATCGGTCTTGCTGTTGAAGATACACCACTTGCTATTGTCGAAGAAAAGGACTCAGCAAAGGATGCTTGGAAAGCACTGGCTGAACAATATGTCGGTGCTGGTGCTCATGATGCTTCCCTTCTCGTGTCTTGACTTCACAAATTCCAACTTGATGACTCTAAGCCTATGGAACCACAGATCAATCAAATGCATGAGATGCATACTCAAATGGCAACTCTTGGTGATACAATCACTGATGCAAAATTCACCATGATTATTTCTGAGGCACTTCCATCAGCCTATGACACCCTGAAAACCATAACTGTTGCGACTGTCACCAATGTCTCCAAACTTGCTGTTGACACACTCATTGCTCAGATTCTCAGGGAAGAAAAAGGAAGGGCAGTCAAAAATCAGCTACTGCGCTGGTTGTGAAGTCAGAGAAACTTTTGGACAAGACTCCAAATGAGAAGAACAACAACAAATCAAAAAAGGGCAAGAACCACCCCTGGTGCACTAACCCAAAGTGTAACAAAATCGGACATACTCTTGAGCAGTGTTGGGCTGAAGGAGGAGGTTCTGAAGGACAATGCCCTGTCAAGTCTGACAGTGGCCAAAGTCCTGTGCCAAAAAATTCTGGAAGGAAGAAGGAAGCTAAAGTCGAGGTTCTTGTGGCTCAAGAAGAGGCCTTGCTGGTTAACAGCGACATCACCACTCAACAGTGCGAGTGGGTGATTGATTCTGGTGCTTCTTCTCATATCTGCCCAAATAAACAATGGTTCTCTTCCTACACTCCTCTTGATCCACCCTGACCAATTTACCTTGGTGATGGATGAACCCTTTATGCTGTTGGACAAGGTCATATCGAAATTGCCATTCACTATGGTCTAGAAGATATCAATGCTGTCATTGAAGATGTTCTTCATTGTCCCAAAATAGGGACCAACCTCCTTTCCATTGCACACCTTACTAGGCTTGGCTCCAAGGTCAAATTCATCAGGAACGAATGCCAAATCTTCAATTCTATTAATGATCTCATTGGCATTGCTCATTCATACAATGGCCTATATCACTTGTCCTGCACTATCTGGGAGCCAGAACAAGCCTATGTGACAAAGTACATTGGAGAAAGAGAAGGAAATGTCCAAGCCATAAATCTCATGCAATCAACTACCATGACAGCTCCTGTCAATGTATGGCATGCCCACCTTGGACACATCTCAGTGGAATCAATCCTGAAAATGTGTCAGGGCCCGGCCTCGGACTCGGAGGCTCCCTGACCTCAGCCCCATCTAACCTGTCCTCACACTATGCGGGCATGAGATGAGAAGAAGGGTAAAGGTCTCATCTCCCGCATGGTTGCTATATAAAGGAATGGGTCACATGCCCACAACTATACAGCTCTTAGAGTTGTGTAGTGTGACCCGGAGGGAACATCCAGGTGGCAGTGCCAGTAAGCATGGGAACGTTCTGGGCGAGTTGCTTGCCCAGAACTGTGGCTGTGACCCGTGGGAACATTCTGGGCGAGCTGCTCACTCAGAAAGTTCCCACGCTATCCGTGCGCGCGCGTGTACACAACACACAAAGGCAACAACGAGGCAACAGTCAAAGAATAAAAGGGGGTAAAGTAGGTGGGGAGTCCGGGGCACCCTAAGGCAGGGTGCTGAACCCTGACAAAATGGTTTGAAGCGGAATGGCCAAGAGAATGGATATAACAGGAGAAAGGAAGGACAAGAGTGTATACTGTGAGGAGTGCAAGATGTCTGCTCATACTCGATCACCTATCCCAAAAGAGACGCTTAATTGATCAAAGGAAGTCCTGGGACAAGTCTTCTCTGATGTCTGCAATGTCCAAACTGTGATGAGACAAGGATACCGTTACTTCATCACCTTCATGGACGACTTCTCCTGATACCTCACCATCTATCCTATCAAAAGGAAGAGTGAAGCCCTCGAACGGTTCAAAGAATTCCTGTCTCAGTCAGAATGGCAACTAGGCAAAAGACTTAAAGTCCTACACACCAATGGTGGAGGAGAGTATTTCTCTACCAAGTTTGTCAAATACTTGAAGGCAGAAGGAATTGTTCATGAGAAAACCAATCCTGACATGCTGCAGGAGAATGGAGTTGCAGAACACATTAATAGGACCTCGGTGACCATGACAATTGCCATGTTGGAAAGTATCAAGACAGTCATTGGATGAACTGCCTGGCCATTTGCTCTTTGACATGCAGCCCTCATCAAAAATGTCATACCACACTCTGCTCTCCCAGATGGCATCTCCCCATATGAACTATGAATGGGAAGCAAGTCATCAGTAACCACTATATGCACCTTTGGCTGTAAGGCCACTCTCTCTATCCCTGGGAAACAATGGGATAAACTTGATCCCTGCTCAATCACTGGAATCCATCTCGGACTTGCTGACAACAAAAAGGCATCCATCATCTACAACCCTGAAACTCGCAAGATACATGAGTCCTGAGATGTGCATTTCTTCAAAGGTTCCTCTGATTCTGAGCGAGCAACAATTGAAGTCCCAACAATGGACACGACATCACATGTTGTTCAAAGGGATGATGACGAAGATGGAAAGGGTATTGATGAAGTGGAAGAAGGGGAAGTAGAAGAGGATGAAGGGCAAGGTGGTGAGACGATGGAAGTAGGGTTGGAAGAACCAAGGGATGAAGAGCTTGGGGAACTATGACAATCCAAATGCAAGTGACGATCATGAGTGTGAGACGACGACAATCAATACTTCAAAACTTCCTATAATCATTCTGATCAATCCCAAGACAAGCAAGTGGGTGCATGTTACATCTACATGGCCCAGAGTGAATATCCACATACTTACAATGAAGCAATGAGCCGATTTGACTCCGATTCCTGGCTTGAAGCCTGCCAGGACGAACCTCTGTCTCTCAGGGAAACCTGGACTTATGTGCCGGTTAGTACAGAGAAGATAGAGGCAAAGAACATTGTCAGATGTTGATGGGTGTTCACAATCAAAAGAGGTGTGGATGGCTTGGTGGAATGATATAAGGCAAGAATTGTTGCAAAAGGATTCAGTCAGGTCTATCAAATCGATTATGAGGAAACTTTCACACCAGTAGTCAAGTGGACCCCAATCCAGATCCTGCTTGCACTCACCGCATGTCTCAATTTGGAAGTCCATCAGATGGATGTGAAGACAGCATTCTTAAACAGGGATCTGGAGCATTCCATTTATATGGAACCACCCACTGGAGGTGCCGACTATGGGAGACCAGGAATTGTCTGGGAGCTCAAGAAAAGTCTGTATGGACTGAAGCAAGCATTGAGGTTGTGGTATCAGAAGGCAAAAGAGGAATTCACGAAACTCGGGTTTACCTGATGTAATGCAGATCATGCCATCTTCTTCCTCATGCGACCACAGGGCAAGTTTTGCATCATTGCCTTGTACATTGACAATCTGATGGTGCTCAGCAATGACAAGAAGATTCTAGATGAAAAGAAGGGTCAGTTAATGAAGGCTTTCAGGATGAAAGATCTTGGACTGATTCACTGGTTTCTCAGACTAGAAGTAACTCGGGACCGAGCTTGGCACTTAATCTTCATCTCACAGACCCACTATGTCTCTGAAGTTGTTGCACACTTTGGGTATTCTTATTCTCGACCTTCCTCCACTCCTATCGCTGCACACATCAAACTGTCTAGGCTTGAATTGCCAGAAATCAATGTGCATGATTATCAGTCCTGCATCAGAAGTCTCATGTACGCAATGCTGGGAACGCACCCTGATATAGCCTATGCAGTAGGAATGCTAATTCAGTACTCAGCATGTCCTGGAAAGGAACATCTTGTTGCAGTTAATCGAGTACTTAGGTACCTCAACACAATGAAAGGATACAAGCTCATATACAATGGGAAGTTGTCAGGGCACATACCCTGACTTAGCCTGGACCCAGACCCGTGTCCGGACCCACTCCACTTCCCACGTGCGCTTCCTGCGCCACATGATCCGTGTGCCGCATGCTCCGGTCCCTGGATCCTACCTTCATGTGACTTCCGGGTATCCCCGGAAGTTTTCACCATATTGGGCCACTGTGGGAAAGTGAGAAGTTAACCTTCTTCTCACTTTCTTACCCACAGCAGCATTGTGCCCTGAGATGGGCTGTTACAGGTCAGGCTCTGGGTTATAGAGAGAGGGGTCATGGGGACCCGGGTTTGTCCCCTGACAGAAGTCCAGTGAAGATGACTTCAGTGCTTACTCAGATTCAGATTGGGCTCATGATCTCATGATCATCAGTCCTTGTCTGGATTTGTGTTCAAGATGGCCAGAGCCGCCATTAGCTGGAGCTCCAAGAAACAGTCATCAACTGCATTGTCAAGCACTGAAGGGGAATATATGGCACTTACACATGCGGCGAAGGAAGCCATATGGATCAAGCTATATCTAGGTGATATCCATTTCCCACCTCCCATGCTGACTACCGTTCTTGGTGACAACCAAGGAGCTTTGGCTCTTGCCATGAATCCAACTTTCCATGCATGAACAAAACACATCTGCATCTGACACCACTTCATCTGAGAGGCTGTTGATATCGGAGATGTCAAACTCGAGTATGTCCCAATGGCCGATCAAGTGGCTGATGTTCTCACCAAGGGACTGCCCATTGTCAAACACGAAAAATTCATGAAGTTGATGGGAATTGCTGGAGTCAGTACCCATTGAGTGGGCATGTTGGAATTCAACAGGCACTCAGTAGGAGCTTAGGCCCTATGGCTATCATGGGTTTAAGGTGGCATGGTTGTAACTTCCTTTTTTCCTTCACTTTGACATCCCACTTTGACTCAGGTCCGACTACTCTTTGGCCTGGTGCACTACACACTGGTGCCCTATCTCTTTCTATAAACTTTCACCTTTTTGCATTATCATCCCCTTTAACATGAAGCTGAGGTGAGATCAATACTTTGACTAGTTATTATGATTCTTACTAATAACTCATGTATGATAGTTATTTCGCAATTAGGTATTATAACATTTACAGTTCACTTTAATGTGAAGCTGAGTAATTTTGCAATTAGCATACATATTCTAAGAGTTGACCCATTTGGGCAGCTACCGCTGATGCAATAGCTGATTCCCAGCCTATGTTTGGCTGGGGGGTTGCTGGACCTGGGCCAAATTGGCTGATCCAGGGGGGGATCTGGCCAGGGAAGTTCCCTGGAGGGCATGCCTGGGGTGGCAGCAGCAATTGCTGCCCCTGGAACTGAAGAAATTGCACATTGCCTTCCCAGACTTAATGATATTGTCAGGGCACACCCACCTAACCTGGGTCTGTCAGTGTAAGGAGTGGTAACCCCACCCCTTAATTTCTATCTTTATCCTATATGTGTCTCATAATAAACATGTATAAACAATGTATATACAATAACATGGGAATTTGGGAAAAGGAAGAGAACTCCTTTTCCTCCCCATCATCAAGGGGTGTCGATTCGGCCATTGCCGAACCCCAGGTTGGAGGGGGGGGGGTGGCACGACTGCTGCCCAATCTTATTTTCAGATACCATTTTAGATCAATTCATATGCTACATTTATGAGTCTAACTAAGAGAATTCAATGCTTTTTATGCACTTATTGGTGCAAACAATCTCATGTGACCCACAACTCCATCCAGGAGGAATGTATGAGCCGAGCCCTTGACATGCTCGGTGAAACTAAGGAGTGTGAGAGAACTAGCGTGTACAGATCAGCGCTCAGTTCATGATAGTGTAACTAAAATTGTCAAAGATATTACCTAGCATGTACAGATCAGCGCTAGACAATGAAGGATGTTTTAAGTAAAAAGGTCTAATGAGACCAAGAAAAGAGACCTCACCTCAGTTCACGATAGTGTAACTGAGGAGAGAGGAAAAAACGGTCGTGACGAGTGGCTTTTAAGCCTACAACGCCGCCTATCAACAAGAAAGATGGATTGGGAATTATGGAAAATCTCCTGCGGCTGGTGAGTCCGTGCGCCATAATAGTGGGACGTCGACCTTGTCTCTAATAAGGAGAATGTTAAAGATACTTTGAAAGTACATGACAGATGTACAAACCCAAACCCTTTCACAACCAGTCCCATGACATTGAACAATGGTTGCGATTTCTTCCACAGTAATTTGTGAAGCGGGGCATTCAGGGAATTAGCAGGTGTCAAAGGTGGAGGAAGGCTATTGTTCAGAGTGGGGGAGCCAGGATTGGGGGAGGGTTGCATGTCATTTGGGACCATACTTTCAACATCCCCTGATTGGTGGTAATTGGCGTAATGGCAAATACCGATTGAATTAAATGGGGGGGAGGGTGCTCTCATATGCGCCAATTCCTAAAATTGGACATGAGGTACAGGATTCAAGAAACCGACACCCCTTGCCCATCATTGATAATTAAAGCTCAACTTTATTGATGACCTGAGGATTGAGGAGAACTGGGGTTGGAACCTACACCAACCCCTTACAGTCAGGGACTCATCCAGGGTAGAGGAGGCCTGGGTATAGCATCCAGCACTGAGAGTCTGGCAGGGTGCAGATTGGGCATGCATACTGACAAGCCTGACATGGGACAGTAGTCCCTGGCCACTTAGACTGAAGTGGAAAGTTGAGAAGAAGGCTACTTCTTTGGTTCCCACTTCAGGTTCGTTTATATACATGCAGCTTGGGTCACATGACAGGTGCCACATCACCCTCACACACAGCTGTAACCACCCAGGTGTCTCCGTGGGAGATCCCAAGGGCATCTGGTGCGAGCATGTGTGCTGGGCACAGTGGGAAGTCACCCGGGGTGCCTGGGCCAGGTGTGTCATGGGTGCACTGCAGATGGGTCAATGGTACATTGATACAAAGGAAGGTCGTCCGTGTAGAATAAAGAGAAAATAAAGAGGAAGTAAAAATAGGAAGAGTGAGGAAACAGAAATGAGAAGAGGGAGAGGAAGAAGGGGGAGGAGGTGAGGAGGGGTGGACAGCAGGGTACCAGGTCAGGTGGGGCTGGGTGGAGCTGGGTGGAGCCGGGTCAGGTGGGTGTGCCCTGACAGGGTCCACCCAGGCCCACCTGGCCACACCTCACCCACTGCCCTGCTGCCCATCCCTCTTCTTCCTCCTTCCTCCCTCTTTCTTTCTTTCTTTTCTCTCTTTCTTTATTTCATTCTTCCCATCATTCTCTTCCTGTTTATTCCTTCTATTTACATGGACCACTTTCCCTTGTATCAATGTACTATTGACCCATCTGGCCCAGACACCCCAGACAGCTCCCCGCTGTGCCCAGTATGTGCACCTGCAGCAGACGCTGTAGGTGGGATAATCGCCCATGCACAGACTTGGCTTGGATACCCGCATTCATGATTAGGAAACCACTTTCATTCACACGACAACTCGATACGAATTTGATATCTAAAATTAGGGCTAATTCGTACGATTCTGGAGATATCAAAAACATCCTAATCGGTGGAGAATTGACGGAGTTCTATGCTGGGCAAGTTAGGCACGGCAGGTCACGAGTATGTGCAGGCATGGGAATCTCAAGCGGCAACCCCCAGAATTCCAGCCTCACTCGTTCCCACAGTGTCTAATAAATTGGTAAAAATGCTCATTGGCTGCATAATAGTTCTATTCAGTCACATTTCCAATTTCGGATCTTAATTCCGTAAATCCGTTGAGATATCGCTTATTTCTTTTATTTTCATATTTCACCATCATTTCAGTTATTGATCAATATTCTTTTATTGATACTGTTACCTTTTTTTATTATTTTGCCTAATAAGGTATGCAGGTGCCATATGGTACCAATATTCACCATCAATTATTTCTAAAAATAATTATTTCTTATAATCCTGTACATACCGGATTTTTAAAAAGAAGTTCTCCCCTCCCCCAAATTCTCTAAGGTGCTAGGACATGCTAGAGAGGGTGTGAGTGAGTGGAATTCCAACAGTAGGAATAAGGGCAGTGAACTAGCTCACAATGAGTGAGTAGTGGACACTGAGCCCGGACCTTGCAGAAATCCCGGAGAACCCACCACGGAGTTAAGGATCGAGTTAAGTCAAGAAGTAGGAGTTTTGGAGAGTTTGGCCCCACGAGCTTAGTCAGCATAGAGAGCTGCTAGCCCTCTTGCAACACTCTCAGGATCCCCCACAGGGACACCTGGATGGCTGCAGCTGTCTCTGAGGATGACATGGAACCCATCATGTGACTCAAGCTGCATGTACATAAATGTACCTGAAGTGGGAACTGAAGAAGTAACCTTCTTCTCACCTTTTCCACTTCAGTGGCCAGGGACTGCTGTCCCACATTGGGCCCGCCAGCACACACACCCACTTCGCACCCCAAGAGGGTCCCTCTGCTGGGTGCTACATCCAGGCCCCCTCCACCCTGGACGCATCCCTGACAGATATCCAAATGATATAAACCATGTGACTGGGCAAATGACATAAAATGGACAAGCCTGGTATCGAACCCAGGACCTTGTCATATCCATCCCCGGCCATCGACTTCCGATCCCTCCGATCCCTCCGGTCTACCCCCACTCCTTCTCCACTAACCTCGGAGCTCCCATATTCCGCAACTCCCTCGGTACCCTCGATGGTCACCACCCCCTCCTTTCAATTTATTACCTATGCCTCCCTAAGTATGGAGCCCCGAAGGCTTCCGGACAGCTCCGACGTCTGCTAGCGCACTCCCGCCTCCACTGGACAATACACTCGCTTGCCCTGCAAAGCCCACCTTTGGGCCTATCCCTCCTTTCCATTTCTGGGTTATCGCCTGCCTTTCCGCTAACCCCGCAACCCAACTTGTCGGTAATATTCAATCGGCTAATGTCTAACCCCATTAGCTCCGCTCCACTCGGCTCCGCCATTTGCGGACCTGCCCTCGCTGTAACTATATATACTTAACTTGTACATAGGTTACACTCCAGTAATAAAATCGACTAGAGTTTACCCTCTTCAGTTCTGGTGGCCAGTTAGTAAGTTAGGGCACGGACGTGTTTACTAGGCACAGCACTCCTGGCATAAGTCACTGAGGCCGAAGCCCTCTGTCACGGAGACACTCCTTCATCTCGACCTGGTCTCTGACAGACCTCTAGCATGCATCCATACACTACTTGCCCATTATGCCAGGGAGGTTACTCCATCCCATATTCCAACAGGAATGACACTTGTTGTGCCATTGGTGCAGTTTGCACCACATAGGGTTGTAAGCCCCTTTGGAAAGGCTGGGGGTATGCGGTGCCCATTTGTAAGGGATGGGTGGTAGAGCGGTGATGCACACAAAGTGCACTTTCTTTATTCATTTTTATTCTTTGTATACAATGTAAAACAACTGTATTTACATGTGTATGGCTTGGGCTCAGGTAAAGGGTTCTTCACTCTTTACCCTCAACCCAAAGTCGAATCATAAGCTCCATACAGCCTAGATCTCGACTACTGAGGATTGAGTCAACCAAGGCCAGCACCCCAACTGGCCTTACACCATTGGCATCATGGGGATTTGTTGATTTGTGGCACTTATTCATGCCATGTGTGTTGTGGTTGGTTCGAGGAACTTTGTTCCTCGGGTTGTCATATCTCAATGTCTGGCAGCTTTTTCGGATCATATCAAGGGTTGTTTCCTCCAGAGAACAACATTTTGTTGTTTATCTCTGGTGGTGGCATCAGCAAAAAATTGTTATGCTCCTGAGTGCTCCGGAGTATGGAGAGCACTGGGAGAATCAGGAGGAGATTGGCCAGTCCAGGAACAGCTCATTTCCTCTGGAGTTGGCCAGGTACTCCAGGGCACTCCCAGGAGGGCATGGAGCATTGCTTTGTGCACAAACATATCCAGTAAATACAATTAAATGCTTCAAAGTGTATAGGGGTGAGAAGCTTCTGGGAGCTCCTGGAGCATTTGAAAATGAAAAGGAAAAGAAGAGGGAAGATCCCCCATGAATACCTCCTACCACAAGACTAACACAACAAGACTGTCATATCCATACAATCCCGACCTCCACTCCGGGCTCCTGGAACTCCGAAACTGACTCTGGAGCCCTACTTCCCTTCCATCACCTTCTCCTTGCCGACTCCCAAGAGGTTATCCCACCTCCGGCTCCGACACCACCTTCAGTCCGACTCCGGAACATTCCGGGTCCATGTCAGGACTGCGTGTCAGTTCACGACGAAGAGAGCGTTCCCGAGAATCCTAGTCGTTGTTAACGCTGAGGTGCCACCCTCAGCGGAGATAGGGGTTATATACATGGGTACCGCTACCACTAGAGTGCGGCTACAACGAGATAGAAGATAACCGATAGAATGACGACATGAAAAGATAGCTATTCATTCAGATAATCGTAAGCGAGGTGTGGGAAAGGGGTGACATGTGGACGGGAGATAGGAAGCGGGAGCTAAGCGAAAGCTAAGCGAGATTACCTGCGTTCTTCGGATCACTCCGGATCGTCTTACGGCAACTCCCTTCTGGCATAGGGAGTCAGGGTAGCCGGTTAGGCCGTGCCCTGACAGTCCAACCTCAACCTCGACACTGTCAGAGACCTGGTCAAGACGAAGGAGTGTCTCCGTGGCAGAGGGCTTTGGCCTCAGCGACTTGTGCCAGGAGCGCTGTGCCAAGTAACATGTCTGTGCCCTAACTTACTAAACTGGCAACCAGAACTGAAGAGGGTAAACTCTAGTCGATTTTATTACTGGAGTGTAACCTATGTACAAGTTAAGTATATATAGTTACAGCGAGGGCGGGTCCGCAAATGGCGGAGCTGAGTGGAGCAGAGCTAATGGGGTTAGACATTAGCCAATTGAATATTACCGACAAGTCGGGTTACAGGGTTAACGGAAAGGCAGGCAATAACCCAGAAACGGAAAGGAGGGATAGGCCTGAAGGTGGGCTTGCAGGGCAAGCAAGTGTATTGTCCAGTGGAGGCGGGAGTGCGCTAGCGGACGTCAGAGCTGTCCGGAAGCCTTCGGGGCTCTGTACTTAGGGAGGCGTAGGTAATAAATTGAAAGGAGGGGGTGGTGACCATCGAGGGGTACCGAGGGGATTGCGGAATATGGGAGCTCTGAGGTTAGTGAAGAAGGAGCAGAAGTAGACTGGAGGGATCGGAGGGATCGGAAGTTGATGGCTGGGGATGGATATGACAGACACCTTCCAGACAAGCATGCAACACCTATGCTCCTGACTCTGGACCTCCACTCCAGAATCCTGTTCACGTCTCCGTCTCCAGAACCTCCGGTCTTAGCTCTGACCTTGGACTTTGACCCCACCTCTGCTTATACCCATTGTATTGGTTAGCCCATTCCATTTATTTACCTTTGCCAATATTCCAGAGTTTAACTTCCGAGTTCAGACTTTCCAGACTTACTTCAGACCTTGCAACTATTGCATCGCTCCATTCAATTCCACTATTCTCCCTCATTCCTATTTGGGCTGCTGCTTCCTTTCTATTCAGTCAGCTAGCCATTCCCCACTCCCATCCTCCTTCCTTCCTCCTTGGGCCTTGGCCCTTCACTCCTCCTTTGGGAAACACCATTGAGTCAAACCCTTGACCCTCGGTGTTGTTCCTCATTCCAGCTCCCTTTGTCTCCTTTTGGAAACCCTTGCTCCTTTTGATTCCGGACCCCTCCTTATATACAATGTACCTAGTAACTTGTAACCTCAGTCCAAAATCAACTTGATTCCCCCTAAGAGACTTCCCCTCTGCTAGATCCAAAATTAGGGACCCCCAGGACAACCAGCAATGGCACAGTGCTCTGCATGAGTCGCTGAGGCCAAGGTCCTTCCACACTAAGTCTCCGATTCCACTCTGGAGTCGTCTGAACTCGCTATATCTAACAAAGACACTGCTTAACATTTAGATCAAACACTATACTATATCAAAGACACTGAGACTCACCAATACACAATCAAAATTTATGGCCTGATATATGATTAATCTTCACTTTTGGGCTTGCAGAATATGGAGGAGGGGGAAATGGGGGAGAATGAGGGGGGGAATGAGGGGAGAATGAGGGGGGAATGAGGGGAGAATGAGGGGGGGATATAGAGGGAAATGAGGAAAATTTGAAAAATAGGGACTTCTAAAAAGTTGGAAAAAATAATTAGGGAAAAAATCAAAAAAATTCAGGAACTGTAGTGCCTTTGAAGTGCTTTCAGGATATATAATTATTTGCAAAATTGAGGAAGAAATGATGAAGAAAAATGAAAAATACTTTTGGAGACCTGAGAAATAATGAGAACTGAATTGATGGGAAAGTCTGAAAATTGAATAGGAAAGTGAGGGGAAGCCTTGTAGCATTGTTATTTTCTGCTGTTCTGATTTTTCCTGATTCTTCTTGGTCTCATTCCCAGCTGCTCTGGCGTAGGTAATAAATTGAAAAGAGGGGGTGGTGACCATCGAGAGGTACTGAGGTGATTGTGGAATACAGGAGCTCTGAGGTTAGTGAAGAAGGAGTGGAGGTAGACCGGAGGGATTGGAGGGAGTGGAGGTCGATGGCCGGGGATGGATATGACAGACTAAGTAGTCATGCTAGTGTGGGAATGTGGCTGTCCGGGCGAGTTCCTCACTTGGATGTGGGAATGTGGCTGTACGAAAACTTGTCCAGCCTCCCATAGCACACGGTTCCTCCAACATGCCCACTACGTGTGCGCCCACTGGAGCTAGTCCAGGTGAGTTTCCCCAGCCTCCAATGGCTCCTCCAGAGTCATCGTTAGCAATAAGTTGGTGTTATAGGAATGGAGTCTCTCGCGACCGTGTTGACTGAACATCAACCACAGCGGGTCCTCCTTGTCCACATCCTCCCATCTCTTTCTTACATTCTCCCCGTTCCCCCTTTCTTATACACTCACTCCGCACTAAGCTTTCCCTTATTGGGTTTTGGTGCTGGCCGGATTATTTATTCCATTTTGCGAGACTTCTCACAATCATTCATATTCAATAGTTAGCGTCATGTTCATGTATGGCTACAGCCAAGAAAGACAGAACTTAACGAATAACACACTCCCACCTTCTGTGCAACAACTGTAAACCTCCTTGTGCCAACATTGTAACGTCTGTGTAAGGTTGTATATGTCTCGGTCACCATCTATATGGGTCATCCCTACCAAGGTTGACGACTCTAGCCATGGATCGTCAAGTTCATGCGTGACTCAACTCAGGTATGTGCGAACACCTTCTGTTACGACTCACGTCGCTTGCCCAGGTACCAGGCTCTCATCTGTCTCACCACACGGTGAGAATCTGGTTAACTCTATGGATGGATTAGTATTTGATACAAGCCTGTTCCCTTCGTCGCCAGTACGCTCTCGCAAGTGCCAAGTAGCTGCCGATCCCACCACATGTCGTTTGACCTATGAACGACTAACCCCTCCATCACCAGTATGCTCATACGAGTGCCAAGTACCCGTTGACATGAACACAGACCGTTCACCAAACAAACAGTCTTATACCCCATTGCTGGTACGCCCATCTGGGTGCCAAGTATCTGTCAACCCAACCTCAAGTAGCTCCCTCAAGGAGCTGGAATCCCATTCGTTGCCGGTACGCCCATCTGGGTGCCAAGTACCCATCAACCCAACCTCAGGAAGCTCCCTCAAGGAGCTGTTATATCACTTGCTACCGGTATGCTCCCTCGAGCGCCAAGTACCCGCTAGCCTCTTGCCCTCAACTGGTCCAGTTTTGGATATCCCCTTTACTTGTGATCCTATACATCCGTGCACGGTATGCTCATGTAACAAGCGCCAAGTATCCATTGCAGCAGACTCCCATTCACTGCAAGGTCCCAGCTTTCTGTCAAAAGCTCTAAGGCTATTGGACGATACTCATTACACGACTAGGCCACCCTACATACACAAGGTCAACGATTCCAAGTCGTCTATAAGGACGGAAAGAAATGGATTACCCAGAACCCATTTCTTTAACAGTTGGAATCCTACTATCCAGAAAATGGACACCTGGATCGCACAAGTCCAATGTGAGACGTTGTCAAAGAAACAACAAAAAGCAAGGTGAAAGATAAAAGATAAAACAGGGTTTGAAGTTGGTGAGCATTTTCATTCACCCTCAGACACCCTTAAGCTGTCATCCCCATGGGTCGGCCTACTGATTCTGCTTTTCAGCAAATCTAACTTGGCCCTTGCGCATTCGCACACTGATCGGTGTTTTCGATCGACATTCTGCATTGATCCTGATGATCTTTGCTCCCCAGTTTGAGGTTTCCCTCAATCTTGTCTCCCCTCGATGACTCTGAGGGTCTCCGGTTGTATGCAGTGCGGGTTTGTTGTCTCTTGTCAATTGGTGTGTCAATTTCGCCCCATCCATGGTTTCTTTGCCCACTGAAGGATCATCCTCTGATAGATCCTTGGCCTTCATGGCCCTTCCCTTCAAGTACGATGTCGATTTCTCTTTCGGGATTGGATAGGGGCGGATGGGCAGGCTGCCGTTGACATGGCAAGCCAGTGTTTGCGGATCCGGCATCACCGCTGTCGATCCAGATGGTTGGAATGGTTTGGATAATGGATCGATCCTGATCAGGGATCAGAGTATTTGTTGTGGGAGGAATATGGCGATTTGATGAGGTTGGCACAGGTGCAACCTTGCCATCATTAACCTCTAATTTCCCCCTTGAAGCGTCATCATTCTGACCATAATCCTTATCCTTAGGGCTCATTATCGCTCCATCTTCGCCGTCGTCTCCCTCTCTTTCCTTTCCAATTCCATATCCTTCAAGAATTTTGTCAAACCAATCTGAGGCGGCAAATTGCCTCATTTTCTCGCTGTGGTCAGGCAGCGGTTCTACAGCTGATGGAAAGACATCATCGCTGTCTTTTGCTGTCAAGGATGCGCCAAATAGCTCGCCATCATCGCCTTTAGCGCCCACTGAAGTTGCCATTTTGATTTCCGTTGAGGAATGACTTTGGCACTCAGCACTCGAGTCCATTTTCGAATTTTTGTCAAATCCACTCGAAATTTTCTTAGCTTTCTGACGATTTTGATGATGGTGTCTGAGATCTATTGTGGTGGGCTGCTTTGCGCATGCTCTTAGCCTCGGTTTCAGCACTTCAGATGGGTCCGATAGGCCCGCACTCAAATCTGCCCTGCAACTTTTATCCAAAATGACAGACGAAACTGATCACCTCTTGCGATCTAATCGACGGTGGATGGACTGGATAGTCTCAGGCTCTAGTGTGCTAGCCTGTCGCGTCAAATCTGGTGGTCCTCTGGGTTATTTTCACCCGATTTCATTCTGGGACCAACATCCAAGCTAGTGGATGATTTACTCGCGTCTGAGCGGCTTTGTCGATGAGAAATGGATGTTGTAGTGATGCACCACTTCGCACGAGCGCTTGGCGTCAATTTTGATGGATTTTGGGGCTTAGATGGGCGAGTTTTCGTCGATTTGGTGATTTCCGGTGCGCTTATTTCACTCTCATGAATCTCAGCACCTTTCTCCCCCTCTAAATCGCCATTCTGACGTCTTCTAATGCCCTTAGATTCTCTCTCTACTCCTTCCCATATCCATATCCCTCTCTTCCACTCATTCACATTCTCTTCCATTCGCTCAATATCATCAGGCCGTGAGTCTCTATCCCAGCTCCAGACGGACGGAGAGTTCCACCCCGTAGCCTTCATGTCCAAGGGTTTCACGGATGTAGAGCGTAACTATGAAGTGTACGACAAGGAGATGCTCGCAATAGTGCATGCCCTCGAGGAGTGGCGGCATTTCCTACAAGGAGCGGAGGAGAAAGTCAAGGTCTACACTGACCACCGCAACTTAGGGTATTTCCGCACCGTGCAACAGCTGAACTGGCACCAAGTGCGGTGGTCCCTCTTCCTCTCCCAATTCCACTTCACCCTCATCCACCACCCTGGGAAACTCATGGGAAAGCCAGATGCGCTCTCATGCCGTGCGGACCACCCGAAAGGCAAGGATGACAATGATGGACTAACCCTCCTCCAACCTGCTTGGTTTGAGGCCTGTGCAGTGGAGGCGGTCTTGGTGGAAGGTGAGGAGACGACTATCCTCGAGAGGATTAGCAGGGCAAAAGACCTGGATGAAAAGGTGGTGAAGGCGATGCGGGAACTGGGAGAGGGCATGCTGAGGTCAGACAAGTGGGAGAAGCAAGGAGAGCTGGTTCTGTACAGAGGGAAGATATATGTCCTGAAAGACCCACAGCTCCACCACAACCTGGTGCAGCTACACCATGACACACAGGCGATGGGACACCCAGGATGGTGGAAAACCCTGGAACTCGTCTCCCGTGACTACTGGTGGCCACGGATGGCAGAGTATGTCAGGCAGTACGTCTGCTGAAAGAGGGCTCATGGCTCTCTATGCCGACTAAGCTCGTGGGGCCAAACTCTCCAAAACTCCTACTTCTTGACTAGACTTCGCTACGCTCTCAATCCTTAACTCCGTGTGGGTTCTCCGGGATTTCCGCAAGGTCCGGGCTCAGCATCCACTACTCACTCGTTGTGAGCTAGACAGCTGCCCTTATTCCTACTGTTGGAATTCCACTCACTCACACCCACTCTAGCGCATCCTAGCACCTTAGAGAATTTTTGGGGGAGGGGAGAACTTCTTTTCAAAAATCTGGTATGTACAGGATAATTAATTATTTTTAGAAAGAATAGATGGGGAATATTGGTACCATATGGCACCTGGGTACCTTTGTTAGGCGAAATAATAAAAAGGGTAACAGTAACAATAAAAGAATATCAATCAATATCTGAAATGATGGCAAAATATGAAAATAAAAGAAAATAAGCGATATCTCAATGGATTTGCGGAATTAAGAGCCTAAATTGGAAATGTAGCCGGAGATAACTCTCACACAGCCAATAAGCATTTTTACCAATTTATTAGACGCCATGGGAACGAGTGAGGCTGGAATCCTGGGTTGCTGCTTGAGATTCCCACGCCCGCACATGCCCGTGACCTGCTGTGCCTAACATCTCCAACATGGAACTCCGTCAAATCTCCACCGATTGGGACGTTCTTGATATCGTCAGAATCGTACGAATTAGGACTATTTTTAGATACCAAATTTGTACCGAGTCGTCGCGTGAATGAAAGTCGTTTCCTAATCTAGAATCGGGTATCCGAGCCGAGTCTGTGTGTGGGCGATTATCCTGCCTACACCACGGTGTGACACCTGCAACTGTGTCAAATCCTTCCCCTCCTGCAAAGTGGGGAAGCTCATTCCGAACAAGATCCCTGCCCACCGCTGGCAGGTGATTTCGGTGGACATGATCGGAGAGCTCCCCAAGTCGAAGGGCTACAACACCGTCCTGGTCGTAGTGGATTGCCTATCCAAACGCATCCACGCAATCCCAACTGTGACAACGGTGGACTCAGCAGGGATCACATGGCTTTTCCTTGAACATGTCTGGAAGCACCACGGTCTCCCCGAGGAAATCCTCAGTGACAGAGGGAGCGCCTTTGTCTCACGATTCTCGAAGGAACTCATGGACCTCCTCGGCGTCAAGCTCACCCCCTCGACGCCCTACCACCCCCAGACAGATGGGCAGATGGAGAGAGTAAACCAAGAGGTAGAAGCCTACCTCCGGGTATTTGTCAACCACTGCCAAGACGATTGGGCGGACTGGCTCCCACTAGTGGAGTTCGCCTATAACAACCATGTCCACTCCTCCACTCGCGCACCCCTTTTGAGCTTGACACTGGCCAACACCCCAGGATGGGGACAGAGCCCACATGCACATCCGAGGTAGAAGCCACTGACGCCTTCTCATCGAGGATGATGAAGATGCAAGAAGAGGCAAAAGCGGCGCTAGAGCACGCAGCGGACGAGATGGCCCGCTACTATGATCGGAACTGCAAGGCGGCCCCTACGTACCAAGAAGGCGACTGGGTCTGGCTCAGCACCCAGAACTACACAACTGACTGCCCAACCAAGAAGCTAGACCATAAATGGACTGGCCCCTTCACGATCGTTAAAGTCGTCTCCCCCACCGCCATCAAACTCCAGCTCACTACCCGACAAAGAGGGATCCACCCAGTTGTATCCGTGACGAACATCAGACCGCACCGCCCCGATGAAATCGCGGAACGCCCCACTGAACCCCGCCATGGCCCAGACCTCGTAGATGGAGAAGAGGAGTATGAGGTTGAGAAAATCCTAGACTCTAAGTGGCTACGCCGAAAACTCCAGTACCTGGTAAAGTATACAGGCTGGCCACACTCAGAAAACCAGTGGCTCACGTGACCACCTGACCCATGCCTCCACCTAGTTGAGGAGTTCCACCAAACGCACCCCCACGCCCCGGGGAGAGAGAAGGAGAACCGCTGAAGGAGCGGAGCTGGATCACCTTATGTAACCAGTTTCCTACGTCCAATAACGATATTAGAGTTTGTGCTGATTTGCGTACTGACCGTGTTTTGGTTGCCAAATATATGATTGTTCACTGTCTAAACAACAATAAACACCCCCCAACGATCTCACCTGACGTATAGATCGTCTACGGATAAAATTTTATATTGACTTTACTATGATTTCTAGTCAATATTACACCTAGATATACCACTTTTCAGTAGGACGTGATTTTCCTGATAATTTACTGAAGGAAAACTACTAATAAAATAATTCCGCAATAAATGTTACTCAATACAGGAGTGACCAAACTGCTCTTTCTATCACTTAGAGTGCATGCTAGTTATCTAGCAGGTTCAGGATCGCTCACTTTTCTCCTGTGGTGTGATAACCAAGTATTGCTGAGAGATTATTCAATTAAGAAGTCCCTCCACCAAATTCTCACTAATTCTCACTATGACACTTTTGTTCAGCTGTGTCTAACTGACCCTAACTCACGCTTAGAGTGACATGTTAGTTTTATATTAGCTAACAACTAATATTTGCTTTTATCTTTTGGAGCAAATGAACCAACCACTGGTGAGGAGAATTAAACTTTTATTTCTACCTGAGGTTTGAGAGGGGGCAGAAGCGGTGGCCTTTTATGCTTTTCAGAGGCCTCTCTACTCCCACGCCTCGCACTAGTTACATGTGCTACATTTGTATTATAGATAGTTCTAGAATGATATAGGGGCTTGGGCTGTGTAAGCTTAATAATGGACTTAGGACATGACTCAGCAATAAGTAATTCATTTCTTTGTCTTTTGGGCCGATCTTAGCGGGATCTTGTAGCGCTGAAGCTATGCTCTACACCACCTTAATAGAAATGACTCGGCTATAAAGGAACTTTCTAGACTGTTCTCTAATTGACCCCTTTTTGTGAAGCCACATCATTACTAATGTTCTAGAGCCTTCCCAATTAATTAACCGATCCGTGGACTTCTGAATTACTTCATGCTTATGATCCGAGATCCAGATCATCAATCATTCCTTTGTTCCGATTTATTTGAGCTTAAAATCAAAAAGTTTTGATGAATCATGGGAAAATATACAAGATCTGGTTTTTTAGCATTTTCTCCTCTTCTGATGTGATCAAAAACTGTCCGCCCGCGCCGGGGAATACTCTGTCATATGGTATTCGGTCCGCCAGACTTCCGGGCGCCAATATATTTCCCTTGAGTCACATTACTTTTTGTAAGAACTAGCAAATAAATATATATGAATTATAAGGTGTTTCGCCGTTTGAGCAATATCTCCGTCAGTTATGAAGCTTTTAGAATGAAACAAAACCGTGGATAAAGTTAAGAAACAGTTCTTTCAGATGGTAAAAATATTACAGTCAAAGTTTACTGGTTCCCGAGATATTCACATTTCTTTCCCAATGTTCCTTCTTATTCTGCCGTCTATGTGCTATTTTCTTGTTGTAGGGATATATTCTTTGAATATTACACCTATGCCAGGTTCTAGGCATGCTTGTAGTAGATTAAATCTCATGCTACATGGGTGTAGATAATTTATAATGATCTTCTAATGTCTGTCCAGTCTCATAAAGATCATGAGATCTGTTAAACGTCTGAACTTGTCACCTGTTCATTGACTATTCTGATAGATCATTGTTTTATTCTTTGAATATTATTTCTCCTACACTGCCCAGCCACTTCGAGGCAAAGCAGCTTAAGGGGGGGGGGTGATGTCAGGGCACACCCACCTGACCCCAGCACCGCACCCCGCACCGTACTGCACTACCCTGCTATCACTCCCCGTCTCTCCTCCCCCACTCTCCCCCTCCTCTCTATCTCTATTTCTATCTCTGTTCTACGGTCAACTTCCCTTTCTCCATGTACCACCACATACCTAACCCCCCCCCCTGATCACCGCATGCGCCGCACACACTCCCAGCCTACCGAGTGGCCACCTCCGGATCTCCCGCAGAGACACCCAGGGAGGTGTGGCTGTGTGCGGAGATGACGTGGCTTCCTCCACGTGACCCTAGCCGCATGTATATAATAGTGCCTGGGGTGGTGTAAGGTCGGTTGAGGTTCCGACCTTGGTGTTGACTCCTGCTATCCTCAAGCTGTCAGGAATTAGGCAGTATAGAGCTGTAATTTCGACAGGGGAGGAGAAGAGTGAAAACCTGTTTCACCCTTCCCCGCAATTTATATACATTGTTTACATTGAGAAATAAAGAGTAATAAACAATGAATAAAGAAAGCATGCACAGCACACATCACCACACATCCATTCCCTACAGGTGGGAACAGAAGAAGCAGCCTTCTTCTCAACTTCCCACTTCAGACTAAGTGGTCAGGGATGCTCACCCTGCGATGGGATCGCCACTACGTACAGCCGCTATTCGTCCCACCGAGTCCCGCACGCAGGGACCTTGCCGCTTTCGGAGCTGTCCCTGACATCGTGCAGCACTTGACCTCCGGGCTGCGCTCCTCCGGGTATGCGGGGTCAGGGGTGTGATAACGCTGAGGTAGCAGCGATAGTGGGAGAGTCCCAGGGGATCCGGCAGGGTCTACACCCCGCTCCCCACCCTCCCTCTAATGCCACTTCGCCCCAAAGTGGCTAAACCTCAAAAACCCCCTCTCCCCCCTCCTCTGTGCATGGTGGTCCGTTGCCTAGGACACTGGGCTCCTCTTCAGGGGTGGATGGGGAAAGTATGGAAAGGGAAAAAAATTTCGGGGTGGGTAGCGGGTGTGTGGTAAAGATAATAATCGGGCCTGATACTGGGCCATGCAGGGTCGCGTGTGAGAAACAACTCTCCTCCAAGTGCATCTTGCGCACTGGGGAGTCCGGGTGCATGGACCATGGGGTTACTTGATGTGGGCTGAGCACCACCCTCCCTCTGTGCCGCGTTCCCAAGCGGTCACAGCAGGGGACCTCGGGCTCCTTTGTCAGCTCCTATCCTTCCCCTCTCATGTCCATCCTCCATCGAAATTCTAATGTCAAACTCTCTCCTGGGTGCCCGGCACCACAGGGAGTCGGGTCCGTGAGCCATAGCGGGTCCGTGATGCGGCTGGGATACACAACCCTCCCTCTATGCCGCATGCCTAAGCAGCCATAGCAGGGATCCTGGGCACCCTCACCAGCAGCATCCATTCCCTCTCGTGCTCATTCTCCATCATGAATCCAAAAAAGCAGCGCTTGCACGCGCGCATGTGACTCTCAGTCGCAGGTGAAAGCGGAGGCAGGTGGTCTCATCCAGGTTATCTTGGGCATCTGCGGTTACGAGGCTGGCAGTGGGTGGGTGACCCCATTTCCAGAGTGCTTTTCGGCCAGTTCGTTGGCAGCAGTCGGGCGGCTTTGTCTCCCTAGCACATTCAGCAAGGTGTCCGGGTAGCAGTGGGATAACTTGGAGGGCCGGGTGGATGGTCTCTAGTGGGTCATCGTTCTTGCATCTGCGGTTACAAAGCTGGCAGCAGGTGGGTGACCCCATGTCCAGAGTGCTTTTCGGCTGGTACATCGGCAGCAGTTGGGCGGCTATGTCTCCTTAGCGCGTTCAGCAAGGTGTCTGGGTAGCGGTGGGATGACCCTCAACTCAACCTCACAGATTGGAACACAATCTGTGGGACAGCATTGCAAGGGCCCAGAAATGGGAGTGGGGGTGTGGTTGTGTTGCAGGTAATGAGTGTGTAATGGTCTGGGGGAAATGATGACATGGCATGGCTGCCACTCGGAAATTGCGGACTCGGCCCGTGCCCAACTCCGACTCAGTCCGGGCTCTCGCAGCCCATGCAGGACCTCCTAGGTGGGCAGGGGCGAAGGTTGAAACCTTCTTCTGCTGTCAGGGGACAAACCCGGGTCCCCATGACCCCTCTCTCTATAACCCAGAGCCTGACCTGTAACAGCCCATCTCAGGGCACAATGCTACTGTGGGTAAGAAAGTGAGAAGAAGGTTAACTTCTCACTTTCCCACAGTGGCCCCAATATGGCGAAAACTTCCGGGGATACCCGGAAGTCACATGAGGTGGGATCCGGGGTTGGATCATGCGGCGCGCGGAGCGTGCGGCGCAGGAAGTGCGTGGGAAGTGGAGCGGGGTCCGGGCTAAGTCAGGGTATGTGCCCTGACACATGCCCCTTCTTTGGTTTGTCCCCCTCACCTCAATATACCGTTGATACTCACATTCCACCTTCCTTTTTTCTCTATATGAAACATAACCCATGAGCGTGTCCAGGATTTCAATATCTTCGAATGGTAAAAGGTCTCCTTGCCCGATTCAACAACTCCCAAGTCATAGACATCCAGGACATATCCAGGACATTCTTTCCCGATTTACCATGGATGCAGCAGGCGAATTTATCTTCGGCAGCACAACTTTCAACACACTTGACCTTCCCCTTGTGTGCCATTCCGAGTCTCTAGCTGGCTGTGAGCTTTAGAAAAGCTGACGATGTTGTATTTGGATGTATTTACTGCAGAAATTTATTAATACATCGATATATATGTGATCAATAAATGTAAGCGATATCCTGGGTTTATCCAAGAGTGTTTGTGAGCGATATCCCTGTTGACCCTTCTTGGGCTGTCTCGTATCCATGTTATATCCGAGCAATATGACGGGGGGTAACTGGTTATATTCAATGTGGAATACTTCAATATCCAGTGTCGGATACTTCCAGGATTCTGTGGGGATTCTGGTAATATCTGACCTTGGATATTTTACCTCAAAACGCAGTGACTGCTCCTGCAAGCTAGCTTATTATGCGGGACGAAAAAAAAAACGAGCTAGGATAACGCTATTTTCTCTTCTTGTACAACTTTCCCTCTGCGCTTTACTGTCAGGCTCTGTGGGTGGCGGCCTCAATTGCAGACACTGGTGCTTCTGAGGAAGTCTCCCGGTTGAAAGGTTATTTTCAATTTGAACAGGAACCCTTGCACAGGATTATGATGTTCGGGGATCAAATTACCCGCTGCATACGGAGTGGCAGGACCGCAAAACATTTTGATTGCAAAGGCTCGGGAGCTAGAATGATCGTGGTCGTCGTCATTGGGTTTCATAAGATCATGAAGGGAACAAGTCGACAGAACGATGAAAAACGGGAAGAACTCATAGCAACACAGATGGGCCCGAGAAGAATCAATTTTGAGTGTCGGCCTCGTTGGCCATTTCATTGTTCTCGAGCTTGAGCTTTGTGTTTGTGTGGAACCGGATGTACGCAGAGCGGAAATATTGCTTTTTCAGCGTAAGACCCTTCCGACTCCTCATGCTGACGGTGGCACGCAATGTGAACGGAAATTGATGAGCTACTGTCCCATTCTCGAAGCCACAGAAAAGAATTCTTGCACTTACAACGGCTCATACCCGTCGGGGATCCTCTCCTCCCCCAATATGATCCTTGAAGTCTTTACGTCTCCACCAAATATTTCATAGAACACGGTTGCGTTGATGTATCCAAAGACTGCGTGAAGTAGTTTGAGGGAAAATTCAGGGTTGTCACGTCTCGATTCCGCGAAGCGCAAGGAAAGAGCCTTTCCCAGATCCTTTGGGGTGACTTGCCCTTCGGGGTGCTCAGGTGTAGCAGGACCAGTGGCAGATCCCAGAAGACGTTCAATGAGTTGTTTGTCGGGTATGGTTTGGTCCGGAGCGAAGAAAGTGTCAGATCCTGCAACCGACACATATCAGGGATGAAAGGGGACAAGGAACGTATATGATGGAACGCACGGAGGAGACTGGAATCATGCTCAATGATATTGTGCTTGGTCAGATCGCTGTCGGAGAAGGAAAACAAAAAATTGAGAATGAGTAGTTGAGTCGAGTCAGGACATACCTGAGATCAAGCGTATCCTTCTTGTAAAATTTCCTCACTGAATAGCAGGTATCTCTGCAAAATGGTGCACCCAAATTCCAAGTTTTCTCGAGCGCTTTAGCCAGGAATGGCAGCGGAATGTTCTTTCCATCTCTAGGAATAATCCCATGATTTGCCATCGCATCTAGTGGTAACACGTTGGGAAAGATGCTATGAGGTCTTGCCTCCCAATGAGGTGATTAGGACAACTATGCTTACTTAACCCTGGACACGGCGACCTCGAGTCTGTCTCGGGATTAGGAGGGATGAACTCGGGCCAGAGACCATTGTACCCAGGCTGGCCTTCTTTGTACATCGCTCCTTTCTTGATTTTGGGCGTCAAGAGATTGATGAACACGAGGCCAGTGTCCCACGTTTGCAGGTAAACAAAGTTCCAAAGGTCTTTTAGAATCGTCGCCATGTTTTCTCGGGTGGGGGTCCGTACAAAGCAGAGAAGAGGGAAAGTGAGGGAACGAAGCTTTTGTACTGGCGAGGCCATTCTACCTGAAAAAGGAACTGTCAAAATGGTCCGGAGCAGATTCATGCGCAATCCGAGCGCCTATAACAGCTGGAGTTGTGCATAGGAGACACCAGAAGCTCCTCATTGCTCAGCTCGACCTCCGACCAGTCTTGCCTTGTCGAGCGCCAGCTTGTCTGTCGTTGCAAAGACATCGAGGTACGGTATTCTCACAGTTCACTCCACGTACCTGATCAGCGGAGATGTGGTGCCGAAGGAACACCAGCGCTCCTTAGACAAAAGAATCCAGCTGAATATATCGGGAGCAATTCTGTAATTGTCGATTTGGGAAAATAAGCGCTGGTTACCATGTAAGGCTATAGGCGCTAAGGAAGCTACCATATTTGGGTCGTCACGAGACTCACTTGAATGATTGAATATTCTGATTCAAATCCTGTCACGTAGCGGAACTCTCCGAATTATATTGTTACAGATTCTTTTTATTGTCACGAAGTGACACTGGATTCTTTTGTCGTTAGCTGTAATATTACAAGAGATAAGGAAGGTGAATCGTATGAGTACTCTGACTCCAATAATTGATAATTTGGCAGTTGTTCTATTAACACCATCGCAATCTGGCGAATGCTGCATACCTATACTCCCATCCCGGCTGATGGCTTCCACATCTTGATAAACGCTGACCGAGAACCCCAATTGTACCGGAAATTTGGCAGGTTTCAGGTATTTTGACCTGCCAAAGTTCTTCTACCCTCCCTGCTTCTGTCGGCACTTCGTCTTTGATCGTCGCTGTTGTAAACGCGGCGTTCCAACAGTCGCACATTCCGACAGTGTAACGTTCCTCAATCCTGTGCCTCATGTGGGCAACTTGAAGGTAGACGATCTTGACCCTGGTGGGGTCAAAGGGAAGGCGAAACGGCCCCCTTCTTAGACCGATACCTTTCGTGTTGCTACAGTGTCATTCTCACGAAATTCACTAAGAGCTCGCCAAAGTTTTCTTGACTCACCTCACCAGCTAATACATAAGATGCCAAAGTGGGTAAACAAATGCATGCTGGAATTCGCTAGCAGACAATAGTAGACAGAAAGAACCCGCGTGAACAGTCGGAGCTGATGGTTAAACATGAGCTCAGCTGTTCGCTCAAGTTGAGGCCCCATGTCAACTCTACAGCACCCTTGTTCCATCCTATAACAACCGCCGCATCATACTAACGACACTTAGGCTCAATTGGTTTTTCTAACGCGGTATTGATGCGAAATACTGCCAGTACCAATGTTTTATTCACTATTTGATTGGTGTGGTGTTATGCTGTAAGCGATATAGGTGCCCCGTCACATAGAGGCGCGGAATGCCACAAATTTTGGACTTCCAAGTTCTCTCCTGTGAGACGGCTGAGATGATATTTTCTTACTTCACACCCGTTGCTACTTCGTTTATGTATGTAGTACATACGCCGTGTGCGAGACTCAGTACGTTATCAATGATAATGCGCTGTACGTACGGACTCAGTCTCAAAGTAGAGAGCTATTATTATTACCTGTACGCACGGGCTATAACATCGAAGCGCAATCAGTATACAAAAGTATGGTGGGGTTAAGAAAGGATGTCACCTCAGTCTCGAAGTAGAGAACTTAGGGTAGGGAAAAATGGTGTCTCTTATACGACGAGCGCTAATATCGGGAAGTGCGTCAATCGAGCCGGAATCGTCGGCCGTATCTTGCATCCATACCACGTTGAGACTAATCGTGAACAGGCACCGTTAGCCATAGTGATCTCCAACACATATGCGTCACGTACAGCATGTATTGCAACACATCGTCCCAGGAAGCTTTCGGGGAACAGGCCAGCTTTGTTGTTGTTGTGGCCTTTCGTAAACGTAATATTGACGGGCCAGTAGCCCGTATTTTTCACGTTCTGCGCAGACTTGGGGGAAAATGGCAAGCGTGAAAATGCATTTCATGTCATGTAAGTTCCACGAAAGGCTTTTGGTGTATGTTCGGAAGCTCAGGCTGCTGTTCCGTACTAAAGAGTTGTTGGGTCGAGACATTTATCATCGCATTCCTAGGCCCCGTGGGTTCTCCATAGTTCAAAGGTTTACGGGACGAGAGAAGAGTCGCATGTGCTTATAGAAAGACTGCTCCTAACATAAAAAAAACTAACGTCATTTTCTCTTGTGCAACTTTCCCTCAGTGCTTTACTGTCGGGCTCTGTGAGAGTGGCTCGGGCGGCAGGTGGCGTCAATTGCAGACACGGGTGCTTCTGAGGGAGTCTCCCGGTTGGAAGGTAATTTCCAATTTGAACAGAAACCTCTTGCACAGGATTATGGTGTTCGGGGAACGCAAAACATTTGATTGCGGGGGCTCGGGAGTCGGGGTGGTCGTGGTTGTCATTGGGTTTCATAAGATCATGAAGGAAACAAGTCGACAGACCGATGAAAAACGGGAAGAACTCGTAACAACACAGACGTGCCCAAGAATTAATTTTGAGTTTCGGCCTCGTTGGCCATTTCATTGTTCTTGAGCTTGAGCTTTGTGTTTGTGTGGAACCAGATGTGCGCAGCGCGGAAATATTGCTTCTTCATCGTAAGACCCTTCCGACTCCTCATGCTGATGGTGGCACGCAATGTGAACGGAAATTAATGAGCTAAAGCCACGGGAATTTTTTTTTTTACACCTACAACGGTTCATACCCATCGGGAATCCTTTCCTTCTCCAATATGATCCTTAAAGTCTTTACGTCCCCACCCAATATTTCATAGAACACGCTTGCGTTACTGTATGCAAAGAATGCGTGAAGGAATTTGAGCGAAAATTCAGGGTTGTCACGCCTCGACTCCGCGAAGCGCAAGGAAAGAGCCTTTCCCAGATCCTTTGGGGTGACTTGCCCTTCGGGGTGCTCAGGTGTAGCAGGACCAGTGGCAGACTCCAGAAGACGTTCAATGAGGTGTTTGTCGGGTATGGTTTGGTCCGGAGCGAAGAAAGTGTCAGATCCTGCAACCGACACACTATCAGCAATGAAGGGGACAAAGAACGTATATGATTGAACGCACGGAGAAGACTGGAATCATGCTCAATGATATTGTGCTTAGCCAGATCGCTATCGAAGTACATAAAACAAACAAAATTGGGAATAAGTAGTTGAGTCGAGTTAGGACATACCTAAGATCGAGCGTATCCTTCTTGTAAAGTTTCCTTACTGAATTGCAGGTATCTCTGCAAAATGGTGCACCCAAATTCCAAGTTTTCTCGAGCGCTTCAGCCAGGAATGGCAGCGGAATGTTCCTTCCATCTCTAGGAATAATCCCATGGTTCGCCATCGCATCTAGTGGTAATACGTGGGGAAAGATGTTGCCTCCCAATGGGGTGATCAAAACGACTATGCTCACTTAGCCCTGGACACGGCGACCTCGAGTCTGTCTCGGGATTAGGAGGGATGAACTCGGGCCAGAGACCGTTGTACCCAGGCTGGCCTTCCTTGTACATCGCTCCCTTCTTGATTTTGGGCGTCAAGAGATTGATGAACACGAGGCCAGTGTCCCATGTTTGGAGGTAAAAAAAGTTCCAAAGGTCTTGCAGAATTGTCGCCATGATTTTCTCGGGAGGGGTTTACGAAGTAGAGAAGACTCAAGAGAAAGAAGAAGCTTATAAAGAGGCTCGTAATGGACGGGCGAGGCCATTCTATATACTTGAAAAGGGAACTGTCAAAATGGTCCGGAGCAGATTCACGCGCAATCCGAGCGCCTATAACGGCCGGAGTTGTGCATAGGGAACACCGAAGTTCCTCGTTACTCAGCCCGACCTCCGCCTTGTCGAGCGCGAGCTTGTCTGTTATTGCATGACAAAAACATCGAGACGGTATTCTCACGGCTTAATATATTAGTCACTCAACCACGTATCCGATTAGCGGAAATGCCGTGCCGAAGGAGCGGGCGCAACCAGCGCTCGAGCTCCTTACAGCTAGCGACGAAAGAATCATCTAGCAGAGTTCATTGCAATTCTTTTGTCATTACTAAGAGATAAGGAAGGTGCGTCGTATGAGTACTCTGACTCCAATAACTGGTAATTTGGCAGTCGTTCTGTGCATAAATTAGCACCATAACTTGAATGTGCCAGTTCCCCCAAGAAATCAGGGATGAATCATGGGAATGTGGGGGTGCCCTGCCCTCTTCAACACTGGGTCAAGCATCAATGCGCAGGGAACTCAGCAGTTAACTAGTTGCCAATAGAATTCACGATCACGTCGATGATTTTCTGCTGTCTCGCCCGCTCCTTTGGATCCTTCGTCACATACATCGTCGGGACACCCAATTTCTCAAGGGTAGTCTGCTGCTTCTCAGTAAGACTATCCCAAGCTATCAGAACCCTTTCTTTATCATATTTCCGCAGTTCATGTCGAAACTCCTTCTCCAATTGCTACGCAATGTGACGATCAGCTTCTCATCACAATCAGCGGGTGGGTTGACCTTACTTCTATCTCTCGGGTGGTGGGAGCGATGTTTATGATCCTACATCTGAGTTGACACCGTAAGTATCGATTGCAAATGACCCGCCACCATGTGCGCACCTATCGTGAAGATCTTTGACCCGCTTCTTCTGCTGTTCAATGATTCGTGTCCGTCCATCCCACAAGCTAGTTTCCAAGTTTTCTTGATCGTTTTTCAGCTTTAATCAATAGATGTTGACCTGGATCGCGAGTCGGACGGAGCACACAGACAAACCTGGACGATCGTGTTTATGACAAGAGGGTCCTCAAGCAGGCCGGCGAGAGCAGACAGAGACTGTTTATAAGAGGCATCTCGGAGGGACGTGTTTGGGACGACATTTGAGGGAGATCCTTGCAGAGCCGTGATCGATTCAGCTCCAGGCGTTGGTAAAGGACGTTGAACCAAAGGTTGAAGGCGAGATAAGAGCGAAGAAAGGTGCTTTGACAAAGAAGAGGGTGGAGATGAAGTATTTGTTGGAGCAGAAGATGAAGAAGCGGGTGGCCGCGTTGGGGAAGAAATCTCTTGGGCTGACGGACCAGTGTCACCTGGTACATCGGTGGGTTGAACTGCCGTCGTTTCATTAGAAGTTATGGGCGGTGTGGACGCAGATGATCCTGGGAACGTAAATATCGCAGAAGAACGGAGAGAATCAAGAAGGGCACTGATGCTCGCTGGGTCCTGCGTGTTTTTAATTTCATATCCGAGAGTGTTAGTAATTGAGAAACAAACATGCCTTTACGTTAGAAAGATCCATAGGACTTCGCAGCGAGAATCGTTGTAAAGCGGAAAGCAGTGGTAGACCGGTTTGCTCGAGTGAAGAGCTGAAAAATACGGCTCCGAATGCAAGTCACCTCGCGCTTCCGAAGCGCCCCAATTCTGAGTAGGTTACTTAATCAGGGAAGGGGCCGCATTGTGACAAACACGTGAGTGCTGCAAGCAGGCACCCAATAGAGGCTGGTAACTTGCCTACACTCAGAACGAGTATACATAATACACGATCAATAATTTGTCTAGTATAGGAACATTCACAGATCTAGGAGAATTCGTCTACCTGTCACCTACACAACACCATAATGCGAGACACTTCATCTGGCACGCAGATGCGGTCATTCATCTTGACGCGAAGCTCAGATGCTCCCCTCGGCCATCTTGAAGGCGTAATAACGAACCATCTCCTCAACGCCAGCGGCGACAGGCCATCTTGGCTGCCATCCCAGAGACTCCTTGGCTCTGGTTGTATCAGGACGGCGTTTTTGGGGATCGTCGACGGGCATAGGTTTGTGGATGATATTGACGCGTTTAGGGTTTTCGGTGCCGCTCTCCTTCTGCACCTTCTCAACAACATCACGCACAACTTTGGCGAAGTCAAGGATATTGAACTCCTCGGCAGTGCCAATGTTAACGGGGCGCTTCTCGTCAGAGTTCATTAACAGGATAAGCCCGTCGACGAGGTCATAAATGTACTGGAAGGAACGGGTCTGCGAGCCGTCTCCATAGACGGTCATGTCTTCACCACGAAGCGCCTGGAGGATAAAGTTGGACACGACACGCCCGTCAAAGGGGTTCATACGAGGCCCTGGAAATGCATGGTAAGAAGCGCCACAGATAATCAATGACGGGACAACTTGCCATAAGAGTTGAAAATACGCGCAACTCGAACATCTACGCCGTCTTGGAGATGGAAACCATACGTAAGAGTTTCCGCAACCCGCTTTCCTTCGTCGTAGCAAGCACGTGGCCCAATAGGATTGACATGGCCCCAACTGTAAAAGCATAGGATTAAGGCACAATCCACAAATTGTAAGGATTTACGTACTATTCCTCGGATTGAGGGTGAACTTCGGGATCGCCATAGATCTCTGTCAGAAAAATGATGTTCCGTTGTCATGTACAGCAGATTAAATGCAAAAAAGCGCGTACCGGACGTGGAGGTCAACAAGAAACGCGCCTTAGTACGCTTAGCAAGCCCTAACATATTCAGGGTCCCCAGGAACGATGTCTTGATAGTCTTGACAGCGTTGAACTGGTAATGAGGGGGAGACGCTGGGCAAGCAAGGTGATAAATTTCTGGCGATTGAAGGTTCAGATGGCCGTGACACCAGTGCAAGCACGATGAGTCAGAAACGTACGATCACACTCGATCATAAATGGCTCAATGATGTCGTGACGAATCAACTCAAAATTGGGGTGCCCAACCCAATGACTGACGGTTGTCTTGGATCCAGTAAAAAAGTTGTCAAGAACATGGACCTCATGGCCGAGAAGCATAAGGCGATCCACGAGATGGGAGCCAACAAACCCAGCACCTCCAGTAACGAGGATACGTTTGCGCTGGGAGGGGGGGACGAGGCGAACAGGAGCAAAACGAGAGAGGGTTGTATAAGAGATTGTGTTGTCCTCAGAATGATAGATAGACTTGGAACCATATGCAGAGCGTGAAAACTTCTTGCTGAGTTCTGTTTCTTCGTCGGCATTCTCAGCGTTGGCGGAGGACGTCACATAGTGGGGACGGAGGTAGAGAGATCGAAGAACATCCACAGAAACCTCAGAGTCGAAGCCGAACCGCTTATGTCCAACTGTGAGGATCTGGTTACCATTGATGTCACTCATCCTTGCGTATCGATCTGAACTCGACGCGTTGATCAGCAAAAACTTCCATACCCACCAACAAACACGTTGCATACCGCTTGACTTTTGTGCTGAACACGGGAGGAACCCACAACACTGTTTCGAGAGTAAGCAAGCTTTTGAAGGGAATTTGCTTCCGGTACATACAGCCCATTTTGACGTCAACCCAAAACTTCAGTTGTGGCCCCTGGGTCCGAGATACTTGCTAGTAGAGTATCAAAAGGGCTATTTTAGCATGCCTAAGGTCTATGGCAAGAAGATAGTGGCCCGTCACGACCCTCTGGCCATCGAAATCAGCCAAGATGAGCAGTTGGCAAAACACGGTCTTATATCTAAACCTGGTCGTCGAAATAAGAGAGCCAGAAAGGATGAGGTTGGGGAGGGCGTAGAAGTATGCCATTTTGAACTCCGCTAAAGTCCCCATCTCATCTGTTTGACACAATTTTCAGGAAACGTTGGATGCTAAAACTTCGAAGAAGATCCTATCGCTGGCCCAAGCCCAGCAGGATGAGATCAACGGAGAGGAAGAAGACGGGAAGGAAGGGTCCACGGCTGAGCTTTTGAATGGGTGCGTTCCTCGGCGGAATCCCTCATTTTCGGTGCTTAAGTTGAACACAGGGATGAAATAGAGCCACGAATCAGAATACGCACGGAGATTGGGGATAAGGAGAGCCACGAGGGGGAAGAGGAGGATGAGAAGGAGTGGGATGAAGACGAAGAGTACGAAGAATTGGTGCGATGAATTTGTCTCCGCTACATCGCTTTACTGAGCAATGAGGCCAGGAAATTGATCCCGAAGACCTAAACACTCTGGAAAGGTTGCTTCCAGAAGGCCCAAACACCCACCGGACACTCGCCGATATCATTCTCGAAAAAATAGAATCCTCGAAAAGACCAGATCAAACTTCATCCGCACCAACTATAGTCCGTCGAGGTTGGTGCTCTGAGATAATGTCGTGTTCATCATTCGGACTGACTCTTGGTAACTTTCCAAGCTGATGGTTCCCTTGATCCTGCGGCGGGACTCGATCCAAGGATTGTCGCTGTATACTCAAAGTACGCACGTCATTCGTATCGCATTAGCGGTAACTGATATTCTCAAACTAGAGTTGGGGGACTTTTTCAAAAAGGACGCTACAAGTCTGGCCCAGTTCCCAAAGTTTTCAAAATTCTCCCTACACACCCCGAATGGGCACGATATTTAGCTCTTACCAACCCCGAGAATTGGTCGCCACAGGCCACTTTCGAGGCAACCAAAATCTTTATCTCCAACCTTAAACCCGAGCAAGCCCGTGTGTTCCTCGAGGGTGTCGTCCTACCGAATGTTAGAGATGATATACAAGAGCACGGTGGGAAGCTGAATGTCCACCTCTACAACGCTCTGAGGAAGGGCCTGTATAAGCCTGCAGCTTGGTTCAAGGGGATATTGTTCCCACTATGCAAGGTGAGTATATGGCTATCCGTCGAGGATCGGCCCTCCATGGTATGCTGAATGAGCATGCCAGGGCGGATGTACCCTCAAAGAAGCGTCGATCGTTGGGTCCGTTTTGTCACGGGTCCGTATCCCCATCCTGCATTCGGCCGCTGCACTCTTACGACTTGCTAGCATGGACTACTCAGGCGAGTCATGCGATAAAGAGGTATTTGTCTTTGACACCAATCTGCCCAAATAGGGTCAACGTCTCTGTTCATTCGAGTCCTTCTGGACAAGAAATATGCCCTTCCCTACCAAGTCGTTGACGGCTTGTGGTCCCATTTCGTGCGTTTAGCTAACGAACGCAAGGCACCAATGCGTCCCGGGGACAAACTCCCTGTGTTATGGCACCAAAGTCTCTTGGTTTTCTGTCAACGGTCAGTGTCCTAGCGAGAAATTTATTACATGAGGCTAATAGATTTGTTTTCTAGTTATGCTTCAGATATGACTCCCGACCAGAAAGATGCTCTGTTAGATGTAGTACGCATTCAATATCACCCTCAAATTGGGCCCGAAATTCGAAGAGAGCTTGTCCACTCTGTAGCACGTGGGGAGCCGAGACCGACAGAGGATGTCGAGATGCGGGGCGCTTAACCTGCAAGCATGGGGATTGATTTTATTATGCACTATATTAGCATCGATGGGTGTAATGACACTGGCGTTGTTGATCTTAACACCGGGTAGTATTAGAACAGTGGATCGCATAAGACTTTTTAGCACATTGCTCGGAATAAACAAAATAGACGAGGCATGGAAAAGGAGACCGCGTCCAAGAGCTTCAATACAGCAGTTCGACATCACCCTCTGCCATCTTATCGATATCATAGTAGCTGACTTTTCTTCCAGCAGCGGCTCTTGGATCCTCCTTGGCATTGGGCGGCGGCGGACCACCAGTCAATATGTCGACACTGACACTCCCACCGCGTCGGCGCTTGGAGTGAGGACCGGGTTCTAGTTTCGCTGATGACACAGGTTTGGCAGGCAACCCCTCAATCGGTGGTGGTGGACCGCCTCGAGCACTTCCGGGACTAGGAGCAAAATCACCTAAACGATCAGAGAGCTTCCGGGAAGCAGGCCCTGAGAAAGGTGGCGGGCTTCGACTGCGACCCCGAGCTCCTGAGTCATAGCCATACCCACGAGCGGGAGGATAAGGATCATAGTAGCGCCCATAATAGTCTGGCCATCCTGGATAATATCCGCCATACTGAGGTGGGTAAGAACCATAACCACCACTGTTACTCCGGCCTCGTGTTTCAGAAGGACGAGATCGAAGCCCGTAAGCTTCACCTGGTGCCTGCTGTCCCGCACCGGAAGGGGGAGGAGGATGTGAAAATGGCGCAATCCTCCGAGGGTCGAGCGCGAAGTTATTGAAAAACGGAATCTGCGGACAGTGTCGTTGGGAGAGCGGGCTTTTGACAAAGAACGTAACATACCTCTTCCAGCTGCTGGACAAGCTCAGGATGCTTGCCGGACACATGCTTCTGTACAAAGCTCATGGCCTTAAACAATTTGGTGCACGCTTTACACCTGAATTTCCTTCATCTTCCTGTTTAACGTGCGGCTCAACAGCTTTCGTCAATTCTCTAAGAAACCAGGTCTAGAAGGGCTTATCTAAATAAGGACTGTAACGCACTCATCATAGAGTTTTCCTCCATAATCGCGAGGATCGGCATTGTCACGATCGATCAGTAATGCCGTCCTCTGATCCAGATTTTCGCTCCATCGATCATCTATGACATCACATTAGAAAAGTTCATGGTTCGCGAATACTGACCATGCCTTTGGCCGGTTCTGAGGAACGCTTCGGAGTCCTGATGTGCTTAATGCATTGCCTTTGAAGCTCTTCTTCGTGGTCGGTAATCGCGGAGCAATAGTAACAGCAGTTGAATGCCATACGAAGATACGCCAAATACAAGTCAAGCTCAATCATGTTCTGATATAAAATTTAAGTGGACACTCTAGTGAGATGCACACATTCGTACCTTTTTCACCCTTAAGGTACCTTCTGATGATCCCTCATCCTTATGCTTCTCATTTAAATCACTAAGTAGCTTTTCGAGTCGCTTGTTCAGTGCCTCAGTGCCGCGATCTTTGGGTTCCCTTGTGGGTTCCACTGTCATTTCACTATCCGCTGCTGGCTCAGCATCACCAGTTATAACGGCATCTGAATCATCAGGTAGTTCTCCTCCATTGCTTTGCTTGAGATTTCTGGGCTCAGGAAGCTTTTCTGGCAGCGTCTGAAGATGATACGCTTCGTCTTCAAGGACAGCAGCTAGCTTTTTGACATTAGCCAGATCCTTCTCAATTCGCTCAGGTTCACTCGCACTCTCAGGAGTGCGACGGGCCCTCGAACGAAAGGGACGAGTGCTATGTGTGACATGAAGTTTGAAACCTTCAATCTTCACCGACGTGGCATTAGAACATGCATGTGGAACAGGAGTAGGGGACGTGACGTACCTTCGCTTCGCTAAGTTTCTCAACAGTACTCGACATCTCCGTTTCGTCCATAAATCTGATCCACCCTGCTCGATAGTAATTTTTCTTTTGCATCGTATCGCCAAGTCCTAGGTGAAGGAATCCAGGAATATCGCGACATGCCTAATGGAATTTTAGCTCAGCCAAAGACCAGTAACAAACCAATCTACCTTCTCTATCTTCACCCTGCCAATGTCAGGAGGAATTGTGCGAATAAGGACCTGATTGCCCTCCGGCATGACACTGATCTCCTCATCACGAGTTTTGCCGCCTCCCGGAGGAGATTCTGCACGTTTACCGTTCCCGTTGGGCTCAATGGCACTCTCCGCTATGGGCAGGTCCTCATCCGCCGCTTCTGCTGCCTCGTCTCCTTTCGCTTCTTCAGCTGAAGGCATTTCCATATCTCCATTGCTAGGGTTAGCAGTCAGAGAGTCAATGACCTTTTCGTCATCTTTGTTGGGCTCGAGAGCTGGGTCATGTTTCCCTTCCTCAAGCTCGCGAATGAATTTCCCAATTCGACCACTCCACCCCTCGCGTCGAACACGGCGACGAAGATTTACAAAAGGAAGTGAGGGATTATACTTCTCGTTGAACCACGGAAAAGCTTTATGATACTGAAACATGATGGATAACTACATAGATGAACGCATCAGGCACGATACATCATAGGAAAAGATCTGCCCACCTGCTTGTTGAGCATATGCTTCCTATACTTCTCATAGCGAATCTTCATGACAGTGTGGGGATCCGTTTCTTTGTCCTCTTCAGCCGTGTTGGTGTCATCCGTGGATGATTCATCAGGATGATTTGCTTGCCACCAGTCAGTGAAATGTCGGATTCCTATAGCCACGTCATAATCATAGGGATCGGGCACTCTAGCCCGAGATGCGTTGGGTGAGCGTTGGCGCCCGCTGCGAGAATCTTCCAAGAACTTGAGCAAAACTACGGTGATCTGTATGATTCCCCCTCACCTTCATCATATCTTGGTCGCGGATCATATCGATCCCGCTCGGAAGGTGACATGGACCGGCGGCGCTTGCGCCTTCCTGCAAACGAGGGTTACCAAGTCATTGCGGGGAACCAAACCGCGCTGAACAAACCGTCATCAAATCCAGGGCTTCGGCTACGGAAGCGGGTCTGAGCACGTCGCCGCTCCCACTCATCCCAGTCGCGGCCACGTCCAGAATAATCGTAGTACCGCTCACGCCCGAAACCATCACGTTCATACAAGTCTTGAGGATATGCTTCGCGCGTATTGCCGTAGGGTAACGGGCGTCCGCTGGGAGATCCATTCGGTCTAGGAGGAACAGAGTTATCGGAAGCGGGAGGAGGCCACGTCGCCATTTTTGAGGCGTATAGATGAAAGCTAGTGATCCAAAAGCAGAGAGAGCAAACGAAGTGTGAATTCCAGTTGATCCATGACAACAAGAGAGGAGAGCATGTTTGAAGACAGCGCGATGGCTGGTAGTGGACGGGGGGTAGAGTGAAGAGAATACAAACAGACCTCAAGAGTTTGTCGCGACTTGGATGCGCGAGTGAAGAAACGGACTTTGAATGACGGCGATATCGGACTTAAGGAACAACATTGGGCGAAAACCACTATGGATAATCACATTACAACAAATTTAGCATACAAACGGCCGTAGTCCATCTCAGAAAATGCTCCCCAAGATGTTGTCTATATCATCCGTAGGGGGGGAGGACACTGCCTTCGCTTTTTCTTTTTTCTTTGGTAACGTGTGAGGGTCATTGGCGTCCGTTTCCGCAACATCCATCGTGAGCTGAGGAGAAGCTTCTGCTTCCCTTTGCCATCCTATATTCTGCTTCCCTCTCCTGTTAAGCCTTCGGGCAGATTCCACCTTCTCAAGATAATCACTTTGTTCTTTTTTAGATTGGACTAGCTCGTGTCGAAGGCGAGCCACTCGTGAAGCCCGCTCATGAGCTATAGTTAATTACAAGAGACGCAGTAAGATAAATTTTGACAGAGAAAGGCAAAGAAAACGTACCCATTTGTTCCGTGAGCATGTTCCACTTGAAACGGGGCAGATACTTGATCATCCATAACTCGTAACGGAAACGATCGTGTATCTTCACGCCCATAGGTTGTCCATTCAGAATTTCAGCTACAGTTCGAGCTATTCTTTTGTCGCGGAACTCCACCCATCCTTCTGTGTACCGATCCGACTCCACACGATTCCGCTTCTGCCTTGGCCGTGACCCTTTCGCGTCTTCAAAGACAGATGGTTGTCAGCTTACTCCCACAGGAGGACTCGCGAATATCAGAGAAGGGTAGTTGGACTTGCCGTCCTTCTGAAGAAATACCCTTCCGAGGTCACCATGTATGCTTAGAAGCTGCCTGACTTTTGCTGGTCCCATACCAGGAGGTATTCGAGAGATGTAGACAACCCCGGATTTGGCTTGGGCATCATTAAAGGCTGCGAGGTCTGCAACAGCCGTACTTTTCGTGATATTTGCACCGTCATCTGCAACTTCACTGCCCGGATCGGCGCCGTCAGTTTCTCCGAGCGCTTCGTCGTCGCCTGCGTTAGAATCACCCTCCTTCTGAGATTGCAAGATGCTGCTGATTTCAGGCTGTGATATCCTCAAGTCGTCCTCATCCCAGGTATTCGTTGAGAATCTGGGGTCCATGTAAGTCGAAAAGAAAACAACTGAAACGGGTTGTCGGTCCCGGATGGAGATCACGCGAGACTAAGCTGAGGTGCCACATCATCGTGTACTCCCGACACCACCCTAATAAGTACATGTACATGTGTTCCTCATGTGAGCCCTCGGTGTAAAGAACAGGATAGCCACACTGGCAAAAGAAGTGTCGCTACCAGGAATCGAACCTGGATCGTTACGGGACATCAATCCACAACGTAACGTCTTAACCATTGGACGATGGCGACGAACATCGACTGCTGACTGATCGCAGATCTAAGATTCTTACTCGTTCTAGCGGAGAAGTAATCCGAACCACGTATCATTTTGGACTCCGTATCTGCGCCGGTCGGAGCGCATGATGGATTACACTATACATAATCAGTCATCTTCCATCTGCTTGTGTCCACAAGACCCCTCGAGTCACAATGATCTAAGTTTGAGGGCCGAAGTCCCGGATCGGGGGGTTGGTCGGGCAGCCCATTAGGCCTTGGCGCTGTTGAAGATTGCCTCCCTGTGAGTGACGGCACATAGCAATGGTACGTAGGGGCCAGAGGCACTAAACCCCCATCCGGACGCTGCATGTCTAGACGATACGGTGGCGGGGTTATATATGGACTACGCAAGCTACTGCCGCGTGTAGGCGCTATCTACGTCATTCGCTCATCGACCCGGGAGAGCCTCTTAGACCCAAAGCCAGCTAATCACGTTGGGCACTGGAGCAGCCTCTGGATCCCCGAGGATTCGAACAATGAAAGAGACGTAACAATCCAGGCGTCGTAACGTGCCCTGACATTAAGGCCTTCAGCAGAATGGGTTGTCGCCTTCGCGTGTCACAGTTGTTGCACAGAACGGGGAGGGCATAATGAAAGCTGAATTGATATCGAAAATTCGAGCAGCAGCATTGTGGTTGCAGGGGAAGCAGCAGAGCAGAGTCTCACTTAACATAACGCCGTCAGAATACCATGATACAGCTCAGGTCCTACAGGACTGTGCAACAAACCCCACGGGAGGAATCAGACAAACACTCCTTATCCTCGTTCCATTCGAGCCCATACGTGATACATCCTCGTCCCAACAGACGTCGCCCTCACCTAGCAGCTCTTGCCTGCGCTCGAGCTGAAAACCAATCGTCTTCCTCGTAGAGGCCCTTCTCTTGCGCACGATCCTTGGCACGCATGCGCACCCTGGCCTCCTTTCCGGCCTTAGGTACAAAAGTACGATGATATTCTTCTTCGCGAAGTTTCTGCGTGGCTTGCCGTAAATGGTTGATTGCGTGAGCGGCGGTTCGACTGGTGTGCTCATCTGGGTACCCGTCACCGAAAGCCCCCATATCCGCGATGTGGTCCGAGAAAGCATGCGGCTCCGGTGGACGTTTGGACGCACTCGGACAGTCCTGTAAAAACAAGTCAACAGGAGCTTGCAACAGTGATGAACGTTCGGGATACGGACGAAAGCCCAGTGGCCGGAGGCGCCACATATGAAACACATTCTATCCCAACCAACAAATCCTTCACCACTATCAGAATTCAGACGGCTACTGTCCGTCCGTGCAAGCAAAACCTTCTCGCGTCTTCTTGAAGAAATGTATGAATACACTCTCCAAATGGTGGGACAGGCCTGAAGATGAACATGTGTGAGGTGATGTATGCAGTTTCTACGCTAATTTGAGACATCACATTCTTGACATGTTGATGGGACCCACACCGTGAACATAACCTCGTTCCCCGGCGCTCCGTGCACTCCTACAGTGTGTCGGTTAACAAGAGCGAACCGTTGCCTCGAGGTGAGTCTCACTGTGTTCCGATGCCCTCTAGCACCACAATTCCAACATGTAAGACTCGTTGGGCACTCCCATGTCTTATGCCCCCCCTTTTCACCGCAAGTCAAACACTGGAAAAACGCTGAGCTCAAATTCGCAGGGAGATGGAGAAACATACGACTGTAACAACGCAGGTAGTGGCCCTGTGACCTTCTTTTCCACACGTCCCACAAACTTTGATTGGTCGAGAATCAAAATACCGCATGGCAGGCTATCAGGTAAACAAGTATTAGCATGGGCCCATCACCCGAGGACCTGGTCGACCTTTCCAAAGGGCGTAGAAGCCTCAGCCTCCGATCCTCCCAAATATATATTGTCTGGTAAAATGAGCCGATGAGGGTTCGGGTCCGTAGCAACGGGTGCACCACCCGAAACGTCAGAAGTGGGTGGTAGAAGGCTGGAGGGCATAGACGAAGAGGACATATCATTTCCATAGTCGAATTCGAAAAGGGGTATCGAGTCAGGTGTTTCAGCATGCCTCTTGGGCCGTTTAGACTTCCCACTTGATTTTCCATTCACGGGTTGATGCAGCACATCATCATCCCCGTCCGTAACAGACTCATGGAAGGAGTCGCTAGTCCTGAGATATGCGTTAGAAATAGGCCCCCTACAGCACTAAGCGAGACTGACGAGTTGCTTGCGGGAGGCATGGTTATGCCATAGATGCACTGCCACTCGAGTTCGGATTGGACAGGTGACGGCCATGGTTTAAACAACAAGTTCTGACTGAGAGCGAAACTACTCCTTGGGCCCCGTGGATGCCCCCCTGCTTGATACTATGTCGCAGCCATCAACATCAGATTTGGTCAACCCAGGCCTGGGTTATCTAGGTACCCAAGCCACTTCACCAATGAATTCGTGTGAGGCTTCCTTACTTGAAGATGCGGAATGGCAGAGGGAATCACTCGTCCGTGCACCATCACTGGAGCCTCCTCTTTCGGAACATGGCTCACTAGACAGCAAAAAAAGGAGGGAAATGGATGACGAAACAAACCAAGATATTTATGGGCCATCGGTGTTTGGAGGGTTTGGAGAGTACATGGCACGCAAGCGTCGGAAGTTGCAGATGCAAAATGCAGAAATTTTAAACAATACCCAAAGCCCCAAACCTCAGATTTTTAAAGGCACTGGCGTATACGTACGTGTTGACCCTTGTTCTAACGTTCCATGACGCTGAGGGAAGACGCAGATAAATGGCCGAACCGAGCCACCTCTGCAAGAACTTCGGATCATGATAATGGAGCATGGTGGAATTTTTCATGCATATCTAGACCGAAAGTCACTGGTGTGAGCCTGGTGTTCTCCATCGCGTGGTGAATTCTAACATGCATTATAGAACTCACATCATTGCAACTGAGTTAACACCTAACAAAGTGAAAGAGTATCAACACATGAAGGTAGTGAGGCCAGAATGGGTTACTGATAGCGTCCGAGAAGGCACCCTACAGCCGTGGAAAAACTATGTCTTCCGCCCAGGCTCTGAGCTGCGGACGGATGGGGTATCACTACTCCACCGAGTTCCTAAGCAAAGCACCCTCACGGAGAGTCCGAAGAAGTCAGTTTCAGGGCCTCGGGAGGCATCAATCACGAGCCTTCTAGAGCCCCTCGCCTGGGCTGGAAGGGCCGCTTCTGTGTCCTCCGATCAAGAGTCCGACCACGAGATGTTACACGATCTCGGAGTCAATCCTACGCACTCCACAATTCAAACATTTTCGCATCGAAACTGATGGAGGACCCAAAGTGGCGACTAGAGAACACCGCAGCTGGACCAAATTTTGTTGAGAACTACTTCACACATTCAAGGTTGCATCATCTAAGTATGTCCTCCTGGTCAATGAGGCCCGCGTGTGATCGTTCTCGACTGACTGCTCTGGTTAGGTACTTGGAAGTCCGAGCTCAAGCTCTTCGTAAATCGAGCTCGAGACAGACTAGGCTCACTGTCAAAATTGGAAGATGCACCGAGTCCTTCCCCAAGAGTAATTATGCATTGTGACTTCGACTCATTTTTTGTGGCTGCTGGGCTTGTTGATCGGCCCGAATTTCGCGGCAAGCCGGTGGTTGTCTGCCATTCTAACACCCCTGACCTGACGAGACCTAGCAGTACAAGTGAGGTTGCTAGTGCAAGCTACGAAGCGCGAAATTTCGGGGTGAAAAATGGCATGAGGTAATTATCATTATGGGAGTGCGGTTACCGACGCTTACGACTATGGTGTTCCCCTAGTTTAGGCCAAGCGAAGCGGTTATGCCCTGACATCCAGCCCATTCCTTACGAGTTTCAAAGGTGTGGCGAATGGCCATGTAATGATGATCCAACTCACTCGCATTCCTACTAAGATACAAAGAGTTTTCCCTCCAGTTTTATGATATTCTCCTCCCATTTGCGGATGACATTGAAGTGGTGTCTGTGGACGAAGCTTTGATTGATGTTACCACTGAAGTGCAGAGGATGCACCGAGAACTAGGCGAAGGATCGCACGACGCTGCTGAGGTTTTAGCTGACGAAATTAGGAGCCGCGTCCGCAAAGCAACGAATTGCGAAGGTAATGGCTTGCGCTATTGACACAGTTTGGGCTTACATCCGCATTTAGTCAGTGTAGGAATTGGCGGCAACGTCTTGCTCGCCAAACTAGCAAATAGGCAGGCCAAGCCAGCCGGCACTTTCCACCTTCTTGAAGAGCATGCTATCTCTCATATTGATCCACTTCCAATTGACCGACTTCCTGGGTTCGCTTCCAGTGCCAAACAGAAAATCGAAGCAAAGTGGGGCATTAACACCTGTGGTGAAGTGAGGAAGCTTGGGGGCGTGGAAGTCCTCCAGAAGGTCCTAGGCCCTGGAAATGGAGAGAAGCTGTGGAAGTACATCCGTGGCATGGATGACCGCGGTTTGAAATTTGAAGAGCCTCGGAAATCGCTTTCAGCTGCTGTCACGGTATGAGGACCGCCAATTACACCTGTTGCTGATTTAACTCAACTACTATTGTGACAGTATGGAGTCCGTTTTCAAACTAACGAGGAAGTGAAGTCATTTCTCTACTCCCTCGCCAGGGAGGTAGAGCGCAGATTGGAAGCTGAGTCGTGTTCCGGCCAATCTCTGAATATGGAGATTATGATACGCAGCCCTGATGCTCCTGTTGAGGCCCCTAAATTCCTTGGACACGGGAAGTGCAACACATACCATTATAGGACTACTATTCACAGTTCGGACGGACAGCCCACCTCGGATGCGAACATAATTGGAGCCGCAGCATGGAAGCTATTTCTCGCACATCATTGTGGCGATACTACAGACCTAAGGGGTGTCGGATTTACTATTCAGAAACTGGAAAGGAAGAATGAGGATGCTGATGCAAGGCAGCGCAAACTATCCTTCCGAAATCAAGGGTCCGCACCTGGAAAGTCGCAGATAAATTCCCTTTCGCCCAAGGCCCCGCTCCCGCAAATATCCGTTACGGATTTCGCTGATACCAGCTTGATCGAGAGTGGGGAGGACAGCATTCGCAGCGGGACCAGTTTGCCAGTCCTCAAAGGTTCATCCTTCCAGAAGCCTTCCTCAAAGGTGAATGTCAGGTTTATTACGAAGCAGCTCGCGCCACCCCGTTCGAAGCTGGGCTCGTCCGGCACATACAACATCTTCAAGAAGAAGCTAGAACTTCCTCTCACGTTCTCAGATACTGAGTTGCGGGATCTTGACATCGATCCTAGCACTTTTCATGCCCTCCCGCATGATATCCAGCGCGAGCAGCTTATGCACCAGCGGATGCTGCACAGGACCTGGAATCTTGGATCTCGAGATTCTCGTTCACGCTCCCGATCGCGATCGATGTCTGTCATTCCACCCAAGCCTTCACTATTGATTGCGCATGAGCTCGTCGTTCCTTCGCTGAAAAAGGCGAAGACAACAGAGGAAATCCAAGATTTGATCTCGCAATGGGTGGATCGATACTCTGATCACGGTCCGGAACCTGAGGCAACCGCAACGTTCCAAGAGTTCCTATCAAGGTGCCTCTCAGACAGTGCGGGAGGGAGTCTGGGGTTGGAAAAAGTTTCCTCCATTATGAGATGGTGGTTGCACTTGTGTCGCTCTAAATGGTGTGAGGACGAAGTCCGTTACAAGATAGGCAGTCCGACAACTTCTTTCCCCGGAATCCAATGGTGGTCTGCCTTTTATCAAGTCAGAGATAATCTGAACAACGTCATATCCAACAAGTATGGGGGGAAACTATCATTGAAGTGATGATTTACTTTGGATGACTCCCTTGTCTCCTTGTTAGCTTTACAATGGAATTGTATTATGACATGTGGTACAAATATGATGTAGTATTAAAGGCCAAATTGCGAAATCGATGCCCCCAAAAAAATTGAAAAAGAATAATAAGTTAAAGGTAAGGGATTTCGTCCATTTCTCCAGTGGCAAGCAGCTCGTCGTTGAAGGCCTGGTCTTCAGGATCCTCGTCCTCCTGAGGTTCTCCATATTCGAAATCGCCTTCAGGTCCTGGCTCAGGATGGAAATCAGCCGGCTCATGATGCAGAGACCCAGGCATGCTAAGCCGACGATCCCTCCTTTCCCCGATCATGGGCGAAACGGACCGTGAACGATCTGAATAGCCATCCCCAATGAGATCCTCATCTGGATCGTTGGCGGTTAGCACAGGCGAAGCAAGCGGACTGCTAACTCGAGGGACTGTTCCTGGAGGTTTCTCAGCGGCCTTCGCGGACTTCTCGGCTAGAGATTGGTCCGAGCTCTTCCCACGCAAACCGAAGCCGATTGCCAACCGAGAAAGACGTGATGTGTCTGAGCGAGCACTTAGGGCAGGGGAAGGAGGCTCAAGGTTGGGTACCTCGTACACCTGTATAGGAAGCCGCCAATAATTGAAGTCCGTAAATTCACTAGCCACTTTGCGATGAACGGGAGGGAACATCTGATCCACGAGATCGGTCATGTGGATGTACCTAACCGCCGCAAGTGTAATGCTTAGTGAAACAATGTCCCCTTAGCGACAGAGTGATACACTCACGATGATTTGTAGCCTGCAAGCTCGAGAAGTTCCATCTTAACCTCCCCATTCGAATCAATCGTGAAAATCCGCGAGCTTGGAATGTTCACACTGCGATACGAAAGTGCATCGGTGATTCTGTTCCCAAATCCGGCATGGAATGGCGTCTTGATTGAGGATCCATATAACCCCCGAATGTCACGTAAGCATGCCATCTTGAAAACTTCAGGTTTCTTCATGATGACTTCCCTGCGACACCGAATCAGCATCAATATCCTTTTTAGAATCCAATCCTTACCTGTGTAGCGAAGCCATCAACCGGTCAGGGCTCATGATGACTGGACCCTCAGGCAGATGGTAATCATTCTGCTTAATACCTTTCAGATAATCCCTCGTTGAGTCAGCCTGCCCGATTGCCCGACTGGTCAAATACATGATGTTATATCCGTTCTTGGCAATGTCAGTGTAAAGCTTGGCAACGCCGACATGTGTCCAGTCACGTCCAATCATGGTAAAGACGTGTCCCAACGCATCCGATTTGGTGATCGTCCCATCAATATCGGACACGACAACAGGATCCTGGTAGTCCCAGACAAATATCCGTGCAGTACATGCAATTTGCCCTGACGATGACAACGAGAAGGTAATGGTATTGACGCCCTTCTTGAGGTTGAGTTGTTTCAGCTGACCGGAAGTAAGTCGAAGTGTTTTTATGTAATGCTTTCGGGGAGGTGGAGGCTGGGTAGGAAGTGGTGGGGATGTTGGAAGTGATGATTCGACCTTCTTGAGTGGAATTTGTCCTGCTTCCTGATTTACCATGGGAGGATCACAATAACATCATGAATAAACGGATTACACAGAGCTATGAAACTTACCAATGAGGGATCCGCGGCTGTGATAGGCGCATCATTCCTCTGAGGAGATGCATCCCGCAGGGCCACAGAACTCGTCTTCCGACCACCGCCTTTCGGCGCTGGGATTTTGGCGCCTTTGGCTACGCCATCCTTGTCACTTTTGCTCCTCCACCACGACGCCCAGCTTAGTGAACGGGAATGTACTACTGGTGCTTTCAAAGGTAATGGTTCAGGCTCAGGGATAGGCGGGAGAATAGACGACGGAGTTGAAATTGTAACGAGTGGCTGTTGACGTGGGGATTCTGGAGGGGTCGTTATAAATTCGGGAACGGATTGCACAGGGGCCTGAGAAGCTGAATTCCGCCAGTGCGAAAGGGCGTTCATCAAAGGCGACGCGTCTCGATGAGAGATGTGCCTAAAAAAAACCATCATCAATTTACGACATAGCATGTGTGTCTTATCTAGCATTGACTTACACTCCATTCCATCGCATTACTAGGTTCTCGCTCTCGACCATACTCTCATCCTCTAGAAAACGCTTATAGGAAACTTTCGCATCCTCAAAGCGTTGAGCATCCCCGACTTCATCTTTCCTATCCAAATGGCCGCAGAGACTCAACTCGAACACGAATTGTTTGGAATCGATGTCGACCCAAAACGTCGTTGTCTTGTCCGTATTGAGCCCTATGTCGGCAGCAGTAGACGAAGTAGACGAGCCAGGATAGAGTTTCCCTCCTGCGCCAAAGATCTCCGGTTCAGGTGATGCTCGACGCATCGGCCCTGCGTCCTCATGAGTGTTTGACATTTCGACAGCGTCACCTTCATCATGGTCGACGTGGGAAACAGTCCTCAATGATGACTCAGCCCTCTCCATAGGGGCCAGTGGCATGTGCTTCGCTACGATGGGAGATCGTTGGGGAAAAGACCCCCATTCCCACGAATACTCTTGTTGTGTTTGCCTATCTACAAGTGGCGAATGAATGTCCGGTGGCTCAGAGCCGCCTCGACCATATAATGCTGTGCGATGGTCCTTGGGGTTTCCCTCAATGGAGACATCGGGAAAGGGGAAAGCAGGGTGACTCAGGTCTGATGGAGAAGACGCTGAACTGGAATGAGGGGCTACAATGTCAGCAGAGTCGCAGAATGGGGCTGGGTGGCAAACCTACAGATCGAGTGGAGACAGGTCGTCAGGGCGCAATGAAACACTTCCACCAAGTGCCGACCCTGATCCAGTTGAAGCCAGAAAACCTCTCCGTCTAGCCAGCGAGCCATCGAGGACTGAATGTGACACACAACTGAGTCGGGATCAAAGTCATCAACAAGTAACTGCATACCATTAGATGCCCTCGCAAGCATTTTCCCTTTCCCAGACAGAGGCCCAGTGTAAATGATGGCATTCGGTGCACTAGTATTCGCTGTTGGATCAGACTGTGAACGCCTCGGTTCCGAGGCGGAGCCGAAATCCACCATGTTCTGATCCTCAGCGCGATCAAATGGCGGCAAGTAGTGTTCCTCGCCGAAGTTTTCCCTTGCTGTTAGATTGCCGTAGATCAATTCCAGCGCAGTCAAGGGTAGTAAAGATCCTCGTACCTGTGGCTGCACCTGCCTCCGGCTCAGATGCGTGTGACGGAGAAGACACCATGTCTATATGATTGGCCTCCAAATCCTCCTGTTTCTGAGGGTTGTAGCCCTGGGTGTCCAAGACAATATCTGTAAATTATTTGATATAATTGATTTCAACACATTCGTCGGACAGAAGAGTTCAACAAGTCACCTTCGGTGTAGATAGGTCTCGGTGCCAGCACGCCCCCTCATCCTGAGGTCCTCCATTCTCATGGTATATCCGATCCAAGTCTCCCTTCATCACTTTCTCGTCCTCGCCATTGTCCGCATCATCGTGGGGTCCTCCCTGTAAGGAATCTTCTGCGTCCTGAATCCGGCGACGGGTCCCAGGGATGAGCCACGAGGTGGACCGAGCCACACCTTTGCGAGGGGCATCACCGACTTGAGCAACTTTCGCCGCTGCGGCGCTTAGAGCGTGCGAGAGTGTTGCAGCACGAGACGGTGGAGACTTCTTAGGCGTAGGCGTAATTCCCTCGTGTTGCTCATCGATATGTTCATTAGTTGGGATGGGGGCGTCGTCCTCGACTTCCTTCTTGGAGTCAGCAAGATGGGGAAAGTCAGGTTCAGTAGGGAGCAGGAAGGTCGATGGAGAAGCGGTTTTCTTTGAGGATCGGTCAGGAATAGGCGATGGGAGGGGTGACGCTCCTGAGACGGAAGTTGGTGGTGTAGTGCTTCTTGAGGGTCTATTGGAGAAGCGTGACGGTGAAGGGGAACGTGACGACGATCTGGATGAGCTAGGTGATTGGACACAAGATTCGGGGAAATTGGGTGATGAGAGATCAAGATAAGATGGTTCCGCCTGATGAGGCATCTTCAACTCAAATGAACTAGATTGAATTGGAATATCGACGTACACGCACGTTCGGGACCTTGGGAGCGTGCTGCACAGCAGCGTTGATGCCCATTTCGTATATTTTTGCGTCGTCGATATCTTTCGAGCTACATTCCCCAATGGGGGGTTCAATGGCATTATTTTCGTCCCCAACCTAACGACATGGGTAAAGTAAATGCGTGACTGAAATGAAATCCCCAACATACCTTGGTGGCATCCAGCAGAGGACTCGTCAACAAGTCCTCCGGCACCTCTTCGGTCGTCTCGAAAACAAAGAATGCCTCTCCTGCTCCCCTATCTTCATGTCGAAAGGTATTGGCTCCCCATTGACCAATACATTGACCTGTGGGAATTATTAGGCCCCAAACCTTACGATGATAGCAGGGCGAGGGAGAGGAGTCTCTAGACGTGGAGCGTATGCACTGATATGCATACCTTTTTGTCGCCGGCCGTAACACTTGCCATTTCCCAAATCGTACATGGAATGGGGTGCACGCTAGTTCGGTAGTCCCAGAGCCATCTTCACTGGGTCTCTCGATAACGATCACATCGATAGCTCCAGTCAAAGTCGAAGGATTGATCGGCGGCAGGGAAGTATAATACTGAAGTGCGGCACTGAAGGGCTTGCGGAGGTAGTCCATCGAATGGGGATTTGGATTTCAAATGCTCGGAGAGCCCGCTGCGAAGAGAAACAACGAAACAAAAACGCCTGAGATTAGCCACGGGTGGTGGCCGATGAAGAACGAAAGTGATAGCAGGCTATAGGGGTTCGACTTGTGCGAGTAAGTACTGCTCGTGTTGTTCAGGTTGAAGGGGCCCCACGTGATGGGACTCAATATCACATGTAAAATCATGTAAACTAGTTCTGATTGAATCACCTGACTCAGTTATGTCGGGGTTGGCCGACAAACATCAATCGGCTCCCGAAAAGGAGACGGGAATGCGATTAGCCAGAAAAATGAGTGTCGCATTTTCGTGATTTGCGGTGGCTAGGAGGAACTCGATTAGCTGGAGTTAATCCGCCTTGCTGTTGGGCATTTGATTGCATATAGCCTCTGCGACAATCTTGGATTGCCCCATTTATTGCCGCCACGGAGATAGATCGTTAAACGTACCTACTCTTACGTCAGGAGATGTGACTGCTGACCGCGATCACGAAAAGCTGGTTAAGGACTAGTGCTCGCCTATCTCCACGGACATAGACATAAGGCCTCTGGCCATCTGAGCCGTACACCGTTCTAGCGCGTTATCCGCCTCTGCTAATGTCCCAAAAGTTCTAGTCATCAACGCAAGAAGTAGCAGGATCGATGATATATCCTTTCATCGGCGTTTGAGGCACTGGACGCGCGTGCGGCGTGGGTTTTGGCAGTTCATTGCGCGCCTCTTCCAGGGCCTATATAGCACACCTGCATTCATATGATGAAGTCCCTCCGAAGTTCGCTTGCGGGAGAACAGGCTGATGACTCGTTTCGGAAAAGATGTACACATTGCTCTAATCGCCGTCTAACTTCTCAATGAGTTTTCATCGAATTTTTACTCTTTCTCGAGTATATCTGGTTGAGCAAGACGATAATTGATGAGCGTTTTAATCTTCTTTTGTCTCCCTAGCCTGTAGCTCATCTAATCCCCGTGGCCGTTCTGCTTCTTGCTTCTTCCTCTCCATCACTTGTATGCTGATTTGGATCATTGACCGGACGGCAAGGCACACGATGAGAACACTTTGTTCAAACAATTTCAAAACCAAATTCATTAATTGGCCCCTTGAATGCCCACCATGTACGCTCAATCCCTCGGGATCCTTTCCACCTTATCCACAATAAAGTCGTATATATAAGGGCATGTAACTTGTCTATCGCTTCAGCAATGTTTAACCACTCAGGGGGCGGGTTTGTGTCAGCTGCGGTTCCGCTCATGTCACCCCTGGAGACATAAAAGGACCCCTCCGCATCAAGATTTTTTTCTTCTGAAAAATTCATCACCTCCCTCCCCCCTCGTACGGTCTTCTAACTATGGTCTCATCCGCGCCCTCCATTGGCATCCTGAGGCCCAGACCATTTCGCGTCTCAATCCCCCAGACTGAGCTGGATGCTATCAAGACACTTCTTAGACTAGGAAGACTCCCGCCTTCGACTTTCGAGAATTCTCATGCCGGAACCAGTCTAGGCGCCCGGCGGGATTGGATTCACGATTCCACGAAATATTGGATCGACAAGTATGACTGGTGAGTATGGCCGCATTGTTTCCGACGGCCATCAAATTATAGCAACATTCCAATGACGACAATCAAGGAGGATCCACGAGGCTCAGATGAATAGTGTTCCCAACTACCTCGTCGACGTGCAAGACGATGATGGGGAGGTGCATACAATCCACTTCCTTGCTTCATTTGCAAAAGACAAAAACGCAATTCCCCTACTCTTATTGCATGGCTGCCCCAGTGAGCAACAAGTCATTCTCCCTCTAAATCTTCCCTAATAACTTGTACTTGCGCCTTGATCAGGCACTTGCTACGAGTTCATCCCCCTCATCAAACGTCTTTCCTTATCCAATTCCTCACCCTTCCACATAATCGCACCCTCACTCCCAAACTTTGCTTTTTCGGCATCCCCGCCACACATCAACCTGACAATGGCTGCCGTTGCGTGTCTCATGGACAAACTCATGTCAGGACTCGGATACGGATCTAGTTACGTCGTTCAAGGTGGTGACATCGGCAGTTTTGTTGCCCGGATGATGGCCGTTAGATATCATGGATGCAAAGGTACGCCAAGCTCAAAAAAAAAAAACTTGCCATTGTTCACCGAGGTTCATTATTATTAATCTCATTCACAATAAGCCGTACACCTTAACTTCAACCCTATGACACCGCCAACTTCATTGCCATCCAACATACCACCCCTCACGGAAGCGGAGCAAAAAGGATTACAACGGGCAAACAAGTTCATGTCAAGCGGGACCACTTACGCCACAATACAATCGACCAACCCGAGTACGATGGGAGCCGTGATGAGCTGCTCTCCAGGAGCGAGCTTGGCGTGGTAAGTCGAAGTTTTCCCAACTCATTTTCACGTCATGCCATAGCAAATGTCGTATCCTTATGCTTCCCTCCCCCTCCCCACCACCACCATACAGGACAGGCGAGAAACTATTAGAACAAAACATGCCACTTGACATGATTCTAACGACCCTTACACTGTACTGGTTCACTCAGACCTACGCAAGAAGCATTTACGCTTACCGGGAGGTACGAGCCTTTTCTTTCTTTTTACCTTTTCCAACCTGCCATCTATCGACGAAAGCTAAAAAAAGAAAATGATTCAATATAGTTATTTCCCGGTGGCGCATCGACGCCAACGCTCCCGACCGACGATCCGTCGCTTTACATCCATAAACCCTTCGGTACAGTTATTTCCCACATGGTACGTAGGTTACGAGTACTACATATCATTAATGCAGCCGCTAACAAACGAACCTGAAAATTGATCGACCAACAACCATGTAACTTTTTTCCGTGCTTTCTTTCTTTCTTTTTCTTTTCTTCTTCTTCTTTGTTCCCTCGTTTTTATAGAAGTAATTCCCGTTCCAGCATGTTGGGTCGCAACCACAGGAAAACTCAGTTTCGTTCGTTATCACAAAACGGTACGAAGAAATTCTCCTCTCGTTCTTTCTTTTCCCTCTCCCTTCAACTGTACTGACATCAACGGGACAATCCATCTCTCTCTCTCACCATTCGATAGGGTGGCCACTTCGCGGCGCAACTCTCGCCAGCAGAATTCGCCAATGACCTCATTGAGTTTTTTGGACCCATGAAAAACACCCTCGCTACCGTTCCTCCATCTCCTACCGCGTCCAACGCCAGTTTCGATGGAGATACGCATTTAACTGACTAAACTTACAAAAAATGGAAGCGCAAGGTTGCTTGCTCCCTCGATTCGATTCGACTATTCGAAATTTCCGGATAAATTCCCTTCTTTTTTTTTCCACACACATCATTTCTTTGGGGCATCGATGAACCTTGAGTCTCTTCTTCTGTCTTCTGTTGTTCCGCTTTACGATCAACAATGAATCTAATATAAAACAAGTTTCATCATTTCGACCATCTTATATATAACACAATTATCCTGTACATCGAGATATTCTCATAGAGTCTCCTCGGGAAATGGGTCATTGACACCACCCTGGAACAACCCGAATAAGCTCTTCCGATCCTTTGCTGCGCGTCGGGAGCTACTACCGCCGCCGTGAGCATCGCCGCCGTCCGTAGTCGAAGGAGTGGATCCCCTGCTAGATCGTTTTCAGCGGTACTAGCCGGTCTCGCCTTCCATTGCTTGTAAGAGCCACGAGTGAGGGTATCCACCGCAATAGCCCAAACGTTATTGCCACTTGCCCGTACCTCTTGTTCATCCAGTCGTTTATCGGCAATTTTACTTAATCGCCTGGCTTCCTCCTTACGTTCGCAAAAGAAAGAGGAGAAAAAGGCTCAGGATCTCAACTAACACGAGTTTTAAAAACCCACTCACAGTGTCCCGCCGAGCGACAATACTAGACGGTGGCGGATTCTCTCCCTCCAGCGCCCAACCCCAATTCCACAACGGCGAATTTATATCCCACTTGTCCACGCTGTCAGAGGAACTGGGGCTACACTCCGCAACTGCGCCTCCGTTACCAGCATCTTCATGCAGTCTAAATTCATCTAAGCGAGCTTTCAACTTCTCAAGAGATTTTTGCGTTTCTTCTTTCGCAAGCTTGAGGTGTTTCTGCCGATTCTTCGCAACGCGCTGGACATCCTTGGCATATCTCTTATCCCACAATGCCTGACCGGAGAGGTAACGTTTCGCGCCCGTCTCGTTCACTTTCCCGATCTTTTCGAAGGGATGTATGCAGCCAGCAAGTTGGGAAGAGGGTTCCAGCTCTCGAAGCTCACCCTTCATCGAGACCCGCTCCCGAATCATGTGGTCTTTGAATGGTGACGCGTTGGGATCCTGTTACGAAGAAAACGCTCAACATTACGCGAAGCAAAAAAGAAAATTAGTAGACTTGCGTCTGTTTTGTAAACATTGGCATGGCCAGCATAACCAGGTCCAGACTTGGACCGGCGCGGCGCGAATCTTGGCCCCACCTCCTCCCATTCTTCCGATTTTTCCGATGTTGGAGATGCGACTACAGGCCACCGCAGGGAGCTCCTAGATTTCATAGAAACGCGATGAAAGAGACTTCGGGAAGTTGGCGTGGTCGAGGGAGACCGACGATCGGCGGAGTCATCCGAAAGTGATGTTGATGCCGATGTCGACCGTGGATTATTCGGTGATGAACTTGAAGCCGACGATTGGCTGTCAAATGACGATGGAGGCGGAACACGAATCGAAAGATGTCGATCGAGCGAGCCGGGGGCAACATGAAGACAGAAGGCAACGATCTGTCAAGAAATCCCCAAAACATCAGGTCAAACATCAATTTGTACGAATTCGAGGGCGAGACGAACAGCTCGATAGCAAAACTTCGCCTGGTGGGTTTTCCATGTAAGCAAAGCACTCATCAGTGGCCTGAGAATTTTTGACTCACTGGCGTTGTGAAAGATAACATAGGGAGGACATGACACGTCTCTGCAAAAAAGGAAAGACACGAGGTTATGGATGCGGGTTAGGACGCAGAAAGGACCTACCATCATATATCTGAAGATGTACATTAGTTGGTCCGTATCGTTCTTCGATGCCTCTCAGGGGAGGATACAACTCTTTTGACGGTTCATGGACCGGATATTCTTCGGGGTGCGCAGCTTTGTGAGCCCTTGAGGTGTGTGCGTCAGACCAGCAAGGAATCGGGAGACATCACATGTGAGCATCATGACACATACATGTACACTATTTCATCCGCAAAACCTCCTTATCGCTTGCAATGACGAACAAAGGTGGAAGCCCGCCTAGATAGCTCAACACGGGCGAGACGAGAGGATGGGTTAATTGATGGTTCCTTCCAAACGCAGCAGTCCTTTAGTTTCGATCCATGAAGTCAGTGGAACAGGAGGGAGAACTTACATCGCGTACAACTGAATCTGGCTCTTTATCTCAACCGGTTTACCATCGACATCCAGCACAATGGCCTTTCCCCTCATTTGGGGCAACTCGGTATGCGGCTGAGCCTTGGGATCTTCTGCAGGAGGGTACACCACCCTCGGATGCAGACCACTGAGGCTCGGCTCCATCGCATGCTTCGTTTCCTCTCCCTGTGATGGTGGCTCAATGACCGTGTCACCAAGGATGGTTCGAGGCGCATCGGAAGGAGAAGTTGGCGATTCACCACCAGACGTTGCGGTAGATCTCCCCAATGGAGATGGCAGCAAGTCAATTGTCGCCCTCGAAGGAGTGAGGACGGACTTGATGTTGTCCACCCTCACGATGTCACGTATGCGAGTGGTGAGTCTTCCCTTTACTTCGGTTTCCATCTCCTCGGAAGGCGGGGGCCACAATGTCGAAGGGCGAAAGAGACTGAGTCCATTTGATGGAACGATGTCCTAAAAAAGCGCACAGATAATGACATGCAGGGTTTAGGAACGGGGAATCACTCACCGTCACCGTGTTCTCGAACACGCTCGGGAAGCTGTGCGTGAGATCTCCCCATGGGCTGATTAATACAGCTCCCGCAGGAAGCGGCAACCCTGCGTCACGAATAACTTGCAGTAGCGCTAGCACGGTTCCGCCACCAGCACTATCCCCACCAATAATGATTTGAGATGGGTTTACCGCTTCATGCGAAGCACCAGGCGGAGGCTTCAACAGGTACAGATCTTGATATAAATGACTTTAAGTTAAGAGCAGGGACCGATTCTCTTGTGGCGAATCACTTACAGCCAGCGAGAGCGTCATGAATGGCGCACTGAGGGAATTCTGTCAGAAAAGGCGCGTGGACCAGGGCTCAAAGTGCGAATCAACTCACGGGAAAAGGGTACTGCGGGGCGAGGCGGTAATTTATGGCTAACAGGGCAGATAGCGCGTGGCACGTCAATCGCCGATCAAGCAGATTTCTTTGTCGAACAACGAACCAAAGATTCTCCCATTCATCTTCCTATCGTGCTTCATCAGCCGGTATTTCCAAAGTCCGAGCGAGGATGAACTTCAGAAATTGATACTCACCTCGCATACCGCTGAAGGGAGTACCTGTACTGGTCAACGGATCCGAAGAAGTACCCACCTTCACAGACGGATCATTCAAAAAGTTGAGAATAAACAACCTTGGATCTCATCCACAAACGAACTGACCTCCATGAATGTAGTACATGCACCGAAGTGGGTCCAACTCTGACGAATATTGTTGATCGTCACTTTCGGGGGACTCCTGCCGATTTTCGACATCGTCCTGGGCACCATTTTCCTTCTTCCATTGAGCACTCATCTGTCTCTGCTTCTTTGCAATTTTCCAATCCTTCTTCATTGCAATCCAGTTTGCATCTATACCTTTGAGACCGCGTACTTGCCACCAGCGCGTGCCCCCCACGATACGCCGAGCATGTTCCTCACCTCCTAGGACTTTGATCAAGTACGTCGCAGCCTGATTGCAACTACTTAATGGGACAAGGAGTCGTATGGAAACAACATGGGGCGACGCTAGCGGAGGCCAACGTTTCAAGATCAGCGAGGGTGACAAAAACTAAGGGGGACAGATGCAGGATCGGGATGGAGACAAAAGTGATGAACGCAGGTTTTCACCCACGCATCGTACCTGGAATTCGGGTGTTACAGAATTCCTGCATTTCCTCTACTGTGTGCCTGAATTTGGGGGGGGAGAGACAGAGTCAACGGCATAGTCGGAGATCGGGATCCCCTCGCTTACCTCGAAGTAGCCTCGAGAAATGACTAAACAGCGCACATCCAAGGGATCGAAGAAACACATTTCAGGGATCAAGCCACAACTGATTGGGTCTCACAGACCTTCACGAACGAAAACGCCTTGGCCGCCGCGCCATTCTAACGTCAAAATCGCGGAAACACAACCCCCAGCAGGAAACACCTCACTCACTTCATCGTACGAAAACTCCTCCTTTGCCTTTGAACCCGTCGGCTCGGTCACGCCAAACTTGTCAAGAAAGTGCCGAAGCGCCGTGACGAGGAAGAGTGGTCCTAACTTGGCAGTGACTCCGAGTGTTAACGACATCTCGAAACGATCCCGACTATGTACAACGCGATTGGCTGCCGTGCAACAGACTTGGGAGATGCTAAGATCCTAGCTTGTGTTCGTGGGGTGGCAGGGAGATGGAACAACCGTATCTGGAACGAATTGAATATCTCATTCAGATGAGCTCGAGCTCCGGCATTCCACAGTACATAACATTAAGTGCACGAACTCTCACCTTGAGGCTGTTCCTCCCAAGGCGAACCTCACCCGGATAACAAAAAAGCTTAGCAAACGAGCATCCGGAATTTCAGATCCCCCCTTAACGCCAAGGAGCAAGTTGAAATTGTCATTGGAAAAAACACTCGGCATTTCCCTGTTCTCACGCTCCCGATCTACAGGCGACACTTCATGTGGAGCTGCCAACGTCAAACGCTTTAGTCAGTACTTTCTAGGGTGCAACACAGTGTTCCTGGGACACTTTGTGTCGTTCAAGCAATCATAGAATACACTTGACTCACCCGATCGCTTATTTCATCCATCTCCACTTCACATCTCTGCAATTGCAGTCCGATTTAGGCCCCCCCTCAAATAACCTTCTCTGTCTCTACGCTGATGTCTGGATCAAAAGCCATCAATCTCTTTATTTGCGATATCCAGCACCGTTTCCGTATGTGAACATCGCATTTTCTTTCCGTAAACGTCACCCTTATTAGTGAACGGCTCGAACCCATAATAATGATCTGCCTTCGATATTTCCAACTTCCGGATCAACTTGCTGATTCTTTACCCTTACCCACCTGGATAATAATGCGATACCCGGCGCCGACCTACTCATATACCGCTCTTGGTATACTGCTGTGAAAACAACATAGGACCAGCGATATCTAACTTTGATCGTGTCGTGGCTACGATTAGGAAAATAGTTGAAGCAAGCAAAGTAAGGGGCTCAACACTTAATCCGAAATCGCCCTCCTTCGATCTGCCCCATCTATCATGCCTATCCAAAAGACTTTATTTCCCTGGTTTCCTCAGCTTTCTTCTCTTCTCTGATTAACTCCCAAGGTGCAAGCTCATGAATATGATGTAGCTCTTTGACACCAAAATCATCATAACAGAGCATAGCCCAGAAGGTATACTGTACAATGCTTATACGTTTATCCCCCCTCCCCTTCTCTGCTGGAAAGAAACAGAAAGCTGACATTCCGGACTTCTACGCATAACAAACGATTTGATTGAACTCTAACCCCACAACGTCCCCCATCGATAATATTGATACAACCAACAACACTCCCGGGCAGTTTTCGGCAATCTCTGTCCCGAAACAGGAATAAACGTGTCCAACCTTCCTTCAAACGTACAAGTTTTCCCGAAGACAAAATTCAGCATGCTCATGCCTGAAGTGAAGGAAGTTGTTCGACCAGGAGACGCTCCCACCGGTCGCCTGGCCGTCATCGTTGGGATTGAGGTGCGTACGCGTGTGAAGCATATTTAGTCCTTTTGCATCATCAATATCCCTCACAAAACTAACGTCGTTTATCTGATCACACTGGGGATATAACTCCGTACGACTGAATATCTCGCGTGATTGCATGCGCGATTATCGATTCAACACAACGGGAGGTACACAATGACAAACGAATAGTCCCACATCTGTGTCCTCCAAACCGCCCTCGAGCTTCTCAAGCTTCGCGAAGAAGTGGTCGTCATCGCTGATGGCGTTTCAAGTTGTAATCCCGAAGAAGTCCCTATCGCTCTTGCAACGATTCGTCAAGCCGGTGGCTTAGTCCTCACTTCGGAATCGTTTCTGTACATGAGCATGGGTACGCCATTTGCAATCTTTTTGATCTGTTATTCGCTCAGTGCTCTCGGGACTTGCCTTGCGCCGCCGGCGACGGATCAGTGCTCCCGAGCGGACCAGGTGTTGGTGGCTCGGTAAAGTACTCCGCACTGTACACGTGTTGCCATTATGTGACACCCGTACAACCATACATATATCTGGGGCTACTTCTATTCCTCCGCCACACCATATATCACAATATGCATGATCCGGATAAGCGTCGGGATTACCAATCCCCTTCCCCCGAACTCCGAGTCGCAGGTTTTCTCGCTTTCTTCTTCTGTGCTCATACTCTCAATGAAGCAAATATGATTGTTAACTTGAATGACCTCTCCCTTTTCTTATAGGCGATGCTGCGTCCCCATCGTTCAAAGCTTCGTCAAAGAGACGAAGGACGAAACTCGCGAGACTTTAAAGGCGCTCCTCCCTGTTCCACAGTCTTCATCTTCTTCTCAAGCACCAAAACTGGTACGTAGCAGCGGTGGAAAGTACCGTAGTAGAAGATTCCGGGGTTAATATCAAGTTAGGCCACGGGGCAAACTCGATCCCTCCCAGCTTGATGTAAAATAAACCAGCAATAAAAAAAAACACCATGCTATAGCCCGAGAAACTAATGAACCCCTCTAGCATGACCAAATTTACTGAACCGGAAGGTGACAGGAAAGCCCACCCTCCTCCACACAATCCCCAAATGGCCGGCAACGAGTGGGGACTAACAAAATCGCCAGCAAGCAACCAAGCCCAGACAATAAGCAGGTTATGCTGCATGACACCCCATGAAGGGGCCCGGCGGCATTTTCCTGTTCTCACGCTCTCGATCTACCTTTGGGGCGACACTTCACTGTCAGGTTGAGGGGCTGTCATCGTCAAACGCTTTAGTAAGTGCTTTCTAGGGGTCCGTTTCCTGGGACATTTTGTGTTGTTCAAGCATTCCTAGATACACTTCAGTTATCGTGGAAAACTTAACTCACCCGATCTTATTCACCCATCTCTAAGCACTTCGCATCTCTGCAATTGCAGTCCGATTTACGCACCCCCCCCTCTCAAATAACCTTCTCTGTCTCTACGCTGATGTCGTCTGGATCAAAAGCCATCAATCTCTTTATTTGCGATATTCAGCATCGTTTTCGTATGTAAACTTCGCATTGTTCTTTTCGTACACGTCATCCTTATCAGTGAACGGCTTGCAATACCCTCTTTCTTTCGTCTCCCGCAATACGTTTGAACCCGTAATAATGATCTGCCCTCGATATTTCTAACTGCCGGATCAACTTGCTGACTCTTTACCCCTTTCCCCCCACCTGGGCTGATAATAATGCGATACGCGGCACCGACATACCGCTCTTGGTATACTTCTGTGGAAAAAACAACATAGGACCAGCGATATCTAACTTTGATCGTGTCGTGGCTACGACTAGGAAAATAGTTGAAGCAAGCAAAGTAAGGGGGCTCAACAACTTGATACGAAATTTCACTCCTTCGATCTACCCCCATCGATTCATGCCTATCCAAAGGACTTGATTTTTCCTGCTTTCTTCTCTTCTCCGATTGACGCCCAAGATGCAAGCTCATAAATATGATGTAGCTCTTTGACACCAAAATCATCATAACGGAGCATAGCCCAAAAGGTATGCTGTACAATGTTTATACGTTTATCCCTCCCCCCCCCTTCCACCCTTCTCTGCTGAAAAGCTGACATCCCGGACTCTTACGCATAACACACGATTTGATTGAACTCCAACCCCCACAACGTCCCCCCCCCCCATCGATACCTAATATTGTCACAACCAACGACACTCCCGGGTAGTCTTCGGTAATCTCTGTCCCGAAACAGGAATAGACGTATCCAACCTTCCTTCAAACGCACAAGTTTTCCCAAGACAAAATTCAGCATGCTCATCCCTGAAGTGAAGGAGGTTGTTCGACCAGGAGACGCTCCTACCGGTCGCCTGGCCGTCATCGTCGGGATCGAGGTGCGTGTACGCGTGTGGAGAAGAATATTTTTTTTAGTCCTTTCGCATCATCAATATTCCTCAAAAAAAAAAAAACTAACGCTCGTTTATCTGATTAATTGCACTTGGGATATAACTACTGAATCTATCGCATGATTCGCATGGCACGATATCGATCCAACGCAACGGGGGGTGGTACCATACACAATGAATGGCAAATGATCAAACTGTTAGTCCCACATCTGCGTCCTCCAAACCGCCCTCGAGCTTCTCAAGCTTCGCGAAGAAGTGGTCGTCATCGCTGATGGTGTTTCAAGTTGTAATCCCGAAGAAGTCCCTATCGCTCTCGCGACGATTCGTCAAGCCGGTGGCGTAGTCCTCACTTCCGAATCATTTCTGTACATGAGCATGGGTACGCCATTTGCAATCTGTTATTCGCGCTCTCAGTGCTCTTGGGACTTGCCCTTGCGCCGGCGCCGGCGCTGGCGCTGGCGACCGATCAGTGCACCCTGAGCGGCCCACGTGTGGTGGCTCGGTAAAGTACTCCGCAGTAACTGTGCACACGGGTCATGATGTGGTCACCTACACAACTCCTATTATACATCTGGGGGCCTCTTCTATTCCTCCGCCATACATATATCATATGACCCTGCTCAGCGTCGGCATTATCAATCCCCCCCTCCCCTTGCTCCGAGCCGCAGGAAGTTTTTTCCTTCTGTGCTCACAATGAAGCAAATATGATTGTTAACTCGAATGACCTCTCCTTTTCTTACATATAGGCGATGCCGCATCCCCATCGTTCAAAGCTTTGTCAAAGTTGGTAAAAGAGACGAAGGACGAAACTCGCGAGACTTTGAAGGCGCTCCTCCCTGTTCCGCAGTCTCCTCAAGCACCAAAACTGGTACGCAGTATACTTATCACTGCCATTAATTGATACTTGATTGTTGATCCTTAACCTCTTTTCAAGTAAATTTGCTTTTCCGGAAGAGGGACGGAACTGTAACGCCGTTGAATAGTTGAAGCCTGCTTGATGAGGAAGTTGATCTGTCATGTCATGGGGCGGTGAGAGGCGGGGAGTTGGGATATCGATGATACGCATATGATGTTACTGTATGTCACTGTTTCAGCAGCGTCGTGTAAAACATAGTGAATCATTGATCGTTTGTCTTTCCGATTGATCTACGTATCTATGTAATCGGCCCCGGGTTCTGTTCCGGCAAAAAAAAAAATGGTGGGGACACGGCACACGTCGATCAATGCCGAAATGGCGTGACAATGGAGTCATGTACCCCAGCCGGATTACTTACATAAGTAATATATGTAACATGCGATAGTGGAAGACTCTGGCACGGTAATCAAGCAAAGCATGCAATAAGTAGTGTCGCTATCAGTGCTCGGATATATTATGCATAAACACCCTAGTTATGATGGAACCAGTGATACGTCCAGCTAATTATTCGACGCGACGCCTTATTGCAATATCCATATATTAATGTTTTACACAATGTTCGTTCCTTAGACGCATGTCGATCAAAATCGACCCCAAGCCCCACAAACTTTATCCGACACGTGGAATTTCATGCCATCATACCAGTAATATATATATAAGCACAACAACAAAAAAAAATTTGCAAAAACAACTAGAAGATCGCCCGCCGTTCGTCAACTCTGATGACTAATATGCATAATGCACGCGGCATGACAGGTTGATCACTCGGCATCCCTTCTAAGGTTTGAGGGTTTTTCTGTCATTGGTCATTGCCGTCTTGTCAGAGAGCTCGTTTTGTGGCCAAAGTTCACGGCAGCCGCTGCCATGTTACTCTCAGGTCCCATATTATGCATGCCCGTGTATCTCCGACGTCTCATGACAAATCATGACACAGGAGGGGGAATGATGGTTCATCTCTGCTTGTACCTGAAGGCTTGAAAGTCGATCCTTTTTTGCCCCAACAATAATACCATATCAGGAAGGATTGGCCCTTCTTGAAGTGGTAGTGCATAATACTCGCTTGTGTGATATATCGTTCGTTTTTTGTTGTTCTTCCCTTGGTTCCACACACACAAATCGATACAAATAAATATCACAGATTTCATTCTCGATCTCCGGAACCGGAACCGTATATACAATACATAGTCCCCCTCCATGCCGAGATGATAGATCTGCACAACGATGGCATGATATGGAGATACATAGATTGACAATGCACGTACAATGATCCAGAAGAAAACTCCCACACCCTCTCTTTCTCTCTCTGTCATGTGTATATATATGGCAGATAGATAACCACGGTATCGCCGCGGCGACGTTCTCGTTCTAACTCGGATGACTGCAGGGCTATCTCCGGTCGGCGTTTACCGATCATGAGTTAGTACCCACCCAGCTTGATGCCAGGAGTTTTGTGGGTGGCCGAACCGAACTCCATCGTGCGCCATCGACTTTCAATTACTTATTGTCTTCCCTGGGAGGCACTTATGTAGGGGCCTAGGCCTGGAGACGGAATGTCGCAATCATCATCATCATCATCTGACGGAATTAGCGAACTTGCGGGGGGCTGCGAGCGCTAGTGCATATCATATTCATTTGTCATGTACATACATTCAGTATACCTACTTGCGATCAAAATTGCTCATCAGATGCTTCCTCGCCTCGCATGTATAGGTGTGCGCTTACAAGGGGGGGCTGACTTTCAGGACTTGTAACGCTGTTGCTATTGCTACTTACTTTGTTCCAGGCCTATAGATCTTACATATGCTATCATGAATGTTGCACGTAGCACGGGTTCTACCCTTCGACAACCCTTGATGTGAAAATCTGATCGAAGGTCGAGTTGTGACTTCTCGAGGGTGTTGAGTTATTATTGCAATGACTTCGAATAATGGCACCCCCAGTAGCTCGTTTCGTGTCGAAACAGGGCACAAAGGACTGACGATCGCGAGGTGGTGCATGGTGGTGGTGGTATAGCTAGTATGTACCGTCAACGTTCCCCCTTCGAATGCAGTCGAGCGATCCGTTATGTTATGTGCGCGCGCGCGCGCGCATGAACGAGCATTTTAGCTAGCGCGGTACTAGTATAAGTATGTGAGTTGGCGTTATGTAATGAATGGTAATGGCTATGTAAAAGCACCCAAAATCGGAATTGCAGGGACCTCGAGTTCGATTTCCGGCCTGGAGCTATGTAGCTGGTGTTGATGCGCCGGTTTAGCGAAACCCAAAACGCCGCATCTTTTTTTTTTTTTGGTAGATTTTGCTCGAGCCCGATCTGATGAAGTGATGTCAGGATATGCGGAATCGGAATCGTAAGTACTTCTCGAGAACTACATATAACATGCAACACGCCAAAAACCGAGCTAGGGATCTGTTTGTCTAATGCTTTTTTTTTTTTGGTACCCGTTCAGAACAAGAGATTCTGCAATGCCACCACCCACTGACGCGCTTACACAGTACTTAAGTAGCTGCACAAGTACATAGTAGGACGTACTGGGCATATATATATATATATGTATCTTCATATGCGAGGTGTTTTGATCATGATTTAGCGGCTGATCAGGAGCAAGCAAGAGCGCGCTTTCTGATCAATCGGTCCCCCCCAATCCACCACCCCAATTTCCGATCCAGAAAAAAATGTCCAATACCATTATGTACAAACAAATCTGCGCGCGGCGCGCAACCACCGGTACCCCTGCTTGCGAACGAACCCGAATTATATTTTACATTTACAATCGGTTGCGCCGTCGTTATATACTACATTGCATGCGGTTCTCTATACTGAGGGCTAATATAACAAGCAACGCTCATAAGCGCCACCCACGCACTTGTACTACATACATAGCTGGTGCGCGCATCTCATGGAAATCAGATAGCGGAAAATCGTATCATCATAATATGCAAGATGCCTCTAGCTAACTTGCAATCAACAGCGCTATATATATATTTGCCAAATTATATTAAACTAGATACCTCCTTTCACTACACAAACGCCCCTCCGCATGTGCGCGCACGCACGTATACACACACACACACAACCCAAAAAGAAAGAAAGAAAGAAAATAATTTGGGGAATTTGAAAACCGCTGGCCGGGTCGGTCACCAAACGTCCCACTGATAAGTAACCAAACCACCGGCCGGTACGGAACAACTTACATATATATATACACAGCTGTTTCCATATATCCACAACATATCCACAATATTAATCTGTAAGCAGTCCATCCCCCGTCTACATCGGATCTTCGGCCCGTTGTTTAGTCGCGCTCATTTTATGTATGTAGGTGATGATGGTTTATGGCTTGCACAGCAAGCAACTTGTCCATCATGTTGTTAAGTAAAGTGATTAGGAGTTCAGCAGGTAGCCAGCAAGTCCCATCAGGATGGGGATGGGATCATCACAGTATTATATATTTGCTCTGTCAGCAAGTGTGGGGGGAATTGTCAGCAAGAGGGGGCTTGCCGGCCGGCCGGCTTCTACCGGATGGTGTGTGTGGATGGGCGGTGGTGTTCGGTGTTAGTGGTGCCAAGGCTTCGCAATAGACTCGAGTACTGATAGCCACGAATATATGCACTATATCGCAGCTAGAAATGTGGGGAAGGGCGGGTGCTCGTGCAAGGGACTCAAAGAATAAGAAAAAAGAAAAAAAGGCCGATTCGTAAGATTCGATTACACTCGTATGATCCGGTTGCTCTTTGCGGCTGTTACGCCTGTGCACAAACGAACCTCTCAAGCTATTATGTATGTAGAGCCCGTGCGTCCAATCACTTATGGTGTGATTTTTTTTTTTGGGGGAAGAAAGGCAAGTTGTTACACATAGAGTAATATCCAGATCGGGTAGGCAAGGGCTTTGTTATGTATACAGATTTGGCAAGCAACCATCTTCTTCTTCCCCCCACGAGTTTAACGGATCAAAAAAAAAAAAAGCCAGTGCTAATGGTAACGTACTCGTGGTTGAAGGAAACCTCATGATCAATTCATTCAGTCGCTTAACGCGCTTGGACCTTGGGAAGGGAAGGGAAGAAAGAAAGTTGGAGAAAAAGGAAAGAGTTGTTGACTTTCCACCGGTCGGGTCGGAGATGGTGATGGTGATGGTGATGACGGTACTACGGTATGGAAGCTTTTTATCGCGTTCTTGTCGTTCTTCACAAACTGCGCGCAACAAAGGTCGGGATCGATGGTATTGAGCAAGCCACGCTGAACCGCAGGTTATACGGGTGCTTCTTTCTAGTTTGTAACTGCTTCTGTTGCTACATACTTGCGCCGCGTGAACTTGAGTATTGCGTTCTCGGTGATAATCAGATGGGATTTCATACGCATGTGTCTCACTCAGCCATATTCATATTGCGATGCAGCGTCACAGACGCAAAGCCCCGGATGGGAATGTGTGAATATTGTTACGTGGGTTAAACGCCCGGCGCGGCCGCGCGTGCCAGTACTTGTGTGGGTGGGGTTCAACGGCTTTCACGGATTGAATGGCCATCAAAAACGGCTTTGTCAGTACGGCCATATTTCGGCACCGAAGCCAACACCCGATGTGGATTGGCAAGCATGAGTTCGAATCGCGCGCGAGAGCGCGCGCAATGACACCCATGCGAGTTGTAATAGCAATCATGGAGCCCGAATGCCGATGTTGATGGAAGATTACCCCCTAGGCGTTTAGATACGATGGCGCGGGTCTCCAGCCGATCCGGAAGTCATGGAAAGGGTGAAGACTGAGAACTAACACGGAGTAATCTTTTTTTCGCGTATTCGATCTAGGCTACGATGAGTGCTGCTACCGGTGCTGCGCTGCGCGTGATGAGATTGATGGGTAACGACGTAGATATGGATGATAGATGATAGAAGATGATGGAAGAAGCACCTTGAGCAAGTTGACTGAGCCCATAGCTGAGACGGAAGTGTGCCCGGGAGGGAGGATGATATGAGGCGGGTGAATGAATTGACCTCCGCGGGCTTAGGAAGATCGTATCGCATGTCACTAGTGGTGTGTTTAGATGATCAAAAAAAGGTTTGATCCGCGTTGTTGTTGGCAAGTTACATGTACGACGACGACGCGGGTACGGAGTTACGGCCATTCACAGATGACTGGTAGTGGTTAGCAGGGGGGTAGTGTAAGGTGCCATCCCACATCCTAGCTGGTTGTAATGGTGGTACCGGGTTGTGATTGTGGAAGGGAATTATGCCAAAATTAATCTGGGATGATCTGATTATGGTAGGATAGAGGATGACCCGAGCGGAGTCGGGAAATTGCCTTGCCGGCCGGCCGTAGAATACACAGCCTCAATAGTATGTTCAAGCCCAGACCCAAAAACGTAGGTTATCTCCTTCGGTCGTTGTCCTTGGTAGCGAAAGAAGAACTTGAATGTTGCAATTACCAGGAATTCCTTCAGCTGCGCTCGCTTTTTCCAATATGTAAGTGGAGTTGTCTCCCGTTTCATTGACTTCGTTTCTTGGCCAGTTTCTGAATTAAATTGAGTCGCTTGAACGGGATAGCAACAACCGTTCCGTCCGAAATCCATTGTGAAATTCAAAAATCATCAGTACTTTTTGGGGATAAGGGTATGTTTCCTACTTGGAAATAAATTCACATTGATTACTTGTTGATTTATATTGCAAGTCGGATTCAAAACGGGGGGTTGGCATGATTGGGTTTGTTTCGAGTTGATCGTGCTTAGGTGATCCAAACGGGTCCTATAAACACGTTTCTTCCCTTTCAACTCTCTCTCTCCTGCTTCCTCTTCAACCACCCACCAAACAACCACCCCCTCTCTTCACAACTCTTTTCCTTGCCTTACCTTTATTCGCGTTATCTCATCTTTCTTTTTCTCTCTCTCCAATCACATTCCAGCTTACCACCCACTCCCCCATGTCAGTCCTCGACCCAGCAGACGATGGCGCTGCTTCCTCCAGCCACATGATGAGAATGACCAGGAAAGGCAGACCGTTTCTCAAGGTAATAATCTCTTCTTCGACATCTTCCTGCTCCCAACTTATCAACTCTCCTTTGTCTTGCTCCATACCTGACGACAGGACACGCACGACCTCTTTGCGACTTTGATCATCTCACTAGAACTCAAGACTCACAAGCAATTTTTCCGATTCTATCACAACTCGTTTACAACGTAAGCTCTTGTTCACTTTTCACACTTCATTTCTGAAACGCGACCGCATCGGATCGCAACATTCATCACTCCGTTCACTCACTCATCTTCATTCTCCTTTTTCATACATATCAATGACTAATGCACATCTAACATTCACGCATACTCCGTGGCACGTTTTCTCATTCCTCAATCTCCAACTTGGTCGTTTCCATCGTGACAGCGACGAATGTTGTGCCAACCTATCACAGCTCAAATTCTCTCAATCCAACCGCGGACCAGATCCAAAGAATCCCAGTCGTGTCATCACTACTACCACTACTACCACATTCTCCATGACGCGTGATATGGCAAAGAGCATGGCTCAGAACTTCCTCGACTCAGGTCTCATCGAAAATGCTGCGGATCGTCAGTCAAACACCTTTAAAGATCGCGGTATCTACGTTATCACTCCAAAGGGTCTTCATGTTCTCGAACGATTCATCAATAAGAACGGCGTCTCGAGCGAGAACCTTCGGAACGTCTTTGTCACTCAGCATGTTTGTATGCGCTTACTCCATCTCGAAAGGAAGGTGGATGATGATATCGTCATGTCCAATCAACTCCTCACCGCTGTCTTTCGACGTTTTGCCGGTCGTTTGCCGAATTATTTCCATAATACCACCGATGATCCCTTGGATCCTGCTAAAGAGTACCATTTACGCGCCGATGGCATACGATTGAGCGAGTATCAAGAACGACACTCACAGATGATCGGCAGAGGGCAAGTTCAGTTGCATAAGCATTGCTTTGGAGCGGTGGAGGCTTTGGAGTGGTTGATCGATTTTACGTGCATTACTGGGAGGGATGAAGCTGCCGAGTTGGCGGCTCAGTTTATGAGATATCGGTGGATTGACCTCGTCTCGGACAAGAGGAAGAATAACGACCAGGCGATCATATTCAGTGTTCGCGGGGAGTCCACGAACGGCGCGCTCGAGGTGAGTTGTTATCCGTTTCAACTTTCCTTTTATTTCTATTTCTTGGTTTCACTTCGCTTGAAGCGTTTACCCGTTACTGACACTGCTTCGTCGTTTACAGGAAGCAGACTACCGTTGTACACCAAAGGCCATCTATCAGATTACCGAGGAAGGCGCTCGCATCGCGCGTTGGAAGGAGAATCAAGCCCTCGCCTTGCCCGATGGATCGGGATCGTTGAACCGCCTGTCGTCTGGTTCGTCGGAAAACGTTCATGAGACTCAGACGAACAATGATCGTGCTATTCACCGACGGATATCGATTGCTGAGAGACTTCGTGGCGAGTATCTCACTAATGAGAACCAGCAGAGTAGCGGTGCTGCCACTGGTGCTGCTGGTGGTAATAATGGCAATGGCGCGCCACGTCATTCGAACGCGGATAGGCTGCGACATATCCTTGCCGAGCCTGCTTTGAGAAATCTGTTTAGGGATTTCTTGAAGCAGAATTTTTCCGAGGAGAATCTTTCGTTTTATTTGGATGTGCAGGACTTCAAGAGACGGTTTCAGACGACGAGCAGTGCTAATGCTGTGAATTCTCACACCTCGAGGCCAAGTAGTGCTAACGCTGCAGGATCGGGTACCGGTGCTAATGGGAACGGGAATGGGGCGTCTAATGGGTCGTCTGGTGGTCAGCAAAACCGTCCGGGTCAGGCTGCGATGCAGAAACATCATCGTGATCTGATCAGTATGACGTTTGTGATCTACAATACGTACCTCGCTCCAGGCTCCCCATGCGAATTGAACATCGATCACACCTTGCGGAACGAACTTCTTCATTACTTGACGGATGTGTTGAAGAATACGACGGGGAAGCAGTTGAGTGGCAAGGTGGATCCTGAAGATGCCGAGACGTTGAATGCGACGCAGTTGTCGGCGATGATCAAGCTTTATGAGCGTATACAGACGAACGTTTTCAGGTTGATGGCTATGGATTCGGTGCCCAAGTTCGTAAAGACGCCAAGGTTTTTGGCCTTGAGGACTTGGGTGGAGGAGTATGATGCGTTGGAACAGCAAGAATTCTCTGTGTCTGGGCCTGGGGGTGCGAGCTTTGATGGTGCGGGAGCGGGCGATGCTGGTGGAGGCAAGTTTAGGGGACCTCCGCCTGGTCTTTCGCCACTTGATATGGCGAAGGCTTCTGCTTATATGACGACTTCCTCTGTGTCTGTTGGTCCTGTGGCCACTGCTCCGACTGGATCAACAACAACAACAACTTCAACGTCGGGATCTGAACCCAAGCCAAAGGTATCATCCGCTTTCCCCTTCACCGATCAGTCACAGCCAGTCTCGGCTACGTACGTGACGACGAGTCCGAAAGCGAACGAAAAGTTTAGGGAGATGGTTCAGAATCAACATATCGCTTCTCAGATGAAAGAGAAGAATCTTTCGGAACCCAACTTGAGCGGTGCTGGGGCCGGGACTGGGGCTGGAGCTGGAGGCGGGACGGGTGAGAATGCTGGGAATATGTTTATGGTGCTTAAGGTTGGAGGGGATCAATCCGCGTCGAAAGTTGGAGTTGGGGAAGGGGTAAAGAAGTGATGAACTTCTCCTTCTCGTTTTCGTCCTTTTTTTATCTGCATCGCAGCGATGGCTCGTCGTCCCTTCTCCTTCGCCCTCTTGTTCTACCCATCTCATGCATCCGCCTTCCGTCATTCATTTTTTCTACATCAATCCCTATGCAGGCGGTCTCTAGTCTCCCCCCTCCTCCCCCCCTTCTCGCTGATTCATTCCCCACTCTTGTGTCTTGTCATCCCCTTAATCCCTCGCCTCCCCCCACGCATCAGAGAAAACAATAGCAACTTCCCGTATAATATGACTATGGAAAGCAATCCTCCCGCGCCCCCATCATTCCCTCCCCCCTCCCCTCCCCCAGCTTTCCGCTTTCCGATTAATAATGTGATAATTTGCACACACACAAGGACCATACGTGAATGTATTCCTTCCCTGGTCTCGTCTGATCTCCTCGTCGTGGTTGCGCGCGTCTTCCTGTTTTTCCTCTAATCTTTCATCATTACCCAGCAGCAGTGGTTCGTAGTAGTCTGTAGTAGGAGAGGGGTCGGTCGGTTCTTCTCTTTCGCCCATCCCTGATTCTAGCATCCGGTCTTGATCAGTTCCTTTCTTGCACTCCCTTTAATCAACAACCTTCTCGTTTGGCTACGTTGCAGCCCGTCAAATAAATCGGAAGCGGAGCTGGTGTTGAACTTGCAATAACTCAAAACGATTATTCTGTGTTGCATGTTGTTGTCCTTTTTTTTTTTCTTTTCCCCGTTCCCTTGTTCTGTTGCTGTTGGTTTTGTTGCAAAGCAATCTTATCTGCGTTGACCTCCACCGCCCTCCCTCATCCTTCATTCCTAGTCTCTTGCGCACTTATTCCACGTCGTTGCATATTCTTTTTTTTTTTTTTCCTTTCCTTTCCTTTCCTTGTTATTACACGCCAATTAACTTTTCCACCCACGCACACTCCAAACGTTGTTGAACATCGATTTTTTACTTCTGTTAGAACTTTCTTTCTTCCGATAAGCTGGGTTAATCACAATTGCAGAGTCGCTACTTACTACTTTCCATCAATTGTTTTCCTACTTTCTTCCCTTCCTTTCCTCCCCACTCCCCCCGCCAACCCACAGTTCCATATTGAAAGAATGACGGATCGAACGTTTGAATTCTTGATTCATATGATGAGCGGTTGCGATGATTATGGTATAGTATGCGCACACGTCACCGTATACATATCTCGTTTCTTTTCTTCCTTTCTTTTTCACCTTTTTTTCTTTTTTTTTTCCATCTTGCCTCGATTTTGTTGACCCCATGGTCCTTGAAATCTTTGCCTTTTGCATGCACTCGGAAATAGTGCTACTACTACTACAACATGATTCTCCATCCGCGCTTACCGCTTGCACTCAACTTTCCCTCTTTTTTTTTTTTTTTTTGTTGATCTTGATGTTGGGCACTTGAAAAGAAATTGGTAATGTAATAATCGATTGGTTGGTTGTGGTTGCGCATGCGCATATGCGCAATGCCTCATATACAGGATGGTTGGCCTAAAGTATGCGAGGTGAAACGAGAGAGACAGTCTGTTTTAAGAATTAACCGATACCAGGGGCGTATTATCGTCGATTTAAGACCCCCCCCCCCCGTGTGGTCGCAAATTGACAAAAATGAAATAAAATACATGCAACAGGCTTCCCAGGAAGCCGAACCCTCACACATACACACATTTTACCTATAAACACACAAGGCCTATCTATGGATCTATGGACGTACTAAATCGTAGAGAGGCCCTACATTGGTAGAGGGATGCAGCTAAAGGAGGCACTTGAGCGAACAAGCAGAATATCCTGTACTTTGGGGGGGGGTAGGGGCTTACCCCATTCGCTCAATAACAGTAAAACTTGGGGAGCTGCTTGCGTTGTGTCATGCTTTGGTAGAACCACAGGCACAGATTGATAGAAGATCATCTGGTTATCGTCCTTGCTGAGAATACAGAAAACCCATGATATGCCATCTGTCAGTACGAAGCGCATTTCCTCAAGCCTGCATTGGGGGGGCAATCAGACCATCATCATCATCATTCCCAATTACAAACGTGAGATGCACGGACAAAAAAAAAAAAAATTTTGGCAAAACAGTACATACCCGAGGAACCGACTCAACGCCATGGCCTGGCCCACCGCCTCCGGAATATAGTCTAGCAAAGCTTTCTCATCAACACGCTTCGCTTCAATGAGGACTATTTGTTCATGTGCCTGCATAAGTGTGACCCGCAAAATAGTATTGAGAGTCATAGAACTCAATGCAAGCATGCGTTCTTTTTTTTTGGGGACAACCACATCAAATCAGTGAAGTCGGCTCGGCTCGAAGATGGACGACCAAGTTCACCTTTGTTCTGGCGGAGGTTCGGATAGCGCGTGACACAGTAGTCAACACTTCCTGTCAACCATATTTCACGCCCAGTGGCCGGGCTAACAAATTTTATCCCATCCATTGGTAACTTGAGCTCTGGTAAAACGGAAACGAGCATGGGTGATTCATCGTCCGTAGTGTGGGGGTCATCTGCAGCGATCGTCCACAGGGTCCTGAGAACAGCATCGAGAACCACCCTAGTACCCGCCTCGTACCGTGGTAAGTAGAGAGAATGTAATTCAAAGTTGTCTTAACTTGCCGACATATTGACATGCGCGTAGATATCGCTCATCTCCAACGAAAGTTTTTTGCATACTTCTTCGAACCCAGTGTCCTTCCTCTGTGCGAGGAGACGGGAAACCACTTGCGAATTAAAAATCAGGACACCAGCGATTACGCCAAGCTCGTCCAAATCCCGTGCAGTGACGTTGGAGAAGCTCAATTTCTAGTGTTCTTGGTCTCAGATGTGTTTTGCCACTTCGGAAGCGCAACACGCACAGGCTTCTTTGTATTGTGAAGGATATTCTCGAGGGCCTCAAGTTCCGTAATTACTCGCTCTAACGCGCCTTCCGTTTCTTGAATGCCTTCCAACTCTTCTTTGAGCGATTCGACAGCCACTTGCGCCAGGCGCATCTTGCTCAAATTGATGGGAGTATCTTCAATGCTCCTCTTGCACTTGTGACCTATGGATGACATGTTCACCACTGTCCTTATCACGTATCCAATGTGATAGACGAATGGAGGAACAAATGACTGAAGCGCCCAGGTCACATGGGTGTTGCTTCGGCACCTTCTAATCTACGCAAACATAACAGGCCCGAAAATGTGGTGCACAGGACAAAGCGTGTTATGGAAAGAAGCAAGTAAAGATAGAATGTAGCCCAACGAAGAGCAAGAGCAAGTTGTTAACACGGACACAAAGGGGTTAGCCCCGGAACTTGCCAAATCTCCTTCCGCTCATTCTTCGACATGATTATTCGCGTGAAATAAGGAATTAAACGCACGCCAATCGGTCTGAACCAGCAGGTAGTCATGGGCCAGCGGCGGATGCAATTGCGCAGCGCAGAGAGCAGCGGCCCGTAACAAGTCCCCGCACATAGGTAGGAGGCGGGTGGAAGGTTGGTAAAATTGGACTAAATAATCCACACGCTGACTGCCAAATGCCGATGGACCTTCTGGATCAAAGTTGGATTTCGGCGCAGATAAATCAGGAATGCATCGGAGGACCAGCGACTGGTACTCCGGAGGCGTTCTAGGGAGTACCGGTCAGAGCAAGAGCAGTGGCACTACCAGCTCGGAGGGAGTGCCCAGCGACGTCATTCGAGTCAATTACGTTTCTCAAATGTACAATAGAGTATGAGCACGTAGGAATAGCCAGAGGTCCGGCAAGTGTGGGGACTTTGCGTCGCGGGACGTTAAGTAATTGTAAAGGATTAAGTTTTCCACTCCTCGCTTCAAGGACGGCGTCAACCCCTTGAAGGATTGTGCATGAGAAGGAAGGAAAAGTGAAGGCGGGGGCGTGGGCTGAGTTTAACCGTAGATAGTTGCGCAGCTGATGAGAATCACCGTCCACCAAACGCAACCAGTAAACACAATTGAAACAAACAGTAGATCGTCGTGTGCGGGGGCGTAGGTGTAGAATGAAGCACTAACTGAAGATCATCCTTAGTGAGAGCGCGTTTACGGGATGCGGGAGTACGGAACATCTTGGAGCAGCCAGTCAGAGTACGTGAAACTAGCTTTGACACCCAGTTATTTGCCAGTAAGCTCAGTGCATATTCCTAAAAGGTAAGATGGCGCAGAAGTAAGCTGGATGCGAGCACACATAAACACAATATGGAACATCAGTGTGTCAAGTGTAGGACGCAGAGGGGACTTGTGAATATTGCAGAAGGCGATGTATGATAGCAATGGAGACAAGTAGGTGCGAGCAGTAGAAGGCTCCAGGGATGCCCCAAGGGCAGCAGCCCGAGCCCGACGCAGGGGCTCCAAAGACCAAGGCTAGCGAACTGGTTGACGGGTCCTGGAGCGCGGGCGATTCATTCTTGGGTTGCCCCCAGCTTCTGCAGTGCTGAAGTTAATAAGGTTTGGCACCAGACTCCTGGCGAGTTCGAAACTATGTCGTGACAGTGCGTCAGCAACGGCACAAAGTTTCCTACTTCCAAAACTTAAACCCCCAAGATAGGACTGCTAAGTGTTGGGCAACAGAACTGTTCGCACCAATGGTCAAATGAACCCGGCGAAAAAGGACCCATGGTCGAGCCAGCTGTCGGTGACGCCGAATGAGCCCCGTGTCCAGGAGGATGCGTAGCAACTGCTGGTGAGGTAGAAACTGCATCCCAGTTAAAGTACAAATCATTCGATGCACTAAGCTGAGGCGGAATGGCAGAGATGGGCTGAGGGAGTGCAAGGAATGGAGAGTGAGGGGAGGGCTGAGGAGGAGCGGAAACAACAGCAGGATACTAGTTGTATATCGATTGGGGTTGGGAAGTTTCCGTTACTGGAAGACTGGTGTAGGCAAAGTGTACGAATTGAATGAATAATTCCCTGTTGCAGATGGAGGCGAAAGTGAGGTAACTTCCTACCGTGTCACATTCCTGATACCCAGTGCGTAATTTGGAATTGGTAACACCTCTGGCACACCGCCACCTTGCAGGTCGAAGCCATGGACGTTCATCCTTCCTGGGAGTTTGCACCTGTAGAGTCTGAATACTGCACAGTTGGCACAGCAAGGGCCGGGGAATTGAGTCACAAGGCCTGAGATCCAGGTGCTGCCCTTTCGAACAGGCATATATGAGACCGTATCGGGTACGGGTATCTGTGATGATAGAGTTGGCACGTGGGCGATGGCATATGCAGGCAGTGATCCCATACTTCGGTCCACATTCCCCAGAAAACGAATCCATAGCAAGCGAGTAGAGCCCCTCTGAATTGGTCTCGAGCGTGCTGCCTCTTCAAGCACCTAGGTCGTCAGTATGCAACCCTCCTCCCACTTCCGTTACTTAAAGGTCTAGAACTCGAAGTCGAGGCGAGAGGACCATATGATTGGGTCGGTGCGTAGTTAGGATCAAATAACGGTGTTGGAGCTGCTCCTGGACTGCGTATGGCAGGAGGTGGATACGAAGTCGAAGTCCCGTGCAATGGCAGCGGTGTTCTGCAGGCGACGGAACCATCAAATGTTGAATGACACACTCAGGATGTCAATTCCTCCATCAACGGCGGCGCCCTTGCGCTTGCGAGAGGATGAGGCCGACTTGTTCAACCCAGTCGAAGTGGTATTTGGCGTAGGCAGGTCACCAGGCTCTATTAGAATAGATATTTGGCACCTAGTAGGGGCACAAGCAAGTCAAATGGTGCTAGACGGATTGGACGTTCTCACTCACGTGCGATAATTCCCTTGTCACAGTGTCAGTCTGGCCGAAGCAATCTCCTCAGGCGCCATCTTTGTTATTCGTGGGTTCGGGGCATGCATATTGTATCCCGATACCGTTTCTATGAGGCATAAGCCATCAGACGAGTTCAAAAAAAAGCCAGAAGGCTTGAGTAACGATGAAGCCCGGCGTACCGCATGTTCCACCTTGAGTTGTCGAGCCTCTGCTCGGAAGATCTCCTCTGGAAAATCGTTCCAACGATAACGCTAAGATCTTTGCTCGGAAATCGCGACAATCGGCGCCTCGCACGAGTCGTGTTGGAAGCGTTCACTTTCCCTGATCTCAACAGCGTGACTGAGGGCCCTTCTCGGAATGATCGACTCGATTTGTGCCCACCAAGGGTAGTGTGTGATTGTCATCTAAGTGGGTAGAACAGAAGATAGTATGGAGAGCAGTGTTGAAGAGGGAATATGCTTCGGGATTGGTATAAGTCATCCGGGGCGACGGTTCCTTCTGAAGCAGGAGATCTGAGTTGTGAAGGTGGAGAGTCAAGATTGGGCTGGAACTGAAATGCGCCCAGGTCGTCCTCTAGAAGGTATGGGATGGCTGGACGGGGCGATTCGGTAAATTGGTGCTTGCGGAGAATGAGAGCAGGAGGTGAAGTCACCTTCGACCGTTGAGCACTTCGTATGGAGTCCTGATAACGAATCGCAGGCAATCCGCTAGAATGATAATGAAGATCCCGACAGCGTCACGGACCCGACGACCCCGACACAGGCAGAGAAGAGCCCCGCGTACTTCAAAGAACCACGATCGAATGATCTCGAGCGCGACGTCTAGCGGCAGCATAAGTTGCAAGCGTCAAAAGACTCTGTTCAAGTTCGTTCGGTGCTCCGGTGTTAGATGGTGAGTGCAGCGATTCCTTAGCCTGCTGGTTATCACCATCGTCTCTTGGCTTTCAATATATCCAAAGCATCATCCAACCTGTCTGACTTGTCATCTACGAAATCAGTAAGGTGTAAAAGTTCGCTCACTTGCTGCCAATGATAAAATCGTCTATACGTCCCTCAGGCCATTCGAACAGCATCCTTTGATTGTCATCCCGATCAAGGGATCCTCTAGTCCCTAGACGCTGGCACTCACTCCACCTGCCCATTGAGCTGTTTACAATGACCGCGTTGAGCTACCTTCGTCGTCGGTGCTTGAGGATCAGTTTGGGAGGGCCGAGTTTTCGAAACGCTTTTCGAGTTCCTTCTGGACTCACAGATCTCAGAATCAATCAGTGTTGAAATCAGCCCAGGTCGAGTTGCGTCAAGACACCGCCCTTATTAAAATGACTTGAAATAATGTACAATCATTGTATCAGCATTTTTCGCAGTCCATCAAACGGGATGGCTAAATGCCCCAAACCTGCACCCCGTCAGCATGCCTTTCCCAATACATCAGTTGGCTTTTGCGGAAGCTTGGAAGCATCGGAAGCAAGATTCGTTGAACGAGATGTCACCTCTTCATCCACGATCTTCTTCATGGCCGCCAGCCACAGATCCACGTCTAGGCCTGGCTCTCCACAATCTGAAATCAAGGCGCTCATCCCGATATGTCGTGCATGTGCCAGCACAGGAAGGCGACGTAGTGAGCGGCCGGACATTTCCTGTGCGGGTCGTCATCAGTCATCAGTGCGACAATGTCAAGTGACGGACGCATCACCTTGCACTTCGCGGCGAGGAGCCATAAATCTACCGCAGTTCGCCTTTCGCGTTCTTTCGACGGGTTGTCAAATTTCATAGCGGCAGTACGAGAGTAGTCCTCTGCTAACTTCGCGTCAGGGATGTCCTGTCACGAAAGGCTCGGCACTATTCGAAATGAACCGAATGGGAGTCGCGTAGAACGCACTACATGCTTAATAATCCGCGTCCTCATCAACTCGCTCAGACAAGAGCTGATTATCCAGTAGATTGCATCCTGAGGCGGCAATCCTACGTATTGCACGACATCAGCCCGGTCAATGAATGCCGAATCTGTGTCATATGAGCTCAAATGTAACGACTCCTGACCGTCACTAGGCTTACCTATTGCGGAGGAGAGGTTGGAAGTTGACATGATGAGGACATTCTTGTAATGCTTCAGTTTGTCTAGTTGTGTCAAGAGGGCATTGACACTGCGTATAGCATCTGAAGGCTCATTCCCAGCCACGGCACTTGCTCGTGCAGATGTCAGGCTTTCTACCTCATCTAGAGGTTGAGAGAAAGGGAGGTGAATGACAACTGCATGAAAGGTGATGCAGGGATATGCACCAATCAATACGACCACAAATGTATCTTCATCATCCACCATTTCTGTTATCCCTTGGAATAACTTTTGAACTAATTTCCCTGACTCGGAGAACCATCGCGAGAATAAGGAATGGGCGTTCACTTCGACAAGCTTCGCATGTGAGTATCTAATCCAAAGGTAATGAGGCTTGTCTAGGGATGGAAAAAAGCATAGCTACCTCAATGATAATCTTATGGATAGCTTCTGAGCAAGGGCTCGGCACAAAGACGTTTTACCTGTGCCTGGTCTAGTCACCGATGAGAATATAATCTGAAAGTATTCCCATCTGACTTACGGGCCATGCAGCAAGACGATGCTGAGGGAAGGTTAATAAAGTGGTGACGGAACACCGGCGCCACTGACCGATTCCATGCCACAAGGTTTGCTGGAAAGAGCCTCGGACATATAAAACAGGTGTAGCGATGAATCTTTACTCACAATTCACGTTAGCATCGGAGAACAGAAAGGTAGCGTATATGTAGTTTAACAATCTCGGCTTGATATCATCTGGGTACATGAGACTGGCCGGGCATAAGTGAGCAATTCATCAGTAGTGACCGTGTGGGTACCCACCTGTCCCAGAGGCCTTCGAAACTGTGGTTAGGAAGATCGCAGACAGTGGCAGCCACGTTATCATCGCCATCCCCTCTTCCTCCACTACTCAGCTCTTCAAAGGCGTCAGCCTCGGAGGGTTGGTAAACATGCACGTCCAACACCGCGTCTTCAACGCGCAAAACCCGATGAGGGCACGCTGGCAATATGAAACATAATTATTAGACGGGTAGAAAACGGTCGACACGTTTTGATCGCTGCGTACTGCTCTCTGTTGCCTTCATGAACTCTACGTTTTGACCAAGCACTGGATGGGAGTCCCAACCTCCGACACACGAAGGAAGATATATCTGTTCATCCTGTTCTAAATGATGGCGAACGAAAGTGGCAATGGTATCAAAACGAGCCGTAGATTCTGGCTTTAAGCGCACTTCAACTGAAAAAAAGGATGTCTTATGGCAATCAAGATTGAGCGAGATCGCCGAGACGCACTATGCACTAGCCATTTGGATTGTAGAGATGACGGCTGAGAATCCATCGGGGATGCGAAGCGCGCATCTTCGTTATCGTTCATCTTGACGGGATAAGGACAAGAGCAAACAGGGAGCAAACAAACAACTTGCTTCCGCCCTGGACCCCCTACGATGAACTACCCTCCAGTTCCATACCCACCCATCGTACAGGGGCAATGTGAGGGCTCTTTGGACAGTCCACCTCTATCTCCAGGCTCTCTTGCTCGTCCATACACTGTTGATCCCTTCCAGCCGGTTGCCAGCCTCGTGTCCATCACTTCCCAGGCATCTTTGTTGCCTTCTTCGCAGCTCCAAAATCAAACAGAGGCTCTCTGTAGTGGCCTCCTAACTGATGAGACGCGTTTGACGCGTGCTAGAAACTCCGTGGCTGCACCTGATATTGGCAAATCAAACGACCACGAGACATCGCGAAGCGCCACGCCGCTCGATCAACTCGGTTCTGGTTTCATTCCTTTGGCTCCTCCTGCACACATCCTATCTTCTTCTGATCTTGCTCTTGCTCGCATTGACTCCGGAAGCCGTGAAAACACTCCTCCGAGTTCTGCTTCTTCGTCCCCTCGCACTCCATTCCAAAAGGCTCGAAATATCAATGTGAGCGTTTGTCAAATCCTGCCACAAAACCAGGACTCTATGATCTGTCATATAGCAAGACCCAACCATCTATAACCCTGACCTGGACCTGCTGCCAATTAAGCGCATGCATGATGAGGTCCGCTCGCGTTGCTTGTTAGAGATGCAACGCAACTGATGAAGTGTCGCAAGCAGGAAAATGTGCCGACACTGGAAAAAAAGCATGGCCTTGATCTAGTGCCTGGAACACCCCCCGTGGAGAAGCGCCAGAAAGTTACTCTGGTAGGAGTCCAACTGGTCTCTGGTAAACAGAATCTCACGTCACCTCAGCATGCGAAATCGAAAGTCTCGTCGACTCGCCTAACTCCTGCTGCTTATTCTTACTCTCAGCATAAGAAACTATCTCAGCCATTCCGCTCTCCCCTAGATAGCTCGAAACTCCTACAGTGCAACCGAGACACCGAGTCTTCTACTACCAAAACCTCAATCAAGTTTTCAAGTATCTCGGCGTCTTCATCTCCAGTATCTCTCAGCTCATCGCCAACAACTTCCAAAAAACCAAACGATGCTAATACAAATCATCCCTACTCCCGCACTCCAGTTGCCTCTAAATCCTTATCACAACCCTTCAGATCACCGCTCCTTGCCCGACCCAGTGGAAAGGGGACTTCTATTTCCGTGCTGAGCAAGTCTAGGGGCTCAGTCAAACGAAAGATCCAAGCGTTAGAAAAGAAGATAAATATATTGCGCCAGGCGCGGAAGCTACGTCTTGCTGGGTAAGCGTGCCAAACATACATGCTAATTTCCGGGTTCCCAACCTCGGTTGACCCTAATTATCAGAGTAACTGAGGAAGTTGAAGAAGGGATGAAGAAGTGGAGAGATGCTGCGCGGGAAGCCGCAGACGAACTTTGGAGGCTTACGCAATCCGATACGATGGGTGGGATGCTCATGTCCCCGTCCGCCGGTGGCTTCGCGTCAAATCGGAGCGATGAAGAAGAGGATGACATTCTTCAAGAATTTAAAGAAGGATTCCAGAAAGGCTGGGGATGGGCAAGTGATTTACCCAAAGAGAGCGACAACGAACAAAGGGACAATGAGGAAGCAGTAAATGACCTGGAAAATTGGGAGCCGCCTTCTCCGTATTCTCTCATCAGGGATCTTGCAAAACGTGGATCCAAGGCAGTGCACTCTGATGGATGGGATCTCGGTGCCCCGTCCGCCAAGGCATATCCGTACCCCCCTACAGAAGATGAGGATACTGAAAAGGAAGGAGTGAGATCACAAGGGTGGAATATTGGAAGCATGTTAGTGTCTCTCGGAATTAACCCAAAAGGGACTCTTGGGTGGAATGACGAAGAGGAGGATTTTGCAAATGATGATCCGCATTGAGATCCGATGCAGGCTATATCATTTCTTGGGACTTCGTGCTAGATTGTGTTTTCTGCTATACTTGCCTAATGCTGCCAATTCGAAGTTGCTGAAATAAGCGCCGAGCGTGGGGAGTTGCACGTGCGTGCGATTTGGAGCCCGGCGTTTGTGGCTCTCTCCATGTCATCATTCCAAGGGTAAATACTAGTACAATTCTGGGCAGATCTAACCGTTTGTTGTCGTCGAGGCTGATGTGAAAAAATTCAGAAATGTTTCCCTATACCTGGACCCACAAATCCGTGATTGGGTTCTCTTTCCAATCACGCTCGTCATGGTGTGTACGCCTGTCGAAGATTCGAATCTCCCCACATGCCTTCTCTGTACCTCTTTGGTTATCGGTTTCTTGCATGACTCTGACTACGCGGCGGCCGACTTTTCACTAGATTCTGGTTGGAATCCTGCGGCACTATGTTACCCTCCTCCTCAACTCTCCACCAAAGAAACAGTTGTTACTTGCCATTAGGGAGCAGTAAGTATTATCTTGCTCCTTTTTCTACTGATCTTGTATGCTTACTCCTTTTCCTTCTACTGCACCCCGCCTATCACTTTCTGACTGTTCATCACACAATTATTAGACGGGCCATTTCTCGCTCTCAGATACTTCGAGCCACATCCACGTCCTCCCCCCTTCCACCGCACCTCTATCGCACCATTTCATCACATCTCTACACCGCATTTACCGAAGGGACTTACCTAAAAGACTCTGAATTGTCAGAAGAAGAGAAGAAAGAAAAGGAAGAAAACCCTCCAAATCCACTCACTGATCCAGGTACTATGGATGGCATGGTGGAAGGGCTGAAGAAGCAAATGGTCATGATGGTGCCGCAGATGCTCATTATGGGATGGATCAATTTCTTCTTTCAGGGTTTCGTTTTGAGTACGTTTCCAGCACGTTTCCCCCCCCCCCCCTCCGCACGGAGCACTCCCTCCCATGAGATGGCCAAGCGGAAGGAGTCCTTCTCCCTGTTACTGACATTGTGCCTTAGTTAAACTCCCATTCCCGCTAACGCTTGGCTTCAAATCAATGATGCAGCGTGGCATCGAGACTCCCGATATGGACGTTCGTTGGGTTTCTTCTCTTTCATGGTACTTCCTCAATTTTTTCGGCCTCAATGGACTCTTTCGGCTGCTTCTCGGGTCAGAAAATGGTCAGTATATTGATCCGTTCCGGTTTCTTTTTGTCCAAGCTATTGGCTGAATGCCAATTGTTTCCTACCCATTTATGCACTGCCCTTCCTACAGCCGCAGACTCAACGTCAGATATGGCTGCTCAGGCCTCCCCATTCGGCTCCGTGCTGTCTGGAGCTAACGCACCGCCAGCCGTCGGACCAGGGGCCCCGGATTACAAGAAACTTTTTGCTCAGAAAAGGATAATCTGCAGTTTGCAGAGGGGCAATATAAGTGGGTTTGCGATGATGTAGAAATCAGAGTGTTGGAGCAATGGGGTAAGATACCTGCTATAAGGTGACCCTAGTATAGGTGCATTCGGCTATGCCTCCGTGTAGGTGTTTCCTGTTCCGTTGGACGTTGTGATATAGGGATTATTATTATGATTTTAAGGACAAGAACTCAAGGATTGCGGCCATGTCATATTGAGGGCAAGTTACGATGCATTCGGCCATTGCTCCGTACAACCTCGTCTATTTGTGTCGTGATATAGGGGTTATCGTTATGATGGAGGTTCAAGGACGTGGTATTAAATCTCCGCATAGAGCGCTTACGTTCAGGAGTGGTGGCCAACTGATAAGCGACACAGCGGCGGCCAGCAAGCGCTGGGTCTTAGCTTGGCAATATTCGTGGCCCCACGCACGTGCGAACTCTCACGTTCATCTCACTCGGCAGCGGGAACGCCGGAAAGAAGCTTCCACCCAATAATGGCGGAGCATGACCGTTGGATCAAAACAAGTTGGGGCGCGTGGTTGATTGCATCGGTCTATCCACAGATGTCTACACAGCAAGTCGTTTTGAACTTCTAATCTCAGTTCAAGGCCTCGATCAACATTGCGATACTTAGTCGAACACCGCTGGCTTCGACTGTTGAGTGTGACTCCCCTACTTCTAGTATAGAGGCTGGGTCCTGTCTACGACGCCCCCCTACTTTAATACCAGACTCTTCTTGTTTCTTTCCATCTCGAAACTTCACTGTTGCGGCTCTTTAGCATAGCAAAACCAATCCTGCCAGCGACCCGCTATGAATCCCGAGGCTGTCAAGAACAAGATCAACCTTGAGAATGGGAATGTATGTTTTCCGCTTGGTTTCGATCAACAATGCTAACGACAATTTGTAGCTCGTTATTGGTGCGTATCACATGAAGCCCTCACACTTGCGATGTGACGAGACCGGACGGGACTCTGACCCTTCTTTTATAGTCGCTAGTCTTACCGTCTTGATCTGGGACTGGTTGATCTGTCTGGACCGTGAAGTAAGATGATCAAGAGGTTCGAAGGGAGTGAAGGTGTGATTGACGCTTTTCAACAGCGGCGACATTTCTGGGGATCGAAGCCGAACGCGGGGACCGTCCTATACTTTCTTGTGAGTAAGCTAGTAAGCTATGTCGGCGTGTTACGTGGTTGTGCTAAGACCGCCCCCTCCTTCCAGAATAGGTGATTCTTATTGATACAGGCATAGGCTTGAACAAATCTGACTTTGGGGAGCGTTAATTAGAGGGGTTTCCATGCTGGGCGCCATCTTACATCTCCAAAGTGGGTATTTGGTACTATCATTGTATTGGGTTTGTTTCTGATCATTTCTGTATCGATCCAGCATCAATGTACAATTTTGCTCCTCATACGCAACTTAAAGTACGCTTAAGCATCTCTAAAGCCCTACCCCGTCGTGCTCAAACTCGTTCGTTCCCCTCCTCAGCTATGTGGACCTCTGTTCCACACCGTTACCTCTCTGGCCGCTCTCAATATTGCAATCGTACAGGGTATGCACAGTCACGCCTTCCCCGCCGCAAGAGGGAAGTTGACTACCGTTCGTTATAGTTATCTTAACGATGCGTACATATGCATTGTACAGTTGCAACAAGGTACTCTTATGGACGCTTCTCGTTCTCGTCATGGTGCGTGTAATGTGTCAGACTTCAAAATACACCCTCTGACGTTATCGGATTGATTCAAAATCGGTTAGGGTGGATTGCTGAACCAAGTGCTGTCCATGTGGCTCGGCCCGTCGATAGGTATGGGCTGTATGTTTGCGACATTGATCTTGCCCTCTCATGCTTCGAATTAGTCATCATAAACTCTCAGCCAGCTCCTTATACTGGGTGTCTCATTCGCCTGCCCACATGGTCATGGGAGCGACTCGTTCCGGTTATGGTCTTTGAAGCCTGTATGTCTGACTCCGTCATACTGGTTTGGAGCTGTTAATGATGGTTTTAATTTTTTAGTGTCTATAATACTGTTCACGATCAAGTTCTATTTTTACGTCAAGGTGGGTTCAATGGGTGTAGTACCCAGGATGTTGTTCCGCGATGGTAAGATTGTTTCTTTGTCTTTCATCTCCAAATCACGTCTACATATATCATAAATAGGCTTTATTGGGTTTCTTGGTGAGTGGCAAGCGCGAAGCTCAGATCGACAACTCATTCATTTGAATGCTTACGCTGCATTAGCCACTTCCAGTACGAATCTATATTTTCACGGGGAATACATGCTTACATGCCGTTACTTAGTATGTACATCTATTGGACTACTTGTCCAGATTTTACGGCCAGTAAGTTCGCTACAATTTGACGCCAATCTGAGTCAAAACTTACTATGCTCATTCTCATCTTAGCGACCATTGCTTACTTTCGGCGTTGCGTAAGTCGGAATAGAGAGCACAATTCTTGACAGGCATTCTAACTCTCGCCTAGTCTCACTCCAGTGGTTCCCACCCTCGTTTCAGCCCACATGCTCCTCGATATTAGGGATGTTATGAAAGTTTCTTCTCCAGTAGCCAAGCCGACTCCCCCGACACAATCTCGGTTCCGAAGTTCCCAGCCACCCGGGGGTCTCGTAAGGGGGAGCTTCTCAGGTCAGCAAGTTGATGATGCTGGCCTCCAGAGCCTGGTGCCTGATTTAGAGCGGAGGGGTGTAGACAGTGGAGGAAAATGGATCGAGGACCACGATGACGATGACGATGACGACGACGATGATGACGATGATGACGACGGCGACGACGGCGACAATCGTCGCGACCGGAGAGGATATCACAAGTTTGGGAATGCGGATTCGCTCGAGGAGAACTGGTACGAGATGAACGCTCGGCCATCTGAGACCCGGTACAATCTTAGAGGGACAGCGCCCTCTCTGGACGAAGTCCAACTCCAAGTGAAGGAGCACACCCAGCATTACCCGTTCCTGTAGCACTACCAGCGTTCCCTTCTAGTGTTATCCGCGGCAACGAAGAAGCTGCGGCGGGCAGCAGTGTTGGAGGGCCATACCTTCTTCCCCAAGAACGGACATATCCTTCGCGGGCTGGTGGAAGACGGTTGGAGACGATCCTTTCCCAGCGTTCGGAGGAAGGCGATGTGATTGATATTCAGCAGTGAGAGATAAGAATGAGTCTGCTTGGTGGTAGGGATTTTTTGGGAACATTTAGCGTTATACCCACTCCTTTTTTTTATTACATTTTAATTCACAGTCTGTTTCCTTATATTGCTTTGCTTTACTAACCCCCCGGTCCCGTTCATCTTGGTTAAGGATGACTGTTTGTATTGTTGCATTTCGAGGCTCAGATCTGGGAAATGGTACATGAAGTGGTTGACGATCGGCCCAGAGCCGTGAGAATTACTTGGTTCATGTGAAAGTTGAGGAGCAATTCAATGGGATTGTTCAATGGGGTAACAGTACGGTAGAGTACAGTCCCTGTCTCATTTGGGCTCTCCTCGCTTTACAGTAACATTCCCCTCTTATCCTGACCGCTCATCATGAAGGAGTTTACTCTTGAACAAGTTGCTCAGGTATGGGTTCACACGTGTCCCGTAAATAGAGTTTAAGCGCTCATTCTATTCCACCTTGGGCCTGATGCCTATCGGTTGTGCTGGGAATGCATGCCTGGGAACGTAGCATAACAAAGATGGGGATCTGTTCATTGTAGTCGATGCTAAAGTCTATAACCTGTCAAGGTTTGCAGGCTTACACCCTGGAGGGAAGGCCGTCCTTCTGGACGATGATGTTCGTGAGTTGTGTTCATGCGTGGCAGGCTTTCCCGTTGCACGCGACTACATTAAATGATGTCATACGCTTGTCAATGTCAAGGCGGAAAGGATTGCACGGACCTCTTCTATTCTCTTCATCGTTCAGAGGTGCTTCTCCGACCTCAATACGGTCGTCTTCAGGTTGGAGTCGTCAAAGGGAAGACGGAAAAGCTCAGGCCTCTTCCAGCGGGTTCGCTTAGTCCAGTTCCTTACGGAGGTGAGCACGCGTGACGTGTTCGTTCGAATCTGTCTCATTCACTTCGATCGAACATCCTCAGAACCTCAATGGCTAGTCAAACCGTTCAAGTCGCCGTATTATAATGAGAGCCACCTCCGACTTCAGAGAGAGATGAGGAAACTGTGTGATGAGGTGCATTGTTTCACTTCAATCATCATTTTTAGTGCTTCACCAGTTCTTCCTGCTAGGTTATAATACCAGAAGCCCGGAGAGCCGAGAAAGCAGGGGAGAGAGTCTCACAAGAAGTCTTAAACGAACTTGTGTGGGTTTGTGTTCTGTCAGTGTACACTCCCTTTGCTCACCTGAGCCATTTTGAAAGGAAACGAAACCTCATTGCTATGCGCTTTGGTCCGGGCTCACACCTCAAAGGCCGTAAACTCTTCACCGACATAGACCCCTCCGCGTATGACTACTTCCACGAGCTTATCATCCACCAAGAAATATGCCGATGCGGTCTTCGCGGGTTCATAAATGGCCTCTCCTCCGGCGCTTTGATAGGTCTTCCACCGGTGCTTCATTTCTCCAATGACAAAGAGTTAGGAGAGAAAGTGACGAACGAGGTTTTCGAAGGAAAGAAGTGGCTTTGTTTGGCTATTTCGGAAGCGTTTGCGGGTAGTGATGTTGCCGGAATCAAGTGTACGGCCAGGAAGAGCGAGGATGGAAAGTTTTGGATCGTAAATGGAACGAAGAAATGGATTACGAATGGGATGTTCTCAGATTACTTCACGGTAAGCTTGCCAAGCCTTCCTTTCGCTCGGGATTTATATAATTCACTGGATGCTCATAAACTCGTATCCAGACTGCGTGCAGAACTGGTCCTGTCAGTAGCGTTTGTTTTATTCCACAACACCTCCCATTCTTATTGAATTACAGAAAGGATTCACGATGCTGCTCATTCCTCGCGGGCCGGGAGTCAGTACGACGTATATCAAGACATCTTACTCCTCTGCTTCCGGAACAGCATATGTCACGTTCGACAATGTGCGCGTACCAATCAATCACACGCTCGGCGAAGTAGATCAGGGGTTTAAGATCATCATGTCCAATTTCAATCACGAGCGGTGGATTGTCATTGTTTTTTGTGTGCAGTTGATGCGAAACGTCGTTGATGAGACTTTGAAGTGAGTGTGGATTGGCAGCTCAGATGGGCAATGTGGCCTATCGGCGCAATGGAGTCTGAAGTTTGTATCTGATGGAACTGTCCTTTAGGTGGGCGTCACAGCGCATCGTCTTTGGCAAACCCCTTATTGAGCAGGCGGTTGTTCGCCACAAGTGAGTAGGGACAACTCCATACCTTCGCTGCCGCATACCCACTTGGAGCGTAAACCAGGATTGCGCATATGATCAGCGGCGTTGAGTCGTCCCAAACTTGGTTGGAACATATAAGTGAGCCCCAATTTTTCTTGCTTCTAGGTCGGCGTCTAACCAATTAAAATTTTCACCTTATCTAGCCTATCAAATGAACCACATGGTGGGTACGAGAAATTGGAGACTAAAGAGGGAGAACATTGATGTTGTTGAATGATTCGGTTCAGTCATACGCGGAACAAGCGAAGCATCTTGCTGGGTGAGTTTCATACAAAAATGTTCCGGTTCGTATTGGAAGACTCACTTCAGCCAAAAATGTGAGGCCTATGGCATTATTGAAGCAGAATACGACAAAATTTGCGCAGGATATTGCCCGTGATGCTACCCAGGTAGGTTTTTGACTGTGTTTTATTTACTCCATCTCTAAACTGTCTGATCCTTTGCCAGATATTTGGCGGCCGAGCGGTAAGTCCTGATCTTCGTCTCACAGCACCACCGGCAGCGTACCCAACCTATTACTCCCACCTTTGAACCATAGATCACGCAAAGTGGCTTGGGGGATCTCATCGAGGAGTTCCATCGAACCACTCCGTTTGATGCAATATTGGGTGGCGCAGAAGACGTCATGGCAGATTTAGGCGTCCGTCAGGCTCAGAAGTTCATTCCGAAGAATGTTAGACTCTAGCAATGTCACCTCTAGCATGCGGGATGGGATCAAACTGTGTTTGTGTTAACCGTTTTTATCCTACTAATCGTAAATTGCCTGTATGGCTTCGGGTGTCGGAGTCTTGTCCATCCTCAACATGTACATAAATATGTACTATGAACAAGGCTGATTGACAGCAGTCGACGGTTCCAAATCTTTTCACTGCCCCTAGGGTCTTTCCACAGTTGCATCTCCCTAGCGGCTCATTGAAAACCAGATCAAGATCAACAAAGTTACGTGTTAAGATACTCGCAACAATATTGTCGGGCCCTGGAGAGAGAATGCACTCACTTCTAATTCTGATTGCGCGTGATTGCAGACGAATACATTCGGCCAACTCCGGGCCGATAATGCATTCACATCACGTTATCATCAACCGACCGTGTCACCCCTGCCACACCACACAACCTTTGCGTCTAGGCAAATAGTCGTAGGGGTGATTCAGGGATCTCCCTTTTCATTTTCACAACGCTGTGTCACGCGCAATTTCAACAGAAGGAAGTCCGCACGAGCTCAACAGGTGCTGTGGACGGTTGCCCAGTCATCTCATGCGAGAAGAATAAGAGTGTGGATCCCTTCCAATGCACGCTTACGAGCTGGAATGCTGTTAGCGTTTCCCTAATGCTACCCATTCCGAAGGATGCAGCACCACATCGTTGACGGCCCACGGGCATTTAACCAATGTAGTGAACTGTGCGGCAACTTCATCCTAGCAACCCCAACCCCATCTATGGTGAAGCAGACTAGTAGAGCTGGCTCGATCAGTTGACTACATTCAAATTGAATTCATATCCTGACTTGCCATCGTGCGGAAGGCGAAAATCCAGACACAATTCCCTTTTACGATGTCAGTCTGGAGCCCTCGTCAAAAGGTGGGGGGAAGCAATAATGGTTCGAGTACCCAGGTTTGTCCCTAACACCTTCGTTTGATCGTATTTACACCTTTAAGTTACCCCCAATCACACTGGGGAGCTGATTTATCTTGCTGGAGGGTCCGGGAGTTGGACTACACGTCCTTGGGGTATCTGGATCGTGTTATGGGTCACACGAAGTCGTGTCTCTCAATCGGGGTGGATACTCATGGTCGATACAGGCGGGAGTGACGTTCTTGTCAACATATGGAACATTCAAGACTGGATTTTTGTCCGCACCATAGCGAATGCAGAGTAAGAGAATCTGCAACAGTGGTCTCCGCGTCCTATGCTCCAGACATCCGGTCGTTGCTACAGCATTCTCATTGATGGAGAGTTTGTTACTAGTTCTTCTGAGAGCAACTATATTGACATTGACATTGTGTGTCCTTAAAATCTTCCTATTCCAGCCCCCTGTAACGATATTCGCTTGTCGTCCAGACTGATTCTGAGACGGGGCTGCACAACACCAGGGTCCCTCAACGAGTCAAGGTCACATCGTTGGCTTGGCACCCCATACAGTGGCCTCTATTGGGGGGAGAAAAGGGGAACCACGGATCAGCTTGTTACATGAGTGAACACCGCTTCATGGAGCGATTTCTAATTCAGCGCGTAAAGGAATCTGGGCGATGCGTTTGATTCATGATGATCTCTGATTCTGGTAGCCAATAACTAATCATCAGAAGCGGGTCAGCTATCCATGGCCATAGGGCTCGGAAAGCACCGCATCCCGTTCGATCTGCGAAGTTAAGTCGAGTGCCGCACAGCTAGTACCATAGTAGGGGACTACATGGGAATCCTGAGTGTTGTGGTTTTGTTTTCCCTTTTATCAGTTTCTTCCTTGCCTTCTCAATTCCAAACTTCATAGCTTGGCTGATCGACTACATTCACCCCGTCAACTTTCGAAGTCGGATTCGATAACATGTATACTTGCCCAACTTTCCCCTGAGCATAACAATTGATGCTAACATTCGCATTTCAACAGCCTTGTGGCCGGTGTCGAATGGTTAATAGAATGGCTGTCAATTTCAATCAAATAAGTGTTGGAAAAAACAGCGTTGGTAGGTGTTTGTACGGTGGATGGCAAACCGGTAAAGTATATACACTCGACGTAGGCAACAATAAGTACATGATTCGGGCTTGATTTTAAGCAAGGCAGCTTATGTTTGTTAGCAGGGGCCCTCCTCGATGATCTGCCCAAGTTTCCCTCAGTTGGTTAAGCGGCCAATTGCCATGCTGCAGTGGCTAACCGCGTTTTGTAAGCCTCCTGTCTATTGCGTGCTCTGTACACATGAGTTTTTCTTGTATGACAATCTACTATTGTTGGATTCGATTCAGGCGGCGACCGGCCATGATGCCTGAACCACCTTGTCCTGTTCCGTTACGGACATTTCATCTCCAAACACTGTGGGACTTGTAATGAGCTGGAGAATAAAATTATACCCATCGAAAAGAAAAGAACCATTAAAATACAAGATCGACGTGTAGAACAAGCATGTCGTGAGGATTGTAGGATATAGGATGATGCTGCACTAAGGGACGAGAGCAAGGCCAGTTCTAGTCTGATTTCTTCTTTTTCTTTGCCTCTCCATCACCGTCCTCCGTCTGCGCTTTGAGAGCCCGTGCGGCTTCCTTGGCGGCCCTCTTCTCAAGCTTTCGCAGCCGTTTTCTTTCTTTCTCCTTTTCCTCGTCTTCGTCCTCATTGTTATCGGCACCATCTACTTCCATCCTCTCCCCCTGATCGTCATTGGAATCTTCCTTCCTAGCCTTCTTGCCTTTTTTCGCCTCTTTCGCGGCGCGATTCTCCTCCTTCCTCTTTAAGCGGTCCGCCTTCACCTCTTCAGCTGCCTTAAGAGCAGCTTTGACGGGTTCAGGGGGGAGGGCAGGTTGACGGAGTCCGCAGCAGTGTTATACTTAGCGGTGGCTGGACCACCACTCATCTCGAACTTGGGGTGATTCCTCGATACCCGACCTCGTTGTCCTGGTGCTGGATTTAGATCTGATCGGTACGATAAAGCACGAATGCGACTCTCGAGTTTGGCGCGATATGCAACGCCAATGGATGGCGCCTGGTCATCAGACTTTGTGTTTACATCGGCGATAGCGTCTACGCGGGCAGAGAGAGATGTCTTGGTAGCAAGCATGCGTGACATCTTGCCCTTAAGTTTGGGAGGAGTTTGGCTAACAAGTGAAGCCTGGGCGATGTTAGAGCGTCGACAGTGACTTAGTGGATGGGGACGCACATGGTACAATAGGCCATACTTAGGAGTGTTGTGTTTTGCCTTGAGAGCTCGGAACAGGGCTTTCTCGGCACCGAAAATTTGTACAGTGCTCGCAGGTTGTTTAGCAAGGTTGTTCAAGCTGCCCGCATGGCTTATCAGACGGGCGCCAATGAACTCACCAACTAGGGCGGTGAGGTTGGGAGCAATGGCATGCATGCGATTTTGCAGGTACTCGCCCAACTGTGAGCGATATTCGGTGATAGAGATAACCTGGTCACAAAGGTGTCGGATATGCTCCATGTCACCTTCGGAGATTTCACTACCCATACTGATTTCAGAGGAAGCTTTGACTGCGGCTTCAAGGTCCTCAGGCAGTATGTCAGCAAGGGATGTTATGGCCGCATTTGTACGGATTCCTAACAAGCAAAGCATAAGGGAAGTTTGGAGGTAAATTGGCAGTGGCGTACCCAGGGTTTTGACCACCTTGGCGTATGCCAGATTATCAACAACGATTTTGCCCATCTCGGGGAAGTGCCAACCGTACCATTCCTGAAATAAAATTAAAACAGAAGGTAATAGAATCTGATCTGATGAAGGTGCAAAGAGGGGAGTCTCACCTTAATTCGCATGGAGTACACATTAATCTCTTTATCCAGATCATCGATCAGAGCAACAGCTTGAATAACCATCGTGTCAATTTTGTCTGGGGAGAATTTGAGCTTGAATCTAGGAGATCATGAGAAGCACGTTGTTTTTTCTTCGAGCGGCGAATGAACACACCTCGACAAGGAGTGACTGAGGCCTAAATTCATGGTGGCCATATCCTGTGGATTAAGACCATCTAACAGGGTAGCCAGCTGCCCGCGAATTCCCCGGAATAGATCAAGCGATGTACTGTCTGATACGACATCGATTCCGAGCTTCTTGTGTATGGAAGATGCTGTATAAAAGACAACCAAGTAGTGAGGGGAGTTTAGCGCGGGATTTCAATCGAACAGCGAGAATAGCTCATCGTTCACCTAATGTTTTATCAATAACGGCCAGCTTGTCCTTTTTCCCCCTTTTTACGACCTCATCTGTGAGGAAGTCTTGGAGTGCTTTCGATAGTTTGCCTTCCTGCATTGCGGTGATGTCCTCGACCGCATCGGCGGTGGAGCCAAAGCGGTGAATGGCCTTTAGTTTTATGCTAGCGCCCCAAAGGAGACCGAGTCATACGTAGAGCACTGCAATAAGTACCAAACCTCTACACAAGGTTGAGAGGGAGATATTCTTACGCTGCATTTGCCCGTTCTGGAGTCTCGAACTCCTTCCATATGTCCGTGCTTGAAAACTTTCCTTCATTAAACTTAAATAGACAGAAACCCAATGGGGTCTCAAAGAGTACTAGCATGTTGAAGATTGGGATCCAATGTTAACTGCTTGAAAAAATAGACCGAAGAAGCTTTCAATTGAACAATTATCGGAATACGCCGATTCGCAATGGCGTGTTTTTTTTTTTTTTGTGGAGTGCGGTATGTCAATGTGTGGTGTAAAAAGACGGAATAACATACAGTGCAGTCAGTATTATACGCAATAAGGAGATAGGCAGTAAATCCAAGCAACCAATAGATCACGAGTGACGCGATGAGATCTCAAACTCTGATCAATCCGTTATCTATACCTGTCAACGACGACCGCATGATATTGCTGTGGAAGATGCAAGGAATGGTTGACACTGGGGCCTTTAGCCCTGGCATGTCGCATAGCCGACCCTCGTCCAACGGTTCCATGAGTGAGCCCTTGCAGAGTCATTGTGTCGCTCAGTCCAAAGGCGGCAATACTCTGCTGGGCATCTCTAAATTCCTTCTCCTCAACGCGATCAAGACGTTGTCTGTGTAGAATTTCTGCCCGTATCTCAGCTTGACGTTGAAGCTCATAGTCTGAGTCATCGCTCAAGAAGTCTGTGAAGTCTGACGAACCGCCCGCGGTGCTGGACCCCCCGTCATCAATACTATAAGAGCCTACGGAGGTAGCAGAGCCATCAGAGCTATCTGAAGAAGAGGATGAGGTGGAGTGATTAAGGGGGTTGGAGGTGGAAGATAGGTGGTTCGATGGCATGCTGGATGTAAGCGCCAGGCCTTGCAGAGCACGATCCAAAGCGTGCACGCGTGCCAAATCTTCTGAAGACAAAGTGCTGCGATCTGCTGCCACCATACCCTCCATAGGTGTCCGGACTGCGGGTGGAGTCGCATTCCTATTTGCTTCTGGCATGACGACTGGGACGTCAATCGACCGAGGCGATGCATTTGGCCGTATGGATGCGCGGTTGCGGAGAGATAGCGTCGCGTCTTCTCTGGGGTAGAAGGCGCTTTGGTTTTGGATGGCGATGGTGGTACGGCGCGGTGTGGACGCGTCCGGCTCAACCGGGGGGAATAACGACGGATGTTGGAGGCCACAGTTTCGCGAGGAACCACAAAGGAGGATCTCTCGACGGTGACAATGTCTGATTGGGGAGCAAGACGCTGCCGGGTGGAAGCTAGCTCATTATGTTGACGGGCGGGCGGTGTGGTTGGTTCGTCAGGAGAACCGGAGCTGCTGTTTTTGTAATGGGTTGGTGTTCCGGTTCCCTTATTAGAGCGCGCTTGCGCTTGCGCATCTTTTGATGCCGTAGCCACGATCGGCGGCGTACTGGGGCGCTCGCGTTTACCGTTACCAAAAGCGAGTGGACTGCTTGATCGGGGAACCGGGTCCGTCGCGACTCGAGGTGGCTGCACACGACTGTTTGGTGAATGAGACCGTGGCACCGGCCATGTTGTCATTGGCTTTGCCGTGGGGGAAGATCGGAGCTTTATGCATGGCTCCTCACGCATTGAGGGTGACGACGAAGAATCTCGCGAAGTTTGCGGGGTGCTGCCCTTGTGCCCCTCGTTGGAAGACGCAACGTGTGATAATTTGAAGATAGAGCTGACGGCCGGCCAGTCGGCTTTATCTATGTAGAGTTGGTAGTCTTGGGCGGAGGGGGGGCGACCTGACGAAAGGAGGTGCGAAGATGAGAAGAGGGGGAGGTCCCAAGGGGCTGCGGTACCCTTAAGGGGGAAGATCTACGTACAGCAGCCGGGCCAACCAGGATTGCTAAGACGGTCTCTTTGGGTTCCGTCTGGATGCCTTTCAGCCCACTATGATGGACGAAGGGCATGAGGCGTACACGTGTAGGTCATTAGGACAAGTACATAACCAAATAGAATCAGCAAAGTACAACTGACCTTGCAGTAACCACACCCATTGAAGGTGTTTATCTCAGCGTTGCGATAGTGAATAATGTTCGCTCCTCGAGGATGATTCTCACGGCTCTGACAGATGCCCATCGCTTGCACATGGGGACACGCTGTTCGAGACTTCTGATACACCAATTTGGTGACAGCGCACATCTTACATGTGGCTGTCTGGTATTCGACGGAATCTTCAGCGTAGCACATATGGTGAAGTACGGGTCAGCGGAGATGTCTTGGGGCGAGTGAGGGATACTTGTAGGCGCTTGGGTTAAGGGAGAGGAAAGAAACATGTTGCGATTCAAAAGTGGCCGGGGTTTTTATACATCTTGACTGATATTTCACCCTTTCAGTGCGACGCAGCTGCCTGGTTTTTTGAGGTTTTATTTCCCGACGATGCGGCCTGGGCAGCTCTTTCTTAATCATCTTCAATGTTCCTGAGGTAACTTCGGTCCATCAGTTAGAAATACATTTCAGACTCTCAGACAGAACCGGCCAGAGGAGAACCAGCCAACCATATCTGGCATCAGTGCAACTAATGGACTGCCGTTCACTTCCGAGGTGGTCTCTCCAATGATTCTAGGTCGAACATGGACTGTTCGAGAAACCCTTGACGATGGTCGTTCATCAGGAGCTTGCAACCCGCACAAAAACCGTCTGCTCATTCTTCGCCATCCAGGGTACCCGCAACACACAGACACGTGGAGACCGTACGTCCAAACTCCGCCTCTTGGGTTGCTTGGCCCCTTTTGAGAGTTTGTCAAGCTGGTTTCCCTTTTGTGGCCGAGGAAACTGCCGAATATTCGTTCTGTATGATACTCACAGCACTTTCGGGCGACGGCCACTGGTCCGCGGAAAAGCCTTTCGCATACCTGTTGCAGATAGATGACGTGAAGATATTGCTTGACTGCGGGTCTCCAGAATGGTGCACGGAAAATGGCCAAGCAGATTGGACATCGTATACCTCGGCGCTTAAAGCGTGAGCCTCGCTCAGCAATTACCCTAATTGTTTGATAGACACCCTTCTACAAAGCATTGCGCCATCAGTTGATCTTGTCCTGTTCTCACACGGGGATCTGAGCCACATCGGCCTTTACGCGTATGCCCATTCCAGGTGGGGGTTACATGCCCCTGCGTATGCCTCATTACCCGTCCAGGCCCTTGGGAAACTTGCCGTTTCCGAAGAGGCGGAAGGCATACGGTCTGAGCAAGACGTGGAGCAGCAAGAAATGCCCGCTGGAAACCAACCGGACGGAGAAGCACCTGATAATGAACACGCGTCTACCGCCAGTAGCAAGCCCTTGATTCCTACACTCAAAGAGATATCCATAGCCTTTGATTCTCTCATCACCTTGAGATACTCTCAACTTGCTCATCTCTCTGGTAGTTGGTTTCTTTTGTTATTTTAATGCCACTGAGCCCCACGACATTTAGGCAAATGTCAAGGATTAACCATTACGCCATACGCCGCTGGCCATACACTCGGTGGCACAATATGGAAAATTCGATCGGCATCTTCAGGCACTATCATGTATGCTGTGCATTTAAACCATATGAGCGAGCGGCATTTGGATGGCACGGTGCTTATCAAAGGGGGCGTCAGCGGAAGTTCAGTCTTCGAGCCCCTTGCTCGGCCAGATCTCCTAATCACCGATGCCTCACGCACTCTTCTGACGGTTCCACGACGGAAAGATCGCGATGCTGCTCTGCTAGGCATGTCTATTGATCTTCATCAACTGTGCGATTCATCTAACAATGGTCGCTTCTTCAAGAAACCATCACTACTGCATTGGAAAATTCCCATTCGGTCTTCCTCCCCTGCGACTCTTCAACTCGCTTACTGGAGCTTCTTGTTTTACTAGACCAACATTGGACATTTGCCCATCTGCGAGTGCCGATGTGTCTCATTAGTCGAACTGGGAAAGAGATGTTAAGCGTCATCCGAACTATGGTTGATTGGATGGGTGGAGCTATTGCAAGAGAAGACGTCAGTGTGCCGGTCAGTCGGTCCGGTCAAAGAAGACGAAACGACTACGAGGACGATCTCGTTAATCCTGCACTCCGTTTACGGTGGGTTTCATACCCTGTCAACCATCACATCGCGTCTCATGTCCTCCCTCATTGCTTCGTTGCTCATCATTACGTGTGTCTGAACGGATTTGCCGTACCCACTTTCGCCCAGTTATCTCGAATGTTTCTCCTCTCCAGACGCGGTAACCCGGAAGTATCCATCGAATATGCCGAAACTCATTCTCGCTGTCCCACTAAACCTTTCGCATGGGCCTTCTCGACAGTTTTTCACTGAACTTGCCTCTGTTACCGGAAACCTTCTGGTTCTAACGTCCCGTGGTGATCCGGGCACACTGACTCGCTTGCTGTACGACCAGTGGCATGCCGCTCAGAAAAACGATCACACTCTAAAAGTTGGGGAACCGATTGATGGGACTGGCGAAGTTTTAAATGTAGTGGTAAGCATAGGCATACTGTTGTTGCCTCCAAACCTTCTTCACTGATTCTTTGCTTTCAAGTTGCGCTTGAAGGTGCCATTGCAGGGCGCTGAGTTGGAGGCATACGTCGCTGAAAAACGTGCTATCAAAGAACGGGAAGCCCTCCAGCAAGCGACCTCAGCACGCACCCAGCGACTGCTTGAAGCTGATGAAGGTGAAGAAAGTAGTGACGAGGAAGACAGTGATGGCGGTTCCGAGGCAGGAGGTGGTACTAATGATGCTCATGATGGGGATGTCACTATGGATGGAACCCGCTCGAGATCGGGCAATGCGGGCGGAGATGCTCAGGGTGGACTTGACTGGTCCCTTCTAGATGCTGACGACACTCAGTCTCGGGCCCAACAACTCTCGTTCGATATTTATTTGAAGGGGAATGTCTCTCGTGCAACGTCGTTCTTCCGAAGCACTGTCGCTGGTGTATCGTCTACTCAGCAGGCGGGTCTGACGAGATTTCGTATGTTTCCTGTTGTGGAGAGGAAAAAACGAATCGACGCGTATGGTGAAACGCTTGACGTTGGAATGTGGATGAGGAAAGGAAGGGCGCTCGAGGAAGATAGCCGCACCGTTGAGACGGAGGAAATGGACGTGGTAGAAGCACAAGATGAGGTGTGTTGCCCGATATCCTCGTGGAATAAATTATGGCCAATACGTGTTGCGATCGAAGGCGGCGGAAGAAGTGCCATCGAAATTCGTCGCGGAGAACGTGCCTGTTCGACTAGCGTGCCAGATCTTCTTCGTGGATATGGAAGGACTCAATGATGGCCGCGCAGTCAAGACTATCGTACCCCAAGTAAATCCCCGGAAGATGGTGAGCGAGTGCTCTCTTTATCTAGTAAACCAAGCTCAGCCAATTTCCACAGATAGTTGTCGGAGCATCATCCGAAGCAACGGAGGCCTTGATTCACAGTTGTGGCTCAATCAGAGCGATGACGAAGGAGATCTTTGCGCCAGCTGCTGGGGAACGCCTGACGATAGGTCAACAGACGAATACATTCACTGTCTCACTATCTGATCAACTTTTGGATTCAATAATGATGTCGAATGTGAGTATATCTTCAGGCTTCTGTACTGTCAGTGTTAAATTTTAGACTAGTTCGAGGACAATCAAGTAGGCTTTGTGCATGGAAGGATAACGATGAGCGCAGACTCCTCTATCCCCATCCTCGAACCAGTCGTGAATGCGTCCTCAGCCTCCGCTCAATGGAACAGGGTTCCTGGGTGCATTCCTCAACTTCCCAGGTCTACTCTTGCCCCACGTGCTAGTTGTTCTCTAGCACCTTCCACTATTATCGGCGACCTGAAATTGACGGCGTTAAAAAACCGTCTCGGAGCAGTCGGCATCAGTGTCGAATTCGCTGGTGAGGGTGTTCTTGTATGTGCTTCCCCTAGTGGAAGCGATTATGTCACAGTGAAAAAGGTGGGAAAAGGACAAGTCATCCTTGAGGGATCTCCATCCGAGCTATATTACTCCGTGAGGGATGAGGTGTACGAGCTACACGCAATGCTTGAGACTTGACATCTTATGTCACCATCTATATCCCGTATGTCACAAGTATTATTATTGCGCTGATTACATATAATAAGATTCTAATGCGAAGTCCGAGGATCGCAGTTTGTAACAAATAAGCGTGATAGTGAGTGGTGTGAAAGCGGGAGGGACCTCATCACCCGGCAACGCTCCTCCACATGGTTTCATCTGGGACATCACTCTGCCGGTTGAGAATCTTGAACGCATTTCTTCTGCCTTTCTCTTCGATCTCGTCCTCTCCTAAGACCTCTTCCTCCTCATCTTCTTCATCCGGTACACCCAGTGCGTCTCCGGGGTCCTGAGACCTTTGAACGTCACGTTCTGCATATGTCCTATCTCGAGCGACAGATGAAAAGCTCTTGCTACGCATCCTGGCACCGCTCCTACGTTCGCTCCTCTCGCCTACTACCGAATCGGTGGCAATAGGTTGTTTAAGTGGAGGGACAAGAACGCTTTGTCCTTCGATGAGGCTCGACTTGAGTTGTAGCGTCATACTAGACTGTGAATATGGGTGAGGAACCAAGCTAATGGATAAAGGAAGCGAAGCTGCAATTGTAGTTGTTTGATGATTCCATCTTGGTGCGGGGATAACAGGAACTGCAACCGCTCCATCATGACAAACCATACATGGCACGTGTTGGAAACACTCACGTTCATCGATCAAGCTATCCGTATCCTTGCTTACCGGACTCGAGCTTGCGGATGTTGCGATCTGGGCCTCCTTGGCCTTTAATCTCTCCAGGATGATCTGCTTCATGTCCACCCCATTGTTGAGCAAGGATGAATCTCTCCATGAAGTCGGAGCAAATGAGGTCAATTTGGCCAGATTCCGATCCTCTGGCATTGACCCAATGAAACCAGCACGCTCTCTGAAAGATGCAGCGAGAGGTCTTTCCGGTTTCTCCCGCCGCTCTTGTGCCAGGCGTTGAGCGTATGCTTTGGCCTCATGCATGGTATCGTCGGCGTGCGGACCATCACCCGCCTTCGCCTGCGCATCCTCATCATATGCACCGCGATCCGCTGGCTCGAAAGCGTCTTCAATCTCAATGTCGAACACCCCGACTAGCGAGGACACGTCAATTCCAAGGGCTAAGGCACAATAATTATGTATTACTTACTCTCAATGTTGTCCGAGCGCGAACGAGACGTCATTGCGACCGGGTCGTCTTCCTTGGTGGCCTCAAACTTCACCCTTTTTTTTTCGCCAGCCTTCGGAGACTTTGTATCGCCCCTAGAGACTGCGGGGGAGTGACTACGGGGTGATTCCCCTTTCGAAAGGGGTGGTCGTCGGTGATTATCACGGAAAAGGAAAGGAGGTGGGGTCTCTTCATCCAGACGTGAATTTATTGCCTCATCTGGCAGCACAGCACTATTGGTTGTCGAGATCCCTAGGAGAGAAAGGAGAGCGGTGTCTGATCCAGACACATTGTCGAACATCCTGATTTGATGGGATGCGGCGACTGCACGGGATTCGTTTGACGCATCTTGGGGAAGGAGTCGTTTGCGACGACTATCCGTTGGGCGTACAGCACTGGACGAACCGGCACTACCGACGGCCTCGACGCCGGGCGGAGGAACTGTTGATGTGGACTGGATTGAATCTCTATGGGTGGTTGATGGTTGAGGAAGAGAAGATGACATTGAGGCTAGATGTGAAAAGAGATTGTCTGAGAGTAATGACGATGCCACGCCTTTGGATAAACCAGTGGCGGAAGTTGCGTGCAGAACCCGGGGGTCAATATGTACGGAGGGCTCGGTGAATTCGTTGATTTTAGGTATCAGGCCAGGAGCTCGGTGCATTCCTGATCTGTCTGGCCCCCGGTGGTTCGAAAGATTGGTATGTTCCAACCATCCGGAACGCCAGTAAGACCAAATGAGGTCAACCTCTCTCCGGAGTTTAGCGTCAAGTTCTTTGAACTCATCAAATTTCTTCTTGGCAAAGTCATTGATTTCGCCCTGCACCTTTCTCCTCGCTTCGTCGGACACAGCTTGAGCGCAAGTGCTAAGGTGGACAAAAGTTGAGTCGGAGGGAGTATACGGAGGGGGGAGGAACATTGGGGATGGCTCGGGAAATTGGAGGACTAAGGGTGGCACAAGGGTGGGCGCAGTCGATTGGATCGAATTGGGTAGAGGATTAGGCAAAACAAGTCTGAAGTATGGAGACCATTCCGCTGATGCCTTAAGATCCTCTGCTTCGCTTGCATTCTGATGGTGGTCGTTCAGGCGGCGAGAAATCTCCAAGCGTACTCAGTGACTTACTACCAAGGCTTTCGATTTCGAAATCTCGATCCAACCATTCTGAGTCCGTAATGGGTTGTTCCGGTCAGATAGTAGGTCTAAAACAGGGCCATCTTTCATTTCTTCTGCACTTTCTGCAAGAGAAGTCACTCGATACATTGGTAACTTGCAGATGAGGCATGTTAGAAGTGTAACTCGGGTGGGCTGCGACGGCCCTGGGGCGGGGCGATAGTGGCGGGTACGGATGGTAAGGTGTGGGTGGATCTGGGCAGCAGGGAATTTTATAACTGGGTCAAACCGCACGGGGGCACAGGGGGATGTTCTCCTTACTATTTTGACGCCATTGTCATCAACATTGACCCACCGATATGTTGGGTCAGTTACCACAGGTCTTTCGAAGGGTTTTGAGCCCTTTGCCTCAGTGATGTGAACGTTTAGACAGCGGCAAAACCATTCACTGGCCATGTAAGATTGAATGGTCCACGGCGCGCGAGTACCAACAGTTCTCCAATGCCGGATGATCCCGGTCTGAAAGTTGACTCAATAATGTGTTCGCTGTCGCCCTATACGACTGCGTAGTTCTGCAGAATCCCATTCATATCCTAATGCTCGATTCAGCTGCTTGCCTTGCGTTAAAATTTCAGGCTTCGAGTCCCTCAGATCAGCCCTGAATCAACATGACACTCGCAGTCTTGTTCACATTGATTCGAGAGTTCATCAGAGCGCAAAGACAGAGATGAGGACATGTTCGGGTGCCTCTAACTTTCGTCGGGGAACCCCAACCCCCAACCAACCCAACACCAGAGCCAGGGAGCGGCATTGTTTTTCAGTGCCCATAGGTTTGAATTTCCACTCCCGCAGTGGAGTTCGCAGCAATGGTGTCGGTTCAAGTCGCTGGAGGTTCTAGGGCCATGTGCTCTGTGACGATTCCCGTTATTCTCCTGGGACTCTACATTGCCAACAGGGGACTAGGTGCCATTGCTCGCCAGCAGGATCCCAGACGTTCTTCTGCCCTATTTCAACTACAAAGCTGCACACATCAGGACACTGAAGTGCTTTTCTACGAGTGCTTTCTTTCTACTCGTCGAGCCTCCTACTAATTTTCGACGGTGTCACCAGTCTTACCATGTAAGCGGACGCTAACAACAGCTTACTAACTCTTGTAACAAGTTCGGGATTTCCATTGCAAGTCAAACAAGCATTCATGATATGGTGGAATGACGCATCTAGAGCCCTTTGAGTCCTTTGACCGCTTCCTGCGCGCGAGGCCATGATCCTGTACGAAGATATTGATAGGCTGTGGCGTTCACGGCTTAGGTCATGGTTCGGATGCATAGAACGATCGAACCCTAACGAATCTAAGCTCTTAGGCTTGACGGGGCCTTCAAAGCGCAGGTTTCGGTTGGAGCACAGCATCCAACTGTGTACTGGGGTTCTGCAATTTCGGATCCTTTATGGTATCATGAGCCTACCTAGTGGTAGTGCCGTAGCCCATCGAAGCGGAATGACTCATTCGATCAAAGCTGCCCGGGGTCTCTGGCTTGCTCCTCCAGCTTTGTTCATACTCTCAGTCTATAGATGCGGAATGCCGTACCGCTGTACTCCATCTAACCTCTCGACGACGCCTTGCAGGTTTTATTGGAGCTGCCAGTCATCCTGGTCGATTAGTTTGTTTCAAGGGACTACGGCTGGCCTCGATTATGGAGTGATGTTCCTCAGTATGTGCTTTCCCGGCGCACAAAGGCTAGTCACCATGCACCATACGGTGAACTAATGTCTCTTGAAATCCCAACCGGATCGAGTCAGTCTCATCACCGATCTGCTGCCGTCTCATTTTTATGATAATATCCTTAGTGATTATGGATCAATTATCGGAACAAGCCCGATACGGAAATCACTGGACGTCCCGGACTGGCGCAATTGTTTATTATTTTCAAGTTGCATGATTTCCCGTCGTCTATTGTCTCTGACCTGGGGGCTGCATTTCCGAATCCTGGAAAGCACTGGTGTCGCAACTTCAAGTACGCCTTAACCTGTCTGCTGATTACCATCCCCAAACCGATGCGTGCTTATTAACAAGACGATCGGGTTGGTATTGCCGAGTTCCAATGCAATAGTTCTAAGCCTGGTGCTACTAGGGTGTCTCCATTCTACGCGAACTACAGATACCATAAATGCGTCATTTCCCCTGATCCGAACCGTCTAATTCCCGCAGCTTCAGATTTAGTAGAGCATTTGGCGTTTATTCAGGAAGAGTTGCATTCGGAACAAGAAAGTGAAAAAAGACGGCACAATAAATGTCGCGCCCCTGCGCTAGTTCCCCTGCCGAATGATTTGGCCATGGTCTTACGTCGCAATATACAGACCACGAGGCTTTCTAACAACTCGATAATCGTAAAATCGGCCCATTTAAGGTGGTTGCACCGGTGGTGGAAGAATGTTCATCATTTCGAATCACTACCACCGTTGTCCCCTACACCTAGTGTTCGGCGTAAACTTGTTGGAACGCTATGTAGCCCCGAACAGCTCCGATGATCGGGCCACTGACCCAGAAGTTAGTCTGGAGGGAGATGATCTACTGAACGTCAGTGGACGTTTGTAATGTTGGTCGACGACTCGAACACTTCAGTGGAACAGAGCAAATCATGTCTGCTAGCCCAAATGGTTCGTTCGAAAATTAATCGGTCTGAATCCATCAGGCTCGCATCTCCATTGCACATAAACCACCATCGGTGACGCGAACCGTATCATGCAATTGTGTGTTTACCGGATGTTGCGTTGCTTAGTTATTCAGGCCAACAGGACCAGACGCTCGTCGTCGGTCAGGGTATGATGCAGCCAGGATGTATATTAGATGTAATCCAATCAAAGTCAGCAGGAGGTACAAGAGCCTCGTTTTCCCCTGCCTTGTTCCAATTCCATTGTCACACTTTCCTCTTCTTCTCTCCATTGGTTTGAGTATTTTGTTCTGTATTGTTGTACTTTCGCTTTCTGGAGAGCTTCTGTTCAACAGTCTCATGAGCAGCTTCAACTGGAGGGACGAAAGCCTCAATCCTCTTGGCTTTTCGTTCGGCGGTGGCTTCAGCTTGCTGGATCGATGAGATGAGCGGACCAGTAGCAAGGGACAGCGATGAAGTCAACAAACCTTGTCCCGTTTTTCGGCAAAACGGCGAGCCTTCTTTTCATGCTGCTTCAAGAAGTACTCTCCGGTTTCAAGTTCGATATCAATCTATGAAATCGGGAATTTAATATGAAGCAAAGTAAAATGCTGGCCGTCGGTGGAATGCGCACCTTTCGAGGCAACTGAGGCGGAGGGAAGGGTGTATATGCTTTCTTCTTGAGTTTATTGTTGGATGCCTCGGATGGAGGTGGGAAAGCAGCCGTCCCGTCCAATCTGGACGGTCCTGGGTACGCCAGTGCATTGGCTTGGACTTCTGCCTGGATCCTAGCTTTCCTGTCTGCCGCTGCTCGCTTTTTGGCACTCTTCTCTGCAGTCGTGAGGCGACGTTTGTTGTAAGTGGGAAGGAATCGATCCCACGATTCATTAGCTAATTTAGGATCTTGAGCTAGTTCACGTCGAATCATAAGCTCCTGGGACAGATGGCCATCTCAGCCCCTTCACATTCATCTTATCACAATACACGTACGTGCCTTGATTCGGTAGATTGGATGAATATTATTCATGCAATCAATGACGATGCGTCGTACTTCTCTCAACCCTGAGTATGGTCCCATTGCGCTCACGGTGTTCCCCTGAACGAAGACGTAGCATTTTGTAAGCAGTTCGATTGCCTTGGGATCAGCATGGGACGACTGGTGAGATCGGAAAAGATAAACCTAAGGGACGGGGGACATACTTTGAGTGTACTTCCATCCGGGCCCATGATCCTTTGCCGCCGCTTTACGAAACGTTCCCTGTTCCGTAAAATATTCCCTATCTTGATCACATCGCAAGCAACCCCATCGTTTAGTATTTTCACGGCTTGACCAAGGGAAATCCCACGGGCCATAAGTTTTATCATATCCCTCGCTTTCAGTATGATATAGGGGTCGTATGTTTTCCGCGTCGTACGAACCGACATCGAGCCATTGATAAGATCAAGTTCGGCTTTGATGCCCTAAACATCGGGTTGTGTATCGTTAGTTAGGTTATAATGAAGGGTCACCGACAACTCACATGCGGCTTAAGGGCCCTCGTTACGCCTTCCCAGATGTCTTGCAGGTACTTCTCCCGGTTTCTTGGAAACAAAGTTGCAAATGATGACTCCTCTGCAAATGTGCCACCTTTGTTGTCCTCTGGTTTGAAAGGCTGTACTTCCCACTTTTCGGGCAATCAGTGCCTAAAATGATTTGAAAGCCATCTCACACACTCTTGAACAGGGAATTGCTGTGAATGAAATGCTACTTGCATGAAGATTTGTGGCACTCACAATTTCTCGCCCTCTAATTCCGATACTACGACGGCCACGGATTAGTTCACAGAAACCCTCCAAACAAGGTAAAACCCACACTCATCTCCATCCTCACGGCGAACGGACCCCTTGGAGCTTTCTCCTGCGTTCTCCTTTGTAGACATCAGAGGGATGAAATGTTCGGTCACGTGTTCGAGGATACGGATTTGGCCGAAGTTCTTGACTGTTGTAACCCTTCCATTGTGGCATCATCATTCCTAGACTACAGTGAGAACGGAAGATGCAAGAATTTGACGGTTTCCTTCCTGAGGAGGAAGATGGTCGACCTGAGCCATCATTGTCCGCCACAGAGGACGGAAGGCCTGCCATGGAACCCGCGCCAGCGCGCAGCAGGAAAGTTTATAAGCTCGCAGACTCCGCTGTTGCTATTCTTGGCGGTCGCTTAGCGAAGGTAAAGAGAAAACAGCCTTCTTTGGTCATGAGCCGGGTTCACACCTAGAATCCCAAAATTCAGCGAAAAGCGGAAGCGCTTGCTGCCGCTCAGGAAGAGACTATGAACTATGGTAGGCTCAGTGGGGTTTCGGCGAAGATACCCGTTCGCACTCAACGGACGGCTGTGTACATGGCAGGAAGACGGTGATGTGGAACGACGATCCAATGCTATCCTTATTCGCGGCCCGCCAATAAAGCATCTCAGTACAGACAAAATATTCGCCTATACGGGGCACTACGCCACTGCTGCAGAACAAATAGAATGGAGTGGGTGTTTCCCTAATTATATTTACTACTGATTGACTCCGAAGTCACTGCATGCAGTCGATGATGAGAGCTGTGTTCTCGTCTATTCTTCCTCGTCAACCGCGATGGCTGCGTTTTCTGCTCTGAAAAAGTCCCGCGAATCGTCCTCTGCAGAATCAGGCATGGAAGGAGAGGAGGAGATGACAATGTGTCAACCTGTCCGTAAGTATCTTGCTGCTCCATCGTTCATGGTGGAACTCAGGTGTGTTGCGGACATAAGCGGCGTTGCTCTGGCCAATAGAAGAACGGCTTTCCAAGTCACTGGGTAAATCTCAAGGCCTTACAGGACATATCGTGATGCGTTGGGCGCTCAAAACTGACGTCAAACAAAGAGGGTCTCGAAATAAAAGCGAATTCTACAAGAAACATGGAGACCCTAATGACACGACCCCATTGGAGCGGTCTAAAAAGCGAAGACGATGGGATGATGATGACTCACTTGCAAGCAGACTTGACGCTGAACCCAACGAACACGCAGCCCGAGCTCATGACCGCGCGGCGCTTGACGCGGAACTTGACGCGTTTGTTTCAAGGGGAGAAATCAATGCTGGGATAACCGCGTCTCCAAAGGAAGCAGGAAGTATCGGTTCCCTGATGGATCGGCTAGGTCCCTTGATAGATAGCAGGGAAGTTGCTCCATTACCTCGTCGGAAAGGTAGAGACGGTGGCTATGGGCGTGGTCCGAGCCGTGAGCAAAGACCCACAACAGACAAGGAGACGCTGGATGCTGAGCTTGATGCTTTTCTCAAAGACAGGGAGGGGTGAATTGGCTTACACTTCTTCTCCATGGTTTATTCAAAAACTGTAGGAATAAAATGTAACATTAATTCCAAGAGGATGACTTGGCGCTTCACAAGCACGGACATTCAATACATAGGACGTGTTTCCGTTTCCGGTAACCTCATCCGTCGACCCGGACATGATCTACAAGCGCGATGCAACACGCTCCAACGTGTCTTCAGGTCTAGATATATCTTTTGACGACGGACAAAACCAGTCCATGCCCTTAGGCAGCCCCTTTATGCTTCAAGACGCGTCCTTTGCCTCGTATTCCTCACCCGTCATTCATCGCTTGCCCCGCACCTCCCCTAGTAGTAACAGTCCAAATAATGCATCCAATAGACCCCCTTCTCTTCTCAAGCGTCTGCGAAGATCTGTGTCATCTGTGCTCTTCTCGTCCGACGTTTCTCTACCAGATACACCACCCTCGCCTTTCGTGTCTCCCGAAGCATTACTTCAGCGCACTGTTCTTCCTCCTGAATTAGATCATTCCTCTGGTTTGGACGGTGTCTATTGGACTCTCTCCGACACTCACGCTGAAGTGCAATATAAATATGTCAACCTAGCACTCCTTCAGAACATTTCTCCTTTGACGCCTCCTGACTCTCCTGAAGTTTGGAAACGGAGCTTGGCATGGAAGGAGTCTTCTCACAGCCCTTTACATCAATCCCTACCAGTCATGGTCCCGCTACCTGATCCTTGCGATATCGCAGCCCTAGGGGAATACAATAGAATGGCTGATGACTACCCGAGGGAACCGGTTCTCATATCTCAGCCCTCTCCAGACACTACGCTTTCTAGATATAGCTCCGAAGCATCGTCGGTGCCGCCTTGGAAGTACGCTGATATACAGGAAGAGGCTGGACAAGATATGGGGGAAGAAGATGATGCTACTGTTCGAAATTACAATTCACCTCTTGTTGAGCTTACTAGGATGGACGAAGACCCCAAAGGAAAGGCGCCGGAGTGCCTCTCTCCTCAGTCAGAGGTAGGTAGGAAGCGGCTCTTGATTGAACGTCGGGTCAACTGGCTTTTAATGAATGTAAACCTAGGATGGCGACGTAGTCATAGCACCAGAGGAAATATACTATCGCGAGTATCAAGAATGGGAAAGCATCACCGCTACTCTTGAAGAATCCAGAATTGAATATCGAAATGTCTCAATGCAGAATGAGCCAAGCGAAGGCGAATTTTCAATGGTAACAAACATCTCCCATTCCCGCACGTTCAGATGATACGCCTCACACAAATCGCAGAGCTTCACTGCCTTCCTACAAATCCACGAGGGGTATTACGACCGGGTGTACGATGAGTATTATTTCCATCGTTGGATGGCATGGCATCAAGAAATGAGTCGAAGACGGCGAAGGGCACTGGACCGACAGCGTTTCGCTTCTCTGGCTTACGATCGTTCACGCTCCGTACGTTATACCAGACCAAAGATGAGAAAGCGACCAAGATCCGAGGTCGGAGAAGGTTCTGTGTCTGGTGTTGAGGTGAGTTTGCAGCTAGGATTTTGCATCCCCTTCCAATCTTTTGCCGCATCATCATCTACCCTGTTGTAGATAAACGTTCGGACGAAAATACTGACTCTTTTCCCTTCTTTGTGAATGCATACATCCTAAGGCGAGAATAGGAGAGATCGAAGAAGAGTGTCGGTTGGCAAGATCCGCATCCGCATTCTTCTGACACCAATTCGCTTTACACAAGGAAAGAGTATCACACAAGTCTGGAGGCATTTATCTTGAAACAAATCGTGCCTTTTTAGCACTTCTTTTCACTTTCACTGGCGGATCGCTCATTCTGTGGCATTTTATTGGCTGTCTGCTGTCTGCATCTTTGTGCCAGAGGAAATCGATGAACTAGACAAGTGAGAGTATATTGACGAGTCAAAGGGCTAAAATGATGATGATAGTGGTGGTTGGTTGGATTCCAATGAACTCCCATTTTTGTCCCAAAGAAGCAACGAGTTACCGCATCGAGGTTAACCCTTTCGCATTCACTTGGCTTCGAATATACCAAAAACGAATTACTATCCATCCTACTCTTTCTTAGAAGTAATGTACTGAAAATTAAGCCATTGCAATGTCTATCTTTACTGTATACGTATGTCGAAATCACAAAAGTCGTTAGTAGCGTATCTTTCGTGGGCTTAGCATGTGGATGTGGACAGGACAGGGTACAGTCGGGGACATTCTTTGTCGTAAGCTTAATGTATATATTTTTAATCTGCACGAGTGATATGAGGAACCGAATGGTAGGGATAATGACAATATACTCATTTAGCTATTGGAATGGGGGACACCACTGCACCGCTCCAGTGCACTGTTGTCGATATCGAGCTCACGACTTCGACAATGTATGGATTGAGGAACCGTCGCTTGACAAAGGGGTTCAGAGTAACAGCAACGATGAAGAAGGCATGGTCTATCTTTACCGCATGGACGGTTGAATTTGATGCAGCTGAATTGGGAAAATATAGGGCGGTGGTTATACATACGCTGTCTCGGCGTGCAGTCTTCAATCTCTTTATCAGGGTCTCGGAATCTTGATCAGCAAGCCAGTACATGTTTGCCATATCATTGTTCGGTTTCTCCTTAGGGTCGACAAAAAAGTGGTCTGAAAGTGGCTTGGTGCGTGGTACCTTTAACACGATGCGATGCAGAGGCCCGGCGCAAATCAACTTTCGACTCCAGGATAACTGGATCGTAATGTACAATGCAAAGTTGGTGAACATACTTCGGTTCCAAATCGCCTTATCGAATACATTTCTGGGTTGGACCTTGGCTCTCAGGCCTGAGATGAATAAGTAGCTTTCGAAACCAATTGTCAGCATATGTTCAGTAGCATAGGTCAGCACTGTGACCGCTCACTATGACTTTCCACCTGGCTCAACGGGGATAGAACCAGCATGCAGGAAAGCTGACAGGTTCAATATCGGGCGCGTCTGGCCCTGACGTTGCATCTGGTACTGGGGCATCAGAGAGACTCGATAGGTTGGCTCCGTGGATGAGGTTCTTGAGAAAAAATCGAACCTAGTCGCATCAAGGCGGAGAAAAGTGACACAATCCGCGTGCTGAGCCAATACGTTAGCAACTTCAAAGAAAACAAGTGGCGGAGAACAAGCATTAGAAAAAAATGGACCTGGGCCAAAAGGGCATGTTGAAGAAGATACAGCAGCACATAAGGTTTGAATGATCGAGATAATCAACTGGGTCCTTAGGGCGGGAAATGGCAGAAACCATGAGATGCTGAATGACGGTTGGTAAAAAAAATAGTTAGCTAGATTTTTGGTGTATAAACATCGGTTAGGTTCCTTCCAACGTGTATGCCGAAGCCTTCTGCGTCGAGGACTAGGCGGGGGATTTCCGCCCTCAGCAGCACGTCGTCGGGTCCAGTCCCGGACACCATCAGTATCTGCAGCGTGCTGATCGCTCCTGCGCACAGAATGACCTCCTTGGCAACAATTTGAGTCTCATTTGTGTGTGGGGGCACTCCAGCTGGTGCAGCCTCAACCGTTATGCATTTGGAATCAGGGTCGTCAGATGCATCAGGAGATGAGAGAAAATATAAGGATGGGACGTGCAACGACAGCAGGCAAAAGATAAGCAGGGACATCCCGCTGCATTGACAGATCCCTCAACGGGGATTCACTAAGAGAAGCCAATGCATGTATCGATAATAACCTGCTGCCTGGCTCTGGAAGCTTACTAATCAGTCAAGTCGTGTTCCATTCGCAGTATCTCCGGCGAATACATACGTTGAAAACTGGGCCAACATCCCGTCAGCTAGGCTACAACCTTAGCAATCTAGTCGTTATTCAACGCTGTTGCATGTAAGATCGTCCTACATCCAGCTCAGTGTCACAATAAGCTGCATAGTGGACGGCAACATGCATCATTCAGTGGCCACAGTGGTTCTCTGCACCAGATACTCATTGAATCCTGATGATCATTATCGCGGGACCCCACCGCAATAGCGCCAGTAAACTTCTACGTGCCATCATTGGATGATAGCGGGCTGGGATCGCAGACACGACCTCAAGATTTGTTTGAAAAGACCCGCAGTTGGAATTAAATTGGTAATTCCATACCGGTGGTGGCAATCATACCCACCTGAGATGAAGGATCAGACGGCACATACAGCGCGAGTCGGGTGAAACGAAAATCGCGTTGGGGGTGCCAAGGAATAGAGAAGTGCGAAGGATGGGAGGTGCCCGTATTCCAGTCTTCTTGTTCGTGGCACCTCGAACGGCACGATTAAGGTGCGGAGAGGAACAAGAGCAGCACGGAAACCCATGGGGCAGGGATGGGTCTGTGTTCCGGCGTGGCGGGGGGCGGTACTTGAGGAAATGCTTTTTGCCCAAGCCCCCGAATACCACGAATCAGATGAAACGAGAGGCACAGGTGCAATCAGGGGGGAAGGTGAGAACGAGGGAAAACAGGAACAAGGCTGGGTGGATCCCAACTCACGGCAAAGCACGATTGATGAGAACGTAATAAGCGGTAGGGTAAGGTCCAGATGGTGTTTTCGGGTCCGATCATCATTCCCAGTGCGTGGCATTCGTATGGGGCGCCCAACGGTACGTGGGACCAAAATGTGAACCCGGGCACTTTCTCCCATTTTATTGTCACCGTAGGTTGTCTAGCTATGGCGCGGGACGGGTTAGAGAGAGTATATTAGTATATCGATATTTGTTCCAAGACGACATTCAGCTCTCCGCGGGTTTCTAAATTGCTTTATCCACTGCGGGAACACATACAGAGTGACTGTAGCGAGTGTTTGTAGCTATTATTGCACCAGGTTGTCTAAATTCGGGCTCGGGATAAATTTCGGTGGGGATGATGATATCTTTCCCAAGACGACGTCCGACTTGCAACACAGTTTCCATCTCAACTTTCCACTTGGCCATCGCCGTCCTCGAGGTGTGCTGTAGCTCGATAAGCTTCATATTTTGACTGGATGGAGAGTTCAGGAAGCGCATGAACTCGTGCGGCCCAAAATAACTCCGCCAAATCAGGGTGCGCAATATGCGAAGTGTTTCAGGCGGTTTGGAGAATGAAGAGAGTGGAATTGGACTGAAGAGCGAGAGCTCTTCTAAATGTGGAGAGCTTTGGAAAAGTGCACAAGGGAGTTCGGAAAAATCATGCCACTCCCATGTTTTGGTGATATGGAACTGGTCTGAGCCGACCGGACGACACGTAAGAATCAACGTCCTGAGATTGGAAAACGCCTTGGTCGTTTGTATCATCCATAAGAAATCCTTGGGCGTTAACCAGTGTGGCCGCTGCACTTCTAGCACACGTAAGCGGGAAGTAACATTCTCATCTTCTCCGAGACATTCTGTACTTTTCAGAAGCTCGAGCATATGGGGCAATTCAGGGCCTGACGTTTTCTTAAGACGGATTTCGCAAAGTCGTGGAAGAGAAGGGAGGCGCGAGATGGGAGTAAAAGGCCGGCGGAATGTGGACATAGGAGTGATTGGATCCCATTCATAAATAATCAAGGTTTCTAATGTCCGAGAAAGGTGCTGGAGAGCGCAGCGCAGCCCGTGTGAATAACACCCAATCGTCCACGTAAAATGTTTTATGGAGGCTGGAGCGACGACAGTCTCAAAGCCATCATCGAACTGGGCGAGTTCGGCAAAGGCATCATTGTACCAGCCAAAACTCTCCAAGCCCATCAGGTGCGAACATGATGCGATAATTTCGTTTATCAGTATAGCCCTCTGATTGAACCGAGTCAGCTGATCGGGATACTCGTCAATGAGAGATGGTCGGTCCTTCAGATGACGGGTTCGGGAGTCGAGAATGATGGTTCGAACGAGGTTCCCATGGGACTTGAGTGATTCGCGGAGAGAATATACGGATGCTTCAGTGCAGATGAATATTGCGATTTCACGATAGAGGCCACGCATCACAGGGTCGACCCAATTACAGGAGACGAGAGCGAGAGATGCCAAAGCGGCACGTTTCTGGATGTAACTCGTCACAAATTTGGGAGAAGGTGAGTAGCCATCCTCCCCAGGATACAAGTGACACGGGATGAGGTAGTGAACAATTTCGTGTATAATATCCGAAGGGAGTGTATTCCAGGATTTGGATGCACGCAGTGGACCCTTCGCGTGGGTGCGATGTTCCAATCCTCGTCGCAGCTCCTTGATCATGACGAGTCAAACCCCTAACGCCGACACCGTGAACCAGATCAGCCCGAGTAGGACCTCAGCTTCTATGACTGCGTAAATATGATGCAGAAAGGCTCTGCCATAAGGGGAAGGGGAAGTGCCGACGTGACCAGAATGCTGTTGTGTTCCGCTATTATAACTGTTAGGCAGGTAACTGTTCCATCTTCAAAGGACATGGTTTGCTGCCAGTTTGACGCAACGGCCATTGTTTAGATCGTGAGGACGCGGGCCGTTGCATTGATCCAAATTCTCATTCCTCCAACCTGAGGGTTTCTGTGTATTCCTCGAATACTCCACTCAGTCTGACCATTGGTTTTTCATGGAAGGAGAGGACCGCCCATAATGCCAGCAATAGTACCAGTTTCTGAAAGCTGCCATCTGCTACTCCGTGGAAGATTTTCATATGATATGATCTGATGATCGAACATGGGCTCAGGCTTTAAATGAGGTGCATACGGGCACTTCATGATCGAAACCCAAATTTCTTGCTGCCATCTTCTCTGTCTTTCATGGCGTCCCAAGCACAACCCTCATCACCTCTTAGGAGACCAACTCAAATATTTCAGACTCGACTACCCGCTGTGGACCAAGGTCGCCTTGCAGGCGTCCTGGAGAGACAAAGGAAACAGCATTCTAGGTATTTCGGCATCGGGAGGCCTGCTAACGAAACAATACTTTATGGCCCTGTCAATGCCATTGTGAATGCTGTATTCCCGGAAAATAGTTTATACAGGCCTATGCAACAGTATACACTAGAAGATGGGAAGCGGGATCAACGCGAACTGCTGCGACCTGACATTACCGTAGTAACTGATGCAGGACTTTTCGATCAAGACTCGGATTCCCTCACCTGTTTGGTGATAGAGGTGAAGAATAAGCCACTTTCGGCTAAAGATAGGAAGGAGGATACAAAGAAAGCGGTAGATCAACTCTATCGGTACATGATCGATGCCTATCAGAAGAGAAATTGCCCAAGTATCCTATACGGCATTGCCATCGTAGGCTTTCGAATGTACCTGTACCAGATGATGGACATTGGTGCACCGATGGTTCATGTCGACTTGGGATTTGCCCCAAATTTCCTAGACGACAGTGCAACCGAGCTTTGGATGGAAATTCGCAAATTGAAGTGCATCGGAAGTCACTTACGTGGCCGCGCGCAACTCGCTCTCTCAACAGCAGTGTGGGTGTGGCCCAACAAGATGCTGACATGGAGAGACCCCAAGATACGATGGGTGGTCTCTTTGAAGACGTCGTGGCACTGAGATTCCCTCCAATGCCCGAACCCAAAGACCCCAATGTATTCGGTGCTGCATCTTACCTACCAGGTCTTAGCCCTGCAAACACCGATTCTACTGGGCCCCGTGAAATTGAGAGCCCAATACAACTTCGTTCAGCTGATCGGGTTGGGGAAACTCTCTCATACATCCCGTTCTTCGATTCCCCTGCCTCAAGCAACTTGAGCAGCGATCATCGAGTTGGCAGGACACCACATCTCCCTGGCAGTGCCCAACAGATGTCCACCCCCCAGCCAGGTCAAACATGGCCTTTTCACGGGATTCAATCCAAGCCTGCCACTCACTCAGGTGGAATGCCACTCACTCCGGGAGCACCCTCAGACCCACCGTTGCAACCTGTCGAAACACCATTCTCTCCGAATCTTCTCATGCTTCCATTGGAATCCCCTGAATCACCACTCCATCGCTTCTCAACACAAAGGAAGCAGCTGCAAATAACTAATATTAGCACAATCAGCACCCTCGTGAGAGAACAGGATCAGTCCTCTGGTACTGCAAGTCAAGGTGAACCTGAAGAGGGTCAAGCTCCTCGAGGTGGCACTAGTTGGAACCCAAGCTATGCTGCTAATGCACCTAGAACACCTGAACCGATCAGCCGATGCAGCATAACGAACTGGTACACCATTTCGGCTTCACAGGCACCTTCAACCAACAGTCAACCACGAAACTTTCCGGCTCCCAACATTGCCTTGCACAGCTCGCAACACCTTCACACGTCCGAGCGAAATGTCGACGATAATAACCCCGATACGCCCACCCCCTCAAGTAGGATTGATCAGGGCAGGCGAAATGATGCCCAACCAAATCACCCCAATCTCGGCGGAAGATAGGTCGCGTCGTAAGTAGCAAGGGGGGTTTTACCATCACACGATTGCTGAACACGATTGCTTGTAGGTCCAACAAGCGCATGAGCTCATTGATCGGGGCCAAAGGTACTGATCTCTTGCTACGTCCACGGGCATTGTGTTCTTTCTTGTATTGTTGTTTGGAGGACCCAGGCAGGGACCGTGTTTAGTTGGGCTTCCTGCATGTTGCATACAGAAAGTGAATGATAGATACGTGTACTGTGTTCTACAGGATAACTGGGCACCGGATTCCTATGCCACTGAATTATGACCCCCATACGCAGCTTATTGGAGTCCGGCGATTCTTTCCAAGATAAAATCCGGTAGTCGCTCCGCCATTGCGATGATTGTTGTTGTAGGGTGGGTCGCAATGTGGTTCAGGAAGACCGAAGCCTCGCAAATGTGCAAGTTCTGGACACGCAAAGAAGGGTTGACGACGCATTTTGAAGGTGACTCAGCCATCCGAGCCGTACTAGTCTATTTCCACTCTCCATCAGCTCCCACATTTCGATGCAGAATGGACGCACCGGATGATACACTGTCTCGGCATGCCTCTTTATCAGGGTCCCAGGATCTTGGCCAGCAAGCCAGAACATGTTCGTCAGGTCATTGGTTTCTCCTTGGGGTCAACAAAAACAAAGTGATCCAAAAGTGGCTTGGCGCATGCTACCTTGAACACGATGCGGAGGCCTGGCACAAGAGCCTGAAAATTAACTTTCGACTTCCGATAACTAGATCGTAATGAGATACCATGCAACATACTTCGGTTCGCAAATCGCCTTATCGAATACATTCCCGGATTGGACCTTGACTCTCAGGCCTGAGATGAATAAGTAGCTTTCAAAATCAATTGTCAGTATATGTTCATTAGCACGGAATGAACTCGGTTACCCAAAATACGTCGTTTCATCATGTTTCCAGGCTTTTTCATGGAGATTAAAATTTCTTTCAGACTTTGCCTGTCCGCAACTGTATGTTCATTAGCATAGGTCAGTGCTGTGATCGCTCACTATACTACATAAATGACTTTCCACCTGGCTTAACGAGGATAGAATCAGCATGGAAATATGTTGCAGGAAAGCTGACAAGTTCAATATCGGGCGCGTCTGGCCCTGACGTTTTATCTCGTACTGGGGCATCAGAGAGACTCGATAGGTTGGACCCCCACGGCTCACTAGATGAGGTTAATTGAGAGGTCTTAAGAAAATAAAATTCGGCGAGCCCAGTCGCATCAAGGCGGAGAAAAGTGACACAATTCACGCGCTGAGCCGATACGCTAACAACTTCGAAGGATACAAGTGGCAGAGAACAAACATTCGTGCAAAATGGATCTAGGCTGAAAGGGCGTGTTGGAGAAGACACAGCAGCAACTGAGTCCTTAGAGCGGAAAATATGAATGCTGGATGACGGGTGGTAAAAAAACACCATAGAATATTTACAATTAGCCAGAGTTTTGGTCTCACATCGCTCTCCGATCTTGGACACCATCAATATCTGCAGCGTGTTGATCGCCCCTGCGCACAGAATGACTTCCCTCTTGACAAACAATTTGAGTCTCATTTGCGTGTGATGCAACCTCAGTCCATATGTCAGGGTCGTCATGTGCATCAGCAGATGAAAAAAGGAGCCCCAAGGTATAAGTCTTCAGAAGGACGGTTAGATTCGGACGTGCAACGAGAGCGGGACTTCCCGCTGCATTATACTAGTCAGAATAGATGTCTCCCATTGCGATCGATGAACGAAATCATGCGGGTAGTTCCGATAGATCCCTGGGGTATTGACGGGGATACACTACGAGAAGCTAGCCTCGGTGCCAGACTCTCACTCTCTGGTGAGCAGAACAATTTCATGTATGATATCTGAGTTTGAGGATCTGGATGCACGCACTGGACCCTTCGCGTGGGCGCGATGTTCCAATCTTCGTCGCAACTCCTCGCGCGATCATGACGAGTCAAACTCCTAACGCCGACACTTGGAACCGGATTAGCCCAAGTAGGACTCCAGCTTCTGTGACTACGTAAATATGATGCGGAAAGGTGTTGTTGGTCTCTCGTCAATCGCCGTACGAAGACTATTGTGTTCCGTTGTAACTTCGACCGCCCATACTATCTTCGGTTTTCTGCCAGTTTGACGCAACGGGCCTTGTTTAGATTGAGATCGAGGACAAGGCCGGCCATTGCATTGATTATCGGGTGTATAGCATGTCTTCTACTATATAGCCTGTTGGATGCTGCGCAATTGCATCTACGCCGCATGTGGGACATGTTGCAAAAGGGGCATCATGACTTGTATTCCAACGACCTCAGTTAGAACGTTCGCACTTTGGACACACGCGTGTTTATACTGTAACTAATGGCTCCACAGTACAGCGAACGTGTACATTTACACATACCCAATACATAATGTTCTTGGAAAGATGGAATGGAAACTGAAGGTTGGAAAGGAAGAAAAACGTGGGGAATTAAGTTGGAGGAGTTAGTTCGGGGCCGGGAAACAACGGAGCTTCACAAGGAATATTGCAGTGGCGGAAGTCACTCACTCGACTATTGGCTTGTGAATTCTAATGAGCCCATGAGTTGGTGCAGGGGGGAAATGGGGGGAAGGAGAAAAAACCTTTCGTACCGGCCGACAAGAGCGATGTAGACGCAGTATCAGACGCATATGTATATTCAATATGAGATGATTGTATGTGTAAAAAATAAAAAATAAAAAAATCAGTCAGGTTGAACATATATACTGAGCCTAGCAGAAAGCGCTCGTGGTGGCCTGAGACATCGCGATCGATCAACACCACGCCGTATAGCCTACCCCCCACTGGTCCCTTAGAAACAGACCAGCTTCGCCTCATCATATTCCCGTCGGCCCCAGTCAAATATTATCCACGATCCCAGGGAAAACGAAAGTGTCTCTAGCCAGCGTTGGCACACGTTGCATTCGGGCTAGGCCGCACCAACATCCCCATGTTACGAATAATATTATGTTCCACGAGGGAAGGGGAGGTGTGTGGGTGGAAAATTTTTTTAAAGGATAACTCGAAGCGGAGGCCTACCGCATATAAGATTATGATCGGTCTGTAGCATGATACTGATCACAGAAGCTCGCGTAGTATACTCAGCAACTAGTACTAGTAATGGTCGCAGTCGTGGCAGTATTAGAGAAGTCGAAATGTATATATTAATTCGTATAATTGCATCAACCTGACGAACGTTTGATGTCCACATCCAGGCGTAACTTGGATGCATACCACTTTCCCCAAATAGAACCGAGCGCCAAAGTGGAGGTTGTGCTTCGTGATTCGAATGCGTGAGATTACTGTAAATACAAGGATCCAACTTGTTTTCAAGGGATTATGTAAAGGAGTACCCAAACATTCGAATGTCGTATGTCGCTAGCGGGTAGATAGAAGAACGTTCATCGCGATTAAATAAGTCCCAAAGAAGACTTAGTTGATCAGCAAGATGAAACGGCTGCCCTGCCGCTAGCATACGTACTAGTAATCGAACGCACGCGTGTCGGCGTCGGGCAGTGGTAGCATAGTGATTGCGGTGAAGCTAGTCAGTAGCAGCGAGTGCATAGCCATTACCATATCCAACAAACGTTTGACAGGGACATATATGGTGATGGGCGTGCGTCGCACATAATGAATGGTGATGCCACTGGCTGTTGTACATGTAAGCGAACTCTTTCCATGAGAGCCTAGCTCGGCGTAGACCGAGTCAATATTGAACTGAGCGCAGTCTTCGACGCATGTATACTAATATAGCAGTAGCTCGTGTTTACCACCCCTCTTGTGTGTGGGTGTCATCAAGGGCACTTGGAGGATTCTTGATGCTGAGCCGTGATTCAAGAATACCTTGGGGGAGAGATGTAAGTAATGCTGATCACACACCCCCTGGGTTGTGACCTTGAGCGAAGTTTAATGCAGGGACTAGATATACCCAGTGTGGGGATTGTCGATCGGGAGCTAAAAATAACGAACAGGACGACTGAATGCTGTCGTTTCGTCTGAGTTATGTATCGCGCACGATCTAGAATCGATCGACAAAGCCTGAAAAGGTATCGGTTGATGGTATATATGGGGGAGCAAGTTGAAAATCCAGACGATGCGCATGCCTACAAACTGACAACACTAACACGATAGCCAGCCTGTTACGCAGCCATGTCGAGCTTGAGACTTGTCATAAGGCCCATTCGGGCACTAGCGCCACGCCGTATACGTCCGTAGTATTGGTTACGATGCTTTGCAACTCTGAAACCGATCAAATACCACCATACCCAGTCCGTTCTACTCCCATGCAAACAGAGGCATATCAATATGTCGTCACGCCGAAACGTGGAACGTCGTAAAGTCACCGGTAACGCCCGTGCAGTAAGCCCACGCGTTCCACGTAATGACCCTCACAATATTGATGACAAGGTTTTGGTGGTATCAAATTGGATCAGAGAGCACTTCACATCGTAAGACAATTGGCACGGTGGCGGATATGGGGATTGTTATGTATGAGGCTAGTCATGGCGCGGAGGACAATTAATGCGTGCAGATCGAAGACCAATATTACATGAAGAAGCTGACGAGACTGGAGGGGACGGTATTTGTGAAGAGATAGGCTTGACCTGAGCGGGAGCCAAACAATGTCTGAAGATGGATTCCAAAATCGCGCCTCCCGTCTTCCTCTTCGCATCTGGTGTCGAGATCAGAGTGGAGCGTGGAATCGTGGAGCGTTGGTAGGTGTGAACGCGGATCGTGGGAAACTTGTGGAGGGGGAGGTATTCGACCTTCGATCTCACCCCCCCCCCTCGTCATACCCAGACTGTTGCTGATGTGTCAAGTGCACGTGCAGGTACTGCCTTTCGAGTATCGGGTGGAAGGGCTCTGAGCGAGAAACAAGGTACAAGCAGTCGAGTACAGCAGCTATCAAGTAGATCGGATGCACCGGCAGGCGGCAGCGGCGGTACGATGATCGCGACGTCACTGAAGCCCAGAGTTGGCGAGTTAGGCATGCAGGACTCCAGCCATCTATGACAAACAAACAAAACAATATATAGCACTGATATGGATTATCGGTGGGGTTCGATCGTTGTAAATCGGCCAGATAGGTCTGCTGGCTGCCTACTAGTACGACTTGGAGTTGCTGGCAGCTTAAGCCTTGAACAACCAACCACAGCTGCTGATGGGTTGGTTAATCTGTATATTAACCAGCTAGATCGATGGCGTGTGATCAACAGTAGCAGCGCATATATAGTTGTCGGTTAACCCGGATCTTTCCGGCCCAGTTTTTTTGTTTTATGCTTTTCCCCACAACTTTCTTTCCTGTCACCACCTCAAGCCCGTTCCCGTTGCGATTTTTCTTTCGTACTTTTCCTTCTTTTTTGTTTTTGTTTTTTGTTTCTTCAACACTTTCTTTCCACATCTGTATTATGTATCTTGGATAGTGCACAATTATATGTGCACAACCCTGCCTCAACGTACGCGCTCCAATTTCGTTCTAAGAGACCGGGGGGACCGGTATCAGTAGCTATTGATGAGAACCCCCAATATGCGTAAGTAGGCTGAGTACCCTTAAAAGCGGCAGAAGATCACGATGCAAGTTTGCATTTGCATTCCCAAAGTCGATCCTATCTTCCCGAGAGTGGGATCTAAGTGCCCCGGCCGGTAATTATTATTCCTCTATACTTACACCAGAGTATAGTATATAAACCCCCAAGGACACAGCTGGCCCTTTCGATCTCTGTCTCTCCATCGAGTCTTTTTGCATGGTAATTTCCCGTACTGCATGCTGCAACAAGCTGCTGCTGCTTGCTTGCACTTGCCTGATTCTGGTAAGTGGCGAATCGTTTTATGCTTTGGGAGGGGGTTGGCACGGGGTCGCATGGAAAATACCGATATCAGAGTTAATTGTGTGTGCGCTTGTGTAGCTGTACGGTAGCAGTAGTACTAGTCTGATGATCTGTGCGCATGATCAATTCGACGCTGATTATGATGTATGTATGTATGTATTTTTTTTTTTGAAATGGTTTGAAAGCTGGGGGGATTTACTTGTGCCGTGTGCCGCAAAGGGAGCCTAGTGGCCACGCGCTCACAGTATATATTATATATAGTGGGACGAGGAAGCGAAAGCGATCCCCCCCACCGATGGGAAGGGTGAGATGTATGTATATGGTATGCGACAGAATTGGATATTATTGCTGTTGGTCATGCGTGTGCATGCGACCCTGGCGCTGCGGACCGGGTTACAACATAATTGGTGCACGGGCAGGCTCAGCTGCCAGTGGCACAAGTCCCCTTGTGACTTCGTCTTAATATCATTTTATTTTATTTTTGGAGTCCATGCACCACCATCTAGACCCATTCGGGAGAACCCTATTATGAAGTTCTTCTAGTCCATACTCCACTCTCTTCTTTATGATTGCCATAAAATGATCTAGAGGTTGTAAATGAAAATCACTTCCTTCTTTGGGTGACTGCTGTCAGTTACCCCCACACGGGGAGGGGGGAGTTAGGCACGCGCGCACGGGGATTCTGGTGATTCTCCCCTCCTTTGAATGCAAAAACAACACCAATACATCATCGATATCGCTTACATAAATTGGGTACTGCTATTGGCTAGCCTAATGAATGCCAAGGCATAGTGTGATATGATGAGAAGCTAGTAAGGTATGTATATAGACAAACGGGTGGCGCTACTATAGGTCAAGCAAAAGTGGATGGTCGACGTTGCATGGATCCTACTTCGACGTGATACATATACGCGGCGCATGTGCGTGCAGGGCGAGAATGTGGTTGGTAGCAGTTATACCTCATGACATAGTAGTAGCTTCTTACTAGTATGCTTGTACGTACGAGATATTACAGTAAGCTGCTAGGACGCAAGCTGACTCAGCGTGATCGCTGAGAATGTTCCAAGAATGAGTGTTGATCATATAATGTCAGATTGGAACCGACGGTGCGGTAGATGAGAAGAGAAGATCGATTCGAAGAGTCTAAGGGGGGACTTTGTATCTAGTAGCCCAGAACTCTGGTGCCTACATCCCTGAATGGAGGTATATGCACATATAAGCGTTCATCTCGTGTGTGCGTACGCGGCAATCAGCGATAAGGTATTCTGCAAGTGGCTAGGCGCCTTGTTTGTGCAAATGCACAAATCACCACACCCGGAATCGAAACTGAACAGCCCGAATCGATAAAAGTTACATAGCGACATTAGCGACGCGGCTAGGCGCTCAAACAATCTGATAAATAAACGGTTTTCAGGGACAGCAGAAAAGGGGGGGCGGCTGGCGGGCCGCTGAATAAATAGTGTGTGTGTGTGTGCGCTTGAGCCGACGAATCGATGACGTTACTTTAATGTGGAAACAGTACATGGAAACAGAAAAAGGGGGAATGCAAGGGAGGTGTCCGAAAGTAGAGCCTGGTTGCTCGGTTGGCGCAGTTAGTCATATGTCGATTGAAACGGGGTGTTGTGAGGAGTCAAGCAGTCCCAGCCTATGTACCGAAGACCACTCGGTCAGTTGGATGGTGAGCAATGAGATATCTGTAGGTAAAGGTCGAGAGGATTACAAATATATCTCCGAAAAGGACGCTCGACTTGGGCGACAAGGACTAATATCCAATTAATCAATGATTTAGGGTTTACGGCGTGGCGGGGTATACGGTACCCGTGGGCCGTGGGGGCGGGGAAAGTTCGTAGGTTCGTTATGCATTGTCGGGAGCGTTGTGTGTCAGGTTGCTGGTTGAATGTCACATAGGAGGGGGGGCGGGAAGTCCAGGCCTCTGCATGTCGACATGTCCGAGGACATACTGGGAGTGCGTGTACTTTGTACGGAGGTGTTACTAACATAAAAAGAAGTCTAATTGGGGTAATGATTTGCGGCTTTTGTGGGCAGGGGTGAGGACTGATGAGGATGAGAGATCGGTGGAAAGTGGTAGGATGAGACGTAGGTATAGCTCGATCGGATTGTGGGACATGTGTTATGGGTGTGGGCGGGGTGTGTGTTTGTCGTGCAGTGCAAACCATGTGGCAGCCGTCGGATTGGACGTCCGGGCGGGCACGTGGCCATGTAAAGGGCTAAACTGGTGTGTGTGAATTGCGACATTATTAGTAATGGAGGATTCCAAGGAGATAAGAGGGGAAATCGCGGACAGGTGGCTCCCTGGCGGAATCGGCGGTTTAAAGTGGCGGAATGAACGGTGTTAGTAAGCAAAAACTATCACAAATACACATACAAATCGTTGTACTCTTGATGCTCAGAGGGGAATTTGCGGGTGAATAACCCACACACACACTTCCTCACCATGTGAGTAGGTGTGTAAAGCTGGTCGCTGCGCCCAAGTAGGAAGGAGAGGGTGGCTGTGTAAGTATTTGGAAGGATCTTGGTATTGCTATTCAGTAAGGGGTGCTTTTTTAACAACGTTCGTTCCTGGAATGGAAAGATGAAATACGAGCCTGAAATGGAAAGTGCAAAAACCGCTTTCGTCATTGAGAGGTGAAATTTCGCCTCATCCCTTTCCTTCGTCGCGTGGAGTTCGTTAGCTCAGGGGCATGATCGGTGGGGATTGGGCGTCTATTTTAGACCTAAAGGTGGGAGGAATTATTCCGCACCTCTACTTTGGCTGTCGACTAAATTATATATCACTTTGTTCACCGATTGGAATTCGCGGTCTAATACAATCGACAGTTGATGGAATCAATAATATTCAATTGAAGTCTATCGGGGTTCTGAAGTTGCACTAGTCAACCACCCTTTGGCTCGAAAGAACGTGCGCCAGAAAAAAAAATCATTTTGGATTTTCATCTGGTTTTTCTTTTCTTTTTTTATTCTAGGGCCCCGCGTGCGATGAGGCCACGAGTGTTAGAAACACTGACGATGACGACATGCTACAAACGAAACAGTTAAGGGCAAGCCAACACAGCAAGCAATCGTCCCCCTCCTCAAACCCTCATCTTCTCTCTCTCTCTCTCCTCCCACCGGCGACAGAGCTGCGCTCGTCACCTCAAGTCCCACACATTATATGAGTACTACCATCTTTGGATCGATGACATTCACGGATCGAGTCTGGAACCGGATGCAAAAAATGGGAAATACTCATCTTCATTCTCATTCTCCTCCTTCACATCTTACTTGGAACAACTCCGCTCACAGCAACAACAACAACAGCAGCAGCAACAGCAACCATCATCATTTCGTACTTCATTTGGGTTCATCAACCACTTCTTCTACCTTCGCCGATTCTTCTATAACAAGCGCACATTACACCCTCTCTCTCTCTTGTCTCGTCCTTCTCGCTCTCAACCTACATAGGTATATGACAAGGACACTAGCCGACTCTTCTGCTTCCCCATCATCCTCCGCCATCGCTACTGCTACTATCCTCTTTGGTCCCTCTTCATGTTCTCACCTTGAGCCTCATGAACCTTCCGACGCCTGTCTCACATTATCGTCATCCCCAACAAAACTTACTCCCACTTTGCTTTCTCTCCCCACTTCTACCTCTTCCAACAAACCTACTACAACAATGACGACTTCTCTACTCTCACTTCCTTCTTCCGCTACTCCTTCCACTGCTGCTGTATCCGCAAAGTCACGAGTTTTACCCAAACAACCTTCACGTCGATCTAACACTCTGACTAACGTACCTCTCATCTCTTCCTCCTCGTACAGCGGTCACACCTCCCCTTCTTCGCCTTCATCTTCCGATGGTGGTCAGCTTGCAACAGCGGCGGGAACTTCAACCTACGTTCCCACAGCCACGACTTCGCGTCAACACAAACGTGCCTACCATGACCACTACCCAACTCGGCACTCCCATTCCCGTAGCCCCGGCCCCCGTCCTTTCGCCTTTTCCTCATCCTCAAAACCTCTTTTTAACCTATCTTCACTGCCACCTTCATACTATTCCAATGTTTCATCCTCACTCTCAAACAAAAACTTGGAGCATCTACCCTCCAAAAACAAAAGTAAAATCACTACCACTGGTTTCTCACTCTCATCATCTAGTGCATCTCGACCTAATTCACCTCCAACCCTCGCTTTGTCATCAGCTTCTTCCACTTCTTCGTCATCCGGTTCGTCATCCGATTCATCAGAAGAAGGCGGAGATGCGATGGAAGGGGGAAACCATTTCACGGCAAGTTCTGCTGGACCTCGTTATCATTCAGTAACAGGACCATTGAAAAGTACAAGGCGAAGTGAGGGTCACATTGGTATGCGTAAAACTCTAGCAAATGTTTCGACCGCAAACTCAGGGATGGTGGGAACAGGTCTCAGTTCAGGGTCGGGAATCGGCCGAAAAGTCGCAGACTCGTTGCAGCTGTTTCGTGAAACGGCTGGCGGATCCTCTGGTGTTTCTGGTGCGGGTGCGGGTGTTAACCCTGCTTCTGGATCTGGATCTGGATCTGGGTCTGTGATTCGTTCCAGTTCTGCGATTGGCTCGGGTTATTTGACTGCTGGCACTGATGTTTCTCGTACGAATTCTACGGCACCTACTGCAAGTGCGAAATTGGGTTCGGTTATAGGTGAGACTCTTGTGCTTGGCGGGGCCACGGCAGATGGAGGACCTGGCGTTTCTCGTTCGAAATCGAAGAACCTCAAAGGACGCTCGCCTGGAGCTTTCAGTCATCTTAAAGGCGGTGGTAAGGAAGAAGAGGAAGAGGAAGAGATTGGGGGGACGGTATTTGTGAAGAGACAGGCTTGGCCTGAGAGGGAGTCAGTAATGCTGAAAATGGGTTCCAAACGACAACAAATCGCGCCTCCGCCTTCCTCTTCGCATCTGGTGTCGGGATCGGAGTGGAGCGTTGATCGTGGAGTGTTGGGTGGTGTGAACGCGGATCGAGGGAGACTTATGGAGAGGGGATGTCGACCTTCGATTCCCCCTCGCTGTACCCCCCCTGTTGCTGATGTTCCGAGTGCGCGTGCAGGTACCGCCTTTCGAGTATCGGGATCGGCGTCAAGGTCGAGGTCGGGGTCGGGGTCGGGGAAGCGTAATGATGAAGGTGAGTTAATATCGTCGTCTCGTTTGGCTTCTTATTGGATTGTTGCTCTGGAAGAACTACCTTTTTTGTTCTATCCGACCTTCCTCGATATCGCGTGTGCACGAGAAGCGTTATCATTGACTTTGTTGCTGTTCCTGATAACATTCAACGTCTTGATCTCCTTTATGTTTTCGGCATCCCACCCCCTAATTTGATCTCACATTGTTTCGAACTGAAACTGAAATTCCTTTCCCTTTGCTTGGATGCATGGCATTTGTATGGTAATTCTAATTTTGTTTCTATTTTTTTAATCAGACACGACGGTTACGATTCCCGATCGCTACAACCACCATTACCGCAATAGGGATGACGATGGCGATAGAGTCGACTCGGAGGTTGACCGCAAGTTGCAGGCACGGGTGCAGACGCCTACCGCTTCCCCGACTCAGTTGCCGCCTTCTACGGGAGCCGCATCTGATGGTATGACGTCGAGATGGCCTAGAGGTGTGGCGGGGGGATCCGGATCGTCCGGTGGGCTTAGGAACAAGTCCAAGTCCAAGTCCAAGTCCAAGTCGAGAGGACCTACGCCTCCACCTTTCCACCTTATACAACCGCATTCAACAATCACACCATTACCGTTGTCTCAGTCGCAATCGCAATCGCAATCGCAACCTCAATCTCGTTCGTCCAGCGCAAGAATACAACCCTCCCCTGGCATATTGTTGGAACCAGTCCTACGGCTAGCTCTTTATCAACTTCCCCTTCCCTTTCGAATTTCCCTTCACACCCTAGCACTGATTCCTACCTTTCCCCCTCCACTGCCACAACAACCGAAAATGAACGATCACCTCCGAGGAGGAAGTCTTTGCTGCGGCCATCGAAATCGAGATCTGTGATCGGAGGAAAAATCCTTGACGACTCTGTCGTAACTTTTGGGAAGAGTGGTGAAGGTGTTGGAGTTGAGGAACCTGCTGCGTTAAGTTCTGGGTGGGACACCGCTAGTACGACAACGCCTAGCGTCAGTGATACGGAAGACGAGGATTATGATGAGGAGGATGATGAAGATTATGATGAAGGTGAGGAAATGTACGAAGGTGATGGGGATGACAGGGTGAGAAGGGATGCCACGGTCCCAGGTGCGGATGGGTATGTTCGAAGCGGGCGCAAGGTTGAGGGAAGGAGGATGATGAGTGATGACGCGCTCAGTTTGAATCTTGGTCGACGTGGGGAGATGTCGAGTACGCCTACGATGACTGGGAGGGACGCTGAAGGTTATCGCCGCCATCATCATCTTCATCGATATGAGTTTCCTACTCGTGTTCCCTCTGCGGAATTTGGAGGCCGTGCATGGAGGGATGCGGAGGAGATGGAGGAGGATGGTAGTGGAAGTTCTGGGAATGGTGTTGGAGAGCTGATGACACCGCAGAGTCCAAGGCTACCTCATGTTCCTTTGAAACCCTTCAGGAACCAGGTAGGTGGGCATAGCGCGATATACAAGTTTACCAAGAGAGCCGTATGTAAGGTGAGTGGGGGATGTTGTGGTGCTTTGGTCTATCGAGGTTGACGACCATGCTTTTTGTGGTGTTTCTCGTGCTGTCGTGGATGATTCTCTTGTCGTCTCGTTCATTCCTTTTCCAGCCTCTCGTCTCGAGGGAAAACCTCTTCTACGAGGCCGTAGAGCGGGAGTCACCCGAGCTCCTGGACTTTATCCCCCGATATCTTGGTGTGATGCTCGTTAACTACAGACGAGTTCGGAAGGGGTCCCATTTGCACAATCCTTCGGCCGCAATTCAGGATTCTGAGGAGAAAGGGGATGGGATGGGGATGGGGAATGCTAGGGTCCAACAACATCAATATCAGCATCGCCGTGCCACTCCCCCAAGGACTCCTACAGGTGAGCTGACGCAGCCATCTTCCGGAGAGAGCACGCCTGCTCCTGGGCCTGGAAGTCCCGTCATCCCAGTTGATCATCTTTCCCTCACTGAATCTGGGGATCGAGTGGGTTTGAAACCCGCTCTGCGCAAGTTTGCGACGACCGCTGGTGGCACGGGGAGCGGGATCAGGCACGAGTCTGCTGTGCCGAGTCGTAACAAATCCCCAGTCATGCCCACCAGCCAGAGTTTTGGAGGCGGACGTGCTCGAGCTGCCAGTTCGGGGATGGTAGTGGGTCGGTCTGCCATGTCGTCTGTTCGCGAAGGTGGATCGAAGACGGACACGGACACGGATGATGAATTTCCTGAGGTTGAGCTTGACAGGAATCAGCATATTATTCCTAGGTGGATGTTACGTGGTGCTGCCTCTATTTCGGGTGGCTCCGCGTCGTTATCGAATTCTTTCATGACTGCTAGGATCGGATTGAGGCGCGGTGGAGGGAGGAGAGGATTTGAGAGTGGGACTGCTTCGTCTCCTGATTTGTCGACCTATGGGTATGGATATGAGTTGGGGTTGAGGAGAAGTTTGAGGAGTTTAGAGGGGGCGAGTTCGTCGTCACAAGGGTTTGTGTCGAGTCCTTTGGCGAGGAGTGCGATTCTTGACGAAGGGAAGGGGACCAGTGAAGCGATTGCGGCGAATGGGCGTGCCATTGATGGTCTTCCTACTGCGTCCAGCAGTTCTCCACAGGATCGTGCGTTTGCTCCGACGTTTTCCTCTGCTCCCATAACTCCTGTCTTGACGACCATGCCGAGACCTCTTCCTACTGCAATTCAAATGACACACGAAATTCCTACGCCTTTACCCGCGCTCGGTGATAGTTTCACCCAATCATGGCACGAAGATCTTCGTTGCACTGGGTTGGGAGGAGGGATCGGATCGACGGTTGTGAACACAAAGTTGAAGGATCATGTCTTTGGAGCGATCTTGAAGAAGTTTTCGAGACGTCAGGCGTTGGGATACGGGGGTCATTTGCATCCACATTCTCCTCCACATTCATATCAGTCCCAATTGCTTTGCCATTTGTCGAGGACGGAAGACGAGGGGGAGAGGGAGAGAAGGCGGCGGCATTCTGGATGTGGGTTTTCGCCCGGCGGTAGTGCCAGAAGGAGACGGATTGTTTCGATGTCCCCTGGAGGTAGGGGCGTGAACGGTGAGAGGTCGGTCGGGGAGGTGGTTTCTACCCCTTCGACGTCGTGTGGAGAGGACCAGGATGCAAGGACTATTGCTCATGCTGCTGATGGGGTTCACGAAGAGGAAGAGGAAAAGGAAAGTCGGCTCCGAAGGGTGCGGAGTGAGAGCGCCATTCCTTCTCGGTCGAAGATGGGAACGGACAAGACCTCGCCCATTAATTCCCCCATCGGCGTCGGATATGCTTCCCCGCCCGTTGCTGGTGCTGCTGTTGCCAGGTATGGCTCAATGTCCCGAACGGGGAGTTTTGGCGACGACACCGGGGTCATGTCGAGCTCTTCGTCACATTCGAATGGTGTGACGGAGACGGAGGTGCACCATGGTCTTTTTGGGCGGGATATTCGAAGGAGCAGGAGTCGAAGCGTCGATGAGGGTCTGCAGAGAAGGCCTTTGCCTCCCAATCATGAGAGTTTTTTGGCATCGTTGACTATACCTGAAAAGGAAGAGTCGTGCGATCGCTTGCCCCTTGACGCGGATATCGCGTATGCCACCGATATTGGGTATCGTGCTGTTGACGATAACCTTCGCCAACTGCGTCACCAGATCTCGACGCAGGGTCTCAGACAATCCTCCTTCCAGTCACATTCACTCACCCCACCAATCGGATCATTTAGAACAGGTTCCCCTGCGAGACCCTTGATTCACCACGATGGTGCCGGTGATAACGGTGAGGGACACCCTAGTGGAACCACGCGTCAGGAGCACTTTATCCTAATGGAAGATCTCACGGGTCGCTTGAAGTATCCCTGCGTGCTGGATCTCAAGATGGGCACGAGGCAATATGGGATCGATGCGACCGCTGCGAAGAAGAAAAGTCAGAGGAAGAAATGCGACCGGACGACGAGTAGGACGCTGGGCGTTAGGGCATGTGGTAAACAGGTGAGTTGAAGGAAAGGAAAGAGGTGTGGTCGTGTGCACTTCTTTTCTTATCGACACTGGCGAGCATCAGCTGACTAGTTTTTCTTCCCTCTTCATCGCCTCTTTTCGGTGCAATCTTTCCTTTTTCTGACGGTGGTTAAATTGCTCTATCTGGGGCATTCAAACTTGGAATCGGCTAAATCGACTTTTTGGTGCCGGCGTTTCATATCTAATCTATCCCACTCGTTCAACTGCGGGCGATCCTCCAATTTCCAATGACTGCGTTGATTTTGCTATAATTGTGTTGCTGGTGGTGGTCTTTCTTCACCTCAGGTGTGGAACCACGTCTCGCAATCCTACGTCACGCAGGACAAATACGTTGGCCGGGATACCCGCACGGAGGACTTCCCCTGCGATCTTGCCAGGTTCTTCTCCGATGGGGAACGTCTTCTCGTATACCATATCCCTGTCTTGCTTCACAAGCTTTATCGCTTGGCCAAGATCATCAATAGACTAAAAGGATATCGGTTCTATGGCTGCAGCCTGTTATTCATATACGATGGCGACCATGAAACGCAGGAGACGTACCGGAAAGCTTTGTCTGAGTCTCCTGGCTCTTCGCATGCCAAAACGAAGAGGAGTGATTCTGTCGGGAGACAAATATCTCGGGAGTCGAATCATGACAAGGCGCAACATCCGAATCGACCGAGTCTCCGACGGACTTTGAGTGAGGATTTACATGCTGGACATGCTGCTGCCCGACATTCCCGACAACATCCCCGTGGTTGGAAGAAGCGGGGCGAGATCAATATTCGGATTGTTGACTTTGCGCATACGACAACTGGGCGGGACTTTGTCGTTGTACCGCCAACTCCGCCTACCTCGATGAAGGATGCCAGTGTTGCCAGCGCCAGTAGTAATGGTTTGCAGCCACCTCCTCCTTCGCCCTTCCCGCGACCTTCTTCCGGTGCTTCTGTTGAGCGCACTGAGAGCGTACGTCCAGATGTGGAGAAGAAGCCTCCAGGGTATTATACCGACGTCGATCCCGAGACAGGACTCATTCGTGCTCGGTTCCCGCCACATCGTTTGGAACGTCCCGATCTTGGGTTTATCTTTGGTTTGAAGAACTTGTCCGAATCTCTTGAGCGAATTTGGGAGGAGGAGCGTTCGAGACGGGCGAGACAGATTAGGGAGGGGGCGGTTGACGTCGAGCCCCTTGAAAGATTGAATACGGAGTATGGGAAGGTTGTCTTCGAGAGTATCTTCCAGGGTGAAGATGAGGATCCTGGTAATTTCTCGACCTGAATCGGCGCGAGTAATTTGTCTTTTTAATCATGTTAACTTTTTTTTTCCATTCCTGAGCATTCCACCCCCCGTTCATATCCCCAAACACGATTGTTCACTATGCTTTCACTGACCGCTCTGTTGTCATTGTCCGAGCCAGCTGTCATGTCTTTGTTCATTTTCCTGCATTACCACGCATTAACTACTCACTGACACTGATTTGCTTTATTATTGCTATGGTTGGTCATACATAATTCTCTCGTGAACTTTTCGATTCCATCCCCATCCCTGATCCTGGTCCGCAACCGTTCCCTTCTGATGCGTCTGCGCTTGTGCCCCCCCCCCCCCCCCTTCCGTCAACATATGTCTCATTTTTGCATCGCATGTGTCCTTACACCACAGGCCCGGAACTATTTGGGATTCAACGAAAAGTGATTCGTACTAATCAGTTGTGTCGGTAATGCTGCGTGTGTAAGAACAAAAAAATTATGTGTACCAGAAGTCATGCACGCATATATGGTAAGCGCATAGTCAGGAATTACATCGGGATCCCGGCACACGCGCTCACATGCACGAACATATGGAATGGAACTGTGGATACCGGCTTCATTATGCATGAGGCCTCAGAACTGCATTGTGTATCTATAAGAATGCGCACGAGTACATGTCTGTTAGGCAAATTACGACTAGCATTATTTCCGCCAACTATTCTCCTAGTGTGATGCCTTTGCATGTAGACAGGCGAACCAGCCTCTATTGGAATATGCCCCTGCGCGGCCCCCTGTAGACAATGAAGAAAAAGACAACGAACTTTTACTCCATGAGGGAAGAACTGCATGAGGTCAATTTTTTTTTGCCCACTCACGCGCTGAGTCCCCGGGCCGAAGAATGAGAATTGCCTGCAAGTTAGTGCATGGGCGTACGTTGTTTCGCTCCTGATGTGCTGGGAGCCTGGGGAAGTATATGCACGGTCTTTTTGTTGAGCAGAATTATTGCATGAGATACGGCGAATTATTTCAGATATATATGGGTTCGTTCACGATCCCAAATCCACGCCTGGGAGACGACAACAAGTTTCCTCATACATGTGGTAATGGGATGAAGAAGGCAAATGTGACGAGCCGAGTCTGAAATGCAACTGAAAAATGAACTCACCAAAGGCTAAAAGGCAGTCATATAAACGTGAATGTGACGGTTTTTCAAATTTGTTGAGTAGGGCCATTCTGTTTCCGGCGCTGTGTATCTCTTTGACCGTAGACTGCATACTGTAAGTTTCTCATTTTTGGATTGCATCAATCAAAAAGCTGTTCTGATCAATGATTGCTCGATCAGAGGCCATGTTGCATTCACCATTTTAGGCAATTCCGCTCAGGTGGCAGTGTCACCTCGGAGAATTAAAATCATCTGCGCTTCCCCTGAGAGCAACGGCGGACTTGCTTCCGCCCTGAAGTTCGGGCCACCGGTTCAACCACTCCTGGTTCTGTTCTCGACTACTTTACCTACTCTCTCTGGCCCAGCGCATACACAAGTGGAAGAACAAGGATATGTCTCACTCTCCAGCCCCTGAGAACTGGAAACCGAAAGCGGGTAGACACGGCGTCCAACCTGGGCCATCATTGCTACGGGCGCTCGGAGTTGAAGGGGCGCCAGATCCATTGGAGGATTTCTACTCGTTTAAATGCACGTATGCGATCTTGTTCTTTTGAAACATCATATGTGTGTGTCAGAGAGAGGGCCTTGAGCTTTGTTCACCTTGCTAGATCAGTTCAAGCCTGGTTCAGACGACTCGACTCGGCCTGGGAAGATTGGGTTTATGCAACATAAACCGGATGGGAAGACTGCGTTTAAGATGGAGCGTACGAATGCTCAGGTGAGTTGTGCGTGTGTATGTGTGTATGTGTTGCGTAGTTTATTTGGAGTGTGTTACTGTCATGGCCGGGGTAGAACCCTTGGAAGAGAATGCGCGCTAATGACGATTCCTTTTTATTGCTTATCTGAATACAGAACGAACGACACTTGTTCAACGTGCAACAGCAAGTGAAGGAATGGGAATGTGTGCTCATATATGACGAGGAGACCGGGGTACGATCCCACATATGGGTTTCTTCTATTTGTTGTTATCACACGTTGATTTCGATTGAACGTTCATCCTTCCCAATTTAACTTCTCCGTAGACATTCACGCTAGAACGCCTTGAGAGTCATATGCATATAACGTACGATAGGTCTGGAACGCGCGCCGCACGGGAGGCTGGGGCCGCCGCCACCTCGGCGCCTAGTCCTCCCGTTGCGGCTTCTGGTGTCCCCAATGGCCGACAAAATGCCCCTAGTACGAAATCATCATCGACTCCTATGCCACGAGCGATGATCCCCATGACCTCAACGGCAAACGGCCATGATATTGATGAGGAGGAGGAAGAGGAAGAGGAAGAAGAGAAGCCACTTGCCACCGTTGTCACTCTTCCCACCCAGCAGAAGGTTCCCCCTCCGAATAACAACAAAGCCGCTGCGCGACCGAAAATATCTCTAACCAAGATCGATCAAGAAACACCCGAAATAGAAGAACTCCTAGATATCTCCAATCCAGTGCTCGTTGGCCCTACCGCCTCCACCACCATCATCACCACGAAACCGCGTCCACGGCCGAAACCATTAATATCGAAACAGGAGAAGTCGCAACCATCCGAAATCATCTCGTTAGGAACTCTCAATGCACCAGCTCCGAAACAAAACGGCCCGCTGTCGTTACCAACTTCGAGCGCGTCATCCACATCGAAACCATCTACCCCTGTTCCTCCGTTCACATCAACCCCCACTCAGTTCAGCTTCCCTCAGTATAGTACGCAACAGGATGATGAAGAGGAAGAGGAAGAAGAGGAAGAAGATATGGAAGAAGCTGCTGTACTGCAGCAGCAGCCGCAGCAACAGCATCGACAGCCACCTCCTCATCTTGCATCTTTATACGTGCATGATTCTGCGAGTGACTCGGATAGCGACAAGCCCGAAGAAGAGTTCGATTTCCTTGCGGATGCATTTGGGCAAGATGACCCTGCACCTTCTGCCTCAGCCCAACCGGGTTCAGGCCCTGGTAGGAGAATCATGAGTCTAAATCGTCTTGCTGGAGGTGGGCCTAATCGCTTCCTTCCATTTCCAATGCTTTCTCAGCTTTAAACTAATCGCCACAATGCTAATGATAGGGCAAGAAGAGGAAGAGAGCTCTAGTGATGAATCAGACTGAGTTCTTTCCGAGTATCCCTTCCTTCCTCACTATTGACATCTGACCCCCATTGGATTTTCGCGATGTGCAGGCCAACATCGTACATCCGCCTCGCTGTATGTATATTTCGAATCCCTTATTGTTACCCATCCAAAACGGGACAACCCCAAGTTGTAACAAGTAATCACACCACGATAGCAAAATCGCACAGAATAATATTACGCATCCTTCTACATGCCAAATCGAGTGCTTCCTGCCCCTTGGACTATTCGACTCAAGCATTAGTACGGGTTTGGGACGATTGAGCGTCTTGTGTTGCTTGCAGGGATCTCTCCCGATCCAATGACTTTGAGTCCAGCCCCAGCTCCTCTGGCAACGTGCGCCCACCAGGAGCGGGAGTGGGCTAAGACGAATCCGTTGAGGTGGATGACATTAAGCTCATCATGAGTGAGCTTGCCTGATCAGGAGACAGGAGTGTGGACGTCGTGAATGGAAGAATGCCATTACCAGCATCCGATGGAATCGAAGGCGCAGGAGATGGTGCGGAGGTAATGGTGGGAGTAGAACTGGTTCCACTTCCACTGGATGTTGGTATGTCTGTGTTTGTCGGTGGAGCGGAAGGAGTGCTGATGGGACCAGGAGTGCTGGGGATGGTGGTTTCACCAGCACCACTGCCAGCGGTGCTGTTATTAAAAAGCGCCTCAGAAAGCGCCTCAGGTTGTGTGTCGATGAATGCTCCCGTAGGGCCGGCGACGATGGATCCTGAGAACTGATGTGTGAGGTCTTGGAGAAGTGGTTGGGATGTATTAGTGATGTAAAGATACACGAGACCGTTAATGCCATTGGGGACTATGCACTGGTCGAAGGGGAGAGCGATAGCCATGGGTGCACCACCAAGCATCATCTGACACGTAAGATTCTGAACGAACCATTGTGTCAGAACATAACGGGGAGAGGTATTGCGGCGGACTTACGGTAGTCAAAGGAGAATTATCAATAGCAGGGGAAGAGAACGTCAATTTCGTTCCGGGACCAACCGTGCCATTGCTTGTAACAGTGAGAACAGGATTTGCTGCAAGAAAGGAAGGCATAAATATCGATAGTGCCTAACAACATTATCTACTTGCCTGGTATGCCCAGGTCACACCCGGAGATGAACGGCCCAGCCATAGCAAGAACTTGTGAAGGGCTCAAAGCCATATCAAACGCAGCCGCTATGCTGGACCCTCTATTGAGTACGTTGAGAATTGACTGATGCCGAGCTTCGATGGTCAAAATTGATGCCGCGACGCTTAGCAACTGAGGTGAGGTGATTAGAGAAGCGGCTCCAAGGTAAGCAGAAACTCCAACGTTCTCGACAAGTCGAGCAACGGCAGCCATGGTTTTCACGTTTGTGAGGGCAGAGGTGAAGTCGAATTGGCATGAAGATATGGGCGTTCCTCCCAACGATGTTATTGCCCCCTACAGCGGGGTCAGGATGGAAGATGAGGGTCGCTGAACGATGAACTAACCTCCAATGCGGTTGTGTGAGATGCCTCGTCGCCTCGGATCGTCATGAATTGCTGAACCGGGATGTCGGCGGAGTTGAATCCAGCGTTCGTGAAGTCGCTGGGTTGGAACTTGGCAAGAGCCTGTTGATAGAATGCAGTCTCAAGCTGCTCCAGAACATGTGCGAATTCTATCCGTATGATCAGGACACGCTAGTCAACTCGGCTAAGATAGCCAAAGGACTCACGAAGTGCAAGCAATGTGGATTTATCGTCACGCCTTAGAACTGGCACGGCCAGTACACTCAAAGGAATAAGAATGGAGGCAAAGAAGAAAGAACGCATATTTGAAGAAAAGGAAAGACAAATTCACGACCGGTCGTTGTGTACTAGAAAGGAGTATCCCAGATACTCCGTAGGCCAGCCTAAAGGAACCTGATGGAATGGAGCATGAGGTCAATGTTCAGGTCTCGATGCGCCTGACCTACTCACGAAGCTATAAACAACAAACGAACAAAGAGACGAGGGGAGAGGGAGGAAGACGCGAAAGACGGATGCCGCCATAAAGCTTAAGTTAGAGGATCGAGGCCGTGACTGTTCCCACGGCTACCATCACTCTCTCCTAAAAGTCAAGGAGATGATCACTGAAGCGATCAGAACATTAAACAAAGCACGATAGAATTGAAAGCCTCCATGAAAGGCATATCCAGAGCTACATCTACAAACGCCGGACCATCTCCGGACACAGATCTCCGATTTTTCGTGCTCCTACATTGACGGTTGCAGTCAAATAAGCCGCAGATCTGTATCCCAAGTAATCTTACCTAGCAGTCGCATCCCTCGTTCTATTTCATCGCGCATGACTAATGGAAACCACCCGGGTAAATATTATGGTGATGAATGAGAACTAGGCAAGTTGCACTGACTTGCGACAGCCTTGACAACCCCAGCCTCCCCTGAGGAAGATAGCCTTTTAGGACGCGTCTCCGATCCCAACTGACCGGAATAAGCCTACCATACGCAGAATTTGCATAAAGGAACGGCCTCCCCATGCCTACCCCTTTTGCGCCGAGACACAGAGCTACGATCAATATCCGATTAGGCAATGGTCAAAACCCACATATGGGGATGGTGCTTGTCACTACCTTTCAAGACATCAGAGCCTCGACGCACCCCCCCATCGATAAAAATATCCATCTTCTCGAACATATCAGGTCTTTCTTGCCGAAGCTCCCATAGAATATCGATGCTCGCAGGTGCACTTACGGTGTCGCAATGAGTGCAACATCCAGTTTCTGAGCCAGGCAAACACTCAACTATGCCAATTGTCGCCCCTGGAAACCTTTGTTACTGGCCACCCGTGTCGCTAACACATGTATATGTCACTTGCCCCATGATTTGAGAGTATAACCCCTTGCGCGCCATGTTCGTATGCAAGCACCACGTCTTCAACACATTGAACGCCCTTGACAATAATTGGCAGCTTTGTAAGAGTCTTCGGAAGGCGAAATGATCTTAGGCCATGGTATTCGAGCAAAAATTAGGATTCACCTTGAGCCACGACATCACCTCCCATCCCAGATTCTCGTCGAAGAATGACCCCAAACCCCGTGCGACACCCAGTTCTGCATCGTTCTTTAGTAGAAGCTAGTCAGGCCTCCCTCCCTTCTACAATGAAGCCCGACACTAACTGAAACTGCAGCCATGGTGCGCATGTCACTTTCTCGCTTCCCCAATGCGGGGGTATCGGCCGTGAGTATGATTCCCCGAAAGCCCAGCCGTTCTACTTTTCGAACCATCTCTGCTGAGTTTTCATGATTGGGATGAATGTATAACTACCGACGGGACGTCCAGATGCAGAATTTTGAGATGTAGGAACGGTCGACCCTTACCTGAAAGAATAAAGTTTGGTCGGGGCTTTTGACTGCTGCAATTTCTTCGACAGTGCAAGTTGAATTATTGGATACCTTGAGTTTCTTCAGTGACAAGGACGTACACTCAGATTCGGAGGAAGCGCGGGGACGTACACATTGCACAATGCCCGACACAGCCGCACCCCTAGTAATGGGGACTTCACCGTCCGGGCTCCCCAAACCCGCAAGCGCCGCGGGACATACGAATACTGGAAGCGACGTTGGTATACCCAAAAATGTTGTCGAAGTGTCGACGTCACGCGTCTTTCGCAGCCTGGAGAAGACTCGCTCAGTCTAATAGACTATCGAAGGGCTTTAGCGTGACGAACGCTCTGGGACGGAACCAATAGCGACTGTAGGAGCTCAGATTGTTGCGATGACTTGAATCATCCTCAGCCGCACCGGAATAGTACGCCCACGCAGTTTTTGTTAAGACTGTCTCCGCGACATTCTATGACAGCAGTGAGAACAGGGATAATAATTAATCGACAATTGACTCCACGCCTTACCTCAAAGTCATCTAGATTGATCATCTGGTGGATCGGACGTTTATTCTTGTGCGCGAGCACAATCCGCTGCCCTTCACCCGATTTTATGACAGCATCTTGAGGGACTGTGGGTGCATCGATGTCCCCAAGGCATTGTTCAGGGGTGAGCATAGTAGTAAGGAATCTTTGAGAATGGTGTGCATCAAATATGGCTCTGTTAAATTGACGATTACTAGGAGACCAATGTAGGGGACAGCCGAACCCTGACGTTACATCCTTTGCGGCATTGGAAAGGATAATTGCAGGCCCTCCCGGATGGACGGGGAGGAAGCCCGTCAAGCTTAGAAATGTGAGATCATTTGTCAGAGTAATTCAAGGCTAACTTACTCGTACACCTAGGACTCGCACGAGGAACCATCAAGATTATCCCCCATGAATCAAAGTAACACCCACCTTCCCATGAATGATGACCCACAGGCTGCGCTCAGTTGAGTGTCTCTTCACTTCATCATAGGTATACATACGAGATGTGTTCGAAGGCGAGGCCGGGGCATCCGAATTTACAGCATGTTTCCAATTTTGAGGCGCGTAGATTAAGTAAGAAATCCCGACTAGGCCAGTAGCGCCGAGAATATACTTCCCCAAGTCATACGTAGCGCGATTGTACGTGACTTGAGGACGTGCTTCAGACCGAAAACCGCTCTTATGATACAGAAAGACCTTCTTTCGTATAGCATCTCGAGCCCAGCGCGACAGCGACCAGAGGCCAGTATAAGCTGAGACGCGCATTGCCTCCAGTACATTAATGCTGTTGGTGTCAACTAGAGTGCTCTACGAAATGTATAGGGCTTCGTGTTTACGTAATACAAGGAATCGGTGAATGGAGGCGCATGCAATGCGAAAATCCGTCAAGCACGGCGCACTCGTGCTTCATGACAAATCAGAGACTCTAGTTATTCCAAAGATGAGTCTACCTTCTATACTAATAGAGGTAGGCAGGATCCCAGCCTCTACTAAAGCGGATAATAGAGCTAGAGGCCGGCAAGCTGCCTAGGTCTACCTCGGTTATAATGTTGGGAATTGAGTTCATATTGCTAACTATACAACTGCTCCGCAAACAGTCATAGGAAAAAGGCATGCGCGTAACAAATGGGTTATCTTGAATTCCCGCTCTCTCGATGTTCTTCATAGGATCGGATTATAGTCTATGTGATATACCAGCAGATGTGTGCTGGACTGATACTGAGACTCTGGTTTAGTGCATACCATCGATACCAGTGCATCGGATGCCAAATTTAATTCACACAGAAGCGAAGCACATATGGTAGGTTTGTGTACGAGAGGCCAGGATATGATTGAATGGTTTGGGATGTTGAAATCCATGCATGTGGGGGTAACTGTACAATGCTAGCAAAATGAAAACAAACAACATTGATAAGTTTTTTTTTTTTGCGTTCTTGCCAACCTTGGTGAAGTATAACAGAGGCGATGATGAATAAGATTAAGCAGGTGGTAGAGTGGAGCGGGCGAGCGGGTCGCACGGAGCAGATGTTATCAGGGAGTGCGCTGTTGAAGCACCATGGAGACAGATCAGGCATAAGTAGAACGGGCCCACTTGGCCGCCTCAACGAGGTTGGTCAAAGATGCTACAGAAGTAAACGCGTCAGCCAAGAGTGCCTTCACGAAAGATCACCAACCAACTTACCCTCAGTCTCCTTCCATCCACGAGTTTTGAGACCACAGTCAGGGTTAATGACAAGGAGGTCGCTCGGGAGCGCCTCCAACATATCCCGAATTCGGTCCTTGATCTCTTGAGTCGAAGGAACACGGGGCGAATGAATGTCATACACTCCGGGCCCAATCTCGTTCTTGTACCCGTACTGCTTGAACGCGCTGAGGAGCTTCATGTCGCTCTTGGAAGCCTCAATGGAGATGACGTCTGCATCCAGACGTTGGATGGATGGGAAGATATCGTTGAAGTCTGAGTAGCAGAAGTGTGAGTGTGTTTGCGTCTCGTCCCTCACACCAGCAGTCGCGAGACGGAAGGAGTCCACGGCCCAGGTGAGGTAGGCATCCCAATCTGCTCGACGGAGAGGCAGACCCTCACGGATCGCGGGCTCGTCAACTTGAATGGCGTGTATACCAGCGGCCTCGAGGTCAATGACTTCGTCACGGAGAGAGAGTGCGAGTTGCTTAGATTGAATCTCACGCGAGACATCAATACGGGGAATGACCAGTTGAGGATGGTGACAGGTCCAGTAAGCATACCCTTCACAGGATTCTTGGTAATGCTCTGAGCGTACTTGCTCCACCTGACAGTGATAGGGCTGGGGCGGCTGACATCGGAGATGATAATTGGTGGGCGAACGTAACTGATTGCAAGGCAAAACGGTTAGATGCATTCTGTATGGGGAAGGAATGCAATATACCGGGAACCGTAGCTCTGAACCCAAGCGTGCTCAGTGAAGACAAACCCGTTAAGACGTTCTCCGAAATATTGGACCATGTCGTTTCGCTCAGGCTCGCCGTGCACAAGGAGGTCAAGTCCAATCTTCTCCTGGAATCGGACGACAATCTCAATCTCCTTAGCGATAAATTCGTCATACTCCTTTTCGGGGATCTCTCCCTTGGTGAACTTGGCACGGGCTTGACGAATCTCCTTTGTCTGGGGGAACGATCCAATGGTGGTGGTCGGGAAGTTGGGCAAGCTTAGATGTCCCTTCTGAGCCTCTCGGCGCACAGGGAAGGGGCTTTTACGCTCCAAATCCTTGGAAGTGATAGCAGCAACACGCTTCCGGACTGCGTCATCCGAAGTAGACTCGAATTCACGTCGCTTGGCGATCGAAACGCGATTCGCCTCGAGGGCTGAGCTAATTCTTGGATCTTGGGATCCTGACAATGCCGCGGCGATAGTCGCAACCTCATGACTCTTTTCGGTGGCGAAAGAGAAGAAGTCCTTGACCTCGGGTTTCAATTTCTTCTCGGCTTCGAGAGAGATGGGAGTGTGGAGAAGGGAAGACGAAGTGGCGACGATGACACGGTCCGCTCCGAGAGCATCAAGAGCCTTTTGAGCAAGGGCGACCGAGGCACCAAAGTCATTCTTCCAGATATTACGACCAGAGACGAGACCGAGGGAAAGGGAGATGCTCGTACCCTTAACCGCATCGATGACGGAGTTGAGCTGCTGAGGTTCGCGGTCGAGGTCAATATGGAGTGCGTGGATGGGAAGCTTAGCAATGAAGCTAATGTTATCCTCAAGACGGCCAAAGTAGGTGGTGAGGACTATCTTAGGCGAAACCTTGGCCAGCTCCGTATACGTGGAAATATACTCTTCCGCGTATTGCTTCGCTAGCTCGAGCACAAGCACCGGTTCGTCAATTTGGACATATTCAACGCCATTTTCTTTGAGCTGTGAGACGAGTTCTTTGTACACTGGGATCAACTTGGGGAGGATATCGATGGGTTTGAAGTCGGGTGAAGCATCGCGAGCCTTCTTTCCAAGCAAGATGAATGAAAGAGGTCCGAGTACAACCGGACGTGTTGTGATGCCAAGAGCCTTAGCTTCCTTGTACTCCTCTAAGGCCTTGTTGTAGTTCAATTTTGGTTCGACGGACTGCGAGAATTCAGGCACAACAAAGTGATAGTTGGAATCAAACCTTGCCAAATTATGAGCATAAAACGCCGAACATCGCGATGAATAACGTACCATTTTTTCATCTCAGAAGCGGGAACGTCCACACCGTCGGCTTGACGACCACGACCAATGGCGAAGTAGATATCCAGAAGCGTCAGGTGCTGACCAAGATAACGGTGAGGGATAATGTTTAACTCGGCAGAGTGGTCAAGAACGTGGTCATAGAGCGAGAAGTCACCGCTGACGAAGGATCGGACTTAACTTGCGAGATGGAGTGTAACGATGGACAGACCTTGGGATAAAATCTACGCCTTGAGCCTTAACAGACTCCCAGCTCGCCTTCCTAGTGGCTGCTGCAGCCTTCTGGAGCTCCTCCGCAGAGAGTTTTCCGGCCCAGTAGGCCTCAACGGCTTTTTTGACTTCACGGTTTCCACCTGAACACGCCCCCGATCGATCAATAACCTGACTTTCGATCGCTTTTAACTTGAGGCCTCACCGATGCGGGGAAACCCTAGAATGCTAGACTTGACCATGGTGAACAGCAATGAGATATGGCAGAGTGATGAAGGAGAAGGATGGATGAAGAGAAATGGCGAGCGGAACAAACCGATCTTTTATCTATTTTCGATCGATTATCTTTTTTTTGGGGGGAACAATCGCACCATCGCGAAATAACACGTCAAATTGCCCCATCTCCGGATAAACTGTAATACAAACGGAGATAGGCGGGAAGCTGGTAAACACGCGAACGACGCGTTGTACAAGGTCATGAGCCCAGTGCATGCATGGGAACAAGAAAGTGGCCTAGGCTTAGGCTAGGACCCTGGGGGCCCTGGGCCCTGGACGTCATTCTAGTTCTACTTGCTAATGTAAGGTCGGTGGTTGGCAGCCTTAAGGTCATCGGATGATCGGGTTTGGTTTGGCCTTCGAATCTTCCAGTAGCTGGTTCTAGCTGGTGTTAGTGCACGTATCTGAGGAAGACTTGCTGTAGTAGCTATGTAGTATATGCATGATTCGTGACACCAACATGTGCAGGGAAGGGGTGCCCAACCCACTTTCTTACAACCCAGGGCCTCGAACACGATGGTTTCTCTGGCCATCGAGATGACTCGCCTTGCATGCATCCTGGTAGATCAGGTGTGAATCCCAAGGGATCAGAACAGCGAGTGTTGATCAAGTAATTTCCAGGCTACTGTCACATTAAATCCCTTCTGGGGTATTCGATCTTAGCTAACGTCATAAGAATCATTATCCTGGATTGCAAGTGCGAAAGGTTTATGGTACTAGCATTGTAATCCATGGATCGGGGATTCGAGGACGTATATAGCTGATAACGGAAGCAAAAATAGAGTTTCGCTCTTCGTCCTCTCGACTTCCATCCCAAAAGCTTTGCCAGGCTCGTGCGATTCATATACTATGCGCGAGGTCCTCTCTCTTGTAAGTTAGCCAGTGTACTCTATCTCCGTTATCTTGTCTCTAACGCGTCCCTTCGCGTTCAAACCAGCACGTAGGCCGTGAACGCCACCCATCCATCTGAAACACGCTGACCCGCGTATCACCCAATTTTGCACAGATCGGCCAAGCCGGAGTTCAGCTTGGGAATTCTTGCTGTACGTTACGCGTTTCAATCGGCGATTCTCTTTGAACTTATCGGTACCCGAATTTACGCCAATACGCGGTGTGACGCGTTTATCCGCAGGGGAACTCTATACCGCTGAACATGGCTTGAGTGTATGAGCTACCCTGTGGTTCGTGAGAATTGTAAACTGACTATCCTGGAGCCCGACGGCCGTCTCGTCGAAGGTTCGCCTTCTGCCAACGACAATGGCTTCTCCACTTTCTTCTCCGAGACAGGCGCTGGAAAACACGTCCCACGTTCTCTTTACATCGATCTTGAGCCTAGTGTAATTGATACTGTTAGGACTGGAAAGTATCGTACCTTGTTCCATCCGGAGACACTTATTTCTGGCCGTGAGGATGCGGCTAATAATTGTGAGGCCCCAACTTGTTGCACCGTTCAAGCTGACTTCTATCAGATGCTCGTGGTCATTACACCATTGGAAAGGAACTGATGGATCCTATCATGGATAAAATTTCACGCCTTGCTGAAAATGCCCCTGGTTTACAGGGGTTCTTTATTTTTCACTCTTTCGGTGGCGGAACGGGAAGCGGATTGGTGAGCGTCACTTCACCGCTCTCGGCCCAGGACTAAAGGCGATACCTCCGGGTTCCCAGGGAGCACTGCTACTGGAGCGCCTGTCCCATGAATATGGAAAGAAGGCCCGACTTGAGTTTGCTGTCTACCCTGCACCCAAGACGTCCAATTCCGTCGTTGAGCCCTACAACACCGTCCTGACTACGCATACTACGCTTGAAAATGTCGACTGCTCGTTTATGGTAAGTTTCCCCGCTTTGTTTCAGCCCATCAAAGCACCAATGCGGCTCTCATAGGTGGATAACGAAGCCATCTATGACATTTGCAAGAAACGTCTCGGGATCGCTTCTCCAAGCTTCACGAACCTTAACCGCATCATCGCTCAAGTTGTCTCTAGCGTCACAGCTTCTCTTCGGTTTGACGGCAGCCTCAATGTTGACCTCAACGAGTTCCAGACCAATCTTGTGCCGTGCGTTTGTCTATCGTGCCCCTCAGTCTGCCAGGGACTCTAACAGACCCCCTAGATTCCCTCGCATTCATTTCCCTCTTGCTACATACGCACCTATTATTTCTGCAGAAAAGGCCACACACGAGCAAAACTCAGTGCTAGAGATGACGCTTTCGTGCTTTGAGTATGGCAATCAGATGGTACCGCGCTATTCAAACTTTTCTGTTCCCAGTGTATGACTCACGAGCAACATAGGTTAAGTGCGACCCCCGTGGGGGAAAATACAGTAAGATTGACATTGTGATGAGTGGTTAGGGTCGTCTAATAGCTTGTGCGCTCTAGTGTCCTGCTGTCTTTTATACCGTGGCGATGTGACTCCTAAAGAAGTCAACGAGACCGTTAAAGTCGTCAAGAGTAAACGCACTGTCCAATTTGTTGATTGGTGAGTCCCTTCGCCATCCATCCTTTGCCCCGATTTACGGTATATGTCTGGTTTGGGGTAGGTGTCCAACTGGATTCAAGCTTGGGATTTGCAACGAACCCCCCGCTCTTATCCCCGAAGGCGATCTTGCCCGAACATCCCGCAGCCTCTGCATGCTTTCTAAGTCCGTTTTGCTATATTTTAATGTACAAGAGCCGCCCCTAACTATGACCAAGTACTACCGCTATTGTCGAGGCATGGCAAGGGATTGACCGCAAATTTGATCTCTTGTACTCAAAACGCGCCTTCGTGCATTGGTACGTGGGTGAAGGTATGGAAGAGGTAAGTGGACGTTAATACCCAAAACGACGAGCTTATGCCAGCTTTGAAGGGCGAGTTCTCTGAGGCCCGCGAGGATCTCGCCTCACTGGAAAAGGACTATGAAGAAGTTGGCGCGGACGCGGCGGACGACCAGCCTTCAGAGTATTGAGCGAGTATGACCCATTCTTTAGCCCCTCATCTTTTTGCCCCTTCGTTTTCGCGTTCGTCCACAGCCCCTAGAGACATATGTTTCGCTCTTCTAATCATGGACTCAACTCAGCTCACACTATTCCCCTGTAAATTTACAATTCATCATCAGACACCAACTGCAAAGAATCATTGTAGCTAATATCCCCTGACTGTGCAGCTTAGAGTCAGAAGCGCAACATCTGAATCGTCGGCAACGCTATTCCCACTTAAGTCCGTTCCTTAGTCCCGTCGATCCAGTTTTGTCTTAGTAGCTTTCATCACTTGCTGCACTATCGCGATGCGTGAAGTTATCTCCCTCCACGTCGGACAAGCCGGCGTTCAAATCGGAAACGCGTGTTGTAAGTCCTTTTGTTTCTGCCAAAAACGCGTCCGTCGCGCTGGGAAGCGGAAACCTTTTATTTCATGACGCATAAATCGCGCAACGACATTGACCGCTGCCCGGCTCTTTTGGCATATAGGGGAGCTTTACACCATCGAACACGGTCTGAATGTATGTGGCTATCACAGTGTTATTCTGTGGCGTGTCCTTTTGTTGAAGCCGGGCTGACCCATCGTGCTTTCCCGCCTTGTATGCGCCACGCATCGTGGTTGATCGCCTTGTAGCCCGATGGACGCCTGAAAGAGGACTCTCCTTCCCATTCTGATAGTGGCTTCTCCACATTCTTCTCTGAGACAGGTGCTGGGAAGCATGTTCCCAGGGCTTTGTACATCGATCTTGAGCCGAATGTCATCGATGAGGTCAGGACGGGGATCTATCGTAGTCTCTTCCATCCGGAGACCCTGGTCAATGGAAAAGAGGATGCTGCGAATAACTGTGCGTTATCTGCCGCTGGAGAGACGATATTTTCAAAAAATGGGACATTGACACTTCCGTGATCAATCAGACGCTCGTGGTCACTACACTGTCGGAAAGGAACTGATTGATAGTGTTATGGACAAGGCTCGAAAGCTTGCAGACAATTGCAACGGCCTTCAGGGCTTCTTCACCTTTCACTCGTTTGGAGGTGGAACTGGTTCGGGATTCGTGAGTTGGCCATGTCCTTGTAGCAATACGATGCGGGGGTTTTTATCGTTCTGCATTGTAGGGTGCCCTGATCATGGAACGTCTCTCGACTGACTACGGCAAGAAATCCAAGCTTGAGTTTGCGGTTTATCCCGCTCCAAAGATGTCTAGCTCAGTAGTTGAGCCATACAACAGCATTCTAACCACCCATACCACGCTGGAACACTCCGATTGCTCATTTATGGTATGATTATTATTATATGTTTCTAGGTGTTTTTATATTTTTATGTCTCCCAAAGGTTGACAACGAGGCTATTTATGACATTTGCAAGAAGAATTTGGGCATATCTTCCCCGGGCTTCACAAATTTGAATCGAATAATTGCTCAAGTCGTCTCCAGCATCACCGCCTCCCTTCGTTTCGATGGAAGTCTTAATGTAGATCTAAACGAATTCCAAACTAACCTTGTGCCGTGAGCATCATTATACTCCACATCAGCCCTGGTGTCGCTCATCGGTAATGTGCCTTCTCAGATTCCCCCGTATCCACTTCCCTCTCGCAACTTACGCACCCATCATTTCCGCCGATAAGGCCTTCCATGAGCAGAACTCTGTAGCCGAGATGACTTTCTCTTGCTTCGAGTCGGGCAACCAAATGGTGTGTATTATTGTTTAACTCAGTAATGTCCCTTTTTTTACTCTATCTTAGGTTAAATGCGACACCAGGGATGGCAAATACATGGCCTGCTGTCTCTTGTTTCGTGGTGATGTGGTTCCCAAGGAAGTCCAGGGCGCAGTCAGTACTATCAAGACTAAGCGTTCTATCCAGTTCGTCGACTGGTGTCCTACTGGGTGAGTAGAGACGCTTAGCACACCGCCCCAAACTGACAGGTTATTTCGCCCAGCTTCAAGCTTGGTATCTGCAATGAGCCTCCTGCTTTCGTTCCCGGTGGCGATGTTGCAAAGGTTTCTCGTAGCCTTTGCATGCTGTCCAAGTGAGTAACTTTGTGCCAGAAACACTATCCAACTTCTCATTTCCTGGTGCAGTACTACTGCTATTGCATCTGCCTGGAGCCGTTTGGACCACAAGTTTGATCTTCTATACTCAAAGCGTGCTTTCGTGCACTGGTATGTCGGAGAAGGTATGGAGGAGGGCGAGTTTTCTGAAGCTCGTGAAGATCTCGCCGCTCTGGAGAAGGATTATGAGGAGGCAAGCTTATGTCACCCTGTCAATCCCCAGCCATTACTGACTTTGCACCTGCATTCAGGTCGGTCTCGACTCAGCTGACGCCGAGGAAGAGGTTGCTGAGTATTAGACTGCATCATGACAATTTTTTTTCAATACTCGCCTTGTTTTATTTTACTCCCGCAATATCTTGCTCCCCTCGCATCTACTATCATCTTGAATATATGATCTTTTTACCCTTACTAGGTAGTATTGGATTCGACGGCCGTTTCACATTTCGGAAATGCTGTATCTCGTACTGTATTCAGCAATGACATAGTTCCGTAGCAGCACGCTAATTGATGTAGTGAGCATGAGCTTGCTGGAGATTCAATGTACTCTTTTACTGGAGTTGTGTGTGGCAACGGTCGATGTCCAACGGGCTAGACAGGGGAAGCTGGCGCTGCAATCCGCAGCGACGTCTGTACCTCATAGCTGGTCAGGCAAGCCTTGGAAGTAATCCAAATTTCTTGACAGTCACATCTTGAATTCTCGTTCTCACCTTCCTCCTGATCACACCTGCTCCTCTGGTTTCATCCGATTTGTGGTCCTCGAGGGCATGGACAAGAAACACCATCATGCAAAGTACAGCCCCACTATGCCGGAACACAAAGCTTGTCCGTATCTACCACTTTATTTTTTGGACAAGCCCAGGTCACAACTTGCAGAGCGGAAAACTGCGCTTAAAAAATCCATTATTTCATGCGATTCGGGAAAGGAACAGATAAGTGAAATTGATTCTTTTTAAAGATCCAATGACGGAAAGCGAGGTGGGTAACAGGATGTTGAGAATGTTTAAAAAAAAGTGATATGCAAACTGAAGCATCAAAGATCGTGAAAAAACCATTAGCAGAAACGGAACATCTAGTATTCTGCCTCAACCTCCTCAACATCGGCAGAGTCGACGCCAACCTAAGAGTGATACAATCAGTAATTGTTACCTTAGATCTGTAAGAACGCCTTACCTCCTCATAGTCCTTCTCGAGGGCAGCAAGATCCTCACGAGCCTCGGAGAACTCGCCTTCTTCCATGCCTTCACCAACGTACCAGTGAACGAAGGCACGCTTCGAGTACAAAAGATCGAACTTGTGATCCAATCGGCTCCAGGCAGACGCAATCGCGGTGGTACTGCAATGAACAATTGAGGTTGATTCTCACGGCCGGAATGGGATCACTCACTTGGACAACATGCAAAGGCTGCGAGAGACCTTGGCAAGATCACCACCTGGAACGAGGGCAGGAGCCTCATTGCAGATACCAAGCTTGAAACTGAAAAATGATGGTTCAGAAGGGGAGCATGCACGCCCTTTAAATCAAGCAAAGCCATACCCAGTTGGGCACCAGTCGACGAACTGAATGGTACGCTTCGTCTTGATGGTGGTCACTGCAGCGGTTGCCTCCTTAGGAGCAACATCGCCACGGTATAAAAGACAGCAAGCCATGTATTTGCCGTCGCGGGGATCACATTTCACCTACATGAGAAGATGGCGTTGTTTAACAGACCAATTGAAACGAAAAAATGTGGCGTACCATCTGATTACCAGCCTCGAAACACGAGTAGGTCATTTCGGCAACTGAGTTCTGCTCGTGGAATGCCTTCTCGGCTGAGATGATTGGAGCATAGGTAGCGAGAGGGAAATGAATACGAGGGAAGCTGGCAGGGCAGGTATAAGTGAAAGGTAATGCATGGTGACACGAAATTCAACTTACGGAACAAGGTTAGTCTGGAACTCGTTGAGATCGACATTAAGGCTTCCATCGAAACGGAGGGATGCGGTGACGCTTGAGACAACCTGGGCGATTATTCGGTTCAAGTTGGTGAAGCTGGGTGAGGTGACACCAAGATTCCTTTTGCAAATTTCGTAGATGGCTTCGTTGTCGACCTGATGGCGACGAATCACGACCGCGACGAGAAAACGTACGCAAGGATGCTTACCATGAATGAGCAATCGGAGTGCTCGAGGGTTGTGTGGGTTGTAAGGATGCTATTGTATGGCTCGACGACGGAGCTTGACATTTTAGGAGCGGGGTACACGGAGAATTCAAGTTTACATTTCTTGCCATAGTCTGTCGACAAACGTTCGAGAAGCAATGCACCCTGTATTATTAAACATCAAAGAACTGCAACGTAAATTTTAGTATCTCTTGACTTACGAAGCCGGAACCAGTGCCACCACCAAAGGAGTGGAAAGTAAAGAAGCCTTGCAAGCCACTGCAGTTATCTGCCAGCCTGCGGATCTTATCCATGACGGTGTCGATTAACTCCTTGCCAACGGTGTAGTGCCCACGCGCATCTAAAAAAAAGTTATTGCACAACGCAAAAAATCATCAGTGATCAGGTCTTGGGGGGCCGAGATCGACACGAAAGCCCAACGCACAGTTGTTAGCAGCATCTTCTTTTCCATTCACAAGTGTCTCAGGATGGAAGAGGCTGCGATAAGGACCAGTTCGGACCTCATCGATGACATTGGGTTCAAGATCAATGTAAAGTGATCTTGGGACATGCTTCCCAGCACCAGTCTCTGAGAAAAAGGTACTGAAGCCCTGATCAGAGTGGGAGGGCGAGTCTTCCTTCAGACGTCCATCAGGCTGTAGTAATCCACGCAGTAGAACGAGAAAATGCGACCATGACGCGACACGAAAACCAGAAAGAAAAAATTCAGTTTCATCAATCCAACATTCGGACGCTTTAACATCGGAGTGAAACAAACCAGCACGTACATTAAGGCCATGTTCGATAGTGTAAAGCTCCCCTACATGAAAGAATCAATAACGTCAGCTCTATGTCGAACTGAAACGCGAATATCGGCGCGCTCGTCGTGCAAAAACGGAAAACACGGCGACTTGTGACCAGAAACGGACGTACAGCAAGCGTTACCAATCTGAACACCTGCCTGGCCGACGTGGAGAGAGATGACTTCGCGCATTGTAGAGTATGAGGATTGGTGCAGGAAATATCTTAGAAAAAGGAAAGGTGGACCGACGCGGGGTTTCGGACGGATTTATCGGAGAAATTTATCTCCGACTTTCAGGGTCTAAACTCCGCTTTCGGAATGGTCCGGCACCAATGTGTGTGCTGTTCTCGAAAGCATATGGATTCTGTCCATGTTCGAGATTGACGGCTACATTGCGAATTGCAGCTCTCGAATTCATCTACACATAACAGTCGGGCAGCCACTCTCCAATAATACACAATGGGTACATCACTCAGAGATCCAGAAATCGAGCATCACATATATATGGTATATCCCGAAATACGTATGACAATGGCACAAGAGTGCGGTATGATGTTGCCTCAAACATTAAATGGAACAACCTCCGGGGAGTCTTTGCACCTCAAAAGCACTATTCCTCGAGTGGCTTTCCCAGATACGCCATATAATCCGCTTGAACAGACAGCCCCGTTCGGTTGCCAAACTTGTGTTGTGTTCCCATTCTCATCAGGTTGCACAGAGCCAGTGCTGGGAGGTCCACATTCAGCATGAAGATGATGTCAAAGCGGCAAGGAAATACCCACCTTCCCGCGAAGTATATGCTCCCATCGCTTTCTCGGACAAAATTTTGCGTCAATTGACTTCTATCTGCCAACATACTGCAGGGCCTTTGTTCAATTTTAAGTTTCCGCGCTGTAGTGGAACGCCACGAAAGGCACTTGTGTGTACTTGTGATAACAAGGTGTCCTAAGCCAAAAAGATCAGTTGCTGCTCAAGGGACATGGTGATAACAAGATCATTGTCCATCAAACCTACCTCCCGTAGCTTTCCTACCCTGGCCATTAAATCCGCCCCAGTTTGGTCGGCACGAATGGAATTCAGCAGCCATACCATTCCCAGCTCCAAAGCGCAGCACTGGAGAATTCCCAGTAAACCCGAAGTTCAGGACACGACCCGTTGCTTTTGATGATGTTGGGTTATCAATGCACTAGGCATGGGACGCGCACATACCCGTTCTTAAGATCCCACTGGATACTGTAGTGCATAAAGTCGATGGGACAACCACAAGGTCAGCAGCCACGCATGCCAGGTAGGCGATTAGGACAGAAAACGCTGCATGAAGCATCATGCGGGTGCGTCTCGAATGGAGAAAAAAAATGCGAAAAGAGGGTGATGTATATATAAGGTCAAATCATTTCTTGTGGAACAAAACTGCTTTATCGGAGTGTGGAAGAAAATTGAATTGAAAGAGTCGAGTTTCGGCGCCGGCACACTCTAAACAGTTAAACCCTGACCACAGTTTCCGCGGCGACCAGTACTGTACGTGCCCAGCATCTGCAGACTATCACTGCGTTTTGAGGTCCAGTTCCTTGTATCATCTCTCGCCATAGAAATGACGAACATATTAGTTTTAAAAATTGCAGTCGAGGCCGACAAAGTGCTCAGCGTTGGAGCCATTATTAACACACTGAGTGATGTTGTTGTTACTCTTGTTACCCCGCGGTCGCATGACGATGCAACAGTCCACTAGTGTTATCTACATCGGCGGTAGAATGGCCGAAATTTGGCTATGTGAGACGTAATGATGCCATATATACACAAGCAGATGAAAAAGATCGACGTTTGTCAATCCTGTTAATTACTCGAAGGTACTAGGGGCGGGGGACCTGGAAGTGGCCGCGCTGCGTTGACGCTGTTGACGTGTCTACCAAGTACTTCTGGCCGAGCATAAGGATGCCGGACACCTTCATGACCAAGCTGCTCACGCAGTGACGTGATTTGGGATTCAATGATATCTTCGAATGCGCACCCTTTCGCTTGATCTCCGGCAATGAACGTCAGGGTTGATACACTACATCAGGGCTTCAGCACAGTTCAACAACCTTTGTCGCGCAAAAAAGTCACTCACAATGTTTCTTTGATGTAAGCAAAGGAGAAATTAGCGGTGAGTCCAGCAACTTTCTCTATCAATGTCTTTGGGTAGTTGATGGACTTGCTGGTGCGTAGCTTCCTCTGCCAGTATTTGCAGTATAAAATCCGCTCGCTCAGGCTTGGACTGTCAAATTTACTGTAAAGGGATCGTCAAGGTGAGCAAGATATCTTGAGCAGCCGCTGCTCACTACTTGCGATCGAAACGACTAGGGCGATTTGACAAGCCTGGATCAAGCTAAGTCGAGGCGAATGTCAGACGACCCTAGGAGCAAGGTAAGGCGCTTAGAGTCTTGCCTTGTCAAAATGATTGGTTGTTCCAAGGACAAGAATGCCATCGTTTGATTCCAGTCCGTCGAGCTCATTCAGGAAAAACGAGCGGTTCTCATCAGTAATCAAACTATCGAGATCCTCGAGAACAAGAATACAAGGAGAAGTCTGCCTTGCTTTTTTGAAGACTGCCCGGATGGATCCCTCATCGCCCATCCAACCTGCTTCGGCGATCAGCGAAGGAAGCGAGACCGAATGCACGCAAAAACCTAACTCACTGTGAAAGGACTTCACGTAGAGGCATGGATTCGCGGATTCCTTCATGATTGCCTTGAGAGTCATTGTCTTGCCGTTTCCGCTGAGAATATCTGCATTGGAAATGATGTGTCCAGTAAATTTTTGGGACTCACGGAGGCCCCCAAAAGATGATACCACGCTTCCACGGAATGGCCAGATCCTTATATATCTTCTCAGATTTGAAAAATCCAGTCACATCTTTGTGAATCGTTTCCTTGAACTCTTCGTCTAGGATTATGTCTGTCCAATCAGCCTTTTGAACTTCTAGCCACAGATCGTGGTCCTTGTCCCATACTCTTGGGAGAAAATTCAGACAAGATATGGCGCAACAGCGTCTCAGGCCGAACTTACCCTTGGTTGAAAACAAAGATTTCTTCCCTTAATTCCGTCGCATAAGCAGAAGCAGCAGTAATAAGTGCATTGATCGGGGAAACATCAGGTCCTTTCCGTAAGACAGCATGCACGCGCGTCGGCTGGAAGCCGTTATTCAGCCATTCAGCAATGACAACCAAAAATATTTCACTCTTCCAATCCAGTCGGTATGTTCCAAATTGAATGTCCTGGACTAATTGGCCAGGCCCAGCCCCCCGACGAGGCGGGGGTTCATAAATTACATGGGAAAGAGGCCCATCAGTTCCGTGCAATGTCAAACGCGCCTCTGGGAATGTGAAGAGATTTAGAGCGCGGTCCATAGTGACTACAAGCGCATGATCTGAATATTTATGCTTCAGGCATCGATGCTACGGTATGTATTGATTCAGCGCAGCAAATACTACAATTGTAAAGAACCCACATTACTATCTCTGGGTTGGACTGGTTTGCTGACCCTGAAGGAATTAATGGCACGAGAGTCATTTAGTACTTGAACAACAAATAACATGAGACCACCCACAATGCCCAATCCATTGTCGGTAAAGAGAGGCATCCGAAGGCGATCCCCGTCCATAATCAACGTGTTCCCAATCTTTCAGAGTCATGCTGCGGGGTCGGTTGTGTGATAAATTTAGGCAAGCGCTAGGAACTAAATTGGAGCTTCTTTTTGCATCCGTTTGAAAATAATTTCCTTGGACTGCATAAGTAGAGCTGCAACATGGCACGCACATCAACGGTCCTCACCATCGTGGGCGCCTCGGCTATTGCATCTTTTGCAATTTATGCCTTCTACTTTGATTACAAGCGTCGGAACGATGTCGCGTTCCGGAAGGAACTGAGTGAGTTTCATAGCATTGGGCATGGAATGTCAGCGACCCACATCTGGTTATCTGCGCTTGTAGGAAGACAGCATAAAAAGTCGGCTAAGCTTGGCGCTTCCAGTTCGAAAGAAGCCACAACAACACCATATGATCTCAAAACAGCCTTAGAAGAAATTCGTGCTGAGCCCCTACCGAGCACTATTGAAGAACGGGAGAAATACTTCTTAGAACAGCTAGCTGTGGGAGAGGGTGTTCTTTCACAGGGTGTGTCTCCTTCATCTGTGCTTCATGATCTTGGTGTCGCATACTCATCACTCCTCCACAGGCCCCCTGTTTGAGTTGCCTGCTGCCAAAGCTTTCTATCGAGCCCTCCGGGTATATCCCAATACCGTCGAACTCATCATGATACTCCAGAAATCTCTCCCAGGGACCACATTCAACCTAGTTATGGATTTGATGAACTTCGATGTGAGTCAAGCGTCGGGAGCGAAGGATGATGGCATAGATGAGGACACGGAGCTGGGGGCTGGCAATTTGAGCAGCGCGACAGAATCTAGGAGCACATCGAGACGAGGGCCACCCTCGGAAACTTCCTCCCAGGATGGGACAAGCTAACAGATCCTGGTCCCTCTGCGCCCTGAAGATCTATTGATGTTGTAACGAGGGGTTCGATGGACATGCTCCTTGCCAAACGCTCCCCCCTCCGTGTATGTTACGTCTTCGTCCGCTCCCACGTATCCAATATGTGTACTGCAATATTTATCTGACTAGTTTCTTGCGTACCTATCTACTATGTAGGTGAAATCCCGAGTAGAAGGTACGTTTCAGATGTCAGGATCCCCTTCCTCTCTCATTTGGCATCCGGGTCAGAATACTATGATCATTGGCCTTCGTCTGAATACAATGTGAAGATTGAGCAAAAGCCCTTGAAGAACGCGGAGCCATCGAAGCCTGGAGAACCCGTCACAAAGCGATTGACTGTTGTCGCGACAAAGGACTTCGCTCCCGGAGATGTCATTTATACGGAACAACCAATGGCAACCGCTCTAGATGTTGATTTGGAAGTGAGGATATTCACTCTTGGCACATCTTCCAAGCCGTTCATCCATGGCTCTCACAGGGGAAGGGAACACATTGCTCGCATTGCTTGCGTCGTCTGGAAGAGTTCATGTCGATCAAGGTCCCAGATGACCCTCTGGGAGTTGCGTTCTGTTCAAAAGCATGCCAACTTGCAGCCACCTCAAACTATCACGACTTGCTCTTTGGTAACACTCCTTTCTCAGTCGGCAAAGATGTCGGCCCATCTTCCCCAGAGGCTAAAAAGAGGCGCGAAACTGCACAAAACGCTCTCGTGAAGTTTGTTGAGGAGTCTGGGAAACCAGCTCCATTGATCGTTGCACGCTGCATTGCTCGCTCGATCATCGAACAGATGAATAAACTCAACCCAGGCTCAGCATCCGTCACTATGGATCTCCCCGAGGCAAACAAGACTCCATGGGCGATGAGTATAGCTTTTCCGATCATTTGGAACGGCTGCGATACCTAGAAATTGTCCCAACACCAAATGAGGAGGCGAAATTGGTTCGAGATATCTTCAACGCTGCGGTCCCTGGTCTCGAAGACTTCCTGAAGGATGACCGTTACTCTGTTATAAAAGGGAAAGTGTTGTACAATGCCATTGGCATCTCCTTCGGAGGAGGCCGACCTGATAAGGCAAGTCTCTCTCAGTTCAACTTCAAACGACCATTCTGACACGAAGGCGATATAGCCAAAGACCGGAGAGCGTTTCGAGTCATGGGACCTTACACGGACGCCTCATGGGACATCACGGCAAACCGGCGCTGGATTTTACAGATTATCATCCTATGTCAGTGACCTTTTGTTTTTCATACCGAATTCTACTCATGTTCCCAAAATACCAGCTTGCGCACTCTTGTGATCCTAATGTTAGGCCTTCGTTCCCTAAAGGAACAGCAGAGTTACACCTCGTCGCCAACGTCGCGATCAAGGCGGGAGACGAACTCAACATGTGTTTTGTGAGGTCGACGCCAAGCGACAATGAGAGCAAGGAAGATAATCGCAGGAATAGAAGACAGGAGCTTGCCCGCGGTTGGAGGTTCGCTTGCGAATGTGACAAGTGCACAAGGGAGGGTGTAGAACTTCAAAAAGCGAGCACTGGCACGTCTTGAATGCCTGCTTTTGAATGGGTCCCACTCCTAGATTGCTCTATTGCCACTGATTGTTCATTTGCCCATAACTCATTAATATCTATTCGTTCCAAAATTTGATCTTATGGATCCCTGCTCACCCAAAGCATGTAATGTATCCGTTTCCTAACTAATCAATCGCATTACTTGTCTCCACAGTAATCAAAGGGTCAGGTCCCCGCGTACCTGATGGGACGCAGACGCTCCAGGGAGATCGCGGTCGCCGACGCATTGATGCACCTTCATCGTCATATGACTCTCAAACCGTGGACTCCGTCCCAGGTCCAGTGCTTGGGCGCCTTTTCAACGACAATATCATCATGAAATATCATATAATGTACGTTTTATACAGATGGCACGACAATCCAACCCTACAAAGCTACGAAATACGAAACTCGAAAAAAGAAGAAGGAAGCAGCATATGGTTCTCCCCCATCCTTCAGAACCTTTCTCGCTCCCGATGCCACCGGCGATCTGCCTCTCGCACGTCCTTGCGGAGAAGCTTTCAGGGGACCCTTCAGTGTGATCAAGGGCACGCCCCCATGCAGAGAGCCCTGGAATCAGTCCTGATATTCGAATGGGAGATGCAGAAGCAGCTTCATTCAGGGAAAGTTGAGCACTTGGTGCACGATGCTTGTTCGCGGCTTTCCCAGGCGTAGGACGAGGTGGAGGTGATTGGGGAGTGTTGCGCTGTGTCAGTTCAGTCTTGATACCAGTCCCAGACGATGGGATCCAGGTATGGATGCATTCCCGAGTGAGCTAGTACCATAATAACTGGACGCCAAACTTGACACCTTGTGTGTCAGAGTACGCATTGCAGACTGGCGATCATAGGCACCAAACGAGGTTGTCTCTGGATCTGCACTGTGTGGAGGGGAGGACAGTGCAAGACCGGCAGGTGTGACCAGTCGAGTGACGGATGTGTCTTTGATGAAGGTAGAGTGAACGGATGAATCAGAGAGTCCACGAGGTCGGAGGACACGTCTGGGATTCGGATACGCATCTCGGGTGTCATCTCCAACCTCATCGGTCTCCTCTTCAAAATCGGCTGCAGAGTGCTCGAGGATCACACTTCTCTGGCTCATTGAATCGATCACCGCATCCACGTTGCGAGGCACACGTTTTCTGCGCGAGGGACCCTTGGGAGTCGCAAGCGGGCTTCCAAAATCAGCTGTTGACTGAGCGGGACGAATTTTGTTCCCCTTGCTTGATTTACCAGGCAGGACAACCCAAGATTCGCCCGAGTCGGTGAAGCTCTGAGAAGCACCAGCAAAAATCCCAAACAGATCGTCGCGACGAGTCCGAAATCCTGGGGCCGTGGTTATGGTCGGAGTGGAAGGTAAAGTCGATATGCCACCGCCAGCGAGACTTCGTGTCGGAAATTCGGCAGTTGAAGAGACTACGCGATTCGCGCGAGAACTTGAAAACTCAACGTTGACCGTTGCAGGTGAAGAAGACACAGCTGCAGCGAGTTTCGGGGCTGTGCGCGCCGGAACGCGACGTTTCGGTGATCCACTGCTGGATGGAATAGCAACGGCATTTCTTCGGACCTGCGCATTGGGGGTCGATGCTTCTGTAGAGGCAGAGAATAATTTTGAAATTGGCGCAATCCATCCCATAGCGGCGCTCTTTTCTTGTGAGTGGTCCGTCGGAGTACCCAATCCCGCTGCAGCGGATGGATCAAGAATAATCTCATTGACGGTCGACCTCAGCTTCCCAAGCTCCGTAAACACGTCTTTTGAGAATCTTAGCATGTTCTTCAGATCCTTCCTGGTCATATCATGGTGCTCCATTTCCAGCACCCCTTTGAGGTGGCTGCGCAGGTTGCCTGCGTCATTCACGATTGATCTAATCGTTGTTCGGGAAAGATGGCCAACGTCTCCGCCGGCGATGTGTTGCCTTTTGAGTCGTGCAGTCAAAGTCTCGACGTCAGCCTGGCTAACGCGACCCAACAGAACGTTCAGTCTATCAATAAGACCAGAAAGGAGACCAGTCAGCGGCTGGGGAGTACTGGGGGCGGGGTCGGTTGGATTGAGGGACGAAGTTTCCGAATGGTCCCCTTCATTGGCAGTACTGGCGGAATACGCGCGGGGGTGATGGGGTATAAATTGAGTGTACTCATGGTCGGTTTGGACACCTCGCGAGCGGCTGAGTAATCGCAAGGAGCGCTTGCGAGGAATCCCGCAGAAAATGGAGTCCATATCTTCGGCTTGCGACCCAGAAAATCCTTCATCTGTGAGGGACGCTTGGAGTTGTCAGGGTGATCCGTGGGGTTGGCTCGTGTGTTGCAGAACCCAGCGGATCCGTCAGGAGACGCAGATCGGTGCGGTGTTAGCCTCGGTGAAACCGGTTGCGCACCGTCATCGCGCCCCTAAATCGGCAGCACAATTAGCTCCGTAATATTGGCAATGCTAACAAATTACTGACACATGGTGACCGACTTGAACGTCGAATGCCACGATGTATATGATGTGGCAAGGCAAGATTGCGAGTTCTTGGTGGACTGTTCCCCATGAACCCAAGATGGTACGGAGGGGGTGAAGAGGCAAGGGATGTCGAGCCCCAAGGCTCGCCCGCACGTCGGCTCGACGCTCGAGGTCCGAGCACAGGCGTGAGTCGATGACTGAATTGGCCAAGAGGCGAACTAGGGGAGGGAGAATGAGCTCTGAGCAGAGATTCCACTGAGATGAAGATGAGCCCAATAAATCGTCAGGTGCAACATCCACGTACCTCCACAGCCGGAGGAAGCGGTAGCTCTATATTCCTGCACTTCTTCTGTCAAAGCACGTTGTTCAGTACGCGCTTCTGCGAGAAGGTTTTGCAGCTCGATGTTGTCATGGCTGAGTGACTCGTTGGCTGACACAAGTGATTCAAGAATCTTCGTGAGTTCAACTCTGTCTGATGTATGAGCTTTCTCAAGCTTTAAATCTGGTCAGTGGCATGAAGAGTGCAGCACTTCTGCCCACTTACTGATCGATACATTGCTTCCAATTTTGCGCGTGCCTCGTGTATGAGTTGCTCAGAGATGTCCCGCGGAGGGGACCGTTGCTCACTGAGCTGGTCAAGCAACTTATACACTTCCGTCTGAAGCGAAGCTAACCCAGTCGCATACGTAATTAGGATGCGTGACCTCAACAATGAAAGGGACAATAGCACACCGCACTTGTCTGATAGTGAAGAGACTTTCGCCTCTGACGATTTTGCTCGCCCAATTTCAGCATCCCGCTCTTGCAAAATTTCGTCACGCTGTTCCTCGAGTGCCATCACCTTTTCCTCCCACCCTACAGATCTAGTTACATGCGCAGACAGGCGCGTGATAACGGCTCGCGCGTCCTGAACCTCCCTTAACAGAGTGCGGTTGGAAGATTCAGCAACTTCGAGGTTGAGAGTTGCTTGTGCGTATCGTGCGTCCGAGGATTCCTTGGCCTTGAGTGTGTTGGCGAGGCGAGAAAGGAGTCGTTCATTAGATCGTTCCAGGTTGTTGCTGCGTTCGTCAGTGTTGTATTGAATCGAGCTATGATCTGCAGCCTATTGTGCAAGGAGGTCAATACGGATTTAAAATAGCGTGTAGGAGTAATGTGTGCGTACATAGGCTTCATGCTTCTCGAGGAGTGCCTGTCCGATCTCTGCAATTGTTCAGCAAAGGAGTCGGTCGTGATGTCACATCGGGAATATTAGCTTACCAGCACACAATACGAGCTTCTCCTCTAATTGGCTGCGATCTTTACGCCATGCTCTGACGGTATCGCAGTTCCTTCCATTCGAACTCTCGGCGTGATTGCATCGACACTCTGGGTCCGTGCGCAGAAGGTCGTCTTCGACGGATGAGTTCGTCGAGGTGAAATGAGCTAGCGCTTCAGTGAGCTCATCAATTGTTGCTGTGGCCCTTTGAAGCTTGGCATTGTTATACAAATCATGAGGAGATATCGCTGCAATGGAGGAACCGCTTGTGGATAGTGAGCGGACGTGACTCATGTGAAATCGCTACCCTGAAACCAAACCACCTGGTTCGTACGACGTACGACTCTACGAGCGGACCTTCTGATGAGCGTCGCGACGAGAAATGCAGACAATGAGAGGTGGCACGCGGGTGGCAAATTAAGGTGACCAGATCACGAGCACCGTGAGAAACAACTGGACGCCAAGTTCATCAATTATGTAATATCAATACAGGGGTAGAATTTTTGATAGATATTTGGGATACGTATGCGTTCAAACGAAGGACGCTGCGGCACTGACAGCGTCTCATGTTCCATTGAAGATGCAGTAAGGAGACGCTGAGGTGGGCGAAAGGCTTGGGCTATACCTCGGGGAAATTGAAATCGGAGAAGTCCGCGAAGACTACCTCGCCCCCAGCACCTCCCACACACACAGTGCTCCCATTTTGAACGACTGGGGTTCTACTCCTGAAATGATCTGGGAGCCAACAGAAATGAATCTTTACGTCCCAACCTTTACACACAGACTATTACCCTCCAATATGACCCAGGGAGGCCGAGGGGAAGGGGAGGTGATAAGCATTGGCGGAGTTTGCTTAACATTCGACATCGGTTTCGAAACGTTCAAGTGGAAATTGCTTATAACACGCTTTTGCGCGAGCAGATCCCAAATGCACTGTGCTGAGTGGTGATGGGAGGCGGTAGACAGTAAGTATCGGCTATCAGGAGAGAATGTAACCGATTTCATGCATTCAGTAAGAGCGCTGAGAATGAACAAAACCGTCCCTGTATTCGTGTCCCAAACCCGCACAGATTTATCATCCGAAGCAGAGGCAAGGTAATTCCCGTCCGGCGAAAACGTCACACAATTCACACATGCCTCGTGGTCCTCGAGGGGAGGCGAGACTGTTCCAGAAACAACGTCCCAGATCCGCACTGAGTTGTCCTCTGATGCGGATGCCAGGATATTGCTATTAGGGGAGAATGCGACCGAGGTGACCATCTTGGTATGGCCGTCAAGATGATGTACAGTCTTCCCTGTGGCGACATCCCATATCCGCAATGATTTGTCGGCTGAGGCAGAAGCTAGGTAATGGCCATTGGGTGCAAAGGCGACAGATTTCACGGAGTCTGTGTGGCCACTGAGAACAAGTGGGCTCGAAGGTAGTTCACCAGCCTGAGCCACGTTCCAAACTCGCACCGACATGTCATTCGACGCAGAGGCTAAATAACAGCCATTGGGAGAGAATGCTACGCATGTCACCGCTTTCCTATGGCCATTGAAAATCGTGGGAGTCATCTCCTTGGCAGTGTCCCAGACTCGCACCGACTTGTCATAGGAAGCAGAGGCTATGTAATGGTCGATGGGTGAAAATGCGATAGATTTCACGTAGGCTCTGTGGCCATCGTGAGAAAAGAAGACATCCCTCCTATTACGTGCCATATCCATACTGATGGAAATGACGACGCAGCGGCCATGTAGCGGCCATCAGACGAAAAAGCGACGGATGTAACCCACTGGGTGTGTTGGATTAGAACAAGGGAGGCTATTTCCCCGAGCGAACCCCAGATGCGTACTGACATGTCTCGCGAAACCGAAGCCAGGTAAAGGTCATCGGGGGAGAATGCGATACATTCTACTCTGGAAATATGTCCAGTGAGTATGTGGAGTATCGTCGCTGTTGCCACCTCCCATATCCGTATTGACTTGTCCACTGACCCAGAGGCGATAAACTGGCCATCGTTAGAGAATGCAATACACAGCACCTTATCTGAATGACCATTGAGGACTACAGAGGCCATCGTAGACAATTCCCATATCCGCACGGAACCATCGAAAGAAGCGGAACCAAGATATTGACCGCTGGGCGAAAATGCAACGGACTCCACGCAATCGGTATGATCGTTGAGAGTGAAAAGAGATACCCCGGAAGATACATCCCATATCCGTATTGATTTGTCCCGTGAGGCGGATGCTAGCCACCGGCCATCGGGTGAGAATGCAACAGATGTCACTGTATCGGTATGACCGTTGAGGGTGAGGGCAGCTATTCCCGTTACCATATTCCAAATCCGAACTGACTTGTCGATCGATGCGGAGGCAATATAGCTGCCGTCGAAAGAAAACACAACAGACGTCACTAGCGAGGTATGACCATCGAGAAGACGGGAAGTCATCCCAGTCGCCATATCCCATATCCGCACCAATTTGTTATCGGAGGTGGCTAAATAGCGGTTATCGGGTGAGAATGCGATGGAGATCCTCCATGATATAGGTTGCTCCAGCGTTGTGATAAGGGGGGGCCATTCCGCGTCGGGTCGGGTGAAGCCCGGGGCAATCAATGCAAGGAGGCCCTTAGAAAACATTTGAGGGAAATACGATCGCAAGGCACTGCGCCAAGGTACGAAGGGGTGCAAACCACCGAGGATTGAGAGAGAACATGCTCTAATTGCAGCTCGAGATTGGAGGATCATCCGATGAAGTTCGCATAGGAGCGTTCCAAAAGTACGGTCCCCCTTTTAATCGAAGGTAAACACACCGAGCTGCAGATGCGAAGTTGTGAACCCACTATATAATTTTTCATCTCATATAATCCTACGAGGGCTTCTTCGAGCTTTCCCATGATAGACATAGCACAAATCCAGTGGAGCAATAAAGGAACAACCATCTTGAAGGCGTCCAAGGCGTTTATATCTCCAGCAGAACACCTGAAGATAATCCTATACCATTCACAACATTCGGTTTGAACCGGAACGGGGATCGCTTTTCGGAACTCTGCGTCGAGCCCCGCGATGTCGCGATTCCTTTGATATCTCCACAAGTAAGGCAGATCATCCAGCCTCTGGAGAAGCGAAAGCATATGCAGCATAACGATGACACGTGGTAGCGAATTGATCAAGGACACTGAAGTCAAAGAACCAGGCTCAAGTCTGTATATTTTAGATGATTGTGCCTAAATTCGAAAGCAGGAAATACTAACTCGAGCCATTGGATAAGTTTGGCGACGCTGGGTCGTAGCTCACGACGGGATTCAAAGCATGCAGCAATACAGTTCGCAAAGAATTCGGTGTTGTTTGATACATCATAGGGAGGGCCTTGGCAGATGGCAGAGGAAAGCTGGAGTTGATGCGATACCCAGGCATACGGGACTTGACTGGTAAGGATCTAAGTCGCATGTCACGTCAGCCTATATTAGTGCTGCTCAATTCCTTTCGGCCCGGCGTGAATCTCACCTGTGCGGCTGTACAGCCAAACGCCCAGACATCGCTATTTTCGTCCCTCCCAGTCACGGTTCCGTCCATTAACTCAGGAGACGTATAACGGATGGTTCCCATCGTGCTGGGTGCTTTCGCATGTGTGGTGAAATCGTCGACGACGGACGAGAGTCTAAAGTCGCATAGCTTGGGCTTGGGGCCTGTTTGTGTGCTGCTCAAAACCACTACGTTTTCCTGTCAGGATTACCCAGCAATTTCGTATCGATCAGACATTGTGGCTCCGAAAGTACAGGACGAGAGAACGAACTGGCTTGATGTCACCGTGAACCACACCACACGAGTGAAGATATGCCAACCCTCGACACACACCCCTGACCTAAATGACAAACCGATCAATAATTTCGCTCGACACCTCAAGTTGCACGTTTAACTCAACAATACCAAGACGGTCTGCATCAGGGTTTTGGCGCAGGAACTCGGTGACGTTGCCGCCATCAGCCCACTGTGAGACCAAGCTCACACGCAGGCTGCCATCCACAGGCTGTAACGTCCAGCCCAGAAATGCAATCACATTGTCATCGCCCATCTTGTGCCACACCTTTATTTCTCGCTTGAGTCGCTTTGGGTATCACTGAATTTCAGACCCGGGCAATGCGATCGTGAAGGAAAGGCGATACGGACTCGAAAAAACTTCTTCAGCCGATCTGCGTCGGCGACAGATACCTCTCTGAGAACTTTGACGCACACGTTCTAGGGAATAGAGTATGAGGTCGTCTCGAAGTTCATTTTGGATAGAATCGAACTTACCGAGCCTTCATATTCACCCTTATACACATCGCCAAATCTACCCCATCCCGTTCTGCGACTGAGATCTATAGTGATCTGGCCAGTAAGGTTGCATGGATCAGCCTCTGCCAGCTCATCTAGGGGGAGTGATGTGTAGATATCACCACTCTGGGGATATTTGGCGCCGACATTGTGGATGAGATAAAGTGTTGGTGTGCTAGTCCAATAAGCGCCCATACCAACTACCGTGTGATCTCGTCCCTCTAGTGGCCGGCGACCTGCCTAGTCACCTACCGTTATAGGGGTGTATTCAATCGTCCGATTCTCGAAACAATTTCAGCTGCCAGCAGATATTGTCCGCTTGGATATTTTCAGCTCTGGTTAGCCAGGAAGACAATGAGTTCATTCACGTCTATTTGGGAGCAGAATGGCTCCACACCAGAACGCAGAACAGCCCATCGAGGCACTCCGTGCTTCCACAGAAACCCTGTGGGATGACATTTGATATCACATCATGGCGTTCTCCCGATGCAACCGACCGTTTCCCTGCGAAGCGATGCCCTCTTTCACTCTAATGCAGAAACACCGCTTAGCGCGCATCCTTTGTGCGGGGAAATTGCGATGTGAGCGAGCACAAAGAGCCGCATGCAATCTATCTCATTCTGTATAACTGTTTCTTCCTCATGCGTGGGTCGACAGATTAGAAGAACTTTCCAAAAGTTCTGCTGTTGTGCTTGAACGAAAGTAAAATAGGAGAGGTTTCCCCCGTTTTGTGATGGTAACTAATTTTCTTTATTTAATAAGCAGAAATTCCCGGAAGCAGGGTCATTATGAGAATTATGAAATTTGCTGAAGGAAATTGCTTGGCTACTTGAATCAAGGATTCCTATGGCCTGGTGCTCAGACTCTACTTATGATCATCTCACTTCCACCCAGCCCACCTCAGACACTGTACTTTTGCAATTGTTCCTAATGGATATAAGATCCGATACAACACTGAAACAACACATCGCAAATTCGTTAGAGCAGTTCAAATAAAAAGAGTACAACAAAGAGAATAGCATCCTTCATCCAAGAAATGAGTCTCGCCCCGTGAGCAAGTGTCAAGATCCTCCACCGCACTAAAGGAGAGAAACATTAACATCCCGCCTCAAATGCAAGAGTAAGTTGAACCACTTACCCCGCCACCTCCGCATCCACCACCTCCACAGCCACCTCCACAGCCGCCTCCACAGCCGCCTCCATTTCCACACGCTGCGCTGGAGGTGCCGCATCCTCCAGCCGTACAAGAGCCCCCCTAAAACACTTATTAGTATCAGATGATGGGTTCAAACAGGCTACCAGTATATACCACAGTTCCAACGGCGCAGCCAGCAAAAATATATGCACCTCCCAAATACGGAGCACTTGCATCGGTCCGAAAGCATGAGCAGGATGATAGCAAAGCATTAAGACACAGCAACAGACACTTACAGTCCCCAATAGGGAACAGCACCGTAGATGAACGCCCTGTCATGTCCTTCCCTCTGCATCCTCTCGAGCCTCAATTTCTCCCATTCGGTTAATCTCCCTTTCTCCTTGTCCTTCTCGAGCTCCTTGATTCGTTTCCCGAGTTTCCTGGCCCTTTCCGCACGGTGCGCATCGTGATTCGGAATGACAACGGAATTATGCTCCGAAGGATGAGTAGCATCCGCGTCGTCGTCGAGCGTCGACACAAGATCAGGTCGGGTATTTTGAATAGGCTTGTCCTGAGATTTCTTTCCTCCGAGTATGCGAGACACTTTGTTCATCAACCGATTGGTAGAAGTGAGAGGAGTACAGCCACAAACAGAGTACGGGACGCCGAATCGTGCTCCCCATGCGCGTGCCGTAATGTCATATGCACTACTGAGTGCGCCTTCCTCTACCTTATCATCATGATCGGGCGTTCGACCAAGCAACGCCAAGGTATCAGAACGATATTTTCTACAATCGAGTTGATGAGTGTGCCAAGTAAGGTCAATGTCCTGAAGAGGCTTTTCAGTTACAATCTACACCACGAACAAAACAAATGGACGCACTATTGTAGGGACGAAGAACATGAGAGCGCTCGACAGGAGATCAACAAATGCGTGGTAACGCGCAATGCTTCGCACGAGGACATGAACGGCTCGGTGCTGGTGTCCAACATCGAAATGTCCAGGTCTTGTCCATTCAAGGTCCACCATTTTCTTGACAAACGCGCCCTGGCGAATGACCTAAAATGATCATTGGAACAACAATAAATGCGGTGAGAGTGGGGGCATACGGCGCCGGAAAGTTCGATCGAGAAAGGTGTCGGGTTCTCATAGCAAGAAAGAACCCTCATCATCCTACAAGGTGTCCCGACATGTCTCAGCGTACATTCGCTGGTGGAACCTGTCAGCCATATTACCTTTGAGCCGATCTGCCTTGGAACGACGCTTTAACGTTAATCACGACTTCAGACATCTTGAAGCCTAAAGCTTTCGCTAATTCGTTAGCTGGTACTTTGAACTCTTCGACGAGGGTAAAAACCTGGAAGCCGGTTCGTCATGAGTAATAGAATGGGAATTACATCGTTGTACTGGAACGAACTAGAATCAGCCTAGAATTGAACCGTTTGGAGTCCGCGGCGGATATAGCCCCCGTGATAGGGCTGAGGAGTGTTCCCCTGAAGAATAGAACGTCATTTAGTCTCGTGGAAGGACAAACAAATAGAATAGTGTACGCAAGAAACTGGTGGTCCGGGTCGTCCCTCACTTTTACGACGTCATTGCAGAACTTGCGCACACACATAGACTAAAGAAAGGGAAATTCAGGGAAAATATGCAGCCAAGAACCAGCGCACCTCTCGATTGAATGCAATACGGCAATGAGGGCACAAGGCACGGAAATCAGCTTGGGCGTAACCAGATTTATCTTTGGTGACCCAAGGTACACTCATAAGATTGGCTGTTGGGCACGCAGGACACGGGATAGCGACGACTTCATCAATGCCAGTAGTATGTACTAGGTCAAATGGCATGTTGGTCAGCTGGGTCCAAGATTCTGAACGCGCTGAAGAGGGAAGAACAGGAAGAGGAAGCAGTGTCTCAGCATCGATTGCATTCGCTGCCTGAGCTAGGGGGAATTTTGGAGTGTGACGTATCGCAGGGATCGACCGTACGCCATCCTCATAATAATTTCGAGGATTCTATAAAGAGTGAGTACCATTTGAATATAACTAACCGTAGTTCGGCCGTCCTCACCAAACAGTACGAGTGCCAAACCATGAGCACGTCAAGAGGGGGCAGAGTCTCAGGTCCAGATCTATCACTCGGGTTCGCCAAAATCCACTTCTCGAAGCGGTATACTGCCCTAGCTAGATAAACGATCCAAGCATCGTCTGAATCACTGGGATTCGCGCTCCTAACCAAGTTCTGGAGCAAGTCGAAGGCACCAAGGAGACGGAGATGGTCCTGAAGATCTGCTACGTTGACAAGAGGCGACGTGTATTGCTTTCCAATGGGGAACTTGTCAGGGAGTGACGTTGGGTATGGTGGAGGAGGGGCTTCTTCGATCATCAAGCCACTGAAAGGCGCATAAACTGGTTCATGCGTGTAAGGAGGCGCAGGAATACCCTCTGGTGCCGGATACGAAGTTGCCATGTTGCAAAATGTAGTGGCAGCACAGCACAATCTTAGCGCTTGCGGCAAAGTCCCAGATACGAGCCCCTAATTGAGGAATTCCAATGATGGCTGTGTAAGCGAGCGCTTACGTAACAGAGTCGCCTATAGCTAGTAGAATAGCGATCTTGTATTTACACCCCTTATCCGTGTAAATCGAGCTTTCTTGGTCCAGTTTGAGGGATCTTGAATCGGCAAAGGCCGATAGACGAACTCAGATGATCGTGAAAGAGATCACTGGACCACGGATAAGGGAGGCCAGGATCGCCACTCTTGAGTTTATAACTGGGGAACGCCGCCTGAAGCGGCAGATCCCGCATGCATCTTCACTCTCAACCTTGCTATTGGCTGAGATGAAGGCCGAGATTTGCTCTCGCTCTGTAAACCCACCGCGTACTCTGATTTCAGAACCATGTAATTTACACTGCAGCGTGCAGCGAGCGGAATAGGGGCAGAGAATGGACCCTGTGCATAGGACAATTGAGTTGGGGGGGAAAACGTAGGGAGTGGCGGGAATATATATAGGCGACTCTGTTACGTAAGCACTTGCTTACCTCTAGGTTTTTGGCTCCATCTAGTCACTGACCTAGGCAGGATCCCAGCCTTAAATCACTGACCGCGACAGCAACCACCAACAATATCTCTGGCCTTGGATGACTTGCTCTGTGTCCTCAACACCTTCACAGTGTCACTAAAGGTGTCACGTAACATGGAGCAGCATGCAAAGAACATCATCATCATCACTAGTGACTTGGTTTTCCCCCCACGCGACCGGTGATCGCATGCTACACTCTCGGGGATGTAGGTCATATCGATATGCATAGTTTACACTGGAAATTCGATACATTCACGGATACACATCTAATGGTCCTGCCCCAACGCCGTGACGATAATTGTTTCGCGGAACCGAGCCTGTGAACGGATGAAGTCTGCTGCGCACCCAAAGAATAAACCAAATAAATTAGAGGAAGTATTGAGGTGGCGGTCGCTTCGCAGGAATCGATTTAGTATCCTAATAATATTCCATTAGCCTCTGCTAATGAGAATGCATGTTTAACTACGTACCGTTGGGGCATGCTGAAAGACTTTGTATTCCTGCTGCAACCGTTCATCAAGCTCCAGTATCGATGCGACGTTCCCACATCTAGCATGTTTTTGAGGCCTGCTAGGTGACACATTGAAACACATCCCTCACCTATAACAATAGTTTGGTGCACTCCATACGGTAACGATCATCCGGTCGAACATTAATTTATACCCCTCCATAGCCAGTTGGTGGGCTCGCGCGATGAGATCGATGTTGTTGGTGTGAGCAAAAGTCCTTACTATGTCGCCACCAAACAGATAGCCAGCACCGCGCGGTGACAGCCCCCATCCGTTAATGTCTGAGATAGAAATGCAGTGGAGTGAGCTGTAGGGTAGTCAGGTTAAAGACTCACCATCGGGATCTGACCACAGTAAGTCGCACATGGCTCCATCGTGAGGAACCTCTTGTTTACGGTCAATAGCACGTATCTGACAAACCGGAATGAATACGCGCCACGAAGAGAGAAGTTCCTGGTAGTATACCTGGTCTATTGTTTCCACATTTGGGCTTAGCCCTCCGTGAACGCACAGTACTCTTCCATCCACAACTGCAGCCAGCGCCAGATAATCAAAAACTTCGCAACAGTACCGCCACACATTCGCTGAGCCATACTTCCGTTGGCACTCATCATAAAACCCGTACACTTGAGTAATTTGTCGGGACTCATGGTTTCCTCTAATCAGGGTTATGCGGTCCGGATAACGGACTTTGAATGCCAAAAGAAGGAGGAATGTCTCTACGCTGTAAAATCCTCGATCTACGAAGTCTCCTACATAGTGAAGTGCACGGAGAGTCAGAACGGGTGGAGCATATGAATGGATGCAGCGAACCCATGAAGAGATAATTTGTCTCTGGGCAAAATCGCCCAACTTTGAACAGCTCCAGCAAGTCGAAAAACTGTCCGTGGATGTCACCGCATATCTCGAAACAAACACTATAAATGCTCAGGCTCTCGCACCAGGTCCCTCCCAGAGAGGCTTACCGTGACAGGCGAATCTACATATTGTACGTTCCCTTCCTCCACCAGTATTTCTCGCGCTTTTATGCACAACTCTTTAACCTGACTTTCGGATATGGGTTCGCAGCGTTTTAGTTGCTCGATCTGCCTATCACACAACATGTATTCTATTATATGATGACAAAAGAGGCAATAACCCCTTACTTGTCGAGGTCGCTGGGCATGACGAGCGAGTTCGTGTTCGGTGCAAATGGGCGCGGTGCGGCCCCGGTGTAAACAAATAACGTGAGTAGACAACAAGAATCACCAAAAGTCCAACTTTCCCATACTCAATCGAGGTTGTGCAGTAACGCTGTTTAATTATGCCAATGCAACAAAGTACGCATACATAGGAAAAACTACAGGAAATCTTCAGCTCTCGCACGTTTCGTTCCTCGAATCCCCCCATCCAACGGCGCTTCTTCTGGCAGCCTTGTCTGCTCGAATCCGTACTTTGGGTTCTGTGAGCGGCGTTCCATCTGACACGTATTTCAGCATCTCAGAAACAGAAGGCTAGAAAAGCCTGAAGACTTACGGGTGAATAGTTAGCATCATCCCAAACGAGAGACGAGCCTTCTTTCATTGGGGGATATGAGATCTTAATCTGTGGCTGAGTCAATTTCACAACAGCCTTCGGGGATGACTGTTCGAGAACTGGAGGAACATTCGCAGTAGCAGTTACAGACGCGGCCGGGGTAAAGGCTGGAAGAGGGGGAGCCAGCACTGGAGCCGGAGGCTGGCCAGGGGCGGGAGCAGGTGACGATGAATTTTGGAGAGCAAGACTTGGTGGTGGTGCTGAAACGCCAGGAACGAAGAGCGGGGCCGCGCCCGGTCCAGGCGGATTACTGGGAGCAAAGGGGGCGGGAGGAGACCCGGGGGAAGAGGGCCACCCGGAGGGAAAGGCGGGAAGCCCGGCGGTAGCGGCATTCCTGATACAAAACCTGGGGGCGGAGGCACGCTGGGGGAGATTTAAATTATCGTTTGAGTAAACAAGTAATGGTGCAACACTTACCCAGGAGGAAATGGTGGGAATCCTGGAGGGGGTGCGGCACTGAACGATAGTTTCTGTCAATATATGAACTGTATGGAAGCGCATTCCACATACCCGGGTGCGAGGGCATTCGGCGGTGGCACGAATAGGGGTGGCACCCCAGGGAAGGGAGGCGCCCCTGGGGCTGGGGCTGAAGCAGATGCCGGGGCCGGAGCAGGTGCACCAGGAGCTGGAACGGCGGCCGTCGGAAGTGCAGTGTAAGTTTGGGGCGCAGCATACACAATCGGAGTGCCAGAGCTTGTAGGACCGCTCGCCGAAGGAGCCGCATCTACTGATCCTCGCATGAGTGCCTTATGTGCCTCCAATTGCGCAGCGAGTTCTTCGTCAGGAATCGACCTTCTGTCGAGTTTTGGGTGCTTGGGATGAGGTGCAGAAGATCCAATTGCAACACCGGCCTCTATCTCCTTCTTTCTTCTCCAGGCTTCGACGTCGGATCTAGGTATGTGGTTGTCAGCGATTATGATCACTCAACGCTGTCCAACGGTTCTTACTTTGGAACACCTTCCATACCGAATATCTCAACCTCTCCCCCATCTCGACCGGGAAGAGCATTTTCAATCCTAAGACGCATTCATCAGTGCGCAAAACATCCCCCTGTGAAGTAACGCCTGGAAACAAACTTTTCCGGATCAAGCTTATGAACCTGTTGGACGTGAACCGCAAGTCCACCAGCGGTGTTGAGCTTTCGAGGGCAGTGCCTGCACTTGTAATGCTTCGCCTTCTGATGCTGCATTAATACTGAGGCGACCGTGGTACGTCAGGAAATTTTCACAGCGAAAGAGACGTTCCTTGCCTTTCTCATCTTCGAACTCTCGTTCGCAATACCAGCACCATGGTCGTATCACCTAGTACAGTGGGCTAGGATAAGTCCACGGCACCCATCAAAAGAATGAGATATCCTCGCTTACAAGCTTATTTTTGCGCTTCTTTGTCATCTCGCTCACCCAGCTCACAAGTTGCAGAGGGTTTCCAATTCAGTTGGGGTTGCGGCTATCTCCTCCTTCACATGATCTGTCGAACTGAATCATACAGCCGTTTTCGGCTTAGTTGTCACGTGATTTGTTTTGGTTCCGCCTTGCCCGTTGCCCGAAAACATGGCTCAACAAAGAGTGCACCATATCTCAGCAACCACATAAGCTAGTCACTTGCGGTTTGCTGCAAAACGTTTGTACATTTATTATGCCCGGACCCTTTTTTAGCGATAACGATAATTTCTATTCTTCATGATTTTAGGTTTTACCCCTTTTACACGATTTTCTCGACAACGGCTGGATAAAAAGGGCTGTAAATTGGGCGGAGATAAGTATAAATGTGTCCCTCGGGACCTTTTTTTTCTTTAGTAAATGCGTTGCGTTTTGAGTTTTTTATCACTCAAACGTTTTCTTTGGTAATGGAAATCTGTTGTACATAGTTTTCTCATTAACCACTGTGTGGAATACAATGAAACTTATGCCGAACGCACTTGAGTTATATATCTCAGGACCCCTCTTTTTTAAAGTTAATCGGTTGCTTTTTCCGCTGGCATGAGCATGTATAACCGCGGGGAATGTGTAAATGATAAAAAAACGAAAATGCAACCGATTAACTTGAAAACAAAAAGGTCCCGAGATATATTTCTCAAGTGCTTTCTGCGTAAGTTTCGTTGTATTCCACGCCGTGGTTATTGAGAAAACTATGTACAACAGATTTCCATTACCAAAGAAAACGTTTGAGTGATAAAAAACTCAAAACGCAACGTATTTACTAAAGAAAAAAAAGGTCCCGAGGGACACATTTAGACTTATCTCCGCCCAATTTACAGCCCATTCTATCCAGCCGTTGTCGAGAAAATCGTGTAAAAGGGGTGAAACCTAAAATCATGAAAAATAAAAATTATCGTTATCGCTAAAAAAGGTCCGGGCGTAATAAATGTACAAACGTTTTGCAGCAAACCGCAAGTGACTAGCTTATGTGGTTGCTGAGATATGGTGCACTCTTTGTTGAGCCATGTTTTCGGGCAACGAGCAAGGGCGGAATCAAAACAAATCACGTGACAACTAAGCCGAAAACGGCTGTAACACAAACACATGCAGACAGCACCCCAGCACGACTTGCTGTTGCGAACTTGTTCTAAGTCAAGTGGTCATCTATGATGGGTCCTTTATGTCCTTCACTATTATTCGCATTTTTTTTTTATTTTCTTCTTTTGCTAGGCAGGATCCCAGCCTCTACTGAAGTGGAACTCTACTACTTAAATCGCACATCCTCTACACAATTTCTTTGGAATGTGTTTTCGTCTGGTGTGGGCTGTGCCGCGCCACGGATGCAGCGCGAGTCAAAGGACTCTTGAAAAGTAGATTGCGACGCGTCTGTCCCAGAGATGCTTCCACCATTGAGTGTTCGCACTGTCTATGTTCTAGAGGAATCGAATGGTTTTTCTACCCCGTAGTCTTAGGCGGCGAGCTATGGATGAAGGGACAATCCATTATTGGTGGCGTGTGCGTTTACTATTTAGCGGAAATTACTGCCCTCATACAATGGATAAACTATCGACTCATGGTCATTGGAGAAGCAGACTCAGGGACCACCTACCGCTTGCCTCGTTGCCTCGTTCTTTGGCAGTCCACCCGAAAGTATGCTGTTCCGAACTTTGCCACACAGTGTCAAGTCAATGTCGGTCCAACATAGAATCAGACAATCAGACAACAATTAGTGAGTGTTCAGGTGGCCTGTGCCTGCTGACGGCGTAGGGGTCTATAGTTCATGACTGTAACGAGTTGTTCTTGCTATTTTCCCGAAGGCTGAAGAAAAAGGGGAATCATAATCGAGGAGAAATACTGTGGTTCCATCAGCTCTAGTGACTCGAGCTCAAACAGAAGTAACGCTCGTATCGGATAAGTTTAGTGCAACTACAACTACAGCTCTTCAGACAGATAAGTTAGGAGCCTCTGTGCTGATTCTGGTACATCTGCAAGGCAGTGGCTTGCTAGATGGTGCGTAGCTTGACCGCTGCTTTTGTTGAACCAGCAGATAGACATGAAGCTAGGTACAATTATTAGCTAGTCATGGTTCACACAACATCGTGCATTTGAAGTCTCTTTGTTAAATAGTCTGCCTGAGCCCTCGCCGCATCCAACATTGAGGTTCTAGAACAAGGTCCGTTAAGACGCAACTACAACTCGATGAAGCGAGAACTCACTCTTGAGCAAGACGACGCTGGATACTCCTCAACTGAGCACTCCCCAAACCTGCAGGAACGCCGTTTGACTTCTGTGCCGCCAGTCGTTTCCTTCGCTCCTCTTTCCGGTTCAACTCTTCCACCTGTGGCTTGAGGATAGAAATCTGATGTGATAACTTCAAGCGAGAAAACATTGAGAAAATGAAGGCCACGCGAAGCTTCAAAAATTACGTGCCAGTGTCGCTCTGCTCTTCATCGACCGTCCTTCAACATCATCATCCACCCCCTTCCCGCCGTTGATTTCTCGGTCCATTCTTCCTAACTCAGCAAACCATTTTGTTTCGAATTCGCTCAGCTTAGGAGAGTATGAATCCATAAGGCGTTGTAACACCCTATCCAGTCGAATCAACAGACTTCTCTGCGTTGCAACAACTTTCTCCACACGATCTTCACTGGTACTCGAAGCATCGAAAGGCGATGAGGGCCCAGCCGCGGGTTTCAAGGTGCCAATAAATCCAACCAACTCGACGAGCTTGCTGAGCTGTCGTTCCATCTCCTTTTTTTGGAGAGCGATACGATCCTGTAGTGCGCCCACAGCGGAAGTCACATCCCGCATATCGGAACGGAAACCCTCCACATGTTTTCCTAGCATGCGAAGGGTTTCTGGTGTAATGATTTGAGTCGGAGACGTAGGCCCGCGTGGCGGAGTGATGGATACCATAGCCCGTCGAGACCGGAATGTGGGTACAACGAAGGGTTGTTTTGTTAATAGTGAGATGTAAGCTGACACGACAGATGGTGGTGAAAACAAGGGAATTTTGGGGTCGGATTTCGATGGGGTAACTGGTGAGAGCAACACGCCCTGGGATTCTTCCTCCAGTGGCCTTAGTGTCAACGCTATGGGCACAGCTTGGTATTGAGCAGTGAGCGCTATAAGTGAATAATTTACAGCACTGTTGTCCAAAACGCCTACAGATACTATGGGCGTAGTACTCCTAAATGGCAGGTACAGTAAATGGCGCATCAGGATTTCAAGATGATCCATGCTAACCTTTGCTCAATAGAGAAAGAACTCAATAAATGTGACACTTCGCTCTCTGGCGCATTAGTTACCGCCGCTATCAATCTATCATCACGTCCATCTTGATGTTCCAGCTCGTCGTCCGCCTTGATAGCTTTAGAGATGGAGCTCATCCAACCACTGGTGTCAATAAGATGCACACCGAAGGAATGAGAAACAAATAAACGTCCTTTCCCAGGATACAGCGGATCGGCGTAGAGCAATGGGTGGTTCGAACGGATCAGCGAGATAGTCTGGGGTGGTGTTTTTGACAACTTTAACGCTGAAGTAGGTGCCACGGGGTCATCAACTTCTAACGTCTTTAGAATACCAAGGTCAACAGATTCGAACACAGTCAAGGTGGGTAAATCTTGGGGGCCAGGTGATTGCCTTTTCGATAAAGCCTGTAAACATGAGAACTCAGAAGTGCTCACGCATCAGCAACGCCGCGCGTACCGAGACAAATTCCCACTTTGCTTCTACCTTCTCCGCATCAAGACATAAGTCCACCCTGCCATCCCTCCATGTGATTGCAATGACCCCTAAAGATTCTGACGACTCAGTATCTTCCTTCTCCTCGAGACTCAAATCTGCTGTTAAGCCATCAAGGGACGACTGGCCAGGGCCAATGTAAGCAATGTCGGTCGCTTCATTTTCAAACTCATCATCGTACTTAAGCGAACCCTCCAGTTCTGGAGGGGAAGGCTGCAAAAGGAACGGGCCTTGTCGAGCAGGTGGATGACGCTGAGCAGCAGGTAATCGTATTGTTACACGCGCTGGAGCCTTCGGTGGTCCAGGGGACTCGGAGCGGTCCATCACATCAAAGCTCAATGATCGATGATTTCGGGACCGTGTCATCGCCAATTGTTTGTTCAGTGCATTGACAAACTTAGTTTGATGATCGTTGATAATAGCCAGCGATTCAGCGGTGGAGGCGGCAGGATCGAGCGATGAAGTGGATGCGGACATGAAGGCTGAAGTGTTTGCTTCGATTAGCTCACGTTTCGCCGCAACAAAACATTCGAGAGCTGGGATGTACGACGATGGAACTGAGCTACATCGAGTGGCACCCTCAGTAGAAAGGTTGAGGCAGGGAAAGGGCTAACGCACGCAGTGGCAGGCAAGAACGGTGACACGGCCCAAACGTCGCCATTTCTCATCAGAGAAAATACGGTCAAAGGACTCCAATCCGCCATCCCTTTCCCGATGCAGAACGATACTGCCTCAAGAGAGGCGGGATCCTCAACAGAAAACTTTCCCCCAACACGGTCTGGAACGAAAGATAAGGTTTGCTGAGGCTCTTCTGCATCACGCGAAACGTCGTATTCACTGGAGACTAAGTGTTTCAATTTTCGTGAGAAAGGATGTGCAGTAGAACTTGTGCTGACCGCAAGACCCCATCAGCCGTTAGGACGAGCAGGGAAGATCCCCCATCGTGCCATGGGTGCCAATCCACTTTGGCGATTTGAGATGAGCCTGAGATAGCATGATGGAACTGTCCGATTTGAATTGACCTTTTAAAATGCGCACTAAGTGCTGAGGGGATATGGAGGAATTTTTCCACCTACTTGGCATCCACTCGACTATTAACGAGTTTGTAATATGATGGCCTCGGAAGCACAACGACTGCGATTTGGTGGGCACCAGCGACCGCAATCATTTTTCCACCAGGGCAAAGAGCAATTTGTTGAATATCAAACTGAATGTTTGGAGTATGGAGTGTCTAGTTCCACAGGAACAATGTCAGGCCTGCTATTCTCTCGTCCAACAGATGTGGGGCGGAGTCATATGCACCTTGTACGGCCGTTCTGCTGTGGAACTGCTAGAACTTCCTCTGTAATCTATCAGTGGCGCGATACGCAGCTCCTTTCCAACGGCTAGAATAATGTCAGAGCCTCGGAAGCACATTCTGCTGGTTCGACGCGGAAGTGACGCCTGGTTTGTCGGGCGAATGTCCTCTACCGCCAAACGACCGTCATTTCGAGTTTCCTCACTAATCTTAAAGATTGGATGCAATGGGAACCGGGAAGCCCATCCTGATTGGACATCGTGGCCTTGCATATCACCCTCCTAGTCCTAGCAATTTGAAAGGGAGAGTTGAAGGTGGCAGCAGACAGAATATTAACTTTCCCGTCACATGTGATGGGAGTGTCAACGGGTAACCCCGATTGAATCAAACTCACGCGGGTGCGTTACGCGTTCTTGGGCTTATTCGAACATGAACAGTGGCTACGATCTTTCTGCAAGCACATATTCCCCAGATGGGAGGATATTCCAAGTATGTTCTTGTGAGGTCAACACCAAAGACTTCTACTGACTTACCCGTAAGGTAGAATATGCAAACAAGGCAGTAGAGAACTCAGGGTACGTGACTAGGGATACACTATGAATAATGCCCAACCCTTCACGCGAATTCCAGGACAGCAATTGGTCTTAGAGTGAACGGTGGCATTGTACTCGCTTTGGAGAAACTCGTACACTCGAAACTGCTGGTCCCAGGCTCAAATAGACGCATCCAATCAGTCGATCGACACATTGGCATGGTCAGTCTTCCTATTATTCAAACTTCATATGGTTTGTCTTACTCCCTTTTAAAGGCCACAGCTGGATTATTAGCGGATGGTCGTCATCTCGCTTCACGCGCATTTGATGAGGCATTGAACTATCGAGAAACCTATCGTGCACCCACTACTCTCAAAGCCCTCGCCGAACGACTAGGACTGTATGTCCAAGCTTATACTCTGTACTCTTCCGTTAGACCGTTCGGCGTAAGCGCTGTGCTTGGTGCAATCGATAAGGAGGGTCCGCAATTGTATGTCGTTGAACCCAGCGGGATATATCATGTAAGTATTTGGCGGGAGAACTGTCGTATACCCTTTGCGATAATTCATGCATCAAATAGGGGTATCATGGGGCGGCCGTGGGGAAGGGGCGGCAATTGGCCAAGACAGAGCTCGAAAAGTTAAAATTATCAGAAATGACAATCCGGGAAGCCGTTTTTGAAGCCGCACGAATGTAAGGGCCTTTTCCTTGTACAAGCACTCGGAGAAACTGAAAAGCCTCATCCGCTGATTCCACCTAGTATTCATCTCTGTCACGATGATAATAAAGACAAGGAATTCGAGCTGGAATTATCCTGGATCGGCCCTGAAACAAATGGGTTGCACCTTCCTGTACCAAAAGACCTGTATGAAGAGGCGGATAAGAGAGGGCGGGATGCCTTGGATGCTGACATGGAGGATTGACACTGGAATCCATTGATGCCGACTGCCGAGTAGGCGACTGTTTCATAATGATCATTCCATTTTTCTTCAGAGCTTGTTGTTCAGTGTGAACACTGAGAACCGTCGATATTGGCGATGGCAAGCCTCGTTTGTCCCAGATCCCGGTTCCACACTTGCACTTGGAGCGGAACCCTGCACGTGCACTTCTCCATGCTATGTAATTATGTTTACTCAGTTAGAGTGCTAGTTGAATCATTTTGGAGATCCATAATTTTTTACAAGACGATAGCTGGATAGACTGCAAAGAAAGCGGAGATGGGGCCGGCGTTCCATCGTAGTTTGTTGCTACCGATGACCTCTAACTATCTCTGCAGACCCATTCTACCTACTTCCCTCAAGTCTCTCATTAACTCACGGTGGTTAACGATGCAGGCTACAAAGGATGATCCTAGCGAAGGTTCGGCCAAGCCAGATGCCTATCTGGAGCAAGTTTCGGATGGCATTTCGGCTATAACGTTAGATCGACCGAAACAGAAGAACGCAATTTCTGTAAAACTCTTGAGCGAGTTGAAGGCTTCGATCGAGCAAGCGAGTGAAGCTAGAGGGTCAGTAAGCTTATCCGTTCGCAAGTTCCTGTTCCAAATTAATCCAATGCTGCACCTGTTGCTCGATCATTACGCCCGTTCACACACATCCCTCCCACAAGTCTGCGCGTCCTCATTATTCGCTCATCTGAGCGTGGGTCCTTCTGCGCTGGGGCGGATCTCATTGAGCGACGCACAATGTCTCCGGCCGCTGTTACCCTCTTCCTCCAAACTCTCCGTTCCACTCTCACCCTCCTACAGGACTTCCGGATGCCAACAATTGCAGCTATCGATGGACCCTGTCTTGGTGGTGGGCTGGAGCTTGCACTTGCATGTGATTTTCGTGTGGCGGGGAGCGAGGCGAAGAAAGTTGGATTGACGGAAACGAAGCTTGGAATTATACCCGGTGCCGGAGGTACGCAGAGAGCCACTCGACTCCTGGGAATCACGAAAGCGAAAGAGTTGATATTCACGGGGAGAATGATGGACGCGAATGCTGCGCTTGCGTTCGGTATGTATTTCTGGTGCATCTATCCAAGATTCAAGTGGTGGCTGGACCATGTGTCTCCGCAGGGCTGGTCGACTATGTGGCTGATCCGTCAAGTACGGCCTTCGATCGAGCGATGGAACTAGCTCAAGAAATCTCAACATCCGGTATGTCCTATCTCTTCGCCATCTTCCTATCTCCCAGCACCCTTTTAAATTACCTCAAACCTCAAACCTCGCACCCAGCACCCCTTGCCCTCCGTGCAGCAAAAATGGCGATCTCTCGTGCGGACCAAGTTGATTTGGAAACCGGACTGGACTTTGAGCAAGCATGTTATGCACCATTGTTACGAAGCAAAGATCGAGATGAGGCGCTCGAGGCATTCAAAGAGAAGAGGAAGCCAGTGTTTAAAGGGGAGTAAATACACGGCTTTGGCGAATGGTCACATTGTTAATGTCCGAGTCCTCCCCTCAATACCCAAGGCTGAATGTGCAGGATCCCAGCACGCAGCATGCAGTTCACTTTGTCGTTTCTGCTGCCTGACACACATTTCTATATCTTTTATTAGAGGGGAATATGCCGCGCCGTGTAGTATGTTCTAGTACTGAAGTCCTGTCCACAAAGACCGCGGAATTTCCATCCCACCAAAACGCTTAGAGCTTTTTGATCGATGTTCCGTTCGTTTCACAAACAGGATGCTAGAAGCTAGTAAATGACATCAATATTAAACGTACAATAAGTCCCGATCCAATGCATCGAAAAGTGAAAACAGTGGTGGAGGAACTAGAAAAATGATTGGACGTGTACTGGATGCACTAAACGATTTGGCTAATATCGACGACCACTGGGGCTTTCAGCTTGCCCTGGAGCAGAAATCGAGTTCCATTCTTGCTCGCCCGAGGAAAATATATGCTGTCTGAATCTCTCCTACCATCATCCTTGAGCATCAGATCACCGTACCAGGCTTCTTTCTCGCTGAAAGAATTTCTGGACCGTACGGTCGGGGCGTAGTCGTATGGAATCCTAAGTTCGTCTTCCCCATTGAACCAAATACATTGGAAGGTATCAGTTAATGGGATCCTTCCCATTGCGGAGGAATAGATGTCAATAACGGAGTATTTGCTACCGCCTACGCTTGGTGAGAGGTCGTAGAAAGGGTGCTTCAACCAGGATTCATCCGCATCATGCCCTAAATCTGGCCCGGTACTTGGTGGATGAGTTGCACCATCTTCTGGAACCAAAGGCAGGGCGGGGTTACAAAATACAGGCATAGGGATGTCATGCAGGCAAGGGGGTTCAAGACCAGTGTTGAAAATCCAAGTCCTGAAAATTTGCACGCGATATTGAGCAATCCACTTGTGTGAACCGGTTGACCAGACAAACGCATGGTTTGTGTCGTAAGCGCCGACATACCGGCTCCCTGGAGAGAATCGAATTGTGTAGCGTTGAGGGATAGATAGATCGGAGTGAGATTGGGGAGACTGAGCAGGGGAGGGGGTGGAAGGAGATGCAAGGAGTTGAACGGAAGGCTCGCCTGAAAAACGTAAGAGTGCCATGTTCTCGTACCAAACCAGGCCGAGATTTTGTGGGACGCGTATGATGAAAGATCCATCGTTCGACACCGCAGTTACAGCAGGGAAACAACCACTGGGGAGGGTGCCGAGCTTCGTCATACTTGTTCCAGGACCGAGAGTAGTGATGTTTCCATCAGTATCCTCAGTGGCAATCTGAACGTTGCCACCACAGATAAACTCGATCCAAACCGGAGGTTTGGGAGGATTGCATTGGAATCGAGAAATTACACACTGATCGTCGATGTCGGCAACCTCAATGACCCCATTTCCAAAGCCAAGGGCAACATAAGAACCATTTTGGGAGATTGCTGCACAGGTCACGATTCCGTTGCGAACAACATGTTCAGCGAACTCGGCTTCGTAATTAGTTTCTTCCCGGCCACGTTCATGGAACTTCTTTGGCAGCCCAGTTAGTGTTGCCTCCATGACCTCTTGAGCCACACGTGCATCCTCGCTCAAAGGAATAAAGCCACCAGAAAACTCGCCAGATACACTGAAGACTCGAACGGGATCTGAGAGATGACCATAGAATTCATAGAGGCGTGATGACGACGGAGTGAATGGAAGGCCTGATCGATAAACATGCCGAGGATCAGGGTAGAGACTCAACCTCCTTGCAAGAATGAACGCCTCCTCTACCAGCGCTATTGATTTGTGGTTCTGTAACGCAAAGAATGATGTCATATAACCGAAACACAGGAAATACAAGCGATTTAGAACTCACATGTACACTCGACTTCCATTCTACCAATAAACGGTTGGTCTGAGATGTTGGCCATGCCAATGAGCCATTATTCCCTGACAAGAATGAGAGTAAGTTTGTTGTAAGAAGTTGTTCAAACTCGTTTTGCAATTCATTAAAGTCTTGTGAAAAGAGCAGCGAAGGGTCCAAGTGAAAGAATAAGTGCCTAAGCACATTTCCGACAACTCTAGGTATCTGTTTGCTCTGAAAGAGCTGCCACTTCTTTTTATCTCCCAAAGGAAGCTCAGTGGGGATGCCAAACTCATTCTTCTGAATGACATCATTTACAAATTGAAGAAGTCGCAACCCAATGCTATACCCCTTTACATCACGAATAAAGAAGACTTTATCCTGTTCCTCACCGATGGGATCTCCTGTAATGAACTCCTTTGCCGTCGCATGGTAGAACTTGACAATCTGCTCGTTGTCTGAGGAAAGATCAACAATCGAGCTGATAGGTTTTAGTACTGAGCGCACTTCATCCTCAGCAATCCCTAGCAGTCGCGATATGTCGTCAATGTCAAAGTCACTCCAGGTTGCGGCAACAAGTATCTCGACTACTTCGCGATAGTTCTTGGCCACATGTGGACGAATACTGGAGGAGTTCGGCATGTAGGCTCGTCGCATGATTCGCAAGTACTCCGACTTCAGATCCATAGGTGCTTCATTAAGATTACGGAAATATTCGAACTCCGATTTAAGAGTCGAACCATAGTACCGAATCTGGAACTGCGCATCACGTATTCGGATTGAAGCCATAATGGGCAATCCACGACAACCTCTCGCAAAGATATCAAGATCTTCATCGGATGGTTTCCACAGGGAGTCCTCGATAAAACCGTGAAATCCTTCGTCCACCATGCGACGGATGGTGTGGAAAGTGTCCCGTTCAATCCGATCCACATCTTCGCAGGGGATCATAAGACCCTGATCTTGCACTCTAGTCCAAGTCGAGAGGACTGTAGACTCCGGCCGGCAGCTAACGAGTACAGCAAAGGGCAAGGGCAGCTCGCAAAGTAGAAGCACGAGCTCCATCAGGGAATCGAGATCCGCTGGACCCCCGCACTCATCCAAGCCATCCAAGATGATAGCATAGCGTCGGCTGCCCCCAGACAACACTCTCTTAAGACTATTCATCGGTTCAATGATCAGGGTCCGCATCTGCTTCTCCAGAGAGAGCTTCAGAAACAGTCTCATTTCTGGCCGCCGGAGGCATTTGACGAGTGACACTTTGAAGTCCGCACTGAAGAGCGCAAGTTGGCGTGCAAGGGTAGAAGGGAACAACTCCAAAGAATCTAACCCTGTTCCCTTTCGGTTTTTGTCCCAAAAGAACGAGGCCGCAAGAGTGCCTTCCCCCTCAAGCGTGGATGCAATGCTCATACTTATCGCCGTCTTCCCGGTACCGGGTGATCCACGTAGCCAGACAAATCGGTTCTTGGCATCTTTCAGATGTCCGAGAATCGATTCCTGTATGTTGTCCCGTGTGCTTGGAAGGCATTCTGACTTGCTTTTCACGTAAGTGTGCTCGGCCGCGACTTCCCCAAGCCGTTTGAGTTCAGCTAAAAGGAAGGGTTGATGAAAAAAAGACCCTAAGAATGAGCTTGGAAACGCACATTGCACGGATGCTTCGATTGTACGAAGCAGCGTTAAAGTAGTTGCCTGAGTCTGTTGGCACGCAATCAGTCAGTGTGTAGGGCACTTGGACGCCTCCATAATGGAAACGAACCGAGAAGTTGTTAATGGCATCATTTATACATGCCTTCACATCGCTTATCCTCGTGGCGATTTCGGTTGCTAAGATCGTCCTCTTCACGGGACCTCGATTGTTGAGTGTGCTGACCTCTTTTATTTGTTCTTCTAGGGCCCTGTCAGCAGGATTATTGAATCAAATGCGTGGCAAGGGAGGCACATGGACGTACGAATGAAACCCCTTGATGAAAAAAATCACTTCATCGGGTATACGGTCAGTCGACAGCGCGAGTGGCTGCAAAATGGTGTCATAGGCTTTTCGGATGTCACTGTCTAAGCCTTTGAGACTTTTGTCATTTCCACCGACGATCTGTCCAAATCATGTCCCACAAACATTGAGAGAGTGAACAAAGTATCCTCATCGATCCCAGAAACGGAAAGATGAACTCACCTCGTAGAGGTCGAGCCACTTTAAAAGCAAGTCTGGGATTGCGTCAAGATTCGGAATCGGGGCAAACTTAAGGGCGGAGGTCGCATTTTGGAGAATGAGTCTAATAGCGCCGATGATTACATCCTGCCGATCACTGCCTGAGCTGGCCGATCGTGCGATCGCGTGTTCCGATAAGGGAGGCACGTTAATGCCCTCGCGTTCCAATTGTGCATGAACGCTCAGGCCATTGTCATGTGTGGCATACGAGCCAGATGTTTCATGAAGATTATCGATCTTTTCCCCACGGGCGGGGGGAAATGAAGGAAGTACTGCATCATTGGCGGACAGCTGGAGGGGCGTGTCTGGCCTGGATTGTTCAACGAGATTGGGGGTACCAGGCCTGCTGCGGTTAGGACTCAATTTCCTACGGGCCCTCCCGAATACACGACGCATAAGAGATTCCGATTTCTTCGAATTTCTGTTCATAGAAGGCATGGCCTGGCTGGCCACTATGAGCCCAGGATAAAACTCTGTCGGCAACCCATGTCGATCGCTGTGGGTGTTGTCGTGATCTCGAGGTACCTGGAGATTGATCGGGGGAACACGAGGTGACTCGGAGGAGGTCGAGGGGAGCGGCGGTTGTGAGGATGAGCCGGGAGCGGAACGACTTCCTTTGGAGAAGGATTTGAACGGGTTTTTTCTAGACATCGCACTCGGGTAGTAAGGAGGGGCTAGTCGCCACGCACATGATGCGTATAGGACATTATTTGAAGGGGCAGTACCTACATAGTTAAGTGCATAGCACTGTAAGATTGGAAATTGCAACGTTGGAAATTCTTACTTGTCCGGATAAGCGCAGAAATTCAGAGGTGGCTTGAAATTGAAGGCTGAACCCGCACACAGCAAGCTTGGCATAATTACGAAGCCATAGAGGCTGGAGTCCTGCCTAGGAAGAGACGGCAATGAAGCAAGCAGTAAATATAACACAGAGGCCGTGCAGCAGGGTCTCGTGCGTCGGCATGAATGTGTTTCGGTTAAACCCGCTATGGTTCAAATGGGACACGCCATTGAAGCTCAGAGTCAACGCAACCATTCTATGCCCCAGTGCGTCTTGGGAGAATACCACTGTGTTGTCGGTATGCAAGGCTGGTTTTGCGAGCGAGGAGAAAGCCCCTCCCAGCAACGAGCTAGATGACCGTGTGTCTCATCCCATTGCGTCATTCATCCCTCACCGGCCCCTGGGATTCATATTTGGCCCAAACACGGGCTCCTAGTGACGATATGATCACCCTTCAACATCCTCAGATTTCCTTTGCTCAGTTTCAGATCGAAGCATTAGCCAATCGCAGGAGTCCCTCAACCCCGTCATGGTTCGTCCTAATATTTATCACTATTCATACATTCTGGAACCATGAACTGATTGAGCACGGTTATCGCGCTTACTGGAAATCTCATCGTCGATCCATAGCATTTTTGACCACCCCAAGTAATGGTCACTCTGCATGCTCCTGCTGAATCGGTTTTCAGCTTTGACACTGCCCTCCAATGGAGTGGGTGCACAGCTACCAATGGTTTACCCGAAGCGTCCACTTATTCAACAACCCTTCGTGGGTTAACACCTGGATCATTTGCTCATCGGTAAGGATTCAGCGAATGAGCTGTTGAGAGTCGATAATTCGTCCTAGGGCGTACTCTTCGTTCTCATTGAAGTCACACGTTTGCTCTGGGAATGCTGTCTCAAGTGCAGTAATTTCTCTTCAGGTATCCTGGGCGCTGTTCGTTGGGTGGGCATTCACAGTCTTGTCGTGAACTTCGGATGAGGGGGTTTGATTGGAGTTTTATTCGGCGACATGTTCACTCCACGCAATTTATAGCGACGGGACAAAATATCCCACCAGAGTCGGGGCAGCCCTGGTTGTGAGACTATATTAGATTTGCGTTTCGGACCTTCCGATAGGCTGCAAGCGTCGGTGATGCAATATCAAGGGCTTCGCGTGTTAAATTTTCTCAGGCTTGTGATGGAAAGGTATATCGTATTTTTTTCCCATATTTCTGTGAGCAAGAGCGTGCCCGGGCCCTCAATCAGGCATTTTCACACCAGTGGCGACGACTCACGTCTGGACTGGCCTCATAAGGTGCGGACGCTTTCATCTGGCTTGGAGCCAGGCCAGAAGCAAACTTGGGATCGCATGAAGATTCGGAATCGGGACGGACTTAAATGCGGAAGCTGCATTTTGGAGGATTTGTCTCGTAGCGCCGATGATTACTTCTTTCGATCACTGCCTGAGCTGGCTGATGGCGTTATCGTGGGTGGCATATGAGCTGGATGTTCTACAAGGATTGTCAATATTTCTCTCAGGGGCGAGGGAAAATAAGGGAGGCGCCACATCACTGGAAGACCATATCAAGATGCTGGGAAGAGCTTCGGACGTTGCAATTCCAAAGTAAATTGGACGAAGACTTGTCCACTCACTGGTGCAGTGCAGTAAACCCTCCGCATCCAGCTTCTTTCTACAGAAGCATTTCATATGCGTCATGCGCAGGTGATCGAACTGTCTTCCGTTCACTCTTCCACCGGGCATCCTTCCCCATTATTACATACGCTAGTGCGATGTCTGGAAAAAAGAAATCTGAATCTTTTATGGCTTGTGTGTTTGGGAGAGCACGTATGAAACTGAAGCCTGATACTCGATCCCCGCTCTGCAGGCTCCCACTACGCGCACTCCTTTTGGGCAGCGTTAGAATTCTCTCTGGATTCCATGTCAGTCGCTGCTCAAGTGGCCTCCTTGAATTAAAAGAAGAACCGTCATCGTACGGAGATGCATGGTGTGAACCGACAAATTTCTATATATACTTTTTTTTTTCACGTTTCCATAATCATGGGTTGCTTCGGCATCGAAGCGGAATAATTATGTCTGAATACTCACATCATGAAGTCGAGGCTCCGGTTTGACTCGGATGGAACGCTGCCACGAATTTCGGAGGTCCCATTTTCGTGGTCTCTCTCAGCTCCTCTGCTATCGCTCACTTCCTTCAGAACTCTCTTGACTATAAACACAACCAGCAAACCGTAATGGATAACAGTCTTTGGAACGGTAACAACATTACGCCCGGCTACACAATATCTGGTAAGCAAGTGAAATCTACAATGTCAACGCGTCATTTTGATTGAGTATTCCTCAGCGTCTCACTCTCCATTTTACGGTCCCGACGACGCCATAGATGTTGGCCATCCGGAGGAAGCTAACATCCACCAAGCTATCAGAGGTGCCTAAGTTCTTAAGCCTAGGGATGCCGCGGTTCGGTTCGGAGGGCGCAACCGAAGGTCCCAAATCGCAAACGCGATAACAGGTTCGCTCACACTCTGGTGCAGTTTGAGGATGATTGCATTCGAATCTTGGTTCTGACCAATTCGGTTCGGCTCCGAACCGAACCACGGCATCCCTACCTAAGCCCTCTCCGACTCAACGTTTTATCATGGTCTCATTGCATCAAATGGTCTTAGATACACCCTCAAGGATTGTTAAGGCCGAATTCACCGAAATAGAGACGTTTCGAACGCTCCAATCTCTTGCGCCACAATCCAGCAGTACGCGTCAAAATCGCGAAATAGACGAGTAGAATTGGTGCCAATCTATGGTCCCCTGTTTGTTTTTTTTTTCAGGAAAGAATGGAGCCCCGATGCGATCCGGCGCTCTCCTTCGCGAAAAATAAACCTCAGCGAATCCACACTCACCAAAGGTGAATCAACGCTACCCAGCTTTTCGGCCCATTGACGCAGTTATCCTCCGTGTATCTTCTTGCATTCACACCAAACGATTTTGCCTCAGTTTCAGCGAAAAAGTCCGAAGAAGATGCCCGCGGTGAATCTACTTCTCACCTCCGAATTCAGGGTATGTGATTAGAGATACACTATGAATAATACCCAACCTTCACGCGAATTCCAGGACAGCAATTGGTCTTAGAGTGAACGGTGGCATTGTACTCGCTTTGGAGAAACTCGTACACTCGAAACTGCTGGTCCCAGGCTCAAATAGACGCATCCAATCAGTCGATCGACACATTGGCATGGTTAGTCTTCCTATTATTCAAACTTCATATGGTTCGTCTTACTCCCTTTTCAAGGCCACAGCTGGATTATTAGCGGATGGTCGTCATCTCGCTTCACGCGCATTTGATGAGGCATTGAACTATCGAGAAACCTATCGTGCACCCACTACTCTCAAAGCCCTCACAAGGAATTCGAGCTGGAATTATCCTGGATCGGCCCTGAAACAAATGGGTTGCGCCTCCCTGTACCAAAGACCTGTATGAAGAGGCGGATAAGAGAGGGCGGGATGCCTTGGATGCTGACATGGAGGATTAACACTGGAATCCATTGATGCCGATTGCCGACCTCTACCTATCTCTGCAGACCTATTCTACCTACTTCCCTCAAGTCTCTCATTAACTCACGGTGGTTAACGATGCAGGCTACAAAGGACGATCCTAGCGAAGGTTCGGCCAAGCCAGATGCCTATCTGGAGCAAGTTTCGGATGGCATTTCGGCTATAACGTTAGATCGACCGAAACGGAAGAACGCAATTTCTGTAAAACTCTTGAGCGAGTTGAAGGCTTCGATCGAGCAAGCGAGTGAAGCTAGAGGGTCAGTAAGCTCATCCATTCGCAAGTTCTTGTTCCAAGTTAATCCAATGCTACACACGTTGCTCGATCATTACGCCTGTTCACACACATCCCTCCCACAAGCCTGCGCGTCCTCATTATTCGCTCCTCTGAGCGTGGGTCCTTCTGCGCTGGGGCGGACCTCATTGAGCGACGCACAATGTCTCCGGCCGCTGTTACCCTCTTCCTCCAAACTCTCCGTTCCACTCTCACCCTCCTGCAGGACTTCCGGATGCCAACAATTGCAGCTATCGATGGACCCTGTCTTGGTGGTGGGCTGGAGCTTGCACTTGCATGTGATTTCCGCGTGGCGGGGAGCGAAGCGAAGAAAGTTGGATTGACGGAAACGAAGCTTGGAATTATACCTGGTGCCGGAGGTACGCAGAGAGCCACTCGACTCCTGGGAATCACGAAAGCGAAAGAGTTGATATTCACGGGGAGAATGATGGACGCGAATGCTGCGCTTGCGTTCGGTATGTATTTCTGGTGCATCTATCCAAGATTCAAGTGGTGGCTGGACCATGTGTCTCCGCAGGGCTGGTCGACTATGTGGCTGATCCGTCAAGTACGGCCTTCGATCGAGCGATGGAACTAGCTCAAGAAATCTCAACATCCGGTACGTCCTATCTCTTCGCCATCTTCCTATCTCCCAACACACTTTCAAATTACCTCAAACCTCGCACGCAGCACCCCTTGCCCTCCGTGCAGCAAAAATGGCGATCTCTCGTGCGGATCAAGTTGATTTGGAAACCGGACTGGACTTTGAGCAAGCATGTTATGCACCATTGTTGCGAAGCAGAGATCGAGATGAGGCGCTCGATGCATTCAAAGAGAAGAGGAAGCCAGTGTTTAAAGGGGAGTAAATACACGGCTTTGGCGAATGGTCACATTGTTAATGTCCGAGTCCTCCCCTCAATACCCAAGGCTGAAAGTGTGCAGGATCCCAGCACTAGCATGCAGTTCGTTTTGTCGTTTCTGCTGCCTGACACACATTTCTATATTTTTTTATTTGAGGGGAATATGCCGCGCCGTGTAGTATGTTCTAGTACTGAGGTCCTGTCCACAAAGACTGCGGAATTTCCATCCCACCAAAACGCTAGAGCTTTTTGATCGATGTCCTCTCAAGTTCCATTCTTTTCACAAACAGGATACTAGAAGCTAGTAAATGACATCAATATTAAACGTACAATCACTGCGTAAAGGGGGGTGAAAATTGGACCTTGATTAGGGACGTATTCAGACCTCAAATAACCGGGTATCTGGAGTTGTCCGATTAGCTCTGAATTGCGTTCCTATGTAAAGTTTGAATATGCGTGTATGAAGGCCTGTAGAATATGAACGTATGCAGTCTTTCTTTATGTACGCAAATTAGGTGAGATTGTTACATAATCGGCGTGTAAATACACATGTATTCGGGCCCCTCCGTTCCCCACGATCCCACCAGCCATGAATCTGTCCAGTCTCGCTGCATGCCCCGATGAGATCACAGATGTCTTAACGCGCCAATTCTGGGCGTCTTGGACAGATGAAAATAGATTAGCTTACATTAAAGTGCACCATGCTGATGTTTGGACGCGTTTCAACTCCGATGCATCCACCATACACCCCCTGATTCCAATTGATCCCGCGCTTATTCAACTTTCTACCGGTTCTATGGAATCTAATGGGGTGGAAAACACGTCCAGAGAGACCGAAAATGTGTTAAGGGCTTCTGTGAATGCTGTTAGAGGACGCAAGCGCCGTACCCTTGCATCAGCCCCCAAGACAATTGCCAAGAAGCTGGCGCGGGATCGAACACAATCAGAGAAGAAGGTTGTGAGCAAAGCAAAGGTATGTATTAATATTGGAACTCAACTTAAAATAGCCATGTTGGTTTGAATCTCTGCTAGCGAGAAATGGAGAAAAGAATCTTTGCAATAACGGGAATGAGCGGTGCAAAGGGACCATGGCCACCTCACAACTCCGAACGAAAAGATGAGAAGTCAGGACTCACTTTCCTGAACCCTGACTTCCGAGTCGGTGTGAAGATGACTGACCCCGCTAATCGGCTGATATGGGAACAAGCAGCTGTGCAGGTTCATGAAGCTATTTGTGTACGTACCTTGAAGGCAATACTGGCATGGTAGACTGCAAATTACTTTCTAGGCTCCTGACAAAAAGCCCTGTTTCATATAAAGCTATAAGATCGTCAACAACCAAAGCCATGAGATGTTGTAGTTGTTCCGTTGAAGGCTCTTGTGGTCCAGGTGTCATTCCGGCATGTAGGAGATTACTCGTACGATAGCTAGAATTTCAAGAAATCATGAGTCAATCAAACAAATTTATCCGACTCGCATGCACACCGAAGTTCCGGGGGGAGATTTGCACAACAAAATGATAAAACACCACTTGAATGAGTCGGTGCAAAGACACTACGACGGCATGAAAACCTTTTGAGAAAATGATTAGGAAGAATACTGTCACAAGAATATGAAAGACGAACCAATCTAGACTTAATGTCACTCCTAAACGAAGCTCACCTGTATCCTTGTTGATACGGAAAAACTCCTTCCCATCCTTGTCCTTCATCTCTTTCCAAACTCTGCCATCCATGATACTCGTATATGCACCCATATTTCGATGAGTAGACCCCCACTGTTCGACCTCAGCTTCTATGTCGCTTCGTGATAGAAACCCTGCGAGGAGTGCTGAGAGGGGTGCCACAGGCATAACAACCTTCGGTTTTGCTACCTTCTGCCCTTTCCCCCATATCAACCCCTGGAACGCGTCCACAAAAGAACTCCGATAAAGCGGAATTTCGCAGTGTGGACAGTGGCGAACATTTTCACCATGAGGGAACAGTTGCCAACATCTCTCACAAAGTACAAAGATTTTAGCGGGAAGAGACATGCGCAATCGGTTCAGAACTGTTTTGAGAGTTACCGGGAAATCATCAAAGCATTTGATGATACGGAGTTCAATCAGAATCTTCCGAAAGACCCATAGCAGCAGGTTGCATGCACGGACTCCAACGTGGTGGTGAAGATTGAGAAAACAAACAAGAAGAAGAAGGACGCGGATGATCCAAGAATCAGAGAGGCTCATATATCTCTCGTTGGGTTGAGACACAGCATCGTGACTAGCTTCGGTGGACATGTCATATAAATGAACACTTGAAGAAGTAGCCGTCGAAAACTGTACAGGAGGGGGCCTAGGGGCACTTCCATCGTGAGTTTGAGGGGCCGGAATAGGTGCTCCAGTCAAGCTTGTAGGCTGAAAACTGATCAAGTGGGGCACTTCGGGAGTATCAACATTCGAAGGGGTGATGAAGAGGTCGCTATGATCGCTATCCTCATCAACGATATCATTGCTAGGAAAGGGGATGTTGGTATTAGGTGTGCTATTGGAAGCCACAGTGAAGAAGCTAGTGGGTATTCCGTGAGCCAATTCTACAAGATCACAGAGAATGGTAGACCTCATGTGACATACCTTACATGGGGACATCGAGAGGACGAAGTGGAACTCCAGGAGGTTCCCCGTACTCGTTGTTGTCGAACATTTCAATATCTGGTGGCAGAGCACGGAAGTATCCAGGTTTGGGACCTGTGCCGGTGCTCGAAGCAGAAGGCTCACTGGCAGAGGAGCTGCCCGCTTGTGCAAGAAATAGCACGCCAAAGTCATTAAGCGATGCCTTTTTAGTATGACTGAGACGCACCATGAATATCCAAATTCGTTAACATTTTACGCTGTTTTCCTGTCCCAGCGGCAGCCAATATTCGTGTACGAGCCCTAGACGAGCCCCTTGATACATTTTTGGCATTCCTCAAGTGTGAGTCTCGAGTCGTTGGAGGGACCCATGTCCCTGGAATTGACCCTTGCTTTGTACATACGTTGCACTCACAAAAGACGTCTCCAGCAGTTCTCGGCATCACATGATACACAGTGCCCGATGGTGGACACAAAAATCAAACAGATAGACACAAGCCAGCTGCCGTTTGGTTGTTGCAGTGGTTGGCTTAAAACCTAAGAGGTAACTTCCCGAAATGAACTAAGGTGATGCGCAAAGCTGTGTAGCATGACGCTTCTGATTTTCGCATATCTAGTTTCGTTCGTGCAGCTCCAATTACGGATGAATCCAAAATGCTCAAATATTTACATATCAGAATCGGTTCAAATATCTCCGAGTACATCCAAACAGGTACCTACTGTGGATCCAAAATTTTGACCCCTTTACGCAGTGAATAAGTCCGATCCAATGCATCGAAAAGTGAAAACAGTGGTGGAGGAACTAGAAAAATGATTGGACGTGTACTGGATGCACTAAACAACTTGGCTAATATCGACGACCACTGGGGCTTTCAGCTTTCCCTGGAGCAAAAATCGAGTTCCATCCTTGCTCGCCCGAGGAAAATATATGCTGCCTGGATCTCTCCTAGCATCACCCTTGGGCATCAGATCGCCGTACCAAGCTTGTTTCTCGGTGAAAGAATTTCCGGACCGTATGGTCGGGGCGTAGGCGAATGGAATCTTGAGTTCGTTTTCCCCATTGAACCAAATGCCTCCGTCGTCATCAACTAGTGGGATCCTTCCCATTGCGGAAGAATAGACGTTAATGCGGTTTCGGCGAGTTGGTATGCCGGGTGAGAGATCGTAAAAGGGGCGCTTCAACCAGGATTCATCCATATCATGCCCTAACTCTCGCTTGGTGCTTGATGCACGAGTTGCACCACTATCTGGAATCAAAAGAAGAGCAGGGTTGCACGATACAGGCACAGGGATGTCATGCAGGCGAGGGGGTTCAAGACCAGTGTTGAAAATCCAAGTCCTGAAATTTTGCACGCGATATTGAGCCATCCATTTGTGTGAACCTGTTGACCAGACGAACGCACAGTTTCTGTCGTAAGCGCCAACATATCGGCTCCCTGGAGAGAATCGAACTGTGTAGCATTGAGGGATGGATAGATCGGAGTGAGATTGGGTAGACTGAGCAGGGGAGGGGGTGGAAGGAGATGCAAGGAGTTGAACGGATGGCTCGCCTGAAAAACGTAAGAGTGCCATGTTCTCGTACCAAGCCTGGCGGAGATTTTGTGGGACTCGTATGATGAAAGATCCATCGTTCGACACCGCAGTTACAGCAGGGAAACAACCACTGGGGAGGGTGCCGAGCTTCGCCACACTTGTTCCAGGACCGAGAATAGTGATGTTTCCATCAGTATCCTCAGCGGCAATCTGACAGTTTCCACCACAGATAAACTCGATCCAAACCGGAGGCTTGGGAGGATTGCATTGGAATCGAGAAATTATGCGCTGTTGGTCGATGTCGGCAACCTCAATGACCCCGTTTCCAAAGCCAAGGGCGACATGAGAACCATTTTGGGAGATTGCTGCACAGGTTACGATTCCGTTGAGAACATCATGTTCGGCGAACTCGGCTTCGTAGTTAGTTTTTTCCAGGCCATATTTATTGAACTTCTTTGGCAGTTCAGTCAGTTTTGCCTTCATGACCTCTTGAGCCACACGTGCATCCTCACTCAAAGGAATAAAACCACCGGAAAACTCGCCGGATACAGTGAAGACTCGAACGGGATCTGAGAGATTGCCATAGAGTTCATAGAGGCATGATGACGACGGAGTGAATGGAAGGCCTGATCGATAAACATGCCAAGGATCGGCGTCGGAACCCAACCTCCATATAAGATTGAGCATCTCCTGTACCAGCGCCATTGATTTGTGGTTCTGCAACGCAAAGAATGATGTCATATAATTGAAATACGTGAAACACGATTAATTTAGAACCCACATGTGCACTCAAATTCCATTCCTTCAATAAATGAAATGTCCCTAACACACCCCGTCTGCCCGGGAGCCATGAGAAGAATGAGAGTAAGTTATTTGAAAGTAATCGTTCAAATTCTCTTTGCAATTCATTAGATTCTTGTGAAACGAGCAGCGAAGGGTCCAAGTGAGAAAACAAGTGCTCGAGCACATTTTTGACAACTCTAGGTGTCTGCTTGCTCTGAAAGAGCTCCCACTTCCTTCTGTCTCCCAAAGGGAGTTCGGTGGGGATGCCAAACTCATTCTTCTTCATGACATCATTGACAAATCGAAGAAGTCGTAATCCAATGCTATACCCCTTGACATCATGAATAAAGAATACTTCATCTTGTTTCTCACCGATAGGATCTCCTGTAATGAACTCCTTTGCCGTTGCGTGGTAGAACTTGACAGTCTGCTCATTGTCTGAGGAAAGATCAACTATCGAGCTAATGGGTTTTAGTATTGAGTGCACTTCATCTTCAGCAATTTCTAGGAGTTGCGATATGTCGTTAGTGCCAAGATCACTCCAGGTTGCGGTAACAAGTATCCCAACTACTTCGCGATAGGTCTTGGCCACATGTGGACGGACACTGGATGAATTCGGCATGTAGGCTCGTCGCATGATTCGCAAGTACTCCGACTTCAGATCCATAGGTACTTCGATAAGATTACGAAAATATTCGAACTCCGATTTAAGAGTCGAACCGCAGTACCGAATCTGAACCTTCGCATCACGTATTCGGGTTGAAGCCATGATAGGCAATCCACGGCAACCTCTCGCAAAGACATCAAGATCTTCGTCAGATGGTTTCCACAGGGAGTTTTCGATAAATTTGTGAAATCCTTCGTCCACCATGCAACGGATGGTGTGGAAAGTGTCCCATTCAATCTGATCCACATCTTCAAAGGGGACCATAAGACCCTGATCTCGCACTCTGGTCCAAGCCGAAAGGACTGTGAACTCCGGCCGGCAGCTAACAAGTACAGCAAAGGGCGAGGGCAGCTCGCGAAGTAGAAGCACGAGCTCCATCAGGGAGTCAAGTTCCTCGGGACCCCCGCACTCATCCAAGCCATCCAAGATGATAGAAAAGCGTTGGCTACCTTCAGACAACGCTCCCTCAAGACCATTCATCGGTTCAATGACCAGGGTCCGCATCTGCTTCTCCAGAGAAAGCTTCAGAAACAATCTCATGTCTGGCCGCCGAAGGCATTTGACGAGTGACACTTTGAAGTCTGCACTGAAGAGCGCAAGTTGGCGTGCAAGGGTACAAGGGAACAACTCCAAAGAATCGAGGCCTGTTCCCTTTTGGTTTTTGTCCCAGAAGAATGAGGCTGCGAGAGCGCTTTCCCCCTCAAGCATAGATGCAATGCTCATACTTATCGCCGTCTTCCCGGTACCGGGGGATCCGCGTAGCCAGACAAATCGGTTCTTGGCATCTTTCAGATGTCCGAGAATCGATTCCCGTATGTTGTCCCGTGTGCTTGGAAGGCATTCTGACTTGCTTTTCACGTAAGTGTGCTCGGCCGCGACTTCCCCAAGCCGTTTAAGTTCAGCTAAAAGGAAGGGTTGATGAAAGACCCCAAGAATGAGCTTGGAAACGTACATTGCACCGATGCTTCGATTGTACGAAGCAGCGTTAAAGTAGTTGCCTGAGTCTGTTGGCACGCAATCAGTCAGTGTGTAGGGCACTTGAACACCTCCATAATGGAAACGAACCGAGAAGTTGTTAATGGCATCATTTATACACGTCTTCACATCGCTTATCCTCGTGGCGATTTCGGTTGCTAAGATCGTCCTCTTCACGGGACCTTGATTATTGAGTGCATTAACCTCTTTTATTTGTGCTTCCAGGGCCCTGTCAACAGGAATATCGAATCAAACGCGTGGCAAAGGAGGCAGGTGGACGTACGAGTGAAACCCCCTGACGAAAAAAATCACTTCATCGGGTATACGGTCAGTCGACAGCGCGAGTGGCTGCAAAATGGTGTCGTAGGCTTTTCGGATGTCATCGTCCAATCCTTTAAGACTTTCGTCGTTTCCACCGACAGTCTGTCCAAATCATATCACAAACATTGGGAGTGAACAAAGTATCCTCACCGACCCCGGAAACGGAAAGATGATCTCACCTCGTAGACATCGAGCCACTTCAAAAGCAAGTTCGGGATTGCATCAAGATTCGGAATCGGAGCAAATTTGAGGGCGGAAGTCGCATTTTGGAGAATGAGTCTAATAACGCCGATGATTACATCCTGTCGATCACTGCCTGAGCTGGTCGATGGTGTGATCGCGTGTTCCGATAAGGGGGGCACGTTAATACCCTCGCGTTCCAATTGTGCATGAACGCTCAGGCCATTGTCATGTGTGGCATACGAGCCAGATGTTTCATGAGAATTATCAATATTTCCCCCACGGGCGAGGGGAAATGAAGGAAGTACTGCATCATTAGCGGACAGCTGGAGGGGCGTGTCTGGCCTGGATTGTTCAACGAGATTGGGGGCACTAGGCCTGCTGCGATGAGGGCTCAATTTCCTACGGGCACTTCCGACTAGACGACGCATAAACGATTCCGATTTCTTCGAATCTCTGTCAATGGAAAGCACGGCCTGGACGGTCACTGTGGGCTCAAGATAAGACTCCGTCGGCAACCCGTGTCGATCGCTGTGAGTGTTGTCGTGATCTCGGGGTATCTGCGCATCAGTGATATTGATCTGGGGAACACGAGGCGACTCGTAGGAAGTCGAGGGGCCCGGGAGCGGCGGTTGTAAAGATGAGTCGGGAGCGGAATGATTTCCTTTGTTACGTTGGGGGATGATTTTGAACGGAATTTTCCCAGACATTGCACTGGCGTAGTGGGAAATAGGGGATGCCCGTGTGGAGGAGTGAACGAGAAACAGCTCAGTCGCCACGCGCACATGATGCGTATGAACCCAAGGAATGAATTATTTGAAGGGGGCAGTACCAGCTCAGATTGGAAATTGCAACGATGGAAATTCTTACTTGCCCAGATAAGGGCAGTAATTCGGAGGTGGCTTGAAATTGAAGGTAGGCCGCAGCTATGTGAACCCGCACACAGCAAGCTTGGCATTATCATTGGAAGAGACGGCGATGAAGCAAGCAGTAAATATAACACAGAGGCCGTGCAGCCGAGCGAGTGGCAGCTGGGCCAAGTAGGGTCTCGCGCGTCGGCATGAATGTGTTTCGGTTAAACCCGCCATGGAAGCTCAGAGTCAACGCAACCATTCCATGTCCCAATGCGTCTTGGGAGAACACCACTGTGTTGTCCCTGTTACACAGTATGCAAGGCTGTTTTGCGAGCGAGGAGAAAGTCCTTCCCAGTAACGAGCTAGATGACCATGTGTCTCACCCCATTGCATCATTCATCCCCTGGGATTCATATTTGGCCCGAACACGGGCTCCTAGTGACGATATGATCGCCCTTCAAGATTTTCTTTGCTCACTTTTAGATCAGAGCAATTGCCAATCGCGGGAGTCCCTGTTGTTTGAGCAAGACATGACGACGCGCCGGTACGCATATCATGCCCATATCGGCTATCCGATATGATACCCTTTTTCCATGTGTTTCGTGTTTCACTGTTGATTGCCTTCCACATGTAGCGCTGTCGCGTATCTCATTTTCTTATCACTTTTGTCTGATATCCGTGTTATTACTTTAACTACTTATACCGCTGTGCGGTTACAATATCAAGTTAGTTGTTCCCCGTTATCCGAGTGTCCCCGCTGAGAGCTACATAACAACAGTCCCTCAACCCCGTCATGGTTAGCGCCAATCAAACAATGTTTCTGTCCAATCGTCCTACTATTCATACATTCTGGAACCATGAACTGATTGAGCATGGTTATCGCGCTTGCTGGCAATCTCATCGTCGATCCATAGCATTTTTGGCCACCCCAAGTAATGGTCACTCTGCTGAATCTGTTCTCGGCTCTGACACTGCTTTCCAATGGAGTGGCACAGTTGCCAGTGATTTACTCGAAGCGTCCACTTATTCAACAACCCTTCGTTCATCCTTCGGGTTAACACCTGGATCATTTGCTCATCGGTAAGGATTCAGCGAATGAGCTGTTGGGGGTCGATAATTCGTCCTAGGGCGTACTCTTCGTTCTTACTGAAGTCACACATTTGCTCTGGGAATGCTGTCTCAAGTGCAGTAATTTCTCTTCAGGTATCCTGGGCGCTGTTCGCTGAGTGGGCATTCACAGTCTGGTCGTGAACTTCGGATGAGGGGGTTTGATTGGAGTTTTATTCGGCGACATGTTCACTCCACGCAATTTATAGCGACGGGACAAAATATCCCACCAGAGTCGGGGCAGCCCTGGTTGTGAGACTATATTAGATTTGCGTTTCGGACCTTCCGATAGGCTGCAAGCGTCGGTGATGCAATATCAAGGGCTTCGCGTGTTAAATTTTCTCAGGCTTGTGATCGAAAGGTATATCGTATTTTTTTCCCATATTTCTGTGAGCAAGAGCGTGCCCGGGCCCTCAATCAGGCATTTTCACACCAGTGGCGACGACTCACGTCTGGACTGGCCTCATAAGGTGCGGACGCTTTCATCTGGCTTGGAGCCAGGCCGGAAGCAAACTTAGGATTGCATGAAGATTCGGAATCGGGACGGACTTAAGTGCGGAAGCTGCGTAGCGCCGATGATTACTTCTTTCGATCACTGCCTGAGCTGGCTGATGGCATTATCGTGGGTGGCATATGAGCTGGATGTTCTACAAGAATTGTCAATACCTCTCTCAGGGGCGAGGGAAAATAAGGGAGGCGCCACATCACTAGCGGACCTTGGGAGTATCAGGCTTGCTGCGATCAGGCCTCAGTTTCCTACGTGCTCTCCCAAATACACAAGCCATAAAAGATTCAGATTTCTTTTTTCTAGACATCGCGCTAGCGTATGTAATAATGGGGAAGGATGCCCGGTGGAAGAGTGAACGGAAGACAGTTCGATCACCTGCGCATGACGCATATGAAATGCTTCTGTAGAAAGAAGCTGAAGGCGGAGGGTTTACTGCACTGCACCAGTGAGTGGACAAGTCTCGTCCAATTTACTTTGGTCAAGAATTGCAACGTCCGAAGCTCTGCCCAGCGTCTTGATATGGTCCCCCCCGCTCTGCAGGCCCCCACTACGCGCACTCCTTTTGGGCAGCGTTAGGATTCTCTCTGGATTCCATGTCAGTCGCTGCTCAAGTGGCCTCCTTGAATTAAAAGAAGAATCGTTATCGTACGGAGAATGCATAGTGTGAACCGACAAATTTCTATATATACACTTTTCTTTTTCGAAAAAGTTCATGTCTATGGGTTGCTTCGGCATCGAAGCGGAATAATTATGTCTGAATACCCACATGCATCCAGATCATGAACGGTTTGACTCGGATGCAATGCTGCCACGAATTTCGGAGGTCCCATTTTCGTGGTCTCTCTCAGCTCCTCTGCTATCACTCACTTCCTTCAGAACTCTCTTTGATATAAACACAACCAGCAAACCGTCGACAACCTAATGGATAACACTCTTTGGAACTTCCCTGACGAAACATTGCATAACGGTAACAGCGTTACGCCCGGCTACACAATATCTGGTAAGCGAGTGAAATCCACAATATTAACGCGTCATCTTGCCTCAACGTCTCACTCTCCATTTTACGGTCCCGACGACGCCATAGATGTTGGCCATCCGGAGGAAGCTGACATCCACCAAGCTATCAGAGGTGCCTAAGTACCTAAGCCTAGGGATGCCGCGGTTCGGTTCGGAGGGCGCAACCGAAGGTCCCAAATCGCAAACGCGATAACAGGTTCGCTCACACTCTGGTGCAGTTTGAGGATGATTGCATTCGAATCTGGGTTATGACCAATTCGGTTCGGCTCCAAACCGAACCACGGCATCCCTACCTAAGCCCTCTCCGACTCAACGTTTTATCATGGTCTCATTGCATCAAATGCTCTTAGATACACCCTCAAGGATATTTAAAGCCGAATTCACCGAAATAGAGACGCCTCGAACCCTTCAATCTCTTGCGCCACAATCCAGCAGTACGCGTCAAAATCGCAAAATAGACGAGTAGAATTGGTGCCAATCTATGTTCCCTGTTTGTTTGTTTTTTCAAGGGAAAAAATGGAACCCCGATGCGATCCCGCGCTCTCCTTCGCGAGAAATAAACCTCAGCGAATCCACATTCACCAAAGGTGAATCAACTCTACCCAGCTTTTCGGCCTACTTATGCAGTTATCACTTCCCGCATTCACATCAGACGATTTTATCTCAGTTTCAGCGAGAAAGTCCGAAGAAGATGCTCGCGGTGAATCTACTTCTCACCTCCGATACCCCGATTACCTCAGGAGCTAATATACCATTAGAGAATATCGCCACTATCTCGGTAGAGGACTATGAAGAAGCGGGTCTTGGAGCAATTGCGGCCCCTGGTAGGACTCGACCTCCAATTGTGTTGAAGATGCCCATACCTGTGTCATTCCATAGGAAAGCATTGGGGTCGAAATAGATCTCGGTACGGAGCTCGTCGGAGATCACGTCTTTCAGTCTTGGAATGTATGTTTTTGATGATTCCTCCGTATCTATTCTGAGAAATCCAAAACCCGCAGTACACATCGATGTAATCTGCGTGGTAAGCGCAAATCTGATCTTCTGTCTTGGCCAGCTCCTCTCACTGACAATCATTCTAGATTCTTGACGACCCTGATATCACTTCTCACGATCTCCTCCGACTCGTGATGGTCAACAAAACCTTTCGTTTATTCCTTCTTCGCCCATCGAGTTCGTTCATTTGGAAGAATGTCAGGGATCACCTTCCAATCAAGACTCCTAATCCCCATCCAAGTTTGACGGAGCACACCTGGGCGCAGTTCCTGTATCGTCCAAAGGCTTGCGAAGCGAGTTTTTCCGATAACCCACTATAGTGTCCCAGATCACGTTGTTGCTGACATTTTCGATCAGTGCTGCTCGAAAATTCTCGAGCCGTTGATGGGTGATATATGCTACGCGCAACTATTTGTCACCTGTAGAGACGTGAGTTGTCAGTTTAGCGATTGCAGACACGCTCACCATTCGGCTGAATCCCAGTGTGCGGCAATAAATAGATCCAAGCGGTAGGTGTATACCTGGAGAAACAATTGATCAATTTGTACTTGTTGATTCGTCTAGTGCCATGATGCTAGTGAAGCCACGCCGCGCAAGGAAATTGCAACGATACCTGCTTCCGCACGTGGAAATCCAATATCTTCGTAGTACGACGAACAACTCTGTCCGTCTCCGAATAGACATTAGACCGACTGTGTATATTTTCCTAGGGATACTTGAGCTGGATAGGCTCACCGTTACAACTGAAACGATGTGTCACTTTTATTGCTTCCCTGCCCTAAGGAAGTTCAATGAATTGAGGATGCAATATGGCAACCGTGGTGCAGGCTTTGACGCATATATTGCAGAAAATATTGGGAAATATACGAAAATCCACGAGGTATGTGACACTGAACTAAGCTTAAATTCAATGAATTAACGGCAGTCTTTGCGCTTTTGTGACTAAGGGAGCGGGAGGGTTTCATGAATGGATGGACACAGTTAGGTTAGCGAGGCAAGAAGCCAGCGCCGCAATGGACACCAAGTAAGCCCTCACGGTTCAATCGGTGCTTTGGGGGATTTGTCATTCTATGTCCCGTTCTGTGTAGACTTCGCATCTGGTGTAAGAAGAACAACTGGTCTGTTCGATATGCCCGGGGGTATATCTCCAAGACGCGGGAATTCAGGTATCACGTCGATGAACATTTTTGTCCCATGGATGACCAAAGTAAGCATCACCGCCCGTTCTTTCCCCAGACATCGAAGACTTCGGGGGGGCTGACAAGGACTCTTAAGCCTGGGTGGATTTTGGCAGACGTCACATGGGGAATCTCCGCGCCCACCACATCGAAAGGCTACAAAAACTTGATGAAATCAAGGTGTTCGAATGCGACTGTGATAACTCAAGAACATTCACACCTTCGGGCCTTAGGAACCACTGGTATGAAAAGTCAGTCCATTCCGTGACCTTGGACGAGTTGGTGCGCTGTGCTGACGGGAATTGATGACATGTTCACAGACACTACCAATACTCGTGAGCTTCAAGCGCCTCTTGTCTCTGTTGCATTCGTTTTACTCTGGTGTTTTCTTCTTCGTTATGTACTGCACACTCCTGAGTAATATAGACTTCTGATGTCCAGGAATTGTTAATTGACAGGCAGACTCAAGCCGAGAACACTGCGTTCATGAAACCGTCGATTGAGGGCGGTAGTAGCGATTCTCCAGTAAACGGGAATAAGTCGGTCACAATACAAATGCATTTTAAAGTGAGCGCGAATCGTAGCCGCTTATCTGATAGCAATACATGTATAGGCATTTGTCGAACGATAGCTGCATACGTATGAGAACAATCATGCGTATGGATAGCGCGAAGTTGTGGATGGCGAACCTCTGTTCGCGCCAGCCCGCAGCCTCAGACTTTCCAAATCCTTCATCATTCCGCTCAGTCTATGGCTAACACCACTTGCTGATAGTCGGTCCTTGAGCTCGTGGACGTGCAAGTTGACACCCTCCATCCCACGTGCCAAACTCATTCGATTCAGATTTGCCCATGAGGGAAGGTCCAGGGTTGCAACTCCAATATTGGAATTAACAGGATCAGAAACTGTCTCGCCGCTTAATCCGGTGCCCAGGTCCCACGCACGCTCCAGTTGCCCGCTCCAGTCGCTTCTCATTGCTAAGTAGGGCCGAATGAGTGCAGGATCGATACGGCCGAGGTAGTTCTCCCTGATGTATGTCCTGAGAATCTCCGGACGGACCAGGAAAACGTTGCCTAGTTGTCGAAGGAACTCAAAGCGTTCAGTGAGCAAAGGAAAGTTGAACGAAGCGATGGAATCCTGGTATGATTTCAAATCCCTGTTATGCAGCGCGAAGAAGTGAGTATGCTAAGAAGCAGGCGGAGGGAATCTGATACTTTGCGAGCATGAGACCACCAGTTGCGCTGACCGGGAATTTCTTCATGTGATCAAGCAGCAAGCTATAAGAATGAATGTCATGACGATTTACGGAGTTTAGAGTGACGAGGGAAAGGACTTACGTGTGAAATCCAACACCAATTTCCGTTAAAAAGCCTTCAAGGTTTTTTCCGCTCATATTTTCCCGAGCTGCATCACGCACTTTCTCGAGAGTATCGCAGCAAAGTTCGCACGGTTCAGTGTTGACACGCGCAAACGATAGGTCATCATTCTTGGGTTTAAAGTCTGTTTTCTTCTGCTTGGATAATGAATTCGAAAGATATGCCTGAATGACTGTGCAGTATTCAGTTGGAAGTGCAACTCGCAGAAGGCTGGCAGATCGTACCGTCTGTGAGCTTCCGCACCAGACTAGCAGCAGCCCCTTCCGCTCTGCTAACGGTTTGGTTGTTGTAAACCATCATTTCCCTGCCAAGAGGAAATTGGGTCACGCCAGCAAGCTTACGCAACGTCGTGCTTACCGCCTCAAGGTCACGCTAGTCGCAGTGTGAGACAGGGGCAACAAAGCAATGCCAACGTATTGCTGCCAAAGATGCACAATCATATCTGCTTGTTTGAGAGTTGCCAGGGAAATAAGACGCGGTTCTGTGTTTGATGGAATTGCTGCGAGCTCGGCATTGGCACTGGGTGTGGTTCAGTCCGCGGGATAGAAAGAAATATGGACAGTACCCACGCGTTGATTGCCACTTCAACGTAGCCTTTAATTAAAGCATCAGCGAGCACTTTCATAAGAGCGAAAGCATTCTTCGGACTGTGGAACGGGGTGAGCGACGACGTTGTGTACTATAGATCCACTCACATGTCAGTGATAATGCTAAGCTCCACGCATCTTCCGACAGCCTCGGCGTGCCATTTGAGAACAGTTTCGGCAAGATCCACGCTTAATCTTCCATCTTCTTCCGTTGCTGATTTGGAAGTGGCGTCTTCATCTACTTTGCCATTGTTGGCATCGGTATCAGGTTCGGTCAAAGCATTAGTAGAGCTGGGGCTAGAGACTGCGCCCCTCCATTGACGCCCGATGTTGTTAAGGAAGGCGGCAGAAGCAGACGAGGCTGTTGCTGCCGTTCCGGAACCACCGAACCGATCAAGAAGCTTCATTGAACTTGACGCTACACTGGATGCGACGGTACTTGCGCCCGACCCAGTGAGCGGAAAAGATGAGCCACTGGCGCTGGCTGACTGAGAGCTCTTAACAATGGAAATGAGTCATCGCGTCGTTGAGCTTACATGCCATTTCGAAAACTTGTCCAACAAGCCTGCGCCGGACGCTGCACCAAAGTACAGCTCGTTGAGGTTCTTGCTCTCTCTTTCGATGTATTTGGTCCCTTCGATATAGGGAACGAAAAGCTCCTCCATAGCCGTATCGAGTAGACTTGGGATGGACAGAGTCCCAGCACCGCCACTAAGCAAATGAGCCGCTCCACTCGATGAGTTCGCTGACCCCGTTTGAGGGATTCCGCTTGGTGAAGTTGGTAGATCCGAATCTATTGTCATTCCTCTGCCAACATTTTGTATTAAAGTGGATGCCAAAGCAGAGAAATCGTAAGTTGACTTCAGGTCTTCGATCAATTTGGAAGTGCTCGAGTGGCAAAGGTGCAATGCGCGCAAGTAGGCTAGATTAGACAAAGATCGCGACTTATTGAGTAAGAGCTCAATATACTGCTGAATCTGATTGGTCACGGTGACATTGAGTACTTTCAGCTCACTGTCACCATTATAGTACTCACACACTGAGCAAACACCCTTTGCAAGAAAACACCCATGACCAGAACAGGATGCGGGAACACGGCCTGTACGATTTCATTCTCTTGCCCAACAGTAAATCTTATCTCATTAAAGAGATCCACAAGAACCTTAGAGGACTTGGGCATAGGGTGTGACGGGGTCGGTAGGGTAGCCCATCTGGCAGCCACCCATCAGTAATCCATACGCAATGGGATTTCAAACTCACAGTTCACTGTCATCTTGCGTGTCTACTTCTTCCAGCATTTTTGATTTGCTGATGAAAAAATCGTGCTGATTAACATATATCTGAACGCAAGAAGCCCGCCGTTAAACTCCAGCAGTGTTTGGGCACAGTGCTAGGTGATTGAAATGCACATCAAAGAGAAGCACGGAGTTTCGAAGATTGACAACGTACGCCCATCATTTTTGGGTCACCCTTACGGTAGGATTTGTCGAAGAGCTTGAGCATATCCTTTTCGAAGAGTTCGCAATACTTTTCAATGCGTTTTCGGGTCTGGGTGATTCAGGGGAAATGAGTTTTCATTGTAAATGAGAAAGAGGCCACGCCACCTGCTCTGCATTTGGTAAATCGACTTCGCGAGCTAGAATACTCAGCCGTCTGAGTATAACGGCAACTTTCTGGCGGCCAGCTTTGCCTCCGTCTCGGCGCATTACATCCAACTTCAGTCGGCTCGAGGTTGTATAATCGTTCTCTTCCCCCGGCAGTGACGAGAATTGATGGTAGTACGAGATGAGATCGTGCGTAGCATGTGCCCGCTCACGTGAAGCGTGAAGCGTTTCTAGAGTCTCCCCAGTCCGGACGGCTGACTTCCCGACAAGTGATATCTTGGAGTGCATGCTATTGAATGATTTGTTTACAGCCTGGAGCAGTCGTGAAATGCTTGTCAGTTTTATTGGAGGCGTGTCCTAGGATTATCAAGATATCTACCTCAAAACCTGAGTTGAGTTCACTAATTTTGCGCGAAAAACCTCTTTCGGCATCACGCACGCTGACCTCTAAAGCATCTTTCTTCTTCTGGACGTCTTCCCGGATAGCTAGGAGATTGTCCACAGCAGACTCGAAGGTACGAATGAATGGCGCTGGGTCAAACGCTGGCGAGAGCAGAATGAGAATTTACATGTGCAAGAATATGTCCGAGTTTCTTACACCCTGTGTCCTCTTTTGACTGCTGTATAAGCTTGTCAGATATTGACGTAATGAATTCCTGCAGATCGAAGCCTTCCTGCGCAACACGGTGAGTGACACTGCGGCAAGACAGTTCCAAACATCGTGCCTTAAATGCACTTAAAGTCAAAAGTCCCTGCACGGAGGGGTCGAGGGCAAATATCCCAGCGCTGGGATGTGCCATTGGTGATCGGAGCCGGTTGTCAGGCGTGTGGCTGTGCCGGTTTTTTTTTTAGCGTCAATTGCGTTGGCCAATTGTGGCTCTTCAATCCATGGCTCAGCTCGATGTCATCCTTCAGCACCAGCTTTCGACGGATGAGAGGGCGGTCGCTAACGTTCTCATCGTTGTTTCGCAATTGACGCCGTCTCATCTGAGCTCGCCTCGACTTCTAGTTGCACGTATTCATTCACTTCTCCAAAAGCCAGTTTATCCTGGCGCAAGATGGGCAGGCTTCTGCCTTGCGTATAGAGTCGCGTCTTTGAGCTCCGAGGTACTCACAGAAAATGCCAAATCATGGATTTCATCTGCATTGCCTGCGTTGTCGGTAGGCACGTGTCGCAGTCCTTGCATATCTGCCTAACTTGGCCTTTTCGAAAATTAGAGGGATGAACCACCACCAGTGCACATCGAGGCGATGCGGCTACTGCACCTGATTTTTACGTCGGCCCTCGACATGCCCGAGTTTCACCGTCAGGTGGTCACCCCCAACCTCCAGAAATTCAGCATCGCATTGTTACAACTTGCAGAGAACTTGAACACACCTAATAGAGTTATGGTGCGCGGTTATCCTCGGTTCTGCGCTCTGTGTTGACAAGATTTAGGTCTTCGCGTTCCGAATTTTGACGCATATGGTCTCATCGTTCCCCGCGGCGCATGTGTCACTGACCCCTCGACTTACTAAACTTGCCCTGTTTCGGCTAAGTCGGATTGACGGTCAGCTGCACAACAGCGAATCGCTGTTGGCTTCTTCGTCCGCTATCCTTCTTTCTGCACTGCATATCCCTGGTGGCAAAGCTCGTTCCGTCCTGTTGTGGCGAAAAACTCTTGAGGATACATTAAATAGTATCATTGTGTGCGTCGAAAAATTGAGGACAGCTTTCAAAGTTGAGGCAAAAATAGAAGGTAAGGGACTCAATCGTCTTGGATGTGGACGCTTATCTTGTGATCGCATAGCACCGTTGCCTTCATCCCCGGGACTCGAGCTCCCTACTATCCCGGAAGATGCGTCCCCGGCCCTGGTGATCCCTCTGGTTATTGATAGACTTCGTTCCCTTGTTTCACTGTTGGTCAAACTTCTGAGGTCCTTCTCCCTCTGCTATTTTCGGGATGCATGCTCAAACTTCAATCACATTGCAGTGCGACATCGTCCCGCCCATTAGTTTTACCCCTTGGCCCGATTGCTTCGGTAGTGGACAGGTTGTTAAGCGTCACCACTATGGACCCTCATTCAGTAGGTTCCACCACTCATCTTTAGATATCTTTGACGATATAATTTTATTGGCCCACAACGAAGGATCCACATGTTTTTGTTGACCCGTTACGCCGCTCGATGGAGGTGTCTGCTATTCCTTCGCTCCTGGAAATTGGCTGTGATCTATATATTGCTCTAATCAACAGGTAACGGAACTTCCTCTCGTTATAGAAATTCGACTATAATACTGCCTTATTTAGCACCTCACATCATGTAACCCCGTACATCCCAAAAATTTCCTCCCTGATAGCCTGGCATCTTGAGCAGGATTATCCACCGTGCGTTCATATTAGGGTTGCTTAGCATTCTCTGCTAGACTGATCAAATACATTAAGGACCACCCGGCTTGCACTTCTTCGAGCGGTTTCCATCTCTCTATCTGTTCCGTCCCACATGCACCCGATAGCACACACTCCGTATCTGCCTGGTCGCTTCATCCGCGCTTTACTCGTCCCTATGCTGAAGATCCTTCCCAGTCGCTCAGGGGCTGATGTCTCCCCGCCAAAACCGACTGATGACTATATTCAAGCTAATGGTTCTAAAGGGAACAAGAAAGATAAAGGCGGAACGTTCGAAGGTGATGAACTTCTGAGACCAGGGGCTGTGGGCTCCAAGTGCCTGAATCCTGATGTTCAGGTGTGGCAGGAAGTCCTAGTGTCCCTCGATGGTGGGCCATTAATTAATCCTCATTTTTCGTTAGCTTAATTTTTCGATACAGCGCTCAAACCCCTTCTTCTGATCCCATCTTCAACGTCCTCAGCCATTAAAACTACTTCTGGCCAATCCCCACCCTCATTCGCACCCCTCCAGTCCATTACACTTCGAATATTAACCTCCCTTCTATTAAGTTTGCCGCACCACTCGCATGCCCTCCCCCACCGCCAACAGCTCCATACTGTTCTCGATAAGATAACACAGACTTGCGAGGACGTCATTCTTCGAGATGGGGGTACTGGAGGGGACGAATGGCTGAGGAAGAACCTCAGCATCTTGATCAGGTCTACTGCTAACGCCGCTGCTCACGACCATCGGCAGGTATTTCCTGTCTTTTTTGTTGAAGTCGTGCCATTACTAACTCCGGTTTTTTCAGTCTTCTCTTGTGTCACTAAATCTCCTTCTACACCCTCGTGTCCCCCTCACTTGGGCCTTCCACCTACGTGGTCCTCCTCCTTATCTTCCGCGAGGACTATCAAGGACATTTTGCTCTTCAGAGAAAGCAAGGAAGAACGGGAAGTGAGATTAAGTTTGGGCATATCCTTGGCTGCCGATGAGAAGATGGAAGACACAGTGGAAGGGGCCGCTACCACCGACCAAATTATTCCTGTTTCCCTCGTTCCAAAACCTCTGTGGCATTCGTCTGAGGATGCTACGTATAACGTATTGCACCGATCGATCATTTCGCCCACAATTGAGGAAGATTCTATACTGAATGCTCCAAACATTCCTCGCCCTTGGTCCCCTTCAGTGCCTCAGCCGTTGGTCACTACTGCGGCTCCCGTCTCCATAACGGCACCCACAACCTCCAACCACAATGGCCAAATCCCATTGCTCCCAGAGACAGGCATGGCTGCGATTGAAACAGCACCTAATGTCCCCATCTCACCACGCTCGACTCAGAATGTCTTTCCCGAGGTGTGGACACCCCCGCGACCAGTTCATTCGGACGATTCATCCATGGTTGAAGACGGTCAAACCATCAAAGAGCAAAGGTATAATATGCTTCCTGCACCGGATGGTGAAGACGACGACGAAGTCGGCTCACTGCCGGAAATCATCATGGGTTCTGATGAAGAGTAATAATGCTCTAGTCTACACTCGATACGCAAACATCTATTTGATACGATTTATGCTGTTGTGGGACTACATACTGAAGCTGAGCCTAAGTTACGAATCGATCAGCGCGGGAACCTGCTAGATCGAGTGCGTGAATTCAGCATCGAGCAATCCAGAACGAGGTCACCATCGTAGCTGTCCCAATTTATTCATGGAGCAGAATTTTGTCGAAAAACTTCAAGCGAGCTTACAATTGGACGCCATCACAGCATACAGCTACCTCACTGCAAAAAGTGTTCCTTGGTTCATTCGATATAGGAAGACACTGCAACCCGATGAGACCTGCGCTTGAGAGACCAAGATACCTCTGGAGTATGTCAATCATAGCAGGATGGTCGTGGGAAATGGCCTTCCTGCAGCACCGTCGGCGCTAATCGGACAACTTATCAAGAGAGTATATATTAAGCAGCAATACAAGCTCACCCCCGTGACACAGCGTGCTTTCTCCGCTGGTTTATCGGCACCTCTCTTTTCATGTTGTTGAGTGCCCGAATCCCTCAACTGCATAGCCCTTGCAGCCACCGAGAAGGAAGTAGGAGGGCTTGGGAGAGCCGAGACTAGGTTGCTCGCCCTAAGTGTATCAGAGGGCCGGAGGCTGTCCAAGGGATGTATCCAGTTCGTTTCACGAGAGGTCACCTTTTTACTCGTGACTTTAGCCGGAGAGATTGGCTCGGTTACTGAGTGAGGCGGAGAAGCAGCATAGTGAAGTGTCTCAGGACATAAGCTTCTAGTAGAATCGTGATTAGAATCATATTCAACTTCGTGACTGCCACAGCGGAAGGACTGAGTCGCGGAAGTCAGAGGTGTACGCTCTGCAGGACGGTATGTAGATGTTTGTATTCCCTGAGTCGCGGAGAAATATGTGGGGTTGCCTCTGTGCTCCGTAGAACCTCCTTGTAATTGGTTCGAATCGGAAGGTATAGCCGCTCTATTGGCTATCGATAGGTGATCATGTATTTGATAGTACCGTGAAAAAGCAGTTGGGGTATGTACACCACCAAACTCAGGCTGAAGGATGAGAGGGGTGTCAGGTTCAGAGTGGTGGTGGCCAGAGGAAGTCGCCAATTTGCCAATGGACGCGTTTTGACAAGTCGGAATGCCACGCGTGGTACGCGTAACAGCAGGCCCTGTAAGAGCAAAGAGTAAATAACGAAGGCCAGGGTGAAGCATGATAATAATCAGCGAGATACGACGCGTTCGAGTTGCAACTGATGAAAAACCATCGCGATTGCAGGTCCCGGGTCAAATAAGCATCAACGAAAAACAGCTCGAATGCTCTGGCGCTTATGCGCAAACATAATTCACCGCACCCGGCCTCGCCTGGCCAAGGAGTTCTCCACTTTTGTCTCTGACCCCCGGTGGCCGGGATGGCAAGCGGTCATCGGGATTGAGGTGCACGCACAAATTAGATCTCGAGCCAAGTTATTTTCTCGTCAGTAATTCCCATCTCGATGAAGGTGATCAAGGCGTTTTAACCCAACTCATCAGCATCTAGTAATTCCCAGGACATCTCTCCGAATACCCACGTCTCCTTATTTGATGCTGCTTTTCCCGGGACTTTACCCGTGTGTTATCCTTCGCCCTTCCTGTGCAACACTGTGTTCAAGCCTTGCTTCAGGTTCTCAACAGACGATGTGTAGATCTCGCTGTGCGGACGGCTCTGGCACTAGGCTGTGATATTCATGAACGCTCTTCTTTCGATCGGAAACATTATTTCTATGCCGACCTGCCCAGCGGATATCAAATCACGCAAAAGTATGGTACGTCTAGATTCCCCCGATCTTGCTGCTGAGTCGCAGATTATCAGAGCCCTTCTTAGCTCCACTCGCGCGGAATGGACGCGTTTCCGTGGACGACACCGGTCGTATTGTTCGTATTGAGCAGATACAGCTCGAACAGGTGATCCGTCTTCTCCCCTTTCCACCGATATAGCTGTTCATACACCGCAATTAGGATACAGCGAAGTCCACAAAATCGCCGGGCGCCGAATTTTGGCATATAGATTTGAACCGTGCTGGCGTGGGCCTCATGGAAATTGTATCATTACCTGACATGCGGTTGGTGAATCATGTCCCCCGTTGTGCGTATTATGGCTTGATGCCGTATGCATTGGTGTAGCACTCCTGAAGAAGCTGGAGCATATGTCCGCAGCCTCCAGGCCGTGCTTCGAGCAGTTGGAGCGAGTGACGGGAAGATGGAACAAGTTAGTGGAATTCCTCTCGTTGTCGGCTCCTGCGTGATGATATGTTCAAGGGTTCATTGCGCTGTGATGTCAATGTGTCCATCAATAGGGAAGGGAAACCCTTTGGCACGCGTTGCGAAATCAAAAACTTGAACAGCGTCAAATTCCTCATGTCTGCCATCCGTAGGATGATTATCAAAATTTCTCAGCTGCGTAACTGACTTCGTCATTAGTCTCAGAGGTGCATCGACACATTTCGCTCCTATCTTCCGGCCGCTCCGTCGCTCAAGAAACTCGAGGATTTGATGAAGAACCCGTGGAGACCTACACTCTGCGCAGTAAAGAAGATGCACCAGACTATCGATACATGCCCGACCCTAATCTCCCCCCTCTCATCCTAACGGAGGTTGGGATACGGCTTTCCAAGAGTAGAACCTGTGGTTGACCAAATTATGCTTACAGGGCTATATCAAACAAATCGCAAAATCCATGCCCGAACTTCCGCATGCCATTCGGTCCCGATTGCAATCACAATATGGCATCAGCGCCCGAGACACCGATATTCTGATGTCAATTGAGTCAGGCACCGATGTTGGATTTGACGGTGAACCATCCAAAGGCGGAGCGGTGAGCTACTTTGAGCAGGTAGCAAAACATTGCGACCCTAAAGTGGCAATTAACTGGCGCGTCCCATGTGTATTGTGGGAATTCTGATGTTGACGCGCGTCACATAGGATCACACATGAGCTTGTAGGCCAACTGGTGTTTCGAGACGAACCATTCAGCGCGAACCCAGTCACCGTCACGGCCATGCGCGATGTCCTCTCCTTGTTGAAGAACAAAACGCTCACAGGTGAGTGTTTGTGGACAGTTTCAACATTGATATCATCTCTTTCTCACAGCAATTGGTTTTGTTATATATCAGGCACTTCAGCGAAAACATTGATCCGCCATATTCTCAATACCAAGACGACGAAACCGGTTGCGGTACTCGTGCAAGAGTTATCTCTCCAAGCTTCCTCGCCAGAGTCCCTGGAAAAACTATGTCAAAATGCCATCGATGCCCTCCCTCAGGAATCCGAGGCAGTCCGTAAGGGAAACCAAAGAGTTCTCATGAAACTTGTTGGGCGCGTCATGAAACATAGTCGAGGCACAGCGAACGCCAAGGACGCAGCGGCTGCGTTGAAGCAAATGCTGTCATGATCAAAAATGAAAGGTAAGTCCCCAATAATGCATAGATTTTGCTCTTATCCAATCCAACAAGCAAATTGTCAATTAACGGTATGTCCAACTCAGTATCGTGATCCAATTTGCACCTACGAAGTAGTCTGGAACGAATGAAAATGCACCAACACCAGAAAAGCTAAGGAATGAAGGCTAGAGTCCAGACCATTAAGAATAGGAATAGGAGGGTAAAGAGGGATTGGATTTCGCAATATGTCGAGTGGAGACAACTCTATGAGAAATAATGGACAGACAACGAGTAGGAGAGGACCAGGCGGATAAAGTGACAGCATGAGATAGTAATGATACACGAAAAACACTGGTGCAGAAAGAAAAAAAAAGGGGACGAGAAAATGTCTAGGGCATGCTAAGAGTACCTTTTTAGATACGCCGAGCGTGGAACACCATGATGTGGCCGCGACAGGTACCAATTTCTGAGATACCAGGATCCAATGAGCGCAACAACGATTCCCAATGGTATGCCCAGGCCCAATCCAATTTTTGCGGCAGTGTTCTGGGCTGTCGATTTTCCCTCCTTGCCTGGCCCCCCGCTGCCTGGCCCCCCACTGCCTGGCCCCTCCTCACCTGGGACGTTGGGCGATGGCTGGCCACCAAAGGGCCAAAAGTCCCCATCAGTGGGCATGATGCACGTTAAGGAATCCCCATCAGATACTCGCACAATAGATGATTGAAGATCACAATCCACGACACTGTTCTGATCTGCAACGAAGGGCTCTGGAGTTGGGGTGTTGTCTGTTGAACTGCAATTGGGTCCACGAGACCCAATGAAGGAAGTGTTGTCGAAAAGGACATTATTCTCCACTGTGAAGTTGGTAACAGCACTCATCGCCATGGCATAACCGAACTAATAGGAACATTGTTAGAGGGTAGATTGATATACACTCTTGGACCTCACTTACTCCTCCGGTAAACTGGTTGTTATATACCGAACCACCGAAACTGACGTTCAGCCCGTATCGGTCGCCGAACCAGGTACGTGGGCCCATAGCAATCCCAATTCTGTTCATAAAGCCAACGTCAGCATAATGAGTAGACCAAGCGACCTGATGCGACGAACTTAATGATTACAGTCTCGTTGTTGTCACCCTTGGTTGCTCCCGGTAGCTCGGGAGTAGTGGCGAACCCGCCGCGTATTGTATTGTCTCGCACAATAACGCCAGTGTAAGTCCCCAGAAACGGTTCGTAGTCGACCATGTTCTGGAACCAAAATGTGAGACAGATATGCTCAAAAAAAAGAAAGGCTGGCGCTCAGGAGACTCACGATTCCGCCAAGCAAAGTGTTGGTCTCGACCCATATCGTATTGTTCTCGACGAGCGTTCCAGGACTTCCAAAGATAACAATCCCTCCGTCTGTAGGATTGTTGATCCAGTTCCCATGCACATAACTGTTACGGCAGCTCAAGCTGATACCATCCGCCCATTGCTGTATTAAAGGGTTTCACCTTGATTATGACAAACTGGCTGCTTACATACCTGGAAGGCATCACTGCCACATGGGCCTATAAAAAGAAAAGCAACACAAGTTACATAAATTTGGGCATCAATCAAGAGAAGACGTCTTACCAATGTCATTATACCGTACTGTTGCGTTCATGCAGTCCAGCGCACCCTCCATGACGTGCAGACACGACCACCCTCGGGGATCGAAGGACTTGACGTATTCAATCAGCTGGTCAGAATTTGAACCTCCCATTTCGATGTTTGCACCGCCATTGATGGGGGGTGCACCAAGCCGGGTGCCATTTATCTGCAGAGAAATGCCAAGCAGTCAAGATAAGTGCATGGAATAGTCGCGGACGCCATTCGAATGATGGGCTGCAGGAGGGGAAAACGTACTCTGACATGTCTGAGAATAGTGCCATCGCAATTTTGGCATTGACCTATGGGAAATGATGAATCATTGAATGTATACGTCAGAAACGGCACGAGGTGGAAGAAGGAAAATCCGTTTGAGATCCGTCCTCACCATCTACTGCCGTAGTGTGCCCGACACCATTCGCTACTGGGCCGTTGATGAGAAGTATCGCGCGCAGATCTTCGCCGTCCTCGCCTTCAACAGGCAGCCCAACAGTTGAAATCTCTTGATTAGGGGCAAAAAAGTGAATGGGAGCTTGGATGGTGTAGGTGGTGTTCTGACAAAGCCTGAGGCGATACCCAGGCCCAGATGTGTTAAGAGCAATGTTGAGACGATCAGTTAAAGTGTTCATGGGGTCAGGGCTTATGCAATCTGTGATATTATCATTGCTATTGCCCGGGAGGGGGCATTGATCAGCGATAGTGCCGCCATGAGGATTGGGAGAAAGCACACTCACGGCTGCAGGAGATGCGACCCTAGTTCAGCACGAGGAGCTTTAAATGCGCGAGCACTAAGTGTCAAAACCGTTGAAACAAGAGACAAAAGGGCTAGAGAAAGCATTGTAGCCCTTCTCAACAGACCAAATGAGCGTGAGGAGGGAGGGAACGAGGGAAAGAGAAGAGGGAATGAGTGTTGGGGACTGAAGCGAGGTTGGAATAATTCTAACACTGCGTATGACACGTGATTTAGTTCCTTGGCGCTTAATTCCTTGGCATCCTGGTCCTTTCGAGCTAACGGCTCAAACAAAGACTTCCATTCACATTGAAAGCTCCACCTTATTTCCCTGTTCGACCCTTTTCGCCTTTCCCGTTGCCATCATTTCTGACTCTTTCCTTTTTTGGGCACGCCATCAAGCGTGATTCAGCGGCAAATCGTGGGACGTTCCCGACTCCGAGTTTACACCCCAAACAAACTACACAACATGGGGTAAATATATACGGCGCTAGCGACGACGATGAGTGTTGCAATCAAGACCAATATTGCACAAGGCCAGAATTGAATGAACGAAGGAATGAATAGATGATATCTTTTTCCTGCGATATTTGTGCGGCATAGGCCATAATCTAATCATTCTCCGCACCCGAGGGACACGATACGGGTTCGTCCGTAGAACTGAAGCGCAAAATTAAAAAGGATGCTACTTAGCAACGAACATTGATTGGATGAGGAAGTCAGTACTCGTGTTAACCATGCACGACATGACCAACCCCAGCTCAACCAGGAAAGAGTGTTCAATTCACTCCGATAGTCGTCCTGAGAAACAAACAAGAGGCAGTGAATCTGAATTTGCATCAGCAGATAAATATATATCCCTCGTGCAACGAAAGCTGCTATGTAATCGATATCGTTATCCCGAGAAGCGAGTGCTGATGTCTCGTCTATCTAGGGCTGGTCTGATTGCACGCTCCTCAATGGTCCCAGTCATTCAAACGCCATCAACCCTCTCCATGAGAGAGCTTCTCGGCGATCCTGATGACAGATGAGATTAACAAGAATATTCTAATAAGCTGCATCGGGGATCACAGGCAATGCAAGTAGCATCCAAAGGCAGAGTTGACGAACGCGAACAGTTTTCAGTGCACCAGCGTCCATCAGCGATGTGGCTTGAGTGACTGCTCTTGGGAGTACGGACCCAAACCCCTAACCTTAAGCTGCCGATCGCCAATCACTTCTATCATATGTACAGAATACGAGCCTCTACCCACAAGAACGAGTCGTGCTATTAGCTGTAGTGCTGCTACTTGGGAGCGGCATAACTTTCAGATCAACCCGGGCACGGCGCCAGAAGCTGTAGCCATCATTGGCCGGATGCCACTTCACCGGCGCGCTTGAGGATGCCGGCCCCGTACCCCCCGAGACAATGCATGTACGGCGCCGCTGCGGACCAGCTCCATCATTAAGCTGATCCACAAACATTAGAGAACCAGGCCAGAAAATGAGCACTCGGAATGTCGGATGAATGAACCCATATATACGCTAACTTGCAGTATTCGCCATGCTTCTCATCATGGCTCGATTAGCACAATCGCTGTTCCCAGTTAAATAAGCTACAAAGTCATTCCGCGCGAAAATGCGAAGAGTGCAGTGTCAATACTGATGCAAGAAGGGGAGAAATCCCGGGGCATTTTGATGGTGGATGTCACTCCAGTGGATGGCGCTGGATGGTTTCCAGGGCAATAAGTAAAGCGCAAATCATAGACACAATGGGATTGTGTGCCAAGTTAGGAATTGCCGTCGGCAGCTAAGCTAATTGGAGATGCAGTATAGTAGAGTTGAAGTCTGAGACTCATACAACTCGTCAGCATCAGGGCGGGATGTTGGAGAACACTGGTGTCGAAGAAGTTCGTTATCCGAGGAGTAAGAGTTGACGTCAATGGTGACAGAAGTCAAATAGTGATGGGTGATGCAGTTCTCCATCCAATAGATGATTGTGCGAAGAACTGAGGCTTAGTAAAAAAGCATATACTTGGGCCAGCAGCATGCACAGCTGGTCTTGCGCTTCTGACGACGCAGAGATTTGCCGGCCGGGTGATGGCAAAGTGGGAGGCTGTGGACCGACGTCTCCATCAATTCACTGCCTCGAGTTGTAAAACGACTATTAAAGGCGGTAACTTGCCCTGGCCCCAGGGGCACCTCCACAATATTGAGTTTCCAACCTCAGTTGTACTACAGCCCAACCCCCAACTCCCTATCATGAGCTCAGAGTTGAAAGGTCGAGTGCTTCACTTGCACACATTGATTGTCGTCGGTGTAGAGATCATCTTCATCCTCGCGTTAGTACAATCATTGTTTAGACAATTACGTCTTCTTGTGCTCATCACCACCACTCAAGCGTGGATCCACTCCCCAATGCCCGTGATTCCTACGCGATCTCGATGTTCGTGAAATCGGGTCGAGTGGAGAGGCGAGTCGGCCACCCGCTACAACTGAAGCTCAGTTTCGACCCCAAGGATGCCGATTTTGAAATATGGTGATCCCTCCATCCTTCCCATCTTTCTCATACAACGGTGACTTAGAGGTTACTTTTTTTTAAAAAAAAAAAACAGCTTGACCCCTAAAAGTGGATTTCCCCGCGACTGTTTGTTTGGCCTTCGAGTTTGGCTTCGCGTCTCCACCATCTCTCCCGACAACCAACAACCCACTTTGTTCAGGCACCGCCTTTTCAGCGAGGAATCATTCTGGATTTCGCGAAGTCCTAACTTTAAGTTGAGGTGGGAAGGCAGTTTTCTAGCCCAACCATACATCGCCAAGGAACGACAGCATGTGCACTCAGCCGTCATTTCCGGTGTCCCTCTCTTATTCATTGCGAAGTGAGTTGTGTTCATCCCTCCGTGCGTTACCCCTAACTTAGGCTTCAGGCTCTCAAATGTCGAAGGGGACAAAGGTGACCCCGCCGAGTTCCTGATCTCCCTCGAGTACGAACTTGGTGGTAAGTTTTCGGTATCCCCGTTGTCTTGCGATGTCACTTGATGCGATCATTCCCATAGGCGTTACCCGCACTCTCTGCCGAAATATCGATGCTCGAATAACCTGCCCTCTGACAGACATCTCATTCGTCATTTACACTATCCCCGCACGCCAAACAACGACCGGGTCGATGCACCGTCTGTTCCTCTGGATCAAATCAACTGCATCACCCCCTCCCCCGACATCGTACCGAGGCAGTCCCAGCCAGTCCATTGTCTACCAGCGCATCTGGAAGACAGACTCATTCCACATCACGGGACTCACTCTACCCCTTCATCTAGCCAGTGATGAAACGATATTCGCAAGACCTGATTCAAGAAGCCCTATGGTGTTCGAAAAAGATGAAGACGGACGTTCCACGGGGAAGGTTATCCCCGCTAGAAGACAATCCTCGAGCCATCGGGGTTCATCGATGGAAACAGCTGTAGCTCCACCCCAACCTCCTACTTCTTCCAATCCTAGGCTGCTCCAGCATACCCCAAAAGCCTTCTACGGCGATTGGCAAAATACGACCGTATCGATCCCTCTACCCACCCCCCCTGGACCCCTAGCAGCTCCTATTGCTCGCCCTTACAATGCAATCATCCCTCCGCGAGATTCTCTGGGCCCGCCTCTGCACCCTTACCACGGTCGCAAGTCGGCATCGCCTGCCTTCGGTAGGGCCTCCTCGGATCCCTTACCCCTTGAGAGGCAACAGATTTCCGCCACGAACGCTGATGATGTCGAGGGGGGATTATACGAGCGGTATGACGGGTTGGGTGTGACTTCCATTCAGACCTTGCGTGATGGGAAAGGGGATCAAGATGGAAACGCGTCGTACATGAAGAGAATCCTAAACGCAGACCTGGAGGGCGATTTGATCGATGACGATGAGGAGGCCTCGCCTAGTTATGAGGCTGTGATTGGAGGCCACTCTGGAGCGTTCCCAGAAGAGAAAGCTGTGCCCAGAAGGTGAAGGACTTTGAACGTTATTTATTTGCATTGTGTTGTTGTATCGGCTTAGTCTGTACTTGTGTAACGAGATATAGCCCCTCACCAACCACCTTCCCCGTCTTTGTAAGCCTGAGGCATTGCAATTTGCGGAAGTTGCAAATTTAAATATATTCCCCTCCGGAAACTGTACCTGCATGTATCATTGTATATCATCACACATGAAATCGCGAATCCAATTTGCGGTAGCGGCTAGTGAGTTTTTACCCTCCATGAGATCTAGCCGCCGACTACCTTTCCCACTACATATCGCAATACTGCAGGAACCCGCTCGGCTCCCGCAGCCCGGTCCACATCCCCCCATGCTTCATTAATCGCGACACATATGATCCCTCCATATATAGGAGCGCTAGTCAATTATATATATATGTTATATGCATGGACTACCCGAACAACCAAAACGGAAGATGCGAACCATGCACTCAGCACTCCCAGAACATTCACCTATCCATAATGTTGATGACGATCATCATCATCATCACCCAAAGTTTGGCGCCGGTTTCGAAATTTCATAATTAACGGCCTCCTCATCTCGCGGCGGTGGGGGTCTGACACCGTCACCCAGACGCCTCGCTCAGAACTGTGTCCAGGAAGGCCCTTAAAAACTCGGGGGTGGGGGAAGCCCGGAATATTGTGCAGACCCATCGGGTTAATTTCGCGGGAAAAACCCAGAAACCAGGATGATATCAGACGTCTAAGTAAATCTGCGGACTCGGAGACTGGCTTGAAAACAAAGAAAGATCCAGCCGGTTTATCGTTAGAGGAGAGGTGTCGCGCTTCGCACAAGCAGATGAGCATCTCCAAAATGTTTATCGAGGACGTTTATATTCAAAGAATAGGTTTCAGAACGAGCAAGCTGAAAGACTCCGTCCACATGCCCACTCATGCATATGCTCCGGCTTCCCTAGCCAATATCATATTACTTACTGCCATATGAGGGGTGTAGAACAAACGCATTAGAGAAGTTGAATTTGGGAAGTGATTTGAACTGTGAACTAAAAAAAATAAAAACGTATTGTGGCGCTTGAAACAGGCACATAGGAAATTTCTTTCAGAAAAAGAATAACGAACAGCCGGATGAGGAATACGTGGAATAGTCCTGTAAGAAAGCGGAAACTGTGGTATGAATCTCGATCTCGTCCAAAATCGGTCCCAAAACCCGGAAATTTGGAGGTCAAAGACGACTGAGACACAGTTTTGAGCGGGGCTTAATTCTAGAGTCCTCTCACACCGCGGCTAGTCACACAGACTGAAACGGAAGACTTGCATTCTAAGGTGGGAGATGCAATCCGGGGAATCTATCTACCTAAATTGGGAGACGCAACTCGATTTCAACTACCAATCAAGGAGCTTAAAGCATCAATGCATTCATTCTTTTTTCAATGTATCCCCGGCCCCCGCCTCCTCATGAGCCACTGTTATCATGGGTTGCTCCCGTTCACAGTATGTGACTTTCGGAGTCACCAACTGTCCAAACCATTTTCGCAACCCCACAGGGGATAAAAGATCAGACAGTTCCGCTTCTGCTCTCTTCCCACACTCGCTACCCGCCTTTCGTTCTTCATCCTTCCCTCCAACACCATGTCCAGCAGTCCTTCAGGAACACGTTCACCTGAGGATTCACGAACACAGCGCAAGTACAACCACGCTTGCTCTGTTTGCCGCGAATCGTAAGTAACTTGTCACCATGGAATGAAGGCAAGCCAGGCACTGATGACTTTGCTCTAACTCAGGAGACATAAACGGAAGTGCGACAGACAATGGAATATCGAAGGCGCGAGATGTTCAACTTGTCAGAAGTTGAAAACTGAGGTAGGCTAGATCTCCTTGATGGAGCGAGGCTTTGGCACCATACTTATTCAACGATTGTAAAGTGCATTAGGCCTACCCTTAAACCTCGAGGCTCAAGGAAACCAGCGAACACCTTGGCCGGTGGCCATCTCATCGCTTCTGGTGCGTTAGCTCATGGATTCGCATTCGTGAACGATTCAATTCCTCATGCCCTTTGAAGACCCCCTTCTAGAAGGCTCATCCAGTCGAGACCGTCGTCGAGAACAGGACATCCAACGAACCCCTGCATATGTGCTGCAGGATACCGGAATAGAGGAAGGCATCCGCCACGCAAATCTCCTCTTCCCAGGCGTTTTCCACCGAGAACGCTTCGAGCAACGCTCCCAGTACTCAAGAGACGTGAACAACGACGATCATGAACATTTCAGTTTCATGTTGCTCGTCGTCTTTCGTCTCATTGGTAGGGGGGCCTGGGAGGACGGGTTGAGAGAGCTTCTGGACGTTGCCAAAGAGGCATATGGAAAGGAATCTGAAATCCCGACGCTGGCCACCGTTATGGCCACCATTCTACTGTCGTGGTGGCTATCTAAGTCGAGGGCTCAAAATCGCTTTGGTAAATATATACCCCCTGAATGGAAACATAGATGCTCATCACCCCCCTCGCTCGTGGCTTTAGCAAAAGATCTACTAGGCAAGTTGTTTACTTGGTGTATGCGCATCCACGAGTTGCTGACAGGAAAGTTAAAATTCTAACCACATCAGCTAACGCGCAGGCATGTCAGTGCCCATCTTGGTCCGTTCAAGTATCACACCACTGACCACATCGCAGGGCTGGGTTCGTATGATGAGCGCGACCTTCTGAAGAGCGTATCGCACGACAAGATCCGCCAGCTCCTGGATACAGTCAGTGATCTTGTACGTAAGCGGATAGCAGGTTAATTTCGCAACTGAAACCCTGTGATACCTGGTTTGTGGGGAAACGTCCAGTTGCGTGTCCACCACAATAACGATTCAATCTTGGGGATTCGATCGTCCCCAGACCTGGTGGATTCCATGCCAAGACAATCCTCCTCGCCAGCGGGAGGGCTTGCGCCAGCTGGGCCCCATTGCCAGCCCCCCCTCCCCAGTCCGCAGGATCCAATGGGCCCTCCCAACGTCCCGGGAAACCTCTCACTATTCGGTTCCACTGCTCTGGGGGTTCTGCTTTCAGGGGTATGTCATAACGATGATGCTGGCTTCATGCTCCGCAATCTTCATCAAGCAACTGACCACTAGCTCTGATAAGCGTCCTAGTACCGTTGCTCAACCATTGAGCAATGAATCGTACCTTCGTCGATATACGAGCCTACTGTCTGTACCGCCTGTACCGTCTGCGCCGAGCCCGCAGCAGGAAAGCCGGGCTGCCACCCTCTACCCCAATGGTACGATGCAAGCGCCCGAGGAGTATACTGGAGCAAAGATAGAGCCCCACTCCAACGTAAACCCATTATGTGCTCCAGATGATACACTCTTTGGGCCTTGGGATGAAGCCGCACGCCGGAATTGGTCATGAACGTGTGCATTGTTGTGCTTTCCTATCTACTCGCTGGATCCGCTGCCTGCGAGCAGGCACACCGACGAAGTAAATGTTCGATTTCTTAGTGAGCGATAAAAGATGCTTTTCATACCAATCAATTTCATTACGTTGTGTCATGCCAGCCGTGTCCCCAACATAAGTATACTTGTTAGTAGAGGCTGGGATCCTGCCTAGTATACTTGACGGGCATGAAGGTGCGTTGTCAGAGTGCTTTCTGCGAGCTTCCTGGACACGTTAGAGATAAAGCGAGTAGAAGGTAGTCGGTGTTGTGAGCGTTCGCAGAGGGGTGAGACACAGCCAAGGTCGAATTGCCTGGACACCTGGACTTCTGCTGTCTGTGCCGATGTGCGGCTACTAAGCATCTCGTGATGCGTTCCGTGGGAAAATGCTTCAGTTATCAGCTGCATTATTTACCTTTCAACCCGTTTGCGTCTTTTATTCTGCGTCGAAAGTCCTCACAACGATCCTGCTTTATTGTATCCATGAGTGCACTATTTGCTACATTTTTTTTTTACTTGTACTGCTAGGACTACAACATGGAGACAAGCTTTTGGTTCTTCCAGTAAGTTTTACAGACTGCTATTATCAATGCGACTTTGACCTCAAACCTTGACATTGTTAGCGAAAAAGCTGTCCCACTCGGCTGCACCCCATCCCGAAGAAACGTCGCTAACGAAGATTCCATCCCAAACAGCACTTGGCGAAACATGAATTCCATTTTGACGGCCTAGTTTGACTTGGAGAAATCGTAGCCGGTTAAACCCCTCCAAAGAGCGCCATATATCGCAATGATTATTCCACACTCACTGTTCCATTTCAAGTCGTTGGTGACGTCGATGCCTCCATTGGGGGATCCTTTATACGTGAGAGCATCCTTGATCGCTGGAAGCTTGGATTTGTCGATCGAGGGTACTTCTCCTGCAAGCGCAACGAGTTTTTCGCGGATCTGAGTGGGAGTCAAGTCCGCAACGGCGCGGTCAAAGAAGGCTTCTTGGTTCTTAAAGAACTGTAGGAGACGAGTTGAAGAAAGGAAAAAAACCGAAATGGATAAATACATGTGCTTGGAAGGGATGCTATAGATAGAATGGACGTTGGACTTACGACCGAAGTGTAGTCGAAGAAACTTTCAGGGACGACTTTGCCGACCGCTAGAGCGGCTTCGTGCGTGAAAGTCGAGGATCCGTGCCTTTACGTTATTCGTACATCAGGGGGGGAGGGGGTGGATGACACAAAGGTAGCATATGTATGATGACGCAATCCGTGGGCAGGGTTGGGGATTACGCACCATGGTTGGACCTGGAGACGAAGGAGAAGCTTGACTTTTCCCTTTAATGCACCGGTGGTCACTGCAGGAGCGAGGATTGGCACTATGGAATTCTTGAAGATCTTGGCTGGAGTTTGAACGATCGAGGGTGACGTCCATCGGCGCGAGAGATAATGAGCGATAAATGATTCACAATGTGCCAGTTATATACACACACCTGAGAAAGGGCAGACATAATCTAGCCAAAGTTCAAGAGTATGAACTGCATCGGGCGCTCCGATGCGGAGGAAAGAGAGGTGAGGAAGAAGTGACATGTTCGCTAAGCAGGTCGATGAGGTGATAAGAGAGAGGTAGTGATTTTATGAACTCGGATCAGTGATCCTGGCAGAGTGTGTAATAATGGCGTGACGTTGCATGTGGTCCATGACTACTGAAGAGGCTGATTTCATTATCTCAGCTTTCGATCAAGTTCATATCAGTTTCTCACGTTCACATGCAATTTCAAATGCTCCACGTTCTCACAAGCACGTGAGCTGCCCCATAGATTCAGAAGATTCAAGGAACCTGGGTGTTAGGCTGAAGCAGCCTCTACCGGGGTGTCAACTCACGCGACAACTTTTGTCGTGAAGGGATGCTCAGGTCTTTTCTTACCCTGTCTCTTCTATCCTCCTTTTGGTTACCATGCCATGGGTATTTCAGCCAGGGATGGCAGCCGGGCCAACCAGTGACCAAGTTCTTGGCCCCCACCTCCACCACCACCGCGGAAAGCGCGTTTCCGACCGACCCAGGAACTGCGCCCGTGAAATCTCATAGCTGGAAGGATTTCAAGTTGGGTTTGGAAGACATGCTGACATCTGGGCCCGTGTCATCGGTGCTCATGCGCTTCGGGTTCAACATCTCCGAAAAACTCGCCCTCGCTCGAGAAGGCGTGCCCCCTCGATTTGCACGTGAGATACCCCTAATAACGGATAGCAACTATGAAGACATGATCCACAATGAGGACTTTACGTCACTGGAGGAGGAAAAGAATCGCGTGTGGGCTATTCTTGTGTGCGTTTCGCGTTTCCTTCTATTTTTGGGGTGTAGAGAATGCTTTCTCATTAACTACCGAAACTTTCAAGTTCTGTGGGTAGCCAAGATCCTGTCTCCCATTTCTTCGACCAAACGTTCGATGGTGCGCACAATCTCACCGTTCAAGTCGGGGATGCGGACCATATTCGTTGGGGGCGCGTCGATTACTTGGACGTCACTGACATTACAACTCGATGGGTCATTTGGAGGCAAGTATCTCTATTTCAATCATACTTAACCCCCGCCGTCGCTCACACCTTCACCAATTCAGGGCACCAGTCCTAGTCATTGCGACCGACCGCGGCTTGACGCTCCGATTCTTCAAAATCGGAGCGCTTTCGCGGATGAAAAGCCCAGAAGAAATGCGCCACTTTGTCATCAGTCGTGAATGGGAACAAACTACCCCCTGGTCAGGACCATGGAGCCCCCGAGGAAGTCGGTGAGTTGGTTTCTTCCTAGAGTTCTCCCTTCATATTCGCAAATACCATTAACAAGAGTGTATCCCTGACCGACAAAAAACAGTGCTGGGTTCCTTGCCAGATACGCAAAGATGTCTACCATGATTTACACCTACTTGAATTCGATCCCCCGTTGGCTGTTGCTCCTAGTGACCGCGACGACTGCATCTGCTCTCATCCAATTCTTACATGCTAATGACGCCGAAGAAGCGAAAGCACGAAAGAAAATCATTTCCACTGTTACTGATGCGAAGGAAAAAGACCGGGAAAAACAAGAGGAGGATCCCCAAAATTTGAAAGGGAAGACTAGTGTGAAGACCAACAACCCCCTGACGAAGAGGAAGAGGAGGGAGTAATGATCCATGCCGATTCCCTTCTGCACGCCGGTCCGGCGCTACTGGGATATTGTTTTGTATTTAGTGTACACATTTGTGAGTGTGCTTTACTTAGATTGATTGTGTGTATTGCTATGTGCTATGACACATTTTTGGGTATTTCCTTTCTCGGTATCTCAGCATTTTCTCGAGGGCTTATTTACGTATAAGCTGATGCTAGGCAAATTGCATTTAAGCATTGAACGCGTAGCAGGACCCCCGGTTATGCTATGACCAAACCGACGATAGTATCCTTGGAATCATTGCATTCCTCTCCTTGCCTGTTCGGCTCGTCCTGCGCGGCCTTTGTGCGTATGTAACATTCTGCTTGACGGATTTCAAATTGTTCCGAACAAAAGCATGAGTTGTTGGCTGGCCCACAGCCGCAACCAACGGGATCATTGGATTTTGGCGAGCCTTTTGTTGAGGCTTTAATATTGTTGCTAGCTTCGACTTACGTCAACGCAAAGGGCATTTCACGCGCCATCAGTCCGAAAGGTTGCATTCCCAAAGCAAGAAAGGGCCACCGAGCGGGGTGGGGGGGGGGCAGATCCTTAGCAATGGATGTTATTTGGCCCCCCACACCAGGGACGAGCTTAGCTATTGCACAAAGGCGCTGGCGACTTCCCGTTCGTCCAGATTGAGTGTACCGCCTACGCTACATTTCTTCGCTGCCCTCGCCACGGGACGGAATATAGGGTGTCTCCTTGCTGCTAGTAATGCGGGTCTTGCGCAATATCCATATCTTGCGGCGATTGCTTGGAATGCTAGGATTTACAGATCCGCCAACTTCCTTTCTTAGCCTCATTCGGTTGTTGCAGGGCCTTGGCCCTGACGGTGTTAGGCACGTCTATTCAGATTCTGTGGTGGCCTCGTTCCACTGCTGTCAAAGTCGTTGCTTTGTTGTGGCTCATTTGGCAGATCCTAGCTGGTTGTGCGGCAGCATAAAAACTAGACTGAGCCAACGATTGGTGGCTTCACTTATCGCCTGGAGTGTATGAGTATGAGCACTGACAAGCAATCGCTCCAAGTAAGCATTTTTTACACTTGTTGTTTATGCTTCTGACAGCGTATGCTCATAGCAAGAAAAATTGAATACATCGGTAAGTCATGGCCAATGGAGCATTCAACGTTGCGCTGGGTACTGACACCTGGATTTCCAGTCGTGCTCACACGAAGATGAAACCAAGTGGCAAGAAGCCGTCAATGAGTTCATAGATCACGACAGAACCATCGTCAATGGCTGGCTAAGTGCACTGGATATGCTCATGCTTTTCGTACGTGAAGCGTTTGTCGATAGCCTAAGATGCTCATAATTATCCAGGCTGGACTCTTTGCTGCCATTCTATCCGCATTTCTCATCGAATCGTCCCGGGACTTGAGGGCCAAAGATATAACCGTTCTATCCGATCAGATAGCTCGGCTGCTCTCTAACGTCACTTCAACGGATGTCGGCTCTGAAGTTGGTGATTCCGGGGGGCGATTTCATCCATCGACTACCACTATCGTGGTGAATCGCTTATGGTATTCTTCCCTCGGCATTACACTCAGTTCTACCGTCATCTTGATGCTCGCCAAACAATGGCTAGAGGAGTACAGGACATCAGGAATGAGCCTGAAATTCTTGAATGAGGACTCGCTAGAGGGGATTAAACATCAAGCATCTCTTGTGGCGTATCGGAGCGCAGGGCTGTCACTATGGATAGTTCCTGAAATTATTGGGGTGCTTCCTATTGCATTGCACATCGCGCTACTTCTCTTCGCAGGTGGACTCATTGGTTACCTCTGGAATGTGGATCGAGTTATTTCGATACTTGGCGTTGTTTGCACCGCGCTCCTCGAGATGTGCCACGCGACGTCACTAGTCGTACCCGCGATCTTCCCAAGCTGCCCATACAGAACTCCCATCTCTCATCTCTTTTCGAATATCGAAGGCGCGATTCTAGTCTTTAGTTATTGCGGTGTTCCCACAACTGGCAAAGGGAGCTTCACAAATCCTTCCTCCACCGAACGACGCACTATTTCTCCCATGAAAATTTCATTCCATCAATATTATCTCCGCTTCGTGCAAGGTGAAAGCCGCCGTGTATGGAGTAGCCTGTCGGTGCGAGACACGTTATATCACAAGGAAACATACCAAGTAGAACAAAACGTGGAGGATTGGCAGATCGAGTTTCTCACACTATTCCAGGAAAGAACAAGACGTCCAGCAATGCGGGAATGGGCCTTGAGGACCCGGGAGCATATCTCGGAGCTTCGAACCAACGCACTCCAAAACCACCCCCCGAGTTCATCCATATCTGATATTACACTAGCAGTCACAAATGTATGAAAGAGATCCTGTCAGAAATGACGGAAGCACCTGGTGCGTTCGGGTTGACTTGACGATAGACCACTGGGACAAACACACTTGCGGGAAACCGGTTAATAAGTACAGGATCCGAGACTAATCTCTGACATTCCTACCAAGGACTTATGTGGTTTGTGATTTTTGTTGTTTGGGCTTAAACCAGTGTCTCCTTTCAGCATCATTTTATTGCAATGGTATTATTGTACATCACCCTTCCTTTGGCCATCTGTATATATCTCTGCTGTTGCGATTGCGTGGCACAGTGGCGAAGACCAGCTCGTGGAGTTCAAGTGGAGGAAACATGCATGGCATTCGGAATAAGGACTCTGGATTGCATTCACAAATATTCTGGGAGCATGACACCAATAAAGTGTTAACCGCGTCACGTACGATATGGCCAATGGCCGAAGACACATGCGGGAAAAGAGAGAGACCCCATGGCAGCGCCTTAGATCCAATAGGAAATAACAACGGTGCCAGGCTCTTCACAATACTAGGAAAATGATTGGACATGCATTGGACGTACTAAACGACTTGGCTAATATCGACGACCACCGGGGCTTTCAGTCTACCCTGGAGCAGAAATCGGGTTCCATCCCTGCTTGCCCGAGGAAAATACACACCGTCGTAGTTATCATCAACCTTGAGCATCACATTGCCGTACCAGGCTTCTTTCTCGCTGAAAGAATTTTCGGTGCGTTCGATTGGGCTGCAATAAGGTGGGACAGTGAGTTCGTCTTCCCCACTGAACCAGACCTTGTATCGTGGAGGGCTTCTGGCGGCGATAGGGAACCTTCCCATTGTGGAGGAATAGGCTTTAATGAGGTCTGGCCCAGTTAGCTTATAAAAGGGGCGCTTCAACCAAGGTTCGTCCGCATCATGCCCTAAATCTGGCTTGGTGCTTGATACACATGTTGCACCACCTTCTGGAATCAAAAAAAGAGTAGGGTTGCACAGTACAGGCATAGGGACGTCATGCAGGCAAGGGGGTTCAAAACCAGTGATGAAAATCCAAGTCGTGAAATCTTGCACACGATATTGAGCCATCCACTGGTGTGAATTTGTTGACCAGACGAACGCACAGCTTGCGTCGTAAGCACCAACATATCGGCCCCCTGGAGAGAATCGAACTGTGTGGCGTTGAGGGATGGATAGATCTGAGTGAGATTGGGGAGACTGGGCAGGGGAAGGAGTGGAAGGAGATGCAAGGAGCTGAATGGATGGCATTCCCAAAAAACGTATGAGTGCTGTGTTCTCGTACCAAGCCTGGCCGAGATTTTGTGGGACTCGTATGATGAAAGATCCATCGTTCGACACCACAGTTACAGCAGGGAAACAACCGCTGGGGAGAGTGCCAAGCTTCACCAAACTTGTTCCAGGACCAAGAATAGTGATGTTTCCGTCAGCATCCTCAGTAGCAATCTGGGCATTACCACTGTGGATAAACTCGATCCAAACCGGAGGCTTGGGAGGACTGTATTGGAATCTAGAAACTATACGCTGATGGTCGATGTCGGCAACCTCAATGACCCCATTTCAAGGCCAAGGGCGACATGAGAACCATTTTGAGAGATTGCTGCACAGGTCACGATTCCGTTGCGAACATCATGTTCAGCGAACTCGGCTTCGTAATTAGTTTCTTCCCTGCCGTGTTCATCGAACTTCTCTGGCAGTTCAGTCAGTTTTGCCTTCATGACCTCTTGAGCCACACGTGCATCCTCGCTCAAAGGAATTAAGCCACCGGAAAACTTGCCGGATATACTGAAGACTTGAACGGGATCTGAGAGATGGCCATACACTGTGGGAAGTAAATGGCCGTAAAAAACCATTTTTGGTCTGGTTTTTGACCATTTACCACTGTTTTCGTGATATTTTTTTCATTGTAAATTACAATATACGTTTCACGATGCTAAATACCAGACTCTTCCCTGCGTAAATTACCACTCAATTCATGGTATTCGAGCTGCGATGTATTGTACAAAGGTCAGAGGTATGGACGGCCGGAGTTCGGTTAGTCATCGTCGTCGATTGACCTTGCGAGCTCGCAACTGCGATCGATGATGGCCCAACGACGTGAATGCGTACGTACCATAGGGAAATCGGCCACATACTGAAGAGACCGAAGCGAGAGCGATAATTTGAGTGTAGTAAAAGAGGTCGGTGCCAAGGCAGCATCCATGTAAGCACCGCTATCTGTCAGGGATCGGCCCCTGACCCCGCTGTCAGGGCACCCAACCACACCCCAGAACCACCCTCCCAGACTTCCCCCTCTTCCCTGACCTCCCCATCCCTACATATCTCTCACCTTGTGCATGGGCGAAGGCGTAACGGATAGCGTGGCAACAGCCCCGACAGGAAGTCGAAGCCTCTTGATTTGAAGCGAGCCGGTAGATACAAAAACCCCCCCCCCAAAAAAAAAGGAGGCGATGGGGCAGGTGGAGGGTAACGATGAAGACAAGTGAGAGTAGCAGCAGAGAAGCGCCAACAAAAGAGAAGAAGTGAAGTTACAAAAACAAGGCATGAGCCGAAAAGAGAAAGACACCGTAAACATCCGGGATCCAACTCGCAAAGGGTAACCAAGGCTAACTGCCTTGTCCAATGCAAGACCAAATATTCAACGCCAACCAACCACCCTAACCAAAACTAATAAGAGAATTAGTTAGAAATATATGTCAGAGTTGTAGAACAAGAAATAAACTCCAGCGTGCGCGGATGCAAGAGAGATAAAAGACTGTAGAGCAACAGCGTGCAGCGGACGCGAGAGGTGGTGGCTGAGAAGCCAAAGCGTACCGTGGACGCAGAAGAGAAGGCACGGAGGCCAAAGCGTACAGCGGACGCGTGTAAAGAGAAAGAAAATAAACCTATGTACCGATCAAGCAGCAGAAATCAGAAATATGGACACAATTTCATACCAGACAACTAAGAAAAACTGAACATCGCGGATGAACAGTCTAAAGACATAAAGCAATGAATATTGCATACAGACGAGGACTTGACCTAGCAAAGGGCACGGTGGATACCCAGAAGAAAACTGAGGCGCATCTCGTGCCTCCATTAAATTTAAAAACTTCAGCCCGCATGTGAGCCCGCGGGAAAAATCACGTGGGTCAAGGCGAGCAACTCGCCTTAACCCATGTGACACCTTTTCCGAGTCGCGGGAACATGCTCGGCTTCTACCCAGAGTCACGTTACGAACTGTACAGTACACTTCCCTTTTATAGTAGCCAAGTGGGGAATAGGGAAACTTACCCTTCTTCTCAACTCAGTCCCTGCTTAGGCAAGTTGTAGTTACCTTCTGTAATACATGACAACTCAGTCCCCGCTTAGTCCCTTTAGTGAGTTTGAGGAGCTGAGGACAGGGTCTAGTGCCCAGGCACCTGGAACACTGCACACACCTAGGGCCGAGGTCAGGCTGTCCCCGATCAAGGACCGAGCCCTGACACTATCTGAGACAAGGTCAATGAGGTGATGCATGTTCTCACAAGCGACGTTTTGTGACGTGCTCGGGGATTTGAGTCCACAGCTACTTCAGCTCAATAGTGAGAGCCATGAAATTCAAACACTCCTACCCAGATGAAGGATAAGTTCCTAAATTTAATTCATCGTTTTTGGGCCCACATTGTGGAAACTTTGTCATCTCCCACGACAATGCGTGATTTCCCTAGCGAGGCATAACCAAGAGCTTGATTACTGTGGTATAACGACCATAGGTTCATTCCCACGGTTTTTGGGGATTGCTGGGTCCTACTGGTGTAGTTCATCCTTTGGTGCGACATGCGACAATCACTCTGTGAAGTTCATCTTCTTCTTAGCGCCACATCTCCAAGTATGACCAGAATGGAAAATCATCCTTTGATAGATACAGTGAGCCAGAAATTTCCTTTGGCCTCACAACACTAATGGATCCCTTCACTTTTGCCAGCTATATTGAACTGCTTGCATCCAAACCTTGTGATTCGAGGATGTTCTGCCATTGTTTATTGGGACTCTCCATCAGCAAAAGTCCATTATGCTCCGGAGCATCAGGAGTGGCTGGAGCATGTGGGAGACAAAACAGCAGATTGGGCACTCCTGGAGCCAATAGTGTTCTCCTGGGAGGGGGTTCATGAAATGATTAATAGAGCTGTACACATGGACTCAGTCTCTAACTTGAGAACTAATAACATTGTAACTCTTTACCTGTATGCATGGACTATAACATGGAGAGTACAGTCAGTTATACAAAAGTTAAAACAACAAAAAGGGATATCACCTCAGTCTCTAACTTGAGAACTGAGGGAAAGGGAAAAACCTAGCGCCCCACACTGTCAGGGACAGCTCCGAAAGCAGCGAGGTCCCGGCACGAGGGACTCAATGGGACAGGTGTCGGCTATGCGTAGCGGCGGTCCCATCGCAGGGTGAGCGTCCCCGACCACTTAGGCTGAAGTGGGAAGTTGAGAAGAAGGCTGCTTCTTCTGTTCCCACCCCAGGTGCTATTATATACATGTGGTTAGGGTCACGTGGGAGAAGCCATGTCATCTCCACACACAGCCGCACCTCCCCGGGTGTCTCCGCAGGAGATCCCGGAGGTGGCCGCTCAGTATGCAGGAGTGTGCACGGCGCGTGCGGCGATCAGGGAGCAGGGTTAGGTACATAGTGGTACATGGAGAAAAGGGAAATCAACCATAGAATAGAAATAGAGAGAGAAGGGGAAAGTGAGGAAGGAGGGATGGGGGGTGATAGCGGGGAAAGCGGAGTAGGGCAGTATGGCGCAGGGTGCGGCGCAGGGTCAGGCGGGTGTGCCCTGACATCACCCCCCCCTTAAGCCGCTTCGCCTCGAAGTGGCTGGGCAGTTCTCCTTCTCTCTCCCCGGGGCATGGGGGTGCATTTGATGGAACTCCTCAACTAGGTCGGAGGCATGGGTCAGGTGGTCGCACGTGAGCCATTGGTTTTCTGAGTGTGGCCAGCCTGTATACTTTACCAGGTACCGGAGTTTTTGGCGTAGCCACTTAGAGTCCAGGATTTTCTCAACCTCATACTCCTCTTCTCCATCTATGAGGTCTGGGCCCAGGCGGGGGTCAGCGGGGCGTTCCACGATTTCATCAGGGCGGTGCGGTCTGATGTTCGTCACGGATACAACTGGGTGGATCCCTCTTTGTCAGGCAGTGAGCCGGAGTTTGACGGCAGCAGGGGAGACGACTTTAACGATCGTGAAGGGGCCAGTCCATTTATGGTCTAGCTTCTTGGTTGGGCGATCAGTTGTGTAATTCTGGGTGCTGAGCCAGACCCGGTTGCCTTCTTGGTACGTAGGGGCCGCCTTGCGGTTCCGGTCATAGTAGCAGGCCATCTCGTCCGCCGCATGCTCTAGCGCCGCCTTCGCCTCTTCCTGCATCTTCATCATCCTCGATGAGAAGGCGTCAGCGGCTTCTACCTCAGATGTGCGTGTGGGCTCTGTCCCCATCCTGGGGTGTTGGCCAGTATCGAGCTCAAAAGGGGTACGGCGAGTGGAGGAGTGGACGCGGTTGTTATAGGCAAACTCCGCTAGCGGGAGCCAGTCCGCCCAATCATCTTGGCGGTGGTTGACAAACACCCGAAGGTAGGCTTCCACTTCTTGGTTTACTCGTTCCGTCTGCCCATCTGTTTGGGGGTGATAGGGGGTCGAAGGGGTGAGCTTGACGCCGAGGAGGTCCGTGAGTTCTTTCGAGAAGCGTGAGATGAAGGCGCTCCCTCTGTCACTGAGGATTTCTTCTGGGAGGCCGTGGTGCTTCCAGATGTGTTCGAGGAAAAGCCATGCGATTCCTGCTGAGTCCACCGTCGTCACTGTTGGGATTGCGTGGATGCGTTTGGATAGGCGATCCACTACGACCAGCACGGCATTGTAACCCTTTGACTCAGGGAGTTCTCCAATCATGTCCACCGAGATCACTTGCCAGCGGCGAGCGGGGATCTTGTTTGGGATGAGCTTCCCCACTTTACGGGAGGGGAAGGATTTGACATGGTTGCAGGTGTCGCATCCATGTACGTACCACCCGACATACTCCACCATCCGTGGCCACCAGTAGTCATGGGAGACGAGTGTCAGGGCACACACCCTGACTAGCCCGGACCCGGACCCGCATGTGCACTCTGCCCCGCATGCTCCGCATGCTGCATGCTCCGGGCCCGGTTCCCACTCTTCATGTGACTTCCGGGTATCCCCGGAAGTTTTCGCCATATTGGGCCACTGTGGGAAAGTGAGAAGTTAACCTTCTTCTCACTTTCTTACCCACAGTAGCTATGCCCTGAGATGGGCTGTGTTTACAGGCCAGACTGTGGACTGTAGAGAGGGGTCATGGGGACCCGGGGTCCGTCCCCTGACAACGAGTTCCAGGGTTTTCCACCGCCTGGGTGCCCCATCGCCTGCGCGTCGTGGTGGAACTGCACCAAGTCATGGCAGAGTTGCAGGTCTTTCGGCACGTATACCTTTCCTCTGTACAGAACCAGCTCTCCTTGCCTCTCCCACCCATCCGACCTCAGTGTGCCTTCCCCAAGTTCTCGCATCGCCTTCACCACTTTCTCATCTAGGTCTTTTGCCCTGCTGATCCTCTCAAGGATGGTCATCTCTTTGCCTTCCACTAAGACTGCCTCTGCTGTGCGGGCCTCGAACCAGGCGGGTTGGAGGAGAGTCAGCCCTTTGTTGTCGTCTTTACCCTTTGGGTGGTCAGCATGGCATGAGAGTGCATCGGGTTTTCCCATGAGTTTCCTGGGGTGGTGGATGAGGGTGAAGTGGAACTGGGAGAGGAAGAGTGACCACCGCGCTTGGCGCCGATTCAGCCATTGCGCGGTGCAGAAATACCCTAGGTTGCGGTGGTCAGTGTAAACATCCACTTTCTCCTCTGCTCCTTGTAGGAAGTGCCGCCATTCCTCGAGGGCGCGCACTATTGCGAGCATCTCCTTGTCATACACCTCGTAGTTGCGCTCTACATCTGTGAAACTCTTGGACATGAAAGCTATGGGGTGGAACTCCCTGTCTGTTTGGAGCTGGGATAGGACCGTGCCAGTTGCAAAGTTAGAGGCATCGCACTCAAGCTTGAAGCGGCCTGTATCAGTGGGGAAGGCGAGGACTGGGGCGGAGGTGATGGCGTCTTTAAGGGCATGGAAAGCACGGTCCTCGTCTGATCCCCAGGCCCACGCTTTGGTTTTGCAGGTCAGCGCATGGAGGGGGCCTGTCTCAGAGAAGTCCTTGATAAACCGGTGATAGAAGTTGACGAATCCCAGGAAGGATTGTACTTCTTTGAACTTGGTCGGGGTTGGCCAGTCAAGAACTCCGCGGACTTTCACGGGATCCATTGCGACGTTTCCCTCGGAGATGATAAGGCCGAGATACTCGATCCACTTCTGCTCGAACTTACACTTCTCCGGCTTTAGGAAGAGTCTCCGCTTCCGCAGCGTCTCTAGGACCTCTCGGAAGACCCTCCGGTGCTCCTCTAGGGTGGCTGTGAAGATCAAGATGTCGTCCATGTAGCAGATGACGACCTCTCAATCGATGAAGTCTCGGAGGATGTCGTTCATCATTGTCTGGAATGTCGCTGGGGAGTTACACAGGCTGAAGAACATGATGGTAGGCTCGAACAATTCCCTGTTGGTCGAAAACGCCGCTTTCCACTCATCGCCGTCCTTGATGCAGACATTGTTAAATCCCCAGCACAGATCTAGCGCCGAGAAGTATTTGGCGTTTCGGAGGCGCGCAAGGACGTCCGAAATGAGTGGGAGGGGATATGAGTTTTTGACCATGATCTTGTTGAGCTTTCGGTAATCTTGGACTAGGCGCAACGATCCATCCTTCTTCTTGACAAAGAAGACTGGCGCTCCCATCAGGGATTTGGATGCCCATATGCGCCCGTTCTGCAGGTTCTCTTGCAGGAACTCGTCTAGTTCCTTCTGCTCTGGCCGTGACAGGGGGAAGGTCCTCCCTCTTGGGAGCTTGGCATCTGGCACTAGGTCTATTGCATGGTCCCAGGGCTTCCATGGAGGTAGCTGGTCGAAGGCCTCTTTAGAGAATACGTCTTTGAAGTCCTGGTACTGTTCTGGGACTAGTGCTTTGAACAGTGCCGGCTCCACTCCTGGCTCGCAGGCCTCCTGGGCCATCCGCTGGGATGGTGTCGTGGTCGCTCTTAGCTCGTGTCCCCACCCTGGAGGGATGATAGCAGCGTAAATCCCGTCCCCAGGTTCCACCACAGGGTCTGGGTCAGCCTGCCCTCACGCCGACTGGCAGGAGGACGGGCACTGGGACATACTGACCTTTTGCCACGTCCAGTCTACCTCTGGGTTGTGGTGCAGCAACCACGAGTGTCCTATGATGAGGGACTGCCACCCAAGGTTTGCGACGGTGAAGCAGGCCCGCTCTGTGTGCCGCCCGAATGTCAAGAGGGCCTCTAGTTCCTCAGTTATGGCTCCATTCTCATTTGGGGTTCCATCGACGTTGCGAATGGGGATGGGTTGGGGAAGCGGGGTCGTCTTGAGCTTATGCTTCCTAATGAACTCGGGGCTTACAAAGTTCCCAGTGGCTCCCAAGTCTAGGAGCGCTGACACGGAGACGGTGGCGAGGGAGGTTAGGGTGGTCAGCTTTACAGCCATGTTGAGGGATCTGGGGGGTTGCTTGGACAGCACGTAGATGGCAGGTGGCAGGACCGCTACCTTCGGCGCTGTACTTGGGGCTTCTTTGCCCTTACTACTCGAGGACGCGATTTTCCTCCTTTTCTTGGCGATGACTTGGTGGAATTTGGACGTCGGCACTGGCTTAGGTGCCTCACGGTATCTACACGAGCTACTACTATCGCCTACAGGCGGCCGGGGCACGTCCCTCACCGGTCACCTTCCTGAAAATCCTCTTGGGGCTCTGTCTCTCACCCATCTCCTCCATCTGCTTCTGGTTCGTCTACCAACTGCCTTCTCAGCCCTTCCATGAGTGCCCTAAGGTCCTCTGGGTGCATTTGCCTGGCTCAGCGGATTTTCGGTTGTGGGCAGTCTCACGCAATGTGCCCCGGTGCGTTGCAGTTATAGCACAGCCCATTCTGTCTTTGGTCTATCCTCGAGCGGTCAAGGTCCATGGGCTGCGGTCCCCCTCCCGCCACAGGGCACGCTGCGGGAGGCGGCGGTGCAGCGGTGGCTGGGGGGCATAGGGGTGGGGGAGCTGGGCACGCTTGCGGGAAGGTAGTAGGGAGTGAGGATCTCGTGGGTGGGAGTTGGGGTCTGACTGGGGGCAAGCAGGGCTGCATTGCCTGGAAGTGCTGCCACTGGTTGTCAAGGAGGGTGGCCTTGCGCTTCCACTCGGCCCAGGTAGTTGGCATGGGGCGGAGGCGGTAGATGCTCTCTCGGAGCCGGGAGTTGATCGCCTGTTCGAAGCGGTCCACTAGACCTACGTCTCCTAGCTGCGAGGCGGGGCCGAGGATCTCGAACTCTTGGATGACCTTGTCCACAGAGTCGGTGCCTTGTCACAAGGTGGCCAGCTTCTGCCTGGCCATGGCTTCGCAGTTCGGGTCTTGAAACATGGCGTCGAGCTCCGTGTTGAACTCATCCATGGTAAGCCTGGGGGAGCCCGTCGTCAGCAGCGTGATGGTACGCTGCATCGCCCATGCTCCTGCAGTCCCTCCCTTCATGTAAGACAGGACAAAGAGGATCTGGGAGAGGGCGTCGGGAAACTCCGCCGCCCGAACATAGAAGTAGATGCCGCATTCAGCCTTGAAGTGGTCAAGGTCTTCGGTTGCTCCAGAGAAGGGGGTAGGAGGGGCAACTTTGGGCGGTTTGGGTCTGGGGGCGGGTGTGGGCACCGGTGTGGGTGCTGGCACCAGTGCGGGTGCAGCTGGGGGTTGGCTCTGGAGTTGGCTCTCTACGATGGCCTGGAGCTCCTGGAATCGGGACAGCAGCTCGTCATACTGCTCTTCGGTCACCATAGCGGGGGAGATGGGGGAGGTGGGGGAAATGAGGTTAAAGCCTTCTTCTGCTGTCAGGGACAGCTCTGAAAGCGGCGAGGTCCTGGCGCGAGGGACTCGATGGGACAGGTGTCGGCTATGCATAGCGGCGGTCCCGTCGCAGGGTGAGCGTCTCCGACCACTTAGGCTGAAGTGGGAAGTTGAGAAGAAGGCTGCTTCTTCTGTTCCCACCCCAGGCGCTATTATATACATGCGGTTAGGGTCACGTGGGAGAAGCCACGTCATCTCCACACACAGCCGCACCTCCCCGGGTGTCTCTGCAGGAGATCCCGGAGGTGGCTGCTCAGTATGCAGGAGTGTGCGCAGCGCTGAAGGAGAGAACGAAGGAAGGTCAGTTGGGAGGTTCAAACGAGACCACCACCAAGCTGTTCCCTGGTTCTTTAGTTAGGATGGGGAAGTGTACTAGTGTTATTTATTGTAAATATAGTACCAATCCGAGTGTTTTGGCTAATTCTATTTTTATGGGTTAGTTTTAAAGTTCCTGGGAATTGACTTACAGATAAACCGAGCCCTGCGGAGCTGTTTCTTTATTGAAATTTCTTAATTTGTCTAGGTGTAATTCCGTGTAGCGTTGTTTAATTTGGATTTAATCTTCTACTTGGTGAAGTTTCAAAGATTCTAATCAGTTAATGGATTTGGATTGTGTCTGGAGTGTCCCTTGAGTTTGTTTTATTTTTGTCTTATTTTATTGCTTGTTTTAACAGTAGCAAAATAACTGTTTTGTGTTTACACTTTGAAATCTGGAGTGTTAACCAGCTCTCCTGTTGAAATATCTACTTAATATTTCTCTCCTTTATTGCTGCCTTTTACTACAGTGGCAATCTTAACTGTATATCACTTTTTCACACTGGAGTGACAACCAGAAATGCTTGAGAAAAATAATACTCTATTTTCTTACTTCTCTGAGGGGGGTGAAAAGTCGCAGAAAGGGTCTCCCTTTTATACTCCTTGGGTCGCCTTCCTTTTTCATGCTCTACCTTCTATTTACAGGATTTATTTACAGTGTATTTTTCTCAAACTGAATAAAAAATGAAATTTTCATGCTATAGTTCTACTGCACTTGTGCTGCGCTGAACTGCAGTTCTACTGTGGTCAGACTGCGCCTGGAATTCTTATTGTCCTCCCTCGCCTAAGCTATTTTAATGGTTAATTGGAACTTGGCTGCGCTGTATTTGTCGCAGTTACCTATTTCAAATTCCCTATATATACCATTAAATTTGCTATGACTCGATGATTCTGAATTCAAACTTCGCATTACTATGCATACGTGTCAGAAACTATGTTCAAGGTGATTGTGGGAAGCGGAGCGGAGTACGGCGGCGTGAGTGGTCACTTAGCTAAATGAGCTACTCCATTGCAAGGTGTCGTGGGGTTGGGACTTCGGCTTCAACGACTTGGCCAGAGCGTTGCGCCACGCGTTCTAGGCTGTCCCATATTTCACGATAGCAGGAAAGACCTTGCGGCGACGTTGACTTAAGTGAGGATGAAGTTGAGAGGCGAACTTAGGATGAAAGTACTTGGGGGGAATTCTAGTCGATATTTGAACTAAGGTACATCGACAGTAAACTACAAGTATAAATAAGAAAGGAGAACAGAGAAGGGACCGGTCGGTCCGGCGCAGGACGGGAGCAAGATGATAAGTACGACAGAACTAAAGAGCGATGAGGACCAGGGTAATGGAACAGAAGAAATGAATGGAACAGAGAACGGCGAAGTTGGGAGGCAGAATGGATAGGCCGACAATCTAGGTGTGCGGATCAGAATGTCAATATACGTATAAATCAAATATCAATAAAGGAATGTCAATAAGGAGCGGGTCAACGGCGACCATAACAACCGCTAGTTAGTTAAGCGAGTGAATAGAATAAAATGATACCAGCTGAATGGTTGAGGAACCCAAGTGGTGGCGGGAGAACGAAGGAGGCGCTGCTACGGGGCCGTAGAACGGGAACCACTATCGGCGCCGCTAAGTGATGGGCAATGGCGAGATTAACAGGCACAAGTAACGGTGCAAGAATGGGGGTGCAGAAAGTGGTAGAGGGGTGGGGACTTTGCGGGGCCGTGACAGTACGGCTGTGCTGAGACCTTCAGCTGATTTATTCCAATTTTATTTAGTGACATTTAGTTAAAATGAGACTGAAATGATAAATGAGTGAATTATTCAGGTTTAAAACTGAAAGAAAAAGTTGCTAGTAGTCAAGAATTACTCAAATGAATGTGTTATACTATAGCTCTCCACTTCATTAGAACATCGTTCCCTAAAATTCCTGCCATGGTCCGTCGTAGTTTAGTGGTTTTCATGAATTTCGTTCATATTCCCTGATTCCCCTTTGTATTATCACATACTAATCCTCCATATGTATTGTTGGTTGTTATAGTAGGTTGTCCTTGAAGATATCATATTTTTATCTATTTTATTTAGGACTCTGGACCTCTTGAAGCTGTCTTCCCACGCGTTTTCAGGTTTCTAACTTCCTGTCCTTGTATCTCATTCATTTCTGGATGTTTTCTCACGTTCTTGGTATCATAAATTTTTATTTATTCCCACCTTTCCAATGGTACTAAGGTTGTGTCCTATTTCCTGGTATTCGTTGAGTTAGCAAAGATTCGTGCGCACATTTGGTAATCACGTGTGTCGTTCCCATAGTTGTTCGTATGCGGGAGCCGTTTTCGTTTAATTGTTTGGGATTTATGATATGCACTGAAGGAGGAGAACAGAAATCCTATAAAAGGCTGTTCTTTCTTCTGATACTTATATGTTAGTATTGGTACTTTAACTCAACCACTGTAGCATTTTGGTTGCTTTGTGTATTGATATTTGTATGTGTTACTGATTATTTGTGTGTGTATGAAATTCTCAGGGTTCAATTCACTTGTCTACCTGATTGTTCCACACGAAAATTGCGCTATAGACCTACTATTTTCAGTTGTTTCACCTCTGTCTTGTCACTTTTAACTCGGAGCGACTCCAACTGACTTGACTCAACGTCACTATTTCTTAACTTCTTCTTAACTTTTTACTGAGGGTTGATCACTTTTACTCAGATGTGATCTGAACTGCACACTTATACTACCTATGAGCCAGAGCATGTAGGGGAGGAGTAAAGAAGGAAGAGGGGTCAGACCAGAAAATGCGGTCTTTTATACCTTTCCTAAGGGCTCTGTTTTCACATGTCACTTTACTATTTACATTGCTGAGTAATCTTATATTGAGCTTAGCAATCCTCTTATGTAAGCGATCAGCATCCCATTCTGCTTCTAGAACTTTCTGGAAGTTTTGGTGTGGGAATTAGCCAATTGCATTGCCTAACACCCATCATGACCTTGTTTACCCTTGTTTACTCACTTTATTCTAAGTCACATGTCATGGGGTTATTTGTTAGCTTAAGGGTGTAGCTTTCCGTCAGTATAAACAACAGTAAACTATGAGGATTATTTATGAAGATATGAATTTTTCAAGATTTAATTTTGAGGTTCTCCAGATTGCTTTGGCATTAGCTCATCCATTTTCTTACAATTAATTTTGGATAAATTATGCCTCGTTCCTGGACTCAAACTCTTTAGTTGCGCATTTCTAGCTCATCCGTTTTAACCACAAACTCAGGATGTTTGAGCCAGTCTTCTCTGCAAGTGTGTTTTAATCTTGTTAAATCCATTTCTCCCTCAATTCTTCAGATTTTAACATGAAATCTTTTCGTACACAGACCTATACTTCAACTCTTTAAGACCGACAAAGATTCATATTTTCTCCTATTTTCCTCGTATAGATATTTCCAATTCTTTCATCTTTTCCTCGTACCCGACCATTTTTCATTATGTGAATTCCTTGATTTTCTTCCGATTTCTCTTTGTCATTCGTTTCGTACGTTCGTAAAACTATTTTCCCACGTTGCCACGAATTTCTAATATTTTATTTGATACAGGAAACCTTGTTTTTGTTTTCATGTGAGTTTATTTGCTGTTTTTCTTCATTTTCTGAACCATCTTTTAATCCCTAGACTTGAAAGTTCGCGTAGATACTCAATCCATCGACTCTGTTCTTCAGTATTTTTCCGATATTTTATTTCAATTCATTTTGTTGAGTTATGATTTTATTCCTATTTTTATTTCTGGTCCGCAGAGGTTGTATGATTTTTATCCAATTTTCTGTGATGGTTTCTGGTTGTTTTAGTGTTGCAACTTTTATATTCCTACAGTGCGGGTGTTTATTTCTTTCATATGGGCTTCTGTGATTTATTTCAGATTTTTCCCTCATGATCTAAGGTTGTTTTTGTCAGGGACAGCTCCGAAAGCAGCAAGGTCCCGGCGTGCAGGACTTGGTGGGACGGATAGCGGCTATGCGTAGCGGCGATCCCATCGCGGGGTGAGCGTCCCCAACCACTTAGTCTGAAGTGGAAATGTGAGTCATCATTAAAAGGGAAGGCTACACTACTTGCCTGAAGTGGAAATGTGAGAAGAAGGCTACTTCTTCGGTTCCCACTCCAGCTGTTATTATATACATGCGGGAATGATCACGTGGGGTGCGCCACGTCACCCTTGCACACAGCCACGGCTCTCCGGGTGCTTCCGCGGAAGATCCCGAGAGGGCCTGCTGAGGGTGCAAGGCAAGTGTGGCGGTGGCGGCGGTGGCAGCGGTGTAGGGATGTAAGATACAGGAGGGGAGATGGGCGTGTGCGCCGATGATACATTGAGCAGAGGGAAAGGTGGTCCATGTAAGAGAAAGAGAGAAAGAAAGAAAAGAGGAAAGGAGAACAGGAGAAAGGAAGGGGAGAGGAGGGAGAGGTGGTGCGGAGCGGGGAGGCGGAGCGGGGATCGGGCGGGGCGTGTTGGGGCATGCCCTGACATCACCCCCTCCTTAAGCCGCTTCGCCTTGAAGTGGCTGGGCGGTCTTCTCTTTCTCTCCCTGGGGCGTGGGGGTGCGTCTGGTGGAAGTCTTCCACTAGGTCAGAGGCGTGGGTTAGATTTTCGCACGCGAGCCACTGGTTCTCTGAGTTTGGCCAGCCGGTATACTTTACCAAGTACCAGAGTTTCCGGCGCCGCCATCTGGAGTCCAGAATTTTTTCGACCTCATACTCTTCTTCCCCATCTATGAGGTCTGGGCCCGCGCGTGGGTCGGTGGGGCGTTCCGCGATGTCGTCAGGGTGGTGCGGTCTGACGTTCATCACGGACACGACTGGGTGGATCCCCTCTGTCGTGCGGTGAGTCGGAGTTTGACGGCGGTGGGGGAGACGACTTTGGTGATCACGAAGGGGCCAATCCACTTGTGGTCTAGCTTCTTGGTCGGACGGTCAGTCGTGTAGTTCTGGGTGCTAAGCCAGACCCGGTCGCCTTCTCGGTATGTAGGGGCTGCCCCACGATTGCGGTCATAATAGCGGGCCATCTCGTCCGCCGCGTGCTCCAGCGCCGCCTTCGCCTCCTCTTGCATTTTCATCATTCTTGAAGAGAACGCATCTGCGGCTTCCACCTCGGACGTGCATGTGGGCTCTGTCCCCATCCTGGGGTGCTGTCCAGTGTCGAGCTTGAAGGGGGTTCGGTGGGTAGCGGAGTGGATGCGGTTGTTGTAGGCGAACTCCGCTAGCAGGAGCCAGTCTGCCCAGTCGTCTTGGTGGTGGTTGACAAACACTCGGAGGTAGGCTTCTATCTCCTGGTTTACCCGCTCGGTTTGTCCGTCCGTCTGTGGGTGATAGGGTGTCGAGGGGGTGAGCTTGACTCCGAGGAGGTCTGCAAGTTCCTTCAAGAAGCGGGAGATGAAGGCGCTTCCTCTATCACTGAGGATCTCTTCGGGTAGGCCATGGTGTTTCCAGACATGTTTGAGGAAGAGCCGTGCGATTCCCGCTGAATCTACCGTCATCACCGTAGGAACTGCATGGATGCGCTTGGATAGGCGGTCTACTACGACGAGGATGGTGTTGTATCCTTTCGACTCAGGGAGCTCCCCTACCATGTCGACAGAGATCACTTGCCAGCAGCGTGCGGGGACTTTGTTCGGGATGAGCTTTCCGACCTTACGGGAGGGGAAGGACTTGACATGGTTGCAGGTGTCGCATCCGCGCACGTACCGTCCTATGTACTCCGCCATCCGGGGCCACCAGTAGTCACGGGAGACGAGTTCCAGGGTCTTCCATCGCCCTGGGTGCCCTGTCACCTGTGTGTTGTGGTGTAGCCGCACTACGTTGTGGCAGAGCTGCGGGTCCTTGGGGACGTATATCCTTCCTCTGTATAGGACTAGCTCTTCCTGTTTCTCCCATTCATCTGACCTAACCGTCCCCTCTCCGAGTTCTCGCATCGCCTTCACCACGCTCTCATCCAGGTCCTTTGCCCCATGGATCCTCTCGAGGATAGTCATCTCTTCTCCTTCTATGGAGATCACCTCCATCGCGCGGGTTTCAAACCAAGTTGGTTGGAGGAGTGTTAGCCCCTCGTTGTCATCCTTACCTCTCGGGTGGTTGGTGCGGTGTGAGAGTGCGTCCGGTTTCCCCATGAGCTTTCCTGGGCGGTGGATGAGGGTAAAGTGGAACTGAGAGAGGAAGAGCGACCACCATGCTTGGCACCGGTTCAGGCGCTGCGCGGTGCGGAAGTACCCTAGATTGCGGTGGTCGGTGTAGACGTCAACCTTCTCCTCTGCCCCTTGCAGAAAATGCCGCCATTCCTCGAGGGCGCGCACTATCGCAAGCATTTCCTTGTCATACACCTCATAGTTGCGTTCCACGTCTGTGAAGCTTTTCGACATGAAGGCTACCGGGTGGAATTCTCCATCTGTCTGGAGCTGGGAGAGGATGGCACCGGTTGCGAAGTTGGAGGCGTTGCACTCGAGCTTGAAGTGGCCCATGTCGGTGGGGAAGGCGAGGACGGGGGCAGAGGTGACGGCGTCTTTGAGGGTGCAGAATGCACGGTCCTCATCTGGTCCCCAGGCCCAAGTCTTTGTCTTGCGGGTTAATGCATGGAGGGGGCGGGCTATCTCTGAGAAATCCTTGATGAACCGGCGGTAGAAGTTGACGAACCCCAGGAAGGACTGCACTTCTTTGACCTTAGTTGGGGTCGGCCAGTCGAGGACTCTGCGGATCTTCACGGGATCCATCGCGACGCTGCCCTCGGCGATGATGAGGCCGAGGTATTCGATTTGGGTCCGCTCGAACTTGCACTTCTCCGGCTTCAAGAAGAGCTTCCTTCTTCGCAGCGTTTCCAAAACCTCGCGGACGACCCTCTGATGTTCTTCCAGGGTAGCGGTGAAGATCAGGATGTCATCCATGTAACAGATGACAACCTCCCGGTCGATGAAGTCTCGGAGTATGTCGTTCATCATGGTCTGGAACGTTGCCGGGGAGTTGCATAGGCCGAAGAACATGACCATAGGCTCGAACAGCCCCTGGTTGGTCGAGAATGCCGCTTTCCACTCATCGCTGTCCTTGATGCGGACGTTGTTGAACCCCCAGCAGAGGTCTAGCGCCGAGAAGTACTTGGCGTTTCGGAGGCACGCGAGGACGTCCGAGATGAGGGGGAGGGGATATGAGTTCTTCACCATGATCTCATTGAGCTTGCGATAGTCCTGGACCAGGCGTAATGACCCGTCCTTCTTCTTGATGAAGAAGACTGGTGCCCCCATCGGGGACTTGGATGGCCGTATGCGTCCGTTCCGCAGGTTTTCGCGGAGGAACTCGTCCAGTTCCTTCTGTTCTGGCCTTGACAGGGGGAAGGTCCTCCCTCTCAGGAGTTTGGCCTCTGGTGCCAGGTCTATCGCGTGGTCCCAGGGCTTCTGCGGAGGTAGCTGGTCGAAAGCCTCCTTCGAGAATACATCCCGGAAGTCCTGGTACTGCTCTGGCACCAGTGCCTCAAACTGTGCAGGTTCTGCCTCTGGCTCGCAGGCCTCCTGGGCCATCCGCTGCGATGGGGTCGTGGTCACTCTTAGCTCGTGTCCCCACCCCGGGGGGATGATAGCGGTGTAGATCCCATCTCCAGGCTCTATCGCGGGGTCTGGGTCGGCTCGCGCTCGTATCGACTGGCAGGATGTTGGGCAGCGGGACATGGTGACTCTTTGTTGTGTCCAGTCCACTTCCGGGTTGTGGTGCAGCAGCCACGAGTGTCCTATAATGAGGGACTGCCTCCCAAGGTTTGCGATGGCGAAGTGGGCCCGCTCCGTGTGTCGCCCGAATGTCAAGAGGGCCTCTAGCTCCTCAGTTATGGCTCCGTTCTCATTCGGGGTTCCATCGACGTTGCAGACAGGGATGGGCTGGGGAAGTGGGGTCGTCTCGAGCCCGTGTTTTCTGACAAACTCGGGGCTCACAAAGTTCCCTGTGACTCCGGAATCCAGGAGCGCCGACACGGAGATGCTGGCGAGGGACGTTAAAGTGGTTAGCTTCACGGCGAGGTTGAGGGATCTGGGGGGCTGTTTGGACAGCACATAGATAGCGGGTGGCGGGACCGCTACCTCTGACGCCGTTTCTGGGGTTTCTCTGCCCTTGCTGGTCGAGGACGCATTTTTTCTCTTCTTCTTGGCGATGACTCGGTGGAATTTAGATATCGGCGCTGGGTTAGGCACCTCACGGTATCTACACGAGCTAGTACTATCGCCTTCAGGTGGCTGGGGCACGTCCCTCACTGGTTGCCGTCCTGAAAATCCTCTTGGGCCTCCACCTCCTGCCTTTCTCCCTCTGTCTCTGGTTCGTCTACCAGCTGTCTCCTCAGCCCCTCCATGAGTGCTCTGAGGTCTTCGGGGTGCATCCGCCTGGCTCGGCGGGTTTTCGGTTGCGGGCAATCTCGTGCGATGTGCCCTGGTGCATCACAGTTGTAACACAGCCTGTTCCGCCTCTGGTCGATCCTCGAGTGGTCGAGATCCATGGGTTGTGGCCCTCCTCCTGCTGCGGGGCGGGGCGCAGGGGCTGGGGTGCGGCGGTGGCAGGTAGGGGGCATGGCTGCGGGAGAGTGGTAGGGAGTGGGGGTCTTGGGGGTAAGAGTGGGGGCCTGGCAGGGGCTAAGTGGGGTTGCGTAGCCTGGAAACGCCGCCACTGGTTGTCGAGGAGGGTGGCCTCGTGTTTCCACTCAGCCCAGGTTGTCGGCATGGGGCGGAGGCGGTAAATGCTCTCGCGGAGCCGGGAGTTGATCGCCTGTTCGAAGTGATCCACTAGCCCCACGTCTCCTAGCCGTGAGGCGGGTCTGAGGATCTCAAACTCCTGGATGATCTTATCCACGGAGTCGCTGCCCTGCCGCAGAGTGGCCAGCTTCTGCCTGGCTGTGGCTTCGCGGTTCAGGTCTTGGAACATGGCATCGAGTTCCGTGTTGAACTCGTCCATGGTGAGCCGGGGAGAGCCTGTCGTCAGTAACGCGATGGTGCGCTGCGTTGCCCACGCCCCCGCAGTCCCTCCCTTCATATAGGACAGGACGAAGAGGATCTGAGAGAGGGCGTTGGGGAATTCCGCCGCTCAGACATGGAAATATATCCTGCACTTGGCCTTGAAGCGGTGTAGGAGAAATAATATTCAAAGAATAAAACAATGATCTATCAGAATAGTCAACGAACAGGTGACAAGTTCAGATGTTTAACAGATCTCATGATCTTTATGAGACTGGACAGACATTAGAAGATCATTATAAATTATCTACACCCATGTAGCATGAAATTTAATCCACTACAATCATGCCTAGAACTTGGCATAAGTGTAATATTCAAAGAATATAACCCTACAACAAGAAAATAGCACATAGACGGCAGAATAAGAAGGAACATTGGGAAAGAAATGTGAATATCTCGGGAACCAGTAAACTTTTGACTGTAATCTTTTTATCATCTGAAAGGACTGTTTCTTAACTTTATCCACGGTTTTGTTTCATTCTAAAAGCTTCAAAACTGACGGAGATATCGCTCAAACGGCGAAACACCTTATAATTCATATATATTTATTTGCTAATTCTTACAAAAAGTAATGTGACTCAAGGGAAATATAATGGCGCCCGGAAGTCTGGCGGACCGAATACCATATGATAGAGTATTCCCCGGCGCGGGCGGACAGTTTTTGATCGCATCAGAAGAAGAGAAAATGCTAAAAAACCGGATCTTGTATATTTTCCCATGATTCATCAAAACTTTTTGATTTTAAGCTCAAATAAATCGGAACAAAGGAATGATTGATGATCTGGATCTCGGATCATAAGCATGAAGTGATTCAGAAGTCCGCGGATCAGTTAATTAATTGGGAAGGCTCTAGAACATTAGTAATGATGCGGCTTCACAAAAAGGGGTCAATTAGAGAACAGTCTAGAAAGTTCCTTTATAGCCGAGTCATTTCTAAAGATAACCGTTCGTAATTAAGGCGGTGTAGAGCATAGCTTCAGCGCTACAAGATCCCGCTGAGATCGGCCCAAAAGACAAAGAAATGAATTACTTATTGCTGAGTCATGTCCTAAGTCCATTATTAAGCTTACACAGCCCAAGCCCCTATATCATTCTAGAACTATCTATAATACAAATGTAGCACATGTAACTAGTGCGAGGCATGGGAGTAGAGAGGCCTCTGAAAAGCATAAAAGGCCACCGCTTCTGCCCCCTCTCAAACCTCAGGTAGAAATAAAAGTTTAATTCTCCTCACCAGTGGTTGGTTCGTTTGCTCCAAAAGATAAAAGCAAATATTAGTTGTTAGCTAATATAAAACTAACACGTCACTCTAAGCGTGAGTTAGGGTCAGTTAGACACAGCTGAACAAAAGTGTCATAGTGAGAATTAGTGAGAATTTGGTGGAGGGACTTCTTAATTGAATAATCTCTCAGCAATCTTTGGTTATCACACCACAGGAGAAAAGTGAGCGATCCTGAACCTGCTAGATAACTAGCACGCACTCTAAGCGATAGAAAGAGCAGTTTGGTCACTCCTGTATTGAGTAACATTTATTGTGGAATTATTTTATTAGCAGTTTTCCTTCAGTAAATTATCAGGAAAATCACATCCTACTGAAAAGTGGTAAATATAGGTGTAATATTGACTAGAAATCATAGTAAAGTCAATATAGAATTTTATCCATAGACGATCTATACGTCAGGTGAGATCGTTGGGGGGTGTTTATTGTTGTTTAGACAGTGAACAATCATATATTTGGCAACCAAAACACGGTCAGTACGCAAATCAGCACAAACTCTAATATCGTTATTGGACATAGGAAACTGGTTACATAAGGTGATCCAGCTCCACTCCTTCACCGAAGACCTTGACCGCTGAAGGAGCGGAGCTGGGTCACCTTATGTAACCAGTTTCCTATGTCCAATAACGATATTAGAGTTTGTGCTGATTTGCGTACTGACCGTGTTTTGGTTGCCAAATATATGATTGTTCACTGTCTAAACAACAATAAACACCCCCCAACGATCTCACCTGACGTATAGATCGTCTATGGATAAAATTCTATATTGACTTTACTATGATTTCTAGTCAATATTACACCTATATTTACCACTTTTCAGTAGGATGTGATTTTCCTGATAATTTACTGAAGGAAAACTGCTAATAAAATAATTCCACAATAAATGTTACTCAATACAGGAGTGACCAAACTGCTCTTTCTATCGCTTAGAGTGCGTGCTAGTTATCTAGCAGGTTCAGGATCGCTCACTTTTCTCCTGTGGTGTGATAACCAAAGATTGCTGAGAGATTATTCAATTAAGAAGTCCCTCCACCAAATTCTCACTAATTCTCACTATGACACTTTTGTTCAGCTGTGTCTAACTGACCCTAACTCACGCTTAGAGTGACGTGTTAGTTTTATATTAGCTAACAACTAATATTTGCTTTTATCTTTTGGAGCAAACGAACCAACCACTGGTGAGGAGAATTAAACTTTTATTTCTACCTGAGGTTTGAGAGGGGGCAGAAGCGGTGGCCTTTTATGCTTTTCAGAGGCCTCTCTACTCCCATGCCTCGCACTAGTTACATGTGCTACATTTGTATTATAGATAGTTCTAGAATGATATAGGGGCTTGGGCTGTGTAAGCTTAATAATGGACTTAGGACATGACTCAGCAATAAGTAATTCATTTCTTTGTCTTTTGGGCCGATCTCAGCGGGATCTTGTAGCGCTGAAGCTATGCTCTACACCGCCTTAATTACGAACGGTTATCTTTAGAAATGACTCGGCTATAAAGGAACTTTCTAGACTGTTCTCTAATTGACCCCTTTTTGTGAAGCCGCATCATTACTAATGTTCTAGAGCCTTCCCAATTAATTAACTGATCCGCGGACTTCTGAATCACTTCATGCTTATGATCCGAGATCCAGATCATCAATCATTCCTTTGTTCCGATTTATTTGAGCTTAAAATCAAAAAGTTTTGATGAATCATGGGAAAATATACAAGATCCGGTTTTTTAGCATTTTCTCTTCTTCTGATGCGATCAAAAACTGTCCGCCCGCGCCGGGGAATACTCTATCATATGGTATTCGGTCCGCCAGACTTCCGGGCGCCATTATATTTCCCTTGAGTCACATTACTTTTTGTAAGAATTAGCAAATAAATATATATGAATTATAAGGTGTTTCGCCGTTTGAGCGATATCTCCGTCAGTTTTGAAGCTTTTAGAATGAAACAAAACCGTGGATAAAGTTAAGAAACAGTCCTTTCAGATGATAAAAAGATTACAGTCAAAAGTTTACTGGTTCCCGAGATATTCACATTTCTTTCCCAATGTTCCTTCTTATTCTGCCGTCTATGTGCTATTTTCTTGTTGTAGGGTTATATTCTTTGAATATTACACCTATGCCAAGTTCTAGGCATGATTGTAGTAGATTAAATCTCATACTACATGGGTGTAGATAATTTATAATGATCTAATGTCTGTCCAGTCTCATAAAGATCATGAGATCTGTTAAACATCTGAACTTGTCACCACTTCGTTGACTATTCTGATAGATCATTGTTTTATTCTTTGAATATTATTTCTCCTACATCGGCTGCTCCAGAGAAGGCAGTGGGGGGGGGCGACTTTAGGCGGTTTGGGTCTGGGGGTGGGTGCAGGTGTGGGTGCGGGAACTGGCGCCGGTGCAGGTGCGGCTGGGGGCTGGTTTTGAGCTTGGCTCTCTACGATGGCCTGGAGCTCCTGGAATCGGGACAGCAGTTCATCATACTGCTCTTCGGTCACCATAGCGGGAGAGGTGGGGGAGATGAGGTTAAAGCCTTCTTCTGCTGTCAGGGACAGCTCTGAAAGCAGCAAGGTCCCAGCGTGCAGGACTTGGTGGGACGGATAGCGGCTATGCGTAGCGGCGATCCCGTCGTGGGGTGAGCGTCCCTGACCACTTAGTCTGAAGTGGAAATGTGAGTCATCATTAAAAGGGAAGGCTACACTACTTGCCTGAAGTGGAAATGTGAGAAGAAGGCTACTTCTTTGGTTCCCACTCCAGCTGTTATTATATACATGTGGGAATGATCACATGGGGTGCGCCACGTCACCCTTGCACACAGCCATGGCTCTCCGGGTGCTTCTGCGGAAGATCCCGAGAGGGCCCGCTGAGGGTGCAAGGCGAGTGCGGCGGCAGCGGCAGTGGCGGTGGTGTAGGGATGTAAGATACAGGAGGGGAGATGGGTGTGTGCGCCGATGATACATTGAGCAGAGGGAAAGGTGGTCCATATAAGAGAAAGAGAGAAAGAAAGAAAAGAGGAAAGGAGAACAGGAGAAAGGAAGGGGAGAGGAGGGAGAGGCGGTGCGGAGTGGGGAGGTGGAGTGGGGATCGGGCGGGGCATGTCGGGGCATGCCCTGACAGTTTTGCACTTTCCGTGCTTTGTTTTGACCGGGCTCTTCCTTATTTGGACGGAAATTGGTCTTCGCGATCTGCCGAAGTGCAGATCTCGGTTCCGATGGCCGGTTCCCTGCGCATCGCCACCCTCACGTGTCATTATACATGATGTGGATTTCTATATTCCCGTCATGGGTATAATTTCACAACGGCTGGACCGTTTGGGCTGAAAATTTGCATAACTATAGTTCCCCATTTTTAATAATTTCTGTGTAAATTTCGTTGTATGTTTTAATTATGGATCCTACGCAAACATCATCTTTTCCCTGAGCTCAGACTTTTGATGTTTGTTAGAACCGGGTGGATTCGGACGACTCCGGAATGGAATCGGAGACTTAGCGTGGAAGGACCTTGGCCTCAGCGACTCAGGTGGAGCACTGTGCCATTGCTGGTTGTCCTAGGGGTCCCTAATTTCGGATCTAGCAGAGGGAAAGTCTCTTGGGGGAATTCATGTCGATTTCGGACTGAGGTTACAAGTTACTATGTACATTGTATATAAGGAGGGGTCCGGAATCAAAAGGAGCGAGGGTAGGATGAAAGGAGACAAAGGGAGATGGAAAGAGGAACAACACCGAGGGTCAAGGGTTTGACTCAATGGTGTTTCTCAAAGGAGGAATGAAGGGCCAAGGCCCAAGGAGGAAGGAAGGAGGTTGGGAGTGGGGAATGGCTAGCTGACTGAATAGAAAGGAAGCAGCAGCCCAAATAGGAATGAGGGAGAATAGCGGAATTGAATAGGACAATGCAATAGTTGCAAGGTCCGACATAAGTCCGGAAAGTCCGAACTCGGAAGTTAAACTCCGGAATATTGGCAAACATAATTAAATGGAATGAGCCAACCGATACAATGGGCATAAGCGGAGGTGGGGTCAAAGTCCGAGGTCGGAGCTAAGACCAGAGGTTCCGGAGACAGAGACGCGAACGGGATTCCGGAGCGGAGGTCCGGAGTCGGGAGCATAGGTTTTGCGTACTCGTCTGGAAGGTGTCGAGGTTGGGGTCGGACCCGGAATGTCCCGGAGTCGGACCGAAGGTGGTGTCAGAGCCGGAGGTGGGATAACCTCTTGGGAGTCGGCAAGGAGGAGGTGACGGAAGGGAAGTAGGACTCCGGAAGTCAGGTTCGGAGTTCCGGGAGCCCGGAGCGGAGGTCAGGATTGTATGGATATGACAATGTTGCTATTCCCATTATTGGATATCTCATTAATGCATGATCCTTTTATTATGAAACTTTGGGAGGATTAAGATTAGATCCCTTCCTTTCTAATGGGCTATCAAGCTTGTCTCGGTCGTTTCTAGTTAATCTTTGTGCTTGCCTTTTAGACATTGTCCTCATTTTGCAGGAGTTTTAGTCATATCTCTGTCATTTATGGGTAGTTTCCCCTGTAATTACTCTCATTGGTTCCGTTTGGGGGACATCTACATTTCCTATTATAAACACGGCTTTGACTTTTGCATTAGTTCCTGAGGAATCTTTGTTCCGTGGTACTTCCATCCTTGGCTATGTGTGCGGACGTGGGAAAGTAGTTTCCGTGGAGGTTCTCTGATTATTTTTATAGTCAAATCTTGGTCGATTGTCCTAATTCTTGGTTTAATATTTGCTATAAATTCCCCCGAGAATTCTGTCTTGTTGATGGTAAGCTTGAAGTATTTTTGCTATTTTTCTTTCTTTCGATTCATCGTGTATAGTCATAATAATTCGTAAAAATTCGTAAAATTCGTTAAAATTCAGGTCCTTCTATTTTCTCATATCTACTTGTCATATGAGGTTTTTGTGATTTATCTGGCATATTTCCATAATGGGTTTCCATAGTGTGGCCGTTATTTCTCCTACAGCATGCAGCGATCAGGGAGTGGGGTTAGGTACGTAGTGGTACATGGAGAAAAGGGAAATCGACCGTAGAATAGAAATAGAGAGAGAAGGGGAAAGTGAGGAAGGAGGGATGGGGGTGATAGCAGGGAAAGTGGAGTAGGGCAGTACGGCGCAGGGTCAGGCGGGTGTGCCCTGACACATGCCAGTTATACAACGAGTACTAATATCGCTTGCAATTGCGACACATGGTCGTTGGCAAGGGTTAATGCATAGAACAGAAAGAGTAGGCAGAAAAGGGTATCAGCGGTGATCCCATCAACACCATGTCAGACAAACTAATAAGGTAAATAGATCGTCATTAACCACAATGATTTCCAACAGTTCAGGAGTGGCTGGGAGTGGTGAGGAGTATGCAATGTGCCAGGAGCAGTGGGAGGAAAATTTTGGTCTCTAAAAAGTTGAAAAAAAAAATTTAGGGAAAAAAATCAAAAAAAATTCAGGAACTACATATAGTGCCTTTAAAGCGCTTTCAGGACATATAATTATTTGCAAAATTGAGGAAGAAATGATGGAGAAAAATGGAAAATACTTTCAGAGACCTGAGAAGTAATGAGAACTGAATTGATGGGAAAGTCTGAAAATTGAATAGGAAAGTGAGGGGAAGCCTTGTAGCATTGTTATTTTCTGCTGTTGTAATTTTTCCTGATTGTTCTTGGTCTCACTCCCAGCTGCTCCTGGACCCTCCCAGGAGCTTTCAGGACTTCCAGGAGTATTGAGGAGCAGCTGGGAATGAGACCAAGAAGAATCAGGAAAAATCACAACAGCAGAAGATAACAATGCTACAAGGCTTCCCCTCACTTTCCTATTCAATTTTCAGACTTTCCCATCAATTCAGTTCTCATTATTTCTCAGGTCTCCGAAAGTATTTTCCATTTTTCTCCATAATTTCTTCCTCAATTTCGCAAATAATTATATATCCTGAAAGCACTTCAAAGGCACTACAGTTCCTGAATTTTTTTTGATTTTTTCCCTAATTATTTTTTCAACTTTTTAGAAGTCCCTATTTTTCAAATTTTCCTCATTTCCCTCTATATTCCCCCCTCATTCTCCCCCTCATTTCCCCCCTCATTTCCCCCCTCATTTCCCCCTCATTCTCCCCCATTTCCCCCTCCTCCATATTCTGCAAGTCCGAAAGTGATTAAGTTGCCAGATTAATCATATATCAGGCCATAAATTTTGACTGTGTATTGGTGAGTCTCAGTGTCCTTGATGTATTGTATAGTGTTTGATCTAAATGTTAAGTAGTGTCTTGTTGTGTTAGTCTTGTGGTAGGAGGTATTCATGGGGAGTCTTCCCTCTTTTTTTTCCTTTTCATTTTCAAATGCTCCAGGAGCTCCCAGAAGCTTCTCACCCCTATACATTTTGAAGCATTAAATTGTATTTACTGGATATGTTTGTGCACAACGCAATGCTCCATGCCCTCCTGGGAGTGCCCTGGAGTACCTGACCAACTCCGGAGGAAATGAGCTGTTCCTGGACCAGCCAATCTCCTCCTGATTCTCCCAGTGCTCCCCATACTCCGGAGCACTCAGGAGCATAACAATTTTTTGCTGATGTCCTGCCTGACCTTCGACTCCCTTTGACAACATTTCTTGATTTTCACCTTCCACAATTGCCACCCAAGAATGTCCTGATTCATATTGCATACAACCCCTACTGTCACTTCACTTAGTCTTGATGCCATCAATTCTCTACCATGGCCTCCACCAGGCAGTTTCTCACTCTGAGCCCTCCATGAACTGGATAATGACTTTCCTGAGGATGCCAATAATATGGGTTCTAATTCATCGCTTGGTGATGGTTCAAGTGATGATGACTACAAGGGCAGCTTGGTTTCTTGTAGTAGGGATCCAATCCCTTCGGAGCCGGTGCGCCAAGGGGAGAGGATGAGGAAACCCACATCAGGAAACCCCTGAGGCCGATTGAGGTGGTTGAGATCATTTCAACCTCACATGATTTACAATCACTTCAACTGGGTCCCCTGATTGTAATCACACCAATTATGGGGGTGATTGAGCTGATTCAGTGATTGTATGGTTGGTTGTATCGGTGCACTATCACATTCTCTCCCGCATTGAAGTTTATCAATAAAGTTATTATATTTGAACATTATGTTGTGTACATACTTGGGAGATACAAGTTATTACAGTAGTACCCAAACACAATGTAATGCAAAATGAAACACAAAATAAAGAGAAGAGGAAAGTACAATGTAATCAAAGAAAGTAGACGCATGCCTCAACCGCTGAACTGTTTGGAACCAAACCTGGCATAAAGGTAGAGCTAGTTATCTTCTATCAAACAAGCCTAAGATCGACGGAAACGGATGAGTGGTTGTTGAGTACATGTGGTAAGAAGTTGGGGATAGTGTCGCATGTGAGAAGTTTGGTTGGAGGTTGGAAATGGCATGGAAAAAAACATACAAAAATCATGGGAATGGAGGGGGATGTATTAGAGGGTATTGGGGAAGGGTCAGGCAATCACGGAATGGTGGTGGCTCATGTAAACAAGCACAAGAGGGTGGTTAGGTAGTCAGTTTAGCAACAAACACAGTGAACTGCCATACTTACGACTCGACATACAACACAGGGTAGTTTTGGGTGGCAAACCCACCCTCATTCTTTCTTTTTCAAGTAAGGAACATCTGGGGTGGAGTAGAAAACATCGCGTTGTGAAAGCAATTGGAAAAAAAAAAGAGACACACATCATCATGTTTGTTCATGCAGTTCCCACAGCTCAGTTTGTTTGGGTATTGTGAGTTGTTAATTTGGTGTTGCATATGAAGAGAGAGTGTAGTGGAGTGCATGAGTTGGAGCAAAGAAAAAACTTCTAAGTCGCAAACCCATTCATTTGAAACTGTACAGCACCTGGATGCAAATGACGGACTCACACACATGGATGTATCTATGTGTGGTTGTGGTGATTGAGATGATTGAGAGTAGTCGATTGGGCAGATTGGGCAGATTGAGTGATTGAATTGCTCTCAACCACTTCAATCAGCCTCGGGGGTTTCCTGATGTCTGTTTGCACAATCTCATTTCCATTCAATATCGCAGCACCACTCCGCACAAACTGTAAGTAGGGGCAGTGGCTGCTGAAGTTACAGCCTTTTCTAAAATTTCTGTCCGATCAAAGTGAATGGGTATTGACCCCATTCGTAAAAAAAATCACCCAAAAATGATCAAATTTCTCGTATTTTTATTTTTCAATACAGTAGAGTTAGCGCTGCACAGCCATACCTATTCCCGACCACAATGATTGATCCTACCCTTCACACTGGCCATGATCAGACCGTGTCCTAAGCTACTGTGCATGAAAAGTTCTGGAAATCATCAAGTTTTCCTCACCTGCTTTGATTCTCTCCAAAACAGCGACTGTGTGTCAACTATCATGTTCTCAACAAAGACAAGCGTGCCCACTGGAATGATGACCATTAGCCCTGCACCCGCTCCTGAAAACACCCCAGCAAGCATTCCAACAGTGCTTGCTGATGTATGTGAAGCCTCGTTGCTTCAGGCTGAGCCGGTGGGAGACAGAAACACCATACTCACATCCAGATCCTAGTTGTCAAGTTCGCGACTACACCCACGGTTGCCAACTTTATCAAAGAGGTCCCTTGTTGGTGAGCTGAGAGAATGCGGCAACTCTGCAGTCACCGAGATGGGCAATTTGTGCAGCCTCCTTGGTAGTGAGGGTTGAGGACATGAGGACGATGTGTCACTTCATGTCTGGAGACGCGTGTTTGGTACCCATGAGATGGTAATGGTGTATGGAAGCTCAGCTGGGCTGATGTGAGGAGGATTGAGAGCAGGATCACTGTTTCCAATAGAGGCTGGCGACCTGCCTAGATCGCTGTGACCATCAGTGCCATGGTCATCATTCAATGAGGAATGGGGACTAGCTGTGGGCGCTAATTCTACTATATGGAAATATAATTCTATTGTATTGAAACATAAAAATATGAGAAATTTGACCATTTTCAGGTGATTTTTTTTACAAATGGGGTCAATACCCATTCACTTTTGATCGGACAAAAATTTTAGAAAAGGCTGTAATTCGCACGCTTGTATATACAAGTGGATATACAACTGTATAGGCCGGGTTTGGCCTATTAGGGGGCAACGAAAGTTATACAAATAATCCACCTAACGAGGCTTCGCCCACTGGGTGTCCAAGGTGGCAAATGACAGTTAGAACGTTCAATGATGATCAGAATGCCCCACTGGAGAATGTTATAGAACGTTCAACAACCTTTTGCCTAATTAGGCACATACACACAGAGCTTCTGCGTTCAATCGCTATTTAGAACATTCTAATCATTACGAGCATTCCGTTGGAGAACGTTTATAGAACATTCAACAAGCTTTTGGCCTGTTAGGTATATATATATAGCGCTTTTGGGTACCTAATCAGGTCTCCAAAATATGGGTGACATGGCTGTTCTTGTTCCCAAATACTTCGAGCGACATCCACGTCCTCCCCTCTTCCACCGCATCCCTATCGCACCATTTCTGCATCGCATTCACCGAAGGAACTTACCTGAATGGTCAGAAGAGGAGAGGAAGAAAATCCTCCAAATCCATTCGCTGATCCAGGTGCCATGGATGGCATGGTGGAAGGGCTGAAGAAGCAAATGGTCATGATGATGCCGCAGATGCTCATTATGGGATGGATCAATTTCTTCTTTCAGGGTTTCGTTTTGAGTAGGTATCTATCACGCTTTCCCCTCCGCGCGGAGCACTCCCTCCCATAGAGCGGAAGAGTTCTCCGTGTTACTGACGTTGTGCCTTAGTTAAACTCCTGTTCCCGCTAACGCTTGGCTTCAAATCAATGATGCAGCGTGGCATCAAGACTCTTGATATGGACGTTCGTTGAGTTTCTTCTCTTTCTCAACTTAATGGACTCATTCCGCTGCTTCTCGGGTCAGAAAATGGTCAGTATATTGATCCGTTCCGATATTTTCTTGTCCCGGCTATTGGCTGAAGGCCAATTGTTTCCTGCCCATTTATGCCCTGCCCTTCGTACAGCCGCAGACTCAACGCCAGATATGGCTGCTCATTCGGCTCCGTGCTGTCCGGAGCTAACGTGCCACCAGCCATTGGACCAGGGGCTCCAGGTCACAAGAAACTTTTTGCTCACGAAAAGGATAATCTGCAGTTTGCAGAGGAGCAATATAAGTGGGTTTGCGATGGCGTAGAAACCGGAGTGTTGGAGCAATGGGGCAAGATACGTGCTATAAAGTGACCCTAGCATAGGTGCATTGTTCGGCTACGGCCCCCCGCGTCTTATGTAGGTGTTTCCTGTCCCGTTGGGCGTTGTGATCTAGGGATTATTATTATTATTTTAAGGACAACAGATCAGGCATATTGAAGGCAAGTTGCCCTGCCAGTAGCTGGTTCCAGTATGGATGAATTCGGCCACCTCGCCCATTTTGTGTCGTGATTTAAGGGTTATCGTTACGATGGAGGTCCAAGGATGTGGTATTAAATCTCCGCCCAGAGTGATTATGTTCCAGGTGTCGCAGCCAACCGATAAGCGGCACAGCAGCGGCCAGCAAGCGCCGGGTGGTCTTAGCTTGGCAATATTCGTGACCCCACACAGGTGCGAACTCTCACGCTCATTTTACTCGGCAGCGGGAATGCCGGAAAGAAGCCTCCACCCAATGGCGGAGCATGGGCTGTTGGATCAAAACAAGTTGGGGCGCGTGGTTGATTGCATCGGTCTACCCACAGATGTCTATACAACAAGTCTTGAACTTCTAATCTCAGTTCAAGGTCTCGATCAACATTGCGATACTTACCCGAATGCCGCAGGCTTCGACTGTTGCCTGTCTACGACGCCCCCCCCTACTTTAACCCCAGAGTCTTCTTGCTTCTTTCCATCTCGACACTTCGCTGCTGCGGACCTTCAGCATAGCAAAACCAGCAACCCGCTATGAGTCCCGAGGCTATCAGGAACAAGATCAACCTTGAGAATGGGAATGTATGTTTTCCGCTTGGTTTCGATCAACAATGCTAACGACAATTTGTAGCTCGTTATTGGTGCGTATCACATGAAGCCCTCACACTTGCGATGTGACGAGATGAGACGGGACTCTGACCCCTCTTTTACGTTCTTTTTAGTCGCTAGTCTTACTGTCTTGATCTGGGACTGGTTGATCTGTCTGGACCGTGAAGTAAGATGATCAAGAGGCTCGAAGGGAGTGAAGGTGTGATTGACGCTTTTCAACAGCGGCGACATTTCTGGGGATCGAAGCCGAACGCGGGGACTGTCCTATACTTTCTTGTAAGTAAGCTAGTAAGCTATGTCGGCGTGTTAACTGGTTGTGCCCTCCTTCTAGAATAGGTGACCCTTATTGATACAGGCATAGGCTTGAGCAAATCTGACTTTGGGGAGCGTTAATTAGAGGGGTTTCCATGCTGGGCGCCATCCTACATCTCCAGAGTGGGTGTTAAATTCTACTTGGTACTATCATTCTATTGGGTTTGTTTCTGATCATTTCTGTATCGAACCAGCATCGATGTACAATTTTGCTCCTCATACGCAACTTAAAGTACGCTTAAGCATCCTTAAAGCCCTGCCCCGTTATGCTCGAACTCGTTTGTTCCCCTCCTTAATTAGCTATGTGGGCCCCTGATCCGCACCGTTACCTCTCTTTCTGCTCTCAATATTGCAGTCGTACAGGGTATGCACAGTCACGCCTTGAGTCCACTACTTAAGAGGGGAAGTTGACTACCGTTCGCTATAGTTATTTTAACGATGCGTACATATGCATTGTACAGTTGCAACAAGGTACTCTTATGGGCGCTTCTCGTTCTCGTCATGGTGCGTGTAATGCATCAGACTTCAAAACATACCTCCGAGACAGAATCTGACGTTATGAATCATCGGTTAGGGTGGATTGCTGAATCAAGTGCTGTTCATGTGGCTCGGCCCGTGGACAGGTATGGGCCGTATGTTTGCGACGTTGACCTTACCCTCTCATGCTTCACATTAGTTATCATAAACTCTCAGCCAGCTCCTTATACTGGGTGTCTCATTCGCCTGCCCACATGGTCATGGGAGCGACTCGTTCCGATTATGACCTTTGAAATCTGTATGTCTGACTCCATCATACTGGCTTGGAGCTGTTAGTGACACTCGCTGTGGTTGTAATTTTTAGTGTCTATAGTCTTGTTTGCGATCAAGTTCTGTTCTTACGTCAAGATGGGTTCAATGGGTGTAGTACCAAGGATGTTGTTCCGCGATGGTAAGATCGTCTCTTTGTCTTTCATGTCCATTTGACGCTAACTACATCTGCATGTATTGACGTGCTCAATAAATAGGTTTTCTTGGGTTTCTTGGTGAGTGGCAAGCGCGAGGTTCAGATCGATGACTCATTTATTCGAATGGTTACGCTGCATTAGCCACTTCCAGTACGAATCTATATTCTCATGGGGAATACAAGCTTACATGCTGCTATTTAGTATGTACATCTATTGGGCTACTTGTCCAGATTTTACGGCCAGTATGTTCGCTGCAATTTGACGTCAATCTGAGTCAAAACTTACTATGCCCGTTCTCATCTTAGCGACCATTGCTTACTTTCGGCGTTGCGTAAGTCGGTCGGAATAGAGAGCACAGTTGTTGACAGGCATTCTCACTCTCGCCTAGTCTCACCCCATTGGTTCCCACCCTCGTTGCAGCCCACATGCTCCTCAATATTAGGGATGTTATGAAAGTTTCTTCTCCGGTAGCCAAGCCGACTGCCCCAACAGCCGCGCGACGTACACAACCTCGAAGTTCCCAGCCACCCGTAAGGGGGAGCTTCCCAGGTCAGCAAGTTGATGACGCTGGCCTCCAGAACCTGGTGCCTGATTTAGAGCGGAAGGGTGCAGACAGTGGAGGGAAGGACCACTATGATGACGAGGACGACGAGGACGATGACGATGACGTGGACGGGGACGGGGACGGGGACGACGGTGACAATCGTCGCGACCGGAGGGGATATCACGGATTTGGGAATGCGGACTCGCTCAGGGAGAACTGGTACGAGATGAAGGCTCGGCCATCCGAAACCCGGTACGATCCTAGAGGGACAGCGTCCCTCTCCCTCTCTGGACGAAATCCTGCTCCAAGTGAAGGAACACACCCAGCATCGCCCGTTCCCGTAGCACTACCAGCGTCCACTAGTGTTATCCCCGGCAACGAAGAAGCTGCGGCGGGTAGTAGTGTTGGAGGGCTATACCTTCCCCAAGAACGGACGTATCCTTTGCGGGCTGGTGGAAGACGGTTAGATACGACCTTTTCCCAGCGTTCGGAGGAAGGTGATGTGATTGATATTCAGTAGTGAGAGATAAGGATGTGTCTGCTTGGTGGTAGGGATTTTTTGGGAACATATCCACTCCTTTTTTTATTTCATTTTATTCGCAGAAGTTCTATCTTGCTTTGCTTTTCCTACCCCCCCTATCCCGTTTATCTTGGTTAAGGATGACTGTTTATATTGTTGCATCTCGAAGCTCATAGATGATAGTCGAGAGCCGTGAGAATTATGTAGTTCATGTGAAAGTTGAAAAGCAGATGAATGGCCCGGGGGGGGGACCCTGTTAATCTGAGCAGCACGATACATCGATTAGTGATCTATCGGCTCTCAGTGCAAGTCTTGTCCTTATATACATCTAGTGTTAGTTCTACACTAGAATGCTCGCCTTGCTTCGCTAAACCTGCACAGCACGACTTCGAGGAATGTATTGCAAATATCTAAGACTTTTTGCATACAAAGAATGGGAAGAAAGACGGCAAGTCGGCAAAAAAGAAACTGGAGCCATACATCACAGCCATTCCTTTAATGTTGTAGGAATATAAAAGTTACAACACTAAAACAACCAGAAACAATCACAGAAAACTAGATAAAAATCATACAACCTCCACTGTCAGGGTACCAAGCTGCTCGGACTCTAAGTCGAGGGATCCCGAGCCTTCGCTGGAGCTGAGGCCGAGGGGGACAGGGTCAGTCTCAATGGGAGAACCTGGAAAAGTGGATTGCGATGGGGATTCCAGCTGAGCAGCAAGGGGAAGTGAGAGAAGAAAATTATCTTCCTCACTTGCTACCCAGGGAATGATAAAGTCAGTATGCCCAGCAAAGCGGGGCCGCTCTACAGAAGGAAATATAACAAATGTCTGTGCCAGTCTGGGGATGGTGATCAGGCTGTGCAGGTATGGGGCAAGTGTGTCATCAGTCGTGTGTAAGCAGTCCGGACTTAACTGGGCTGTACTCTGACATCCACAGACCAGAAATCAAAATAGTAATAAAATCATAACTCAGCGAAATGAATTGAAATAAATTATCGGAAAAATACTGAAGAACAGAGTCAATGGGATGAGTATCTACGCGAACTTTCAAGTCTAGGGATTAAAAGATGGTCCAGAAAATGAAGAAAAACAGCAAATAAACCCACATGAAAACAAAAACAAGGTTTCCTGTATCAAATAAAGTATTAGAAATCCGTGGTAATATGGAAAAATAGTTTTACGAACGAACGAAACGAATGACAATGAGAAATCGGAAGAAAACCAAGGAATTCACAATGAAGAACAGTCAGGTACAAGGAAAAGATGAAAGAATTGGGAATATTTATATGAGAAAAATAGAAAAAAATATTGATTTTTGTTTGTCTTAAAAAGTTAAAGTATAGGTTTGTGTACAAAAAAACTTCATGTTAAAATCTGAAGAATTGAGGGAGAAACGGATTTAACAAGATTAAAACATGCTTGCAGAGAAGACTGGCTCAAATGTCCTGAGTTTGTGGTAGAAACGGATGAGCTAGAAATGCTAAACTAAAGAGTTCAAGTCCAGGAATGAGGCATAATTTATCCGGAATTAATTGTAAGAAAATGGATGAGCTAATGCCAAAGCAATCTGGAGAACCTTGAAATTAAATCTTGAAAAATTCATATCTTCATAAATAATCCTCATAGTTTACTGTTGTTTATACCGACAGAAAGCTACACCCTTAAGCTAACAAATAACCCCATGACATGTGACTTAGAATAAAGTGAGTAAACAATAAGGTCATGATGGGTGTTAGGCAGTGCAATTGGCTGATTCCCACACCAAAACTTCCAGAAAGTTCTAGAAGCAGAATGGGATGCTGATCGCTTACATAAGAGGATTACTAAGCTCAATATAAGATTACTCAGCAATGTAAATAGTAAAGTCATATGTGAAAACAGAGCCCTTAGGAAAAGTATAAAAGACTGCATTTTCTGGTCTGACCCCTCTTCCTTCTTTACTCCTCTCCCCTACATGCTCTGGCTCATGGGTCATAAGGCATCCTAATAAAAATTAAGTTTTATTAGTATAAGTGTGCAGTTCAGATCACATCTGAGTAAAAGTGATCAACCCTCAGTAAAAAGTTAAGAAGAAGTTAAGAAATAGTGACATTGAGTCAAGTCGGTTAGAGTCGCTCCGAGTTAAAAGTGACAAGACAGAGGTGAAACAACTAAAAATAGTAGGTCTATAGTGTGATTTTCGTGTGGAACAATCAGGTAGACAAGTGAATTGAACCCTGAGAGTTACATACACACACAAACAATTAGTACCACATAAATATCAATACACAAAGCAACCAAAACGCTACAGTGGTTGAGTTAAAGTACCAATACTAACATATAAGTATCAGAAGAAAGAACAGTCTTTTATAGGATTTCTGTTCTCCTCCTTCAACATGTTAGTAATTAGTACAAACCAATATCATTAGCAACTGACAGGATTTCTTTTTGGACAGTGAGCATCCCAGCATTGACACATCCGAACGTGGTGGTTCTCCAGAACAGATATGACTGATGCCAATCAACTTGAAAGCCACTTTTTCGAGATTTGTTTCTTTCTCCTTAAACTGTTCCAGGTAGCAATCAGCGATGACTACATCCCCTGGTTCCAAGGTATCCTCATAATGTGCCATCTCTGTATGGTCTATGCTGTATTCATCCCATGGATCAAAGATACAGGAGGAAAACTGTGTAATACTTTAGCAAAAATCCTGCACCAAGAAACTTACTCACATTACTCTCGAATGCGTTCATTCGGATAGCATCCTTTTCGAAGTACAAGAGTTTCACATTTTCTATTGTACTTGTAAGCTCCCACAGAGAACAATGATGCATGCCACTCACTATTGGAGTACAATGTCAGAACCTCCTTGGCGTGTTTGTGACCAATCTGTGTCAAAGGAACCAAAAACAGTAGATAGTTCTTCTCCCATTGCCACATGCTTTTCACGATTCCTGTCAACATGAACCGCAATGCCTTACCTGCAGGCATACTCCCTACAGATTCCCTGAACCTCAGGCTCTTTGGATCTCCACCAACAATGAATCGTCCATCGGAAGGTAGGAAACATTTGATGGAAACCACAGCGGATTTGTCGATGCCATCATACATTGTAATGTCATACAAACAACTATGGAGATGTAAGTAAAATGTGATCGACAAGGGAAACTACTTACTCAACGATGTCAGGATTCCAATGATGATGTTCTGTAAAGACACAATCACCTGAAAGCCGAGTCACCTCAACATCCTCAGTCCTTCCATCTCCAGGGGTCAAAGTCAGATGAGTTAGGATGCTTTCGGACCCATGGGGTACTTTCATTTCCACCAAGTCCTCCAACAGTACTGCCACTTTGTCATCCCCCAAGTCCAACACCTCCTTCTCTTCGTTCTCCAGCTGCTTCTCCTCACCATCAGTATCGACTTGAGGTATGTGGCCTGCTGTCGTATGGGTTACAATTACACATTATTTCAGCCAATAACTTCAATAAAGCATGAACATACCTTCCACATTCACATTTACCATATTGTTCTCTTCTGTCATATCCCGGAATCCCAACCCTGCACTCTCCCACCTCTCTACACCTTCCTAACAACCTCACCATCCCCTACACCATACCCCCCCACTTCCCAATGTCACCTTCCTTCCCAACTGTCTCAGCTCCAGCTTGGATCTCAGCACACTTGACCTTGGCCACTCCCTTCCCGGAAGCTCGGCCCCAAGTCGGAACATTCAGAGACTCCAGACTTGCTCCACCTCCCGACGGATCTCCGACATCCCATGACATACCTCTAAATCATTCCCCCTCCCATTTCATTTATTGGAGCCACCCAACATCCTTCGGATACATAACTCCACCTTCGGAGCTACCCGCATCCTCCGGTGACCCCACTCACATCATCATAAATTAGTCACCTTCCATTTGTAGTATGACTGTTGTCTTCTTTCCATTCAGTCAGCTAACTTCCTCTTACCCATTTCTCGCTCCCATTTATCCTCCAGCCTTCTACTCCACCCTCCTTGACCCGACACCTCGGTTCCCTGTTAAGGATATCGTTTGGGACCTTTCAGTACCTTTTGGTATCATTCGGCACCTTTCAGTGTTTTCCACTATCATTCAGACTTTGGCTAAAGTCCTTCTCCTTCCTCCATATATAAATACTTGTAGATTAGAACCCATTGTACCTCAGTTCTAATCTGGACTATGAGTGAATCCTGACCTCTTCCTACAAGATACCTCAGACACATGAAATACATATAAGGACTACAGCCTTTTCTAAAATTTCTGTCCGATCAAAGTGAATGGGTATTGACCCCATTCGTAAAAAAATCACCCAAAAATGATCAAATTTCTCGTATTTTTATTTTTCAATACAGTAGAGTTAGCGCCACATAGCCATAGCCATTCCCAACTACAACGATCGATCTACCCTTCACACCGGCCACGATCAGACCGTGTCCTGAGCTTTGCCATGTGTTCCAGCAGGTACAAAAAGCTCTGGCAATCATCAAGTTTTCCTCACCTGCTTTGATTCTCTCTGAAACAGCAGCTATGTCATACAAGCACGACCTCAACTATTATGTTCTCAACAAAGACAAGCGTGCCCACTGGAATGATGACCATATCATGGGATTAGCCCCACGCCCTCTCCCGAAAACACCCCAGCAAGCATTTCAACAGTACTTGCTGAGGGGTCATGCTCTATTCTTGCCAGATGACTCCGACCGAGTCCTTGATGCTCTCGATTCCTTGGCGCATGACCTGCCTCCTGAAAACTGGACTATTCTGTTCCCACCAAATTGTAGAAAATTTTATTTGAGTAATCGGACAAGCGCTGACCTTGTATTCATTCCATTCAGGGGATGCACTTCCATTAGATAATCCAACACGCATTAATTGCGAAGCATTTATTGTACCAAAACAGAAAGCTGAGCAGGAGAAAACACGCCAGAGACAACTTGGAGTAGCCACTGCAAATGTCCCTTCTGTATCAGCTGCAACAATGCCGTTTCCTGCACAGTCTCCGTCTCAAGCCCCATATACTGCGTACCCGATTGCATACCCAATTGTTCCCTTTCCTAATCAACCACAAATATTCCTCACCCAGCAAACCGCACCCTCTCCTCCTGCCCCTATGACCTCTAAGCTGGCATCTGATGTGAATTTGCAGTCAAAGTCTCAGTCTGACGAAAAAGAGCCAAGTACGTGGTTCTTTTGACCAATATGAGCTTCACTCAATAACTCGAGCAGAACTACTTGAAATTTGCTATCAATGCGATACACTGAACCCAGACAAGATGACTATGGAAGCGAGCCTCTATCTCCTCATTGACAGTGCTGCCACATTTGCACTCAGCAAGGTTGAAGAAGGAATGGGAGTCGACGTTACCAAGCACGAGATTGGCTACCTTCCAACCTTTGATGGGAAGCGGCGACGAGATATGCCAGTCCAACTCAAGACTGCAGTGCACATGGAAAAAGCGCTGCATGAACTTCGCGACTGCATGTCCCGAGCCCGATCTAGTAAAAAATTATACGTTATCAATATGGTGAGTTCCAAATACCACATGCTGTGCATTGCCTAATACACCGACCCAACAGAAACCAGTACCCAAATCTGAGAATGTCGGGAAACATGGGAAAACTCGTCGCACTAATACTGTAAATAGTGCAATCCAGTCCAACCCGGCTTCAGACCAATATGTGATGCTTGAAAAGCAGTGGGAGTGTCATGGATGTGGTGGCCACTGTTGGCCACATACCCGTGCAAAGGGGAAACATCTTCACCTCGACAATGCTATGTTATCCTTGTGGGCACAACAATGGGTATGTGTAATTTAGTATCACCGACATTTGTCTTATGATTATTTGTAGTCTGACGGTGTTACTGGAGTTGATCTCCACAATCCACCTGTTCATAATTGGTTTGATGTCCTGGCTCTGGAGAAACAGACAAAGGCTGTCAACCAGAAGCGACGCCAGGAATCAAGGAAGCGGAAGCGGAATGGTAGTCCACCAAGAACACCTACGAAGCCGGGGGCCACAGCTATACCAAAACCCCTGGTAAAGAAGGCGAAAGTCGATGTGACACCAGCCAAACAGCAGCCTGTGAAGGATACAATAATCCTTTCTTCTGACCCTATAACTCCGCCATTTCTCTCCCGCATCTTAGCTGCCACACAAACATCTAAAGTTGGAACTGACATTATCAATCTTTCATCTTCTCCCACTCCCGGACCTTCTAAGAAGAAAGATCCCGCTCCCACTGTTTTTGATCTTTGTAGTGACAGTTCCGCTGATGATTTCCTCAAGCATGAAATTGAGTATGATGAACTAGAATCATAGACTCAATGTATATACATAAGTCTCTTAATGTGCTGAGAGGGACTGGCGTGCAATGTCCTCGGAAATCTCCGAAGAGCGGTCACATGGGCAAGGCGAGTTACTCTCCTTGACCATGTGACTTCTTTCTATTTCATGTCAGGCCACACGGACATATTCAACCAGCACATTTTTAACTAATCACCTATGATAGCCTGCATGGCTAAACCAGCCTTGTGTTGAATCTTCAGTGACTGAATACACAGCTTCAAGAAGCAAAGCTTTTGCATGATTCATGTCCCCCCCCCAGCTAGCACAGCATCGATGCGATTCCAATTGAGCCGGAGCCAATGCTTGATTGAAGAGAAAGCTTCTTCAATTGGGTTTAAGTCTGGAGAGTATGGAGGAAGGAAGACCAAATGAACACCCCTACAATATCAAGACTGGTAAGCGTGAGCATAGATAAATGAGAAGCACATACCGGTCAGCACACATTTGCTCCAGCTCATCAGATTTGTGGATGGACGCATTATCCATAATGAGAACAGATTGAGGGAGAGGGAATGGGTTCATGCGAGGAAGAATAGATCGAATAAAATCATTGAATGTGTCCGATGTGTATGCTCCCTCCTGAATTTTGACATGGAGAATGCCTTCAACACTGAGAGCGGGGAGTATGGAGTACCTGAGAAGGGGCCATTAGGTCTGAATCGTCAATTCGGAGTCAAATTACATACTTAGTGCCTCGTACAAAGAAGTCCCAATGACGTGCTTGGTCACCAGATGGTGCCCAGCCATGGGAGCATGAAGAGGTATTACAATTGCAACCTGTTTCATCAACAAAAACAAGTTGTTCCGATTGATAATGCCGACCCATGTACTGCCTAAATGCAGAATGCAATTCTTCATTGCGTTCATAAGCTGGCTTTTGTAACTGTCATAAAGAACAACCTCTTCGGAATGTTAAATAAAAATAAAAATGTAGAATACCCACTTTTTTGTACGTGAAACCTCGCTGCTTCAGGCTGAGCCAGATAGTAGACTGGGTGTCACGGCCCCGCAAAGTCCCCGCCCCTCTACCACTTTCTGCACCCCCACCCTCGCGCCGTTACTTGCGCCCGTTAATCTCGCCATTGCCCATCACTTAGCGGCGCCGATAGTGGTTCCCATTCTACGGCCCCGTAGCAGCGCCTCCTCGTTCTCCTGCCACCACTTGGGTTCCTCAGCCATTCGGCCGATACCATTTTACTCTATTCATTCGCTTAACTAACTAGCGGTTGTTATGGTCGCCGTGATCTGCTCCTTATTGACATTCCTTTATTGACAATTGATTATTCCTTTATTGATATTTGATTTATGCGTACATTGACATTCTGATCCGCGCGCCTATATTGTCGGCCTATCCATTCTGCCTCCCAACTTCGCCGTCCTCTGTTCCATTCTTTTCTTCTGTTCCATTACCCTGGTCCGCATTGCCCTTTTAGTTCTGTCGTACTTATCATCCCGCTCCCGTCCTGCGCCGGACCGACCGGTCCCTTCTCTGTTCTCCTTTCTTATTTATACTTGTAGTTTACTGTCGATGTACCTCAGTTCGAATATCGACTAGAATTCCCCCCCAAGTACTTGCATCCTAAGTTCGCCTCTCAACTTCATCCTCGCTTGAGTCAACGTCGCCGCAAGGTCTTCCCCGCTAACATGAAATACGGGACAGCCTAGAACGCGTGGCGCAACGCTCTGGCCAAGTCGTTGAAGCCGAAGTCCCAACCCCACGACGCCTTGCAACGGAGTAGTTCATTAGCTAAGTGACCACTCACGCCACCGCACTCCGCTCCGCTTCCCGCGATCACCTCGAACACAGTTTCTGACACTGGGAGACAGAAACGTCATTGTATCTCTTCAATATTTGTTGTATTTCGTGGAGATAGAGATCCGGCTTAAGCTCTATATGGCCTTGAATAAGCTACTTGATAGATTCAGTGCTGGAACCAACCAGCCACGGTGATTCATTATACTCACTGTCAGGGTTCAGCACCCTGCCTTAGGGTGCCCCGGACTCCCCACCTACTTTACCCCCTTTTATTCTTTGACTGTTGCCTTGTTGTTGCCTTTGTGTGTTGTGTACATGCGCGCACGGGATAGCGTGGGAACTTTCTGAGCAAGCAGCTCACCCAGAATGTTCCCACGGGTCACAGCCACAGTTCTGGGCAAGCAACTTGCCCAGAACGTTCCCACGCTTACTGGGCACTGCCACCTGGATGTTCCCTCCGGGTCACACTACACAACTCTAGGAGCTGTATAGTTGTGGGCATGTGACCCATTCCTTTATATAGCAACCATGCGGGGAGATGAGACCTTTACCCTTCTTCTCATCTCATGCCCCGCATAGGCAAGTGTATATTATCTTTCCTTTTACTATACATCTCATGCCCCGCATAGTGTGAGGACAGGTTAGATGGGGGCTGAGGTCAGGGAGCCTCCGAGTCCGAGGCCGGGCCCTGACACTCACATCCAAATCCCAGTTGTTAAGTTTGCGACTACGCCCACGGTTGCCAAGTTTCTCAAAGGGGATCCCTCGCTGGTGAGCCGAGAGAATGCGGCGAACCGTGCGGTCACTGAGATGGGCGATTTGCGCAATCTCCTTGGTAGTGAGGGTTTCGGACATGAGGACAATGAGTCGCTTCATGTCTGGAGAGGTGTGTTTGGTACCCATGAGATGGTGATGGTGTGTGGAAGCCCGGCTGACATGTTTGTTTGGCAGATGTGAGGGCTAGGATCGAGAGCTGGATCACTGTGACCATCGGTGCTGTGGTCATCATTCAACGGGGAACGGGGAATAGCTGTGCAGGCACTAACTCTACTATATTGGAATATAATTCTACTGTATTGAAAATAAAAATATGAGAAATTTGTTCATTTTCGGGCGATTTTTTTTACAAATGGGGTCAATACCCATTCACTTTTGATCGGACAGAAATTTTAGAAAAGGCTGTAACTGAGATGTAACGGAGGCACAGTGCTCCCTCTGAGTCGCTGAGGCCATGTCCTTCTTAGAGCCTCTTGTACCACCCAGCAGACCTGGGCTTCCTGGAGAAGCTTCGGTTCACTACCGGAGCTCTCAGACCCCCTCTAGTTGAGCCCCACCTGCATTCGGACTCATGCACATTAGCCTCGCTCAGGGTTTTTGACATCTTCCCTTTGATCTGTAGTTGCAGTGGTGACTTCATGATCTAAGGGGGAAGCATGTCATGCCTGTGGTTGAAGGACAAAGGGTCTCAGAAACCCATTACTTACCTGGCATGTTATCCTCACCACTTTGAGCGATTGACTGGTCTTCCTCATCAACCCTATGTTTTTTGATGGCAGATGTGCTTGAACTTGTAGCTGTGTGTTTAACCTTTGTCATCATGGTCAGCACATGTGGACTCACGAGATGGAGAAAGACCTTAAGATCAAGTTGCACGACATCTTATATCTCTCTTCGGAAGTATTTTTGGGAACAGTACTCTGCATCTGCCCAGTAGTTCTTGTATCGAATATATCTGTTGTCGTTCATTTCTGGAAGACAATGAGTAGGCCATCGGTGAAAGAACATGAATGCCATTCATTGCTTTGTTCAGAACATGCCCATGTGCTCACCATGTCTAACAACCCTGCATTATGGTATTGAATAAAACTTTGATGCCAATTATGGCATTTGTCATATCCATGCATACCTGATCCCGAACCGACTCCCGGACCTCCACCTTCACCACCTCCAGAGTCCTGCCTTACTGCTGTCCATTCCGATATTCACCTTCGGTCCTGACACCACACCTCTCACCCCTCACGCCACCTCCACTCCTCCATCCTTCTCCTGTCCTATCTCCATCCGTTCCGATACCCACCTCAGACCGAACACCACTCCTCTCACCACCCTCCTCCTACTCCTCCCACTCCTCCACTTCCTCCTCACAACACCTCCACCCTTCCATCATCCTCCTACTCTTCTCCCATCCGCTCCAATACTCACCTTCGGACCTGACACCTTTCCTCTCCTCCACACCTTTCCTCCTTCCCCTTTCCTCTCTCATCCCTCTGGCCCTCTCCCACTGACCTCCCGCCAAGTTACAACCTTCCGCTGCTGTCCCATACCTCGTACTTGGACATCGTTCATACCTTCGCTCTGAGACTCCATCATAGCTCCTACCTCGGACTTTGACTCCACCTCGGCTTTAGTCCATCGCATTGGTGACCTCATACTATGTAAACACCATTGCCAATATTCCTCGGACTTTCAACCCCGCCTCCATAACCTCCGTAAGCTCCGCAACCTCCGAGCTCCACAGATCATCTTTGGCACTTTCGCCGCTTGTAATGTATCTCTCTCGCGTTTTCCCCTCATCCCTATTTGGACTGCTGCTTCTTCCCATTCTAGCCAGTTAGTCATCATCCCCACTTCCCCTCATCCTCCTACCCCTCTGGGCTTCGCCCTCCTTACCTCCTTTCAGACGTACCACAGGTTCTGCCCTATGACCTTCAGTACCACTCTGCTTCTGTCATCCCTTTGTTCCCGTTCAGATGCCTTCATTCCGATTCAGACCCCCTTTGTTTCCCTGTGCTTTTGCCTCCTCCATTATATATATCGGCACTTGTACATACTCGTTTTAGTCCTTAGTCTAAAATCAACCTGAAATGCCCCCTAGAGACTTCCTGCTTGCCTCCTATGAAATTAAGGACCAAATGGACAAACAGCAATGGCACAGCACTCCGCTTGAGTCGCTGAGGCCAAGGTCCCTTCTTGCTAAGTCTCTGGTTCCCCTCTGGAATCATCCACCCTCGCCCAGTTCTAACAGCATTATCACATATGCATAGGCATACAATGCATTCCATATAAGTCTTGATGAACGAATAATGAACGGCAGCGACATGCAACCTGTGACAAGTAGAGAGCAGATAAAAGCAGGAGTAATGGGATGGAAGAGGTGGAGATTCCTTTGTAGCAACGATGTCTTGGCAATCGTTGACCGCTGCACACATCCATGAAGTTGTCCAAGCTCAAGGTGTCTCACTGTCACGTAAAGCCCAAAGGTCATGTCTGCAACTGCTCATGGAGGTAAAAGGGTGTGGACCCGATGTGATTCAGGCATTGGAGATGGCAATAGCTGGGAATTGCAGCGACACACATGATGAATATCTTGACATCGCGACTGAACCTCAACATTGACAAGCCATCCAGCGGTTCATCAAAGCCACCAACAACGAATCTATGCACATGAGAGTATGTGCAGTATGTGCATGTGAAATTAATGCATACCTGTGCACCCAAGTCCCTGTCACTGAAATCCCTAATCATCATCTCCTGCAACCCGACCCTGTACACCCTGCCATGAGGCTTACAGATGGCCTTCTCTTAGCGACACGACCTGTTGAATTAGGTGAAGAAAATGGAGGAATTGTGTGGATATGTAATGCTTGCGAGCGCGACCTGAAGAAGAAGAAGAAGCCACAGTATGCACTGACCAATGGCTTATGGCTTGGGGACACACCCTCAGTTCTTGCAACATTAACTATCCCTGAGAGAATGCTCGTAGCGCTTGTGTACCCTTGCTGCTTTGTCTTCAAGATGCATCTGCTTACACGTGGATCCCACGATCCAGCTACACTCCAGTGGGGTATGAGTGAGGAAATGTAACAAGTTACGATATGGATTTGAAGGAAATTGTCGATATGCTTGAAGGAAGAAAGATGCTGCTGTTGTGGGGACAACTCCGTGTACCGCAAAAAGTCGGATTCTGCAGAATTTGGTCACCAACATGCACTACATATCCGTTGACGCTCCCGATACTCATTCTATCACTATCCAACACTCCATACACTCACTCCATATTTTTCCATATTTTCCCCATCATTCCCGACAGCCTGAAGCCAAATTCCCATGCCCAACCACACTGCCAATTTCACCCCCTCTCCAGATCTCCATAACCACACATACAACCCAGCCATTTTTCTACCCATTGGTGATGCTATACCTTCCTCCTTTACCCCCAGAGCACTTCCCAGAATGGCAACCCCATATTCGGATGGCTCAGCATGGTGTATAGCCTCACGTGGTCTTGACAGCACCTGTCAATAGGGATGTTCACAGCTGGAAAACTCTGCCAAAACTATGCCAAAACTCGAACTCACAAGTGGCTCAAAAGTCGGGTGTGTTTTGAAAAGTGTGCCACAAGAGGGTGTTTTCGTGTTGCGGCTCCGAGGCCGCAAGACTGTGAAAACCACAACTGCCTGTTTTCACAACTCGGTTTTAAAGAGTCTTAATCCCGTCCTGTATTCATCTGTTTGTTTCTGATGTAACTGTACAGTTCCTGCCACCTGAATCACACCGCACAACATCCCCACCTGCCACACTCGTTACTATGGCACTCCACACTCATTTCCTCTGACCAACTATGGGACCAAAGTGGCCTGCTGCTCTGGACCCAGAACTTGTGCCAGTTTCGAAGCGTTCCAGCCGTTTATCAAAGCTGAACACTGGCAACCAGGCTGAACCCCCCACTAAGCCTCCTGCAACCCGTCGTGTTCAGTGGCTTGAGAACCCCCACTGGACTGACCGTCTCGTATCATACCTGCTTGAGAATCCAAATGTGAGGTTGAAACTGAGTGGTGATTCTATCCAAACTGTGAAGGCCGAGGGCCGACTGAAGGTGATTCACTCTGCTTGCTCATACCTTCCAAACATCTTATTCTACCCCAGATTTCTAATGGTGAGAAGAAGAAAGACTATTGGGCAGCTATTGCAAAGGACATCTGGGACCACGAGGAAGAGGCAGAGCATGAATTCTATGTTGCAGCTCTGAACCAATACACTACAGCTATACAGGGTAGAATAAGTTGGTGAGTGACGGTCAATTGGCATGCTGCTGATATGCTGATGATCCACTGGGTAGGCTGGAAAGTCAGTACAAGAAATATATCAAACTCCTTGGTAAAACTGGTCAGGGTGTGAAGTCTGAAGAGGAGTGTGAAGAAATCCATGCCAATTTGCGAGGTAATGTATTCATCTATCACTGATGCCATGCTGGTCTTTGATTGGTATTAGAGGATATCTGAGCAAAATTCCCTTGGTTTGATGATCTTGATGGCATGTGGCGTAATTTACCGAAGCACTCAATTGGAATGATATCAAACTCTGCTGTTGGTATGGCTGCATTGGTCGCTGAGTTTGAGCAAGTGGCTCCGAGACTGACACATGCAGTCGGTGCACAAGAATCTCCTGAGGTATTGGGTATGGCCACTGCAGGCACCAACACAAGGTCAATCATCAAGGTTAGCAAGACTAGTATTCCTTGTTCTATGCCAGCACTACTAATTTGGCTACTAGGATCTGCCCCCCACTGCTGCTCTTGGTCTGGATTCCCCTATTTTTCTCACTAATGAACTGTCATCAGAACCCGAACTGGAACTTGTCCTGCCAGAATTCAAACTTGAGGTCAAACCAAATGTCCTAAGCACAGCTCAGCTAGGGAGCCATGGTTTGCCAACTCCGATGACACCTACATCCAATCCTCCAACTCCGACCCCTACACTAGTTGGTTTGACTCACAATGCTGGAGGAATTAGCCATAATGGAAAGGGACGACGTGATGTTCTTGCTGATTTCAGTGAAGCAAATCTCCATGACCAAGAGCAGACCTGCCAAGAGGCGGACCAGTTTCACTTACAATGCATGGCCTGCATTGATGCCCTCCAACGACGTGAAGATCAGAAACATGAGTGGAAGATGCTGAAGTACAGCATCCAAGCACAACAGATGGGGTTGGCTCCACTTGTGCCCCCCTATCTTGCTCAGCTGCCACCCTCTGGCACGCTACAGGCCAACTTCACCAATGGGCTCGGGATCCTCCCCAACCACACACCCATTCTAGTTCATGGATTAGTAAACATAGTTTCTACATATAAAGTTCATGGAACAGCACCTCCTGAATATGATGGCGCTTACACTGAGCTTCCAATTCACCAGGGGGTGGAGGTTCAGCTGACATCCAAGTAAAACTTTCCACTTCCCCTTCATCCTGCTGTTCATCATGGCCATGTAAACCCTCGGCAACCCAGTGTGCAAATTCTTCCTCCGACTCAAAATCCTCAACCCAGGACACAAGTGAATGGATGATAAGGCAAGTGTGTACCCATGCCAATGCCAACCGGTAGTCACGTTCACTGTTGATTTGTTGCCGAAGGCCTCGGAGTGATTGGAATTGGCCTTTTAAGAAGCCAATTGCATGTTCAGAGCAAATGCGGACCTAAAGTTCCCACATCATAAATAACAAAAATTCTGTAGCCACTTGTCAACTTACTGATGACAAATGGTAGTTAAATTGACGATTAGCAGGTATGAGGGACTGAGGTTTCTTATATGGGACTATACACCAAGGGGTCAGGCCAAAGGCAGAGTCGGCCCAGAGCCACTCTCCACTACGGAACAGCTGATTTGATTCTTTCCATGCACACGACTCCTTAAAGGCAGTTGAGTCATGGACACTTCCAGGAGGGCCAAGGACATAGTCAATTATGCGGAGGTTGGGCAGCATGATTAACTAGTCTAGAAGTCAGTCTTGACCAGTACCTACAAATGCAGAACATACCACAAGGCTGAGGGAATAATTTGACTTGCTGTTATAGAAATGGGAATTTCCCATTCTAGCCTCTTCTGGGCCTTGCACACAGCCACTGTCAGGTGATTTGTATGGCACGTGCCATTAATTAAGTTTAACCAATCAACAATTACCAAAAAAACCCGCTGAGCTAACATCTTAAACCTCATGTTACAACAACTGTGAAACCACCTGTAAAACCTAATGAACCACCTCACCTCCACTTTCCACTTTCCTGCGCCAAGAACGGACGAAAATGGGCGCCTCCGGCCCCATTTTTGTAACACTTGCAGTCAAAAAACCGTTCCCCATAATGGCCAGGCTTAGCATGAAGGGGGATAAGTGTACCATCTACCATACAGTATCCAGGCTGCCATGCTCAACAAGAGACTCGCTCAACCCATTGTGAGGCTTCTTGCTTCTCTTCCATGGTTGGCCAATGGATAGCCTGACCATGAAGTGGCAAGACCGCCGCTATGACATGCCACATGGCTTTGACAACAGTCCCCACACTACAACCTGCCCACTGGGAAACTGCCTCAACAGACCCACCATTACCAAACCTACCAAAGCGGTATAATGCAATTGCCAGCTGGTAGGAGACAGGCACTTGTTCTGCTGTAGAATTGTTCAGGAAGGTAGGATGGTCTTCAATTAAGCGAAGCATTAAATCGAACGTGTGGGGTGAGACGTGCAGGTTGTGCCGAAATCTTCGTGGATCATCAGCTTTGTAACAGTCCAGCACAAGCGCTAGCTGGCTACACTTGATAACTTCATGTGGAAATAAAACACGTGTAGTGGCCAACCTAGATAGAAAGTACCAAATGCGGCACATTGACCGTGTGTGATTTCTTTGCATGATGGCCCGGACCTCAGCTTGGTTGGACTCAGAGTCAGAGTCGGCTAAGGAGTGATGTGAAGAAGTAGCCTGAGTGCCGGAAGCTTGGCTGGAACTGGAAGCGCTGGAGGAACTGGAAGTGGAATCAGATGATGAGCTGCTGCTATCAGATGAGGTGTCAGAGCTGTTGTCAGACTCAGAGTTGCTAAGAGATAAGAGGTCAAGCTGGCTAGATGTCTCCGTCTGTAACAAAAGGCGATGCTGGTGGTGGCGGTATCTGGTCTGGAGGTGAGAAGTATGGTTCAGTGCAGCCTGGATCAAGTGCTCGTGTTCGCGGACTGCTGGCATCGGACTGCATAGTTGTTACATAATACATTCATGTGCTCCAAGGCCAACGGACTTACAGGTTGATTCTCTGGGTTTGTTATGACAGTGTTTTGAACCTGTTGCTGTGAACGCCCTTTTGCTACACTCAAAACTTACTCAAAAGTCTCTGAAAACTGTCGCACAAGAGGGGTGAGTTTTGGCATTCTTGTGACTCAGTTTTGCCCAAGTTGTGAGTGCCATGAACATCCCTAATGGCCACATCTCAAGAAGTACTGCACCAATTGGGACGAATAAGGGCTCATTGGGAAGCTGGAGACGAGGAGGTTGCTGACGGGAGGATAGGCGGGCGCTGTGGCGAACTGTTGCGGAGTTAATTTTTACAATTTCCATTTCGGACCCGTTATCATATATTCCCCATTCATTCATATTTCTTTTATTGTTTCTTTGTTCCCAATTGGATATTCATCATTTACGGTTGCCTAACGGCCCGTTTACATTCCCCCAGTCCATTCATTCCATTTCAAACATATATAAACTAGATAACAGCTTGTACATAACAAGTTAGTACTGAATAGACCCGTGAAGGGACAAGCAGAAGTTACATCCAAGTGGCAAAGATGCCATCCATGACCCTAACGCCCCCTCTGAGCTAGTTGCTTACATCTAAGACCCCTCTCATCATACTACTCAGCCTTGACGTCCAAGAGAGACGTAGGTGAGTGTTTGTTTGAGGTTTTTGCAGACTCGGTAGTGCCCCAGGACCAAAACTCGGCCCAACGAACCACACCTGCACACACTACCACCCTCCCCCTTCTCTCTGTCTCGAGTCTAGGCGATAGACCCATTACACTGCAGCCCACACGAGTTCTTGCATCGGTGATTGCTGTCACATATGTCAGCAGAGGGCAGCTACCCACTCACTGGCTGAAAAATACTTTTCATGTGCGACGTCAGAAGGTTCTTGCAGCGTTGCAATGGTTGATTGCATGGAACCCATATTATCGTGATTTTGAAATCAACGAGACCACCCTTGTGAGTCTGCCAGAAGATGATGTACCAATCAAAATTCGTGCTGGAATGCATCAGGAACCAGATGATGTTGTGTTAGATGAAGAGAACGATGCCTACTTTACTCAAGAGGATGTCAGTGAAGGTATCAAACCACCCATATTTACTCATGTTGGCCTGCAGATGCAGAGTCAGGAGGTGGTTTTGAAGAAGAGGGAAACAAAGGTGTGCTTTCTTTTGCGCCTCATAACTCCACTTGATCTCAAGCGATTTCACAAAAGGAACGAGTGTCATCCCTTTGAACCATCTTGGTATGGCATCACAAGAAGTTGGTCTGCTTTCATCTGGGGACCTCCTTCTCCATGCACTTGCAAACTTGACAGCCAAAGGCGGTTATGCTGTGTGTCCTCCACACCGATATGGGCATGATCTAGGACAAGACCAATTTTGTTATTTCGCCACATCATTTCTGCATTTGTTCCCCTATGGTACTGGAGCGCCAAAGGGTGAACAGACTCACCTGTTAACATTCATCGACCATATTTGGTGGTGTCTGCAGTACCATGACCACCATTTTCGGAGGGACCATTCTTTGCATTTGTGGCATTCGGCATTTATCAAAAACAACAATGCTTGCAGTCAGCTCGTATACAAATGTCTCGTAAAAGCTTCGAAGCAGAAATGGAAACACTTAGTAACATTAAGCTGTCAGAATTGCACATGGCAGCTGAACAGGAGTCACAGAAACAGCCCATCTCCAACCCGGGAATTCAGCACCTTTTGCAACACCTAAAGATGACAGGAGCTCACGTTATTGGCACTAATCAATCACATGCATCAATAAGAAGCAAGATTTGGAGTCAAACAATTAAACATGGTCCACTGAGCCTGTGGGTGACAATCAACCCAAGCAACCTTCATGATCCGATCGCTCAGGTATTTTGTGGAGAAGAGATCGACCTGGATGAATTTGACCAAACAGTAGGACCGAATGCGAGAGAACAAATGGAGAACTTAGCAGCAGATCCATATGCAGCTGCTCGATTCTTTCATTTCATCATTGCCACCATGCTGGACGCATTGATTGGTGTTCAAAAAGGAGTTCATACACTTTGCGTCATGCACTATGCAAGCATCCTGGCATTATGGACACCTTGGCACTGCAAAGAAGATTTGAAAGGAGGGGATGAAGAATGGAGTGAAGCATACAATCGTTTGGAGGAGGTAGATTCGAATGTCACATATGCAGTGTCCAACCTTCAGCATAGATATGAGTGTAAGGATGCAGCGGATAAGGACAATCCTACCGAGGTTGATTTGAATGGAAGAGGTTTTCCTGCAACCTCTGGCGAGACCGAGTTGGATGCATCCAGCGATGGAGAGGATGGGCAGCAGCAAGAGCATACAGTGGGAGGAGGCTCAGAAGCTGACCTGGAGCAATTCATAGTGCAGAGCCAACAGACAGAAGAGGAGCTGCATGGGCGGCATGCAATTGAAATAGCGAAGTGTGCATGAATCTTGCCAGACAGTGCAAATGGGTGGAACATAATGCAAAGAGGTGTGCAGGCAGCCACAGGAGAGGACATGTACAAGTTCGTGAGGTGGTCACAAAAGCTAGTGGAGGAGAGAAAAAATTCGTCAATGTCAGAGGATGCAGTGACAGTAACCACAATGGAAGAAATGATGGTGATCAGTGAATGTGCGAGGGAAGAAGCAATGGCACATACCATTGAGTATTTAGGAGGGTCAGATGGATTCTCAGATACTATCAATGTGTCCAGTTTCCACCTGGATCAGCTGCAGGCATAGTATCATCACACACCATTTGGCAGTGAGGCAACGTGGGGAAGAACCAGAACCATTGCAAATGATCCTAACGGGAGAAGGGGGCAGGGGGAAGTCAAGAGTGATACACTCAGTGATGGACTTTTTTAGAATGCACAACGCAGCAGACAAGATTGCACTGGGGGCTTACATGGGGATAGCAGCCAGTCTAAATCGGTGGCAAAACACTACATGTCCTTTTCGGATTGGGAGCATGTGGAGCAAGGCTACCGAGCGGGAGAAAGATTGAAGAGCTGGCTCATTTCTGGTGGAAGGAGTACTTGATCATTGATGAGTACTTGATGGTCTCAAGAAAGCTGTTTGCATGAATGTCAATGATCCTAGGGCTGATTCAACAGCACAATTACCCGGAGGAGGAGTCAATGAAGGCATGGGGAGGGATGAGCGTCATCATCTGTGGGGATTTCCATCAATTTAAACCAGTAGGACAGGGAGGAGGTGCACCACTTTATTGGCCAATCAGCAGGGAAAGCAATACAGCTGAGGAAGTAATGGGCAGCAAACTGTACACATGATTCGAGACAATCGTCTGCCTGATGCAACAGATGCAGGTTCAGGACAAGGAGTGGACAGAATTTCTATGCTATTGTCGGCATGGAATGTGTGAAGCACACCATCTGGCCATGCTGCGGAGTCTGTTGGTGAGTTCAAGTAATATGGAGGGAATAAATTCGGGAGAGGAACCATGGGCAGGAGCGTTATTAGTGACGTCACATCATGCAGTGCGCACACAATGGAACGAACTGGCATTGCATGGGCACTGTGAGGCGGGGGGGAACACACTATACCGCTTTCGAGCCAAGGATACTATAGGAGGGAAGGAATTGACATTGAGGGAACGATGGGCTTTAGCGCAATACGTGTTGAAGGATAAACAACATTCGGCACATTTGGAATGTCAAGGAGGACTGCAACCAGTGGTGGAACTCGCAGTTGGTAGCAAGGTGATAATCACGACAAACATTGATACAGATATGGACATCGCCAACGGAGCAAGGGGGTGTTAGAACGTGCGGATTCGGACGACTCCGGAGTGGAATCAGAGACTTAGCGTGGAAGGACCTTGGCCTCAGCGACTCAGGTGGAGCGCTGTGCCATTGCTGGTTGTCCTAGGGGTCCCTAATTTCGGATCTAGCAGAGGGAAAGTCTCTTGGGGGGAATTCATGTCAATTTCGGACTGAGGTTACAAGTTACTATGTACATTGTATATAAGGAGGGGTCCGGGATCAAAAGGAGTGAGGGTAGGACGAAAGGAGACAAAGGGAGATGGAAAGAGGAACAGCACCGAGGGTCAAGGGTTTGACTCAATGGAGGAATGAAGGGCCAAGGCCCAAGGAGGAAGGAAGGAGGTTGGGAGTGGGGAATGGCTAGCTGACTGAATAGAAAGGAAGCAGCAGCCCAAATAGGAATGAGGGAGAATAGCGGAATTGAATGGAGCAATGCAATAGTTGCAAGGTCCGACATAAGTCCGGAAAGTCCGAACTCGGAAGTTAAACTCCGGAATATTGGCAAACATAATTAAATGGAATGAGCTAACCAATACAATGGGTATAAGTGGAGGTGGGGTCAAAGTCCGAGGTCAGAGCTAAGACCGGAGGTTCCGGAGATGGAGACACGAACGGGATTCCGGAGCGGAGGTCCAGAGTTGGGAGCATAGGTTTTGCGTACTCGTCTGGAAGGTGTCGAGGTTGGGGTCGGACCCGGAATGTTCTGGAGTCGGACTGAAGGTGGTGTCCGAGCTGGAGGTGGGATAACCTCTTGGGAGTCGGCAAGGAGAAAGTGATGGAAGGGAAGTAGGGCTCTGGAAGTCGGAGTTCGGAGTTCCAAGAGCCCGGAGTGGAGGTCGGGATTGTATGGATATGACAGGGGGGAAATCATCAGAATATGGGCAGATCCATGTGAAGCAAAGGAGGGTAGACAGGAGGCAGTGCAAGAAATGAAATACCCACTGAGCTGCATCTTGGTGAAGATGGAACGATTCCATGGACCAGAAATTGAAGGGCTGGACCTAAGATGATCCCCCTGTTCCCGGTTACATGAACAATAGATTTCTTCACAGGAAGAGGAGAACAAAAGAAAGTCCAACGACACCAAGTGACATTGGATGTACCATATGCTTTCACTGACTACCGTGCACAAGGGCAAATGATTGAGTATTTGTGGGCAGATATTGGCACACCACCAAGGGGAGCTTTGACACCATTTAACATGTATGTTTGTTAGATACGGTGGATTTGGACGACTCTGGAGTGGAATTGGAGACTTAGTGTGGAAGGACCTCAGCCTCAGCAACTCAGGTGGAGCACTGTGCCATTGCTGGTTGTCCTGGGGGTCCCTAATTTCGGATCTAGCAGAGGGAAAGTCTCTAGGGGGCATTTCAGGTCAATTTTGGACTGAGGTTACAAGTTACTATGTACATTGTATATAAGGAGGGGTCTGGAATCAAAAGGAGCAAGGGTACTCTGAAAGGAGACAAAGGGAGCTGGAAAGAGGAACAACACCAAGGGTCAAGGGTTTGACTCAATGGTGTTTCCCAAAGGAGGAGTGAAGGGCCAAGGCCCAAGGAGGAAGGAAGGAGGTTGGGAGTGGGGAATGGCCAGCTGACTGAATAGAAAGGAAGCAGCAGCCCAAATAGGAATGAGGGAGAATAGTGGAATTGAATAGGACAATGCAATAGTTGCAAGGTCCGATGTAAGTCTGGAAAGTCCAAACTTGGAAGTTAAACTCCGGAATATTGGCAAAGGCAATTAAATGGAATGAGCTAACCAATACAATGGGTATATGTGGAGGTGGGGTCAAAGTCCAAGGTTGGAGCTAAGACCGGAGGTTCCGGAGACAGAGACACAATGGGATTCTGGAGCAGAGGTCCAGAGTTGGGAGCATAGGTGTTGTGTACTCATCTGGAAGGTGTTGAGGTTGGGGTCGGACCCGGAATGTTCCGGAGTCGGACCGAAGGGTGTGTCAGAGCCAGAGGTGGGATAACCTCTTGGGAGTCGGCAAGGAGAAGGTGACAGAAGGGTAGTAGGACTCTGGGAGTCAGGTTCAGAGTTCCAGGAGCCCGGAGTGGAGGTCGGGATTGTACAGATATGACAATGTCACCCTATCTTGTGCAAGAGGACAAGTAAACATATGGTTGATATGGGATTTCAAGGACACATTATTTACAAAAATGCCATGTGAAGTGTTGGAGGAAGAGGACAAGCAGCTGAATGAAGTAAACAGGAGGACTAAAGTTGAGTGGGAGCAAAAGATGGTGCAAGGGGGGAGATGGGAATTAGGGGGGAGATAAAGCAAGAGAGCCACAGAAACAGATTAGAATGAATAGAAAAAACGTAATAATGATGAGCACACAAAGAAGATGTAAGGGGATATTACAAAAGAAAAGAAAGGGAGGCATGTGAAGGATTCACACACTTTCAGCATCGAAAAGTTATGTAATTGTGCCACAGTGATGTGACTCTGCTGTGCAGGTAACCACTGAAGTGAAACACAAGAGTAGTCAAAGTGTGAAAACAAAGGCCCAAAGCAACATTGTGTTCACCAACAATGGCCCCAAAAGTGCCTCCTTCCCAAAGCTCTCTGTTGATATGCCCCACTGAAATGCCGGATACCATCTATTAGTTAGGTAGTATTGTAAATACAATGATAATGGACTTGCCTGAGATGTTGGATACCATCTATTAGTTGGGTATCCACATCTGCAGGCTTTGCCCTTAAATACATGTGTGAGTGGCAACAGTGATACACAAAAGACAAAGGAAATGAGATGTGGCAAACTACAAGGGTAACTGGATGCTTTGTGGTCCAGTGCCAAGTTGCAGGTGCACCCTGACACCTCTCCCAAAGCTCAACTTGTCTGGTCCAAGCTTGCCAGCATCAGCAAAAGTCCGTTATGCTCCAGAGGGTCGGAGGTGGCTGGAGCATGTGGGAGACAAAACAGCAGATTGGGCACTCCTGGAGCCAATAGTGTTCTCCTGGGAGGGGGTTCAGAAGCAGCTGGGAGTGGTGAGGAGTATGCAATGTGGCAGGAGCAGTGGGAGGAAATTTTGAAAAATAGGGGTTTCTAAAAAGTTGAAAAAAATAATTATTATGGAAAAAAATCAATAAAAATTAGGAACTATAGTGCCTTTGAAGTGCTTTCAGGAGATATAATTACTTTCAAAATTGAGGAAGAAATGATGAGAACTGAATTTGTCATATCCATCCACAGCCATCACCTCCGCTCCTTTGTCACTAGCCTTGGAGCCTCCAGATTCTGCAACTACCTCCGACTCCCCCAATGGTCACCACCCCCTCAATTCAATATATTACCTACACCTCCCTAAGTACAGATCCCTGAAGGCCTCTGGACAGCTCCGATGTCTGCTAGCGCACTCCCACCTCCACTGGGCAACTTAGTTGCTTTCCCTGCAAGCTGTCAGAGATCTGGAATGCTGTCAGAGACTGGAATATTTGTCGGAGTCGGACAAACTGTCAGAAGGCGGATTGGGTTCTGTCTGAGTTGAGGTCGGAGGTGATGCAGAGGTCTATTAGAGCGTGCACGTGGATATGCGGATATGTGGGCAGAAATATGTGGCGCGTCCGGAAGTGCTGTTCAAGGTTAGCAGAGTGGGATCGTGGCCTCAGCGACTCAGGTGGAGTGCTGTGCCCTGAGCTTGACGTTTGGGGGAGATCCTGTATTTACAAACTGACACTTACAGCAGACTTCAAACAAGACTTGCGGGCAGAGTGGACCTGTAGGAGGAGCGCAAACTCCGTGAGCACGGACTCAGAGGGGGGAAGCCCCCTTTGCAGAAGGAGAGACTCAGACCAGACAGGGGGGGTACTCTAGTTGATTTCAGACTGAGGTCCCCGAAAGTATTTACAAGGTATAAGTAGATAAGAGAAATCAAAAGAGGGACCAGTCAGTCCGGTGCGGAAATAAGCGGAAATGAGCGGGGACTTGTCAAACTAAACCAAGGACAAGAACCTGGGAAATGGAGGCAACGAATGAATAAAGTCAAAGCAGTTCAAGTACCAATATTGACAGATTAAATGAATGAATAGGAAAGTGCAATAGCACATGGATCAAATGCCAATATTGGGGTGAACATAATAGGCACTCGGCAAGGAATGAATGTTATGTTGCCGAGTGACAAAAATGGCCAGAGGACAAAAGCAGAGGCCAGTGTGCAGCGCCGATACAAGTCCGCAAATAAGCGGGGTTGGTGCGGTGCCGACACAAGTCCGCAAACAGAGGTTGATCTGCCAGCACTGTCACACAAGGACAGCATGAAGGCCAACAGAGGTACAGAGGGGAGTGGGAGTGTTGACCTGACCAGAGGTGTCAAGGGCAACCAGAAGTGGCCAGAGGGTGCAGAGATGGGCAGAGGGTGTGGAGTGGGCAGAGGGTGCAGAGTGGGCAGAGGGTGCGGAATGCATGGAAGCGGGGCATGGCTGTGACCACATAGCAGGAAGCGATGAGTGTGGTTCAGATGGAGACAAGGCAGGCATGACTGAATGCCAGGAGTGCCAAGGGCTCAGGAACTGGAGGTAAGGTCGGAATACTGGCAGGGTCTAGGTTCTGATTATTGGCCAAGTCTCATGCAGTAAGGCAGGGGGCCAGACATGGGGTTGGGGGCTGGTTAGGATGGGTTTCGGGTCGGCGGATTTGCCTATCGGCATTGGTTCACCGCTGACGGAGCCCCAGGATTTGTTGGTCATGACACAAGCCTACCTTTGGGCTGATCTCTCCTTTCTGTTTCTGGGTTATAGCCCACCACTCCACTAACCCCATAACCTGACTCGTTGGTAATATTCAGTTGGCTAACATGTAGCTCCGTTAGCTCTGCTCCACTCAGCCCCGTCATTCACAGGCCCACCCTCTATGTACCTATATATACATAACTTGTAGATAAGTTACACCCTAGTGATAAAATTGACTAGAGTTTCCCTCTTTTAGTTCTCGTTGCCAGTCAGTAAGTTAGGGCACGGACATGTACATAACTAGGCACAGCGCTCCTGGTCTAAGTCGCTGAGGCCAAAGCCTCCACTGAAGGAGAGAACGAAGGAAGGTCAGTTGGGAGGTTCAAACAAGACCACCACCAAGCTGTTCCCTGGTTCTTTAGTTAGGATGGGGAAGTGTACTACTAGATTTTGTTGTAATTATACTACCAATCCAAGTGTTTTGGCTAATTCTATTTTATGGGTTAGTCTAAAAGTTTCTGAGAATTGACTTACAGATAAACAAAGCCCTGCGGAGCTGTTCTTCTATTGTAATTTCTCAATTTGACTGGGTGTAATTCTGTGTAGGGTTGTCTTAATTTGGATTTTAAATTGAATTAAATCTTCTACTTGGTGAAGTTTCAAAGATTCTACTCAGTTAATGGGTTTAGGTTGTGTCTGAAGTGTGCCTTGACCTTGTCTTATTTTTGTCTTATTTTTATTGCTTGTTTTAACAGTAGCAAATTAACTGTTTTGTGTTTACACTTTGAAATCTCAAGTGTTAACCAGCTCTCCTGTTGAAATATTTACTTAATATTTCTCTCCCTAATTGCTGCCTTTTACTACAGTGGCAATCTTAACTGTATATCACTTTTTCGCACTGGAGTGACAACCAGAAATGCTTGAGAAAAATAATACTCTATTTTCTTACTTCTCTGAGGGGGGGCGAAAGGTCGCAGAAAGGGTCTCCTTTGTATACTCCTTGGGTCACCTTCCTTTTTCACACTCTACCTCGTATTTACAGGATTTATTTACAGTGTATTTTCCTCAAACTGAATAAAAAATGAAATTTTCACGCTATAGTTCTACTGCGCTCTGCTGCACTGAACTGCAGCTCTACTGCGGTCAGACTGCACCTAGAATCCTTATTGTCCTTCCTCGCCTAAGCTATTTTAATGGTTCAATTAGAACTTGACTGCGCTGCATTTGCCACAGTTTTCTATTTCAAATTCCTCATATTCACCATTAAGTTTGCTATGACTCGGTCATTCTGAATTCAAACCTCGCATTACTATGCATATGGCTGCGCTGAGACCTTCAGCTGATTTATTCTATTTTTATCCAGTAACATTTAGTTGAAATGAGACTTGAAATGATAAATGAGTGATTTGTTCAGGTTTAGAACCAAAAGAAAAAGTTGCTAGTAGTAAAGAATTGTTCAAACGAATGTGTTATAGCTCTCCACTTCATTAGAATATTATTCCCTAAAATTCCTGCCATGGTCCATCGTAGTTTAGTGGTTTTCGTGGATTTTGTCCATCTCCCCTGATTCCCCTTGTATTATTGCATCCTAGTCCTTCATATGTATTGTTTGTTGTTATAGTAGGTCGTCCTCAAAGATACCATATTTTATTTGGGGCTCTGGACCTCTAGAAGCTGTCTTCCCACACATTTTCAGGCTTCTAACTTCATGTCCTTGTATCTCATTCATTTCTGGATGGTTTTTCACGTTCTTGGTATCATAAATTTTCATTTATTCCCACCTTTCCAATGGTACTAAAGTTGTGTTCTATTTCTTGGTATTCATTGAGTTAGCAAAAGTTTGTGCGCGTAATCACATGCATCGTTCCCATAGTCGTTCGTATGCAGGCACTGTTTCTGTTTAATTGTTTGGTATTTATGATATGCTTGGGTGTTTGTATCCTTCATATGGGCTTCCGTGATTTATTTCAGATTTTTCCCTCATGATCTAAGGTTGTTTTGTACTTTCCATGCTTTGTTTTGACCAAGGTCTTCCTTATTTGGACGGAAATTGGTCTTCACAATCTGCCGAAGTGCGGATCTCAGTTCCAACAGCCAGTTCCCTTTGCATTGCCACCCTCATGTGTCTTTAAACATGATGCGGATGTCTATATTCTCGTCGTTGGTATAACTTCACAATGGCTGGACTGTTTGGGCTGAAAATTTGCATAACTATATTTTCCTATTTTTCATAATTTCCCTTTAAATTTCATTGTATGTTTTAAATATGGATCCTACGTAAATGTTGTCTTTTCCCTGAGCCCGGACTTTTGATGTCGCTTTTCCCATTATTGGATATCTCATTGATGTGTGAACCTTTTATTATGAAAATTTAGGTGGATTAAGATTAGATCCCTTCCTTTCTAATGGGCTATCAAGCTCGTCTCAGTCGTTACTGCTTGTTCTTTGCACTTGCCTTTTAAATGTTGTCCTTGTTTTCCGAGAGTTTTGGTCATATCTCCGTCGTTTATGGGTAGTTTTCCCTGTAATTACTTTCATTGGGTCTGTTTGGGAGACATCTACATTTCCTATTATAAACACGACTTTGAATTTTGCATTGGTTCCTAAGGAATCCTTGTTCCATGGTACTTCCATCCTCGGCTACATGTGCAGGTGTGGGAAAGTAGTTTCTGTGGAGGTTCTCTGGTTGTTTTTATAGTCAAATCTTGGTCGATTGTTCTAATTCCTTGTTTAATATTTGCTATAAATTCGCCCGAGCATTCTGTATTGTCAATGCTAAGCTTGAAGTATTTTTAATAATTTTATTTCTTCCAATTTATCGTATGTAGTCGTAATAATTCGTTAAAATTCGTTAAAATTCAGGTTCTTCTATTTTCTCATGTCTACTTGTCGTATGGGGTTTTTGTGATTTATCTGGCATATTTCCATAGGGTGACTGTCATTTCTCCTACACCGCCATGGGGACATCTCCCTCATCCTGCATCTGGTCTCTGACAGAATTGATGGCAAAGTCTGAAAATTGAATAGGAAAGTGAGGGGAAGCCTTGTAGCATTGTTATTTTCTGCTGTTCTGATTTTTCCTGATTGTTCTTGGTCTCACTCCCAGCTGCACCTGGACCCTCCCAGGAGCTTTCAGGAGCTTCCAGGGGTATTGAGGAGCAGCTGGGAATGAGACCAAGAAACATCAGAACAGTAGAAAATAACAATGCTACAAGGCTTCCCTATTCAATTTTCAGACTTTCCCATCAATTCAGTTCTTGGGTCTCTGAAAGTGTTTTCCATTAGCTGCTCCTGGACCCTCCCAGGAGCTTCCAGGAGCTTCCAGGAGTTGTCACACCATGCATTCTGGCCTGTTAGCCAACTGTTGTAACAGGGAATTTATCCCAACATCACACAGGCTCACAGGGGGGACAGTAGTCTCATGGCCTCACTGACTGTCACTAAAGAATGGTCCTTAGAGTATGGTGTAGTAGGTGTCACCACTGTATAGTTGTGGCTGTGCAGTCACGGGACTACCCCAACTACACTCACCAATGTATGTACATGAAAGAATGAAAGAGCACTGTTTTGTAGTGCAAGGGTTTATCCCTGCAACACCATCCCACTGTGTGAGCATGAGTGTGAGCCCCAACCCTCATCCCTATTCTCCTTGAGGACCCCCTGCTCACTCCCCCACTTGCCCCTAGGCTCCCCTGCACCTGGCCACTCCCCTCCAGCCACACCAGCCTCCCCACCCCGAGTCCGCCTCCGGCACCATGCCCAGCATGACTCCTCCTACTCTGCCTGCTTGGCCCTCATTGGGCCACTATCATTCCCATGCCCAACTCTGAGTCTGGCGCCGCTACGATACCATCGCTGCTATCGCAGCCCTACACTCCTTCACATATTTATCTGTTATTGTTTGTTTTGACCCTCGGTCATTGCCAGCCACTGTGTGGCCAACCCCGCTCTTTGTTCCCTTTTGCTTCCGGACCCTTCGGCCTTTGGCCCAGGTCCACTTCTATTTATTTCATCTTCCTATATATATCCTGTATGATACATTATAGTACCTTAGCTCTAATATCGATTTGACCACAACTCCCCAAGTCCTGACCCCAGCAAGGCAACCCCAGTGAGTCTGAAATGAGGGCCAAGAGACAGCTAGGGGGCACAGCACTCCTTTAGAGTCACTGAGGCCAAATGCCCTACCCTTGGGCCTTGTTCCTGGCATCACGGCCATCGTGGCCTATAACAGTGTCAGGGCATGTCTTTGGGTCGCTAGCATAAGTAGCACAGCGCCACATGGCCTGTATCCCCATCAGGTTCTTCTTCTTTTCCGCTTCTGATCTTCTATTTGTGTTAGAGACCGGATCAAGATGAGGGATTTGTCTCCATGGTGAAGGGCTTTGGCCTCAGCGACTCAAGCCAGGAGCGCTGTGCCAAGTTACACATTGCAAGTGGGGTAGTGGAGCACAAGGGGGGGTTGGGGACCAGATAGGGAATGGATGTGCGGCACAGCGGCACACCAACCCACCACCACAATCACCACCACCTCAACCTCAACTACTTCGCACCACACCTACTCCCACCCAGCAGGATGAGAAATGAAAAAGGGGGGCCAGCAAGTGGCTTCCTTGGACAGAATCAAGACCAAACTGAGAACTCAACTGGGACTTGGCATCCTATAACTCGGTGTGGATCTCCCTGAGGACACTGTGAGGCTACCTTGCCTCCCTCAAGACTACTGCACTTGACCACGCCTCCAGCACACTTCACTTCATGACCAGATCTAAACGTAGTGGAGGGGAAATCTCTGTTACAAAATGCAACTAGCTAATATTATATACAAACGACCCTGCAAACGCGTCTGCAAGCTTCCAGCATGTTCCATATGACTCGTCTGGTCACGTCGCAAGAGAAAATAGAATAGGATACACAATATCACAAGCAACAAAATATTAAACAATAGAAAGTGGCCATGGAAAACCCAACCTGCATCTCCAGCCCAAACCACTCGACACAACTGCGCTCCCTCTATGTCAACCAACTCGCATAGACTACAGCTATCCAACGCAACAAACCGCATCCAATTTGATGGAGAATTGAGTGAGATAGCATTGAGGTGGGGAATATCTGGCACATTTTCCTAACTTTTCAACTACATGTCGCCATGGTCCCAAAATTGGCACATCCTCCAGACCAGTCATATCATAAACAATGGATATTTATCCCTATTTTTCTGAAGCCTGAGGGATGCCAGGGACCTTCTGTGCACCCCATTTCCCATGCATGCACAATGAACATGTGACATGCATCGCAATACACAACTGGAATCTGCGTATCTCTGTGAATACCTCACCGATTCTCCTCACGTAACGTGCGTCGGAATCGCCTCGATGCCCTCTACCATCCATACTATAACCTCGTCACCTAAATCCTAGCCAATTTTCCACTGTAGGGTTTTCTAACATTTTATCCTCCATGTGAGACCCGATATATCACCTGTTCTGGGGTGTCTGTGACCACCACCCCTACAATGTCTGTGCCCTAATTTACTTACTGGCAACGAGAACTAAAGGGGGATCAACTCTAGTTGATTTTATCACTGGGGTGTAACCTATGTACAAGTTAAGTATATATAGTTACAGCGAGAGCGGGCCCATGAATGGCAGGACCGAGCGGAGCAGAGCTATTGGGGTTAAACATTAGCTGATTGAATATTACCGACAAGTCAGGTTACAGGGTTAGCGGGATGGCAGGCGATAACCCAGAAACAGAAAGGAGGGATAGGCCCAAAGGTGGGCTTGCAGGGCAAGCAAGTGAATTGCCCAGCAGAGGCGGGAGTGTGCTAGCAGACATCAGAGCTGTCCAGAAGCCTTCAGGGCTCCGTACTTAGGGAGGCATAGGTAATATATTGAAAAGAGGGGGTCATGACCATTGAGGGAAGCGGAGGTGATTGTGGAATACAGGAGCTCCAAGGTTAGTGAAGAAGGAGTGGAGGTAGTCCAGAAGGATCGGAGGTAGTGGAAGTCGATGGCCATGGATGGATATGACAATTTGATCCAGTCACACGGTATCAGTTATGATGCCATGTGATCTTCTATCATCTTTGATCCGCTTCTACCGGTTATTAGTTAGTTGGCTAGTTACCATCTCTACCATGTATATAAGGAGTATCCAGGAGCAGCTGGGAGTGAGACCAAGAACAATCAGGAAAAATTAGAACAGCAGAAAATAACAATGCTACAAGGCTTCCCCTCAATTCAGTTCTCATTATTTCTCAGGTCCCCAAAAGTATTTTCCATTTTTCTCCATCATTTCTTCCTCAATTTTGAAAATAATTATATATCTTGAAAGCACTTCAAAGGCACTACAGTTCCTGAAAATTTTGATTTTTCCTCATTTCCCTCTATATTCCCCCCTCATTGTTAGAACTGGGTGAGGGTGGTGCAAGCAGGAATCTGCTACTGTCTCCAGGAAACGGAAGGTAGCACTCCAACTCACTCCCCCAAAAAAACTAGGGAAGAAAGGGGGCTGAAAGGGGTGTTGCGGTAAGAACAGGTCCGTATAATCAATGGGAGGGGGGGGGATTTTGGGGAAATATATAACTCTGGTAACTCTTGCTTATCTTCTTTCTGTGGTGGATTTTCCTAAAGTCACGATAGCCCTTTACCAATTGTGTGGCCACTCACAGCACTCAAGTACAAGGACTTCAAAAGTAGTGGGAGGGGCCAAATCTCTGGTCTGTTTCAATCACTATGTACATATACCCATACAGCAAACATACAATCTGTGAAAAGAGTCCGAAATATATGGGTTTGGCTGAGCTAAGCCTCCACCATCAACGGCGGTAAGGTTCGGCTGCCATTGGCTTAGAATAAAATTCCAAACAACAAAGGAAATTGAAAAGAAAAACACAAACTTCCTCATACCACTCCAAACACTGCGTCAACCCTCCGTCCCTTTATCCCACTCGACTCTCCTCATCCATAGCTTTCTATCAATACCAATTTGGTGAAATCTGGTGGAGATTTGACTGAGAACAGGAATTCTGTCAGGGCACACACCCTGACTAGCCCGGACCCGGACCCGCATCCGGACCCACTTCCACCTGCCGTGCTTCCCGCACATGCGCACACTCCGTGTGCCACATGCTCTGGGCCCAGTTCCTACCCCTTCATGTGACTTCCGGGTATCCCCGGAAGTTTTGCTGATATTGTGGCCACTGTGGGAAGATGAGAAGTTAGCTTCCTTCTCATCTCCTTACCCACAGTAGGTTGTGCCCTGGATAGGGCTGGTTACACCACAGGCTGTGGACCATATGGGAGGGTCATGGGGACCCGGGAGTCGTCCCCTGACAAATTCTCAGAAACGGAATATATATCTTGATTATCTGTGCACAGGGAAACTTGGGCCAAATAATATGCCATAATTCCAAGACTCCTCCAATGTCTTCTTTAGCTTTTTTATCATTTAACTAGCCCATATTCTCCTGGAATTTCACTGAGAGTAGCTTGCACGTGAGCTTCCACATAGTTCATATTGTCCCATGACTCCCATCATGCCTGATAATCAGAATATCTCCACAACCACTGAACCGATTAGGGTGAAATCCAACACTGAGTATCTGGGCATTTTTCTTGATTTAATGACCCCAAGATCGTCCTCTTCCATCAGCTTTTGACCTTGTTCTCATGGTCGTGGTCAAGTGCACGGACTTTGCTCATGAGGACATCTCAGGTTGAATTTCACCACCAAATCTCAACCAATTCCTTCGCGAAAAGGCTCATTCGGTTTGTACGAAAACCCTCTTTCTTCTTTCCTATTACTCCCCTCTATCATTCTTTCTTCCTAATAATGTACAAGGGCGGGAGCCCAATTTTGATGTATTTGCTGCATAAGGTTCCATGAATTTGAGCACACCCATTATGCACTCCTACAGCGGATGATTCTGGAGGGGAACCAGAGACTCAGCAAGGAGGGGCCTTGGCCTCAGCGACTCATGCAGAGTGCTGTGCCATTGCTGTTTGTCCATTTGGTCCTTAATTTCAGAGGCGTTGAGCAGGAAGTCTCTAGGGGGCATTTCAGGTCAATTTTAGACTAAGGGCCTAAAACGAGTATGTACAAGTGCTGGTATATAATGGAGAGGGTGAAAGCACGAGGAAACAAAGAGAGTCCAAATGGGAACAAAGGCATCCAAATGGGAACAAAGGGATGATGGAAGCGGAGCGGTACCGAAGGTCATAGGTCAGAACCTGTGGTACATCCGAAAGGAGATAGGGAGGGTGAAGCCCAGAGGGGCAGGAAGATGAGGTGAAGTGGGGATGATGACTAACTGGCTAGAATGGGAAGCAGCAGTCCAAATAAGGATGAGGGGAAAGCACGAAAGATACATTACAAATGGCGAAAGTGCCAGGTATGATCTGTGGAGCTCGGAGGTTGTGGAGCTTATGGAGGTTACAGAGGCAGGGTTGAAAGTCCAAGGAATGTAGGCAATGGTGGTTACGTAGTATGAGGTCACCAATGCAATGGACCTAAGCTGAGGTGGAGTCAAAGTCCGGGGTTGGAACTATGATGGAATCTCGGAGCGAAGGTACAAGCGGTGTCCAAGTACAGGGTACGGGACAACAGCGGAAGGTCATAACTTGCCGGAGGTTTGGTGGAAGTGGGTCAGAGGGAGGAGAGAGAAGAGAGGAGCGGGGAGAGGAGTGGAGGAGAGGAAAGGTGTCAGGTCTGAAGGTGAGTATTGGAGCAGACGGAAGTAGGGTAGGAGAGTGATGGAAGGGTGGAGGTGTCATGAGGAGTAAGAGGAGTAAGAGGAGGAGTAAGAGGAGGAGTAAGAGGAGGAGTAAGAGGAGGAGGGTGGCGAGAAGAGTGATGTTCAGTCCAAGGTGAGTATTGGAGCAGATGGAGATAGGGTAGGACTCCGGAGGTGGTGAAGATGGGGGTCCGGGAGTCGGATCGGGATTGGGTATGTATGGATATGACACTCATTCTCCCCCCTGTCATATCCATTCATGGCCATCACCCTCCAACACCTCCAGTCCTTCCAGATTGCCAGCTTGTGCTTCTACTTTGTGAGCTGCCCTCACCCTTTGCTGCACTTGTTAGCTGCTGGCCGGAGTCTCCTGTTTTTTTGGCTTGGACCAGAGCATGAGATCAAGGTCTTATAATCCCCTGTGAAGATGTGGATCAGATTGAACAGGACACTTTCCACACCATCTGTTGCATGGTGGACGATGTTAGATGAGTGGGCAGAGTTGTCCGGAAGTGGAGAAGGGACTCAGGAGTGGAGGGACCTTGGCCTCAGCGACTCAAGTGGAGCACTGTGCCACTGCTTGTTGTCTAAGGTGGTCCTTAACTTCAGGTTAGCAGGGAGAGTCTCTTTGGGGGACAATCCAGTTGTCATGGTCATCGATTTCAGACTGGGGGTACAGGAAACTAAGTACAGAGTATATATATAACGATACAGGAGTGGAGTCAGAGAACAAAGGGAACTTGAAGGAGGACAAAGGGGGACTGGATGAGGGAACAACCCCAAGGGTCAAGGGTTGGATCTCTATGGTGCTTCCCAAAAGGGCAAGGCCAAGAGGGGAAGGAGTGGGGGGGGTTGTGGGGAATGACAGCTGACTAATATGGAAAGGAAGCAGCTGTCTAAATAAGGAAGAGGATTAAATGACACCATACAGTAGAGACTGCAGGGTCCGGAGTAAGTTCTGGAGGTCCGGTCCAGTACAGGAGTCCAGAGCCGGAGGTATGGAGCATCACAAACTCTGGTCTGGAAGGTATGAGGTTGGGATTGGACCCGGATGTCAGGGATGCATCCGGGGTAGAGGGGGTCCAGATGTATCGCCCGGCAGAAGGGCCCTCATGGGGTGCGAACCGGGTGTGCGTACTGGCAGGTCCGGGAAGGGACAGCAGTCCCTGGCCACTTAGACTGAAGTGGAGAATGTGTTATTGTTATTAAAAGGGAGAACTATACTACTTACCTGAAGTGGAGAATGTGAGAAGAAGGTTACTTCTTCGGTTCCCACTTCAGGTACATTTATGTACATGTGGCTTGAGTCACATGACGAGTGCCATGTCATCCTCGGAGACAGCCACAGGCATCTGGGTGTCCCTGTGGGGGATCCCGAGAGCGTCCGCTGCATGTGCGCATGCTGGGCACAGCAGGAAGCCATCCGGGGTGTGTGGGCCGGATGGGTCAATAGTACATTGATACAAAGGAAGGTGGTCCGTGTAGATAAAAGGAAATAAACAAAGAGGAAAGAGATAAAGAAAGGAGAAGAAAGAGAGAAAGGAAAGGGGAAGAGAGGGAGGAAGGAGGAGGGAGAGGGTTGGGCAGCAGGGAGTGGGTGTGGTGTGGCCAGGTGGGTCCGGGTGGACCCAGGTCAGGCGGGTGTGCCCTGACATCACCCCCTCCTTAAGCTGCTTCGCCTTGAAGCAGTCAGGTGGTTCTCTCTTTCTCTCCCTGGGGCTAGGGGATGCATCCTGTGGAATTCCTCGATCCGGTCGGGGGCATGGGCTAAGTGGTCCCGCTGGAGCCACTGGTTCTCTGAGCTTGGCCAACCAACAAATTTTACCAGATACCAGAGTTTCTGGCGTAGCCACTTGGAGTCCAATACCTTCTCGACCTTGTACTCTTCTTCTCCATCTACAAGTTCCAGGCCTGGGTGGAGGTCAGTGGGTCGTTCTGCAATATCGTCCAGGCAGTGTGGCCTGATGTTCGTTATGGATACAACCGGGTGAACTCCCTTCTGTCGTGCAGTGAGTTGGAGTTTGACGGCAGCTGGGGAGACGACTTTGACGATCTTGAAGGGGCCAAGCCATTTGTGGTCCAGCTTTTTGGTTGGATGGTCGGTTGTGTAGTTCTGGGCGCTGAGCCAGACTTGGTCACCTTCTCGATATTCTGGGGCCACCTCACGGTCTCGGTCATAGTAGCGGGCCATCTCGTCCGCTGTGTGTTCCAGTGCGGCCTTCGCCTCCTCCTGCAATTTCATCATCCTTGACGAAAACGTGTCAGCGGCTTCTACTTCGGACGTACGTGTGGGTTCCGTCCCCATTCTGGGGTGTTGGCCAGTATCGAGTTCGAAAGGGGTTCAGTGGGTGGATGAGTGGATGCGGTTGTTGTAGGAAAATTCCGCTAGCGGGAGCCAATCTGCCCAGTCGTCCTGTTGATGGTTGACGAACACCCGGAGGTAGGCTTCAATCTCTTGGTTGACCCGCTCGGTCTGTCCGTCCATCTGGGGGTGGTAGGGCGTTGAGGGGGTTAATTTTATGCCTAGGAGGTCTGCAAGCTCTCTCGAGAAGCGGGAGACGAAGGCGCTTCCTCTGTCACTGAGGATCTCCTCAGGGAGCCCGTGATGCTTCCAGACATGCTCTAGGAAGAGCTGCGCGATACCCTCCGAGTCTACAGTTGTCACAGTGGGGACCACGTGGATACGTTTGGACAGGCGGTCCACTACCACCTGTCAGGGCATGCCCCGACACGCCCTGCCCGATCCCCGCTCCACCTCCCCGCTCCGCACCACCTCTCCCTCCTCTCCCTCTTCCTTTCTCCTGTTCTCCTTTCCTCATTTCTTTCTTTCTCTCTTTCTCTTACATGGACCACCTTTCCCGCTGCTTGATGTATCACTGGCGCACACGCCCATCCCCCCTCCTGTATCTTACATCCCTATACCGCCGCCACCGCCACTGCACTCGCCTTGCACCCACAGCGGGCCCTCCCAGGATCTTCCACGGAAGCACCTGGAGAGCCATGGCTGTGTGCAAGGGTGATGTGGCGCACCCCACGTGATCATTCCCACATGTATATAATAACAGCTGGAGTGGGAACCGAAGAAGTAGCCTTCTTCTCACATTTCCACTTCAGGCTAAGTGGTTGGGGACGCTCACCCCGCGACGGGATCGCCGCTACACATAGCCGCTATCCGTCCCATCAAGTCCCGCACGCCGGGACCTCACTGCTTTCGGAGCTGTCCCTGACACCACCAGGATGGCGTTATATCCCTTGGACTCTGGGAGCTCTCCCACCATATCCACTGAAATTACCTGCCAATGATGGGTAGGGACTTTGTTTGGGGTAAGCTTCCCAACCTTTTGTGAGGGGAAGGATTTGACATGGTTACAGGTGTCGCACCCACGTACGTACCGCCTGACATACTCCACCATCCGGGGCCACCAGTAGTCATGGGAGACAAGTTCCAGGGTTTTCCACTGCCCCGGGTGCCCTGTTGCCTGCACATCGTGGTGTAGCCTCACTAGGTCGTGGTGGAGTTGGGGGTCTTTTGGGACGTATACCCTCCCCCGGTACAAGACCAATTTGCCTTGTCTTTCCCATTCATCTGACCTTAGTGTCCCCTCTCCTAGCTCTCGCATGGCTTTTACTACCCTCTCATAGTGGTCCTTTGCCCTGCATATCCGATCTAAGATGCCTACCTCCTCACCTTCCACTGAGAATGCCTCTGTTGCACGGGCCTCAAACCAGGCTGGTGGAGGAGGGTCAACCCTTCGTTGTCGTCTTTCCCTTTCAGGTGGTCAGCATGATGGGAGAGCGCATCCGGTTTTCCCATGAGCTTCCCAGGATGATGGACAAGGGTGAAGTGGAAGCGGGAGAGGAAGAGGGACCATCAGGCCTGGTGGCAATTTAGCCTCTGGGCCATCCAGAAGTACCCCAGGTTGCAGTGATTGGTGTAGACCTCGACCTTCTCTTCAGCACCCTCTAGGAAGTGTCACCATTCCTCAAGAGCTTGGACGATCATGAGCATCTCTTTGTCATACACTTCGTAGTTATGTTCCATGTCCGTAAAGCTCTTGGACATGAATGCCACCGGGTGGAACTCCCCATTGGGTTGGAGCTGGGAGAGGATGGCACCAGTTGCGAAATTGGAGGCGTCGCATTTGAGTTTGAAGCGGCCGGAGTCAGAGGGGAAGGAGAGAACTGGGGCAGTGGTGACAGCTTCTTTGAGGGTGCGGAAGGCATCGTCTTCGTTCGTGCCCCAGTTCCAGGTTTGGGCCTTTCGGGTCAGCTTGTGGAGCGGGCGTGCCTTCTCAGAGAAGTCTTTGATGAACCGGTGATAGAAGTTCACAAACCCCAGGAAGGACTGCACTTCCTTCACTTTGGTTGGGGTTGGCCAGTCGAGGACTCCATGGACCTTTACAGGGTCCATGGCAACGCTGCCCTCCGAGATGACAAGGCTGAGGTACTCGATCCGGGTCCGCTCAAACTTGCATTTTTCCGGCTTCAGGAAGAGCCTCCTCTTTCGCAGGGTCTCCAGGACTTCTCGGACGACCTTCCGATGCTCCTCCAGGGTGGCCATGAAGATGAGAATGTCGTCCATGTAGCAGACAATGACTTCCCAGTCAATGAAATCCCTAAGGATGTCATTCATCATGGTTTGGAAAGTTGCAGGGGAGTTACACAGCCCAAAGAACATTACCATAGGCTCAAACAGCCCTCGGTTGGTCGCAAATGCTGCCTTCCACTCGTCCCCATCCTTGATCCGGATGTTGTTAAACCCCCAGCACAAGTCCAGGGCAGAGAAGTATTTGGCATTCCGGAGGCGGGCGAGGATGTCCGAGATGAGTGGGAGTGGGTACGAGTTCTTTACGGTGATCTCGTTCAGCTTCTGGTAGTCCTGTACCAGGCGCAGTGATCCGTCCTTCTTCTTGACAAAAAAGACTGGTGCACCCATCGGAGACTTAGATGGTCGTATCTGCCTGTTCTGCAGGTTCTCGTGCAGGAACTTGTCCAGTTCTTTCTGCTCCGGGCGTGAGAGGGGGAAGGTTTTCCCTCTGGGCAGTTTGGCGTCTGGTACCAGATCTATAGCGTGATCCCAGGGCTTCCGGGGGGGCAACTGGTCGAAGGCTTCTTTCAAGAACACGTCCCAGAAGTCCTGGTAGTGCTCTGGCACCAGCATCTCGAACGATGTGGGCTCTGCATCCAGGTCATGGGCCTCCTGGGCCATCCGCTGAGAGGGGGTTGTGGTGGCCCTCAGGTCGTGTCCCCAGCTGGGGGGGATGATTGCAGCGTAGATCCCATCTCCCGGCTCTAGTGCAGGGTCCTGGTCATCTCGTGCTCATGGCTGTCTACAGGCGGACGGGCAATGGGACATGACGACTTTCTGTTGTGCCCAGTCTACCTCTGGGTTGTGGTGTAGCAGCCACGAGTGCCCTATGATGAGGGACTGTCATCCCAGGTTTGCAACTGCGAAGCGGGCACGCTCTGTGTGCTGCCCGAATGTCAGGAGGGCTTCCAGCTCTTCGGTTATGGCTCCATTCTTGTTTGGGGTTCCATCAACGTTACGGACGGGAATGGGTTGCGGGAGAGGGGTCGTCTCGAGCCTGTGCTTCCGGACGAACTCAGGGCTTACGAAGTTCCCAGTGGCTCCTGAGTCTAGGAGGGCTGATACTGACACTGATGCGAGGGAGGTCAGGGCAGTTAGTTTCACCGTAAGGCTGAGGGATCTGGGGGATTGCTTGGAGAGGACATAGATGGCTGGCAGGGATACTGCCACTTCAGGTGCCATCTCTATGGTTCTCTTACTCTCACGGGTTGAGGATGTGTTTTTTCTCCTCTTCTTTGCAATAACTCGGTGAAGTTTTGGCATTGGCATTGACTCACATGCGCTGTGGTATTTACACGAGGTATCTTCTACAGGCACCCAGGATGCATCCCTCACCAGTCACCTTCCTGAAAATCCCCCTGAGCCTCCATCTCTGGCTCTGTCCCTTCCATCTCTGGCCCTTCAGTCAGCTGCCTCTTCAGCCCTTCCATCAACGCCCAAAGGTCCTCAGGGTGGAGACTGTCAGAGACCAGGTTCGAGACGAAGGAAAGTCTCCGTGGCGGAGGGCTTCAGCCTCAGCGACTTATGCCAAGAGCGCTGTGCCTAGTGACACGTCCGTGCCCTAACTTACTAACTGGCAATTAGAACTGAAGGGGGATAACTCTAGTCGATTTTATTACTGAAGTGTAACCCATGTACAAGTTGGATATATATATGGTTACAGCGCAGATGGGTCCGCAAATGGCGGAGCCAAACGGAGCAGAAGGGTTAAACATTAGCCAACTGAATATTACCGACGAGTCGGGTCACAGGGTTAGCGGAAAGGCAGGCGATAACCCAGAAACGGAAAGGAGGGATAGGCCCGAAGGTGGACTCTGCAGGGCAGGCGAGTGTATTGCCCAGTGGAGGTGGGAGTGCGCTAGCGGACGTCGGAGCTGTCCGGAAGTCTTCGGGGCTCCATACTTAGGGAGGCGTAGGTAATAAATTGAAAGGAGGGGGTGGTGACCATCGAGGGGTACCGAGAGGATTGCGGAATATGGGAGCTCCGAGGTTAGTGAGGAAGGAGCGGAGGTAGACCAGAGGGATCAGAGGGACCGGAAGTCGATGGCCAGGGATGGATATGACAGAGACGTCGCACCTGGCGGACTCTGGGGTGCAGGCAGTCTCGTAGGATGTGCCCCTGGGTGTTACAGTTGTAGCACCGTCTCTGGTCAGTCCTCGAGCAGTCGAGGTCCATCGGTTGGGGGCCCGTCCCTGTCGTGGGGCGGGCTACTGGGGTGGAGGGTGGAGGCAGTGGTGCAAGTCGTGGGGGCCTGGGTGTGGGTCGTGCCTGAGGTGGGGTTGCGATCGACGGGGGTCGAGTTGGCGGGAGCATGGGTTTGGGTGGGAACGCGTGTGGTTGAGTGGCCTGGAATCGTCGCCACTGGTTGTCCAGGAGCGTGGCTTTGCGCTTCCACTTGGCCCAAGTAGTGGACATGGGGCAGAGCCGGTATATGCTCTCCCGGAGGTGGGAGTTGATCACTTGCTCGAAGCGGTCGACCAGTCCTACGTCACCCAGCCTTGAGGCGGGTCCCAATATCTCGAACTCCTGGATCACTTTATCCACGGAGTCGCTTCCCTGGTGGATGGCTGCCAGCTTCTGTCTGGCTGTGGCCTCCCGGTTCGGGTCCTGGAACATGGTGTCGAGTTCTGTGTTGAACTCGTCCATGGTGAGGGGGGGGGGAGCCGGCTGTCAGCAGCGTGATCGTGCGTTGCGTGGCCCATGCCCCTGCAGGTCCTCCTTTCATGTAAGACAACACGAACAGATCTGGGAGAGGGCAGTGGGGAACTCAGCCATGCGAACATGGAAATAAATCCCGCACTCGGCCTTAAAACGGTCAAGGTCCTCACTAGCTCCTGAGAAGGGAGTGGGGGGGGGGCGACCTTGGGTGGTTTGGGTCTGGGTGCAGGTGCAGGTGCGGGGGTAGGCATGGGGGCAGGTGCTGGTGCAGGTGCAGGTGGGGGGTGGTTGTGGGCCTGGCTCTCCACAATGGCTTGGAGCTCTTGGAAGCGAGCCAGCAGTTCTTCATACTGCTCTTCTGACACCATGGCTGGGGAGGCAGGGGAGATGAGGTTGAAACCTTCTTCTGCTGTCAGGGATGCATCCAGGGTAGAGGGGGTCCGGATGTATCGCCCAGCAGAAGGGCCCTCGCGGGGTGCGAACCAGGCATGTGTACTGGCAGGTCCGGGAAGGGACAGCAGTCCCTGGCCACTTAGACTGAAGTGGAGAATGTGAGAAGAAGGTTACTTCTTCAGTTCCCACTTCAGGTACATTTATGTACATGCGGCTTGAGTCACATGACGAGTGCCACATCATCCTCGGAGACAGCTGCAGGCATCTGGGTGTCCCTGTGGGGGATCCCGAGAGTGTCCGCTGCATGCACACATGCTGGGCACAGCGGGAAGCTGTCTGGGGTGTGTGGGCCAGATGGGTCAATAGTACATTGATACAAAGGAAGGTGGTCCATGTAGATAAAAGGAAATAAACAAGAAAAGGAAGATGAGAGGAAAGAGAGAAAGAAAGGAGAAGAAAGAGAGAAAGGAAAGGGGAAGAGAGGGAGGAAGGAGGAGGGAGAGGGTTGGGCAGCGGGGAGCAGGTGTGGTGTGGCCGGGTGGGTCCGGGTGGACCCGGGTCAGGCAGGTGTGCCCTGACACCGGAGTAAACTGGAGTCAGACCGGAGGTAGTGTTGGATGTTGTGTTGGAGCCAGAGGTAGGGTGGGCTCTCAACAACCAACAGGGGGAAGAGGAGGTAGAGGATGTGGAGTTCTGGAGGAGGAGATGGAGGTCCAGAACAGGAGCGGAGGTCCGGAGTTGTATGGATATGACAGACAAAGGGTTTTGTGGTTTTATCGAGAACTCCATGTGGGAACCATCTGATGAGGATCTTGATGCCTTTGCAAGAGGTGTGTATTGCCTATTATGGCTGAAACTCGAATATGTGATGTGCAGCTCCAGATTTGGTACTACGGTTCTACTCTTAAATCGGAGTTCAAATATTTCCGTAATCTTGATGAAGTGCCTATGGATCTGAAGTCGGAGTACTTGCGAATCATGCAACGAGCCTACATGCGGAATTCCTCCGGTATTCGTCCACACATGGCCCAGAACTATCGCAAAGTAATCGGAATACTTGTTGCTGCAAGCTGGAGTACAACTCCTAGGAATTGCTGAGGATGAAGTCTGCTTGACACTAAAACCCATCAATTCGATAGTTCATCTTCCCTCTGACATCAAGCAGACTGTCAAGTTCTACCATGCAACAGTACAGGAGTTCATTACAGGAGATCCTATCGGCAAGAAACAAGACAAAGTATTTTTTATTCATGATGTCGAGGGGTATAGCATTGGATTGCGACTTTGTTAGAACTGGGCGAGGGCAGACGATTCTGGAGGGGAACTGGAGACTTAGCAAGGAGGGACCTTGGCCTCAGCGACTCAAGCGGAGCGCTGTGCCATTGCTGTTTGTCCATTTGGTCCTTAATTTCATAGGCGGCGAGCAGGAAGTCTCTAGGGGGCATTTCAGGTCGATTTTAGACTAAGGGCCTAAAACGAGTATGTACAAGTGCCGATATATAATGGAGAGGGCGAAAGCACAAGGGAACAAAGGGAGTCCGAATTGGAACAAAGGCATCCGAACGGGAACAAAGGGGTGACAGAAGTGGGGTGGTACTGAAGGTCATAGGGCAGAACCTGTGGTACATCCGAAAGGAGGTAAGGAGGGCAAAGCCCAGAGGGGCAGGAGGGTGAGGTGAAGTGGGGATGATGACTAACTGGCTAGAATGGGAAGAAGCAGCAGTCCAAATAGGGATGAGGGGAAAATGCGAAAGATACATTACAGGCAGCAAAAGTGCCGAAGATGATCCATGGAGCTTGGAGGTTGCAGAGCTTATGGAGCTTATGGAGGTGGGGTTGGAAGTCCGAGGAATATTGGCAATGGTGTTTACGTAGTATGAGGTCACCAATGCAATGGACTAAAGCTGAGGTGGAGTCAAAGTCCGAGGTAGGAACTATGACGGAGTCTCAGAGCGAAAGTACGAGCGGTGTCCGAGTATGGGGTATGGGACAGTGGCAGAAGGTCATAACTTGGTGGAGGGTCGGCAGAAGAGGGTCAGAGGAAAGAGAAAGGAGAGAGGAAAGGGGAGAGGAGTGGAGGAGTGTCAGGGCACACCCGCCTGACCCGGCTCCACCCGGCCCAACCTGACCCGGTACCCCGCCGGTCCACCCTTCCTTACCTCCTCCCCCTTTCCCTTCTTCCCCCTCATCCTCCCCTCCTCAGTTTCTCCTTATCTTACTTCTCCTTTATTCTCTCTTTATTCTACATGGACAACTTTCTCTGTATCAATGTACAACTGACCCATCTGCAGCGCGCCCACCATGTACCCGGCCCGGGCACCTCGGGCGACTTCCCGCTGTGCCCAGCACGCGCGCCTGCACCGGATACCCTCGGGATCTCCCATGGAGACACCCGGGTGGTTACGGCTGTGTGCAAGGGTGACGTGGCATCCGTCATGTGATCCAAGCCGCATGTATATAAACGAACCTGAAGTGGGAACCGAAGAAGTAGCCTTCTTCTCAACTTTCCACTTCAGGTAAGTAGTACAATATTTCTCCTCTAATAATAATAACAACTTTCCACTTCAGTCTAAGTGGCCAGGGACCACTGTCCCACATCGGGCCTGTCAGTACGCACGCCCGATCCGCCCCCCGCCAGGCTCTCGGTCCCGGACGCTATACCCGGACCCCCTCGACCCCGGACGAGTCCCTGACAAGGAGAGGAAAAGGTGTTAGGTCCAAAGGTGAGTATCGGAGCAGATGGGAGAAGGGTAGGAGAGTGACGGAAGGGTAGAGGTGTTGTGAGGAGGAAGAGGAGGAGTGGGGGGAGGAGTAGGAGGAGGGTGGCGAGAGGAGTGGTGTTCGGTCCGAGGTGAGTATTGGAGCAGACAGAGATAGGGCAGGAGAAGGACAGAGGAGTGGAGGTGGCATGAGGGGTGAGAGGAGGTGTGGTGTCAGGTGTGGTGTCAGGACTGAAGGTGAATATTGGAACGGACAGCAGTAGGGTAGGACTCTGGAGGTGGTGAAGATGGAGGTCCAGGAGTTGGGTCGGGATCGGGTATGCACGGATATGACAGACTTCTTCAATTTATAAATGATGTCATTCAGAAGAACAAGTTTACTGAACTTCCTTTGGGAGATAGAAGGAAGTGGGAGCTCTTTCAGAGCAAGCAGAAACCTAGAGTTGTCATGCTCCACAACTTGTTCTTACACTTGGACCCTTCGCTGCTCTTTTCACCGGAATTTAATGAATTGCAAAGAGAGTTTGAACAATTCTTTTCAATAAACTTCCTCTCATCCTTGTCATGGCCCTGGGACGAGGTGATGGCGATGGCGACAATTTGTTTATTGATGGAATGGAAGTTGAGTGCACATGTGGGTTCTAAATCAATTGTATTTCATGTATCTCAATTATATGACATCATTCTTTGCATTATAGAATCACACATCAATAGCACTGGTAGAGGAGGCACTCACTTTCACATGGAGGTTGGGTTCCGATGCCGATCCTTGGCATGTTTATCAATCAGGCCTTCCATTCACTTCATCATCACTCCTCTATGAATTCTATGCACAGAGGGAATTAGTGATGCGTAAAAGATCATCTTAACCATTGTATAATACATTCATTTTTAACATGATTAAAACTGTGTTTTACAATGTGGTCCATTGCATTTTACCAGGATTCCTTTACCACGTTAAAGGAGGTAGATGACCTGTTTTTTAATGATTTCCCACCACGATAACGATTGTAAACGGTCAATTTACAAGGGTGCATTTTGTAATTTACCAGTCGGATTTCATCATTTACAATATTGTTAATTTGGTGAAAAACGTGGTTATTTATCGTCATTTACAACTACATTTATGGCGATATACAGTGGAGACTCTAGGTTACGTTGCGATGAATAGCAGTCATTGCAAGTGAGGAAATGAACCAAGTTGAGGTGAACAAAAGACAGAAAGGTCAATTCGAGGAGTGACGAAGAAGAGCCGATCTGGAAAGCATAATGCAGGATTGAAGCCTTGGGCTCACGAGAAAAGTATGGAGTTGAGTGCGAGCAAGAGACGGGTAGCATAAAAGTCGAGCATCAATTTGATTTTGATGAGGTTGATTTGACAGAGCATAACCTAATGAAAGTGGAGGAAGTCTTGGGCTGTGAATAAGATACCATAAGTGAACTTCAACCCTTGTGCACAGCTTCATGAGGTGGTCTTTCCTTCTGAGTGGGCCAGGTTAATCGATTCAGACTTTCTTCTGTTGTGGGGCCATCATAGTGACGGCCACGGTTTTTTGGCAGTACTAGTAGATGTCATATCCATACATCCTGACCTCCGCTCCGGGCTCCCGGAACCCCAAAACCGATTCCGGAGCCCTACTTCCCTTCCATCACCTTCTCCTTGCTGACTCCCAAGAGGTTATCCCACCTCTGGCTCCAACACCACCTTTGGTCTGACTCTGGAACATCCCAGGTCCAACCTCAACCTCAACACCTTCCAGACGAGTATGCAACACCTATGCTCCTGACTGCGGAATCCTGTTCGTGTCTCCGTCTCCAGAACCTCCGGTCTTAGCTCTGACCTCGGACTTTGACCCCACCTCTGCTTATACCCATTGTATTGGTTAGCTCATTCCATTTAATTATGTTTGCCAATATTCCGGAGTTTAACTTCCGAGTTCGGACTTTCCGGACTTATGTCGGACCTTGCAACTATTGCATTGCTCCATTCAATTCCGCTATACTCCCTCATTCCTATTTGGGCTGCTGCTTCCTTTCTATTGAGTCAGCTGGCCATTCCCCACTCCCATCCTCCCTCCTTCCTCCCTGGGCCTTGGTCCTTCACTCCTCCTTTGGGAAACACCATTGAGTCAAACCCTTGACCCTCAGTGTTGACCCTCCTTTCAGCTCCCTTTGTCTCCTTTCGGAGTACCCTCGCTCCTTTTGATTCCGGACCCCTCTTTATATACAATGTGCATAGTAACTTGCAACCTCAGTCCGAAATCGACCTGAATTGCCCCCAAGAGACTTTCCCTCTGCTAGATCCGAAATTAGGGACCCCCAGGACAACCAGCAATGGCACAGCGCTCCGCCTGAGTTGCTGAGGCCGAGGTCCTTCCACGCTAAGTCTCCGATTCCACTCCGGAGTCGTCCGAATCCACCCATTCTAACAGTAGAGGTGGTTGTCATCAGGCCTTGGTCATTATCATTGCTTTCAAATTCCAGTCACATTTTTTGGTTACTAGCACAGGGGGAAATTAGCAAGGCAGCAGAGGGGGAAGATGTTAGATCAGGTGGATTCAGACGACTCCGGAATGGAAACGGAGACTTAGTGTGGAAGGACCTTGGCCTCAGCAACTCATGCAGAGCACTGTGCCATTGCTGGTTGTCCTGGGGGTCCCTAATTTTGGATCTAGCAGGAGGGAAGTCTCTTGGGGGGAAATCAAGTCGATTTCAGACTGAGGTTACAAGTTACTATGTACATTGTATATAAGGAGGGGTCCGGAATCAAAAGGAGCAAGGGTACTCTGAAAGCAGACAAAGGGAGCTGGAAGGAGGAACAACACTGAGGGTCAAGGGTTTGACTCAATGGTGTTTCCCAAAGGAAGAGTGAAGGGCCTGTCAGAGACCAGGTTGAGACGAGGGAAAGTCTCCATGGCGGAGGGCTTCGGCCTCAGCGACTTATGCCAAGAGCGCTGTGCCAAGTAACATGTCCATGCCCTAACTTACTGACTGGCAACCAGAACTGAAGGGGGTTAACTCTAGTCGATTTTATTACTGAAGTGTAACCTATGTACAAGTTGGGTATCTATAGTTACAGCGAAGACGGGTCCGCAATTGGCGGAGCCGAGCCGAGCTGAGCTAACAGGGTTAAACATTAGCCGACTGAATATTACCGACGAGTTGGGTTACGGGGTTAACGGAAAGGCAGGCAATAACCCAGAAACAGAAAGGAGGGATAGGCCCGAAGGTGGGCTCTGCAGGGCAGGCGAGTGTATTGCCCAATGGAGGCGGGAGTGCGCTAGCGGACATCGGAGCTGTCCAGAAGTCTTCAAGGCTCCGTACTTAGGGAGGCATAGGTAATAAATTGAAAGGAGGGGGTGGTGACCATCGAAGGGTACCAAGGGGATTACGGAATACAGGAGCTCCGAGGTTAGTGAAGAAGGAGTGGAGGTAGACCGGAGGGATCGGAGGGACCGGAAGTCGATGGCCGGGGATGGATATGACAGGGCCAAGGCCCAAGGAGGAAGGAGGGAGGATGGGAGTGGGGAATGGCTAGCTGACTGAATAGAAAGGAAGCAGCAGCCCAAATAAGAATGAGGGAGAATAGCAGAATTGAAAGGAGCAATGCAATAGTTGCAAGGTCCGACGTAAGTCCAGAAAGTCCGAACTCGGAAGTTAAACTCCGGAATATTGGCAAACGTAATTAAATGGAATGAGCTAACCAATACAATGGGTATAAGCGGAGGTGGGGTCAAAGTCCGAGGTCGGAGCTAAGACCGGAGGTTCCGGAGTGTAAGGGATGGGTGGTGGAGTGATGGTGCATGCTTTGCACGCTTACTTTATTTGTTCTTTATTCTTTGTATACAATGTAAACAACTGTATTTACATATGTATGGCTCGGGCTCGGGTAAAGGGTTCTGAACTCTTTACTCTCAACCCAAAGTCGAATCATAAGCTCCATACAGCCTAGATCTTGACTACTGAGGACTGAGGAGTCAACCCAGGCCAGCACCCAACTGGCCTTACATGGAGACAGAGATGCAAACGGGATTCCAGAGCGGAGGTCCGGAGTTGGGAGCATAGGTGTTGCATGCTTGTCTGGAAGGTGTCGAGGTTGAGGTCGGACCTGGAATGTTCCGGAGTCGGACTGAAGGGTGTGTCAGAACCGGAGGTGGGATAACCTCTTGGGAGTCGGCAAGGAGAAGGTGACAGAAGGGAAGTAGGACTCTGGAAGTCAGGTTCAGAGTTCCGGGAGCCCAGAGCGGAGGTTGGGATTGTACAGATATGACAGAAGAGGTAGTTGGGAGATAAACTAATGAGTGCACATGGGGCCAAACTACGCCCTAAGCAGATGCACAAGCTTTTCTACCACAGGTGTGACCCTTGGGTAACATAGATTCCTGTTTGCTGTGAGAGGCTTGATGACTTTCTAAAATAAATAAATGCTATTTCTCATTCACCAATGAGTTAAAGACATGTAAAGATGTGTTGAAACACGTCCCGATGGAAGCCATTCATGGCATCACTGTCAGTGAGGCAGCATGCCCAGTGTCCATATTCATAAGTACTTGCCACTTCTGAGAAGAGTAGCTAGTTGCATAGCGAAAGGTCAAATTGGGAGGAAATGAGCAGGTTGCAGAACATGTATGGTATGGTGGAGAGGATAAGGCACTGAGTGGAATGGAAACTGCTGAGAACAACTTAGTCCAATTTCAGTCTAAGTGCCACAGTCTCTGCCCACCTACCCTTACATCTTTAACTGCCAGCTTCCATACTTGGGGCTCCTCATGACAAGAAACATTCCTGACAATTCCAACCATTGCAAAGTCGCGATCTAGTTTACTAATGTCTACAACAAGCCGTACCAACATATACTGTGGTATAATGACCATAAGTTCAGTCGCATGTCGCACAAAGGTTTTGAACTGAACCAAAAGTAGTATTGTCGCATGTCACAATGAAAATTTGAACTAATGAAGAAGGATCTGCAATTATATTATATCCATTGTTACCACCCATCCCACCATCTATTTCATGCCACTAAATCGATGCATCAGGAAACCCCCAAGGCCGATTGAAGTGGTTGAGAGCAATTCAATCACTCAATCTGCCCAATCTGCCCAATCAACTACTCTCAATCATCTCAATCACCACAACCACACATAGATACGTCCATGTGTGTGAGTCCATCATTTGCATCCAGGTGCTGTACAGTTTCAAATGAATGGGTTTGTGACTTAGAAGTTTTTTCTTTGCTCCAACTCATGCACTCCACTACACTCTCTCTTCACATGCAACACCAAATTAACAACTCACAATACCCAAACAAACTGAGCTGTGGGAACTGCATGAACAAACATGATGATGTGTGTCTCTTTTTTTTTTTCCAGTTGCTTTCACAATGCGATGTTTTCTACTCCACCCCAGATGTTCCTTACTTGAAAAAGAAAGAATGAGGGTGGGTTTGCCACCCAAAACTGCCCTGTGTTGTATGTCGAGTCATAAGTATGGCAGTTCACTGTGTTTGTTGCTAAACTGACTACCTAACCACCCTCTTGCGCTTGTTTACATGAGCCACCACCATTCCGCGATTGCCTGGCCCTTCCCCAATACCCTCTAATACATCCCCCTCCATTCCCATGATTTTTGTATGTTTTTTTCCATGCCATTTCCAACCTCCAACCAAACTTCTCACATGCGACACTATCCCCAACTTCTTACCACATGTACTCAACAACCACTCATCCGTTTCCGTCGATCTTAGGCTTGTTTGATAGAAGATAACTAGCTCTACCTTTATGCCAGGTTTGGTTTCAAACAGTTCAGCGGTTGAGGCACGCGTCTACTTTCTTTGATTACATTGTACTTTCCTCTTCTCTTTATTTTGTGTTTCATTTTGCATTACATTGTGTTTGGGTACTACTGTAATAACTTGTATCTCCCAAGTATGTACACAACATAATGTTCAAATATAATAACTTTATTGATAAACTTCAATGCGGGAGAGAATGTGATAGTGCACCGATACAACCAACCATACAATCACTGAGTCAGCTCAATCACCCTGACATTAAGATAACGAGATAAATGTTAGCATGAGGGGAAAGCTTGCAAAAATATTGTACAAATGGAATGATTATAAGAAGCTTATGTGTTCATATGATTAAAGTTGAAGAAAGTTTGCAATTGTTGTGGATCAGCTGTCAGGACACTGGGAGACATACCTGGTACCTCCATACCCATCATAGGTGGGAAATGGTGTTGGTGAGGGATGAATGGGTAGCTGAAAAATGGAATTGCTGGGGTTGAAACAAGTCCATATGGCATGCCATGAAAAGTACTGGCAGGCTGGCTGTTTGAGGGGCCAGGGAGAGATGCAAAGATATTGGGATTGTGGATGGAGATGGGAGGGAACCCCACAAGTCCAGCATTGCTAGGCAATGGTTCTTCTGCCACTAGAGTCGAGACACTAGTAGAAGAGACTTGGCGATCTTCCTGGGGAGCAAAAGATTCACCGTTTGCAGACCCAGCAAAGCAGTCACATTCAGACCCCACCCTACAACGCTTGGCCACCTTCTTTCCATCCTCACAATCCTCTACAAGAGTTACAGCTTTTCGAGTGCGCTTCGGCTTTTGAAAAAAACACACCTGCATCACCAGATGACAATATGGCCTCCTCATTAACAGCAACAACAATAATGTCGCTTCCAGAAGGCCTTGACTGTATGAAAAGCTTAGGTTGATTATCGGCTCCAGTGCAGGAAGTCCACAGCATCTCCCAGGTGTCCATCTTTTTCTGCAAGTATTCCCCCAAAAAAACATGTGCTAGTGGGAGGTTGTCACACCAATTCACAAGCTGTTTCCCCTGCCGGATCAAACGAGCAATGAACTGGTTCCACTGGAAGTTCTTTTTGAAGGGCATGCTGGCTTGCTCTGTCAGAGACCAGATCAAGATGAAGGAATGTCTCCATGGCAGAGGGCTTCGGCCTCAGCGACTTATGCCAGGAGTGCTGTGCCAAGTAACATGTCCATGCCCTAACTTACTAACTGGCAACCAGAACTAAAGGGGGTAAACTCTAGTCGATTATTACTGGGGTGTAACCTATGTACAAGTTGAGTATATATAGTTACAATGAGGGTGGGCTCACAAATGGTGGGGCTGAGCAGAGCAGAGCTAATGGGGTTAAACATTAGCCGATTGAATATTACCTACAAGTTGGGTTATGGGGTTAGTGGAATGGTAGGTGATAACCCAGAAACAGAAAGGAGGGATAGGCCCGAAGGTGGGCTTGCAGGGCAAGCGAGGGTGTATTGCCCAGCGGAGGCGGGAGTGCGCTAGCAGACGTCAGAGCTGTCCGGAAGCCTTCGGGGCTCCGTACTTAGGAGGGATGCAGAGGTGATTGGGGAATATGGGGGCTCCGAGGTTAGTGAAGAAGGAGCAGAGATAGTCCGGAGGGATTGGAAGCGGTGGAAGTCGATGGCCATGGATGGATATGACAGTATCCCCTTCTTAGGCCTGAACCCTTGAAGCCCCAGAATTAGTAAGGTGAGGGGAGCTGTACTTACAGAAAAGAAAAAAAATGAAGATGGAAGTGAGGAGTGGAGAGGAAGGGAGAGATGGGAGAGGAGTCGGGGTTCCTAAGGAGCTTCAGGTCCAGGCTTGTCTGGGTACCGAGAGTGGAACGCTTCGACGAGGTCGGAGGCATGATCGAGTTCACCAGCAAGGAGCCATTGTGTCTCCTCATTGGTCCCTTCATAGCCTAGCCACTTGACCAGGTAGAGCAACTTGTTGTGTCTACATTGGTCGATCTTGGAGTCGAGTATCTCTTCAATCTCGAACTCCATCTCACCTTCGATTTCTATGGGAGGCAGAGGTGGCTGGTGGCGGTTTGGAATGACATTCAGGACAGAGGGTTTGATCTGCGAGACATGGAATACCGGGTGAATGGCTCGCATGTTTTCTGGCAGGTGGAGAGTGAGGGAGTGGATTCCAATGCGGGCAATGATCTCGAATGGGCCGAGGTTTTTCTCAGAGAGCTTTTTGGAAGGTCAGGTGGAGCAGAAATACTTGGCCTTTACATAGACCAAAGTTCCTACTTCGAAAGCTGGGGCAGGACTCTGACAGGAGTCTGCCGGGCCCTGATAACAGATCTGAGCAAGGTGCATTTCCTTGCAAAGGAAGTGGTGGAGGGAGTCGAGATCTACAGAGTACTCTTGGGCGCATACTGATGTTAGGTCTCGCTCCGGGTGAACAGTGTCAGGGCACACCCGCCTGACCCTGCACCACACCCCGCGCCGTACTGCCCTACTCCGCTTTCCCCGCTATCACCCCCCGTCCCTCCTTTCTCACTTTCCCCTTTTCTCTCTATTTCTATTCTACAGTCGATTTCCCTTTTCTCCATGTACCACTATGTACCTAATCCTGCTCCCCTGATCGCTGCACCCGCCGCACACACACTCCTGCCTACTGAGCGGCCACCTCCGGGATCTCCTGCAGAGACACCTGGGGAGGCGCGGCTGTGTGCGGAGATGATGTGGCTTCTCCCACGTGACCCTGACCGCGTGTATATAATAGCGCCTGGGGTGGGAACAGAAGAAGCAGCCTTCTTCTCAACTTCCCACTTCAGGTAAGTACCATAGCTTTCCCCTTTTAATGATAACCCAACTTCCCACTTCAGCCTAAGTGGTCAGGGACGCTCACCCTGCGACGGGACCGCCGCTACGCATAGCCGACACCTGTCCCATCAAGTCCCTCGCGCCGGGACCTTGCCGCTTTCGGAGCTGTCCCTGACAAATGGTGATGTTCGGGTGGTAGCCTTTGTTGGCGAAGAACAGAGAGATGCCTGTGGTGGCATTTGGAGTGTTGTTGTAAGTGAACTCCGCAAGAGGTAGGAGTTCGGACCAATTGTCCTGCTGGTAGTTACTGTAGATGCGCAGGTACTGCTTGAGCATCTGGTTCATCCATCTGGTCTGACCATCTCCTTCTGGATGATAACTGGAGGTGAAGTGGAGGCAGATGTTGAGGGCCTTACCAAGTGAATGGAAAAAATGAGAGACAAACTCCGGACCCCTGTCAGAGGTGACGTGGGAAGGAACTCCGTGCTTGGAGAACACATGGAGGAGGAAGAGCTTGGCCAGTTCCAGAGAGGTGATGGTATCATGGGTAGGGATGAAAATGCACTGTTTGGACAGGTGGTCCACAACAACCAAGACGGAAGTGAATCCAGAAGAGGAGGGTAGCTGTTCGATGAAATCCATGGAGATGCAGTTCCAAGGACATTTAGGGATGGGAAGTTGTTTGAGCAAGCCGTAAGGCTTATGATGGGGAACTTTGGCATGGGCACAAGAAGTGCAGGAGGAAACGTAACTCTTGACGAAGTTACGGATGCCCAGCCAGGTATACTCATGATGTACTAGATCTAGAGTCCGGTTTTGACCGAGGTGTCCGGAAAGTTGGTGGTCATGTTTGTCTCACAAAATGCGGAGATGGAGATCATTGGAATCCGGAACGTAAATGCGGTTGTCCAGCCTTAACAGGCCTTCAGCATCAACGGACTAGCGGGAATTGGGGAGGTTGGGGGAAGTGAGATGAGAAGAGATTGTGGTATCGGAGGAGAGGGAGGCTAGAATGTCTCGATGGAGAGCCTCTGTGTCGACGAGTACGGCTGCTTGGATTACTGTCGCAGCTAGGAACATGGCTCGTAAGGACGCAGTGAGCTGCTCTGAAGTGAAGACTGGTCGGAAGTTCTGTGGATTGATGCGAGCGTAGTCCATATCCCCTTCTTTGGGATAGCCGTCCCAGCGTCTAGTCAATGCATCTGGTTTTACTCCGAGTCTTCTGGGACGGAATCGGACAGTCATGTGGAACTGGGAGAGGAACTCTGACCAGCGGGCTTGCCACCGGGTCAAGAGTTTGGTGGTGGAAAAATACTCGAGGTTCTTGTGGTCAGTAACGACATCAATTGGAGTTCCTGAGCCTTCAAGATAGTGATGCCATGATCGGAACGCATCGTGAATGGCGAGCAGTTCCTTATCATGGGTGTCGTAATTGAGCTCCAGCACCGAGAGTGTTCTAGAGCAGAAAGCAACAGGGCAAATCTCTCCGTCATTACAACGGATGGACAGGATTCTGGAGATCACGTAATTGGAGGTGTCGGTTTCTACAATGAGGGGGGTGTCAGGTAACCAATGTGTCAGGATGGGAGCAGAAGTGAAAGCAGAGCGACAGTTGTCAGAGAATAGCCAGGGGGCTCCTCCTTTACACATAAGGCGCGTCAAGGGGACCACAATGTCGGAGTATTGGTGGATGAAATGCCGATAGAAGTTAGCAAAGCCAAGGAAGGACTGGACATCCCAGACTCGTACCCAGCCAACTCCGCTACGTGGACGTGCAAAATCTCGACTAAGTTGTTGTATTAGAATTCAGTTGTAAAGTCATGTTCAAGAACAAAAAGTGTATTACAATACAGAAGTCACATGCGACGGACATAAACACAAGTCCGATCACCTACTCCGGAAACCAACTCGCGACACTTCGCTCCGACGACTGGTGCAAAATGGCAGTGGCAGTACCGGCAATTGCCGAGTTCGACATGAGAGAAGGAGATTGCGGACACGTGAAGTTCCCACGAAAACATAAGTTGCACAATGGATCTTTTGGTGTTAATCCATGCAGTCTTGTACCCAACCCAACCCATAGCGCTTGGGGAGCACCTTGAGGGCTGTGAAATTAACACCTGGGCATGGGCGGAAAATCAACCCTTATATATTACTTTGATCCTAAAGTATAGTTCATGCTCAGTAGTATAGGTGGCACAGCGTGAGTTGACGATATGATGTTTTTGGCTGCGTATGTTCGATTCTCACTCAGTACAACTTTTTTGTGTTCTCCTGTGGAATAGTTGTAAAATTTGTGCACACTAAAGAGCAAGGAATGAGAAAAAAGTTTTATCGGCTGAGAATCGAACATACGCAGCCAAAAAATATACCTAGCTCATGCTGTGCCACCTATACTACTGAGCATGAACTATACTTTAGGATCAAAGTAATATATAAGGGTTGATTTTCCGCCCATGCCCAGGTGTTAATTTCACAGCCCTCAAGGTGCTCCCCAAGCGCTATGGGTTGGGTTGGGTACAGGACCGCATGGGTTAACACCAAAAGATCCATTGTGCAACTTATGTTTTCATGGGAACTTCACGTGTCCGCAATCTCCTTCTCTCGTGTCGAACTCGGCAATTGCCGACTGGTACTGCCACTGCCATTTTGCACCAGTCGTCGGAGCGAAGTGTCGCGAGTTGGTTTCTGGAGTAGGTGATCGGACTTGTGTTTATGTCTGTCGCATGTGACTTCTGTATTGTAATCCACTTTTTGTTCTTGAACGTGACTTTACAACTGAATTCTAATACAACAACTTAGTCGAGATTTTGTGCATCCACGTAGCAGAGACGGCTGGGTACGAGTCTGTGGACATCCTTGACTTTATGGGGCTCAGGCCAATCTTGGATGGCTTTAACCTTCTCAATGGACATGGTGAGTCTGGAGGGAGAAAGGCAGTATCTGAGAATTCCATAGTGTCTGTCCGTATGAAATTTGCATTTCTTCGGATTGGCGTATAGGCCGTGTTTGCAGAGTCTCCTAAGAACTTCTTGGACATGCTCCTGATGTGAAGCCATGTCTTCCGAGTAGGTAAGGATGTTGGCTAGGTAGACTACCACAGAAACGTCCAAGAGGTCGGCAAAGATCGTGTTGACGAATCGCTGGAAGGCCATGGGTGCATTTGTGAGACTGAATGGCATGACAAGCCACTCATAGGAACCATAGCATGTGCAGAAGGAAGTCTTCCATTCATCGCCTGCTGCAATGCGAACCAGGTGGTAAGCATGCTGGAGGTCGAGTCTGGTGTAGACTGTGGCATGGCTAGGTGCGTCAAGGAGGTCGGAGATGCAGGGGAGTGGGTAGCAATCCTTTTTGGTGATCTTGTTTAGCCCTCGGAAGTCAATGCAAAGACGGAGGGATCTGTCTTTCTTGCGGACGAAGAGGACTGGTGCTGTGTGAGCGGAAGTAGCAGGACGAATGAAACCGGAGGCTAGGTGTTCATCTAAGAATGCCCGGAGGGCCTCAAGTTCCGAAGTAGAGAGAGAGTACATAGTACCCAAGGGTGGTGAAGTGCCTTCCTCAAGGTCGATCTTCAGGTCGTGCTCACAGTGCAGTGCCAGCGTCGAGGCTTTGCTCTTACTGAACACATCCACAAACTCGTGATACTCCTTCAGAACAGCTGAGAGGTCAACGGAGTTGGTGTGGGAAGAGGCAGCCCTCAAGCAGCTGTCCTCGGAAGGGATGGTTAGGCTGAAGGATACCAATCCTTCAAGTCAACAAGCCTTCGCGAATGTGGAACAACTGACGAACTCGATAGATGGTAACGGAGGAATGGGAGCCTGGGGCTGAGGTGCTGGCGGAACATCAGATGGTTGGATGTCGGACGACGGCAGTGGTACTGGAGACGATGGGGGAGAGCTTGGAGTAATTGTCTTGGTAGGTTCGGAAGTTCAGAACGTAATACTGCTTGAGACCCAGTCAATCAACGGATTATAGTGGGTAAGCCAGTTGTGTCCTAGGACTAGGGAACATGATCCATCCAGTGATGTGACAAAGAAAGTCGTGGGGGTGATGTTTCCGGAAGCGAAGCAGAGCGGAATATCAACAGCATGGGTTATGATTGAGTTGGTGCTACCATCGAAAAGGCATAGTTGTAGGGGTTTTATCTGATATGTCTTCAAGGCCAACTTCTTCACGAATGTGTCGTCGATGAAGCAGTCCGAAGACCCAGAGTCTATGAGTGTGGGTATGTTCTCATAGGTGTGGAAGAGTTTATTTTGTGTCCTATCATCGGACGGAGGAGAAGAAGAGACAGGAGAAGAGAAAGAAGAGAAACAGAAAGAGGTGGATCGATCTACAGAAGTAGTTGGAAGGGGCAGTGTAACGGGTCTATCGCCTAGACTCGAGACAGAGAGAAGGGGGAGGGTGGTAGTGTGCGTGGGTGTGGTTCGTTGGGCTGGGTTTTGGTCCGTGGGTGCTACTGAGTCTGCAAAAACCTCAAACAAACACTCACCTACGTCTCTCTTGGACGTCAAGGCTGAGTAGTATGATGAGAGGGGTCTTAGACGTTATCAACTAGCTCAATGGGGGCGTTAGGGTCGTGGATGGTGTCTTTGCCACTTGGATGCAACTTCTGCTTGTCCCTTCACGGGTCTATTCAATACTAACTTGTTATGTACAAGTTGTTATCTAGTTTTTATATGTTTGAAATGAAATGAATGGACTGGGGGAATGTAAACGGGCCGTTAGGCAACCGTAAATGATGAATATCCAATTGGGAACAAAGAAACAATAAAAGAAATATGAATGAATGGGGAAAATGTGACAACGGGTCCGAAATGGGAAATGTAAAAGTTGACTCCGCAACGCTTCGCCACAGCGCCCGCCTATCCTCCCGACAGCAACCTCCTCATCTCCAGCTTTCCAACGAGCCCCTATTCGTCCCATTTGGTGCAGTGCTTCTTGAGATGTGGCCATTGACAGGTGCTGTCAAGACCACGTGAGAGTATACTCCGTGCTGAACCATCCGGGTATGGGATTGCCATTCTGGGAAATGCTCCGGGGGTGAAGAAGGGTGGTAGAGCATCACTATCGGGTGGAAAGACGGCTGGGTTGTGAGTGTGGGTATGGAGGTCTGGAGAGGGGGTGAAATTGGCAGCGTGGTTGGGCGTGGGAATTTTGCTTGGGGTTGTCGGGAATGATGGGGAAAATATGGAAAAATATGGAATGAGTGTAAGGAGTGTTGGATAGTGATAGAATGAGTATCGTGAGCGTCAGCGGATATGTACTGCGTGTTGGTGACCAAATTCCACAGAATCCGACTTTTTGCGGTACACGGAGTTGTCCCCACAACAGCGGAGGAGAGAGTGGTACATCAGCAACACTATCTACAATGGGTAGAACATTAACTGAAGGGTCAACATTGAGAGGAGAAAATAGACCATTTGAAAGAGAAAAAGAAACAGGAATATGGAGGGAGGATAAGTCGGAGATGGAAGACACGGTTAAACGCACTTCTTTGAGCCCACAGAGGGAAGAATCACAACCCCTGGTCCATGTGGAGTCCATGGGGGTGTGGACTAATTTTTTGCCTCTGCAGGAGCAGATCCTTGCTCCTCGGTCTGGGCCAAACGGGCCTTAGACATGTGAGAAGAGGACTTGGGACAGTCCTTGACCATGTGGCCAGACTGACCACAGAACATGCAAAGTTTCTCGTTGAGACAGTGCTTGCGCTCTTGTGGTGTGAGCTTGCCATTGTCTCCGAGTTTTGACAAAAGGTCCGGTTTAGTGGAGCTGGCCTCGGACTTCTTATTGTCCTTCGGAGGCTTGCTACCGGAAGCGGAGTTGAAAGAGGAGGAGGAAGGAATGGGGTCGGAATGAGAAGCGACAGTGGACTTGTCGAAAACGTTAGAGGAGGAGGGTTTCATGTGACGTGTCACTTCAGATTTACGCTCCCAATAGCGCACATCGAAAGTTTGTGACAAGGTGCGAAGTTCCGAAAGAGTAGAAGGTTTACCTACTCTGGCAATATTGTCCTTGATACATTCCGGCAATCCATTATAGAAAAAAACGATGAAGCATGGCTTCTCCGTAACCATGAAGTTGAGAGGCATGTCGGTTGAACTTGACGACGTACTTATTGATGTGGTGCCCGTCCTTCATGTCCAGGGTCATTAGTTGAACTTTGGCATTGCCCACAGGATCGTGAGGACCAAAGTTGGTTTGAAGTTCATTGACGAACTCTTGATAGTTATTCATCCATCGCGGACGAAGTGTAGAATTTTGATCGAATAATAGATCCGGCTCGAACCAATTGAGGGCCATCCCCTTGAGGTAGGACTGTGCGAAGATGACCTTGGCACAGTCGCTAGCAAAAGCGAGGGGACGGTCCTGGAAATTGAGTTTGCATTGGACCAGAAATACTCGGAGTTCTCGGGGATCTTTTCCGTCGAACTGTTCGGGCTCACGGACCTTGGTCCGGAGAGCGGAGGATGGTGGTGGTGGTGGACATCCGGTGTGACAAGCCAAGCTGGTGATGGCTTGGGCTAGTTGTGCAATAGCCATGTTGGGGATGGGTTCGGCATTGTTGGCAGTTGGGACAGTGGGGATGGGGGGATCAGCAGGAGGAGGGTCAACGAAATCGGGGACCTCGGAACCGAGTCCAAAGAAGTGAACGGGGTCTATGGGTTGTTCTGTGGTGTCTCCAAAGTCGGAATCTGCAACTGGTGATCGATTCCTAACAGGACGCATGATCAGAGTCGACGGGAGAGGGGTTTCTAGATTAGAAAAGCTACGAAACTCAACTGAGTTTCTCGCCAATCGACTAGGACCAGGCTGTGAGGGTTCTGGGGACAGTGAGGCAGAGTTGGGAACTAATGTGCATAGTTGCGAATGAGTGTGAGGGGCTTTTGGTGCCATACAAGATGTGTACTAGTCAGGGAGTAATAAAATACTGTCAGAGACCAGATCAAGATGAAGGAATGTCTCCATGGCAGAGGGCTTGGGCCTCAGCGACTTATGCCAGGAGCGCTGTGCCAAGTAACACGTCCGTGCCCTAACTTACTAACTGGCAACCAGAACTAAAGGGGGTAAACTCTAGTCGATTTTATTACTGGGGTGTAACCTATGTACAAGTTGAGTATATATAGTTACAACGAGGGTGGGGCCAAGTGGAGTGGAGCTAATGGGGTTAAACATTAGCCGATTGAATATTACTGACAAGTCAGGTTACGGGGTTAGTGGAATGGTAGGTGATAACCCAGAAATGGAAAGGAGGGATAGGCCCGAAGGGGGGCTTGCAGGGCAGGTGAGTGTATTGCCCAGTGGAGGTGGGAGTGCACTAGCGGACGTCGGAGCTGTCCAGAAGCCTTCGGGGCTCTGTGTGATATCCATCCCCAGCCATTGACTTCTGGTCCCTCCGATCCCTCCAGTCTACCTCCGCTCCTTCCTCACTAACCTCGGAGCTCCCATATTCCGCAATCCTCTCAGTACCCCTCAATGGTCACCACCCCCTCCTTTCAATTTATTACCTACACCTCCCTAAGTACAGAGCCCCAAAGGCTTCCGGTGAAGGAGCGGAGCTGGATCACCTTATGTAACCAGTTTCCTACGTCCAATAACGATATTAGAGTTTGTGCTGATTTGCGTACTGACCGTGTTTTGGTTGCCAAATATATGATTGTTCACTGTCTAAACAACAATAAACACCCCCCAACGATCTCACCTGATGTATAGATCGTCTACGGTTAAAATTCTATATTGACTTTACTATGATTTCTAGTCAATATTACACCTATATTTACCACTTTTCAGTAGGATGTGATTTTCCTGATAATTTACTGAAGGAAAAACTGCTAATAAAATAATTCCGCAATAAATGTTACTCAATACAGGAGTGACCAAACTGCTCTTTCTATCGCTTAGAGTGCGTGCTAGTTATCTAGCAGGTTCAGGATCGCTCACTTTTCTCCTGTGGTGTGATAACCAAGTATTGCTGAGAGATTATTCAATTAAGAAGTCCCTCCACCAAATTCTCACTAATTCTCACTATGACACTTTTGTTCAGCTGTGTCTAACTGACCCTAACTCACGCTTAGAGTGACGTGTTAGTTTTATATTAGCTAACAACTAATATTTGCTTTTATCTTTTGGAGCAAACGAACCAACCACTGGTGAGGAGAATTAAACTTTTATTTCTACCTGAGGTTTGAGAGGGGGCAGAAGCGGTGGCCTTTTATGCTTTTCAGAGGCCTCTCTACTCCCACGCCTCGCACTAGTTACATGTGCTACATTTGTATTATAGATAGTTCTAGAATGATATAGGGGCTTGGGCTGTGTAAGCTTAATAATGGACTTAGGACATGACTCAGCAATAAGTAATTCATTTCTTTGTCTTTTGGGCCGATCTCAGCGGGATCTTGTAGCGCTGAAGCTATGCTCTACACCGCCTTAATTACGAACGGTTATCTTTAGAAATGACTCGGCTATAAAGGAACTTTCTAGACTGTTCTCTAATTGACCCCTTTTTGTGAAGCCACATCATTACTAATGTTCTAGAGCCTTCCCAATTAATTAACTGATCCGCGGACTTCTGAATCACTTCATGCTTATGGTCCGAGATCCAGATCATCAATCATTCCTTTGTTCCGATTTATTTGGGCTTAAAATCAAAAAGTTTTGATGAATCATGGGAAAATATACAAGATCCGGTTTTTTAGCATTTTCTCCTCTTCTGATGCGATCAAAAACTGTCCGCCCGCGCCGGGGAATACTCTATCATATGGTATTCGGTCCGCCAGACTTCCGGGCGCCAATATATTTCCCTTGAGTCACATTACCTTTTGTAAGAATTAGCAAATAAATATATATGAATTATAAGGTGTTTCGCCGTTTGAGCGATATCTCCGTCAGTTTTGAAGCTTTTAGAATGAAACAAAACCGTGGATAAAGTTAAGAAACAGTCCTTCCAGATGGTAAAAAGATTACAGTCAAAAGTTTACTGGTTCCCGAGATATTTACATTTCTTTCCCAATGTTCCTTCTTATTCTGCCGTCTATGTGCTATTTTCTTGTTGTAGGGATATATTCTTTGAATATTACACCTATGTCAAGTTCTAGGCATGATTGTAGTAGATTAAATCTCATACTACATGGGTGTAGATATTTTATAATGATCTTCTAATGTCTGTCCAGTCTCATAAAGATCATGAGATCTGTTAAACGTCTGAACTTGTCACCTGTTCGTTGACTATTCTGATAGATCATTGTTTTATTCTTTGAATATTATTTCTCCTACACCGGACAGCTCCGATGTCCGCTAGCGCACTCCCGCCTCCACTGGGCAATACACTTGCCTGCCCTGCAGAGTCCACCTTCAGGCCTATCCCTCCTTTCCGTTTCTGGGTTATCGCCTGCCTTTCCGCTAACCCCACGACCCGACTCATCGGTAATATTCAGTTGGCTAATGTTTAACCCCGTTAGCTCCGCTCTGTTCAGCTCCGCCATTTGCGGACCCATCTGCGCTGTAACCATATATATATCCAACTTGTACATAGGTTACACTTCAGTAATAAAATCGACTAGAGTTATCCCCCTTCAGTTCTAATTGCCAGTTAGTAAGTTAGGGCACGGATGTGTCACTAGGCACAGCGCTCTTGGCATAAGTCGCTGAGGCCGAAGCCCTCTGCCATGGAGACTTTCCTTCGTCTCGAACCTGGTCTCTGACAGTATTTTATTACTCCCTGACTAGTACATGTCTTGTATGGCACCAAAAGTCCTTCGCACTCGTTCACAACTACGCACATTAGTTCCCAACTCTGCCTCACCTTCCCCAGAACCCTCTCAGCCTGGTCCTAGTCGATTGGCGAGAAACCCAGTTGAGTTTCGAAGCTTTTCTAACCTTGAAACCCCTCTCCCATCGACTCCGATCATGCGCCCCATTAGGAATCGATCACCAGTTGCAGATTCCGACTTTGGAGACACCACGGAACAACCCATAGACCCCGTCCACTTCTTTGGACTCGGTTCCGAGGTCCCCAACTTCGTCAATCCTCCTCCTGCTGATCCTCCCATCCCCACTGTCCCAACCACCGACGATGCCGAACCCACCTCCAATGTGGCTATTGCGCAATTGGCCCAAGCCATTGCCAGTCTGGCTCATCAGGATGACGACGATGACGACCATCTTCTGCTCTCCGGACCAAGGTCCATGAACCCAAACAGTTCGACGGAAAGGATCCCTGAGAACTCCGAGTATTCTTGGTCCAATGCGAGCTCAATTTCCAGGACCATCCCCTCGCTTTTGCTAGCGACCATGCTAAAGTTATATTTGCGCAGTCCTACCTCAAGGGAATGGCCCTTGATTGGTTCAAGCCGGATCTGTTATTCGACCAGAATTCTATGCTTTGTCCATGATGGATGAATGACTATCAAGAGTTCGTTAATGAACTTCAAACTAACTTCGGCCCTCACAATCCTGTGGGTGATGCCGAGGTTCAACTGATGACCCTGGACATGAAGGATGGGCACCACATCAATAAATATGTTGTCGAGTTCAACCAACACGCCTCTCAACTTCACGGTTACGGAGAAGCTGTGCTTCGTCGTTTCTTCTATAACGGATTGCCGGAACATATTAAGGACGATATTGCCAGAGTAGGTAAACCCTCTACTCTTTCTGAACTTCGCACCTTGTCCCAAACTCTCGATGCACGCTATTGGGAGCGTAAATCGGAAGTTACACGTCACGTGAAACCCTCTTCCTCTAACGTTTTCGACAAGTCCACTGCCGCTTCTCGTTCCGACCCCTTCCCTTCCTCCTCCTCTTTCAACTCAGCTTCCGGTAGTAGGCCTCCGAAGGACAATAAAAAGTCCAAGGCCAGCTCCGCTAAACTGGACCTCTCATCTAAACTCAAAGACAACGGCAAGCTCACACCACAAGAGCGTAAGCGTCGTCTCGACGAGAAACTTTGTATGTTCTGTGGTCAGTCTGGCCACATGGTCAAGGACTGTCCCAAGTCTTCTTCTTGTGCGTCTAAGGCCTGTTCGGCCCAGACCGAGGAGCAAGGATCCGCTTCTGCAGAAGCAAAAAATTAGTCCACACCCCCGTGGACTCCGCATGGACCGGGGGTTGCGATCCTTCCTTCTGTGTGCTCAAAGAAGTGCGTTTAAACGCATCTTCCATTTCCGACCCACCCCCCCTCCACATTCCTGTTTCCTTTTCTCTTTCAAATGGTCTATTTTTTCCTCTCAATGTTGACCCTTCGGTTAATGTTCTACCCATTGTAGATAGTGTTGCTGATGTACCACTCTCTCCTCCGCCCCCTCCAACTACTTCCGTAGATCGATCCACCTCTCTCCGCTTCTCTTCTTTCTCTCCTCCTGTTCCTCCTCCGTCCAATGTTAGGACACAAAATAAACTTTTCCGCTCATATGAGAATGTACCCGCACTCATAGATTCTGGGTCTTCGGACTGCTTCATTGACGACACATTCGTAAAAAAAGTTGGCCTTGAAGACATACCAGATTAAACCCCTACAACTACACCTATTCGACGGGAGCACCAACTCAATCATAACCCGTGCCGTTGATATTCCCCTCTGCTTCGCTTCCGGAAACATCACCCCCACAACTTTCTTTGTCACATCGCTGGATGGATCATGTTCCCTAGTCCTAGGACACAACTGGCTTACCTGCTACAATCCGTTGATTGACTGGGTCTCAAGCAGTATTACGTTCCGAACTTCCGAACCTACCAAGACAGTTACTCCGAGCTCTCCCCCATCGTCTCTGGCACCGCTGCCATTGTCCGACATCCAACCATCTGATGTTTCGCCAGCACCTCAGTCACAGGCTGCCACTCCTCCATTACCATCTATCGAGTTCGTCAGCCGTTCCGCATTCATGAAGGCTTGCCGACTTGAAGGATTGGTATCCTTCAGCCTAACCATCCCTTCCGAGGAAAGCCGCTTGAGGGCTGCCTCATCCCACACTGATGCCGTCGACCTCTCGGCCGTTCTGAAGGAGTATCACAAGTTTGCGGATGTGTTCAGTAAGAGCAAAGCCTCGACGCTGGCACCGCACCATGAGCATGACCTAAAGATCGACCTTGAGGAAGGCACTTCCCCACCCTTGGGTACCATGTACTCTCTCTCTACTTCGGAACTCGAGGCCCTCCGGGCGTTCTTAGATGAACACCTGGCCTCCAGGTTCATTCGCCCCGCTACTTCCGCTCACGCGGCACCGGTCCTCTTCATCTGCAAGAAGGACAGATCCCTCCGTCTTTGCGTCGACTTCCGAGGGCTGAACAAGATCACCAAAAAGGATCGCTACCCACTTCCCTGCATCTCCGACCTCCTTGACGCACCTAGCCATGCCATGGTCTACACCAGACTCGACCTCCGGCATGCTTACCACCTGGTTCGCATTGCAGCAGGCGACGAATGGATGACCTCCTTCTGCACGTGCTATGGTTCCTATGAGTGGCTTGTCATGCCATTCGGTCTCACAAATGCACCTGCGGCTTTCCAGCAATTCGTCAACACGATCTTTGCCGACCTCTTGGACGTTTCTGTGGTAGTCTATCTAGACGACATCCTTACCTACTCGGAAGACATGGCTTCACATCAGGAGCATGTCCGAGAAGTTCTTAGGAGACTCCGCAAACATGGCCTATACGCCAATCCGAAGAAATGCAAGTTTCATACGGACACTACGGAATATCTCGGTTACTGCCTCTCTCCTTCTGGACTCACCATGTCCATCGAGAAGGTCAAAGCCATCCAAGATTGGCCCGAGCCCCATAAAGTCAAGGATGTTCAATCCTTCCTTGGCTTCGCTAACTTCTATCGGTGTTTCATCCACCAATACTCCGACATTGTGGTCCCCTTGACATGCCTCACGCGTAAAGGAGCCCCCTGGCTATTCTCTGACGATTGTCGCTCTGCTTTCAACACCTTGAAAGAAGCCTTCACTTCCGCTCCTATCCTCACACATTGGCTACCCGATGCCCCCCTCATTGTAGAAACCGACACCTCCGATTACGTGATCTCCGGAATCCTTTCCATTCGCTGTAATGACGGAGAGATTCGCCCTGTTGCTTTCTGCTCTAGAACACTCTTGGCGCTGGAGCTCAATTACGACACCCATGACAAGGAACTGCTTGCCATTCATGATGCGTTCCGATCATGGCATCATTACCTCGAAGGTTCAGGAACCCCAATCGACATTGTCACCGACCACAAGAACCTCGAGTATTTCTCCACCACCAAACTCTTGACCCAGCGGCAAGCCCACTGGTCGGAGTTCCTCTCCCAATTCCACATGACTGTCCGATTCCGTCCTGGAAGACTCGGAGTTAAACCAGATGCATTGACTAGACGCTGGGACGTCTATCCCAAAGAAGGGGATATGGACTACGCTCGCATCAATCCGCAGAACTTCTGACCGGTCTTCACTTCGGAGCAGCTCACTGTGTCCTTATGAGCTTCGTTCCTAGCCGCCACAGTAATCTGAGCAGCCATACTCGTCGACACAGAGGCTCTCCATCGAGACATCCTAACCTCCCTCTCCTCCGACACCACAATCTCTTCTCATCTCGCTTCCCCCAACCCCCCCAATTCCCGCTGGTCCATTGATGCCGAAGGCCTCTTAAGGCTGGACAATCGCATTTACGTGCCGGATTCTAACGATCTCTGTCTCTGTGTTTTGCGAGACAAACACAACCACCAACTTTCCGGACACTTTGGGCAAAACCGGACTCTGGATCTAGTACATCATGAGTATACCTGGCTGGGCATCCGTAACTTCGTTAAGAGTTACGTATCCTCCTGCACTTCTTGTGCCCATGCCAAAGTCCCCCATCATAAGCCTTACGGCTTACTCAAACAACTACTCATCCCCGAACGTCCTTGGAACTCCATCTCCATGGATTTCATCAAACAGCTACCCTCCTCTTCCGGATTCACTTCCATCTTGGTCGTTGTGGACCGCCTGTCCAAACAGTGCATTTTCATCCCTACCCACGATACCATCACCTCTCCGGAACTGGCTAAGCTCTTCCTCCTCCATGTGTTCTCCAAGCACGGAGTTCCATCCCACGTCACCTCCGACAGGGGTCCAGAGTTTGTCTCTCATTTTCCGTTCACTTGGTAAGGCCCTCGACATCTGTCTCCACTTCACCTCCGGTTATCATCCAGAAGGAGATGGTCAGACCGAACGGATGAACCAGATGCTCGAGCAGTACCTGCACATCTACAGTAACTACCAGCAGGACAATTGGTCCGAACTCCTGCCTCTCGCAGAGTTCGCATACAACAATGCTCCGAATGCCACCACAGGCGTCTCCCCATTCTTCGCCAACAAAGGCTACCATCCGAACATCACCATTCACCCGGAGCGAGACCTGACATCAGTATGCACCCAAGAGTACTCCGTTGATCTCGACTCCCTCCATCACTTCCTTTGCGAGGAAATGCATCTCGCTCAGATCCATTATCAGGGCCTGGCAGACTCCCGTCGGAGTCCTGCCCCAGCTTTCGAAGTAGGAACCTCGGTCTACATAAAGGCCAAGTACTTCCACTCCACCCGACCTTCCAAAAAGCTCTCTGAGAAAAACCTCGGCCCATTCGAGATCATCGCCCGTGTTGGAACTCACTCCCTCACTCTCCGCCTGCCAGAAAACATGCGAGCCATTCACCCGGTATTCCATGTCTCACAGATCGAACCCTCCGTCCCGAACATCATTCCGAACCGCCACCAGCCACCTCTGCCTCCCGTAGAAATCGAAGGCGAGATGGAGTTCGAGATCGAGGAGATACTCGACTCCAAGATCAACCGACGTAGATGCAACAAGTTGCTCTACCTGGTCAAGTGGCTAGGCTATGAAGGGACCGACGAGGAGACACAATGGCTCCTTGCCGGCGAACTTGATCATGCCTCCGACCTTGTCGAAGCGTTCCACTCTCGGTACCCAGCAAAGCCTGGACCCAAAGCTCCTTAGGGACCCTGACTCCTCTCCCATTTCTCCTTTTCCCTCCACTCCTCACTTCCGTTTTCATTTTCCCATTATTTCTTTTCTGTAAGTACAGCTCCCCTCACCTTACTAATTCTGGGCCTTCAAGGGTTCAGGCCTAAGAAGGGGATACTGTCATATCCATCCCCGGCCATCGACTTCCGGTCCCTCCGATCCCTCTGGTCTACCTCCGCTCCTTCCTCACTAACCTCAGAGCTCCCATATTCCGCAATCCTCTCGGTACCCCTCAATGGTCACCACCCCCTCCTTTCAATTTATTACCTATGCCTCCCTAAGTACGGAGCCCCAAAGACTTCCGGACAGCTCTGACGTCTGCTAGCGCACTCCTGCCTCCGCTGGGCAATACACTCGCCTGCCCTGCAGAGTCCACCTTCGGGCCTATCCCTCCTTTCCATTTCTGGGTTATCACCTGCCTTTCTGCTAACCCCACGACCCGACTCATCGGTAATATTCAGTTGGCTAATGTTTAACCCTGTTAGCTCCGCTCCGTTTGGCTCCGCCATTTGCGGACCCATCTGCACTGTAACCATATATATATCCAACTTGTACATAGGTTACACTTCAGTAATAAAATCGACTAGAGTTATCCCCCTTCAGTTCTAATTGCCAGTTAGTAAGTTAGGGCACGGACGTGTCACTAGGCACAGCGCTCTTGGCATAAGTCGCTGAGGCTGAAGCCCTCCGCCATGGAGACTTTCCTTTGTCTCGAACCTGGTCTCTGACACTCTGTACTTAGGGAGGCATAGGTAATATATTGAAAAGAGGGGGTGGTGACCATCAAGGGATGCGGAGGTGATTGCGGAATATGGGGGCTCTGAGGTTAGTGAAGAAGGAGTGGAGATAGTCCAGAGGGATCGGAAGCGGTGGAAGTCGATGGCCATGGATGGATATGACATGCTCCACAATCTGGCACAAATATTCCCGACATTTGGACCTTAATTTGTCCCATCCCATGGCTTCTGTAGCCGGTGCATCAACACCTGAAATTATACTGTGTAGCTCAGGGATAAATGTAGTCTCCTTGCCGAGCTTACTAGTGATAAATTGGTGCAGATGTGGTGAATTGGACTCGAAGGTGCCCATGTCGGAAGCAGCCTTATGGGATGGAAGAATCATCATGGCCATGTGAATGCCAGCGAAACGTGCTGCAACAGAATCCTGCTTCCAGCTCTTGACAATCCGCTTTATCATCCCCCCCTGGTCCTTGGCATCATCTCAATTCTTGCGCCTTAGCCTGCCAGCCCTGGCTGCCCTTTCCACCATGATCCTGAGTAAGCTTGTTATAGTTGGGCCGAGCAATGTTCTGAATGTACTGGTCATAACGCATGCTGGAATCCGGATTGGGGTTGAGTTCGAGGTATGCGTTCCATGGGTTCCCCGAAGCACGGCGTTCATGGGTAGCAAAAGCAAGGCTGATATGATTGAGTGCGGAGGTGATGGTGTGATGTTGACTCTCAGCCCAGTCATTGATGGAAGTCAGGAAGGATTGATAAATAGCGTCTAGCTCCTTAATTTCCACCTTTGAGTAACATCCAGCCACTAGGGGAGACACATCTGCCTCAGGATCATCAAAGGAATTGATCAGATCCATCTTGGCTGCTGCAACATCCTTAAGCTCCGGGTAATTCACATTCACCCCAGAGGGGTCCCCAATCAAATTCAGTTCTCTGGAATCATCACCAAACCTGCCAGCCTCGCCATCAACAGTTTGGCCAACAAGGGGAGTATTATCGGCAATTGTGCTGCTAGGGAGGCTGCCAGTGCTGCCAACAGGGTGAGTTGCCTGATTGCTGGCCTCGAAATTGTTGAGTAGCGGACTATGGCAACTGGGCCCACCCGTAGTGTTGGGCCCGCTGCTGACCTGCTCACTGGATTCAGGGTTTGGCTGTGATTTATGGAGATTACGCTCGTCAAGGGAAGTGGGAGCTGGTGCTGCATCCGGCTCGGCCTCGGTGCTCTTGGGTTGTGGGTCAAGGCAAGTGGAGTCACCTGCAGCATCATGGTTGCCACTGACCTGCTCACCAGCTTCAGGATTCAATGGTGGCTCACAGAAACTGGATTCACCAGCAGTGGTCAAGGAAAGGGAAGCTGGTGCCGTGTTCAGCTCAGCGTGGGTGTGTGGATGATGAGGGATTTTCAGCACAATTTTAGAAGAGGGAGTGGAAGGGGAAGGGATGTTGGATCGTCGGGGTGCAATCTTCTTCTTCGAGTTGTGTGCAGCAGCACGTTTAGGTCTCAGGTGTCAGAGACCAGATTCGAGACGAAGGAATGTCTCCGTAACGGAGGGCTTCGGCCTCAGCGACTTCTGCCAAGAGCGCTGTGCCTAGTGACACGTCCGTGCCCTAACTTACTGACTGGCAATTAGAACCTAGGGGGGTAACTCTAGTTGATTTTTCTACTGGGGAGTAACCTATGTACAAGTGGGATATATATATGGTTACAGCGGAGACGGTTCCGCAATTGGCGGAGCCGAACGGAGCCGAACGGAGCGGAGCTAACGGGGTTTAAACATTAGCTGACTGAATATTACTGACGAGTCGGTTCACGGGGTTAGCGGAAAGGCAGGCGATAACCCAGAAACGGAAAGGAGGGATAGGCCCGAAGGTGGGCTCTGCAGGGCAGGCGAGTGTATTGCCCAGCGGAGGCGGGGGTGCGCTAGCGGACGTCGGAGCTGTCCGGAAGTCTTCGGGGCTCCGTACTTAGGGAGGTGTAGGTAATAAATTGAAATGAGGGGGTGGTGACCATCGAGGGGCGCCGAGAGGATTGCGGAATACGGGGGCTCCGAGGTTAGTGAGGGAGGAGTGGAGTTGGAACGGAGGGATCGGAGGGACCGGAAGTCAATGGCCGGGGATGGATATGACATCAGGGGGGCCACAGGCACAGCAGATGGCTCCGCACTGGAGGTGGGTGGCAGCAAGGCAGCATTTCGCTGTATGAGGAAAAAATCATCCGTACTGTCAGGTGCAGTTGAGGTTGTTAACTTTGGTTTGGGTCTGGGGCGGAGACAGCGCTGGGTATTAGAATCTGACGACATGGGCAGTGAGCGGTGAAGGAGAGAACGAAGGAAGGTCAGTTGGGAGGTTCAAACGAGACCACCACCAAGCTGTTCCCTGGTTCTTTAGTTAAGATGGGGAAGTGTACTATTGTTATTTATTGTAAATATAGTACCAATCCGAGTGTTTTGGCTAATTCTATTTTTATGGGTTAGTTTTAAAGTTCCTGGGAATTGACTTACAGATAAACCGAGCCCTGCAGAGCTGTTTCTTTATTGGAATTTATTAATTTGTCTAGGTGTAATTCTGTGTAGCGTTGTTTAATTTGGATTTAATCTTCTACTTGGTGAAGTCAAAGATTCTATTCAGTTAATGAATTTGGATTGTGTCTGGAGTGTCCCTTGGATTTATTTTATTTTTGTCTTACTTTATTGCTTGTTTTAACAGTAGCAAGATAACTGTTTTGTGTTTACACTTTGAAATCTGGAGTGTTAACCAGCTCTCCTGTTGAAATATCTACTTAATATTTCTCTCCTTAATTGCTGCCTTTTACTACAGTGGCAATCTTAACTGTATATCACTTTTTCGCACTGGAGTGACAACCAGAAATGCTTGAGAAAAATAATACTCTATTTTCTTACTTCTCTAAGGGGGGGGGAAAAGTCACAGAAAGGGTCTCCCTTTTATACTCCTTGGGTCGCCTTCCTTTTTCACGCTCTACCTTCTATTTACAGGATTTATTTACAGTGTATTTTTCTCAAACTGAATAAAAATGAAATTTTCATGCTATAGTTCTACTGCGCTTTTGCTGCGCTGAACTGCGGTTCTACTGCAGTCAGACTGCGCCTAGAATTCTTATTGTCCTCCCTCACCTAAGCTATTTTAATGGTTAATTGGAACTTGGCTGCGCTGCATTTGCTGCAGTTACCTATCTCAAATTCCCTATATATACCATTAAATTTGCTATGACTCGATGATTCTGAATTCAAACTTCGCATTACTATGCGTACGGCTGTGCTGAGACCTTCAGCTGATTTATTCCATTTTTATTTAGTGACATTTAGTTAAAATGAGACTGAAATGGTAAATGAGTGAATTATTCAGGTTTAAAACTGAAAGAAAAAGTTGCTAGTAGTCAAGAATTACTCAAACGAATGTGTTATAGCTCTCCACCTCATTAGAATATCGTTCCCTAAAATTCCCACCATGGTCCATCGTAGTTTAGTGGTTTTCGTGAATTTCATTCATATTCCCTGATTCCCTTTTGTATTATCACATCCTAATCCTCCATATGTATTGTTGGTTGTTATAGTAGGTCGTCCTTGAAGATATCATATTTTTATGTATTTTATTTAGGACTCTGGACCTCTTGAAGCTGTTTTCCCGCGCGTTTTCAGGTTTCTAACTTCATGTCCCTATATCTCATTCATTTCTGGATGTTTTCTCACGTTCTTGGTATCATAAATTTTCATTTATTCCCACCTTTCCAATGGTACCAAGGTTGTGTCCTATTTCCTGGTATTCATTGAGTTAGCAAAAGTTCGCACGCACATTCGGTAATCACGTGCGTCATTCCCATAGTCGTTTGTATGCGGGCGCCGTTTCCATTTAATTGTTCGGGATTTATGATATGCGTGGGTGTTTATTTCTTTCATATGGGCTTCTGTGATTTATTTCAGATTTTTCCCTCATGATCTAAGGTTGTTTTGCACTTTCCGTGCTTTGTTTTGACCGGGCTCTTCCTTATTTGGATGGAAATTGGTCTTCGCGATCTGCCGAAGTGCGGATCTCAGTTCCGACAGCCGGTTCCCTGCGCATCGCCACCCTCACGTGTCATTACACATGATGCGGATTTCTATATTCCCGTCATGGGTATAACTTCACAACGGCTGGACTGTTTGGGCTGAAAATTTGCATAACTATAGTTCCCCATTTTTAATAATTTCCGTGTAAATTTCGTTGTATGTTTTAATTATGGATCCTACGCAAACATCGTCTTTTCCCTAAGCTCGGACTTTTGATGTCACTATTCCCGTTATTGGATATCTCATTAATGCATGATCCTTTTATTATGAAAATTTGGGAGGATTAAGATTGGATCCCTTCCTTTCTAATGGGCTATCAAGCTTGTCTCGGTCGTTACTGGTTAATCTTCGCGCTTCCCTTTTAGGCATTGTCCCCGTTTTTGCAGGAGTTTTAGTCATATCTCCGTTGTTTATGAGTAGTTTCCCCTGTAATTACTCTCATTGGGTCCGTTTAGTGGACATCTATATTTCCTATTATAAACACGACTTTGAATTTTGCATTAGTTCCTGAGGAATCCTTGTTCCGTGGTACTTCCATCCTTGGCTATGTGTGCGGACGTGGGAAAGTAGTTTCTGTGGAGGTTCTCTGATTGTTTTTATAGTCAAATCTAGGTCGATTGTCCTAATTCTTGGTTTAATATTTGCTATAAATTCCCCCGAGAATTCCGTCTCCTTGATGGTAAGCTTGAAGTATTTTTGCTATTTTTCTTTCTTTCGATTTATCGTGTGTAGCCATAATAATTCGTTAAAATTCAGGTCCTTCTATTTTCTCATATCTACTTGTCGTATGAGGTTTTGTGATTTATCTGACATATTTCCATAATGGGTTTCCATAGCGTGGCCATTATTTCTCCTACACCGCTTCCCACAATCACTTTGAACACAGTTTCTGACAGGGAGGGGAGAACTTCTTTTCAAAAATCCGGTATGTACGGGATTATAAGAAATAATTATTTTTAGAAATAATAGATGGGAAATATTGGTGCCATATGGCACCTGGGTACCTTATTAGGCGAAATAATAAAAAGGGTAACAGTATCAATAAAAGAATATCAATCAATAACTGAAATGATAGCAAAATATGAAAATAAAAGAAAATAAGCGATTTCTCAACGGATTTGTGGAATTAAAAGCCTAAATTGGAGATGTAGCCGGAGATAACTTTCACACAGCCGATAAACATTTTTACCAATTTATTAGACGCCGTGGGAACGAATGAGGCTGGAATTCTGGGTTGCCGCTTGAGATTCCCACGCCCGCACATACTCGTGACCTGCTGTTCCTAACTTCTCCAACACAGAACTCCGTCAATTCTCCACCGTTTGGGATGTTCTTGGTACCGTCAGAATCGTACGAATTAGCACTATTTTTAAATACCAAATTTGTACCGAGTCGTCGCGTGAATGAAAGTCATTTCCTAATCGTAGAATTGGGTATCCGAGCCGAGTCTGTGCGTGGGTGATTATCCCACCTACAATGCCTGGCTTCGAAAAGTCCCCTTTAAGGCGCCAGTCGCATGGGATGCCACAGTACTGGGACCCCCAAAGAGGGCCCAAGGAGCCCCTCTGACATCATCTAACGTATCGGTACACAACCATGTGGCTCAACTGGTGCCCCCTAAGGGGATGCAGGTGCCTTTTTCGAAACTAATAGATGGCCATTATGGCCCTCTTGCTGCTCCTATTCTCCTGGGACCTCAAGGGCCCACCCAACACGACGATAATCGTGACCTTATCCCCTCGGAGTACTCATGGTTCCAATTGCCAGACCAGAGTCATCAGCCTTCCACTGGGATGTGGTGAAACGTCCCTATTCCAGGGTCATTCTCCATTAACAATTTCCAGGACGGAGTCGTTATCTGCAGTCAACTATGGGTTATGTGAGGCCAAAATGATATTCACCAATGGCGATGGACCCACATTCCTGAACACCCCGATGGGTTCAAATTTCTTATCGACCTTAACTGGATCGACAAACACGCTGTGAGCAGCATTGATAATGCCCCACCAGAAGTGCGTGCTTGACATGCTCAATTCTATGAGATGAAGTTCATGCCCGGATGTAAACCATCCATATCTGAACTGGATGAACGGTTCAAATGCCTGGCATTATCAAAGCGGCAGGAATGAAATACATCCTGACCTCATTTTGGAAACACCACCCATCTGAAGAGGCTAAGGTGAGAAAAGCGGTGAATATGACCTATCCAGGCTACAAGTGGGCGAATTTGCACCACCACCACCTACATCCCACCCTGTCCAAGGATTTCCGCCACCTCCTCCAGAGGTGAGTGCTGTTCCTCCCCTTGACTCTGAGGATACATCAATGAGTGGAGAGTTGAGTTTCGTGGAACAGACTGAAGCCATTCCACCTGCAACCTTGACAACAAGGCACTTCCCTGCAGCTCAGCACCAGCATATGGCAGCAGCTGAGGATGATGGAGCCGGGCCTTTGATGAATCCACAGGCTAATATGCCCGGACCTAGCAGCATGGCCCGAAAGGGCAAACAAAAAAAGGCCTAACCGCCTTTGTCCTATAACATTAGCATCGACTTCATCATCGTTAATGATCAAAATTATGAAGGCCTAACCACCCCATTAAATTTTCCTTTTCTTTTTTCACTGTCAAGAGGCCTGACCGCCTCCACTTATATTCTCCTTTGCCAATGAAATAATCGGTACAAAGGGTTTAACTACATGTGGCATTATTAGAAGTTTCTTCTTCCCTACCACCTTACTTCACAATGAAAGCCTGACCGCTTTCGTCGCAAAAGCCTGATCACTTTGTGTTAATTCTTACCCAAGAGCCTAACTGCTCGACCCGAAAGCCTGACCACTTTCACCGTAAAGCCTGGCCGCTTTGCTTTACTTTCCCTTGAACCCCCTTTTTTCTAACTTCATTGGTGATGACCAACGTTGAAAGGCCTAACCGCCTTTCACCTTTAACTTACAGTAATGCTGCTACTGGTTGCCTCGAGGCCTAATCGCCTCGAATTTTTCTATGTTTCTCTTGAATTTCTTGAAATCTCTTGGACCATCTCTACATTTTGGTACACACCTTCCTGTTGCGATATTAATATCGCAAGGGAGGAGAGTGTAAGGAAGGGAGGCTGCATATGCGCCCCCTCCTAACTCTTTTACTTTCCCTTAACTCTTGTTATCACTTGTAACATAGTATTATAATCAGTTTGTAACTTCACGCAACAGCGCTACATTATTGTACATACTTGGAGACCCTGCAAGCCACATAGGCTGCATGTGCTCTTCCCCCATGTATATAAACCTTGCATGCAGGCAAGTTAAGGCTTTACAGCCTTTACTCCCCTGTCGATTATACAGCCTATTATAGCGTATCTCTGATGGACTGGGAGTGTGAGGCAATACTCACAACCATCTTAACATCTTACAAGTACTCAGTCGATCTCGACTCCCTCCACCAGTTCCTCCATGAAGAGATGACCCACACCCAGCAGCGCTACCAAGGCCCTGCAGATGCTCAACAGCTCCCCACATCACCATTCGACATCGGCAGCTCAGCATTCGTCAAGGCCAAGTATTTCCGCACTACTAGGCCATCGGCAAAACTCACCGAGAAGAACCTTGGGCCATTTGAGATCATTGCACAGCCAGGCTCTCATTCACGCACCCTCCACCTCCCCAACACCATGATGGCTGTGCACCCAGTCTTTCATGTCTCCCAACTCAAGCCCACGACACCTAATACCATCCCTAACTGGGAACAGCCTCCGCCGCTGCCAGTTGAGATTGATGGCGAACTCGAGTATGAGATCACTGAGATCCTAGATTCCAAGACTGACCGATGGTGCAGCTGCAAGCTACTGTACCTGGTACGTTGGCTTGGGTATGAAGGCACTGATGAGGAGACCAAGTGGCTCCCCGCTATGGAACTGGAACATGCCTCGGATCTCATCGCCAATTTCCATGCATGATATCCGGCGAAGCCGGGACCACAACACGTTTGATGGCAGAGGATGGGATTATCAATCAGTAAAGGCAGAGTCTAACAACAGAGTGGAATAGGAGTCAGAGGTACTAGTCTCAGCCTGCCCAACTCTCTCTCCACCCAATCTCACACCCCACTCCTCAGCCTCTGCATGTTCCCTCCTCAACCGCATGTCCATTAGGTGTCGTTCCTCAGTATTGGTGACGTATTCAAGCAGGCAGCCTGCTATAGTGGTCAGGCCTGTCAGAGTCTTGTTCACGGTGTAGGTGGGCACAGCCGGTACTGCACAAACAAACCGAATATCGCGATTTCCCCATCCCAGCACATCCCCACTTCACAAAACACATCATACACGTCCTCATATACTATTCCTACCCTTCCATGATTTTTTCCCATTTCTCCAGACACATTCCCAGTCCCCACACACCAAATTCCCACACCCACCCAGCAGCGTGGCCACACTCAGACTGGATTTCACTTATCTCAGCAACCACTGCACCGATTTGGACGATATTGGTACCATTGGAAACGCGCCATTTAGGAGTATTAGGATCCATGATTAGCGGGAGTTGATTGGTGATGGATAGAGTTGGATATTTTTTGGCTGGAAATCATTTATTGCTTTATTGTTTTCTTGATTAATATTTTCCTTCATTTTTATTTTTTTGATCATTTCTCATATATACCTGTACATGAGGATGTATCTACCTTTTCCTTTGGATTAGAAACCACCGAGTTTGCCCCTCCCAAGCTAGTAGGGAGTAGTATGACATAGAAGACAACTAAGAAGACCTCTATATCAGTCCTCGCCTTAGTGTCACCCAGAGAGGTGAGGTGAGAGATTGATTGGAGTACACCACACACCATAACACACCGGACCATATCATTATTACCATTACCATATTACCCCTTTTCCCTGACCTGTTGGATACCAATCCGGTCCCCATCCTTTCCTGTTTGCCTGCTGGGTTAGATCCCTAGCCCACTTACAACAGCCAGGATCGCCTTGTGGATCCGCGCAAGGTGATCCTCAGTGGAACACTCTCCCTCCTCATCTGATTTGTCGTCTTCCACTTCCAGCACCTCCATGCCCCCCTTAGGCCCCTTCACTCATGGGCACTTCACCATGGGTGACGTCCAGTCCCTGCATCGACATTTCTGCTTCAGCCTCTGGCACTTGGTGCAAACACCGTGATTGCCCATACCCAAGATGCAGGCAACCTTACACTGGATGCAACGATCACAAGGTGGGGGTTCGTCTCCTGCTGTAGATGGTCAGTTACTGGCCGTGGGATGCTGCAATCGAGATGATCAGGATGATCATGTCAGGGACAGCTCCGAAAGCGGCGAAGTCCCGGCATGAGGGACCCGATGGGACAGATGTCAGCTGTGCATAGTGGCGATCCCGTCATGGGGGAGCATCCCCAACCGCTTGTCTGAAGTGGGAAGTTGAGAAGAAGGCTGCTTCTTCTGTTCCCACCCCAGGTGCTATTAGAAGGTGTGCCGCTCTGTAGGCGGGGATGCACGTGGTGGGTGCAGCGATCAGGGGAGCGGTATTAGGTGTGTGATGATACATAGAGAAAAGGGAAGTCGACCATGGAATAGAAATAGAGACAAAGAAGAAAAAGGGAGAGGAGGAACAGGGAGTGGTAGCGGGGGAGCGGAGTAGGGCAGCTGTAAGGGATTAACCTTACTTCACTATAATTCCGATTATAGTGATATTTATATTATGTTGCATCGCTATAATTCCCATTATAGTGATGCTGTTCTTTCTTTATTTATTTGTGCTGAGATATGTAAATTACATATATATACCTTGGAGTAGTTGTAAAGGCCCAGTAGCCTTTTACCTCTACCCCATTGAATATACAGCACATTTAAGCTTATATTTAGATGGACTAACTGAGGCCTGAGGCGAACGGGGGAACGGAATGTTACCGTCCCCAAAATAGTAAGCAACCCTTCAGCAGCGCTGGGTCAGGTGGGGTGTGCCCTGACAGATCAGTAGCACCCTGCATTCCCGATCAGTCGACCAAGACTACTCACCTTCCCCGTCACCGACTCAGTCATTTTCCTCTTCTTTTTCTCCTCTTCTTCAGCAGCGAGACGAGCTGCCACTAGTTGCTCTGCCTTGCAGTGAGCCTCTTCTGCACATCGCAATTCCTCCACATGATCAGCCTCAACCTGGCACCGTCTGTGTTGTTCCTGGCATTTCTGGAGCATGAGCTCCTGTTCATCGCCAGAGTCATACTGGAGGTCTTCAATGCTCCAGGCAGAGAGGTCTATCACATGAGCTTTAGGGGGCATCTTGGGATGTGACAGCAAAGCTAAGTCCTTTGATCAGGATGGGCCTACAAGTCATTCCCTATTACTCTTGTTTCTTGATGGCCATCCTGTTCCCATGTTCTTTGTTTGTTTTTATCCTTCTTAAAGCCACCCACAATCTCCGTGAGATCTGGCAACTTATTCCTATTCATTCCGTTATACTTAAATACCAGTTGTACACTACCTCGTACTTTAGTTCAAAAATCAACTAGGGTTACCCCCTGTGCTTCCTGTCTGACTCAGTCGCACCCTCTGCACTCTGAAATATCGGGGCCACATCAAGTACAAGGTGCAACGCTCACGGATGAGTCGTTGAAGCCAAAACCCTGCTTCGCCATGATTGTCATCCCTGCCCTTAATGGGCTGTTACACCGAGGCAGCCAACCCTAACGGTTGCCAATGGCGAACCATGGTAAAGTTTCCCACACCCTGACAGCGGGTGCAGGTGCATGGGGGTGGGTGCTGGTGCTGGTGCAGGTGGGGGATGGTTGCGGGCCTGGCTCTCCACAATGGCTTGGAGCTAGGGCTCCTAGCAGATCGGATCGGTCCGGATCCGGATCAGAATCTGTGGATTTTTAGAGGTTTGAAACAAAAACCATATCCGGCAGTTAGAAATCTGCGGATATGCGGATCAACCGCGGATTATAGATAATATTTCCAAAATTATATTTTGTTAGAATGGCCCTGATGAGAGCTTTCTAACAATACCAAATATGTCCATATTGGTGGAGAACTGACAGAGATATGGGGAAAATGGCACAAAAGATGGGTGTCAGATGCCAAATTTGGAAATAACAGGCCTGGGTGGTTAGATAGGACTTGAAAAAATTGGGAGAAAATATGGAAACATAAGAGGGGTATCTAGAAAAGTGGGATATATTTAATCCATGGATAATCCGCCTATCTGCAGACTAGAAACCGTGGATATTATCCTCTCAAAAGCCACAGTAGAGATCCGTGAATTTCCGGATGCGGTTGCGGATATCTGCAGATCATCCGATCCACTAGGAGCCCTACTTGGAGCTCTTGGAAGCGGGCCAGCAGCTCATCATACTGCTCTTCTGACACCATGGCTGGAGGCAGGGGAGATGGGGGAGGTGGGGGAGATGAGGTTGAAACCTTCTTCTGGATGCATCTGGGGTGGAGGGGGCCCAGATGTAGCACCTGGCAGAGGGACCCTCTGTCATGACCATGCATTCTGACCCAGATGCCGACCCTTATTCTGTTTCCTTTTGTTTCATTTGTCACCTGACCCATTCAGTTTCTTACTATATATATATGTATATTACATTCTTATAACTTTAGTCTGAATATCGACATGGTTTGTCCCCCTAACAAGGCAGCCCCAAGCCACTTTGAAATGTGGGCAATGAGACAGTAGGTGGGCACAGCGCTCTCTTGGAGTCGCTGAGGCTGAAGCCCAACCCCAGAGCCTTGTCCCTGCCAGTCATCCCCATTTGCTGACCCGTACCTAACACCCTCTTGGGGTGTGAAGCAGGCATGTGTGCTGGCGGGCCCAATGCGGGACAGCAGTCCCTGGCCACTTAGACTGAAGTGGAAAAGGTGAATTGTTATTAAAAGGGAGACTACACTACTTACCTGAAGTGGAAAAGGTGAGAGGAAGGTTACTTCTTCGGTTCCCACTTCAGGTACATTTATGTACATGCGGCTTGAGTCACATGACAGGTGCCACGTCATCCTCGGAGACAGCCGCAGCCATCCAGGTGTCCCCACAGGGGATCCCAAGGGCATCCTGTCAGGGCACAAGCCCTGGGCCCCCATTACATGTAGTCCCATTGTAGATTAGTGTCACGTTGTTGCAGGGATAAACCCTTGCACTACAAAACAGTGCTCTTTCATTCTTTCATGTACATACATTGGCAAGTGTAGTTGGGGTAGTCCTGTGACTGCACAGCCACAACTATACAGCCACAACACCTACTACACCGTACTCTAGGACCTTCTTTTAGTGACAGTCAGTGAGGCCAGGAGACTACTGTCCCCCCTGTGAGCCTGTGTGATGTTGGGATAAATTCCCTGTTACAACATGACAGGCAATGGGTTGAAACCTATCACTTATCACCCTGTAATACCCACACCTTTGTGACACTTACAGCCTGGTGACCTGAGCGAGCCCCACAGACCTCACACATCCGCTGCAGGTGCATGTGCTGGACACAGCAGGGAGCTGTCTGGGGTGTCTGGGCTGGACAGGTCAATAGTACATTGATGCAAGGGAAAGTGGTCCATGTGTCAGGGCCTGGCCTCGGACTCAGAGGCTCCCTGACCTCAACCCCCATCTTGTCAGGGCACACCTGCCTCACCCAGCTCCACCCAGCTCCACCTGGCTCCACTCCACCCACTGCCCCCTTCTCCCCCTTCCAATTTCCTCCTCCCTCTACTTCCCCCTCTTTCTATTCCCCCCTCTGTATCATTCTCTATTCTTTCTATTTCTATTTACATGGACAACTTTCCTTCAATCAATGTACTATTGACCTGCCTACGACCCACACATGATGCACCCAGCCCCAGATGCTCCAGATGACCCCTGGGTTGTCAGGGCACACCCGCCTGACCCGGCTCCACCCAGGCCCACCCAGGCCCACCTCACCCACTCCCCCGCTACCCATCCTTCTCCCTCCTCCTTCCTCCCTCTTCCCCTCCTTCTCTTTCTTCCCTTTTCTCTCTTTCCTCTTTCTCCTTTATTTCATTCTCCCTTTCTGTTTATTCTTTCTATTTACACGGACCACCTTCCCTTGTATCATTGTACTGTTAACCCGTCCGGCTCAGACACCCCAGATGACTTCCTGCTATGCATGCCTGCAGCGGACGCCCTCGGGATCCCCTGTGGGGACACCCAGATGGCTGTGGCTCTCTCCGTGGATGACATGGCACCCGTCATGTGACCCAAGCCGCATGTACATAAATGTACCTGAAGTGGGAACTGAAGAAGTAACCTTCTTCTCACATTTTCCACTTCAGTCTAAGTGGCCAGGGACTACAGTCCCAGATCAGGCCCATCAGCACACATGCCCACTTCGCTCCCTGAGAGGGTCCCTCTGCTGGGTGTTACATCTGGGCCCCCTCCACCCCAGACGCGTTGCAAGTGGGAAAAGGAAAGGCAAGACCACAGTCAAGGGTCGTGTTGCCACTCTTCCAGCTGCTCCCTCACCAAAGGGAAAGAAGAAGGGGGGTGGAAAGGGCACCTAGGGTTTGGGACTCACTGTGACCCTGGTCCTGACTAACTCAGCCTAAAAATCTCAACACACTAGGTGGACCTCCCTGGAAGACAAGCTAGCAGTACTGCCTGCAAAGCACTGTCCCCAAGACTACAAGCACTCAGACACCACCCCAGGCACATGGACTGTCAGGGCACAGCCCTTGACCCCACTCACCCTCAGACACCCTCACCCTTCTCCTAACCACCCGCTCTCCACATTTCCCCATTCCCCTTATCCTTCCCCCCACTGTTTCACATAATGACGCGCGCGCGCGAACCCGTGGGAACGTTCTGGGCAAGCGACTCGCCCAGAAATGTACAGCCACAACCGTGGGAACATTCTGGGTGAGCAGCTCGCCCAGAACTTTCCCATGGGTCACACCCGTTATGGAAAGTCGGCAGCAAGCGGGAACTGTATAGTTCCTAGGGTCCTTTTGTGTCGGCCTCACAGGGGGCTGAGAAGCTTACCCTTCTTCTCAGCTCATTCCCTGTGAAGGCTGAGGCCAGTCCCCTCAGCGACTTCAAGGAGTTAGCACCTGGGGAGAGTACCCCAGCTTCCACACCCGGCCTCGCCCTCCGGCCACTCCCAGCTGGGGCCCGGATCCTGACATGGACCCAGTACTTAGCGGAGCAGAGGGGAGAATCTTTTTATCATACTAGATACATTTTGTATATAAACCCAAGTTATACTGAGCTAATGTCCGAGCAATCCGACGGTGTTAGGGATGGATAGAAACGGACAGAACAACATAGAACAAAGGAAACAACAGAAAACATAGGAATGGCCACACAATCGATAAACTCCGACGATCTCCACAACGGCTGCACCAAATCTTCCGATCTTGGACTCGTTCTACTCGTCTTGATGGTAGCTTTCCAGCAATACCAATTGCATCCGAATCGGAGAAGTACTGGGGGAGTTATGGTGAAAATACTGTGAAGGCGGCCCAGTAACATGTCCGGGTGGGCCGTAACCTGGTCTGAAAAATTATCAAAAAAATACAACAATGATAGGGGAGGTTCATCGAGCTTTGGGGGACTGGGGTACTGTGTGTCAGGCGCTAGGTAATGTCTGTAGGCCATGATATAGCGGTGTCGGGGTACTACCGGCTTTTCCCTCCTTCAGCATCCCTGACATGGGTGCACCCAGCATGTGTGCCTGCAGCGGATCCCTTCAGGATCCCCCACAAAGATACCCAGGTGGCTGGGGCTGTGCATGGGGACGACGTGGCAACTCCCATGTGACCCAAGTGCCATGTATATAAACATACCTGGGGTGGGAACCAGAGAAGCAGTCTTCTTCTCACCATTCCCACTTCAGGGACATTTGCCTGCGCCGGACCCATTGCCATACACGCCCGCTTCATACCCCACCGGGCCCTCAGCACCGGGCGATATACCTGGACGCTCTCAACCCTGGACCAGTCCCTGACACATCTGACCTGTCCTCACACTATGCAGGGCATGAGATGAGAAGAAGGGTAAAGGTCTCATCTCCCTGCATGGTTGCTATATAAAGGAATGGGTCACATGCCCACAACTATACAGCTCCTAGAGTTGTGTAGTGTGACCCGGAGGGAACATCCAGGTGGCAGTGCCCAGTAAGCATGGGAACATTCTGGGCAAGCTGCTCGCTCAGAAAGTTCCCACGCTATCCTGTGTGCACATGTACAACAACACACAAAGGCAACAACAAGGTGTCAGGGCACACCTGCCTGACCCAGCTCCACCCAGCCCCACCTGACCCGGTACCTTGCTGTCCACCCTTCTGTCAGGGACCGACCCGGGGTTGAGAGCACCCGGATGTGTCGCCCGGCACTGCGGTGAAGGAGAGAACGAAGGAAGGTCAGTTGGGAGGTTCAAACGAGACCACCACCAAGCTGTTCCCTGGTTCTTTAGTTAGGATGGGGAAGTGTACTAGTAATATTTGTTGTAATTATAGTACCAATCCGAGTGTTTTGGCTAATTCTATTTTATGGGTTAGTCTAAAAGTTTCTGAGAATTGACTTACAGATAAACCGAGCCCTGTGGAGCTGTTCCTCTATTGTAATTTCTCAATTTGTCAGGGTGTAATTCTGTGTAGAGTTGTTTAATTTTGATTTTAACTTGAATTAAATCCTTTACTTGGTGAAGTTTCAAAGATTCTACTCAGTTAATGGATTTAGATTGCATCTGAAGTGTCCCTTGAGTTTGTTTTATTTTTGTCTTATTTTATTGCTTGTTTTAACAGTAGCAAAATAACTGTTTTGTGTTTACACTTTGAATTCTGGAGTGTTAACCAGCTCTCCTGTTGAAATATTTACTTAATATTTCTCTCCCTAATTGCTGCCTTTTACTACAGTGGCAATCTTAACTGTATATCACTTTTTCATGCTGGAGTGACAACCAGAAATGCTTGAGAAAAATAATACTCTATTTTCTTACTTCTCTGAGGGGGGCGAAAGGTCGCAGAAAGGGTCTCCCTTTTATACTCCTTGGGTCACCTTCCTTTTTCATGCTCTACCTCATATTTACAGGATTTATTTACAGTGTATTTTCCTCAAATTGAATAAAAAATGAAAATTTCACACTATAGTTCTACTGCACTCTGCTGCGCTGAACTGCAGCTCTACTGCAGTCAGACTGCACCTAGAATCCTTATTGTCCTTCCTCACCTAAGCTATTTTAATAGTTAATTAGAACTTGACTGTGCTGCATTTGTCACAGTTTTCTATTTCAAATTCCTCATATTTACCATTAAGTTCACTATGATGCAGTCATTCTGAATTCAAACTTTGCATTACTATGCATATGGCTGTGCTGAGACCTTCAGCTGATTTATTCTATTTTTATCCAGTAACATTTAGTTGAAATGAGACTTGAAATGATAAATGAGTGAATTATTCAGGTTTAGAACCGAAAGAAAAAGTTGCTAGTAGTCAAGAATTGTTCAAACGAATGTATTATAGCTCTCCACTTCATTGGTATATTGTTCCCTCAAATTCCCACCATGGTCTGTCATAGTTTAGTGGTTTTCATGGATTTCATCCATCTCCCCTTTGTATTATCACATCCTAGTCCTCCATATGTATTGTTCATTGTTATAGTAGGTCGTCCTCGAAGATATCATATTTTTATGTATTTTATTTGGGCTCTGGACCTCTTGAAGCTGTCTTCCCGCGCATTTTCAGGTTTCTAACTTCATGTCCTTGTATCTCATTCATTTCTGGATGGTTTTTCACGTTCTCGGTATCATAAATTTTCATTTATTCCCACCTTTCCAATGGTACTAAAGTTGTGTTCTGTTTCTTGGTATTCGTCGAGTTAGCAAAAGCTTGCACGCACATTCGGTAATCACATGCATCATTCCCATAGTCGTTCGTATGTGGGCGCCGTTTCTGTTTAATTGTTCAGGATTTATGATATGCTTGGGTGTTTATATCCTTCATATGGGCTTCCGTGATTTATTTCAGATTTTTCCCTCATGATCTAAGGTTGTTTTGTACTTTCCATGCTTTGTTTTGACCTGGGTCTTCCTTATTTGGATGGAAATTGGTCTTCGCAATCTGCCGAAGTGCAGATCTCGGTTCCGATGGCCGGTTCCCTTCGCATTGCCACCCTCATGTGTCTTTAAACATGATGTGGATTTCTATATTCCCATCATTGGTATAACTTCACAATGGCTGGACCATTTGGGCTGAAACTTTGCATAACTATAGTTTCCTATTTATCATAATTTCCGTGTAAATTTCGTTGTATGTTTTAAATATGGATTCTTCATGAACATCACCTTTTCCCTGAGCTCAGACTTTTGATGTCGCTCTTCCCATTATTGGATATCTCATTGATACATGATCCTTTTATTATAAAAATTTGGGTAGATTGAGATTAAATCCCTTCCTTTCTAATGGGCTATCAATCTTGTCTCGGTCATTACTGCTTGTTCTTCACGCTTGCCTTTTAAACGTTGTCCTCGTTTTCTGAGAGCTTTGGTCATATCTCCGTCGTTTATGGGTAGTTTTCCCTGTAATCACTTTCATTGGGTTCGTTTGGGAAACATCTACATTTCCTATTATAAACACGACTTTGAATTTTGCATTAGTTCCTAAGGAATCCTTGTTCCGTGGTACTTCCATCCTTGGCTGCGTGTGTGGACGTGGGAAAGTAGTTTCCATGGAGGTTCTCTGGTTGTTTTTATAGTCAAATCTTCCTTGATTGTCCTAATTCCTTGTTTAATATTTGCTATAAATTCCCCCAAAAATTCCGTCTTGTTGATGCTAAGCTTGAAGTATTTTTGCTAATTTTCTTTCTTCCAATTTATCATATGCAGTCGTAATAATTCGTAAAAATTCGTTAAAATTCAGGTTCTTCTATTTTGTCATATCTACTTGTTGTATGGGGTTTTGTGATTTATCTGGCATATTTCCATAATGGGTTTCCATAGTGTGACCGTTATTTCTCCTACAGCGGGCCCAGTAGGGTGTAGCATGGGTGCACGTACTATGGGCCCAGCATAAAAGGGTGTCCCTGGCCACTTAGACTAAAGTGGGAAGTGTGTCACTATTATTAACAGGGGGAATGTAAGCTACTTGCCTAAAGTGGGAAGTGTGAGAAGAAGGTTACTTCCCAGTTCCCACTTAGGCTGTGCTTATGTACATGCAGTTGAAGGTCACATGGGGGGCGCCACATCATCTACACACACAGCTGTATCCACCCAGGTATCTCCATAAGAGATCCCAGGAGCATCCGGTGTGTAGGGCATCACCTGGTGTGTCCAGGTTCGGGCGTGTTGCACAGCCAGGTTAATGGTACATCGATGCAAGGAAAGTTGTCCGTGTAGTAGAAGAAAGGAAAGAAGAAAGAAGAAGAGAAAAGGAGGGAGGAGGGAGGAGAGAAGGGAGGAAGAAGGGCAGGGGCACTGGGTGAGGGTAGTGGGATTGGGTGGGGCCAGACTGGGTGGAGTGGGGTCAGGTGGGTGTGCCCTGACACCTTCCTCACCTCTTCCCTCTTTTCCTTTCTCTCTCCTCATCCCTGTTTCCTCACTTTCTTCCTATTTTACTTCCTCTTTATTCTCTCTTTATTTCACACGGGCGACCTTTCTTTATACCAATGTACCATTGACCCATTTGCAGCATGCCCACAACACACCTGGTCTGGGCACCCCAGGCAACTTCCCACTGTGCCCAGCATGCGTGCTCGCACCGGATGCCCTCAGGATCTCCCACAGAGACACCCAGGTGGTTACAGCTGTGTGCAAGGGTGATGTGGCATCTGTCATGTGACCCAAGCTGCATGTACATAAAGATACCTGAAGTGGGAAACGAAGAAGTAGCCTTCTTCTCACCTTTCCACTTCAGTCTAAGTGGCCAGGGACCATTGTCCTGCATCGGGCCTGTCAGTATGCACACTGTTGTGGGGACAACTCCATGTACCGCAAAACTCGGATTCTTCGGAATTTGGCCACCAACATACACCACATACCCTTTGACACTCCTGATGATCATTCTATCACTATCCAACACTCCATAAGCTCATTCCTTATTTTTCCCTATTTTCCCCATCATTCCCGACAACCCCAAGCAAAACCCCCATGCCCAACCACGCCGCCAATTTCACCCCCTCTCCAGATCTCCATACCCACACACACAACCCAGCCGTTTTTCCACCCGATAGTAATGCTCTACCTTCCTTCTTCACCCCAGAGCATTTCCCCGAATGGCAATCCCATGCCCGGATGGTTCAGCATGGAGTAGAGTCTCATGTGGTCTTGACAGCACCTGTCAATGGCCACATCTCAAGAACTACTGCACCAAATGGGACGAATAGGGGCTCGTTGGAAAGATGGAGACGAGGAGGTTGCTGACGGGAGGATAGGCGGGCGCTGTGGCGAAGTGTTGCGGAGTTAACCTTCACAATTTCCATTTCGGACCCGTTATCACATATTCCCCATTCATTCATTTTTCTTTTATTGTTTCTTTGTTCCCAATTGGATATTCATCATTTATGGTTGCCTAACGGCCCGTTTACATTCCCCCATGCCATTCATTCCATTTAAAACATATATAAACTAGATAACAGCTTGTACATAACAAGTTAGTACTGCATAGACCTGTGAAGGGATAAGCAGAAGTTACATCCAAGTGGCAAAGATGCCATCCACGACCCTAACACCCCCTCTGAGTTAGTTGATAACGTCTAAGACCCCTCTCATCATAATACTCAGCCTTGATGTCCAAGAGAGACGTAGGTGAGTGTTTGTTTGAGGTTTTTGCAGACTCATTAGCACCCACAGACCAAAACCCAGCCCCACGAACCACACCCACACACACTACCACCCTCCCCCTCTTCTCTGTCTCGAGTCTAGGTGATAGACCCATTACAACACCCGATCTGCCCCCCACCAGGCTCTCAGCCCCGGACGCTACACCTGGGCCTCCTTGACCCCAGACGAGTCCCTGACACAAGGCAACAATCAAAGAACAAAGGGAGTGAAGTAGGTGGGGAGTCTGGGGCACCCTAAGGCAGGGTGCTGAACCCTGACACCATGTAAATAGAAGGAATAAACAGGAAGAGAATGATGAGTGAAATAAAGAGAAGAGAAGAAAGAGGGAGGAAGGAGGAAGGAGAAGGATGGGTAGCGGGGCAATGGGTGAGGTGTGGCTGGGTGGACCTGGGTCAGGCAGGTGTGCCCTGACACGTAGGTAATATATTGAATTGAGGGGTGGTGACCATCAGGGGAGTCAGAGGTGGTTTGTCAGGGCACACCCACCCGACCCAGCTCCACCCGCCCTTACCTGGTATCCCACCTATCTCTATTTCCCCACCCTCCATCACTGTCCTCCATTCCTCATTGTCAGGGATGCGTCTGGGGTAGAGAATGCCCAGGTGAGATGCCCGACACTAGAAGCCTTGTGGGGTGTGGTGTGGTGTAGGCGGGCACAGCTGGTACCATGCAAACAAGCCGATTATCGTGATTCTACCACCCACGTCAAGTACCCCACTCCAAAAACACATTTACCACTGTTCCAGATACCCCTTCCACGTTTCCCGTATTTTTTCCGATTTTTTCAAACCATTCCTGACCACACACAACCATCAGTTTCCAAATTGGGCAACTGTCACCCGCATATTCCGCCGCTTCCTCTGTATCTTCATCAATTCTCCACCGATCCGGACGAATTTGGTATTGTTGGAAAGCCCTTGTCAACACGAGTCGAACGATGTTACGAGTGACGCACTTGGTTCAGCGGTTGTTTCGATCGCCATGGTTCTTTATTTCCTTAACAATGTTAATATTTCTTTGATATTACTTTTTTCTTACTTGTTCCTTGTGGATCTGTTGCCATCCTAAACCCGTCGGATCATTCGGATTTCCACACATACTTTTTTCATATTTATAGTTACCCTCTTTCCTGTATTTACAAGAAGGACTCCCCCAAACAGAGAGAGGTGCTCCCCAACGAACATGAAGTTTTAGCAGACATTACCAGTGCCCAGAGTGGTGAATACGAAGCCAAAGAGGCTCAGGATATAGTGCAGGGACAGAGTTCCCTTTAGTTTGATTATCAGTGAGTTTTTTTTTATTTTTATCACATCGCACCCAGACCATTTCTCCCCCCCCTCCTCATCATCCGAACCTCCCCTGAGCACTCCCAACTCTGTGGCCCCCTCTCTTTCTTGTTAGGGTGGTAGATCCCTTGCCCCCTTACAGCGGGCATGCATACTGGCAGGCCCAGCTCAGGAGGCAGTCCCTGGCCACTTAGACTGAAGTGGAAAAGGGTGAGAAGAAGGCTACTTCTTCGGTTCCCACTTCAGGTATGTTTATATACATGCGGCTTGGGTCACATGATGGGTGCCACGTCATCCTCGCATACAGCCGTAGTCACCTGGGTGTCCCTGTGGGGGATCCTGAGGGCATCTGCTGTGAACATGCGAGTTGGACATAGCAGGGAGTCACCCGAAGTGCCCAGGCCGGGCATGTCATAAGCACACTGCAGGTGGGTCAATGGTACATTGATACAGAGAAAGGTTGTCCGTGTAGAATAAAGAGAAAATAAAGAGAAAGTGAAATAAATGAAGAGGAAGTGAAATGGGGAGAGAAAGAAAGAGGAAGGGGGGAGGAGGTAGGAGAGGACTGGGTGGCAGGGTACCAGGTGAAGTGGGGCCAGGTCAGGCGGGTGTGCCCTGACACTCATCCTTCTTTCCTTTTATTCTCTATTCTATTTCTATCTACATGGACGACCTTTCTCCATTCTATGTATCATTAACCCACCCGCAATGTGCACATGACACACCCAGCCCCAGATGACCTGGACAGCTTCACAGTGCAACCCAGCATGTGCACGTGCAGCACACACCCTCAGGATCCCCCATGGGGACACCCAGGTGACTGCAGCTGTATGCAGGGTGACATGGAAACCTCATGTGACCCAAGTTGCATGTACATAAATGTACCTGGAGTGGGAACCGAAGAAGTGTCAGGGCACACCTGCCTGACCCAGCTCCACCCAGGCCCACCTCACCCACTCCCCCATTACCCATCCTTCTCCCTCCTCCTCCCCCCCTCTTCTCCTTCTTCTCTTTCCCCCCTTTTCTCTCTTTCCTCTTTCTCTTTTATTTCATTCTCCCTTTCTGTTTATTCTTTCTATTTACACAGACCACTTTCCTTTGTATCATTGTACTGTTAACCCACCCAGCTCAGACACCCCAGATGGCTTCCCGCTCTGCCTAGCACATGTGCCTGCAGCGGACGCTCTTGGGATCCCCTGCAGGGACACCCAGATGGCTGCAGCTCTCTCCGAGGATGACGTGGCACCTGTCATGTGACCCAAGCCGCATGTACATAAATGTACCTGAAGTGGGAACTGAAGAAGTAACCTTCTTCTCACATTCTCCACTTCAGTCTAAGTGGCCAGGGACTGCAGTCCCACATCGGCCCATCAGCATGCATGCCCACTTTGCTCCCTGAGAGGGTCCTTCTGCCAGGCGTTACATCTGGGCCCCCTCCACCCTGGACACATCCCTGACAAGAAGTAACCTTCTTCTCACCATTCCCACTTCAGTCTAAGTGGCCAGGGACCATCGTCTGCATCAGGCCCATCAGTATGCATGCCTGCTCCACACCCCGCAAGGGCTCCAGCACCAGGCATCACATCTGGGCCCCCGATCCCGGACCCATCCCTGACATGGTTACAGAATCCCGAGGCTCCGAGGTTAGTGACAAAGGAGTGGAGGTAATCTGGAAGGACTGGAGGTAGTGGAGGGTGATGGCTGTGGATGGATATGACAGTGAGAATTGAACATCCGCCACTCAAAAAAACTGCATAGTCTCAGCTAACACTGTACCACTTATGTGTCAGGGCATACACCCTGACCTAGCCCACACCCGCATCCACACCCACACTCACACCTGTGCCTGCACCCACACCTGGCTGTTGCACTTCCTGCACGTGCCCTGTGCCGGATGCTCCATGTGGCCAGATGCCCCGGGCCCCGGGTCTCGGGTCTCATGTGACTTCCGGATATCTCCAGAAGTTTTCGATCTATTGTGGCCACTGTGGGAAGATGAGAAGTTAACTTCCTTCTCATCTCTGACCCACAGTAGTAGGATTGTGCCCCGGACAGGGCCGGCTAGACTTGAGGCTGTGGGCCATAGGGGAGGGTCATGGGGACCCGGGAGTTGTCCCCTGACATTATGCCACTGGGCACAAACAAGTGACTAGTAACCAAGTAATATATAAACTGTCAAACTTCATGCACACCTGGATATTGACTTCACAACCTTGGATGTGCTCCCTTAGTCTCCATGGGTTGGTTTGGGTGCAATGACCACATGCGTAAATACTAAAAATTCCCGCTAATCTGTAGTGGGTCTTGTAAATTTTTCAACCCTGATTGAATGCATTTGATGACAAGGTCCCCTATTATTGCCAATTCTACATAACCCAGGGTCCTCCCAACTCATTAATTTAAATTTAATGGAGGAACGAGATTAACTTCAAATCAAGAGGCTTCAACATCCTGTCAGGGCCGTCGCCACACTATTCTTGTCGCATTCACTCACACACAAGTCAATTTCACTTATACCACCCCACTCTTACAACATATGCTGTTGTGTCCAGAGGGTGTGGTGTCAATGTCTCCCTCCAGCGTTATGCTTCAGGTCTGTTATAAATGTCATCACAGTCTCAAACATGGTCACATTCCAAAAACTGCACTGGCTAACAATTTATACTTTGGCCCAACATCATCACAGCTTGCAGATTTCATTGAGGAGGTGCTGATTGTGAGAAGACGTGCCAAAAGTTGGATTGTCCATTTACACAATGATTCCTTGTCCCACAAACATTCCATCAATCCTCCTAATACTTCTATCAATCCCACTGCTCAGTGGGCTTTGAAAGGTCATGTGATTGTGTTCCCTGCTAAACCGGAAGCTCTGTCTCCATTTTTACCACCTGCACTCAAAGAGGTCATTACTCCCCTTTGTGTTGTATTTGTTGGTCATGTCACCCTGAAGGGTCAGTTGAGGTTCTGACCTTAGTTGTGACTCCTGCTATCCTCAAGCTGTCAGAAATTAGGCAGTATAGAGCTTTATTTCAACAGGGGAGGAGAAGAGTGAAAACCTGTTTCACCCTTCCCTGCAATTTATATACATTGTTTACATCGAGAAATAAAGAGTAATAAACAATGAATAAAGAAAGCGTGCACAGCACACATTACCACACATCCATTCCCTACACACCCCCACCAAAGAGTGGCTATTAAAGAATGCGTGGCCATTAATAGTGAGACAGGAAAAAGTACGGCTGGCACTGGAATGGCTAATACACAACAACCCTCTGTACATGGATGTAACACTCCATGAAGAACACCTCAACAGTCTGCCTGCTAAGTGGAATGAGTAGCAGGTACTTGCTGTGCCAGGCGGCATCCACCAGTTATTATACTGTACCCAGACCAATTACCGGTCACACATCACATGCACCTTCTGGTCCGGCTGTAAGTGGGCTGTTGTCACACATCACACCGACATTCCGGCCGAATGATCCTTGTCACACCAATTTTTTTTTGGCACCTAAGTGGCTGTGTGAAATCGGATTAAATTCAATGAAAACAAAAGCCATCTGCAAGGAAGTAGTTTTTTTGGTGTAAAATGTATCAACACAAAAATTTGCCAGTTGGACATTTCCAGTGCCACTGTGGCTGGTGTCACACCAACCTTGCCACCTCTTCTGGTTGCTTGTCACACATCACAAGGAGAAGCCGGTTGACTATTTTGTGTCACACTCGGAACCTCAGCCAGTAATTGGTTGTGCGGGTACAGTATTCCGCAACCTCATTACAACTTAGCGTGGGAACATCACGTGTTGCAAATTGTACCAAGTTGTGGCTAAACCTTGGAGAAATCATGTGAGCGACTGGGAAGGAGTCTGGGTTTTGGCCTCCTTGCGCCCCCATCCCTATTCTGGGCATACTTAGCTGTGATAACTGTTGGAGGAACCGTGTGCTATGAGGGTACTCCAGCGGAGTTAACCTGAACAGCCACGTTCCTGCGTTAGCGTGGGAATATTCTGGGAGAGCAACTCGCCCAGAATCCACCATGTGACTACTTAGTCACAACACCTTCTTTTACCTATTTTGGACTAACCCATGCCAGGCCACGGATATATTCATTCATTTGAATTCATTTCCTTTTCCCTCAGTTCTTCACGCATATTGGCTGAGACTGAGGTTAGTTATAACATTCCTTTATTACTATTCCCTTTACTATTGTAACTTACAATATGTATATTACCTTTAGCTTCACGCTTCTAGGTAATACAATTCAGTTCTTCACGCATATTGGCTGAGACTGAGCTTCACGCTTCTAGTCCAGCTCCGAGATCATAAGTCGCTCATCAACAATAACTGGGGAACGCCGCCTGAAGCGGCAGAACCCGCTACTCTTACCCCGCATGCATGCCTCTCTCAACATTGGTATTGGCTGAGATGAAGCCCGAGATTCACTGTTACCCTGTAAACATACCGCCTACTCTGATTTAACAACCACGTAATTTACACTGCAGCGTGCGGCACTTCGTACTCCAGTTAATGCTCAATCGCCTCCGTCGCACCCAGGCAAAAATGAATCTCGCGCGTATTGGGCACAGTGATCCATTGTGGTCTTCATCAATCGAAGGCCATGGGAGTTAGTATGTAGTAATATAGCATCTCACACTGTAGTATACTCGATCTTTCAATTGCCTTTCACAAGCGCGTTGTGACCGCTCGATCTCTTTGTTTCCGTGAACCATCATATTGATTGCTTTACAGAGCGAGTATTGCATCGGCCAGCGCCGAGTTGAGAACCGAAACATCCAGTGAAACATACGAAGAAATGACACAATCCCTTGTCCAACGTACTCGAGCCTGGCCACGGCATCAAAACACCACCCAACCCTGATCGACGTCATTTGTTCCGACGCCGGTCGGGACGCTCTCTAACCCCACAGTCAACCACAGAGCCACATAATGAGGAAAGGACCCAAGTACAGATCATTTGCCATTGCAGTGGGAGGTAACCGGTGTCGCCTCAATGCACGGTGACAAGCAAGACAGACTCGGAGTCTAAAGTGACCATCGCAGTCGGAAACGACACCCTCAGGACAGATCATAATGTGGTGCAGGGATGGTGTATTCGCAAACGGGTTCGGGCCATGGTTGGGGTATACACTGACCAGCAAGTCGGTGTCATAAGCGCTCAACTGCATAGAATTTGGCACGAACTCATGCGAAGGTTTTGCAGCGGCACAGACAGCGCAAACCAAAGTGGAGAGTTGTTGGGAGGAAGTTAGGTAGTACTGATTCAGAATTCGTAGCCAACGTGAGTGTTTCAGGCCAACATGCTGCGCACTGGAGGCGCCATTGTTGGTAAGCGTCAACATTAGAAGAGGGAGCACATTGCGATGCAAGGTGAAGAATGCTGTGACAAATAGTCCGTAGATCTGCATCAGATTCAACGGGCAAAGCAAACTGTGCAACAAAACGACGAAGACATGCACTGCGGAGATCCGCGGATGCAACAGCAGAGAGAAACTGGGAGCGATGGACATTGAGTTGTGCAGCAGAAAAGGCAAGTGCACGACAGCGTGGTTGGACAGGAAGCCGAGCGTGAGCTTCAAGACCGAAGTCACAAGGAGAATCGGCAACAATGTGATCGAACAACAGAGCACGTAATTGATCACGATTTAGACGTTGTGCGGAGGACATGCCGGGTACACGGTGAAAATGACAAAGGGCTAGTGAGTCGTTCCGATTCATTCTGTCCAGATGCCGTAGAATGGACAAGGGATCAGGATATGTTGCTGAAAGCGATGCAGAAGGAGTTGTATGTCGTGAAGGCTCTCAGGGCCGCGGTGGTGGAGTTGAAGGAGATGGACATCGATAGTGGGTAAATGTTCACGTTCTTGCACACAACCCAGGAGAGCAGATCCGTAGCAGTCAGCATTCACAATATGTCGTATCATGCAGAGTGATCCGTGTAGGCATGCATAGTTGGAGATCGCGCGAGAGGAGAGATGGAAAGCGGAAGAAAGGAAAGAATAGGGCCGGTACATCAGTGAGAAGTGAAGTAGCTGGGAATGTATCCACAACTCACTTGTATCGGGAGTGAACATGCAGGAGATATGATTGGTCAGTGAGCTTGAGAGAAGAAGTCAACGGCGAGAACGATGACGTTACATAAGGAGTGGACCCTAGGTTGGGAGGGAGTGAGGACCCGAGGGAATAGAACTGTATGGGGCAGATAATGGACCTTGGGTTTGGGGTCATACAGGACCCTGTGCATAGGACAATTGAGTTGGGGAGCAAAAAACGCAGGACCCGCTACGGAGTAGCGCGCAGATCTCGTAAGTCAACGCGCACCTGCTCCGAGGCTTGGGGATAGTTCAGAATAACACAGCTTCTGCATTATTTGGCACGGGAATAGGATAATTTTGCTCTAAACGCAGTGATATTGCCCCCGTGCCGGATCGCGACAGATATAAACCCCCGTTGCAGGCCTCTCCCTTTCCCAACAGCCCACTCAATCCCAACGCACCCCAATCGTCGATGTTCCTCCACAGACCCAGAGTCAGCCGTGCTCTCTCTGCCTTCGACCATGCCAGCCATCGCTGGGCAGCCATACCTTTGCGCAACCCGCATGACCCAATCACCCAGAGGCCTTCTTCTTCTCCTCACGCTGCTGGCAAGCAGACGCTTTCCCTTACTTCCTGGAATATCCAGGCCTCCCAGCTAAAGCCCGTCGCACGCTCCGAGCTCATCCTCGACCACATCCTCAAAGGACCCAAGTTTCCCGACATCCTTCTTCTCCAAGAAGTCGCGTCTAGCGTCCGGAAGTCTCTCCTCAGCGACCCCAGAGTACGCTCGAGCTTCCTAATCACTGACGCCGAGGACGACACGTCTTTCAAGGGTGTACCATTCGCAACCATGACGTTGCTCTCCAACAAGCGTTTCGGCTCTCCGTTGCTCGCCAAGGAGGAGAAGGGCGAGGGAGATTCCAAGATCGTGCTCGACAGCGTCTTCCGCACGGAGCTGCCGAGCAGGTACAACAGGGATGCGCTCTGCGTGAATATCGCCACCCCAGCTGCGCCTGGCCAGGTCCTACGTCTCTTCAACGTCCACCTCGACTCCCTCGACTCGCAGCTCAGGCGTATATTTCAGATGGTGGTACTGGCTGGCGCCCTGCGCGAGCCCGGATGCAGCGGCGGCATCATCGCAGGCGACTTCAACGCAATCTACCCCGACGATCACGTCCTCGTCGACGAACACGAGCTGGTCGATGCCTGGGTCGCGCTGCACGGGAACACGACGGGGTCTGATGGAGGAGCTACATGGGGTGTCGGCGCCGAGCTCGAGGGCGGACTCAAGCCAGGCAGATTGGACAAGGTCGTCATGCTGGGCTTGCAGCCCACCGAGATCGAAGTCCTCCAGCCTGGTCTCATCGATGCCCATACGCCCTGGAGCGACCACTGCGGGCTGCGCTGCACCTTCACCATCTAATACGGTAAGCAAGTTTTTCTTCTTGCTTGTTTGACGCCTATATACCCACCTTCTTTTCCCCCATAAGTAGATCATTAGATCGAAAGCGGTTGAACCATCATGTTACTCTGTTTGCTCCTCTTTTCCAACGTCGAACAATGTTTACCCACCTCAATCGACGATCCATCTCTCTAGACTATATAAATTTGTACGATACTCGATGCCTCTTCGCAACTCTAGCTCTTGCACTTGTCGTATCTCTCGAATCGTGCTGTAAGCAGATACTATACGCTACTAGTCGCATCAAGCGCGGAATGATGAGACGATGCACTTTGGATTTCACAACAACTTTCTACGTTGATGAGCGACGACGCTCCGTGCCAGCTCTGCGGTGAAGTACTTGAGCAATAAAATGCCACACTCAGCCCGATCTTAAGCTTAAGAAGTCATACAGATAGTCAACTTGAAAAACGTCGCGAAAGCGTCAGAGAGCTTGTCCAGCACCGCAAGTCAAAGCTGACGGGTCACGTCTTGGAGCTTCCCCCCCCCTCGAGTTCGAAGACCTCAATGTTGAACATTGATAAAGGATTGGATGATTACCCAAGATATCAAGCTTAAACTTAATGTGGAAGGTTTTACGGACAAATCAACAATGATATTTCAAACGTAACAGCCCCAACAGGCGGGCAAGCATTGGAGCAAGATGAGTGGGGATTTACGATTTGGCAGAAGTCAGAAGAAAGCCTTGGAGTTGCGATAGATGACTACGGCATCGAACTTACTGCCCTGACTGATAAACCAGGCGTCCAACTCGTGGATTCGTGATTCGTTGTTTCGGTTCGTCTCGCTCCCTTTGTCTCCTCTCTTCACGCATCTGACTCGCTTGTTATGAAGGTTCTATACAACGTCACACGATTCATCGCACCGATATGACGTTCCCGACCTACGAGGGACAAGGAGAAATTTGACGAACCGAAGTGACGAGTCTACAACTTCAAGATCTGTAGATTAAGAAGGGCGTTATGAATGACAAGCAAAAGAAGAGGGGAAGGGGAAGGGACGAACCTAGTCGATCTTGAGGAAGGTCTTCCATTCCTCTTCGGTCCAACAGAATTCCTTTTGCTTGTCCTTGGCAGCCTTGTAGGTGGGATAGAACTTGTTGAACACTATCTTCACGGTCTGCTTCTCCATGTTGCTCTTGTAGCTGATCACACCGTCCTCGTGATACATCTTCCCGAAGAGCTTCATGGCGTCGTCGAAGTCGTTGACAGCCTTCTTCTCCCTGGATTTGAGACGGTCCGAGGCTGCGATGAGCTTCATGATGATAGCCTCCGAGTCCGTAGGCAAGGGGATCGCATCATTTGCAACGACCTCGTCGAGGGACATGCCCTCGGGCATATACATGGCCTACGGATGTGGCATATCAATCACAAGCGAGGAGCAACGATGATTTGTACTCACAACCGTATCGTCGATGATGTCAATTGAAACAACATCATCCTCCTGCTTCTCGCGGTATGTGAGGCCACACCTTCCTTCCAGATTGATGGTGAAGCGCGAGTCCAAGCGAGCGATGTTGTCGCGGATCTGGAACCTGTCGATGCCGGGACCGGACTTGAAAACGACGTCAATGTCCTAGTATGGAGCTGTAAGTAACCGGCCGGACTCCGTAACGCAGGTGAAAAAACGGACCACGGTAGGACGAATCTGCCGGGCTTGAAGATAAAGGCCACCCACGACCGAGACCCGGGTCTTGGCAGCCCACTCAGCGCCAACATATGTGTACCAGCTGGCGAAGAGGGGCTTGAGCCCGTAGTGAAGAAGAGGACGAGTGAGAGACATGATGTGAATCTAGAAAGCAAAGCAGTGGCGTCAGACAATGCAAGGAGGAAACGGAAGCAGGAAGGAAAGCGAACGAACTGATGGTTCGAGAGTGTCTGGTTGGACTATAAGACGAAATGGGAGACTGGCGAGTATATCGCTCAGTCCCATAGTACGTGAACTAAGATGTATAAAGAGTAATTACCTAGCGAGTATATCGCTGGTATACATGAATAAGTACAAGATGACGGACACAGTAAGAGGATAAAGTCAGACTCACCTCAGACCCGTAGTACGTGAACTGAGGAAAGAGTCGTAAGATCCAAAAATTCCTGCCTTTATAGCCAGGTGCTATGAATGCGCAACTGACTTTGGCAGCGACTGTTCCAAGAAAGGAAACAAACGTACTAAACATGAGTTGGCCTCAGCGTACACTACGATCCCAAGAATTCTAACTAGAGTGCTCGCCTTGCATCGCCAAACCTGCACAGCGTGCATGCATTAATTTAGCATAAATTTTAATCCAAAAGACTTACAATACTTTCAGGCAGATAGCATCCCCGGCCCCTTCGATGTGTAAGAGCTTTCCTTTGTCTACTCATCACACTGCTTTCATCTTACAACTCCCTTCGTCATCATTCTTATGTCTTATTCGTCTCCTCCTCCTAGCCTCGCTGCCGCACTCGAACAGTGACATGCATGAGTGTTGTACTGGAGAGAAGAAATAACCGATATAACCGAAATAAATGAATGACCAGAGAAAATATTCGCACGTTTTCAGCGTCAGAAGTTACGTAATTGTGGGCTGGGGAAGTGACTCTGCTGTGCAGGTAATACGCCCACTCGCTGGGCCTACTCATGCAATCCCATCGCAATTCGAAACTTCGAGTGCTTCTCATGCGCCAAAGCTTTTGTGAGGACGTCGGCGACCTGAACGTTCGTCGGAATATATTCGAGTGTTATGTCGCCGTTCTCAACGTATTCGCGGATGAAATGATGTCGAACGCCAATGTGTTTGGTGCGGGCGTGAAGGTGGGATTTGATGCAAGCGCGATAGCACCTTGATTATCGACGAGTAAGGAAGTGGAATGAGCGAGGGGGAAATTGATGTCGCGAAGGAACTGTTGGATCCAAAGGGCCTCTTTAGTAGCATGGGTCATTGCCATGTACTCGCCTTCTGTACTCGAGAGCGCAATGGATGTCTGTTTCTTCGAGCTCCAACTGATTGCTGCGCCGGCCATAGTAAAAACGAAACCGCATCAAGAAATTGTGGCAGTCAACTTTGGACACTTCTGACGGTCCTGTTGCTTCTAATACAATGAAACTGGCCGAATTGACCAATTTCCCAAAGCATCCTAATAAAGGTGTCACGTTTCAATTCAGTTCAGAAGTGAACTCAATTGTTTTCAAACCATCTGAAGTGAAACCCTGAGCACCATTTGCTGATGCAGATACGGAACGAAAGTCCCTTGGGCTCCTGCCCAATCCGAGTCGGAATAACCTGTTTCGTCATCGAGTTTCGAATTCCTGTTACAGACCAACTTGTAGTCCTTGGTGGCGTTAAGATAGCGAAGGAGGCGGTTAATGGCAGTCCAGTGATCTTCCCCTGGATTCGATGAGTATTGACTCAACGTGGTGATGGCATAGCCGATATCTGGTCGGATAAGCGCAGAAATTCAGAGGTGGCTTGAAATTGAAAGTGAGCCACAGCTATGTGAACGCAGCAAGCTTGGCATTATCATTGGAAGAGACGGCAATGAAGCAAGCAGCGATATAACACAGAGACCAGCCGAGTGAGTATCTAGACCACGTAGACGTCAAGGTTCCAAGAGGTCTTCCTTCCGTTTGCCACCTTCCATCTATGCCCATTAGGGCCTAGCTCCCTGACTCTGTCGTAACCTCGTCGAGCTTCACATGTTTGTTAATCTCTCATGCTTGTTATTCACATACAATGTTAACCGCACCTTTGACAATGGACGTAGCTAGTTTTCTTCCACCATTTCACCCGTTGTAAAGCTGTCGGATATTGGCCTTGATATTTCGAGCCCCACCTCGCAGTACAGCAAAAGGACCAGAAGTCCATAATGCAGTAATCGCTGTCTCATTCATTGGGGATGTCGTTATCATCCGAGCAGCCGGTTGCCTCGATGGTGGACAATCATCAGGTTCGCCCTGGAGCCTAGCAGACAGATAGGCAGGTTACCAGCTAGCGGACAGAGCTGCTCTTCGAGACTACAAGCCGCGAAGTACCGAAAAGTGGCGTGCGGTAGTCGCTTTTAATCCCACTCCGAAGCACTTGAAAACCACTCGTACGCCAGATTGATTGGCGATGAAGGGAAAGGAGGACTACTGCAGGGGCAGGGAGTGCAATAGATAGCACTGGCACAATCGTAGTCATAGCAAAGGCTGGTGCGAAACATCGATGAACAGGACTTGTTGAACACTATCCACACGAGAAGGAATTTGCCTCTGTCGCAAGCCTCGAGTGAAGCCGTAGGGATGTTGGAACTGGAGCTGAGGGAAAATATGCGCACACACTCATCCGGGTGCGTTAAGGGTAGAGGTCATGCGAACTGGATTGTGGACCGGTTATAATAGACCCACGACGAACGTGGCAATCCCTGGTAAGTGCTGGGAATCGCATCAGCTTGCTGAGGAAGGTGTTCAAAGATCCGCGTAGCCATATTAACATCTCAAAGCATCGTGTAATAGTTTGAACGAAGCGAATTCCGGAAACAACCGTTTCCTCCTAGTAGCGAGCAAGGCAACCAGCACTATGACCATGAGATCAGAAATTCCCGTCATCGGAAATCCACATTTGCCACCGAATATTTGCACGCCAGCTTCGCTCGACGTCACTCACTTTTTGCCAAATGTAGGCAGCTTGCATCCTAAGGCCGTTGGAGTATGCCGCGCATATTGCCTTCTTTGATCCTTCAATCACGCATTATCCAATGTGTTTAAATTTAATGGAGGCACGAGATTAAATATGCGCCGGCCTCAGCTCTTCTGGGTATCCGCCGTGCCCTTTGCTAGGTCAAGTCCTCGTCTGTACGCAATATTCATTGCTTTATGCCTTTAGACTGTTCATCCGCGATGTTCAGTTTTTCTTAGTTGTCTGGTTATGCAATTGTGTCCATGTTTCTGATTTCTGCTGCTTGATCGGTACGTCGGTGGATTTTCTTTCTCTTTACACGCGTCCGCTGTACGCTTCGGCCTCCGTGCTTTCTCTTCTGCGTCCGCGGTACGCTTTGGCTTCTCAGCCACCACCTCTTGCGTCCGCTGCACGCTGTTGCTCTACAGTCTTTTATCTCTCTTGCGTCCGCGCACGCTGGAGTTTATTTCCTTTTTCTATGACTCTGACGTATATTTCTAACTAATTCTCTTATTAGTTTTGGTTAGGGTGGTTGGTTGGCGTTGAATATTCGGTCTTGCATTGGATAAGGCAGTTAGCCTTGGTTACCCTTTGCAAGTTGGATCCCGGATGTTTACGGTGTCTTTCATTTTTCGGCTCATGCCTTGTTTTTTGTAACTTCACTTCTTCTCTTTTGTTGGCGCTTCTCTGCTGCTACTCTCTGTTGTCTTCATCGTTACCCTCCACCTGCCCCATCGCCTCCTTTTGGGGTTTTTGTACCTACCGGCTCGCTTCAAATCAAGAGGCTTCGACATCTTGTCGGGGCCGTCGCCACGCTATCCGTTACGCCTTCGCCCACGCACAAGCAGGGACATATGTCCCAACTTCCTTGTTTCCTGACTCACACCACAGTTCACTCTTTGGTGGAACCCTCAGCAGCTTTCGCGGGGCAAAGTGGGACTTTGCCTATGGGGAGGCTGGCGCTCCTAGAATTGGCTGGGAGGAGCTTATGAGCGCTGGTGCTAGAAGATCCAGTGGTGCCCACTTTGGAGGGTTCCGCATACCCATTAAACTCCGGTGCCGTTCACCCAATCTTCGGTAGACTCTGTTCATATTCTGGAACTCGTTTCTCGGTATGGCACCCCCTTTGTATTTTTTCTCGTCCGTTAGCGTCATGCTTTGGCGTAGTTCTCCGTTCGGGGCGTCAGAGGTGCGCAAGACTTGTTCGTCTACGAGAGACTACATCCCCTTCCAAACCGCCTCCTTTACTCCGTGTATGGATGATAACAAACCGTCAAGTCCCGTGTCCACGGTGGTGCAAAGCTCTGATATTTTCCTGCACAACTGTGTGGGCGAGGTCTCAAACGGAGTTCCGTCTGCCAAAAGTAACGATTCGGTCTTTGCTCGAACTAAGCACTCAACGTCATCGCAGCTGAGGACTTGGAGGGGCTAGTTTGTAGCCTTATCACCGTCAAAAGTGATTGTGCGATGATCGTCTTCGTTAGGGTTTCCGTTTGGCGTTATCTTGCACCTGAGCTTCCATGCTAGCCGTCCATACTCTAGTTTCCCGGAAACTGTTTTCATTTTTCGGTGCATTGAATCGGGAATTTATGCGTCCTTATTGTAGTTATATCAGAAATGATGTAACACGTGGGTAGCAAAGATCCCGTCTCTCACTTCTTCGACCAAACGTTCGATGGTGCTCGCAATCTCACCGCTCAAGCCGGGGATGCGGATAACGTTCGTTTGGGTTGCATCGATTATTTGGACTCCTTTGATCCCACAACTTGATGGGTTATTTGGAGGGAGGTGTCTCCATTTTATCTTATCACACTTATCCACCGGTCCTAGTCACTGCGACCGACCGCGGCTTGATGCTTCGATTCTTCACAATCCTTTCGCGGATGAAGAGATGTGCCATTCGTCATCAATCGTCAATGGGAGCTAATGCTCCCTGGTCAGGGCCGTGGAGTCCAAAAGGAAGTCAGTGGGTTGCTCTCTTCCTGAGTTCCACTTCACATTCACTGACGCAACAAATAAAAAAATCCTTGGCTAACAAACACAGTGCCACCTTCCTTCCCAGATATCTTCCGTGATTTACACCTAGCTTAGAGACGTGTCAGATTCAGCGGGACCCGAGAGTGGTGTTGCATTATAGTCACCTGGGCGGTCAAAATGCTGTGGATCGATTATGGGGATTGTCAAAAAGTACGATAGTCGTGCCCAACCAGACTAAGAACACAACAGGAGGTGATTGAGGCGAGATCTGCTCGAAAACCGCAGGTCATGGTTCAGGGCGTACGGATAGTGGCAAATATTGGGACGATGGGAGATGTGATCAGAAAGGAACTTCGTCTGGTCAGCGCTCACCACGACGGGCTCGAGATATTGGACGGCAGGACCTGAAGTCAACACTGGCTTCCCCATCAAACCGATGTCGGTCAATCCAATCCTCGTAATTAGGTTCAATATTAGTTTCAATCAACCCAAGTGGAAGAGAGAGGGCCTCGTTTGGTGTGGCAAGATCGACTTCCTCGCGCCCACCTAAGGGACCTTGAAACTGTTGAAGGTAGGCCCACCTGATCCCCTAAAGTAATCTTCGAGCGAATCTCTACAATTGGACAATTATCCTCGAGAATGTTAGACCCTGGTCTACGATGCAGATGACGTAATGCGGTGAGACAGTGCCAACTTACGCAGCCATCCAACCCGTCATCGAGAAGGTTTTTTGCTCCCTCGCGAAACCGACCTCATTGAACTAGTACTACGTGCACGACTCGATGACGCCAGCTTCGACCTGTTCGCAATGGTGCGTGTAGAGATCCCACCGACGATTAGCATTATAGTTAGGGTTCCAGATCATCGGGATCAGGAATGCTCAACCAGTGATGAATGGGAACAAGAAAGCAAAGGACTCGGAAGAACGCGGAAGAACGTAAATCGAAGAGTCCTCAAAGTACTACTGCCACCCCATGAAGCGTCAGCTTGAGCAAAAAACATAGAGCATGTGTTCGGCACGATGTCTTACTGACTCAGTGAAGTTTCTCATGTCATCATTCCAAGGGTAAATAATTCTGGGTACATCTAAGCGTTTGTGATCGTCATGACTGATGCGGAAAGCATTCAGAAATGTTTCCCCATACCTGGACCCACAAATTCGTGATTAGGTTCTCTTTCCAATCACCCTCGTCATGGTGCATACACCTGTTGAAGATTTGAATCTCCCCCCGTGCCTGCTCTGTGCCTCTTTGGCTATGGGTTTCTCTTACATGACTCTGACTATGCGGCGGCCGACTTCGTACAGATTCTGGTTGGAATCCTGTGACACTACGTTACCCCCCTCAATTCTCCACCAAAGAAGCAGTCGTTACTTGCCGTTAGGGAGCAGTAAGTATCATCTTGCACCTTTTTCTACTGATCTTGTATGCTTACTCCTTTTTCTTCTACTGCACCCCCACTCGTTACTTCCTGATTGCTCATCGCACAATTACTGGACGGGCCATTTCTTGCTCCCAGATACTTCGAGCCACATCCACGTTCTCCCCTCTTCCACCGCATCTCTATCGCACCATTTCATCACATCTCTACATTGCATTCACCGAAGGAACTTACCTCAAAGACTCTGAATGGTCAGAAGAGGAGAAGAAAGAGAAGGAAGAAAATCCTCCAAATCCACTCGCTGATCCGGGTACCATGGATGGCATGGTGGAAGGGCTGAAGAAGCAAATGGTCATGGGTGCCGCAGATGCTCGTTATGGGATGGATCAATTTCTTCTTTCAGGGTTTTGTTTTGAGTATGTTTCTATCACGCTTTCCCCCTCCTCCGCGCGGAGCGCTCCCTCCCATGGGATGGTCAAGCGGAAGAGTTCTCCCTGTTACTTAGTTAAACTCCCGTTCCCGCTATCTTCTCTTTCATGATATTTTCTCAACTTAATGGACACATTCGGCTGCTTCTCAGGTCAGAAAATGGTCAGTATATTGATCCGTTCCGATTTTTTTTGTCCGAGCTATTGGCTGAAGGCCAATTGTTTCCTGCCCATTTATGCACTGCCCTTCGTACAGCCGCAGACTCAACGCCAGATATGGCTGCTCAGGCCTCCCCATTCGGCTCCGTGCTGTCCGGAGCTAACGCGCCACCAGTCATTGGACCAGGGGCTCCAGATTACAAGAAGCTTTTTGCTCAAGAAAAAGAGGAGCAATATAAGTGGGTTTGCGATGGCGTAGTGTTGGAGCAATGGGGCAAGATACGTGCTATAAAGTGACCCTATAGGTGCATTATTCGGCTGCGGCTCCCCGCATCTTATGTAGGTGTTTCCTGTCCCGTTGGGCGTTGTGATATAGGGATTATTATTATAATTTTAAGGACAATAGCCCAGGCATATTGAGGGCAAGCTGCCCTGCCAGCAGCTGGTTCCAATATGGATGAATTCGGCCACCTCGCCCATTTTGTGTCGTGATTTAAGGGTTATCGTTATGATGGAGGTCCAAGGATGTGATATTAAATCTCCGCCCAGAGCGATTATGTTCCAGGTGTCGCAGCCAACCGATAAGCGGCACAGCAGCGGCCAGCAAGCGCCGGGTGGTCTTAGCTTGGCAATATTCGTGTCCCCCACACAGGTGCGAACTCTCACGCTCATTTTACTCGGCAGCGGGAACGCCGGAAAGAAGCCTCCACCCAATGGCGGAGCATGGGCTATTGGATCAAAACAAGTTGGGGCGCGTGGTTGATTGCATCGGTCTATCCACAGATGTCTACACAACAAGTCTTGAACTTCTAATCTCAGTTCAAGGTCTCGATCAACATTGCGATACTTACCCGAATGCCGCAGGCTTCGACTGTTGCCTCTCTACGACGCCCCCCTACTTTAACCCCAGAGTCTTCTTGCTTCTTTCCATCTCGACACTTCGCTGCTGCGGCCCTTCAGCATAGCAAAACCAGCAACCCGCTATGAATCCCGAGGCTATCAGGAACAAGATTAACCTTGAGAATGGGAATGTATGTTTTCCGCTTGGTTTCGATCAACAATGCTAACGACAATCCGTAGCTCGTTATTGGTGCATATCACATGAAGCCCTCACACTTGCAATGTGACAAGACGAGACGGGACTCTGACCCCTCTTTTACGTTCTCTTTAGTCGCTAATCTTACCATCTTGATCTGGGACTGGTTGATCTGTCTGGACCGCGAAGTAAGATGATCAAGAGGGTCGAAGGGAGTGAAGGTGTAATTGACGCTTTTCAACAGCGGCGACATTTCTGGGGATCGAAGCCGAACACGGGGACTGTCCTATACTTTCTTGTGAGTAAGCTAGTAAGCTATGTCGGCGTGTTAACTGGTTGTGCTAAGACTGCCTTCCCCCAGAATAGGTGGTCCTTATTGATACAGGCATAGGCTTGAGCGAATCTGACTTTGGGGAGCGTTGATTAGAGGGGTTTCCATGCTGGGCGCCATCCTACATCTCCAGAGTGGGTGTTAAATTCTACTTGGTACTATCATTGTATTGGGTTTGTTTCTGATCATTTCTGTATCGAACCAGCATCGATGTACAATTTTGCTCATACGCAACCTTAAAGCCCTGCCCCGTTATGCTCGAACTCGTTGGTTCCCCTCCTTAATTAGCTATGTGGACCCCTGTTCCGCACCGTTACCTCTCTTTCCGCTCTCAATATTGCAGTCGTACAGGGTATGCACAGTCATGCCTTCCCCACTACTTAAGAGGGGAAGTTGACTACCGTTCGCTATAGTTATTTTAACGATGCGTACATATGCATTGTACAGTTGCAACAAAGTACTCTTATGGGCGCTTCTCGTTCTCGTCATGGTACGTGTAATGCATCAGACTTCAAAACATACCCCCCAGACAAAATCTAACGTTATCGGAATGATTCAACATCGGCTAGGGTGGATTGCTGAATCAAGTGGTGTTCATGTGGCTCGGCCCGTGGACAGGTATGGACCGTATGTTTGCGACGTTGACCTTACCCTCTCATGCTTCACATAAACTCTCAGCCAGCTCCTTATACTGGGTGTCTCATTCGCTTGCCCACATGGTCATGGGAGCGACTCGTTCCGGTTATGGTCTTTGAAATCTGTATGTCTGACTCCATCATACTGGCTTGGAGCTGTTAGTGACACTCGCTGTGGTTGTAATTTTTAGTGTCTATAGTCTTGTTCGCGATCAAGTTCTGTTTCTACGTCAAGATGGGTTCAATGGGTGTAGTGCAAAGGACATTGTTCCGCGATGGTAAGATCGTCTCTTTGTCTTTCATGTCCATTTGACGCTAATTACATCTGCATATATTGACGTGCTCAATAAATAGGTTTTATTGGGTTTCTTGGTGAGTGGCAAGCGCGAGGTTCAGATCGATGACTCATTTATTCGAATGATTACGCTGCATTAGCCACTTCCAGTACGAATCTATATTCTCATGGGGAATACAAGCTTACATGCCGCTACTTAGTATGTACATCTATTGGGCTACTTGTCCAGATTTTACGGCCAGTAAGTTCGCTGCAATTTGACGTCAATCTAAAACTTACTATGCCCGTTCTCATCTTAGCGACCATTGCTTACTTTCGGCATTGCGTAGGTCAGAATAGAGAGCACAGTTGTCGACAGGCATTCTCACTCTCGCCTAGTCTCACCCCATTGATTCCCACCCTCGTTGCAGCCCACATGCTCCTCAATATTAAAAGTTTCTTCTCCGGTAGCCAAGCCGCCTGCCCCAACAGCAGTGCGACGTACACAACCTCGAAGTTCCCAGCCACCCGTAAGGGGGAGCTTCCCAGGTCAGCAAGTTGATGACGCTGGCCTCCAGATCCTGGTGCCTGATTTAGAGCGGAAGGGTGCAGACAGTGGAGGGAAGGACCACTATGATGACGAGGACGACGAGGACGATGATGACGGGGACGGGGACGGGGACGACGGTGACAATCGTCGCGACCGGAGGGGATATCACGGGTTTGGGAATGCGGACTCGCTCGGGGAGAACTGGTACGAGATGAAGGCTCGGCCATCCGAAACCCGGTACGATCCTAGAGGGACAGCGTCCCTCTCCCTCTCTGGACGAAATCCTGCTCCAAGTGAAGGAGCACACCCAGCATCGCCCGTTCCTGTAGCACTATCAGCATCCACTAGTGTTATCCTCGGCAACGAAGAAGCTGCGGCGGGTAGTAGTGTTGGAGGGCCATACCTTCCCCAAGAACGGACGTATCCTTTGCGGGCTGGTGGAAGACGGTTAGAAACGACCCTTTCCCAGCGTTCGGAGGAAGGCGATGTGATTGATATTCAGTAGTGAGAGATAAAGATGTGTCTGCTTGGTGGTAGGGATTTTTTGGGAACATTCAACGTCATATCCACTCCTTTTTATTTCATTTTAATTCGCAGACTGTTTCTTAGTTCTATCTTGCTTTGCTTCCCCCTGTCCCGTTTATCTTGGTTAAGGATGACTGTTTGTATTGTTGCATCTCGAAGCTCACAGCTCTGGGAAATGATGGTCGAGAGCCGTGAGAATTATGTAGTTCATGTGAGAGCAACTCATTCCTGATGAATGGCCCGGGATGCCAAAAATGCCTTTGGTGGAGAGCTTAGATTTGCGTCGGCGCAAAGGGCGTTTCCGCATCAGAAAGGTTCAAGAAAGGGTCACTGAACGGGGGGTAGATCCTAGCAAGGGATGGTATTCGGCCCCAATACCAGGGACAAACCTGGCTATCGCACAAAGGCGCTAATGCACAGCCATGCGTCACTTTTCTCGCTGCGTCACCAAGATTTCAGTCTCACTATGGCACGGGAACAGATGATTTGTAGGGTGTCTCCTTGCTGCTAGTAGTGTGAGTTTCAAGTGGGGTTCTTGCGGTGGCGCACATCTTGTGGCGATTGCTTGGAACGCCAGGGTCGGAAAGGATTTACAGATCCTGTTGGCACACAGTGATACGGTGACTTCCTTTCTTAGTCCCATGTGGTTGTTACAGGGTCTCGGCCATAAAGACGGTGTTAGGCACATGTATTTTTGTGGTGCCCTCATCGTCATGGCTGTGAAAGCCGTTGCTTTGTTGTAGAGCATTTGGCAGATCCTGGCTGATTATAAAACTGGGCTAAGCTAACGCTTGGTGGCTTTCCCCGTTTCACTTACCGCCTAATCGCTGGGGTGTACGAATATGAGCGCTAACAAGCATCAATGTCACAGAGAAAATTATCCCACTCATGGCTCATCTTCACAACCACTGCTTCCCTCGGCCTCCTCAGAGTCCCGTCTTCCCCACAATCATGTCACTAGCCCCCAGATACTCCGAAATTAATCACAAGAACATCCTCCTCGATCGACATGGAATGCTGACGGAATCTTATCCGGAGTCCATAGTGACCGGCCAGGCCGACAGTAATCCAAAGAAGTCCGAATCTCTTGTGGATCGTATACTCAGGAGGATCCATAGAAAATCGAGTCCTGATCGCGGCTGACTTAGAGACCGCAGTTTTGATGTTTCAGCGGAGGGGGGTCTTTCCTTGTCGTTTATGGATTCTGCGAAATTCGTGCCCGAGTCCTGCTTTGGGCACGGAAATATGAACTCATCTCGCGTTACTATATATACTATGTTCGTTCCATTGAGAAAGATCAACTTCATCATTTTGCTCCCAAGATAGTAATAACATTTACGCGTGCACATTCCGACAATTGGTGTGCGATGGCGCAGGTGCTGGAGGCCTAGGCTTACCTTGGGCGTCTGGCTAACAACCTATCACCCATCTTAGTATCTTCCTAGGCAATGGCTGGAGTGCAATAGTCCCCTGGGGTATGAGCGCTTGGTGGTGAAACCCACGCAAAGGCATAGCAGAGTCCCGAACTGAGAGGAGAGGCAATCGCAATGCGACGAACTTCCACCCCATATAGAGAATGGTTTTTGCTCGTTCATGAGGCCGACCTCGTTGAATGACAGGAACAACCTAGCGACGTTGGTTTCGATGCGTCATTGACGCGAAAAGAGATTCCATTAATGATTAGCATCATAGTACGGGATTCCAGACCATTGGGACCAGGAATGCTCAATCAGTAACGAGTGAGGAAAACGAGAAGCAAACAAATCGCCGGGAGAATGCGTATCGAAGAATGCGTATCGCAGAGTGCTCAAGCAGCTGGTTGGTGAGAAGGGGTATATTCTCCTGACACATTTGAGAAGATCGAACTCTGAGCCTTATGTCGTGCTCAACTGAGCCTAGCTGAAGTACTGCCACAAAACCCGCAAAGCGTCAGCTCGAGCTTAGGAAGAGAGCCTGGACGGCTGTTTGACCGACGATCATACGAAAACACGTGGTCGGCGACCCCTGTCGATTTTTCTATTGCAAAAGGTGCAAACTGAGCATATCACTCGAGCATATCACCTGCCTCTGTGCGCGTAGTGGGAGCTTGTAGAGCGGGGAAGATCACATCAACACGCTAGGCGGAGTTAATTCAGACGTTGTAATTCTTGAACAAAGTAAATTGGACGAGACTTGTCCACCCACTGGTGCTGTGCAGTAAACCCACCACATCCAGCTTCCCTCTACAGAAGCATTTCATATGCATCATGTGGGCGCAGCGATTGAGCTGTCTTCCGTTCACTCTTCCACACGGGCATCCTCCCCATGATTACATACGCTCGCAGTGACCGGCCAGACCGCGCTTTCTAGTGACAGCAGTCCGAAGAAATCAGATCTCTTATGGCTTGTGTATCTAGGAGGGCACGTAGGAAACTGAGGCCTGATCGCAGCAAGCCTGATACTCCCAATCTCGTTGGATCCGCTGATGATGTGGCGCCACCCTCATTTTCCCTCGCTCCTGAGGGAAGCATTGACAATCCTCGGGGAACATCCAGTTCACATGCCAACGCCATCAGCCAGCTCAGGCAGTGATCGAAAGAAGGGATCATCGGCGCTACGAGACTAATTCTCCAAAATGGAGCCTCCGCTCTTAAATGTCCCGATTCCGAACCTTCATGGAATCCTAGATTTGCTTCTGACTTGGCTCAAACCAGATGAAAGCGTCCGAACCTTATGAGGCCTGAGCCGTCGCCACTGGTGTGAAAGTGCCTGATGGAGGCCTAGGCACGCTCTTGTTCACAGAAATATGAATATACCTAGCCTGAGGGAGGTTAACACGCGGGGCCCCTGATATTGCATTGACGCTTCCAGCCCATCGGAAGGTCCAAAACCCAAATCTAACATAGTCTCACAACCATATCGTGCCCCGGGCCGCCCCGACTCTGGTGGGATGTTTTGTCACGTCGACGCAACTTGCGTGGAGTGAACATGTCGCCGAGTAAAACTGCAATCAAACCCCCCCATCCGAAGTGCACGACGAGATTGTGGATGAACGAACAGCACCCAGGATACCTAAAGAGAAATATACTGCACTTGAGGCAGCATCCCCAGAGCATTCATTGAGAACGAAGAGTACGCCCTAAGATGAATTATCGACTCCCAACAGCTCATTCGCTGAATCCATACCGATGAGCAAATTATCCAGAAGGTGTTAACCCAAAGGATGAACGAGGGTTTGTTGAATAAGTGGACGCTTCGGGAAAACCACTGGCAGCTGTGCACCCGCTCCATTGGAGAGCAGTGTCAAACCTGAAAGCGTATCAGATTCGGCAGGAACATGCAGAGTGACCATTGCACTGTAATTATTTGGAGTGGCCAAAAATGCGACGATGAGATTTCCAGTAAGCGCGATAACCATGCTCAATCAGTTCATGGTTCCAGAATGTATGAATGGTGATAAATATTAGGACGATTGGACAGAAATTTTGTTTGATTGGCGCTAACCATGACGGGGTTGAGGGACTCCTGCGATTGGCAAATGCTTCGTTAACTGAGCAAAGAAATCTGAGGATGTTGAAGGGCGAGCATATCGTCACTAGGAGCTCGTGTTCGGGCGAAATATGAATCCCAGGGGCCAATGAGGGATGAATGACGCAATGGGGTGAGTCACAGGGTCATCTAGCTCGTTACTGAGAGGGGCTTTCTCCTCACTCGCAAAATCAGCCTTGCATACCAGACTCGTACCCAGTCGGAGGAGCTCCGTGGACGCGCAAAATAACAGCTCTTTACATAAATAGACGTTCTCACGTTCTGTACTCAATGGGAACGTTTATTTACATTGCGTAAAGAGCTATTTTCCAACGACGATGCCAAGCTTGCTGTGTGCGGGTTCACATAGCTGCGGCCTGCCTTCAATTTCAAGCCTCTAAGTTTCTGCGCTTATCCGGTGAACTTCGGCACAGTAAAATCTGTGGAGAGAAAAAACGTGGATAAACATGGCAAGTAAGAATTTCTAACATTGCAATTTCCAACCTATACAGTGGTGCTACTTAACTAGGTACTGCCCCTTCAAATAATGTCGCATATGCATCATGTGCGCGTGGCGATTGAGCTATTCCCCGTTCACTCCACGCGGGCATCCCCCTTACTACCCCAGTGCAATGCCTAGAAAAAATCCGTTCAAAATCATCCCCCAACGTAACAAAGGAAGTCATTCCGCCCCCTCCGAGTCCCCTCATGTTCCCCAGATCAATATCACTAGTCCCCAGATACCCCGAGATCATGACAACACTCATAGCGATCGACACGGGTTGCCGACGGAGCCTTATCCTGAACCCGAAGTGACCGGCCAGGCCGTGCCTTCTATTGAAAGAGCTTCAAAGAAATCGGAATCTCTTATGGGTCATGTATTCGGGTGGGCCCGTAGGAAATTGAGCCCTAATCGCAGCAGGCCTAGTGCTCCCAATCTCGTTGAACCATCCAGACCAGCCACGCCTCTCCAGCTGTCCGCTAATGATGCAGTACTTCCTTCATTTCCCCTCGCCCGTGGGGAAAATATCGATAATCTTCGTGAAACATCTGGCTCGTATGCCACACATGACAATGGCCTGAGCCTTCATGCACAATTGGAACGCGAAGGTATCAACGTGCCCTCCTTATTGGAACCCACGATCACACGATCGGCCAGCTCAACCAGTGATCGGGGGGATATAATCATCGGCGCTACTAGACTCATTCTCCAAAATGCGGCCTCCGCCCTTAAGTTTGCCCCGATTCCGAATCTTGATGCAATCCCGGACTTGCTTTTGAAGTGGCTCGACGTCTACCAGGTGAGATCATCTTTTCGTTTCGGGGGTCGATGAGAATACTTTGTTCACTCTCCCAATGTTTGTGACATGATTTGCACAGACGGTCGGTGGAAACGACGAAAGTCTTAAAGGACTGGACGATGACATCCGAAAAGCCTACGACACCATTTTTCAGCCACTCGCGCTGTCGACTGACCGTATACCCGATGAAGTGGTTTTTTTCATCAAGGGGTTCCACTCGTACGTCCACCTGCCTCCTTTGCCACACGTTTGATTCGATATTCCTGTTGACAGGGCCCTGGAAGCACAAATAAAAGAGGTCAATGCACTCAACAATCAAGGTCCCGTCAAGAGGACGATCTTAGCAAAAGAAATCGCCACGAGGATAAACGATGTGAAGGCATGTATAAATGATGCCATTAACAACTTCTCGGTTCGTTTCCATTATGGAGGCTTTCAAGTGCTGTACGCACTGACTGATTGCGTGCCAACAGACCCAGGCAACTACTTTAACGCTGCTTCGTACAATCGAAGCATCGGTGCAATGTACGTTTCCAAGCTCATTCTTAGGGTCTTTCATCAACCCTTCCTTTTAGCTGAACTTAAACGGCTTGGGGAAGTCGCGGCCGAGCACACTTACGTGAAAAGCAAGTCAGAATCCCTTCCAAGCACACGGGACAACATACGGGAATCGATTCTTGGTCATCTGAAAGATGCCAGGAACCGATTTGTCTGGCTACGTGGATCCCCCGGTACCGGGAAGACGGCGATAATTATGAGCATTGCATCTATGCTTGAGGGGGAAAGCGCTCTCGCAGCCTCATTCTTCTGGGACAAAAACCAAAAGGGAACAGGCCTCGATTCTTTGGAGTTGTTCCCTTGTACCCTTGCACGCCAACTTGCGCTCTTCAGTCCGGACTTCAAGGTGTCACTCGTCAAATGCCTTCGGCGGCCAGACATGAGATTGTTTCTGAAGCTTTCTCTGGAGAAGCAGATGCGGACCCTGATCATTGAACCGATGAATGGTCTTAAGGGAGCGTTGTTTGAAGGTAACCAACGCTTTTCTATCATCTTGGATGGCTTGGATGAGTGCGGGGGTCCCGAGGAACTTGACTCCCTGATGGAGCTCGTGCTTCTACTTCGCGAGCTGCCCTCGCCCTTTGCTGTACTTGTTAGCTGCCGGCCGGAGTTTACAGTTCTTTCGTCTTGGACCAGAGTGCGGGATCAGGGTCTTATGATCCCCTGTGAAGATGTGGATCAGATTGAACGGGACACTTTCCACACCATCCGTTGCATGGTGGACGGAGGATTTCACAATTTTATCGAAAACTCCCTATGGAAACCATCTGACGAAGATCTTGATGTCTTTGCGAGAGGTTGCCGTGGATTGCCTATTATGGCTTCAACCCGAATACGTGATGCGAAGGTTCAGATTCGGTACTGCGGTTCGACTCTTAAATCGGAGTTCGAATATTTCCGAAATCTTATCGAAGTACCTACGGATCTGAAGTCGGAGTACTTGCGAATCATGCGACGAGCCTACATGCCGAATTCCTCCAGTGTCCGTCCACATGTGGCCAAGACCTATCGCGAAGTAGTTGGGATACTTGTTACCGCCAGTTGGAGTGATCTTGGCACTAACGACATATCGCAACTCCTAGAAATTGCCGAAGATGAAGTGCACTCAATACTAAAACCCATTAGCTCGATAGTTGATCTTTCCTCAGACAATGAGCAGACTGTCAAGTTCTACCACGCAACAGCAAAGGAGTTCATTACAGGAGATCCTATCGGTGAGAAACAAGATGAAGTATTCTTTATTCATGATGTCAAGGGGTATAGCATTGGATTACGACTTCTTCGATTTGTCAATGATGTCATGAAGAAGAATGAGTTTGGCATCCCCACCGAACTCCCTTTGGGAGACAGAAGGAAGTGGGAGCTCTTTCAGAGCAAGCAGACACCTAGAGTTGTCAAAAATGTGCTCGAGCACTTGTTTTCTCACTTGGACCCTTCGCTGCTCGTTTCACAAGAATCTAATGAATTGCAAAGAGAATTTGAACAACTTCTTACAAGAAACTTCCTCTCATCCTTGTCATGGAATCATGGCCGATGGGGTGTGTTAGGGACATTTCATTTATTGAAGGAATGGAATTTGAGTGCACATGTGGGTTCTAAATTAATCGTGTTTCACGTATTTCAATTATATGACATCATTCTTTGCGTTGCAGAACCACAAATCAATGGCGCTGGTACAGGAGATGCTCAATCTTATATGGAGGTTGGGTTCCGACGCTGATCCTTGGCATGTTTATCGATCAGGCCTTCCATTCACTCCGTCGTCATCACACCTCTATGAATTCTATGGCCATTTCTCAGATTCTGTTCGAGTCCTCAGTGTATCCGGCGAGTTTTCTGGTGGCTTTATTCCTTTGAGCGAGGATGCACGTGTGGCTCAAGGGGTCATGAAGGCAAAACTGGCTGAGCTGCCAAAGAAGTTTGATAAATACGGCGAGGAAACTAATTATGAAACCGAGTTCGCTGAACATGATGTTCGCAATGGAATCGTGACCTGTGCAGCAATCTCTCAAAATGGTTCTCATGTTGCCCTTGGCTTTGGAAACGGGGTCATTGAGATTGCCAACATCGACCATCACTGTATAATCTCTCGATTACAATGCAATCCTCCCAAACCTCCGGTTTGGATCGAGTTTATCCATGGTGGCAACATTCAGATTGTCACTGAGGATACCGATGGAAACATCACTATTCTCGGTCCTGGAAAAACCCTGGTGAAGTTTGGAACTCTCCTCAATGGTTGTTTCCCTGCTGTAACTGCGGTGTCGAATGATGGATCTTTCATCATACGAGTCCCACAAAATCTCGACCAGGCTTGGTACGAGTACATGGCACTCATACGTTTTTCGGGCGAGCCATCCATTCAGCTTCTTCCATCTCCTTCCACCCCTTCCCCTGTTCAGTCTCCCCAATCCCACTCTGATCTATCCATTCCTCAACGTCACACAGTTCAATTCTCTCCAAGGGGCCGATATGTCGGCGCTTACGACACAAACTATGCGTTCGTCTGGTCAACAGATCCACACAACTTGTGGATTGCTCAATATCGCGTGCAAAATTTTGAGACCTGGATTTTCAACACGGGTCTTGAACCCCCTTGCCTACATGACATCCCTATGCCTGTATTTCGTAACCCCACCTTGCCTTTGTTTCCAGCAACCCATCCACCAGGTACTGAGCCAGATTTAGGGCACGATGCGGATGAATCCTGGTTGAAGCGCCCTTTTTACGACCTCTCACCCAGCATAAAAACTAGCGAAGACCGCGTTATTGAAGTCTATTCCTCCGCAATGGGAAGGATTCCATTAACTCGTGCCTCCAATGGCATTTGGTTCAATGGGAAAATTGAACTCATTGTCCCATACAACTACATCCCGAGCGTACGATCCGGAAACTTTTTCAGCGAGAAAGAAGCCTGGTACGGCGATGTGATGCTCGAAGGTGGGAGAGATTCGGACCCCATATTTTTTCCTCGGGCAAGCAAGGGTGGGACTCGATTTCTGCTCCAGGGCAAACTGAAAGCCCCAGTGGTCGTCGATATTAGCCAAGTCGTTTAGTGCGTCTCCAATCATTTCTCTGGTTCCTATTCCAATGTTTTCCCTTTTCAATGCATTGGATCGGGACTTATTGTAATTATATGTACGTTTAATATTGATCTCATTTTCAAAGTTTTACAAGCTTCTAGTATCCTGTTTGTGAAATAATAGAACTTAAGAGGATATCGATCAAAGAGCTCTAGCGTTTTGGTGGGGTGAAATTCCGCAGTCTTTGTGGACAAAACCTCAGTACTAAAACATACTAACGGCGCGGCATATTGCCCTCAAATAAAAGTGTAGGAACGTGTGCCAAGCAGCAGAAACGACACATGCGAGATATAAGTATACACGACAGGACAGAGCATTGGAGGTTTGTCCTATTCCCTTGAAGAACTTCGGAAACACTGACGATCATCATGAACTATGAACCGACGTCTCGCACTTGGATTCGGAGCGCAAATAGGATGACCTAAGGGATCATGCATGCGAAAATCTTCGGCTCGACACCGTTCACCCCACTGTCTAATGAGAGAGCTGCAACGTGGATCCGGATTCCTGAAGTGTTTGCATTCCTTTCCCAATTGCTGGCAGTTGAAACTGTGGAACAGCATTTGGCTCCAACCAACACCACTGGGTTGGTGCTCAAGCCTTATTCCACTCCTAGTGCATCTCGCTCCTCCCGACTTCCCCACATCCATATCACGAATCCTCGGATCATGACAAACCCCCCAATCAACACGGAGTGCTAACTGCTCAGACTGCATCTTCTCAGCTTTCTATATCATTCGAACGACGTTCTACGGCGGTGAGGTGATGGCTTACTTGTAGGGAAAGCGTATTGATGGCTGAAGTAATGGAGGACAGAGATACGATGTTGCCACAATTAATCTTGGCCGCATCCGCCAGGTTAGGAACTTGGTGGTTGTTCCTCGCTCTGGGCGTGAAGTTTTCGAGCATAGCCTCCATCAATTTGACTAGCTCGTAGGCCGTAGTGGGTCATTGGAGGCCGGCAGTGTGGTGTCTGGGGATTGACGAGGGATGCAGGCATAGGTAACAGTGTTGACCTGGTTGTAGAGACAGAGACGTTGCGTTGGGTCATGTTCGCGCAGAACGTTTAGGGGGCACGTCTGGGGAGGCAGGATGGTTGGATCTAGAGGCGGTGTCTCAGTCTCTCCAGCGCTAGTACTTCTTGGTATTCTTGCTACCAAGCATTTTCAGTGGGGGGAGGGATTGGCAGTTTGCAGTCTGCGCATATTTGTTAGAACGGGAATGGGAGTGGCCGTAGATGTGCTGACAAGACTAGGGAAAGCCTGCCTCTCGTGAGACAATCGCGAACATACCAGATGTAACTCGTAGGAAAGGAGAGCTGTAATACAGACGTTGAATCAAGGACTGGAAATGGCTGAATGGGTTGTGGGATCACAGATCTAATTGTCACTCTCGGAAGGAAGCAACATCTTGTACTTCGGTGCCGCGTACGGTATTAAGGTGTCTGCTCCCGGTGTCGATGTGGAACGATGTCGCAATGTGGTGAGAGTGCCACCCGACACATGCATTTAACTCATCACTGGGAGGGGCATTCTGCACTCACAAACTTACTGGCCTTCCATATTGTGTAACAAGGACAACATGGTGACGTTAGCTTCGATTCATTTGAATAGCATGTGGAGATCCCACTGATCGATAATCAGCACAGCTAGCTGGACTTGACAAATGTAGCATTATAGTATGGAATCCCCGATCACTGAGCTCAAGAATGCCCACCAGCTTAGGCAGGATACCAGCCTACAACCAGCTTTGGATTAGAAGAATGAGAAGCAATGGAAGCGCCGAGGCGCGGAGGCTGTGAAAGCGTGCTCACTGGCACGTGGGCAGAATAAGCGGTGTTCCCCCGTGGAGCTTAGAATATTGGTCGCTTTGGCTCTGAGCCTCAATGACGTATCCCACCCAATCTTTCTGGAGTACAGGTTACAAGGTATTGACTTGGGACACTGGTGGGTTTAACCGATGTTTCACTGACAGGGGATTGAATCGACGTCGCTGGTTTCATATCCCTGAATAGGAGGCTGCCACGATCATTCACCTTTATTCTGTCCCCCGCCACAGGGGCCACTCTATCCACCGTCCGATTCTGTTTGACCCCCCATACTCCCTGACCCCTATTCTCACCCCACAGGGCTAGCGACAGCTTTATTGACTCTCGAACACTTTCAGATGTGACTGCAAACCTAAGCTGATATTAATGGCTTGATGCTATCATGCTCTATCGACCAGCCAGATCATTGTGCACTCACTCAGAAAGCGAGTGTCCCTTCAATTGTCCATCCCACGAATTGAATCCTTCGGTACTCGTCATAACGCACTCTCGATCCCAAATCCACGCTCCCAAATGCCTCCCTGAGTATGCTCCACCAAATGACGTCTATGGAACCACTCTTCCGTCGGAATAGCACTGGGACCATCGCGGCATTAACCAAGCACTGCTTCCTTCCGAATTGTAAACATGCCGCAGCTCGTTCACGATACGAGTGACACAATCTCCAATCGTCACTCACCCATGTAGGCGTGCAAGCGGATTCCACCCCCACTTCTCACTTCAAATCCAGACTGCATGTCATCCCAATATTATCAGGATTAGCGTTGGCAACCGGTCCTCTAAAGTGCGTTGCTAGCTTTCGCCCCGGCCCTGGCTACGCAGCTCATAGGCCTTCCTTCAATGCCACCCAGGTGGCTCCGAACGTACCCTATTGCTCCCCTGTTAGATTGTATACCGGAGGCTAACTTTCCCTTTAGCGGACCGAAGGTCATAGCAGGCGCAATAAGTCCTATGTGTAAGGTTCAGGTTTAGAGACATTACTTATCTTAGCCTCGGACGCGCCAGTTTCGTGACCCTTCTCTCACGCTCTGTTGTAATTAGTGCGTTCTCGCAAACGCACCACCCCTCCCGCACATTCACTCTGCGCCTTCGGTTGAAGAGATTCAAGCAACTGTCTCCCCGACAAAGAATTCTTGTTGTGAAGAGGATGATCAAGTTCTTCTTACTCTTCTCGCCCACCCTTGATCACCGAGCAATGTGACTTTCAGCCAATGATGGCAGCCGTGCAAATCGATGACCAAGTAGACACCATCTCCACTGTGGAAAGTACTATTCGAACTGACCTGAAAGTCGCAGCAGTGAGCTCTCGCAGCCAGAAGGAATCCAAGTTCGGTCCACAAGAAATGCTCACATCTGATGCTATGTCTTTGTGCAACAGTTGGCCGAGAAAGCGTACTGCCCGATTTGCGCATGAGATACCTCTGGTAATGATGGGGACATAGTTCACTATGGGAACTATCACACGAAAAGAGCGCTATTCTTGTGTGTTTCCTTCTATTTTGGGTCCAGAGGATTGTCAGAAGCCAGCAACTGTGATGATGCCACTCAAGGATGGAACTCGATTTCTGCTCCAGGGCAGGCTGAAAGCCCCAGTTATCATCGACACTAGCCAAGTCGTTTATTGCGTCCAGCGCATGTCTAATCACACCTCTAATTACTCGACAGCTGTTTTTATTTTTCGGTGGATTGGACCGGGAATTACATGGCCTTGTTGTAATTATATCAGAAATAGTGTAACGTTAGGATTGGTGTCGCTTGAAAAGTTTCATGAGCCTCTAGCATCCTTCTCTAGTGGAAAGAATACAGCTTAAAAGGACACCGATTAGGGAGTTCTAGTGTTTTGGTGGAGGCGCATGCGATCTGATCTTCGAACGGAATTCTGTGATGACAGATCCTTACAACTAGGACGTACTAAGCACAAAATTTGAAAACGTATCAGATTCAGCAGGAGCACGCAGAGTGACCATTTGCACTGTAATTACTTGGGTGGCCAAAAATGCAATAGATCGACGATGAAATTGCCAGTAGGTGCGATAACCGTGCCCAATCAAACGAAGAACACGATCGGGGCGAGAGTCATTCGATAGCTGCAGTTCAAGATTCCAGAACGTATGAATGGTAATGAATATTGGACGGAAACTTTGTTTGGTTAGCGCTAACCACGACAGGGTTGAGGGACTCCTGCGATAGGCTAATGCTTCGATCTGAAACTGAGCAAAGAAAATCCGAGGACGGTGGGGGGCGGGCGTGTTGTCACTAGGAGCTCGTGTTCGGGCGAAATATGAATCTCAGAGGTCGGTGAGGGATGAATGACGCGATGTGACGAGACACAGGGTCATCTAGCTCGTTACTGTGAGGGGCTTTCTCCTCGCTCACAACACCAGCCTTGCATGCGGTGTAACAGGAACAACACAGTGGTGTTCTCCGGCCCGAGACGCATATGGTTGCGTTGACTATGGGCTTCCATGGTGTGTCCTGCTTGAGCCATGGCGGGTTTAACCGAAACACATGATCGGCATTCATGCCGACACTCCACGAGACTCTCGGGACCCTGACATCTACTAGCTTGGCCTAGCTGCCACTCGCTCGGCTGCAATGGCCTCTGTGTTATATTTACTGCTTGCTTCATTGCCCTTTCTTGATAATGCCAAGTTTGCTGTGTGCGGGTTCACGCAGCTGCGGCCTGCAAGCCACCTCGGAATTTCTGCGCTTGTCCGGTGAACTTCGGAATAGTAAAATCTGTGGAGAGAGAAAACATGGCAAGTCAACGTTGCAATTTCCAATCTGAGTGAATCTTACAATAGTGCTACTTAACTAGGTACTGCCCCTTCAAGTGATTCATTTCATACGCATCATGTGCGCGTGGCGACTGAGGTATTCCCCGTTCACTCCTCCACGCGGGCATCCCCTCATCACTTGCTACGCCAGCGCAATGTCTAGAAAAAATCCGTTCAAAATCCTCTCCCAACGTAGTAAAGGAAGTGATTCCGCTTCCGGCTCATCTTCACAACCGCCGCTCTCCTCGACCTCGTCCGAGTCATCCCATGTTCCCCAGATCAATATCACTGGTCCCCAGGTGCCCCGAGATCACGACAACACTCACAGCGATCGACACGGGTTGCCGACGGAGTCTTATCCTGAGCTCACAGTGGCCGGCCAGGCCATGCCTTCTATGAACAGAGATTCGAAGAAATCGGAATCTCTTATGGGACGTGTATTCGGGAGGGTCCGTAGGAAATTGAGTCCTAACCGCAGCAGGCCTAGTACCCCCAATCTCGTTGAACCATCCAGGCCAGCCACGCCACTCCAGCCGTCCGGTAATGATGCAGTACTTCCTTCATTTCCCTTCGCCCGTGGGGAAAAAATTGATAATCTTCGTGAAACATCTGGCTCGTATGCCACACATGACAACGGCCTGAGCGTTCATGCACAATTGGAACACAAAGGTATCAACGTACCCTCATCAGAACCCACGATCACACGATCGGCCAGCTCAGGCAGCGATCGAAAGGTTGTAATCATCGGCGCTACTAGACTCATTCTCCAAAATGCGGCCTCCGCCCTTAAGTTTGCCCCGATTCCGAATCTTGATGCAATCCCGGACTTGCTTTTGAAGTGGCTCGATGTCTACGAGGTGAGATCATCTTTCCGTTTCTGGGATCGATGAGGATATTTTGTTCACTCTCCCAATATTTGTGTGGCATGATTTGCACAGACCGTCGGTGGAAACGACGAAAGTCTTAAAGGATTGGACGATGACATCCTAAAGGCCTACGACACTGTTTTGGAGCCACTCGCGCTGTCGACCGACCCTATACCCGATGAAGTAGTTGTTTTAATTAGGCGGTTCCACTCGTACGTCCACTTGGCTCCTTTGCTACGCGTTTGATTCAATATTCCTGCTGACAGGGCCCTGGAAGAACAAAAACAAAGGATCGACGCACTCACCAATCAAGGTTCCGTGAAGAGGACGATCTTAGCACCCGAAATCAGCACGAGGATAAGTGATGTGAAGGCGTGCATAAATGATGCTGTTAACAACTTCTCGGTCCGTTCCCATAGGGCTCCCAAGTGCTCTATGTACTGACTAAGTATGTAACAACAGACCCAGACAGGTACTTTGACGCTGCTTCTTACAATCAAAGCATCGGTGCGATGTACGTTTCCAAACTCATTCTTGGGGTTTTTCATCAACTCTTCCTTTTAGCTGAACTTAAACGACTTGGGGAAGTCGCGGCCGAGCACAACTACGTGACAAGCAAGTCAGAATGCCTTCCAAGCACACGGGACAGCGTGCGGGAATCGATTCTCAATCACCTCAAAGATGCTAAGAATCAGTTTGTCTGGGTTCGCGGATCACCCGGGACCGGAAAGACGGCGATCAGTTTGAGTATCGCATCCACACTCAAGGCCGAAGGCACTCTTGCAGCCTCCTTCTTTTGGGACAAAAACCAAAAGGGAACAGGCTTAGATTCTTTGGGGCAGTTCCCTTCTACCCTTGCTCGCCAACTTGCGCTCTTTAGTGCGAACTTCAAGGTATCACTCGTCAAATGTCTTCGGCGGCCAGAAATGGGATTGTTCCTGAAGCTTCCCCTGGAGGAGCAGATGCGGGCTCTGATCATTGAGCCGATGAGTGGTCTCAAGGATGCGTTTTCCGGTGGTGACAAACGCTTTGCTATCATCCTAGATGGCTTGGATGAGTGCGGGGGTCCAGAGGAGCTTGACTCCCTAATGAAGCTCATGCTTCTACTTCGCGAGCTGCCTTCGCCTTTTGCCGTGCTCTTTAGCTGTCGGCCGGAGTCTACAGTCGTTTCGGCTTGGACTAAAGCGCAAGATCAGGGTCTTGTGATCCCCTGTGAAAATGTGAATCAAATTGAACTGGACACTTTCCACACCATCCGTTGCATGGTGGGCGAAGGATTTTCCGATTTTATCAAGGACTCGGGATGGAAACCATCTGATGAAGATCTTGATGTCTTTGCGAGAGGTTGCCGTGGATTGCCTATTATGGCTTCAACCCGAATACGTGAAGCGCAGTCCGAGATTCGGTACTACGGTTGTTCTCTTAAAACAGAGTTTGCATATTTCCGTAATCTTAATGAAGTGCCTATGGATCTGAAGTCGGAGTACTTACGAATCATGCGACGAGCCTACATGCGGAATTCCTCCAGTATTCGTGAACAGGTGGCCAAGAACTATCGCGAAGTAGTCGGGATACTTGTTGCTGCAAGCTGGAGTGATCTTGGCACTGACGACATATCACAACTCCTAGGAATTGCCGAGGATGAAGTACGCTCAACACTAAGACCTATCAGCTCGATCGTCGATCTTCCTTCAGACAACGAACGGACTGTCAAGTTCTACCATGCGACGGCAAAGGAGTTCATTACAGGAGATCCTATCGGTGAGAAACAAGACGAAGTATTTTTTATTCATGATGACAAGGGGTATAGCATTGGATTACGGCTTCTTCAATTTATAAATGATGTCATTCAGAAGAATAAGTTTGGCATCCCCACCGAACTCCCTTTGGGAGATAGAAAGAAGTGGGAGCTCTTTCAGAGCAAGCAGAAACCTAGAGTTGTCGAAAATGTGCTTGACCGCTTGTTCTCTCACTTGGACCCTTCGCTGCTCTTTGCACAAGAATCTAATGAATTGCAAAGAGAATTTGAACAACTTCTTACAAGAAACTTCCTCTCATCCTTGTCATGGAATGATGGCCGATCAGGAGAGCTACGTTCTCGGACCGAACGCTTATTCTCAGAATGGAGGTTGAATGCACATGTGGGTTCTAAATCAATTGTTTTTCGGTTATATGACATCATTCTTCGCGTTACAGAATCACAAATTAATGGTGCTGGCAGAGGAGGCATACAGTTTTATATGGAGGTTGAGCACCATCCCCGATCCTTGGGATCATTATCGATCAAGCCTTCCATTCACTCCGTCGTCATCACCCCTCTATGAATTCTATGGCCATCTCTCAGATCCCGTTCAAGTCTTCAGTGTATCCGGCAAGTTTTCCAATAGCTTGAGTGAGGATGAACGTATGGGTCAAGAGCTCTTGAGAGCAAAACTGCCGAAGATTTTTGATAAATATGACGTGACCTGTGCGGCAATATCCCAAGATGGTCGTCAAGTCGCCCTTGCCTTTGGAAGCGGGGTCATTGAGGTTGCCGACATTGACCATCAGCGTATAATTTCTAGATTCCAATGCAGTCCTCCCAAGCCTCTGGTTTGGATCGAGTTTATCCACAGTGGCAATGCCCAGATTGCCACTGAGGATGCTGACGGACACATCACTATTCTTGGTCCCGGAACAAGTTTGGTGAAGCTTGGCACTCTCCCCAGCGGTTATTTCCCTGCTGTAACTGCGGTGTCGAACGATGGATCTTTCATCATACGAGTCCCACAAATCCTTGGCCAGGCTTGGTACGAGAACATGGCCCTCATATGTTTTTCGGGCAAACCATCCGTTCAGCTCCTTGCATCCCCTCCCACTCCTTCCCCTTCTCAGTCCCCCCAATCCCACTCTGGTCCATCCATCACGAGGCCGCGGGGTAATAAGAGAGATTTATTATCATCATCATCATCTGGTCTATCCATCCCTCAACGTCACACAGTTCGATTCTCTCCAGGGGGCCGATATGTCGGTGCTTACGACACAAACCATGCGTTCATTTGGTCAACAGATTCACACCAGTGGATTGCTCAATATCGCGTGCAAAATTTCAAGACTTGGATTTTCAACACTGGTCTTGAACCCCCTTACCTGCATGACATTCCTATGCCTGTACTTCGTAACCCCCTCCTGCCTTTGATTCCAGAAGATGGTGCAACTCGTCCACCAAGTACCGAGCCAGATTTAGGGCATGATGCGGATGAATCTTGGTCGAAGCGCCCTTTTTACGACCTCTCACCCTGCATAGAAACCGGCAAATACTCTGTTGTGAAGGTCTATTCCTCCACAATGGGAAGGATACCATTATTACGTGCCCACGGCGGGTCCATTTGGTTCAATGGGGAAACGGAACTCCATGTCCCACCCCACTACGTCCCACCCCGCTACGTCCCACCCCGCTACGTTCCGACCGCACGATCCGGAAATTCTTCCGGTGAGGAGGGAGCCTGGTACGGCGATGTGATGCTCAATGGTGATGATGATGATGGTATGGATAGGGACCGCATATATTTTCCTCGGGCGAGCAAGGGTGGAACTCGATTCCTGCTCCAGGGCCGGCTGAAAGCCCCAGTGGTCGTCGATATTAGCCAAGTCGTTTAGTGCGTCTCCAATCATTTCTCTGGTTCCTCTACCAGTGTTTTCCCTTTTCAATGCATTGGATCGGGACTTATTGTAATTATATGTACGTTTAATATGCATATTACCCCCAAATAAAAGATATAGGAACGTATGCCAAGCAGCAGAAACGACACATGCGAGCACGACGGACAAAGCATTGGAGGTTTGTCCTATTCCCTTGAAGAACTTCGGAAACACTAACGATCATCATGAACTATGAACCGATGCCTCGCACTTGGATTCGGAGCGCGAATAGGATGACCTAAGGGATCATGCATGCGAAAATCTTCGGCTCGACATCGTTCACCCCACTGTCTAGTGAGAGGGCTGCAACGGGTTCCTGAAGTGTTTGCATTCCTTTCCCAATTGCTGGCAGTTGAAACTGTGGAATAGACTGGGTTGCATTTGGCTCCAACCAACACCGCTGGGTTGGTGCTCAAGCTTTATTCCGCTCCTAGTGCATCTCGCTCCTCCCGACTTCCCCACATCCATATCAGGAATCCTCGGATCACGACAAACCCTGCAATCAACACGGAGCGCTAACTGCTCAGACTGCATCTTCTCAGCTTTCCATATCATTCGAACGTTCTACGGCGGTGAGGTGATGGCTTACTTATAGGGCAAGCGTATTGATGGCTGAAGTAATGGAGGACAGAGATACGATGTTGCCACAATTGATCTTGGCGACATCCGCCAAGTTAGGAACTTGGTGATGGTTCCTCGCTCTGGGCGTGAGGTTTTCGAGCATAGCATCCGTCAATTTGACTAGCTCGTCGGCCGTAGATAGTGGGCCTGTAGAGGCGTGCTGTCTGGGGATTGACGGGGGGTTGCGGTGATAGGTGGCAGTGTTGACCTGGTTGTGGAGACGGAGACGTTGCGCGGGGAACATTTGGGGGCACGTCTCGGGAGGCAGGACGGTTGAATCTAGAGGCGGCATCCTCAGTCTCTCCAGTTTTTGGTATTCTTGCTACCGAGCTTGTGCAGTGGGGGTGGTCCTGGGTGGAATTGGTCCAAAATTGCAGCTTGAAGTCTTCCCATAGTTGTGGGAAGGGGAGGGGGAGTGGCCGTAGACGTGCTGATAAGACTAGGGAAAGCCTGCCTCTCGTGAGACGATCACGAACATACCAGATGTAACTCGTGGGAGAGGAGAGCTGTAATAAAGACGTTGAATCAAGGACTAGCGATGGCTGGATGGGTTGTGGGAACGCAGATCTAGCTGTCACTCTAGTGAGGGAAGGAAGCAACCTTTTGTACTTCGGTGCCGCGTACAATGCTCTAGTATTGTGCCCACAAATTGCGGCTTCGTGAGATACAGCTTAGCTGAGAGTTGGGTATTCAACCAGCGCCTGTCCAGGATACCCCGAATTAAGGCGTCTGCTTCCTGTAGGGTAGTCTGAGCCTGGGCCATAGCCGGGTACCGTAAAGCAATCGATGGAAGGTTTAGGTTGTGCTTTGCGAGCCAAGCATGTAGGAAAAACTCTGTCTTTTCCCCAGGAAAGTCAACATGCAGATTCTCTGATATTGCATCGGCGGGCCTTGCAGAAGCACCGCTCCGAACGCATTGGCTCAGCCGCAACAACCAACGTAAGTTCTTACTGTTATGACTTGGTAGGTCGTTCGTCCGTGGCTCCCATTCAGTTCCCTCGACCTAAACAATGAACAATAGCTCCGCAATGGCAGGACGGGGCTCGGTCAAAAGTGCACTGCGCTTGTTCTACACGCCTGCCATTTCAAGGACAGTGCGTGTTCGAGCTGCACGAGCTCGCCCTGCAAGCGTTAGCTACCACATATCTACGCCGTTAAGGCAATACGTGTCCAATGGAGTGAATGGCGCGAATGGCACCCAGGCAACGGGAGACGTATCACCAACAACCGATGGAGTAGGCCCTCCCCCATCTGAGACGAACGCCACAGGAGAAAGCGCGTCTCCCGCTTTTTCAGACTCGTTGCCTGCTCCTGATGGGAATGGAACGAACTGGTCAACCTCCTACCATGGACTTTCGGTGGAACCCTTCCCGCCAGAAGCTGCTGAAATTCTGATGGCTCCAATTGATCCTCTTGACATTGAAATGAAGCCAGGTGCGAGCCGTTTCTCAAGAAGTCACGACTTCAGCGAGCGAATGGGTCACGTCGTTCCGTAGACGGTCTCATTTACCTTCCCGAAATTAAATATCGCCGAATATTAAATAAAGCTTTCGGACCCGGAGGTTGGGGTCTAGCTCCTCGCGGTCCAACTCACGTCGGCCCAAAGGTGGTTAGTCGCGAATATGCTCTCGTGTGCTTAGGAAGGTTCGCATAAGCCTAAATAGTTCCCAATAACTCCTTACATTGGGATTATCTCAGACTAGTAGCGGTTGCGCGAGGCGAGCAAGAATATTTCGATAAAAATGGCATCCCCACCGCCACAGAGGCTTGCAAAAGCAACGCACTTATGCGCTGTTGTAAAGATTTAGGGGTGGCGAGCGAACTTTGGTGAATGGTCCACTCATGACCAAAACTTCGGACGCTCACCCTAATTGTGATCTAGGGATCCTCGCTTCATCCGAGATTTCAAAGCAAAACATTGTGTTGAAGTTTTTGTGGAGCATATTCCGACAAAGCGGAAGTGAGTCTGCCATTCCCCTACTTTCATCCAGACCACTAACTCATCTGGTAGGAGGAAACTGTGGAGAAGAAGGGATGCGAAATTCGACTACCCGTACAAGGAATAAATGTTGGGACGGTGCCTTTCCTCGACCTACAGTAACAAGTATAACGCGAATACAATTACGCCCAGATTGAAATAGGAAGAATTGGGTAGAGATATGTCTAAATCTTTAGCTCCATGTCCATTTCATCGTCATCATCCCCAACATCAAATATCGCTTCCCTCGGTGTTACATTATCATCATGAACGACCTTTGCCTTCCCCTTATTGAGCGGAACCCCCTGGCCGTTGACCTCTTGGGTGCTGACAGGGATATAGTCGTCTATCTCGCCTCCGATATTACGGCTGAGAGGTATCGATTCCTCTTCATCCCGCGCGAGAGCCACACCGGTCTTCGAACCGTTACGCCGTTTCATACGGAAGTAGAAGAAGAGTCCCAGTGCGAGAGCAATCAAAACTAGGACGAGTGCGGCAGAGCCTGCATTATAGTAGGCTAAATATTGCAAGATCGAGATCGAGTGAGTGACACGCCCTTGAATCTCATCCCTTCAACACGTACCTTGCCATAATGCCGGATCATCTTGCGATGGAAGCTTAACATGTTCGTCTCCGTCGCCTTTGTCCAGTGAAGGCTGGATGATTGGTTTAACAGTACCCCCTACCTCGCTCGGGATCGTCGCTGAGCCCTTGAGTAGTGATGTGAAGTCGACCCCCATGAACCTTAATATCATGTCATGTGCCACATGCGGGAGATCAAAGCCAACCATATGAGAGGCGCCATAAACCTGCCATCATTGACGTCAAGAGTTCGACACTTTCAGGTGAACCATAACAATACTTACCTTCACATACGTCAGGTTTCTATCGGAAGTCCATTCTCCTACTTCTGTGCCATTAAACTTCCATGACTGAGGCTTTGTCGTGTTCTGCAAGGCGAATTTCAATCGGAAGTTAAAAAAGGGTTTACTGATCCTCTCACTCACACTGAATCCCCTCGCCCCATTCCACGTCAAGGCTTCGATTAATCTCTCGGCACCGAGATAATTACAAATCAAATCCTGGTCGCCATGAAAAAGCAGAACAGGAATCTTCTCGAGAATCCCCGGCATAAGACGAATAGAGGGTGGTGACTTCTTCATATAGAGATTACTGCTGACGGTGCCACGACATTCTGTCCACCCCTCCGATGAGCCAGACGCGTGGAATGCGGTTTTGACATCATCACGATGCAAATAAGGTTTGATATAAGTAAGGTCTGGGGGCCAGTTCATGCCGCAGGCTGGGTACGTGTCAGACAGTCGAATGTCATATATGTTTAAACATGTCGTTACTCCGTTGACACTGGTCAATGCACGACAAATCATTGCCATGCTCAAGGCTAGAAATCCACTTGTAGTACTCACGTCTGGTCAAGATGCCGAATCGTCGCTCCCATTACTAACTCACATTCACCATAGTTAGGAGTCGCTTGCTCAGTGCTATTCATTCGTTTCTTACACTGGTCAAGGGCCTGAAGCGCATGTTCGTATTCCTGGAAGTTTCAACCCGTCATCAACAGATACAATGCGATCAAGGTGAAGAAATAATCACCTTCGTCCCTGTTTTGAGAAGCTTTTCCTTTATAGCAAAATCGACATACGCTGGATACTGTGAAAATGGATCAATCCACCCATTTCCAATAGCAGCTCCCCTAAGGCGGGTCGGAAGCCGAGCAGTTTTCAGTATGGCGTCCGCTAAAGAACCCAGGATGTCAGGGCCTAGCATGGTGGATCAAGCCGGGAACCACTGACCAATATATGGAATGTATTGGCCAGCAAAACTCTCGCCAGCGAGGTATGTCTTGGATAGATTAATTAGCATAACATAAATGTGATGGGCCCCTTCACGCTCACATCCATATCTTTATATTCCGGGAACACTTCATACCAATTTTTAAGGAATTCAACGACGTGATTGGCGGCCTGGGGAATGAAATATTACAGCATTGAAGACACCGACCGACAGTCGTTGCCTACTTCATCAAGCTCGTGCACGTATTTGTTAGTGCTGGCATAGGAAAACCCAGTGCCGGGCGGTTGATCCACTGAGAAGTTGAGGCGAGGTCACTGCCATGCAATTGAAGTCCAGGAAATGAACACATACAGTATAGAACATTAGCATATTCCTCCCACCCGCCTTCTTTCTGCCGTAGTGAATCCTTCTTATTCATTCTCCATGGGCCTATCTCCATCATAAGTCCATCAAATGATGAACAACCCGGACCTCCCTAGAAAGAAGATTCAATACATGCAAAACCATCATATCAGAGAACGTAACTTACATTGAGCCATATTATTAACCTCTCTCTGTCGGCAATTCGTCGAGCCTTTGTTAACACGAAGAATATGTGTGCAGAGACCTCATTCGTGGGTTCAGGTTTAGCATTGGGATCAGAATTGAGGTTTCCTGCCCAAACATGTAATGAACTATTTGGGTCTCTGGAAAGATTAGGGATATTTGGGACGTAAAAGCTTGCAGCAGAAGGAGGTTTAGATGGCTTCTGACGAGAATCGACAACTGTCGCGGAAACGCCAGTTAACAGTACCAGAAGCGTAAAGTGAATCCACATCGCGAAAAGGAGCGGAGTACCCAGTGAAGCTAAAATGACCGACTATTGGTCCCTAGCCAAATGACGAACAGTCTATGATGGCGAGCGTAGAGCAGTGTGCTGGCCACTTGGCCATCAATGCATGGGTCACCTGACAATGATGAACTGAATTAAAATTTTTGACGCTTGGAGAATGCAAGCAAAATCATCGTTCTCTTTGGGCGAACCGTTGGCCCTTTCAACATTCGCACTACCTAGTGCCTCAAAAGCTGGCTATTCTTCACACGTTTTGGGCTCCTACACAAATGTTCCACGAAATGAAGACGGCTGGCTGACATTGACCTGTCAAGGCGACGGCGTTCATATAGTGGATGTAAGGACCAAGAATCCTCTCATCGTATTTGGAGGTGATGAGGAATATTCTTAGTTGTCCACCAATCGGCGCTTTGCCTCCTTTACTCTTGGTCCCTCTACGACTTTTGCATGCCCTTCCATCACAACTGTGGTGGAGGATCAAGGAATGTTATCAAGGACAACTTATGCGGTCGTCGAAACTTCCCCAAACATAGATTCAGATGGGCGGGGTCGTACAATATGGATGTGGCAAGAAACCCATTCTGGAAAATCTCCCAACTTATCGGCTCCCAAACGAATCGACGCCACAGTGCGTTATCATTTATTCTTCCACTCGCATTTCCAGAAAATTGAGCCAATCTGACTTTAGGTAGAACATCGCATATGCTCAATGCATTATGTCCAATCTTCAAATTTATTCATACTCTTTTCGGATGAAAATGAGATTTTGACGGTTGACTCTGGATTCAAACGGTTATACGCCACCAAGCTAGAAATTGAAGACAGTTATGCGGTGTTGCAACGTTGGGTACTTCACGATGTCACATTCATAACATCGCCGGATGCTATGCAGAACTCCATAATTGCGCAGGCAATGCATAACCATGATGGTCAACCTCTATTGCTGCTCTACTCCTGTGGTCCAGACGGATCACTCACATTTTTAGAGAAGTTACCAATCGATACTAATGCCAAGGTATCTCCTTTAATCGCAATATTGTGTTTGGTGACCCCCCCCCTTATTGTCGTCCACGTAGGAACTTGCGTACTGCACACTCTCACAATCTGGGGATTTCTCAGTGTTATGTAAGATACCTAGCGCCAAGGCCTCCTATTCCGCCTCACTGATTCATTGCTATTAGCCCGACAAGGACAATGGTATCACTATAGACTGCGCCTAGCCCACGATTCATGGAGCTTGACTCAATCCTCGACGCCATTCAGGCTGAAGTCACTTACCCTCTTCGGTTCAACATCAGCTTCTTCCCCAACCACACTTCTGTCCCTCACCGCCTCTCATGTTTTTCTTGCATCAGTTTCGTCCACCTCAGAACTCGTTCTGCAAATATGGGATCTCAAGTATTCTCTGTTGATGAGCATTGCTACAGCGCTGATATCCGGTCTCAGCGGCGAGTGGCGGCTACGATTAATTGGTGCCTCTAAGTCCCAGGTTTTCCTCACCGTATCTCCTCCACTTGATGAAACGTCCAAATCTGCCGTGAAAGCTCGGCGTTCGACCGTCTTTTCCGTACCATACGCCGTTCCCCCCTTTTCGACAATCGCGAATGCTATCTGTCAATCCCAGAAAGTCGACCAAACTCCATGGGCTTACTCCAATAGCACCGTCACACCTACATCTCCAGAGGCATCAGCCCAAAAAGCCGTGGCCACGAACCTACGCCATGTCATGCCTACCGCTTACGGTCCGTCTTCCTGGGCCCTGATACAAGAACAGTCCGAGGCCCGCCATCGCGATTTCGTTGATAAATTCACTTTGGCGCTCAATGATGAAAATTACAGTGGGGCCGCAGCAGCTTTCACAAGCTGGGAGAAAGATGACGCGGGGACAGGGGACGAAGTAGAAGGGTCCCACAAAGAAAAAATGGTATCGATTATAGCGTGGCAAATAGATCATGCTAGGGTGGCTCATTAGTTTTCTCCTAGCCCTACCAATTTGCCGCCACCTTTATCAAAGCGATTCTGAGCCTGCCCAGAATTAACAAGAAACTTTGGACGGTCACACAGACCCTCCTTTCCTCCCGTTCAGTGTTCAACAACATGCTACCTTCAGAGGGTGGGATATTCCGTCGGCTGATGGAACTCGAAGAATGGGTATGTAATTTTCTTGCCATTCCGTATTGCCCTCATGACCACCGCTTCTGCAGACTTTTGTGCTACGCTCGCTCGAAGTCCTTCCCGACATACCAGAAGATGAACTCGCGCGTGGTCTGAAAACTGTTGTTGATCTAACCCTGAAGGTTCAATCCAAACGCATTACAGCGGTCGGACCAGACGAAGGGGAGGCTATGGAACCAAATTTAACCCTGCACACCTTACTACCGTCATATCTTGCGCGCATGATCGCTTATCCTTACGCTCCTACGCTACTTCGAACTGCCTTCCGGAAGCATGTGAATGATCCCAAGCACCTTGTCCACATTCTGCCGATGCTTTCGCAATGGGCACGCACTTACTTGAAACAGGATGACGTCGTTTTTCTGAAGCCGCAGCCCACCGCTTTGGTATTCTACCCCTCGTCATCCGAAGCTAATACCCCTCCGATGCCGTCATTCGAGACTGTCAGTATTTTTCTATGCCATTTTACTGTGGACATAATGTTCATCCTTTAACCGCCCATAGCTATTACTATTCCTCGAGAACTTTCTCGATTCTTCATTCGTCTCTTTGGTCCAGTACGAGGCTGCGCATTCATATCTCGTCGATATTGCGAACAGTATTCGGTTAACAACTAAGCTGTTTGTAGAGTTGGATACGTTGAAGGGTCCCTTGGAGCCCTTTAGCGAGACCGGAAGCTACCGTATAGACAACCTTCCACAGACTACTGCGAGATACACAGTCCAGCGCATCGTGTTGTAATTTGACTTGCTAGGTTCGTTTGCATTGCGCGCGGGGGGTATGCTTCGCGTGATTATTCAATTTCTCGGCGGCGGGACGCTGTCAACATGCTATTAATATAGTATACCACAGATGCCAATTATTAATTCCCAACATTGCATTTCGCGGCTAGCTGTGGGAGCCGTGAACCACTCGCCGGTCTGTGAGACACAGCGAGGTGTACGTACTAAAGACAACATCGATCGTGCCCCATCGAGATTGAATCGGCGAATCCTAGACTCAATAGACTGAACTGACATTCCGTTGTCAAGGTCGGAGGAATTGGACGGTGTCCTTAGCCATTCGAACAGCGGAGCCAAGAAGCGAATACATGTTGTTATGCAGCAGACACGAAAACCATCAGCCTAGCAACAAACAGGAGAGCAGGAACTGGCCGAGGATGGAGATATCCTTAACCCACGTCTCGATCGGGACGCGCGATGTCGTAGAGAAGCTAGTGCGAAGCTACCCGTTGCCAACTCCGGGAACTGGTCCGCGCCAGATTATACATTCCACGGTGTTCAGATGCCCGCGTACGTCACAAGTGTGAGAATTGCACCAGAAAATGCCAAGGGACTGGAACACCATCTTACCAAACCCACATGTGCATCCAAAACAATACGACGAACAAAGGGGGGCTTGGAATGTACTAATCACTTAGCGACGTGCACATGGACTAGCGAGAGCTTCTTGATGAAGAATTTTAGAAGGAAATGAAGTCCAGCTCTAAGCTTGATGCGAGATCGATCATATCAGACGTGACTCGCGAAGAATGTGAGGCTGTGGATCTAATGATCTAATCAAAATTACTTATGTAATACCTGTTCCGAGATTTAGGTTGTTCCTGCACTAGTGCACCGAGTCCCTTTGATTTGTATCTGGCTTCTTTGTTCCTCACGAATTGCGGCCGGAACTAACCGTGACGTGCCGGTTTTCACAAGAGCTCCTGGTTCAGGAACAAATCATATTTAGCCAAGCGTGTCAACGACTTTACCTTTGATTGATCGGGTTCTAGCTGCTGATAGTGGATACGTTAGAGTGATGCCTGAAACAACATATGGTGTGGGGGAGCCAACATTGTGAGCCATGAGCCGGCCACGTATTAACACTCAGAATGAGAATGAAATTCAGTCACTTCACTGCAATGCAGCTCAGGCGTAACTTACAAAGGGGCCAGAAAAAAGGAAGCCAAAAAATTCTTTTCTTTCCCCCCTTCTTCCTCTCCCACTGTTTCCCCTCTTTTTTCTTTATTCAATGTTAAAACATTAATATTCAAAGGTAAGACGAACCCTGATGAATGAAACATGGATACCACACGCGTCCCAACGCAGACACAGTGCGAGAAGACAACGATGGGAAGTGGCGACGACGGATGAATGGCGCATGTCTCAAATACCATATATTCAAACTATGCGGCTAGGCCTACGGAGACGAAGCTGAAAGCAAAGTACGGACGAGATCCAGAATCACAGTACGACCAACGACGGAACGTCATCCAACAACAAAATCTGACAGAATGAGAAGAGATTATCATGGGACTCCACAGCCCAACGACCAAAAGCGACAGCGAGTTGATGTCGCGAGCACTCTGCTGACCCGTCCGAGGGAAAAATTGAACACAACCGGAACAGTGGCATTCGTTCATATGGGAAAGAGAGGCAGGGAAACGCTGACATTCCACGCAACCATCGGCGTGGCCTCCAGAGCAGGTGTTTTCGCCGTCTTCTCAGCAAACCGAGAGGACAGGAACGACAGGAAACGGCCAAAAAGACAATTCGCCATGAGTGAAAGCACGAAAAATGTGGGGCATTGGGGACTGAGGCATCAACAGGAGAGTCACAGGAAGCCTCCGTAGTTCGCAAGCCAATGTCAGCAGCGAGCGGATCCGACAAATGGCCAATGGAGCAAAGAAACTTCACAGAGGCTCCAGAAGTGACAGGAGAAAAATGTCATGGAGCCAACGCCATGATTGGTCCTCGATGCGTTTGGAGCGCGCCTTCAGTGCAGTAACAGAATATGCACGCGATATTGATCGGACCGATGACAGGCTCAGCGATGAGAAATCTGGGATCCCAGAGCTTCCTAACAATCCAGAGGGACCGACGACACCAATGACAATGATGGGTTACACATTATTAGTGCGGACTTACTATATGATGGTGCGACCTTGTCGGTCGTGCCTCAAGCCGCGTACCAGAACCATCATTCCCTAAGTCCCGTGAGGACGTCGAAATCCCCAGCAAATCTGAAGCGATCGCCACGTTACTCCAGCCATCAGTTATAAGAGGCCGGACCAATGAGGAGAGAGCCAACGCAAGAAGATCTCGCCCCGCCTCCTGGCCATCACTCAATTCGACGTGCAGGCTATTTGGAACTGGAGTTGACAGACAAACCACGAAGCCCCTTACACGTCGGGGTGCGCAGCCCGGTCAAAAACCAAGATCAGGCAGTCCAGGGAGAATGCATTGGGGGCGTTAGGGGTGCGGATACAAGAGCGGAGACAGGCAGAGCAGCCAAAAAGACGCAAACGCGAGAAAGCAAGAGGCATATGGTCTTGCGGCACATGGAAGCGATTCACAGATTGGGCGGTGCAGCGCAAATGATGCATGGGTAGCTTCGAATGACACTCTACTGGCAGGAAGAATGGCGAGGAAACTATTAAGCATGACGGTTGGAAGATGGATTTCTTCCGGAAGACGGAGAAGCAAGCAGCCCGATGCCGCATGAGAAAGTGAGGAGGAATGGGCAGTGGCATGTGTAATGTTGGGAGGCAGTGTAGAGGCAAATAGCTTGTCATCGGAGACACCACAAAATTGACAAAGCCTCGCACAGAACCCTAGGAGCGAAAAGCTTGCGGAATGCGGGCACCACAGGTTCACGGCAGATCGCTCGTGTGTCAATTTTTCATGGTGAACGTCGATGGTTGAGGATGACGTAAGACTCACTGACCTCTCCAAAGAATGAATTGTCAGGTTCGTGTCAAGGTGTCGGCGATCCCTTGCGAGTGTGTCGCAGCCAGTGGAAATCACCGCGTAACTGTAAGTTGTGGTTATTCCCAACACAGTATTGACGCGATTAAGCGCCGCTATACCTATACCATTCTTTCAATTTGACTGATGGGAGTTCATTGTCGGCTTGACCTATACCCGCGCGCTGTCACAGACGAAGCTTTCCGTGACTTTCCCCCCTCACTCATTTCCGAGGTCCTATTTCTCATCCAGCGTTTGTGTCGTAATTGTATTTGATTCTATCCAGGCACGTGCCTGCACAGCATAGTCGAAGCGAACGAATAATCGGTCCCTACATCAAATAGACAAATAGGCGAATAAATTCATCAAAAATAATTCCAGCAGGGTTTGTCACCTGGCTTTCTGTAAGTTGAAGCGAGACCGCATCTTTTCTGGTGTCTCAATGCAGTTTAGCGCTAACCCACAACGCCTACAAGGAAAATTAGCTGTTTTAGTAAGATATTTGTCCCGGCGCTCAGACTCACCAATATCCGAGACATCCAATTCACGCCATGACACTCGGATTTTCCCATATGAATGTTATCATCAAACCGCCCCGGAAGTCCTCTCTCTGTTGCCACCGTACTGGGGAATCAACAACAAGCCACATGGCATAGATATATGAGTTACCGAAAAGTACAGAAGCTTTCGACAGCCTCTATCAGAACGGAGTGTAGACACTTGCCGACACCGCACAGTACTAGTTACCAAAGTTTGAAACTTGAGAAATGACACGGTCGAAAAACGACTCCAATTATTGCTGTCAAATTTTGCCAAAAATCAGGAACGTTCAGCCTTTTTTGAAGGCCGTTGGGAAGCTTGATTTCGGAGACAAAGCTACGCTGTAGGCTCAATATCTTCAAGATGATTCTGCCATCCACATTCCGGGGGCTCCTGCGTTCGCCTTGCCCCATATCTTAACACCTTTGGTGTTCAGCCAAGACGATTGTGTGTCCAATGCCTCACCAAACCATAGCATGTGTCATGGATCCATATTCCCCCGAGCCAGCAAAGCGGAGACCCCAGTTAGGACGTTCGTGGCTCAAGAACATTCATGACCTCCAAAAGGGGACAAAGGCGTTGGGTTCCCCATGAAAGGGATAATTATTAAACTCATTTTTCTCCATTCAGCCATTCCGAGTTGCCATGCGCTTCCACTATTCTCTGCAATTTCATAAATCGTGATGATAACCATGTGTCGCCTACATTCCCTGGTATGATCGACTCAATTTTCATTTGAGTACTCATTGATTACTCGCTATCGCATGCATCTGCACAGCAAAATACTAGCCGCGAAGTTGATGACGACTAAACACCGCTGGCTCACAGCCCTTGTGAGGGATGTTGAATACTATTCAATTCAAACCAAAACGGGAAATTTGGTTGGCTGACAGTTGTGCCCGAACTTTGTTGTTACTAGACTTCAAGACTTTAGCCAAACATAAGTCATCCAGTGTCGGGTCTCGCGGCGTCCTAAAACCCCAACCTCACTTTCCTGATCGGGCCCGTTGCGCGCGGAGTCGATCGAGCTTCGCGCAATCGGTGGTGGTCCGCAGTTCAACCAAGTGCGGCCCAACAACTCTTCTCCGAGTGCGAGGCGAATACTGGTTTAGGCAGGATCCTAGCCTCTACTAAAGTCGAATACTAGTTCCTGAGATCGGCGCATCATTGCCACGGTTCCCAAGTCCCGGCACAAGACCAAATGGTAGCACCTCCACCAGCTCTAACATCACAGTTCAGATTGGATTGGATTGGAACCTCAGGTGCACTTTGAAACCTAAGGTGGTTACTTGTTTTCTGTAATGGGGACACACCGCAGTCCTGAGTCACAGTTTGCCCTGGTGATTCCTTCCTCGTCCACTCCTTCCCGATCCGAAAACTTCCCCTTAGTATTGGATCCTTTATCCACGGTCCCGGGAGTCACAACAGTTCCCGCAGGGATGGGCGCTTATAACGGGCATCCATATCCTCCCGGTCCAAAGGAAGGACGGCTTGTTTTGAGGCACAATCATCTCGTTCTCAAGTCAATGATCCCCGCCGTTTATTTCGACCTCTCCGACTCACCTGGCGGCTTCTTGGACGCAAGCACACTTAACTATCCTTCTTCCCGCACGTACACAGTTTAAGGGTTTCGATGTGGTATTCAATGTGCACCTGTTCTAAGAAAACTCTAACATTATGTTGGAAGTATAACCATAATCAAATTAACCCCTTGTTTCATTTCTTTTGTATATTGTTGGTTTGTCGATAAATGCGGCCCGCGACGAATATTCCCTTCAAGCCCTCAAGCACCAATGCCTGCCTCGACCCCGAAGGTTCCTAGAAAACGTCAGGACTTGCTTGAATCAGGGCTTGCGTGCCTGGTGTGCCGCCAGAGGAAAACTGTGAGGCACAACGCCTTCATGATTACACACCCAAAATCTTACCACTCATATTAGAAATGCGACGGCGTAAGGCCGACGTGTGGACGATGTCTTAGACTTGGGAAGCCATGCCAGTATGCGGGAACTCCTAGGGCCAGGGTTAAAAAGCTCGAAGAAACGATACAGAGCTTGGAGAGCGAGATAGCCGCACTCAGAACTAACTCATCTCCTCCTATTCACGACGCGGGGCCCACTGAAACCTATTCCAGCTCACGGATCCCTCGATTGGCCATTTTACCACAGCTTGAGATAGTGCAGGAGCTGTATACGACCAAGGCATTCCATGTCCCCGAGACCATACCCATATTTCCCATATCAACTCTTTTCTCTGACACTTCCTTCGCATCTGCAGAAGAGCAGCCATCCTCTCATCCAGGAGAGGCTTACCCAAAAGTTATTACTCGTGTCACGGTGGAACGTGCTCTGGCGAACTGGGACGTCCGGACAGAAATACCACCCCAACTTAAAGATTATCTGTATGTGTACTCCCGTTCAGGTCGCACTTTCCCTCCGGGTCTGACTGTACTGAATATTAAGTCTTCGTATCTTCCTCGCCCATCGTTTCCAATTCCATTCTGGACCGCTTGTTGCAAGGCTGTTCGAAGGCACACGTTCTTCTACCGATGACAGGGCTCTTCACCCCTCCCTTATGAATTCAATGTACCTTCTTGCTTGCCACGTCGGTGGGGGCTCTATGTCTTCCTATGAATCCTTTTTTGTGGCTCGGACCCGCGCGGATCTGGACGCATCATTGGCTTTCGTTGATCGTCTTGTGGACTTCCTTCTTGCTTCGGCTCTACTTGGAGTCTACTTTACTCGCACTCGTCGATATCCCGAAGCCTACACGACCTTATCCGGTGCCATTCGATTCGCTATCGCTTGTGGACTGCAACCATTGACTGCTGCCCAGCATCAAGGCAGCGCAGGCTTGCTGCCTCTCCCCAGAAATGATCTCGAGATGATTGAACAAAGGCACATCTGGTCCGCATTGAATGTGGCGGATCGCATTCTCACAAGAGAATCAGGATTTCCCAGCTCATTGCCCGAGGATGTGGGTGGCCCAATTCTAAGGGATCGTTATAATCTGACGCCGGTTATTTTCACGCAGGCGCTTGCTGAAATTTATAGATCTGCATGTGGCATCAGCTTTCAGGATCCCACAGATGTCTTGGGTGTCTCCAACTCCGATTGGACCCATCGCCTGGCCTCGCCCAATGCATTTCTCAATCCTGGCATATTCGACGTCAGTAGAGAATTCGATCATGTCTGTCTCAGAGCCAGGATAGAGTTGCTTTATGAAAGCATACGACTCTTCCGTGCGCGCAATAGGGGTATGTTTACACTGAAACGTCTTGTACACTCTGACTCATTATTGGCTAGGAGACGCTGAAATTAACTTCGTGGGGTGCTCGAGCGTTCCATTCTGGCAAACATTCAACTTTCTCGAAACATCTCTCTTCGAATGTCAAAAATTAATGTCATCGTTGGATAGTACATTTGAGCTAGGAGATGGCGACTGCGGTGAACCCTGGTTTGACTGCCCAATTCCTCAAACTCAAAATCTCGACGGAGCGACAATTTTTACCCACAGACCTATACCAGCTCTTTTTTCGGCAAAGGTGATGATGTTTGCGGCGGTGATCAGCTTGCAAAATTCTCTGCTCGAATCCCCTTATGTCGCGGACATATCTGGAGAGGGAATTGTCACCGAGGCACGCCGAAATGCTGTGCAGGCGGCGAAAGGGATGGCCGCTTTGCTCAAGTCGGTAATGTCTCCGTCTGCGACCATGGCGCTCCGGAGACAAGCGGGGGCCGTCTACTCCCCTATGTCCACGGTCTACAGGGATCTCTCGCTCTTGGTGGGTGTCCCCAAAAGACCTTGGCATTTCATTATCTTTACGCTGAGCTTTCCAGCCCCATGTCTTGGACGCCTCTGTCGTGATGGCTCACGAGATCCAAAGGTCCCCCATTTCACACACCAACGGAGTCGAGCTCGACAGGCAAATAGGGGACGTTGACATCTTCCGGACTCTGGTGACTGCATTGCGGGACTTAGGGGCATCCGATCCATCAATGTCAATGGGTGAGTCGTGCAACGTCGTCTTTCTGCAGATGTTCATGAACCACCAACAGACAAGGAAGTGCAAACACTCATTGGGATTCTCGCTGATGGCATTCGTGCATTATCGGATTTGTCGTCACCTGTCAGCAAGGAGCAGGCTGAGCCACATGTACAATCCCGCGTAGTATACCCATCGCCTCTATAATCTTTATATCCTATAGTATTTCCGGTTGTTCAGGCAGTGGAGCTGAGAATTGAAGAAGATCGCGGCTGAGCAGGTGCGAAAGTCTTTGGCCGGAAATTACAGAAGAACAGGAGTTGGGACCGGCCATAGCGGAGGTTCTGAGCAAACGTGTTGTAGAACAGGGCCTGAGGCCCAGCTCCGGAACTCTGTTAAAGGGAGGCTGGTCACCTGCCTAGGGAATGGCACACGGGCTTTTTGAACAAACACGTTGGTCAGAGGCGATGCAAACTTCTTCTAGACTGTGAGCCCTCAGTCGTGCATAGTTCTCCGTAATTGTGCGAGGTGTGGTTCCCCTGAACGAGTCTGCGAAATGTGTTGCAGTACACACAAACAATCATAAACAGAACGTTACAACCCCTCCCAGACAACAACTAGGCAGATGACCAGCCTTGGTATGACAACAACATCATGGATATGGATGATAGATGATTCCCTCTTGTATGCACGGTGACGTATAGAGTAGTTACAGTGGTCGTCGATCGATGCATATGACACCGACGTCACTCACGAAGAATTTGAATTTGGGGCTCCGATCCAAATATTCGCGCCGTTTTTTTTCTGACGCCGCATGTCCTCGTACAACTTCACCCAAGAGGCGAAACTTATTTTGCCACTGGTAATTTGTTGATCAGGGTGGATACATACGCCAGGTTGAAGCCTGGAATAGCATACTTATTGTGTGTAGGAGCAAACATGAGCCATGAGCCGACCATATATTAAATACTTGCGTAATGGGAAATGGATAAAATACAAACTGAGGTTAGAAGATGCCCCTTGGGCATTATCCTTACTCGGAATGATAGGGCAAAGCGGCCAACAGAATAATGAATGAAAACATTAAGGGGGCGGGACGAGGAGTCACGGCTTCCGGTCACTGGGACGCCAAAGGGACAGGGCGGAAATGGGTTTCGATCTTTTCACAGAGCTAATGTAGTGGTAAGTCCTCAATGCGTTTGAAGGGCGTCTTCGGTGCAGTGACGTAACAGCACAGAATACGTGCACTACCATAGTGATTGGGATCAATGATAGACTCAACGATGAGAACGCGCGAGTCCCAGAACTTCCTAACGATCTAGAGGGAGTGATAACTCCAATGAAACGAAAAGCAACATGAGTCTTGTACAAAGTCGCACACAGGCAGGCAAAAAACTCAAACATGGCCCTACCCTACGATAGTGCGGCCTTGTGAGTGGTACCTGGAACCTAGTCAAGCCTGTACCAGCTGTTCAGAACCTTCCTTTTCATGAAATGTCATGGATCTGAAGCGATCACCACGTTAGCCCCTCCTCTACTTAGAAGAAGGCGGATCGACGAGAGGAGAAAGGACCTCACCCTGCCTCCTGGCCACCGACGTACGGGCCATTTGGGCGCCAGAGTTAACAGACAAATCACGAAGCCTTTTCCACGTCGGGATGTACAATCCAGCCAAAAGACCTCAGTGATTGGAGAGATCAGACAGTCCAGAGAGAATGCATTAGGTTGTCGGCACAAGAGCGGAGACAGGCAGAACAGCCAACAAAATGCAAATGCGAGAAAGTAAGACATGGAGGCGATTCACAGATTGAGCGGTTGCGCCACAGACGATGCATGGGTGGCTTTGAATGACGTTCCAACGGCAAAAGATGAACCCAGCGAGGCAATTGTTGTTGGGAGGTGGATACATTCTGGGGGACGGGGAAGCAGCAGCCCGACGCCCAGGAATGGGCAGTGGCTTGTGCAACTCTGGGAGCAGTGCAGAAACAAATGGGAGACACTAAAAAACGCGATGAAGCCCTACACGGAACTTGGGAACGAAAGCTTGGGGAATATAGATGTCCAGCTTACAGCAAATCGCTAAGTCGTGCATAAATTTTCCATAATGAGCATCCTAGATGGTTGACGATGACGCAAGCCTCGCGGACCTCTTCAAAGAATGAACCGTTAGGTTCATATCAAAATGTCGGCGATCCCTTGCGCGTGTCTCGGTTGCAACTGGTGGAAATACGTAATTCTGGTCGCGATTATTTCCAACACGGCACTGACGCGATCAAGACGCGATTAAGTACCGCCGGTACCATTGTCTCTATTTGACTGATGGATATTCGTTGTCGGCTTCGATACCCGCACACTGTCACGAAAGGTGAAGCTTTGAGTGCCTGTTTTTTCCTTCACTTCTTCATTTCCGAGGGCTGAGCAACTTGTCGTTGTATTTCATCCATACGGCACGTGCTAGCACAGCATGACTTAAACGGATTTGACGGTCATTATATTCCCGAAGGGAAAGAAATGGTTTGCTACCATGGCTTTGCGTAAGATACAGTAAGACCGCACCTTTGCGGTGTTTCAATGCAATTTAGCGCTAATCTGCCATACAAAATCAGGTGTAATATTTGGATATGGCATGATTCTGTGCGAATTGACCTTCCAACCGCCCCGGCATTTTCTCTGTTGTCACCGTACTACCCTATCGACAACCTCCACCAATACGGAGTACAGACACTCGCCGACACCGCACCGCACTAATGCTTTGAAAAATGCCACGGGGGAAAACGACCCCAATTGTTGCTGTCAAAATCCGACTCTTTCGGCATCCCCAAGGCTACCGGGAAGCTTGGTTTTGGAGACAAAGTTATGTCGTAGGCTCTAAGCTTGGCATACTCCGACTTCCACACTCGCCTTAACCCATATCTTCGGCGCGGACGATAGCAGAACAGAGAAGGGGGAACAAAGGGAACGATTTCGTTGTGGAGATCTCAGCATAGGGTGTTCGTGGCTCAAGGACATTCATGATTACGAAACGGGACAAAAACGTTGGGTTCGCCGTGAAACGATAATTATTGGACTCATTTTTTCTCCTTCCAAGTTGTCTTACGCCTCAGTAATTTCATGGATCATGGTGTTTCTCCTATGAGTACTCATTGATTACTCTAACATTATCGCATGCACCTGCACAGCAAAATACTAGCCACGTAGTTGATGACACCAACACCGCCGGCTCACAGCCTTTGAGAGTCTATTTGATTCAAACCAAAAAAGGAAAATTGGTTTGCTGACAGTTGTGGCCGAACTCAACTTCAAGACTTTGGCCAGACAGGTGTCGGGCTTCTTCGCGGTGTCCTACATCTCCAACCTAGTTTTCCTAATCGGGCCCGACCCACGCGGAGTCGATCGAACTTCGCGCGATCGGTGGAAGTCCGCAGTTCAACCAAGGTGCGGCCCAAACAGCTCTTCCGAGTGTTAGGCGAATCAAATACTGGTTCCTGGGATCGGCGCGCATCTCGGCCTTCAAATTCCGGCACAGACTAAATGGTAGCATCTCTAAGAGGAACTGTGATTGGTAGACAAGTTCTAACTCCACAGATTGGAGGCACTCTAAAACGCAAGGCTCTACTTGTTTTCTGTAATGGGGACGTGCTGCCTCAAGTCACAGTTTACCGATGGTGATGCCGTCTTTGTCCACTCCTTCTTGACCCGAAAACTTCCCCTCAGCATTGGATTCTCTAGCCGTAGTAGCGGGAGTCATAATAGGTCCTGCAGGGATAGTGGGCATCAATCTCCTCTCGGTCTAATAGAAGGGCGGTCATTTTGGAGACACAATCATCTCGTTCCCAAAGTTGATGATCCCGCCCTTTTATTTTGACCCCTCCGACTCATCTGGCCGCTCCTTGCTCGCGAGCACACCTAACTGCCCTTCCCGCACGTACAGGGTTTAAGGATATTTCATTCTAAGTTGGCATTAAGCCTCCAACATCCGAGCCATGTTTACGGTATGGATATAATCACAATGACTGCTCTTCCATTTCCCATGGTAATGTTTGTATATTGTTCGTTTGTCGATAAATATAGCCCGCGACGAATATCTCCTCCAAGCCCTCAAGCACCAATGACTGCCTCGCCCCCGAAGATCCCTAGAACACGTCAGGACTTGCTCGAATCAGGGCTCGCATGCTTAGTGTGTCGCCAGAAGAAAACTGTGAGGCACGAGGTCTTCTTGATTGCACACCCAACTCTGACCACACACTTTATAACACTAGAAATGCGATGGCGTAAGCCGACGTGTGGACGATGCCTTAGACTTGGGAGGCCATGCGAGTATGCGGGAACTCCGAAGTCCAGGGTTAAAAGGCTAGAAGAAAAGATACAAAACTTGGAGAGTGAGATAGCTGCACTCAGATCTAACCCAACCCCACCTATTCACGATACGGGGGGCACTGAAATCTACGCAAACTCACGGATCCCCGGCTGGCCATTTTGTCTCAGCTTGAGATGGTTCGGAGCTCTATAACGCCAAGGCATTCCACGTCCCCGACATCATACCCATATTCCCTATATCAACTCTTTTCCCAATATTGCCTTCGCATCCGCAGAAGAGCTGCCATTTTCTCACCCAGGAGAGGCTTACCCAACAGTTATTGCTCGCGTCGCGGTAGAACGCGCTCTAGCAAATTGGGACATTCGGACAGAAATGCCACACCAACTCAAAGATTATCTGTATGTATGCTCATTTAGGTCGCACTTCCTTTCCGGTCTGACTGCACTAAATATCAAGTCTTCGCATCTTCCTGGCCCATCGTTTCAATTCCATTCTGGGCCGCTTGTTACAAAGCTGCTCGAAGGCACACGCTCTCCTACCGATGACAGGGTCCTTCACCCCTCTCTTACGAATTCAATGTACCTTCTTGCTTGCCATGTTAGTGGAGGCTCTATGTCTTCATATGAGCCATTTTTTGTAGCTCGGACGCGCGCAGATCTGGAGACTTCATTAGCTTTCGTTGATCGTCTTGTGGACTTTCTTGTCGCATCGACTCTGCTTGGAGTCTACTTTACTCGCACTCGTCGGTATCCCGAAGCCTACACGACCTTATCCGGTGCCATTCGATTCGCTATCGCTTGTGGGTTGCAACCATTGACTGCTGCTCAGCATCAAGGTGGCAGCGCAGGGTTGCTGCCTCCTCCCAGAGACGATCTCGAGATAATCGAACGGAGGCACGCCTGGTTCGCATTGAACGCGGCAGATCGCATTCTCACAAGAGAATCAGGATTGCCCAGCTCGTTGCCTGAAGATGTGAGTGGCCCAATCTCAAAGGGATCGTTGCAATCTGATGCTAGCCATTTGCACGTAGGCGCTTGCTGAAATCTATAGATCCGCATGCGACATCAGTTTTCCCATTAATGGCCTGGAAGCCTCTGCTTCCGAATGGATCCATCACCAGGCTGCGACCAATGCGTTTCTCAACCCTGGCATATTTGACGTCAGCAGAGAAATGGATCATGTCTGTCTCAGAGCCAAGATGGAATTGCTTTTTGAAGGCATACGACTCTTCCGTGCACACAATAGGGGTATGTCTACACTGAAACGACTCGCTCACTCTGACTCACCACCGGCTTTTAGGAGACGCTGAAACCAACTCGATGGGATACTCTAACGTTCCATTCTGGCAAACATTCAACTTTCTCGATGCATCTCTCTTTGAATGTCAAAAAACTATGTCATCATTGATTAATACCTTTGACCTCGGAAATGGCGAGCACAGCGCACTTGGATTTGGTCACCCAATTCCTCAAACCCGGAATCCCGACGAAGAGATGATTTTTACCTGCAAACCTAACCCAGCCCTTTTTTCGGCAAAGGTGATGATGTATGCGGCGGTGATCAGCTTGCAAAATGCTTTGCTCGAATCCCTTATGTCGCAGACATCTCCGGAGAGGCAATAGCCGAGGCACGCCGAAAGGCGGTGCAGGCGGCAAACGGAATGGCTGCCTTGCTCAAGCCTATAATATCTCCATCCGCGAATGTGGCAGTCCGGAGACAAGCGGAGGTCGTCTACTTTCCTATGTCTACGGTCTACAGGGACCTCTCGCTCCTGGTGGGTATTATACAAAGATATCAAGATTACATTATCTTTACGCCGAACTTTCTAGACCCATATCTTGGACGCCTCTGTCATGATGGCGCGTGAGGTCCAAAGACCCGCCCCTTCACACACCAACGAAGTCGAGTTTGACAGGTTAATGGGAAACCTTGACATCTTCCAGACTCTGGTGACTGCATTGCGGGATTTAGGAGCATCCGATCCATCAATGTCAATGGGTCAGTCGTGTAACGTCGTCTTCCTGCGGATGCTCATGAACTACCGACAGACAACGAAGTGAAAAGGCTCATTGGGAATCTCGCTGATAGCATTCGCACATTATCGGATTTGTAGCCACCTGTCAGCAAGGAGCAAGTTGAGCTATGCATACGTACAATCTCGTGTAGTATACCCATCGCCTCTATAATCTGTAGAAGCAGTATACCCTACAGCCTCGATTAGGCGGTAATTCCAGCTATTCAGGTAGTGGAGCTGAAAAAAGCAGATCCTTGGCTGAGCTGATGCCAGCCAGGGACAAATTGTGTCAAGAACTTTTCCTAAAGGGCGAAACTTATTTTACCACTAGCAATTTGTTGATCAGGTTCTGCTGATGGTGGATACATCGCCAGGCTAAAGCCACATTGTGTGTGGGAACGGACATTATGAGCTATGAGCCGGCCATATATTAAATACTCACTTGACAAATACAAACTGAGGTTGGTGAAGAAAATTTTAAATATAAGGCTATGGCACGTAAGTTTCTCAGACTCATGTGAGATCTAAAATTGTATGTACCTATGGCACGTAAGTTTCTGCGCCAAACTTCGCCACCGACAATCAATCCCTCCTCGCCACTCCGTCGTCAGAACCGATTGTTGATATTACAACAGAAATCCCGGGCATTATCCTTACTCGGAATGGTCCACCATAACAGGGTGAAGCAGCCAACAGACAAACCGTCACATGAGTGAAAGCATTAAAATTGGAGGGCGTTAGGGGCAGGGGTGTGGACAAGAGGGTCACATCCTCCGGTCCCTGGGATGCCAGAAGGGAAATGAGCTTCACAGAGCCAATGTTAATGGCGGGCAGTGACGTAACAGCACAGAATATGCAGGATAAGTGTGCCACCATAGTGATTGGAATCGATGACAGACTCAAGGATAAGAAAGCGCGGGTCCCAGAACTCCCTAACAATCCAGAGGGAGTGGTGACCCCAACGGGACGAAAGGCATACGTGAGTCTCGCACAGAAGTCGCACACAGACAGGCAAAAAAATTCAGACACGACCCTAGATAGGACAAATGGTTGGAACGTTACAAGCTATCAACGCAGACTTACCTTACGATAGTGCGACCTTGTGAATGGTGCCTGCAACCAAGTCAAGCTTTGTATCAGCAGTTCAGAATCTTCTCTAAGTCTCACGAGAACGCCAGAATCCCTGGTGGGTCTAAAGCGATCACCACGTTAGCCCCTCCGTGAATTATAAGAAGGCGGATCGATGAGAGGAGAACCAATGCATGAAGATCTCGCCCTGCCTCCTGGTTTCGAGGGCGTTAGGTGGGCACGGGCGAAGACAAGCAGCCAAAAAGACACAAACGCAAGAAGGTAGTCTTGCAGCATATGGAGGCGATTCGCACATTGAGCGGTACGCCACAAATGATGCACGGGTAGCTTTGAATGACGTCCCAGCAGCAGAAACGAGGCAGGGAGGTGGATATTCCGGGACGGGAGCGGCCCGACGCCGAAGGGGAGGAATGGGCAGCAGCTTGTGCAACGCTGGAAAATAGAAGCGAATGGGAAACACCAATAAAGCCCTACACGGAACTCGGGAACGAAAGCTTGGGGGAATATAGATGTCGCAGCCTCACAGCAGATCGCTAAGTCATGCATAAATTTCATGATCATGATGAGCATGCAGATGGCGCAAGCCTCACGGACCTCTCCAAAGAATGAACTGCCAGGTTCATATCAAGGTGTCGGCGATCCCTTGCGTGTACCCCTGGTTGCAGCTGGTGGAAATCACCACGTAATTCTGGTCGCGATTATTTCCAACACGGTATTGACGTGATCAAGACGCCGGTATCATTCCCCATTTGACTATCCGCCGTCGATACCGAAGCTTGACTCCTATTTCTCACTGTGCTCATCCATATGGCACGTGCTCGCACAGCATTAATATTAGTCGGAAAATCCCGTATATCGTTTAAACACCTGGGAAACGTTTCATGGCGTTTTCTGCAACAACTATCCAATTATTAAAAACGTATTCAGAGCGTTTCAGGGGTATAAAAACGCATTCAATTATACCAAAAAACCCCATAAACAATTTATCACATCGTTTGAACGCTAAACCTCACGTTTAAAAGCCAAATTTTGGCGTTTTAAACATCAAGTTGATCGATTCCGCGATTTTCCGACATGTCAATTTGAAGATGACATAAACGGATTAGACTAGATAATAGGTCATTATATTAATCCCAAAGGGAAAGAAATGGTTTGCTACCTTGGCTTTCCGTAGGATGCAGTGAGACCGCGTGTTTCAATGCAATTTAACGCTAATCCGCAACGTCAGCCACACGCTATAGGGCAAGATCAGGTGCGATATTTGGATATGGCATTCGGATTTTCTATGAATTGACCATCAAATCGCCCTGGCATTTCTCTTTGTTGTCGCCGTACTAGCCTATCGACAACCTCTACCAGAACGGAGTACAGACACTCGCCGACACCGCACCTCGCTAGTGAAGAGAAGTGCGCTTTGAATCTTGAGATGGCACGAAGGATGGCTTTTCTTGGAGGCACAATCATCCCGTTCCCAAAGTTGATGATCCCCGCCCTTTATTTTGACCCCTCCGACTCATCTGGCCGCTCCTTGCTCGCGAGCACACCTAACTGTCCTTCTTCCAAATTCCCGCACGTACACAGTTCAAGGGTTTTGCCTGAGGTTTCATGCTCAACAACGGTTCTAAGTTGATATTGAGCCTCCAAATGTTTACGGCATGGATGTGACTGCTCATTCCATTTCCCATGGTAATGTTTGTATATTGTTGGCTCGTCGATAAATGCGACCCACGAATATCCCCTTCAACCCCTCAAGCACCAATGGCTGCCTCGCCCCCGAAGATCCCTGGAACACGTCAGGACTTGCTTGAGCCAGGACTTGCATGCCTAGTGTGCCGCCAGAAGAAAACTGTGAGGCACGAGGTCTTCTTGATTGCACACCCAACTCTGACCACACACTAGAAATGCGATGGCGTAAGGCCGACGTGTGGACGATGCCTTAGACTTGGGAGGCCATGCGAGTATGCGGGAACCCCGAGGTCCAGAGTTAAAAAGCTAGAAGAAAAGATACAGAACTTGGAGAGTGAGATAGCTGCACTCAGATCTAACCCAGCCCCACCTATTCAGGATGAGAAGGGCACTGAAGCCTACGCAAGCTCACGGATCCCTCGGCTGGCCATTTTGCCTCGGCTGGAGATGGTGCAGGAGCTCTATAACGCCGAGGCATTCCACGTCCCCGAGACCATACCCATTTTCCCTATATCAACTCTTTTCTCCAATATTGCCTTCGCATCCGCAGAAGAGCAACCATTTCCTCACCCAGGAGAGGCTTACCCAAAAGTTATTGCTCGAGTCGCGGTAGAACGCGCTCTAGCAAACTGGGACATTCGGACAGAAATGCCACACCAACTCAAAGACTATCTGTATGTATGCCTCGTTTACGTCGCACTTTCCTTCTGGGTCTGACTGCACTAAATATCAAGTCTTCGCATCTTCCTGGCCCATCGTTTTCAATTCCATTCTGGGCCGCTTGTTGCAAGGCTGCTCGAAGGCACACGTTCTTCTACCCATGACAGGGCCCTTCACCCCTCCCTTACGAATTCAATGTACCTTCTTGCTTGCCATGTTAGTGGGAGCTCTATGTCTTCCTATGAATCTTTTTTTGTAGCTCGGACGCGCGCGGATCTGGAGACTCCACCGGCTTTCGTTGATCGTCTTGTGGACTTCCTTGTCGCTTCGACTCTGCTTGGAATCTACTTTACTCGCACTCGTAGGTATCCCGAAGCCTACACGACCTTATCTGGCGCCATTCGATTGGCTATCGCTTGCGGGTTGCAACCATTGACTGCTGCTCAGCATCAAGGTAGCGCAGGCTCGCTGCCTCCTCCCAGAGACTATCTCGAGATGATTGAACGGAGGCACGCCTGGTTCGCATTGAACGCGGCAGATCGCATTCTCGCCAGAGAATCAGGACTACCCAGCTCATTGCCAGAGGACGTGAGTGGCCGAATTCCAAAAGGGGTCGTTGTAATCTGATGCTAGCCATTTGCACATAGGGGCTTGCCGAAATCTACAGATCCACTTTTCAAGATTTCCCCATCAATGGCCCCTTGGAAGCCTCTACTTCCGAATGGGTCCATCACCAAGCTGCACCCAACGCATTTCTCAATCCTGGCATATTCGATGTCAGCAGAGAAATCGACCATGTCTGTCTCAGAGCCAAGATGGAATTGCTTTTTGAAGGCATACGACTCTTCCGTGCGCACAATATGGGTATGTCTCCACTGAAGCCACCCGCTCACCCTGACTCACCACCGCCTTCTAGGAAACGCTGAACCCAAATCGGTGGGATGCTCTAAGGTTCCATTCTGGCAAACATTCAACTTTCTCGAGGCATCTCTCTTTGAATGTCAAAAAACCATGTCATCATTGATTAATACCCTTGACCTCGGGACTGGCGAGTACAGTGCACTTGGATTTGGTCTCTCAATTCCTCGAACTCGGAATCCCGACGGAGAGATAATTGTTACCAGCAGACCCAACCCAGCGCTTTTTTCGGCGAAAGTGGTGATGTACGCGGCAGTGATTAGCTTGCAAAATGCTTTGCTCGAGTCTCCTTATGTCGCAGACATATCCGGAGAGGCAATAACTGAGGCACGCCGAAAGGCGGTACAGGCGGCGGACGGGATGGCCGCCTTGCTCAAGTCTGTAATATCTCCGTCCGCGAACATGGCAATCCGGGGACAAACGGAGGCCGTCTACTTTCCTATGTCTACGGTCTACAGGGACCTCTCGCTCTTGGTGGGTATTCTACAAAGATCTCAACACCCATTATCTTTACGCCAAGCCTTCCAGCCCCATGTCTTGGACGCCTCTGTCGTGATGGCGCATGAGATCCAAAGACCCGCCCCCCACATGCCAATGAAGTCGAGTTTGGCAGGTTAATGGGGAACCTTGACATCTTCCAGACTCTGGTAACCGCATTGCGGGATTTAGGAGCATCCGATCCATCAATGTCAATGGGTGAGTCGTGTAACGTCATCCTCCTGTAGATGCTCATCAACTACCAACAGACAATGAAGTGAAAACACTCATTGGGATTCTCGCTGACAACATTCGCGCATTATCGGATTTGTAGCCACCTGTCAGCCATATGTACAATCTCGTGTATATAGTGTACTCATCGCCTCTATAATCTGTAGAAGCAGTATGCCCTACAGCCTGATTAGGCGGTGATTCCAGTTATTCAGGTAGTGAAGCTGGGCAAAGATCGGGACCGAGTAGGTGCGAAAATCTTGGGCCAGAAGTTATGGAAAAACAGGAGTTGGGGCTGGCCATGGCGGAGGTCCCGAGAAAATGTATTATAGAGTAGAGCCTGATCGGGACAAGACCAAACACGTTGGTTACTGTAAAGGGGATGTGAATTTCTTCTAGACTGTGAGCCCCCAGTACAATGGCCCCAGTCGTGCACAGTTCTCCCATCCGTGTGTTGCACTTTGTCGTGTTACTACCTTGTGGCCTTAGGTACCGCTGTATCGTCGCGCTGTCATATGGTTGCGTGTTTTTCGTTTACTAGCACTCTGTATATTTACGTGTCGTTCGATGTCGTTGTCGACTCAATTGCCTTGAGGCCATTTCCACTACCTCTCTTCGCCGACCAATTATGTAGCGAGAGTACAGAAAGCGACAAGGAAGCGAAACGGTAGAGACACAAAAATGGAGGAAAGCTATACAAAGTGATTGGGAAAGATAAGAACAAAGAGTTGGAGAAAGGGGCAGAGGTGGGTGAGCTTGAAACGAGCAAAGGCGCAACGCTGAGGTGTACTAAGGCGGTGAAGGACTCCCAAAGGGAGCGAACCCTAAGTGTGGAGGAGTCACGCTAAAACACAAGCGCGGCGTCTATCTAATATTACGAAGTCGTAGAGGCTCCTGCCTAAGCTCATATAGAAGATACCGTTATTCAATTCAGCTTCGGGGGCAACCGGCGATCGTATCGGAAACAACAGTCAATAACAAGTACAGGTCCACGAATGGAGAAACGGAGTTCACTACAGGCGCGTCCATCGGCGTATTTGAACATCGGAAATGTTTCCGTCGCTCAGGACGTCACGGCCGCGGAGTCGTGTGTCCTCGCGGCGGGAGCATGCCACGAGATTGTGGGTTGTTTCCGTACGGCCCCGACAAGCTAATCAGTTAAGTTGCTCAGCTTTTAGACGGTTTGGAATCTTTTGAAGCAGAGACTCAAGAGCTTTTGCGACTATCGAGGGTCTTGCAAAACAATAGGGTTAGGATACTGATTTGCGTTGAATGGTCGGAATTCAGAGTCGACCTACAGGTGTTTACACTGGTCCCCGAGAAACGCGTTAAAGCTTATGCGGCGCAGCAATATGAAGACATTGAGTCCCAGGTTACTGAGCTTCTTGGCCTCGCCGAAAAGTCTATCAAGTTGATGGAAAGGAAGGAGAAAGCGCTCAAGATGAAGGTGAATCTACTTGCTTCCTAGATGGAACTATCCACTGATGCATATATATATGGAACAGGTCGAATCCTTGCAAAATAAAGAGCCGGAAGTGTCAATCGAAGCACGTAATGATGCACGAAAGGCCAAGATGCTAATTAAACAACGAGAACTACTTGAGAAGGAGCTTATCGCGCTCGAAAAGGAATGCGCAGCTCTCGAACGTTGTCTCTGATATTTCATCCTAATGCGAAGTTCGTACACGACTTTTTCACCCGGCAGGAGCATTGAACAGCTCTGGCTCCCACATATCCCTGCAACCCGACTAATAAATGTACCGCACGCAGAGGCGCTGCTAACGGTGGTGTTCGATGACCTTTCTGGACTCACTGATCAGTCTTTGGTGTCAGTGCGGCGGTGGGATATTTCCTAACATGCCCCAACGGGAATGGTACTCAGGCACCCGAGCCTAGGGGTGACGTGCCCATACTTAACCGTGCTGCATTCGTTCAACGGACTGACAGTATCTGACTCTCATCGTTTGGGTTCTTGCAATGTATATGGAAGGAGTCTCAGTAGATCAGTTATTTCTACAATATATGACTTGTTGGGCGTCAACTGCAAGTCATCTTCGACGAGTCTTTTTCCTGCGTGCACACCAAACGTGCCTTTGGAAGCAAACTTATCAATGACAGGGCTAAGCTCATCAGCCGACGTGGCCAAATTGAGTGGTATCGAATTTAAAGCAAGCTTATGATGCTGAGCTATCCCCGTTCTCGGCCTGGTGGCACGTAGCTATGCAAAAGTACTCTTGGGGTTGCCTTTCAGTGGATCGGAGGCTCACTTTCCCTTACGGCACCCAACACAAGTGATCACCGAACCGCACTTCTGAGACTTGATCCAAATACCTCAAATTCAACATTACGGACACACGCAGACGAGGGATTCATGGAATGAGTTTACTCCGCAGCCCCCATTTCCCCAATCATAACAACCTCGATCATAGATCCAGCGTGCAAGCGATCGTTCTTGCTATCCTTTGCTCTTCCTGGGAGAATGACCAACCCGTTCGCCCCAGCCAGACTGGCAATCCGACTGGAGCGCTGCCCTCCAGTCGAAGAAGCCACAAGGCCGTCCCCTGACGCTCGCACATAGACACGGTGAAACTCTGGTCTAGTGTCCACGTACAGCTCGTCGGAAATCTGAAAAAAGAGTGCTCAGGATGAGTAGAAATAAACCACAAGGATATACAGACTTACCTTCACACGAATCCTGGGAAGAAAACACCTGGAAATGGGCCAACCGCCTAGCATCCTTAAAGCGGGAAGCACAAAAATATGGAACATTACAATTGCAGAAGCTGGGTTTCCAGGAAGAGCAAAAAGGGGCTTCGAATTGACAGTAGCGAATGTCGTAGGTTTCCCTGGTTTGAGGTTCAGTCTGCCAAAATGTACAATCCCGCCAAGTTGTCTTTCGATTACTGGCTTGAGCAGGTCAGAAGTTCCCATGGAAGTTCCGCCTGTAGTTAACAGCAAGTCAGCTTCCTGGAGCCCCCGTTTAATCGTTGAGACATGGCTTTCTTCACTAAGTCCTGTATAAGACAGCTGGCCCGGACTGGGGCTAGAAAATACATACTCATCCGCGACAATACCCAAGTCCACCACTTGATATCCAAATCCTTCCAGCGCGGCTTGAAGGCTAGGACGGTTTGTGTCGAAGATCCCCTGCCAGCCATCTTTCCCATGTTCTTCGCTAGGGAAGTTTCTCGTATTATGCAAGTCCACAAGTTCATTCCCTGTACTCATGATGGCCACCACAGGTTTTTTGTAGACAGGCACCTACCGTAATAAGCCCATGAGTTGTCCATATGGTTCGTGGCAGCTGTGAGGTATATGGTGGGGTATTGCATACCTGCTTCTTCCCTATGAATGTCAGCGCTCCTACCTCACCTCCAACGGCTTGAATGACAGTCCCCTTTTCAAGAACGAGGGAACCCTTCTTTACGTCTGATCCAGGTTGTCGTACGTTTTCTCCAGGTTCTGTCCCAACTAGCAATCTCACGGTCTCTTCCTCTCCACTCTCTGTCTGGGACGACAATGAACCTTCCACTCGCTGCGATGCAGGCCCAGTTATTGTAACGAGTTCCGTGTCCTCCACCATTATTACGGCATCAGCACCATTCGGAAGCGGCGATCCAGTGTTGATGCGGTATATTGATCCATCTGGCAACGGAATACCTTTTCTTGTGTGGAAGGATTGAGGCGTCAAAACGTGATAAACACCCGGAGCATATGTCGCTGTTAGTTGGGGCGTCAGCGACCGATGATGTGAAAAGTATTTTTTCGTAGTCACATTTTACCGCATAACCGTCGACATTTGTCGATGGATGTGAGGGGAGCTGAACAGATGCGTACACGTCTTCTGCAAGTACCGATCCTCGCAGGTTTTGATTGACCTGTGACGCAGGAGATTCTGGACCGTTGATAAGGTCAGGATGCTGGTGTACTCACGGGCATGATGGAGACAGCACGAAGCGGCCGACAGTACTTCTCTACAATTTCCAAGGCATCTTTTAGCTCAATCATCGGATATGGAGAGTGTCTGTGGCGTGCGTGTGCTACAGAGGGTCAAAGTCTGTTGTTGTTGTTCTACTCGTGAGATTGTTTGCCTACCACCAAGAGATGGATCATGAGATTTCGGAGTTGGCGCGTGGTGAGGGTGAGTGTGAGAATGCACATGGGCATGCGAATGGTCATGATGAGGGTGAGTATGACCTGGAGTTGTCGATGAGGCCTTTCCACTGGCGGCGCCCCGATCAGGCAGTCCAAGCCGAGTATGGACGTCATTCCCACCCCCCCGCCGATCAAATCAATAGCGTGAGAAAGCACTCCCCCCTCCAGCAAAGCAGTGAGATTCTCTTTAACCGCTTTCGGGCTGCCTGGAAGAGTAACGATCAAAGCATTTCCAATGGTCCCCGCTACTGGTCGAGACAGGGCTGCAAGAGGTGTACGCTCAAGAGAGGCTTTCATCATCAGGTGAATTAATCCAGGAGCATGCCGATCGATCAAGGGCGAGACTGTTGAAGCAATTCAGATGGCAACCACAGGTTGGGGGATATGTATCGATACATTCCTGCCTCCGGAGTCCGGTCCCTTGTGCCCAATCCTGTACCGCCACTCGTCACGATAAACTGTATCGTACCACCGGTCAATGAACGGATCGCGCTACGTATAGCTTCGGCATCATCAGGGACGATGCGTTTTTCGAGCACTTCGAATCGAGATGAAATGCTCTCGGATAAGACTTTCTCTATGGTTGGGCCAGATGAGTCCAACAAAGAGTCTTTCGCGGCTGTATCACTGATCACTATGATAGCGACGCCGATCATGTTGACTTTCTTCCTGAATGGCTGTGCGGTTGCAGTGCTTCCCACGACCTAATTCAATGAAAGCAGGTGCTTTCAGCTTTGCACCGCCCAGCGCTTTCTATTTCTCTCACGGCCTGTGTCGCCTGTTGCCACCACCGTCTATTATTACGATTTGTCGTCTATACCAAGGCGCGGGAATACTTGATCCGCTGCCGCAATGGCGATGCAAACATTCATCTCCGCGCTAGCCCTGCCGATCGCGAGCAAAGATGGAACAACGCTCGGGAAAATGATCACATACCGCGACGAGAATTTGGAAGGCCGAAAACTCGTGTATAATATTGGTGATACTAGCGTGCGTTTGCGCTACTGCATGTGAATTCTCGTTTACGATTACGACCCCAGCCAAAAGCATTGTTAATCTATGAGAAAACTATTAAGTCCCCGTGGGATGCGATATCTATTGCTCTCATCTTAGTCATCACCAACTTTCTTGGTGATCGGTACGAAGAAGCATATCGAAACCAGGCTGTGCTGGCATCGTAAATTACTTTCTACTTAAGTCAATCATGTCCTAATATGCTGAAATCTTAGAAGATTCATTGATTACGCCCAAAAGGAGGCGCGATGGGTTCTTCCAGCGTTACGGACAGTGATATTGGACCTCCGGCAGCTTGCATCCCTTGCACATCAGTTGTCCACCGGTGACAACAAGAAATCCGACGCTTTGGAAGATGCAGCGAGAATATGCAACAAAGCTTTCACGACGTGTTTGCTAGACCGGTGGGTGCCATCATGATCAGATCTTGTGGATGCCTCATGGTTGATTTCCTCGAAAGGGCGAACAAGCTGCCAGAGTCAAGGAAATGGGGGACATACCAAGCAGTTGGCCATGTTCTAAAATGCTATTTCAAGGCAGGGTTTTTCGAGGTTTTGAGTCGCATTGGAATGATGCCCCCGTTCAGGTCCAAAAGACAGCTCTGAGCAAAAACATCCTCAGATCCCTGGAAGTACAAGAATTACCGTCTCTTTCCGAGTACCCAAAAAGTGACCAGGCAAGTAGATATCCTTAATTGCTCATATAGACGCTGAAAAGTCAGCTGTTTCGCGGCCTTCACAGGTTACTTGCCGTTACCTATTTGGCCTGCTCAAATTCTTAAATGAAGAATATGCCCAAGTGCGTCTCATGTAACTCCTCGCTGCAAAAGGCGCCGCTTTACCAACCATTTGGGTTAAGGCTCATAACGATCTTAGTGCAGCACTGGATCTTTGTCATTATGCTGCAAAGCGCAACATAGAGTAAGATGTGGCGCTCATCTGAATCAGCAGCCGCTTTCACGATGATCCCCTAGATTGATCCTGAGATACCTCGTCCCTGTACGCCTGTTGCGAGGGACATTCCCCTCGACCTATCTCCTTTCCCAATTTCCTCAGCTGCAACAACTGTATACGCCCTTTATTAACGCCATCAGAACAGGCGATGTGAAGCAGTACGACAACGCATTGCTTTGGGCCGAGCGGCGTTTGGTGGATGAAAAGGTATACCTCTGTGTAGAGAAAGCGAGGGAGGTTTGCATGAGAAGTTTTTTGAGAAAAGTGTGAGTGTCTAGGTTACCACCGAGGAAACCTACCTATAATAGTCTCTCTGACTCGGTTCGCGTTTGTGAACTCCTGACTCCTTGCTTCTAGGTGGCGCGCGAGCTCAAAACCGACCCGCCTCCCTGTTTCAACTGTTCATAAAGCGCTGCGCCTCGTAGGGCCATCGGACGTTCTCGCCGAGGAGGCAGAGTGCATAGTGGCGAACATGATCTACCGTGGCTACGTTCGTGGGTACATCAGCCATGAGAAGCAGATGATAGTGTTAGCTGCAAAGGACACGTTCCCAAGTTTGCAATGGCGCGCTGGAGTGTAATAATATCACTGTGCTCATATGATATATTAATTAGTGCTGTATAGCCCGTCTCCGACTTCCGGGCATGCTTTGCCGCGCGTCAACTCCAGCGCGTCTAACCTTGTTCCGGAATTGCCAATTTAGGATGGTACAGCCGAAGCTATCTATAGAATCCTCCAACAAGACGCGACTTGGAGCTTTAAGTCAGCAAAGCTCCACCAAACTCTTTAGTAAGATTATCCCCTCTACTGGGCCGAAAGGTAAATTAGACAACTATAAATCCCGTTCGAACCCCATTACCCACTTCCCGCACTGATCTCGCCTTAGCAGAATGGGCCATTCAAGTTCAACTTTATCCCATCGGCAACGACAGCTTTCCATCCACAGCGGAGTAGCACAGCCGGACCCAGAAGCTTACAAGAAGTTCCCCCCACCTCCATACGCCGAGCAACCTATTCTTTCGAACCCCGACTCTCTGTTAGCGGTCAATGCGGGTGATTCGCAGGCCAGCCTAGGAAGATCAAGAAGCCTGGGGAACATACCAGGGTCCACATCCACTGCGTCTGATTCGTTACTTAGTCCAACATATGTGGCACGATCGCGATCGGCTGGGCGTGCTCCAGAGCACTCAGTCCCAAGACCAGGAGCGATCCTCGGGGATGTATATGCATCCGCACCCACGGCATCTGGAGCACCCCCTACTCTAACACACCCTGCGCGATCCCGGTCGAGGCGTGTTCCGGAGCACCCACTCTCAGGTCCGGGACTGGTTCCCACCATTTCTTTCCCGATGCCAGACATAGTTTCTCCGCCAGGTGGCGGCGCCGGTGGCTTTATTTCTGAATCTACTTTTATCACTGCCGGATCACCCATGCGGGAAAATTCTTCACTTAATACATTTCCAAAGAGGAGGTCCACAGAAGAAGATTTACTTGAGATGTTAAGCACTTTTGACACGATCCTCATTATCGATGATTCAACATCAGTGAGTAATCCTGGGGTTGTTCCGCCTAAAATATTAACCTTGGAATAGATGGCAAAGGATCCTCTGAATCCACATAGCGAGGATCGCTGGAATATGGCGAAGGAGGCACTTTCCGGGCTTTTCGAAATCGCATCCCGATACGATACCGATGGGGTTGATATTCATTTCCTCAACTCCAAGAAGGTCGGGAAAAATGTTCGAGGTGCGAGAGAAGTGCATCGACTCTTCGACACGGTAAAACCAAGGGGAATCACTCCTATCGGACAAAAGCTCGAGAAACTCTTGCTTTCGTACCTTGCGCAAATCGAGAGGGCTCACGATGAGGACCGGAGACTTCTTTCTGAAGGGAAAGAAGGTCATAACTTAGAAGCGATCAAACCCGTGAACTTCATTGTCTTGACAGATGGAGCTGCCAGTACGTGTTCACTCAGCCCTAAGGGTGAAACCTCTTGCTGATCTCCCCTGCAGCGGATGACCCTGAGTCAGTTATTGTTAGCGCCGCTAGGCGTCTTGATGCTCGAAACTTCCCTCTGTCGCAAGTTGGAATCCAATTCGTCCAGATTGGGTCCGATCGCTCTGCGACACGCTTCCTACAAGAATTGGATGACGAGCTCACTACCACTCATCATATTCGAGTATGTGGTATTCTCATCGAGCGCTCATCTTTCTTCCTCGAACTGACCATTTACGGAATTGATAGGACATGGTTGATACCACCCCATATTCACCCAAGAACGGGCAGCTATCAACGCGCGACATTATTAAAATCCTGGTCGGCGGTATCAACCGCCGTATTGACAAGAAAGGAGTACCACAGTGATGAATGATTCTAACTTATCCTGATATCTGATAATTTTGGACGCTGTGCGTTTTTTGTTCTGAACAAGTACCTCCATTTTATCTGAAACCAAACGGACTCGAAGTACGGACGAGCATTGTATGATAAACCTAGACCTTCAATGTTGTACCATACACCCCAATGTACACATCAAAACGTCAAAACCAATTCAATATACACGATTCACAAAAGCGGGAATTCGCACTGCATGTCGTGACGTCACCGGAACTGCATTACTCCATGCTGCTTTCGTAGTAGTGTTCACCAGGGATGACACACAATGAGACTTCATAGGGTGAAATCCTACCTAAGGATACACTACACGAGATGTGGCTCAACTTGCTCCCTGCTGACAGGTGGCTACAAATCCGAGAATGCCCGAATGCGATCAGCGAGAATCCCAATGAGCGTTTGCACTTCATTGTCTGTCGGTGGGTTCATAAGCATAAGCATCCGCAGAAAGAAGACGTTACACGACTCACCCATTGACATGGAGGGACCTGATGCTGCTAGATCCCGCAATGCAGTCACCAGTGTCTGGAAGATGTCAAAATTCTCTATCAGCCTGTCAAGCTCGACTTCGTTGGTGTCCGAGGCGGGGGATATTTCGATCTCGTGCGCCATCACGGCAGAGGCGTCCAAGATATGGGGCTGGAAAGGTTGGCGTAAAGATGATGAAATACTAAGATGTTTGGGGAATACCCACCAAGAGCGAGATATCCCTGTAGACCGTGGACATAGGGGAGTAGGCAGCCCCCGTTTGTCTCCGGACCGCCATACTCGTGGACAGAGGTTTGAGTAAAGCGGCCATCCCTTTCGCCGCTTGGACAGCCTTTCGGCGTGCCTCAGTGACGATTCCCTCTCCAGATACCTCTACGACGTAAGGGGATTCGAGTAGAGCATTTTGCAAGATAATCACGGCCGCATACATCATTACCTCCGCCGAAAAAAGGGCTGGGTTGGGTCTGCTGGTAAAGACCGTTTCTCCATCAGGATACTGAGTTTGAGGTACCAGGTGGCCAAATTCAAGTTCGCTGTACTCGTCATTTCCGATGCTAAAGGTACTGTTCAATGAGGGCATTGTTTTTTGACATTCAAAGAGAGATGCCTCGAGGAAGTTGAATGTTTGCCAGAATGGAATGCTAGAGGACCCCGAGCTAGACTCAACGTCTCCTAATCGGTGGTGAGTCAGAGTGCACAAGACGTTTCAGTGTAAACATACCCCTATTGCGCGCACGGAAGAGTCGTATGCCTTCAAAAAGCAATTCTATCCTGGCTCTGAGACAAACATGATCGATTTCTCTACTGACGTCGAATATGCCAGGATTGGGGGGCGCATTGGGCGAGGCCAAGTGACGGATCCAATCAGGGTTAGAGATTCCCAAGGCAGTGATGGGGAGATTCTGGAAGCTGATACCACATGCAGATCTATAGACTTCAGAAAGCGCCTAGGTGAAATTAGCCGGCGTCAGATTACAACGATCCCTTTTAGAATCGGGCCACCCACATCCTCAGGCAATGAACTGGGCAGTCCTGATTCTCTTGTGAGTATGCGATCCGCCACATTCAATGCAGACCAGATGCGCCTTTGTTCAATCATCTCGAGATCATTTCTAGGGAGAGGCAGCAAGCCTGCGCTACTACCTTGATGCTGAGCAGCAGTCAATGGTTGCAGTCCACAAGCGATAGCGAATCGAATGGCGCCAGATAAAGTCGTGTAAGCTTCGGGATACCGACGAGTGCGAGTAAAGTAGACTCCTAGCAGAGTCGAAGCGAGAAGGAAGTCCACAAGACGATCAACGAAAGCCAATGATGCATCCAGATCCGCGCGCGTCCGAGTCACAAAGACGGGTTCAAATGAAGACATAGAGCCCCCGCCAACATAGCAAGCAAGAAGGTACATTGAATTCATAAGGCAGGGGTGAAGGGTGCCGCCATTGGTAGGAAAAAAAGGGGGGCCTTGGAGCAGCCTTGCAATAAGTGGACCAGAATGGAATTGGAAACGATGAGCCAAGAAGATACGAAGACTTAACATTTAATGCAGTCAGACCCAAAGGGGAAATGCGACCTGGACGAGGCACACATACAGATAATCTTTGAGTTGGTTAGGCATTTCTGTCTGCATATCCCAATTCTCCAGAGCGCGTTCTATCGCGACACGAGCAATAACTTTTGGGTAAGGCTCTTCTGAATGAGAAAACGGCTGGTCTTCTGCAGATACGAAGGCTACATCAGAGGAAAGAAATGACGAAGGGAATACTGGTATGGTCTCGGGGACATGGAGTGCCTTGGCGGTATAGAGCTCCTGCACACTCTCGAGCTGAGGTAGAGTGGCTAGCCGAGAAGCCCGTGGGCTTTCAGAGGTTCCAGTACCGCCCGTGTCGTGGATAGGCGAAGTCGGGGTAGATCTCAGTGCGGCTACCTTGCTCTCCAAGCTCTCTACCGCTTCTTCTAGCTGTTTAACCCTGTCACTGGGAGTTCTCGCATACCCGCATGACTTCCCAAGCCTAAGACATCGTCCACACGTTGGCCTTACGCCATCGCATTTCTAATATTATAAAGGATGTGGTCAGATTCGGGTGTGCAATCATGCAGACCTGGTGCCTCACAGTCTTCCCCTGGCGACACACCAGGCATGCAAGTCCTGATTCGAGCAAGTCCTGGCGTTTTCTAGAGACCTTCGAGGCCGAGGCAGCCATTGGTGCTTGAGGGCTTGAAGGGAACATTCGTCGCGGGCGGCATTTATCGACGAACCAAAAATATTCAAACCTTGCCATGGGAAGTGAAACAAGCAGTCATTGTGATACTAATTGTACCTTCAACATAATATTGGAGGCTTAAAATGCCGACTTAAAACGTTTCAAGAAAGGCCATCCTTCTAGCTGGTGGAGGTAGATGCCCGTTGGAGGCGTCCATCTCTGCAGAAACTGTTGAAGCGCGGCTAAAGGTTATTCAAGAAACTGCTGCTATCGAGTCTAAAATGAATGGATAGAGAAGGCATCATCATGGTAAACTGTGGCTCAGGACCGCAGCATGTTCCCAATACAGAAAACAATTAGACACCTTACTACGTTTCAGAGCGCACCTGAGCCGCACAGTCCAATATGAACTGTGATGTTGAAACTTGTTCATCAATGATCACTCATGTGCTGCCATTGAGCTGTTCCGGGACTCGGGACCGGTGACCATGAAGCGCCGACCCAGGAACCAGTGTTGGTCTCACACCAGGGGAGTTGTTGGGCTGAGCCTGTTTAAACTTCTGCGGACCTCCACCGATTGAGGTTCGATCAACTCCGCGTGCGACGGGCCTCCATTCGTTGGAGATACAGGACGCCGCGAGGAAGGCCGACGCCAGGCGGCAGAGGTGGGTGTTGCAGCATGGTGACATATGTCGAGACTTCTGAATTACATCTCGTTCCTCCCAAATGTCAACCAATCATTTACCTGTTTTGGCTTGAATTGAATTGTGAGCTCAGCCGTCAAACTTCTTTTGCTGTGAAAATGCATGCAACACAAGCCTTAGATTAATCAATGAGTACTCTTCAAACCAAGTCGGTCATGCCAGGGGAACGTAGGAGATAGGGCGTGGTTATCGTCACACTGAACAGTGGATGTGCATGATAACTCGGAACGGCTGAATTAGGCAGGACCCCAGCCTCTATAGTGGAATATAGCGGCTGAATGGCGAATTTTAAAAAATGTGTCCAACAATTAGTCCCTTCATGGGAAGGCTGAAACGCTGAAAGAGTCTGATTTTGGCGAGATTTGAAAGCGACAATTTCGGTCGTTTCGCCGGCGCCATTTCTCAAGTTTCGAAATGCATCCCTTGTAACTAGTGCGGTGCGGTGTTGGCAAGTGTCTGTACTCCGTTCTGATAGAGGCTGTCGATAGGCTTCTGGGCCGTACGGCATTGCGGCTGCAGATCCTCCAGTACGGTGACAACAGAGATAGAAGACGCCGACATGCATTCATGCAGAAATTGAAATACTTGTGCGGGGCACGTGCCGCGCAAGACAACTCCGTAAGCGCTGCACAGCAGTGTTCGTCCTGGTGAAATTACGCTATTTCTGCCACTTGTGCTGACGTGTTCAATTTCCATTCTGGGTTTCACCCAGTGACTTTTATATTCTTTACGTACTATTAGTAGACAAATCTTGTATGTCGCATGTCACTCACTTTGCAACCCCCTTCATCTCCTGTATCATAGCGTGTTATGTAACTAGATTCGTATAATGACGCTTGGATCGAATGCTGTGCAGGTAGCAGCGATGCGAAGCACGCACTCTAGTTGATAGAACCCTCGGAAATGAAAACTGAGGGATAGAAGTCAACAAAAAGCTCGTGCTAGAAAGAATCATTGCGTGGTGATTTCTACAACCAGCACGCACGCAAGGGAACGTCGACACCATGACACAAACCTGGCCAGGAGGGATTGTGGTTTACCTCATCGTCAACTATCTGCATCCCTATTGTGAGAAATTTATACGTGACTTAGCGATCTGCCGTGAGGCTGCGACGCCTGAGTTTCGGTTCCAGGGATTTTGTGTGTGTCTACCATGACAGGTTATTCGTTTCTAGGCTGCTTCCTAGGATCCTACGTGCTGCTGCCCATTCCTTTGCACTTTCTCATGCGGCCTCGGCGGGATTCCAGCCCCGACTAGAGTAGGTGGGCTGCATGCTTTTCCGTCTCCCGGGTGACAACCCACCTCCCCACAGCCATACTCAATGTCCCATTCTTCTTGCCGGTGGAGCATCATCCGATCTGGAAATTCCTCCATGTGCCACAAGACCAATCACTGAGGGATGGCTTCGTGTCTTTTTTTTTTGTCCAAGCAGCCCGCGCGTCGACTTGAGCGATGGCTAGGAGGCGAGATCTTCATGCGTTGACTCTCCCCCATTAATCTGGCTTTTTGTAGCTGGTGGCTGGACTAACGCGGCGATCGCTTCACATCTGCTAGGGATCCTGCCTCTCTCATGGAACTTAGGGAATGGCTTTGGTACGAGGCTTGACTTAGTTAGAGGCACCATCGTATGGTAGGTTTACACCAGTAACGTGCAACCCATCCGGGATCATTGTTGTCCCTCCCTCGGGATCGTTAGGAAGGTCTGGGACTCGAACTTTCTCATCGTTAAGCCTGCCATCGATCCCGATCAATGGCGCTGTGAAGTGGCCATGGTTCATTTCCGCCCTGTCTTTTCTGGCACCCTACAAGTTTTTTTTACACCCTCGTCAACATCCCATCAGCCATTTTGTCAACCTCCTTTGTTATCACTCATGTGACGGTTTGTTTTTTGGCCGGCAAAGTTGACACAATTCAATCGCTTCGCACCAGGGGATCAGAGCTGGATGTTGTCCTACGAGCCCTTGCGGAAACCGCCATAGTTAGTTCCAGCCGTATATAAATGGTTATTATAAGCAGATGATTAAGGAATTGATGAAGAACACATGCACCGAGAAGCAAGGGGCATGGAGCAGCTGAGTACATTAAACGGACTCGGTGTAATACATACAGCGACAAACCAAATCATATGCTGATCGGATCCACAGCCCCAAATTCTTCATGAGGGACGTTTAGGCTTAGAGTTCAAAACATCTCTGGCCTTCTCTGGTGCATTCCCACACTTGTGAGGTTACGCAGGCATCTGAACACCGTCGAATGTATAGGGCGCGGACCAATTCCCGGATCGCGGAGTTGCCAATATGTAGCTTCTCCACGACATCATGCGTCCCGGTCGGTCGAGATGCTGGGTTCAAGATTTCCATCCTTGGCCAGTCCCAACTCCTCTGTTCGTCGCTAGGCAATGATTCTCGGGTCTACTGCGTAACAATATTCTCCGCTGTTCCAATGGCCGAGAACACGAGAAAGGGAACTAATACAACGATCTTAATTAATGGCCAACGTGGTGCTGCTTACATAAAGGTACATAAGCGTCGTCACATCGGGTACCTGGGGGCTTCACGGATGATGGCCAGCTCAACATCCCCGGTGGACGACTCAACGCCCTCTCCAAGCGCCGACGCTTCACTTGGACTTACAAAACCAACCACACATCTCCGTATTAAGCATGCACCGTTCAAGCTCATGCACCCTACCTACCTTGAAGATGATCACACCACGGCTCAAGGGACTCAGTGGCACTCTCGTGCTTCAAGGAAACATTTATATACAGTAAAACTCGCCAAGGTTCATCTCGATAAGCCGTCCACTGATGCCGAGAAAGCCACCACTAGTGAATTTAAGATACGCGGAGAATTACGGCTAAGGACATGTCATCCACATTCCCTGTTGAAACCCCGTCTGGCTTGGGATATCTCATTTTGGGTTGCAGTGTGGTTTGTGTGTGGGTCTGCAGCATGGGTGAGCACTCGCTGCGCATTGTATCCACATTCACTCACTTATATCGTACCCCCTCTTGCCTGGCGGTATCATCAATATAGATCATAAACGGGTTTTTACTGTTTATCCCTTTACTCTACGAAAGTTCCAGCCAAGGAGTCCAAGCAGCGGCATGGGGGTTCGTGGGAGGCACATTCTTCGAAGTCGGCGCATTTCTCATGTTCATCGAGTCGCTTAACTCTGGACATGAAGAGCTGTACAAGAAAGCACTTAGGAGCATTTTGAACGAAGATGGAGGCACGAGAAAACAAGAGAGGGGGAAACTTCGTTTATTGTATGTACTCTCTAGATGGTACCGCTCGAATTTTTACTCAACGTAGGCACAATTGAAAAAGTGGGCTTGCACCATTTCGCGATATTGGTTTCCTGGGCTCGACCATTCAACTATGTTCCGCATCCATCTTCTGGATCTCAACTCTGTTTGTCCTTACTGATCTAATTTATTCCCCGGAAGTCTGATGTGATATGGTCGTTAGAACAGGCCTACCTGGAGTGATACCCGGCTTCCCTGGGACGTCATCAGTAGCTATTACTGATGTTTTCTACTGGACGCCTCAAGTGATAGGTGGGACGGGTTTCACGATCGCATCTGTGCTTTTTTCCCTCGAGTGTCAAAAGGCATGGTGGAAACCGAATCCATCATCATTAGGATGGTGCGTGGCCTACCTTAAGTTCGATCAATAGGTATTTGTGTAACGAACTCTCACTTAGGCACGTCGGATTTTGGAACCTTCTAGGATCTGTTGGGTTCACCCTTTGCGGAGCCTTTGGCTACGGGTCTGTTGGGAATTCGTGGATGAATTACCAATCTATTCTGTCAACGTTCTGGGGCTCCTGGGCTTTCATGGTAAGATTCAGAGAAATATTTGCATATGCCTGATGACGAATTCGCTGAAATACAGATCGGGAGTTTGTGCCAGCTTTGGGAGAGCATATGGAGAGAAGCTAATACATGAAGTTCATGTCCAACTAATAAAATTTACTCGAATTTGCTATATGTATACATCGTAGAGGCTAGAATCCTGCCTGGCTAGAACTCGATGGGCAACTGCCTATCGGGGTACAATTGAGCCAGATAAGTAATATAAGGTAAGTATTAACCAGAGATATCATCAGCTGGTGTCCCTGATTAGTATATAGAACCAAAACGTAGTGTTAACACCTGGATTCAACAGAGCTCAGGCTGAAGGCCGGTATTGCTCCCACACACATCCGAGCATCCCGAAAATCAACTCAATAGAAAACTCGGGTTTCCGGAAGTCCTATCACTGAGCATTGCTGGATGTCTTCGGGGTCACAGTGCGCCATGTCCGGTCATCATAACGCGTTCACAATGGCTACTCCGCGATTCTGGGTGAATGGGAATTCGGCGCACCGCAAAAGCGGACCTGGAACGTTATTATGCATCGAAGGGCACTTACAATATGTGGTTCCTGACGGCCCTAGCACTTACCATGGTCGTCTTATCTTCCCCGGGGATTTCGAAAGACGGTGCGACGAATATGCCGCCCTCCCTTGGTCTAACCATACCGCTTCTCCGTACTGAATATGCACCTACCCACGTTGGAGACACGAGGCTGGGACTCAAGGTGGCCATGCTTCAAGGAAACATCTATACACAGCAAAGCCTACCACTGATGCTGAGAAGGCCACAACTAGTGAAAGGATTCGCGGAGAAATGCAGCTTTAAAGACACGTCATCTACGTTCACATTTGAAACCTCGCATGGCTTAGGATATCTCATTTTGGGTTGCCGTGTGGTTTGCGTGGCGGCGAACAGCGTGTCTATATATGTTGTACTCTCACATGGCACCGAAATAGATTATAAAAGGCTTTTTCTGTCTGTTCCTCTGCTTCATGCAGGTCCTAAGCATCAAGTCCTAGCAGCAGCGTGGGCATTCATAGGAGGCACATCCTTCGAAGTCGGTGCATTTCTCATGTTTGTCGAGTCGCTTAATTCTGGACACGAGGTGCTATACAAAAAGGCTCTGGGGGATTTTCAAGCAAAGACAAGGACACGAGAAAACAGGAGAGGAAGAAACTTGGTTTATCATACGCACTCTCGATAAAGGAACTGCTCGAACGGGTTTTGCTGAACATTTTGGCCTCCTGGCTTCGACGATTCAACTCTGTGCTGCGTCTATCTTCTGGATTTCATCTCTGTCCTCACCGATCCCATCCATTCGCTGGAAAACTGATGTAACGTGGTCATTAGAAGTAACCTACCCGGCTTCCCTGAGACGTCATCGCTGGTCATTACTGACATTTTTCTACTGGACACATCAGGTGGTAGGCGGATCGGGTTTCACGATCGCCCCTGCTTTATGCCCTCGAATGTCAAAAAGCATGGGCGGAGGTTGAGACCATGGTCAATAAGATGGTGCACAACCCACTTCAACCGTGATTGGTGTAACACACCCCTCAGCCTTTGCAGGGAATGAGTTGGGAAGGCTCGCGAGGCATGTCGGATTCTGGAACAGGGATATGTTGGGTTCGCCCTTTCTGGTGCCTTTGGTTATGGATCTGTCGGACATTCATGGATGAATTACCCAGTTTGTTGTTGTCAACGTTCTGCGGTTCTTGGGCTTTATGGTGAGAACATTCGCAGATATGCAGTGACGAATTGGCTGAAACCTAGATTGGGAGTTTATGAGAGTATCTGGAGAGAGGCCGACACATGAAATGTTTGTTCCACCAATAAAACCAGAATAAAGGATTGAAGTGATTAACGTACAGGTGTCCGACTATCATGCACATAAGCCGGATATAATAGAATAGTGTGTAAACTCTACACATCGGAAGCCACTGAGTCACCGGCATGACATCTACGCACTGGATCCGACGGAGTTAAGGGTATTGCTCTGCACAAAGAGATCAAAGGAGATCGGAGGTCAGAGAATACTCCCATCATAGACAGACTCAGATTCCCCAAAGGGGGGTTGGAAAAATTATGACGAACAACACATATCTCGTGTGTGATCGATGAAGTTGTCAACCGCGGTCCCAGAGTAATCTGAATCGAGTTCGGTGGTAAGCTCGCATCGGATGACACGAGCATCTTTCCACTGCGCTGCGAATTGCACCAAAGTGACCGCCCCCTTTTTTCCAGGTCGTGATGACCACAATGGAAAAAAAAGGGTAGAAAGGACGGTTCGATCCCTGCGACGATTTTCAACACTCTACCACTATCCCATTCCCTCCACTCTGAAGGGAAAAACTCGCAGAGTATCTCTGGGCTGTCTTTCAACTAGACGGGGGAAGATGGAGTGGCTTTTCTGGTACGTCGCTCAACGAAGTTATCGTTGGACTCCTCTCGAGCCGATCAAGAGGGATTAGAATACTCAGACTTTAGCCCGCTCGTAAGTGTAGATGAACAACTATCGAACGAGTCATCTTGTGCGTGACGAGCCTCGCAGCCTTGGAACCGCGGTTGAATCACATATCGTGTGAAGATAAGCCTGGAAAAGATTTTTATACTTTTGTGACTCGGACATCAGGTGACATCATGCCATCATGCAAGGATTACTCGCCTCCAAAAAGAATGTCTTGTTTCTTTTTGGAATTGGGGGTTATGGCATACGCAGTTTCGAACTCGAGTGGGACGACAAACTTCTTCCCCATCTGATGTACAGCATTATCTTATAAGACGAAATGTTGGACTAGCGAGTTTATCGCTCAGTCCCGTTGTACGTGAACTAGAATAGATTAAAAAGTAATCACCTAGCGAGTTTATCGCTGGTGGACTAATGTTTAGTACATGATTTAAAACATGATATAACCAACATACCTCAGTCCAGTTGTACGTGAACTGAGGGAAGGTTGGGTTGTCCAAAAATTGGGGTTTTATAGTCAGGCGCTATGAATGCGCACTGACTTTGGCACGGACGCCACCAAGAAAGGCAATAGGTGTAAATCTAAACGCCACACGACTCAACATCACCAAACGTGAGTTGGTCATAGCGAACACCATAATACCAAGAATTCTAACATATCTATCGTCTTTACAAGCCAGATCATTTTGCGGATGCAAGGTATACGAAGTGCCCTGCAGTGGACAATTTTGTTCCATATACTGTGTGCCTCCCTGGGGATAAGCCAGGGGAGACAATAACGTGCCCCAACTTCACTCCCATCTATGCCAGCAATCCCTTTCAGACCCACACGCATGTCCTCTCAAGCCCAGACTCTGAAGTCTTGGTTCAGGGAAAACTCTTAACGGTGCTTAAAGACCGAGTTGGGACCAGATTCGATGAACACACGATCCTCTCCATCATAGGGAAAATGCCTGGCGTGGTTGAAATGGTGTACCATCATGTATTTGACCTTCCTCTGCCCCTTGGTGACACCAGAAGAAAGTATTTCACGGGACTGCGGCAATTTGGGAAACCTTTCATGAGCATCCCTACTCTGCGGCAGATGTTGGAGACCGCATATGATGTCATGGAAGGTATTTTGGTCTTATTGGCTTTCTTCCATATATTCACATGTCTGCAGTGTTGCGGAATTTACGTTTCGAATCCCAAATCCTACATCGCGACATTAGCAAAGGGAGTGTTCTTTATATTGATGATAAGTCACCCCCGACGACAATTGCCTGTAGTACTCCACATGCCAACTTTGGTGGAGCAAGCCAGGCGGTTACAGTCACTGCCACAGGCTCATCCCTTTGCTTCATTAAGTATCTCCTCAATGAGAGGTATGTTGCAGTATGGGGCAATGGGGTGGTCACTGATGCAAGACTGAACCTAGCTGTGATCCCTGCGAAACATCGGCACTGCTCATTGATTTCAACCATGGTGAACATCTTACAAGAAAACAGAGTCTTGAGCACAAGCGAACTGAACGAACGGTCAGTTGTGTCTTATCTTCTCTTTGTAACCTATTTCATTTGCATTATCAGGGCACCCCTGTCTTCATGGCCTGTGCCCTTCAACTGAGGAAACCAGTGCCACTTCACATTCCCTCGATTCTCGCTGCAGTACCTCATAGTCCTGAACCCTATACTTTGGCCCACCCGGACCGTGTTGCTAAATTCCCATCCACACCACCTAGAATGCTCATCAACCACCCGGGTGATTGTAACAATCGTGAATGGAGGCATGAACTTGATCACGACACGGAGTCTATCTGGTGGTTACTCCTTTACTGGACGGTGACTGTGCAACCCAAAGGGGAGCCAGATGAATTCATTGCTCACTCCACCTGGTCGCTTTTAACAGGAGATCGTTGGGATAGACTGATTCGTGACCTGGCCAGCGGGCCCGGAGAGCCGGACGAGGGCACTGGGACCGACATCCACACCCTCTACTACAAACCACTGCGGCCTTTGCTTGTCAGGCTCGCCGAGATTCTTGTCATTGACAGATATTGGCTGGAGGACTCTGAAACGCGAAATGCACCACAATATGTTAGCGAGGCATTTCAACGTTTGATCCTCCAATTTATCCTTGACAATCGTAAGGCGGATTTCATGGTGCGCCAGGTTAAAGAGCGCCCCCGTCGAGTTGAAAAGGGCTCGCAAGAGCCAAGCCATTCTGCTACAGCCAGCCAGAGGAGGAATGCTGAGGTCAGTAGCAAGATCAGTAGTAGACGCTCATCCTCCCTTTCCTCAATCCAGGAGGAGCACATCACGCAGCCTGCCAAGGAGGTAACGGAGGTATGCTATTGAGGCATTTTTTGGTCTCGGATTCCTGTCTCTTACGGACACGCTTCCTTAGGACAGTGCACATGGGGGTGAAGATATGGATTGGTCTGCCAACAAAGGGTTTATAAAGTCGAATAATATGTAATCCCTGTCAACAAGCATGTAATATAATTTGTTCCGCTGCTTGAGGTTGAAGTGCTTGAGTCAGCGAGTGAAAGGTTGTCTTACTAGTTTGGGGACGGTAATGTTCCGTTCCCCCGTTCGCCTCAGGCCTCAGTAATCCGTCTAAGTATACGCTTGATTTGGCTGTATATTGACGGGGTAGAAGTAAAGGCTAATCTGCCTTTTACAGCTACCCCGAGGGTTTATATACAATCTTATACATTCTCGGCACAAATAAATAGAGAAGCTTCCGCGACGCTAAATTAGCGTCGCGACATAATTATTACACAACACAACATCAACTGATGTTGTGGGCGGAATATAGACATGGGCCGGGGCCTCACATCCTCCTCCCTTGCGATACTAGATCGCAGACAGGGTACTAGCATATATACACCAGGGGAAAGCAAGCATTTTTAAAGAAATCAATTCAATTTTTTTTTACGTTCTACATACGAAGAATGTATGCAAACGGGGGCACACTCATTGCAGGAGGCTATAATAGTATTTTGTAGGCGAAGCCCACTTAGAGTTTCTCCTGGAACATATGCACCCAGATCTTGACGACAGTGTTGTCGACGATGGAACGACTTTCTCGTCGTTGTGAGTTTATTAAATACCATCGTCCACCGTGACGATGTTGATAGTGTAGGTCGTCGACGGCAGAGTTGTCGCCGACGAGAAAATGAATAATCAACGACGATTGCGTTGACGAAGGACGAAGGGTACAGAATAGACAATCAACGACAGCATTGTCGTTGACGAAGGTAAGAGATTATTGATCAACGACGGCCTTGTCGTTGACGAAGGTATGGATGAGGGGGGGTCAGTTCCTCATTCGTTTACGCGGCGCTGACCTGGACGGGCCAGAGCCGGATGGGCGATTCGACGTGGTCCTACGAGTCGTCGTGGACCTAGCCGCATCGACGGCGACATCGTCACTCAGATAGTTGTCGTCGTAGTGACGAGTCTCGACATCAGCGTCGTTCATGGACGAATCCTCGTCTTGACGACGGTGCGAATAATGGACATGGTGCGCGGGATGGCCACGTCCATGAGAAGAGGGCGCACGCCCTCGCACTGGTGGTGCGTGGGCGGATTCGTACACCGACGAGTGTGCATACGTCGGAGGGGGGTATTGCGGCGGAGGTGGGGCGTTTGAATACGCCACAGGGTGTGGGCTCGCGTACATCATAGGCGGGTTTGAGTACGACGTTGGGGGAGGGTTCGAGTACATAAGTGCTCGTTCCTGGCGTTGAATTTTACGACGCTCACGAGCGTCGTCAGTCATTGGTTTTATCCATCGACACGCGAGGATGTACATCCATGCAATACGAGCCGGGGGGTACTGGTCGGGAAGTCTTTTCGCCTCCGTCTCAATGTCGTCGCACGACATACGCATTCGTGAGGCGCGGTTGTTCGTAGCCACCCTGTACCAATCGGTACAGGTGTCGACGTCCTCTTGCGAGGGCTTGCCCGTCTTGAACGACCAGGCAAGATGGTACATTGTAGCATAGAACCTCACACCCTCTTCGGTGTGTATGTAGTTACGAACCAACTCGAACCACTTAGGTTCTTTGTCGCGGACGAGCGCAGCCGCGTCTGGGAATTCGATTCTATCGACATGGTCGATGTCGTAGAAGCGGGTAGGAAGGGCCACCGATCGACAATATGTCGGTGGGGGTAGGGGTTCGCCATGCACTTCAGTGAGTTTGGCATCGTAGTACTCGTAGTAATGGTAGCCGGGTGGACGGTTCGCGACGAATTCTTCGAACGGGGCATCAGGGTCGACGACCCATTCGCCTTCCATCTCGTCATCGTCGGACGTGGGGGCCCATCTCTTGGAAGAGGTGGTTTTCTTCGACGGCGCAGACTTGGCCGACGCAGGATCCACCGGGCCAACCCCGGGGATAACGATGGTTTGGGGAACAGTGGGCCGTGACGACGAGGGAGCAGAAGATGTGATCGGGGCAGGTTTGGGAGACGCAGGGCGTCCCCTCGCCGTGCGCGCGACTCTAAAGACGTCCTCGTTGAGTTCATCGTTGGCCTTTCGGAGGGATTCGACCCGTCGATGAAGACGGTCGTTTTCAGAACGCAGGTCGTCGGCCTCGTTCTGCAGCATCTCATACTTGTTCCTGAGCTCATCGAGCTCATCACTCCTACGTTCGTCTTCGAACGTAGTCTCTTTGCGTTTCTCGAGTTTCTTCTCGATACGGGCCCACACGACTTCTGTAATCATTTCGAGTTGATCGAGCCCTGTCTGCGTGGAACGCGGCAGGTGGGGGTATTTCTCACTCGCGCTTACGCGAGTGGGCAGGACCAAATGGTCCTGTTTTGGGGTTAAAACGCCCGTGCTGGGCGTTCCAGGGGTGACAGTCTGAGCGACTGTGGAGTTGTCGTCCATTGACGACATGGCAGCATCCGTGATGGGACTTACAGGTGGGGAGTTTGGACTGGAGTCTACGAGGGCCTCCTTGATGGGGGAAAGGTCGAGGGAGGAATCAGCGAGGGGGATTCAGTCGCGTTCATTTGAGCGATTTCAAATTTGATGGTAGGAAGCAGGAATTGATCCCGCTTTCGTCGCATTTATCCGATATTATTCGGATATTCCCGGACTTGCCAGTTTAGGCAACTCATGGCTTCAACGCCATAGTTGGCCGTGATAAGGCATTGATATCCGCTGGTATCGGACCGGTAGGCGACGTTCACGCCGTGGTCGTGATGGTCCGCTGGATCTATTGTCCGGCGTCTGATCCCGTCGTTGACGGTTCAGTTCCTCGACGTTCTCTACCCCTTGTACTGTTAGGTAGTCATCCAACGCAATTAGATCGTTTACGTTGGCCAAGGGTTCCCAAGTAAGGTCACCAAGTCCCCATCGGACACGGAACCATAAAGACTTATCGTCGTCCCATCGATGGTCGACGATTTCCTTAACCTGGTATTCCCGTTCTGGGTCGTCGCCAAAGTCGTAAAACACTTCTACGGCGCGCCCAGGGAACAGCACAGAATCATTCGGCTCATGAGGTGCGAGCCGTGAGACGTGGAACTTCGCAAAGATATTTCTTTGCGTCAACACTGGGGGAAGCCTGAGGACGTAGTTTGATGAGTCCTCAAATACCTCCAGTATTTCGTAGGGGCCAATATAAGTTGGCAACAACTTATGCGCCCTCCCCTTGGGGAGGTTCAGATCTTTCGTTGAAAGATATGCGTAGTCCCCTTTCTTCAGTTTTGGGGAATCAGGGCGCCGATGTCAGTTCGCCTGGATAGCCTGTTCTACACGACTCTTAATAATAGCGTCGTGAGCGGCCTGGATGTTGTCCAGGGCCCACTGGGCAAAGGATTTCACCCCCGGCAATTCGGATGACGGCAGAGACACGGTCATTTGTGGGAGGTATCCGTATACCAACTCAAACGGGGCGAATCCCGTTGATTTGTTCGCACTTGAGTTCAATGCGAATTCTACCATAGGTATATGCACGGCCCAATCTCGCTGATCGGGTCGGACGAATGACCGAAGGATCTGGACCACCGTCTGGATCGCTCGTTCTGCTTGGCCATCCCCTTGAGGATGGAATGCGGTAGTTAACTTGAGTTTAACACCCATGAGTCGGTGTAACTCAGTCCAAAATTGAGACGTAAACTTCGTGTCACGGTCTGACACGATGGATGTTGGCATGCCGTGCAAGCGCACGACATGTTGCAGGAACAGATGCGCCAGTTCAATAGTCTTGACCTGGGTCGTCACAGGCACTAGGTGAACCTGGCACGTTAGTCGGCACAGAACTACCCAGAGGTAGTTATAACTCAGGCTCGTCGGGAATGGTCCGACGAAATCCATGGCGATTGACTCCCAAGGTTTCTCAGGGACCGGGAGCTGGTGAAGCAGTCCCGGATATCTGAGTTTGCTTTTCTTGGTCGTCTGGCACGTCCCGCAGGACGTGCAGAATTTCTCGATGTCTTTTGACATCGAAGACCACCAGTAGTGTTTGCGTATGTACTCGAGCGTCTTCTTGGCGCCGAGGTGACCAAGGATGCGGTGTGCGTGCTCGATCGCGATGCCCGTTATCCTCTCCCCTTTATGAATAGATTCAGGGAGGACAAGTCGTGGCTCGCCTGAATCATTCAGACGGAAAATTAGGCCATCGACGATCGAGAACCTAGGGAAATCCCCAGGTTTTGCCAGGATCCCTCTCCAAGCATTGTGTTTGGAGTAACCGTCTTTCACACTTGCGATGAAAGCTTTGTCCTCTACATGAGGACGTAGCTCTGCCAATGGCGGCAGTACATCTTCGAGGGAAAGCTCCCTCCTCCCTTGACGATCGTCAGGGGGATCGAGCACGGATGCCTCGAGATCTCGTGGCTCTTGAGCGTCTCCGATAGAGTGGGACGCGCCCAGCCGTATGCACTGCAGTCTCAACCTGTGCAGGTGTAGTAATTCCCATGCTTCCTCAGCACGCGCCAAGGGCAGATCGTCGCCCTCTTTATCAATTCGTATGTCTGCGGATACGTAATCGTCGTAGTGGACATCCTCGTCTGACGAGGACTCATAGTATCGCGACAGGGCGTCAGCCACTTTGTTTGTGTGGCCTTGTACATACACGATGTCACAATTGAAACCGTGAAAGAAATTCTGCCAACGAATGTGACGCGGCGCAGTGTGATTCTTCTCTTTGAAGTAAGTAAGCGCCTTGTGGTCAGTGACCACAGTGAATTTCCGCCCACCAGTCAGCTCGTCCAGCCATTTGGTGAGCGCTTCCAGAACGCCTAGAGCTTCTAGCTCATAGGCGAAATACGCCCGTTGAGTCGGGGTGAACTTCTTCGACATAAACGCAGCAGGGTTAGAGGTTTGCCATTCTGCACCCTGTGCGAGCACGGCCCCGACGCCAGCGGGGCAGGCGTCGGTGATCACCCAGACACGGTACTTGTTTTGGTCTTCTGAATCCGGTATATCCCAGATTATGGGCTTTAGAATCGGCGTCTTGCACGCGATTATTTTGATCTGCGCGAAACATTTTTCGTGTAGGGCGCTCCAGCGGAACGGCATATGGCTGGTGCATATGGATTGCAACGGTCCAGTGTATGCACTGACGTTGGGTAGGAATTTCGCTAGGTACTCAATGAGCCCTAGGAATCGCAGAACCTCGGTGTGGTTCTCTGGCGTTCGCCAGTTCCTTATTTTCTCTAGTTTGTCGGAATCTGCGTGGATTCCGTTTGAGTCCACTTTACACCCCAGTATGTCGAGTACAGGGGCGAATGGCTCAAATTTTCTTGGGCTTACATAGAGCTTCTCGTCCCTTAGACGAGTATATATCCACAAGAATTTCTCGTTGTGTTGCTTCACTGACGTAGTTCCAGTGAAGATGTCATCGAACCATATGTGGACGGCTCGACCGATTTGGTCCCTTAGGATCCAAGTCAAAACGCGCTGGAACGTGGAAGGGCCGTTACAGTCCCCTTGTTGCAGCATGTTCGATATGAAAGTACCGTACGGGGTACTCATCCCCGTGTATTGTACGCAGTCCAGTTCGATACGAATCTGTTCGTACGCGTCTGTCATATCGATCTTTGATCGATAAGTTACCCGAGCCATACTATCCATGATGAAACGCATGTCAGGCATGGGCGTGACGTCGAGAATGGAGTTCGCGTTGCGATTTCTCGCATCGATTACAGTCCGTAAAGAACTGTCCTTCTTTGCAAGACAAAGAAGTGGAGCCGCCGTTGCGTTCCCACCATTGGGCTCGCTCATAACGAGCGATCTTTTCTCGAAGCTGCAGTTCGAGAGCTTGAGGGCACGTAGCCCTTCTTTCTATATATTTTTTATTCGGATCAATCAAGTTGATCCGGTGGTTAACCTCCCTGAACGGAGGTAGTACTTCAGGGGCTGGCGCCATGACGTCTTTGAAACGTTCACGCCACCAATTCCTGAGTGGCACGAATTCAGGGTCTGTCATTGGCAGACCTTCCAAATGGGAACAGTCGGGAAGCCTGAGATCTTTCGACCTCGGGCTTGGCCAGTGATTGGGCCACTGGGAGGTATCTGCGTCTTTTTGAGCGGAGATGGCAAGGATGCGTGGCGAAGGGTTTCCAGCCTTCGCCGTACTGCGTCATGCCGTCTGTTTAGATGACAGTTCGGATCTCGGTGCACGGGGAAGTTTGGGGCGACCGCGTGCAGCAGCCCCCACTGAGGTTTTACCCCGTTCCGTCAGGACATCAAACGTTTTGATGTCGCCCGTCTTTATGTGGACGGTGTGAGTTTCGAAATTGAGGCACGCTCCGTTGGCATTCAGCCACGGAGCTCCGAGAATGGCGTCGTAGCGGTCAATGTTGACGACGTCAAAATAGTGAGTAGACGTAACCCCGTGAATGGTTACGGGAGTATTCGTGCTGTACATTATGCACGAACGACTGTTTTTGGTCCCCATCTGGAGAACCAAGGGGTTTGGCAACTCGAGCAGTGGAATGTGAACTGCTCGGACAAAATCTGGAGATAGGGCGTCTGTTTCAGCGCCACTATCAAATAGGACAAAGGCATTTACCCCGGCGATGTTAACCTCGCCGGTGAGCGTCCGCCTTAAGTCGGCGCTGCGGTTTTCAGGGTATTTACCCGCCTCTCGTGAGATTCTAAACTTCGCGTCGAATATTGGCGGGATTTTCTTCAGAAGCTTGTTAGGCACTGAAGAACTCGTCACACTTTGCGTTGACGGTTTCCCCGATGAAGATTTTGGGACCGGTATAACACCGTCCCTTTTGTAGGTCTTTACCGCGTCGTCGACAAGCTCAGCTACTATCTGCTCATCAGATGGCAGTTTGTCTGCTTGCCGAGCAGACGCTAATTTAATGGAGAAGTTTTCGTCCGTGGGATCCACGAACGTCATAGCACCGACGAACATGTCGGCGTCCACTTCTACGTACTCCTCCTCCGCCTCAGCGAGGAGGTTGGGATCGTATGGGTCGTCCACGAGTTTATCGTCGAACGCCTCATCGTCGGCCATATAGTCCTGCACCTCTGCAGGATCTTCAACACCTTCCGGTTCTTCTACAGGCTCCGAGTCCTGTAGGTCTCGTTCGTCAGACTCGACCGCTATGTTGTACATGCGCGGTTTGGGCTTGTCGTGATTTGGGCAATCACGTTGATAGCCTATTTTCCCGCATTTAAAACAACGCGGTTTCCCATCCTTATCCAAGGATGGCGTCGATTTCGTCGCTGTAGACGACGTCGATTTCTCTGTTTTTGGAGCCGGCGAATAGCTCGCACGGAAGGTTGGGCGTTGTCCGCTCTTCAGAGCTGACGTGTTTCCCCCGAATGTGTTTTTGTACACTTTCTTGGCGGACGAAGAATCAGCAGCTTTTTTGGGTGCTGCTGCGGCGTTGGCTTGTTTTTGCGTCGTTTTTGACGCGGCTGGCGCTTGCAAGTCGTTACGATACGCAGAGATCGCCTTAATTGAATCGTACGCGTGGTCCAAGCGGAGCACGGCGGTCCACAACTCGTCTTTCGTTGTGTAGTCCACGGAAATGTCGTGGCGCATAACCATCTCCCGACGCATTTCGCCAGGGATGGCGTTCAGGAAACGTTCATTGAACGTTGCCTGGTCAGGAGGCGTGATCATCTCCCCAGCTGCACGATACAGCTGGTTATAGAAGTGTTTGATTCCCTTCGCGGAATCGTATGAAAGCGTTTTGAACGCTTTCGTGGATGCTACTGCTGCAGACTTCTTGATGAAGGTGCAGATAAGGATCTCTAGTAGATCCCAGAATGGGGGGGTTACCCTGTTCTGCACTCCAATGCGTATATAGTGCATCAGGAGGTCTTGTGCCTCGCCTTCAACGGCGGTTGTCAAAGTGTGGACGTGAAACTCGTTGTAAGCTTCACCCTTCCACCCACACGACGACATATAGGCTAGCCAGGAGTGCAGCCAGTTGTGGAATATCTTCGAGTTATTCTCTCCAGACCATTTGATGGTCGGAGTCAGTCCCTGCATCTTCTTGAGCAGTTCTGGGCGTACATCTGCAGGCAGTGGCTGCAGGATTCGGACCTCCACACTTCGGCGTGCAGATTCAAGAAGCTGAGTCATGAACTCAGATGGATCAGGCACTACTCGTGCTGCCGGTGCTGCGTATGAACGCATGGTTGAGTCAAACAAACCGGGTCGTACAGACGAGCGGTTTGGAAAGTTGGATGAAGGCTCCCGTTTTGCTTCGGTGCCAAATAGGTCAGGAAATGGTGGGTTGGGCCAGGACGAGCCACCCTCGCCACCATCCTCGTCATCACCATCGCCACTCGGACGGCGGGGCCTTCTCCCCGAGTTAGACCTAACTTGGTCTACACGCCTCTTGCCCCCTTCTGGAGCCGCAGGCGGTTGTGAGAATCGGTGGTAGTTATCCAGCACTCGTCTGAGTGCTGTGCCGTGGGACAGTCTTTCGGGGTCTTCACCGTTTGCCCCACGACCCACGTTGTATACGAATGCTGCGTCTGCATCCAGACGGGCGTTAAAGTCAAAAGTAGATTCGCTGAGACTACGCTTAGCGAAGATAGGTCTGACCTTGGCGGGCTGTCCGCCAATGTCATCTACACGATCCTGGACGTAGATCGGGCGTTTTTTTCGTGCGTAGTAATCGTACGGAACACTGGTGGCTTCCGCGTCACCGTCTTCCTCTTGTATCGTCTCCACAGTGGCCTTCATCGGCACTGCTTTCTTTCTCCCGTGGTCGGGAGGGAAATTACGCGTTTGAGTAGCGTCAACGCTTGGTATCTTCACCCCACTGTTCGTGGGTTGGGACGACAGAATGAACGGCGCGGGCACAAAGCCTGGCCTGAAATGGAATGGAGAAGTTCCACTCTCCCCTGTAATCGATGATCCAGCCAGTTGTCCTGGGTCGATCTCCCTACCCTTTCCTTTGGCGTCAGTGGTTACTGGCGCCATCGACGGGGTAGGTGGCTTAGTTCCACTAAAGATAGGAACAAAACGTCCGTCAGATTCCTGTACCTCGACAGACGCGCGTGAACTTGTCGCCTCTGTGACGACGGCAGAGACAGTGGGGATCCCTCCAGGTATGGGGACCCCACTGATTGGTTGACCCGTTGGATTAACGGGAACTACAGGGACCTCCTGGGGCGCTTGCGCCTCCACAGCGGGTTTAGTGATTTGTTGACCCGTTTGATTAACGGGGACTACAGGGACCTCTTGGGGCGCTTGCGCCTCAACAGCGGTTTTTTTCGTCTGGTCAGAGACGACGATGGGGTTTCCACCCGTTGTTGGGTTCACTGGAGGGTTTGCAGATGGGTTATCCACCGTTGCTGCGGGTGGCTTTGGCTCGTCGCGTCGAGAGAGCGCGAGGAGAATTTCGTTAAGTTTCTCATTAAGTCTTTCCTCCACCTTAATGATGTTACGATCTAGACGAGCGATGTTGTCGCTATTCCCAGAGATCTGGGTATTCATGTTACGGACATCGCCTCTCAAGTCGGCGATGTTGTCGTCGACTTGGTCGACGCGATTTCTTAGTACTCGCGCCGTTTCAGACGTGAGGGAGTGGGTTGGGGATGGAGGACGCGACGCGTGCATTGGGACGAATGCCGCGAGAGTCTCCGCTGCGAGGGCTTCAGACGTTGTGACTTCGTCAACGTCTCTCATATAGGTGGGACGCGTCTGAGACGCGTCCCTGGGCCCTTGCAGGCCCAGATCGCCACCATCACTTGAGGTGGTGTCGTCTTCCGCCCTACGGCTAGTGGAGGGGCCGGCCGTGTTGGCGGGAGCGTTGGACGTGCTCCTGGTGTTGTATCTCCACGACATCCAGAAGAGGTGTCGAGTTGTTCAACAAGTTCGCGTGAGAACTTGATCGAAGTCGCGCGTTGTCAGGGGCCGACGACGCGCGCGTTGCCAAATGGGGTTTCGGCGCCGGTAACGCGGTGCCGAGAATGGAAAGAGAATAATAGCGTAAAAAAGTGAAAGGTTGTCTTACTAGTTTGGGGACGGTAATGTTCCGTTCCCCCGTTCGCCTCAGGCCTCAGTAATCCGTCTAAGTATACGCTTGATTTGGCTGTATATTGACGGGGTAGAAGTAAAGGCTAATCTGCCTTTTACAGCTACCCCGAGGGTTTATATACAATCTTATACATTCTCGGCACAAATAAATAGAGAAGCTTCTGCGACGCTAAATTAGCGTCGCGACATAATTATTACACAACACAACATCAACTGATGTTGTGGGCGGAATATAGACATGGGCCGGGGCCTCACATTGTGCCGCAGGTGCTGCGTATGAACGCATGGTTGAGTCAAACAAACCGGGTCGTACAGACGAGCGGTTTGGAAAATTGGATGAAGGCTCCCATTTTGCTTCGGTGCCAAATGGGTCAAGAAATGGTGGGTTGGGCCAGGACGAGCCACCCTCGCCACCATCCTCGTCATCACCATCGCCACTCGGACGGTGGGGCCTTCTTCCCGAGTTAGACCTAACTTGGTCTACACGCCTCTTGCCCCCTTCTGGAGCCGCAGGCGGTTGTGAGAATCGGTGGTAGTTATCCAGCACTCGTCTGAGTGCTGTGCCGTGGGACAGTCTTTCAGGGTCTTCACCGTTTGCCCCACGACTGTCAGGGCACACCCGCCTGACCCGGCTCCACCTGGCCCAACCTGACCCGGTACCCCACCGGTCCACCCTTCCTTACCTCCTCCCCCTTTCCCTTCTTCCCCCTCATCCTCCCCTCCTCAGTTTCTCCTTATCTTACTTCTCCTTTATTCTCTCTTTATTCTGCATGGACGACTTTCTCTGTATCAATGTACAACTGACCCATCTGCAGCGCGCCCACCATGTACCCGGCCCGGGCACCTCGGGCGACTTCCCGCTGTGCCCAGCACGCGCGCCTGCACCGGATACCCTCGGGATCTCCCACGGAGACACCCAGGTGGTTACGGCTGTGTGCGAGGGTGACGTGGCATCCGTCATGTGATCCAAGCCGCATGTATATAAACGAACCTGAAGTGGGAACCGAAGAAGTAGCCTTCTTCTCAACTTTCCACTTCAGGTAAGTAGTACAATATTTCTCCTTTAATAATAATAACAACTTTCCACTTCAGTCTAAGTGGCCAGGGACCACTGTCCCACATCGGGCCTGTCAGTACGCACGCCCGATCTGCCCCCCGCCAGGCTCTCGGTCCCGGACGCTATACCCGGACCCCCTCGACCCCGGACGAGTCCCTGACAACGACCCACATTGTATACGAATGCTGCGTCTGCATCCAGACGGGCGTTAAAGTCAAAAGTAGATTCGCTGAGACTACGCTTAGCGAAGATAGGTCTGACCTTGGCAGGCTGTCTGCCAATGTCATCTACACGATCCTGGATGTAGATCGGGTGTTTTTTCCGTGCGTAATAATCGTACGGAACACTGGTGGCTTCCACGTCACCGTCTTCCTCTTGTATCGTCTCCACAGTGGCCTTCATCGGCACTGCTTTCTTTCTCCCGTGGTCGGGAGGGAAATTACGCGTTTGAGTAGCGTCAATGCGTGGTATTTTCACCCCACCGTTCGTGGGTTGGGACGACAGAATGAACGGCGTGGGCACGAAGCCTGGTCTGAGATGGAATGGAGAAGTTCCACTCTCCCCTGTAGTCGATGATCCAGCCAGTTGTCCTGGGTCGATCTCCCTACCCTTTCCCTTGGCGTCAGTGGTTACTGGCGCCATCGACGGGGTAGGTGGCTTAGTTCCACTAAAGATGGGAACAAAACGTCCGTCAGATTCTTGTACCTCGACGGACGTGCGTGAACTTGTCGCCTCTGTGACGACGGCAGAGACAGTGGGGATCCCTCCAGGTATGGGGACCCCACTGATTGGTTGACCCATTGGATTAACGGGGACTACAGGGACCTCCTGGGGCGCTTGCGCCTCCACAGCGGGTTTAGTGATTGGTTGACCCGTTTGGTTAACGGGGACTACAGGGACCTCTTGGGGCGCTTGCGCCTCAACAGCGGTTTTTTTCGTCTGGTCAGAGACGACGATGGGGTCTCCACCCATTGTTGGGTTCACTGGAGGGTTTGCAGATGGGTTATCCACCGTTGCTGCGGGTGGCTTTGGCTCGTCGCGTTGAGAGAGCACAAGGAGAATTTCGTTTAGTTTCTCATTAAGTCTTTCCTCCACCTTAATGATGTTACGATCTAGACGAGCGATGTTATCGCTATTCCCAGAGATTTGGGTATTCATGTTACGGACATCGCCTCTCAAGTCGGCAATGTCGTCGTCGACTTGGTCGACGCGATTTCTTAGTACTCGTGCCGTTTCAGACGTGAGGGAGTGGGTTGGGGATGGAGGACGCGACGCGTGCATTGGGACGAATGCCGCGAGAGTCTCCACTGCAAGGGCTTCAGACGTTGTGACTTCGTCAACGTCTCTCATATAGGTGGGACGTGTCTGAGACGCATCCCTGGGCCCTTGCAGGCCCAGATTGCCACCATCACTTGAGGTGGTGTCATCTTCCGCCCTACAGCTAGTGGAGGGGCCGGCCGTGTTGGCGGGAGCGTTGGATGTGCTCCTGGTGTTGTATCTCCACGACATCCAGAAGAGGTGTCGAGTCGTTCAACAAGTTCGCGTGAGAACTTGATCGAAGTCGCACGTTGTCAGGGGCCGATGACGCGCGTGTTGCCAAATGGGGTTTCGGCACCGGTAATGCGGTGCCGAGAATGGAAAGAGAATAAGAGCGTAAAAAAGTGAAAGGTTATCTTACTAGTTTGGGGACAGTAACGTTCTGTTCCCCCGTTCGCCTCAGGCCTCAGTAGTCCGTCTAAGTATACGCTTGATTTGGCTGTATATTGATGGGGTAGAAGTAAAGGCTAATCCGCCTTTTACAGCTACCCCGAGGGTTTATATACAATCTTATACATTCTCGGCACAAATAAATAGAGAAGCTTCTGCGACGCTAAATTAGCGTCGCGACATAATTATTACACAACACAACATCAACTGATGTTGTGGGCGGAATATAGACATGGGCCGGGGCCTCACACATGTCATCTACATGCACAGCCATATCTGCCTGGGTATCTCCATAAGAGATCCCAGGAGCATCTGGTGTGTAGGGCATTGCCCAGTGTGTCCAGGTGTCAGGGCCCGGCCTCGGACTCGGAGGCTCCCTGACCTCAGCCCCCATCTAACCTGTCCTCACACTATGCAGGGCATGAGATGTATAGTAAAAGGAAAGATAATATATACACTTGCCTATGCAGGGCATGAGATGAGAAGAAGGGTAAAGGTCTCATCTCCCCGCATGGTTGCTATATAAAGGAATGGGTCACATGCCCACAACTATACAGCTCCTAGAGTTGTGTAGTGTGACCCGGAGGGAACATCCAGGTGGCAGTGCCCAGTAAGCGTGGGAACGTTCTGGCGAGTTGCTCGCCCAGAACTGTGGCTGTGACCCATGGGAACATTCTGGGCAAGCTGCTCGCTCAGAAAGTTCCCACGCTATCCCGTGCGCTGTAGGAGAAATAATATTCAAAGAATAAAACAATGATCTATCAGAATAGTCAACGAACAGGTGACAAGTTCAGACGTTTAACAGATCTCATGATCTTTATGAGACTGGACAGACATTAGAAGATCATTATAAAATATCTACACCCATGTAGTATGAGATTTAATCTACTACAATCATGCCTAGAACTTGACATAGGTGTAATATTCAAAGAATATATCCCTACAACAAGAAAATAGCACATAGACGGCAGAATAAGAAGGAACATTGGGAAAGAAATGTAAATATCTCGGGAACCAGTAAACTTTTGACTGTAATCTTTTTACCATCTGGAAGGACTGTTTCTTAACTTTATCCACGGTTTTGTTTCATTCTAAAAGCTTCAAAACTGACGGAGATATCGCTCAAACGGTGAAACACCTTATAATTCATATATATTTATTTGCTAATTCTTACAAAAGGTAATGTGACTCAAGGGAAATATATTGGCGCCCGGAAGTCTGGCGGACCGAATACCATATGATAGAGTATTCCCCGGCGCGGGCGGACAGTTTTTGATCGCATCAGAAGAGGAGAAAATGCTAAAAAAACGGATCTTGTATATTTTCCCATGATTCATCAAAACTTTTTGATTTTAAGCCCAAATAAATCGGAACAAAGGAATGATTGATGATCTGGATCTCGGATCATAAGCATGAAGTGATTCAGAAGTCCGCGGATCAGTTAATTAATTGGGAAGGCTCTAGAACATTAGTAATGATGTGGCTTCACAAAAAGGGGTCAATTAGAGAACAGTCTAGAAAGTTCCTTTATAGCCGAGTCATTTCTAAAGATAACCGTTCGTAATTAAGGCGGTGTAGAGCATAGCTTCAGCGCTACAAGATCCCGCTGAGATCGGCCCAAAAGACAAAGAAATGAATTACTTATTGCTGAGTCATGTCCTAAGTCCATTATTAAGCTTACACAGCCCAACCCCCTATATCATTCTAGAACTATCTATAATACAAATGTAGCACATGTAACTAGTGCGAGGCGTGGGAGTAGAGAGGCCTCTGAAAAGCATAAAAGGCCACCGCTTCTGCCCCCTCTCAAACCTCAGGTAGAAATAAAAGTTTAATTCTCCTCACCAGTGGTTGGTTCGTTTGCTCCAAAAGATAAAAGCAAATATTAGTTGTTAGCTAATATAAAACTAACACGTCACTCTAAGCGTGAGTTAGGGTCAGTTAGACACAGCTGAACAAAAGTGTCATAGTGAGAATTAGTGAGAATTTGGTGGAGGGACTTCTTAATTGAATAATCTCTCAGCAATACTTGGTTATCACACCACAGGAGAAAAGTGAGCGATCCTGAACCTGCTAGATAACTAGCACGCACTCTAAGCGATAGAAAGAGCAGTTTGGTCACTCCTGTATTGAGTAACATTTATTGCGGAATTATTTTATTAGCAGTTTTCCTTCAGTAAATTATCAGGAAAATCACATCCTACTGAAAAGTGGTAAATATAGGTGTAATATTGACTAGAAATCATAGTAAAGTCAATATAGAATTTTATCCGTAGACGATCTATACATCAGGTGAGATCGTTGGGGGGTGTTTATTGTTGTTTAGACAGTGAACAATCATATATTTGGCAACCAAAACACGGTCAGTACGCAAATCAGCACAAACTCTAATATCGTTATTGGACGTAGGAAACTGGTTACATAAGGTGATCCAGCTCCGCTCCTTCAGCGCACGCGTGTACACAACACACAAAGGCAACAACAAGGCAACAGTCAAAGAATAAAAGGGGGTAAAGTAGGTGGGGAGTCCGGGGCACCCTAAGGCAGGGTGCTGAACCCTGACACCGGGTCCAGGTGTGTTGCGCAGCTGGGCTAATGGTACATCAATGCAAGGAAAGTCATCTGTGTAGTAGAAGAAGGAAGAAAGGAAAGAAGAAAGAAGAAGGGAAAGAAAGAAGGAGAGAGGAGGGAGGAAGGAAGGGAGGAAGGAGGGTGGGGGCACCAGGTGAGGGTAGTGGCCATCAGCAAAAAATTGTTATGCTCCTGAGTGCTCCGGAGTATCGAGAGCACTGGGAGAATCAGGAGGAGATTGGCCAGTCCAGGAACAGCCCATTTCCTCTGGAGTTGGCTAGGTACTCCAGGGCACTCCCAGGAGGGCCTGGAGCATTGCTTTGTGCACAAACATATCCAGTAAATACAATTTAAATGCTTCAAAGTATATAGGGGTGAGAAGCTTCTGGGAGCTCCTGGAGCATTTGAAAATGAAAAGGAAAAAAAGAGGGAAGATCCCCCATGAATACCTCCTACCACAAGACTAACACAACAAGACACTGCTTAACATTTAGATCAAACACTATACTATATATCAAGGACACTGAGACTCACCAATACACAATCAAAATTTATGGCCTGATATATGATTAATCTGGCAACTTAATCACTTTCGGGCTGGCAGAATATGGGGGAGGGGGAAATGAGGGAGAATGAGGGGGGGAAATGAGGGGGAAATGAGGGGGAAATGAGGGGGAAATGAGGGGGAAATGAGGGGGAAATGAGGGGGAGAATGAGGGGAGAATGAGGGGGAGAATGAGGGGGGGATATAGAGGGAAATGAGGAAAATTTGAAAAATAGGGACTTCTAAAAAGTTGAAAAAAATAATTAGGGAAAAAATCAAAAAAATTCAGGAACTGTAGTGCCTTTGAAGTGCTTTCAGGATATATAATTATTTGCAAAATCGAGGAAGAAATGATGGAGAAAAATGGAAAATACTTTCGGAGACCCGAGAAATAATGAGAACTGAATTGATGGGAAAGTCTGAAAATTGAATAGGAAAGTGAGGGGAAGCCTTGTAGCATTGTTATTTTCTGCTGTTCTGATTTTTCCCAATTCTTCTTGGTCTCATTCCCAGCTGCTCCTCAATACTCCTGGAAGCTCCTGGGAGGGTCTAGGAGCAGCTGGGAGTGAGACCAAGAACAATCAGGAAAAATCAGAACAGCAGAAAATAACAATGCTTACAAGGCTTCCCCTCACTTTCCTATTCAATTTTCAGACTTTCCCATCAATTCAGTTCTCATTATTTCTCAGGTCTCTGAAAGTATTTTCCATTTTTCTCCATCATTTCTTCCTCAATTTTGCAAATAATTATATGTCCTGAAAGCACTTTAAAGGCACTATAGTTCCTGAATTTTTTTTTGATTTTTCCCTAAATTTTTTTTTCAACTTTTTAGAGACCAAAATTTTCCTCCCACTGTTCCTGGCACATTACATACTCCTCACCACTCCCAGCTGCTCCTGAACCCCCTCCCAGGAGAACACTATTGGCTCCAGGAGTGCCCAATCTGCTGTTTTGTCTCCCACATGCTCCAGCCACTCTTGATGCTCCAGAGCATAATGGACTTTTGCTGATGGGAAGAGGGAGGATGGAGGATGGAGGGAGGATGGGTAGCGGGGAGTGGGTGAGGTGGGCCCAGGTGGGCCCGGGTGGAACCAGGTCAGGCAGGTGTGCCCTGACAGGCGTGACAGGAGTCACAGGACAATATGAACTATGTGGATGCTCACGTGCGAGCTAGTCTCAGTGAAATTCCAGGAGAATATGGGCTAGTTAAATGATACAAATGCTAAAGAGGACATTGGAGGAGTCTTGGAATTATTTGGCCCAAGTTTCCCTGTGCACAGATAATCAAGATATATATTCCGTTTCTGAGAATTCCTGTTCTCAGTCAAATCTCCACCAGATTTCACAAAATCGGTATCGATAGAAAGCTATGGATGAGGAGAGTCGAGTGGGATAAAGGGATGGAGGTTTGACGCAGTGTTTGGAGTGGTATGAGGAAGTTTGTGTTTTTCTTTTCAATTTCCTTTGTTGTTTGGAATTTTATTCTAAGCCAATGGCAGCCAAACCCATATATTTCGGACTCTTTTCACAGATTGTATGTTTGCTGTATGGGTATATGTACATAGCAATTGAAACAGACCAGAGATTTTCCCCCCTCCCACTACTTTTGAAGTCCGTGTACTTGGGTGCTGTGAGTGGCCACACAATTGGTAAAGGGCTATCGTGACCTTTAGGAAAATCCACCACAGAAAGAAGATAAGCAAGAGTTTCCAGAGCTATATATTTCCCCGAAATCCCTCCCCTCCCATTGATTATATGGACCTGTTCTTACCGCAATACCCCTTTCAGCCCCCTTTCTCTTTCTTCCCTAGCTTTTGGGGAGTGAGTTGGAGTGCTACCTTCCATTTCCTGGAGACCATAGCAGATTCCTGCTTGCAATGCCTGATTATTTGAGGGTGAAGCCTTCTTAACTAGGCTTGAATTGTGTCGGCAGGCCTGGTGCCCAGTCAAGATAAAGGAACATTCTGTTGGAACATCAAATGAAGGGAGTTGGCCTCCGTGGACGTGGATGACATGCTTGCCAAAGTCAAGCATCACCTTATTCGTGTTCAACCACAGAGTGCCTAATATAGCGTCGTACCTTTTGATGTTTACAACATCGAAATAGTGCTTCTTATTCTGACCTAATATCTTCAGGTCAACATTCGTTCCGTAGTAAATGCAGGAACAACTCCCTTTGGTACCCATTTGAAGTACCAAAGGGTTTGGTAGCTCCAGCAGAGGGATGTGGCACGCCCTGACAAAGTCAGGGGACAGTGCATCCATCTCTGCTCCACTCTCAAACAGGGTGAATGCTCTGGTCCCGTTGATTTCAACGAGACCAGTCAGAGTGCAGTGCAAGTCTGCACTCCGATCCATAGGGTATTTACCCGCCTCTCACGATAGTCTAAACTTCGCATCAAACATGGGCAGGTTTTTCTTTGAAATTTTAGCAGGAACCATTTCGGTTTCCTGCTTGCAAGGGGGTAACTGGCCCTCAGTCTTGAATCGACGAACGGGTTTGTCGACCAGTTCAGCATAGATTTCTTCTTCGCTCAGGAGTTTCTCCACTCTCTGAGCCGAAGCGAGTTTTAGGGCGTAATTGTCCTTGGATGGGTCCACGAATGTCATCCCTCATAGACCCACATGCCCAAAGGCAACCTCACCTTCAGGCTCACTTTCTAACTCATCCTGAGGATCAGGGTGTTCATGTGGATCATTGACAAGGCAGTCATCCCCTTTGTCAATAGCAGCTGCTGGGTCATCTGGGGACTCCCCAGATGGCTCTTCTTCTTCCACCCCAGCTTCTGTTGCTGCAGTGTTGTTGTCCGCACCTTCATCAATCCCCAGAGCGAAAAGTTTGGCTCTAGGTGGGTGATTTGGGCATTGGAATGAATAACCGACTTTGCCACATTTGTAGCAAAGTGGGTTACCCTTTGCATCCGTCGAGGGACAACATTGATAACTGGAAGATCCGGTATTCAAAGCATACCGGTTATTATTTGGAGGTGCCTGGGTAGGCACCTCAGTCTGGGTTCTTGACAACAAAGCCACTGAAGGTTTTGTTGCCACTTGTGCTTTCTTAGTGCTGCCAATCTCTTCACATATGTTAACATCAGCTTGTTTAACAGCTGAATGAAGGTAGGGGTCAACCCCTCCTCAAAACCTTGCTTCATATCATGAAGCACGATTTGTTTGGGGTCACCATCTAAGGCATGAGCTAGAGCGTCTATATGAAGCTCGTTATAGCTTGTGCCTTTCCACCCATTTCCTGATATCCAGGAAGTAAGCTCCACCAACCAGTTCTCAAATTTTTCGAGATTGTTTTCCCCAGACCACAAAGTGGTGGGGAATGGCACAGAGTTCTTCTTCAGTAACTCTGGTTTTATGTCAGCTGGGAGAGGTGTTAGGATATGAGCCTTTACAAGGTTCGATACCCTTCTTACAAGATCACCCATGAAACCCTCTGGATCTCCAGGGGTCATACTGTTAGGGTCCCTAGAATAGGACCTAAGAGTAGTTTCGATGAACCCATCATTTGGGTTGGCAGCACTCGCCATCCTCAGAACAATTGAGCTTGTCGCCTGAAGAGGGTTCAGATTGTTGCTGAACTCTCTTTTCACGGGAGAAATTAGGTTTATTGGGGCCTCAACCTGAGGACCTGGCATACGACAAATGGTAGGCTGGGGAGTCAAGACTTCTCGTCTCAGCTCCTGCTCTCATTCGTGTTGTTTACTAGGCTGATTGAGGCCAAAGAAGGTGGCCGCATCGCTGTCGCCACCACCAGGAGGCACTTGCGCCCTGAACCGCCTGTGGGTCTTTAACCTACTCTGCAGTTCTCAAGCATGGCCTCCGGCATATAGACATATGCTGCATCATCATCCACTTGCATCCTATATTCCTTGGATGCTTCACTCAGTGCAGGAGTAGCAAAGAGGTGTCTTTGCTTCCTCTTGATTTCACCTTGCCGGTTGACCACAATGGCCGAACTGGTTCCATGACAAGATATACAAGGCAATCCTGCCTCAACATCTGCATTTTCAGAATCTGATGAACTAACAAAAACCACAGGTGGTTCTTGAGAGTTTAATCAAGACATGTTCAGTTGTTCCACAACTGTCATGACCACCTGCCCCAACATTTCAGTGATGGTCTTCTGTAGACCCTCACTCCTGTTGGCCTCATCATCAGGAGGTTGATTCCGTGGCTTGAGAAAGTGATCAGGTTCGTTACAATCCTTGTTCACCCATTTCTCTTTCAAATGGGAAGGTATCCATGCCGGTGACGAGGCAGATTCCTCACTTTCTGGGTGGGGTATATAGTGGCCATCCATATTCCAGGATCCCCTGAACCTGGGACATGGACAAACTCGGGTAGGCCGTTGTCGTCATGCAGATTCCAAGTCATCGTAACCATGGGCAAAGTCCCTTGGTCACGCAGCGTCTGTTTAGACGCCCTAGTTGGATCTAGGGTTCGTCTGGGCACAGTTGATGCAGGCTCCGGAGGTCCTTCAGGAACCTTCGGAGTCTCTTCCAATTCATCAGGTTTGATGGGTCAGGGGGCTTCTTCAGGGTGAAGCTCCTGACATCCCTCGAGCATGTCTAACCTTTCCAGAATGGTGTTGAATCAACTGTCGAGCCCTTTTTCGAAACTCACAAACGTCTGGATGAATTCCCTCCATGACACATCTTCTCGTGGTGCAACAACAGAGAGTGGTAGGTCTCCCTTCATTGTTGCTTTGTCAACAGGGGGATTATTAGTCCCTGTCGGCTCACCACTCATGGTTGGAAGTAGGGGCACAGGTGCTGAAGAGCCTGTGCCTCTCACTGCTGACTGAGTCTCTGTGTCAATCGGCACAGGGTCCAAATTGGCAGCGATCACGGTTGGGGCTTCTGTATCAGCCACCACTCCCGACGAGTCTAGCTCATCTGGAGGCGCGTTAGGGCTCCTGATCGGATCAGGGTCAATTGGTGTGGCATCGGCCTCACCAACGTCTACAACGGGATCAAGTTCTCGCACAGATTTCTGCACAGTCTTTGTCTTCTTTCAATAAGAAGATGATCCAACTGCCCCTCGAGAACTCATCAGGGAAGAGGGTCTGGGTGCAGATTAGATCAATGTGCTTTGCAACGTTGATTGAATTGGGAACAAGTGTAGGGTTAGCTGGATTAACTTACCAAGCGTAAAAAAGTGTAAGTGCGTGGTTATAAGCGCCTCACACTCCCAGTCCATCACACAAATATGCTTTAATGAGCTATATTGTTAATGGGGGAGTAAAGGCTGAGGAGCCTTTCCTCCTACCCATGCATCTTATATATGTGTATTTACATGATGTAATGTGGCTTAGTATTATACAAGTTGTTTATGTTACTGAAGTGCGACTGCAGTCGCACTTGATGTGAAGTATGGAAAGGACAGACAATGTGTGGGTACACATTGTAAGTCCTTACACTCAGATAGATCCGACATGTCTGAGATGCATCGCTGGGCCCTTGCAGGTCCAGATCACCACTATCACTTGAGGTGGTGTCATCTTCCACCCTACAGCCAGTGGAGGGACCGGCCATGTTGGCGGGAGCATTAGAAGTGCTCCTAGTGTGTTTTGACATCAGGAGGATGTGTCGTTCAACAAGTTTGCATGAGAACTTGATTGAAGTCATGCGTTGTCAGGGGCCAACAATGTGTGCATTGCCAAATGGAGTTTCGGTGCCAGTAACACGGTGCCAAGAATGGAAAGGAAATATAGTGTAAAAAAGCAAAGGGTGTCTTACTTGTTTGGGGACGGTATGTTCCGTTCCCCCATTCGCCTTAGGCCTCGCTGGTCTGTCTAGGTATATGCTTTTAGGTGCTGTATATTGACAGGGTAGAAGTAAAGGCTGGTCCACCTTTTACAGCTACCCCGAGGGTTTATATACATTTGAATACATTCTCTGTTGGAGGAACCGTGTGCTATGAGGGCACTCCAACAGAGCTAACCTGAACAGCCACATTCCTGCGTTAGTGTGGGAACATTCTGGGAGAGCCACTCACCCAGAATCCACCATGTGACTACTTAGTCACAAGACCTCTTTTATATTATTTCGGACTAATCCATGCCAGGCCATGGATATATTCGTTCATTTGAATTCATTTCCTTTTCCCTCAGTTCTTCACACATATTGGCTGAGACTGAGGTCAGTTACTACATTCCCTTATTGCTTTATCATTGTAACTCATATGTATATTACCTTTAGTCCTACTCATAGTCCAGCTCTGAGATCAAGTGTCGCTCATCAACATTCTCAACACAAATAAATAGAGAAGCTTCTGCGATGCTAAATTAGCATCACGACATAGTTATCAGACAACACAACATCAATTGATGTTGTGGGCAGAATATACACATGGGCTGGGGCCTCACAGCTCTCTTGCTGTCCAGTCTTCATCATCAGCATGGCTGGACCACATTTGATGGTTCTGGGTGTCATGTTTGTTGAGAGGCCCATCATAGAGCCATTAACTGATTTCCTGTGGCTTGGTGGAAGACATTCCGATGCCACTCAGGTGGGGCAAGTGGTGAAGATTTTCCATGTCTCGGAAGGATGCCTGGGCAAGCCCAAGAAATACTACAAGGGCCTTGAGTGGACATCCACTCGTCTTCTTACCACACAACTTTTCCCTGCCCCACTGAGTTTGGTTCAGTTGGCAAAACATTACAATATGACTACTCCCTGAGCAACAGATGTGCAATCTTCATAGCTACTTGCCAGCAAGACAACACACCGCTTTTGGTCAAGTCATTGATAGCTATTGTCAAGATGCCCACAAGTCTCTGGCAAAGATCAACTATGCACCCACCCTTCACCATTGTGGGCCAGTTGGTGCTGGCATCATCATGGTCATAATGGATCTTCTTGAGGGGCATAATGCACTTTCAATGTACACTGAGCGTCCACTTCCACCCCCCCCCCTCATCGAGGATGTGAGAAATGCTATCCAAGCATTGCATCAAAAGGACATTGTATTTGGTGACTCGAAGGGACCGAACATTATGATTTGTCAAGACAAAACAGACCAAGCCAAAGTTTGTGCAATGCTAGTGGACTTTGATTGGGCAGGCAAGCATGGTGAAGCTTGCTATCCCACTACTTTAAATGATTGTTGGGACATCGTGTGGGCCCCAGGCATAGTCCGTGGTGGGATTATGCGAATGGAGCATGATAACTTTATGTTGGAACAACTCAGCCTGTCGGTGTAAGGTCATTCATGGTGATATCTCACTTGGTCCGATATCTCTTGTAAGAAATAGGAGTAATTATAAACTACAAATCCCAGTCATCAAGAATAAACGCCAATTTTGCAAAGCTCTCCGCTTCTTCCAAATCACCGTTAGAGAGCTCCTCAACTCGCCTGGACAGATATCTGACCAGAACATCGATTTCCCTGTCCATCTTCGTCACGCGTTCCTCGAAATCTATGTTTCCCTCGGCAGGGCCGACGGAGACAGCCATGCTGGTCTGCAGCGTGATATCGTCCATAGTTCGAGAAGTCATTCCAACTGGTGCCTCCCCACCGCCGCCGCCGCCGCCGACATGATAGTCCTCATCCTCATCCTCATCCGCCGCAAAACCTTCCAGCTCGCGTAGTATCTCCGCTTCTTCGCGCTCCTCAGCTTCCGAGTCCTCCGAATCCGAAGTTAACGGAACTCCAGCATCATCTGCGAACGAAACGACATCCCGTCGAAGCTGCTTCTGTCGACGATTGAGGCGTCTCTTCTTCCGACTCGAGAAACGTATCGTGTGACGCGAAAGAGAAGATACAGAGCTGTGTTCACCGAGAAACGCTCTCTGAAGGTCGGTGAAATGAAGAGCGAGGTCCAGGATTGAAATGAGCCCTTTATGTACAGAAGAGGTCTTGTCGAATTCGAAAAACGGGATTGGGATTGGGATGAGTGAAACTAACCAAGACTGGAGAATGCAAGCCATTTGCTTTGCTTACCTCTGCAGTCAAGAAACTCGCACTTTGCAAGCGAGAAAGGCTGGAGGAACGAACTAATTTGAGAAGGCGAGCAAAAAAAAAAAAGAAAACACCCGAGCATATTTATTGGAGGAACGGAACTGACTGGTGACTGTGAATCTCGATTATCCGGTCAAACGACCTTGCCAACTTCATTTCCTTGTTGAACCGAAGCAGTTCAGAATGGATGACCTGCAACTAGCGTCAGTCCTCCCAATCGGGCGTAGTAATAAGCGCCCCACGAGAAATCGTACATTGGTGATAAAATGGGTCGTGATCGTGCTGTCTCCGAAAATATTGATTGAATACACTGTATGTATTATAGGGAAAGCGAGGACTTACGCTATGAGCCATACGAATCTAGCGCGAAGTGAATAAAATAGCTTCATTAGATTAGGATGGGATCGTGTCAAACCCATCTTATCCACTCCTTTGATATGTATCCTTTCGACAGCAGAGCGAGCAAACTTCAACTGCAGCAAGATGACGAGTATAGACGAGTAGATTTCATTTTCAGCAGGACCTAACATGTACGTTAGGGGGAAGGGCATCTTGGTGGTGGTGATGGTGGGGGATGGGGGGTGCGGACTAGTTGTTAGATTCCCATCAATGCTGTGGTCGGTAGTAAAAACGCACTTGATATTCTACCGAAAGCCCTTCAAGCTGACGAATCGACTCAAACTTTGCCTTGCGTTTGGCCCCCCGGTATGAAAATCGTATGGAGTCGGGATCGATCCATGTGTTAGGAGTAGAAAGGGCAACTTGACGGAAGGTAGAATTGAGGAAATGATAATCCGTCCACATGGCATCTTGACGGATCTAGTAAGAGTGTAAAAAAAAAAAAAAAGACGTTGTTTAACGATGCCGTCGTATAATAAGACAAACCATGATAAAAAAAAGTACTAGTCAGACAGACCTTCTCGGAGAGAACATCGCAAAAGAGAGTCATAGCGTCTCCCTTCTGACCGAGGAAGAGGTCACCGATGCTACGCATATGGGTCCATAGACCACATTGATCGATAATTTCTCGAGTGAATCTGGCCTGTGCCAACTGGCACCAAGGAAGCAAGCGTTCGTGAACGAGAGATGCCAAAGAGTCCACAGAAGCGAGTTGAGGATCGGCATCGTGAGGCGAATCGATCGACGTGGAAGACCGATCAACATCTCCTCCTCCTAAGAAGCCCTCCTCATTCGGGATCATGTCGGGGAGAGAAAAGGATGTAGAATTGCCCGGTATCGTTAATAATGGAGAAGAAACGTCGGATCGAATGATATCCTTCAAAGTAGGCCAGTTTCGAAGCCATTCATACCCTGTGTTCTCATCTGAAAAGAATTCGGAAACGTTCAGGGACCTCAAAAGACCTACGGATTTCCCGGCCGCTACGAGCTCCGAGGCAATGTTGGCGAGGAACAATGGCACTACTGTCTCGTCTTTGATGAACGAACCAGCAACTCCAACAGACGCGGAGCCGCACAGTGTATACCCTTCCGACCAGAAGGCGGCTGTTGCTATAGGCACGTCTTGTCGATGGATAGGGAAATCCTTACGGTTCGAAGCATCAATGTTCACATGGTCCGAAACAACAACAACATAATAATCCTTGATATCCGCACCCCTCTTAAGCCATACACCGACGCTTCTCCAAAGGGGTTCGGCGGTTCGAACGAATATCTCCATCAGTTGTGTTGAGCACTTTTCATCGCCGTCCGCCCATTTGCGACGGGATGCGAGGAGCAAAGAGTCCAGGATCAGCTTGGTGAGAAGGGTAGGGTGTATGGAAGAGAAGTCGAATGGGCTTGGGCTTGATGGAGTACTGGAAGACGATGGACGTTGAGCGTGGAGATCGTTGATGATCTTCGTTAGACAATCCACAGTGTCCCCCAATTGCAACCGGGTCTCTCGCTCAAGATTAAGGAGACTGGCAATCACAGGGACGACGGCGACAGCAATCCCGACCGCCGATTTGCAAATGGATTCTTCCTTGTTCGCACACCATCGGTCAAACTGCAGAACGTAATCTTCGACGGCTGCACTGAAGGCTTCCAGCGTGCGACTTGCTTGACGACTTGCAGGTTCGGAAGAGCGACTTGATGAATAGATTGCCCTGGAAAAGTTTCGCAAGAGGTGTAATGATTGGGATCGTGATTTGAAAACGTCTAGCATTGAGTGGAAAGCGGAGGGAGATATGTGCCTGAGGCCTGGTGTATAACGAGCAAGCTAAACAAGATTCGGGTTGAGTGAGAAATCGGAAAGAAAAAAAAAGGGGGGGAGACGTACTTGCATACGAGGGAACATTGACCCTTCGGAAGCTTCGACGTCGACGTCAAAGAAGATCGTCGCATTGCCTTGTAGCAAAAAAAGCATTTCTCGTACGGCTTGGACTTCGAGAATGTATTTTTGTGTGTGAAAGTTATGTTTATCGGCCATGCGATTGATGGCAGGACCTAGTGAAATTAATTAGGCATTAAAGAGTTACAGGGTGTGGGATCTGCGCTTACCCAGAGTTGATGGAATGCCAAGGTCAAAAGTCCTAGCCTCTGTTAGGTTTGCACCTTCCTTCCAATATTGCCTCCGAACCAGAGCTCCCACTTTCACTCTCGCATCCAGCATCGCCAATTGGTTTTCTTCCTCATCTTTCTGCTGGAAACCATCGTTGGCGGTCAAGGGGAGGAGGGCAGGCGGAGGCGTCAAGGATGAAGGCGAGTTAGACTTGTCACGCCGAAAGCGCCTCGCATCGATGTCCCAATCATCAAGAGAGGAATCGGATGGACTAGATGGCACCATTGTTTCATACCCTTCAACTGTCCACCCAATGGGTAAACCATATGCACCTTCCCAGTGCTGTCCCTCGAAGGGCTCTTCCATCATAATTTTTTCGTAAAGCCGTTGATCTGAGGTTGGAACGTCGGCATTCAGCCTTTCCATGTAATCCTCCGCGAAGTCTTCCGAGGATCCATCAACTGGGTCGGATAAAGCAAGCTATGGGCATCGATCGATTCAATCAGCACAACTATTAAGATGATTGGAAGAGGACTCACAAAGAACTGAAGCATTTCGGGTATATTACTTTCCTGACGGAAATACTGGACGTGAGGGGGGGACAGATCGGGGTCGTGTTCATTTTCCCGCTCACATTTACGACATCACTAGTACTGCTATCTTTGTTGGCCTTGAGATGAGTACACAAAGAATCATAACAGTGCTCCAGTGCATCAGCCCATGTATCTTTCAATTTAGTCCTAGCTTTCCGGGCCAAACTTTGCAAACACTGACAACTTTATTACGAATTCCGAGGAAATGATTGGTGAGATCGCAAAAAACCCACCCATGAATTCTTCGTTCTATTTCAGCACGATCTTGAGAGGGTCCATAGTTACGCGTGTTATCGAGCGCTTTGAGGGTTTCGTCGACTTTGACGTCGAATTGAGGGTTATTATTATTATTATTGGAGGAGCGAATTCCGATCACGACGGAGACGAGTTGTTGGGAGAAGTTTACGAGACGTGGTGCATGCTTTGCTTTTGCCAGGCGAACGGAAAGACTGGATGTGGGTCGTTGGGAAGAGCGAGAAGGGGGTCTTAGGGATAAGGAAGATGAGGGCCTTGGCGCGTTTGGGCGTGCTGGGGCGCTTGTTCGCATATTGGGCAGGAGCTGCTTACGTAATATTCCGCGCGCTGCCACAGTCTCTACCGCGCTCGTTTAAGATTTCTGTGTTAGGGCACTTCTACCTCTTTGTAGTTAATTTAGCTCTTAGCAAGGGGTGCGCGGCTTTGGGAGTAAGTGTAGGATATCACCCGACTTAGCCTGCGTCGTCATATTACCTTTCTTGGTAAACTTACTACCATGCTCGTGTGTTATTCAAAGCGCCTTGCTTATAAAATTCACTTTTATGTCTTTCCCCAGTTCACCTATTAACTACGGAACTGAAGTGAAGTAGTTTGTTAATTCCCTTGTCTTGTGTCCTGATACCTGACTCATGTATACTAGCGACATATCGCTTAGCATTATTCCAATATTAGTAAGTGCCACCAGGGAGAGAGGCCGCGTACTAGCTTTGCGGCCAACCCTACATTCATTCATTATTGTCGTATCGGGATTATATCGCGACGCCACATTTCATTTGTATATCCCAAGCCGCACTTTATCACATGTAGCTACATTACATACACAAGATGGAATAATAATCACTCCCCCGTCGATCGTACGTATTTCAGACCGACTGGGAGCGTGTATCGCGAGAATATAGCGACTTGAACCATATTATATCGCCTCACGTCTCTTTCCCATCTATGTCTTGTTTGTGTCCTTGTGGATGTCGGCAGTTGAATTATATGGAGGTTGAGGAGCGAATTCGTTCAATGGGGGTTGTAATCCGCAGGCGAGGACTTGCTTGGTGAGCCGCTCCGTGACGCACACATCGATCCCTTCGACGTGTTTTAGACCCGCAACCTAATGGCCAGATGGGATAGATGTGTTGTGGAAAACTTGAACAGAGTCCAAGGGGACTTGGGCCAAGAAAAAAAAAACAGATTGTCGAGCCGGTAAGGATCAACTCAAACCTTTTCTGGTGCCGAGGTCATTCTTCAGTGATCAGTGGCAGAGGCACCGGTAAAGGGCAGGTACTGGGGCTCCAAGCAAAGCTTATGCCAATGCATGCACTACAAGCAAGGGACAGAAATTGATTCGAGAGTAGAGCTAGTATGAATGCTACACTAGCTTGGAGTCTAGAAGGCACGGTACTGCGCATTCACATATATGATATAACCAGCTATCCAACATTGTCCTTGAAGATCCAAGTAGGACGTTCGTTTGACAAGAGAGTAGCTAGCTTTGAATAGCATCCATATACGAGTAAATCTGGCGCTTGGACAGTTGACATTGGTTTCAGAGCAGTGTCAGTGAATGGCCAATGGATTTGGTGCTTCCGTCAAATATCATGTAAGCGATAAGCTTACATAAGCGTAGAGAACCGTATATAAGCTAGAACCTTAGTAGATAGGAAAAGCAGAGATCTTGTACTTACACCCCTAGTGTAATATCGAGTTCGACTTTGGTTCAGCGACTTTCGATTACCCTAAGATTTCGTGAGTCCCTTAACCACCTGAACTCAATCGCCGGCCTCTGCCGACGTTAAGGTCCCTCACATTTTTTCGCTACCTACACACTCTCGATCTACACCGATCTAAACCGATCTAACCCTCACTTCCGAATCCCGAGCTTAAGGCCGGCCACCTTAAGCTTTACCCACCTCTCACGACTTTAGTTGCAACGCGATGATGAACCTGAGGAGTGGTCGAGGCTACGTCCCACTGGTGAGCCGACGTGGCCGATCAACCTCAGTAGACGCTTTGGCGCCAGAACCGGTTACTAACCAACCTATTGTGCACGATGGGAGCCTGTCGGTAGAGAATACCGAGCTGTCTCTCAAGATACCTAGTGAACAGGACGATCTAGTTACGACAAAAGGACTCGATCTAGACGTAGGACAAGCTAACAAGAACGAAGGATATGAGACATATCTGGTGAGTAGCTTTCCAACTTTGAAAAGCGCGGGGCTAGCAGCTCCGGGAATTAGTCCCGTGGAGAGCGCAGCACCAGCGGCTCCGGGGTACAACCCTGTAGAGAATCAGAGCGCATACCCAGCAGCTCCAGGAACCAACCCTGTCGAGAGCGCGGTATTAGCAGCTCCGGGGACCAGCCCCGTAGAGAAACGACGCGTAGATCCGGCTGCTCTGGGGACCAGCCCCATGGAGAGCGCGGGAATAGCGGTTACAGGTACAAGCCCTGTAACGTCCTCTCGTTACTATATGGAGGACCTCCGTCTCGCGAAAGATGCTCGCAGCACTGAAGCTAGCGATACCTCGAGCGGAGAAGAAAATATGTCCATTGTGAGTGACTCCAATCTACATACAAGGTACCGTGGCGAACCAGAACCACCCGTTCCCCAGAGTCCACCCTCTTTCGATCCCTTTGCCCAACTCAACGCGAAAACACTCTCACTATCGGACGTACTCGCGATGCCCGATGAGGCTCTTAACAAGATACTTCGCTTTAGAGAACAGGTAATCAAATACGAACCTGAACCGCGAACGCCAGATCTATGGACTGATACCCGTTCTGACGCTGGAAGCGCTCGACTATACTCAGCCACGGAAACACAAACACCTCGCGCGTCCACATCAACAGAGAAAGGAAAAGGACGTGAGATACGTTCGCCCACCCCACCACCCGTACAATCAATGGGCATCAATGACTACGACGACAACAAGGACTCAGATGAGTTATCCACTCAAGTCCGTAAACTATTTGAGAAACATGCTGACTCCGAGACTATCGTCAACGGACTAGCGTCTCACAGACTGGCCAAACACAAGGCCCTTAAACGTAAATCGATGACACCTAGAAGGGACAAGTCCGAAGGGAAGTCCAAGACCGAAGCGGACGTTCAAAACTATACGACGTTGAAAGTACCTAGAGCTTCAACATTTGTTCCCCCTTCCTCTTTCCTAGCCAAACAATTGACCCTGTCAGACCCTTCCGATGACAGCAGCGACGGAAGTTCTTCGTCATCGAACCCATCAATAAGAACTAGTACGATACACTCCAACGACTCGGACCTTCTAAAACTAGGCAAGTTGAACAGACTAAGCCTAAGGAACGAGTCCAGCCTCCTCCTGGCCCTACTGAAGAAGGATAAACACCGAAGCCCGCATGTCAAGGTCAAAGGACCAGACCCGTATAACGGTGAAGCCAACTACGATAAGTTCGAAGTTTGGCTGGCAGGAGTAAGAACTTATTTTGAACTAAACAAAGTACACAGACGAGATGAGGTCAAACACCTCCAACACATGTTGTGTGGCAAGGCCGCAACATGGTTCGTATCAACTATCGCTCTGACTCCGCGAGATTGGACTCTCAAATCAGCCGTCAAAGCACTGTTTGATGAATGTTTCCCACCAGAATTCCGACAAATTCAACGAGATCGTTTCGAACGTTGGATGCAACGTGATTCCTCGGTTCAGGAATATGTCAGGGAAATGGACCGCATCAGAAACAGAATAAGCGACATCACGGATAGGCAATTTGTGCAACGGGTGTTCAACGGACTGGATCAATACTATCGCATCAAATTATTAGATTATGGATTTAGTCCTGACACTGGGAACATAGATGATTTAAAAGCGATCGCCATGAATGCCGAAAGAGCCAAGAAAATGGTCAGGTATGAAGAGAATCGCAAAAGAAACCAGAACCGACAAGGTGAACATGGAAAGGACAAGCGCCCACCTGAGAAAGAAAACAAGAAATCCGAAAAAGATAACAAGCCCGCTAGGCAGGGTGAAGAGAAAAAAGAAAAAGACGGTGACAAAAGGTCTGGAGGGCGCAGGAGCAGATCCTCAAGAACGAAACTATCGAAAGAAGAAAGTGATGAGCTAAGGGCCAAGGGCCTATGCTTCAACTGTAAACAATCAGGACACTTAGCGAAGGACTGCCCAGTAACTAAAGAGACCCCGAGCGTGAGCGCGCGCTCTGTGAACATAAACGAACTAGAAAGTTTGATAGAGGGAGATTGCTCAGGAAACATCTATGCAATAAGCTTATCGATGATGAGCAAAGTGGATTATATTGAAGCTAATGCTGCTAAATCTAGAGGGGACAAACTCCGAAAGGAGGGTGCAAAACTAACTGACGGTCTTGAGCGCACAACTGCCACTCCCAAAGATGTTACACGCATCCTACCGAAGGGAATGGTGATTAAAGCACAAGTTAACGGTCATATTTGCCGAACCCTCATAGACTCTGGTTCACTGGCTGATTTCATTTCCACTACATGCGTAGACCAACTCAAAATCCCAACGACAAAACTATCAACCATCCTCCCCGTTCAACTGGCAGTTACAGGCTCAAGGGTCAACGTCCAACTGGAGGCATCGGTTTCGTTCAAATACGAAGACATTAACTGTACAAAGCGGTTTGATGTGATGAACATTCATGACTACGATGTCATTTTAGGTACCCCTTTCCTATACCAACATTCCGTGCTACTTGGACTTAACCCACCGCGACTACGGATCGGATCCGCAAATCCACTACCCCTTAGGAAGGAAGACTCGGTGGTGATACCATCCGTGACTTCCGTGCTGATTGACCGCGACTTAGAGAAACTGAGGCAGATGCTTAGAGAGGAAGCAGCCCACCTATGTAAGCCTTTCGATGAAACACCCCTACCACCTTTACGTGATATTAATCACAGAATCCCACTAAAGGATGAAAACAAGATTTACAGATTCAGACGGGCAATGTGCCCGGAACCACTGCGCGCATTATGGGAGAAAAAGCGCGATGTCATGTTGAAATCAGGCCGATGGGTCTACTACAACGGAACAAACGGAATGCCATTACTGGTACTCAAGAAAAAACCAGGACCCAACGGGGAAGTCCGCATCCGCACAGTGATAGACAAGCGCGAGATTAATGAAAACACGGTCCCGATGTCATCTCCACTCCCAGACATAAGAGCTATACTAGATAGAGTAGCTCGGCATAAATTTGTGTCTATAGTAGATGGACGAGATGCCTATGAACAAATGAGAGTTGACCCCGCGGACGAGGTAAAGAATTTAATAATCACTCCGGACGGTGTGATGAAGAGTCGGGTCATGTGCCAAGGAGACAAGAACGCTGCCGCAACATGGCAGATGACCATGTGTCACATGTTTGGCCCATACATAGGGAAATGGGTAGACCCGTATCTGGATGACATAATAATCTATTCCAATTCAATCAGTGAACACATCGGACATTGCCGAACAGTTTTCCGGTTACTGGAAAAAGAGAAATTCTACTTGTCAACACCAGATAAATTACAATTCTTTGCCGACGAACTAAAAATCTTAGGTCATGTGATTGACAGGAACGGCATCAAAATGGACCCAAACAAAGTAAATTGCGTACAGAATTGGAAAATCCCCACGAACGCATCGCTCCTACACGGGTTCTTGGGAGCGGTAGGATACCTAGCACCCAACTGCAAAGGAATTAGGATCCCCATGGGTGTACTGACACCATTAACTAGTGCCAAGAAAGTTTGGAAATGGGATGAGACCCATCAACGGGCATTCGAGCAAATTAAGGAAATTGTCCAGAATTTCCGTGATCACCATAGAAAACCTCTGGACTACTCAGAAAATGCTCCGGCAATCAACCTAGTTACAGACGCCTCATTAACAGGAGCAGGTGGTGTCTTAAGTCAAGGGGACAACCTGGAAACAGCCCAGATTGCGTGTTTCTGGTCCGGGAAGTTCACTCCGACGCAACAAAATTACCCTGTCCATGAGCGAGAATTATTGGCTATTATTGAGTCACTAAAGCGCTTTCGCGACCAATTGTTAGGCTGTAAGTTCAGACTGTTCACAGATCACAAGCCGTTGGAATTCCTGAAATCACAACGGAATTTATCGCAGCGTCAAGCTCGCTGGCTGGATGCATTGAGTGATTTTGACTTTTCAATCAACTATCTACCCGGTGAACAAAATTCATTCTCAGATTCCCTATCACGAATATACAGTGATGAGTCACTGGGGACATTACGTGCCCCCTCTGAATTCGTGTCAGAGACTATGGAGGACAATGATGCTGGAACAACGACGGATAGAGTGTACACAGCCACACTAATCACAGGCCCTGCAGTCTCCGAACCACGCAGGTTGCGTATTCGTCCACCCAAACCACCTAGGAAGAAGAGAACCGGAAAGAAACCCGCGACCCTAGGCTCTCAGGATGACGAACCAGAACCATCACCCGTCACACAAGAAGCCTTAGAAGAGCAACCCCAGGAGGCTTTGAAAATCAAAATCAAAATACCCGCCCACATGCGAAAAAGCACCACAGATGAGGATACCCAAGCAACGGGTTCTACCTCAAACCAAGTCCATTCGGAATTGCAGTCCGAGTACGCTGAGACACCTCCAGGACTCATAACATTGGTATCAGACTCCGAGCCAGGCCTTGTGCTACCGGATTTTATTACCGATAAGTACTATTCAGACCCGTTCTTCGCGAGGATTATCGACAACCCACTATATTTCCCTAATTTCTCAGTCGCCAAGGACGCGGAAGGAAAGATGCTGATATTCATGAATAATGGTCAATTCACTGTACTCTGCATACCGAACGTATCATATGGTGCGCGATCGCTACGTGAGATTGTCATCTCTCATGCACATTCCATTCTAGCTCACTTAGGTCCTGAGAAAACGACGATCTACCTTCGTCGTCATGTCTGGTGGAAAAACATTTTGCGGGATGCACGTAAATTCTGTCTGTCTTGCCCAGTTTGCGCAACGACAAAATCTCGTACAACGGCACCATTCGGCCTCCTGAAAACCTTACCGATCCCATCACAACCTTGGGAATCTGTGGGAATTGATTTCCTAGGCCCGTTGCCACTCTCGAAAACCCGACATGGCGCATTTGATATGATCTGTACAATCATTGATCATTTTAGCGGCATGGTTCACCTAGTACCAACGCTGCAGACCTATACAGCCCGGGATATGGCCGAAGTATTTTTCGATACCATTTACAAATTACACGGCCTTCCCCTACGCATTGTAAGCGACAGAGACAGCCTATTCACGTCGACATTTTGGACTGAGCTACACAAGCTGATAGGTGTGGAACTACGATTGTCCAGTGCATACCACCCAGAAACGGACGGCGCCACGGAACGCGCTCACCGGACCCTGTCTCAAATGTTGAGACAAGCAATATCAGGTCATCAAAAGGATTGGGCGTCCAAACTCCCGGTCATAGAACTGGCAATAAACATGTCAACATCGGATAGCACAGGATATACACCTTTCGAATTGAATGGAATACGGCAACCAAACCCGATCCTCATCTCGCGAGAGTCCCCTTATCCAGGTGTTCGGGCCGTAGCGCGCAAAATCACGGCAATGACTCTGGACGCGCACGATGCTCTCATTGATGCACGAAGTAATCAAACAGTGATAGCTAACAAACATCGTAAGCAAACACCGTTCAAAGTCAATGACATGGTTTACTTGTCAACGGAAAACTTGAACTTAGGGAAGGGAAAATCGAGAAAATTATCGATGAAATACATTGGCCCAATGCGGATATCTAGAGAAGCTTCGCCGAACACAAGCTTTGAGCTTGAGCTACCCGACGAACTCAGAAAACGAGGTATACACCCCGTATTTCACTCTAAGCTGCTACGACCACACATTCCTAACGATGATATTCTATTCCCCAACCGAAAAGTCGATGAGTATATAGGAATCGGCGCCTCGGACGACACATTACTACGACGCGTTATAAAGCATGACGGTCAAGGAAAACACGCGAAATTCTTCGTTCAATGGTCAAATGGTTCCACAAGTTGGGAGCCTTGGAGCCTACTGCGCGGAAAGGCGCCTTTGAATGATTACTTAGATGTCTTAGGGGTAAGCAACATTACGAAATTGCGACAGGAAACTACCCCAATATCAGACGTAACTGAACATATAAAAGGACTATCCATTGCGGCAATATCGATAGGTCTCGCTTGTAGCTCGACCAACCCCCCCAAATCCACCCTCCCTGACCACGGACACGCCACGATGTTCAATCCACACTCGCACACCATCATCCCGCCTAGGAGAGGATTCACTGCAAAAGTAAAACCCAGATTCACGATAGTGCCCGGCATGGAATCAAAGGACTATGCAGCAGTATGCCGCCATCTTGCTATGATAGAGTCTGGTGGCACGATTACTGGCCCCGAACCGAACTTTTGGACGGAATGGGTGGAGGCTAACAACCTCACGGACGTGATTCTGAACGCAATTGAGTCTCATGCGCTCCATGCTCCCTATCTAGAAGCGCAAGCCATCTTGAATTCTGGCACGGTCATCGGTTCCCCTAGCAGGTTCACGCGTCCACCGCCCCCTCCCACATCTCCCTACCACGGCCGAGAGCGGGTGCCTCCCCACCGCGGAGGTCCTTACACCAGACGCGGTGTTCGCGGACGAAACAAATACCGTAATGTTGGGACGAGGCCTACTGAACGACACACCGACAACGCGGGACCTAGTGGTGGAACCCCAACTCCAACCCCGACTCCCTACCCATTCGCAAACACAGACAACGCGCCAATCGACCCCAACAATCTCTTTGTGAACGCGGAATATGTGCCATCGGTTGCCCCCCCAAACTTTGTAACGCCGGCATCCCCTTCACTTTCGAGCACTATCGGCCATATGAATGACCTCTCAATGGCAACGCTACAGACGGAACACTCGGTCGACACCACCGAAGGAGCGGCTGAGGCGAGCTCTTCAGCTCCAAAGAACGACTAGACTTCGTCGTAAGTGCAGGTTCTGAATTTATTTTTATTGTTCCCTTTGTCTTTAGTATTATATACGGCTTCTAACGACTAATCCCTAATTCGTAGATGCGAGTCGCCAACGTCGCAGGAGGGCGACTGTAAGCGATAAGCTTACATAAGCGTAGAGAACCGTATATAAGCTAGAACCTTAGTAGATAGGAAAAGCAGAGATCTTGTACTTACACCCCTAGTGTAATATCGAGTTCGACTTTGGTTCAGCGACTTTCGATTACCCTAAGATTTCGTGAGTCCCTTAACCACCTGAACTCAATCGCCGGCCTCTGCCGACGTTAAGGTCCCTCACATATCACTTGAGCCATTCATCCACAAGATTGATTGATGAACCACGTGGTCGGCCCGAAGGTTGTTATTCCAGCCCTATCAACAAAGCTGCGCTTTCTGTCGAATTGTGACTTCCCGCAGGTTTTGGCGAAACCTTGGGGATTTAAGGGGAAGAGCAATGTTCCTGCCAAGGGCGCGTATTTCATTAACGTTGATTACGTCAGTTGCGCTCAGGAATATTGTTGGGTCAGGCGCGAGCTTACGTACGTGAAGCTCAACGATTGTCCCCTCAGGTGTAATTCGGAGCGATGGCACGAATAATTTGCGTCGATGGTTCACTCTCCAGTTTGTGGATGGTTGCTCTCAGCCTCATGGCCCATTTCGGGCCGATCAAGGAACGGCTGCCAAATTGAATTGCATGAGTTGCGGTGTCAGAACCAGCCGACGTAACGAGAGGCTGGGTCACCTGCGTGTTCGAGTTGTTTGCTCGCTGAGGTTACGCTGGCGGGTGATGAGTTGGGTTAATTGGTTAAAACACAGAACCCCCATCTCCATCCGCGCAAATCGCGAATTCACCGTTTCCCCACTTGCCGAATCAACCAACTGAAATCGTTCAATACAAATCCTCTTCCCCAGTTGAGCATGGTCCTCCCACGTTGCTGCTTTTACATACTCCTGGCATCCTTTGTCTAGAGTCCTGTCTCCCCCCGTTTCTCGCACTCAGTCTCTCCTCCTCTGTTTGCGTGTCGGCACAGATTCAGGTCACCCAACTTCCTAAAGCATGTTGTCCTTTTGGCAGGACAGCAGCAGGCGACTATCTCTCCCGTCCATCATTCGCCACATCCCTCAATGGCGTTTCGTGCTGCTTGCCTTCGTATTCCTTGCAACCTACCAGTTTTTATCCTTCGCTGTCCGTTCTTTCCCCCACCAACTTGACACGAATGTTTGTCGCCTAAACTCTTTTTTTTCATAGTCCCTCTCGACAAGATCAACAATTGAAGAGACCGAACCAGCACTATCTCCATCGAATGGACGCACCCCATTTGATATGGGTCGGGTCACCGACAGGGTCGCCGCTGGACATGTCCTGGTCACTGGCGGAGGCGGGAACATCGGTGAGTCTATTGACTAGTCTTCCATTAATTTTGCTTCTTTTCATAAAATTCAACATTTTAACTCCCCCCATGCTGTCGTTCATGGTGCTATGCAGGGAAACACATCGTTCGGCGTCTTCTGTCCGCTTCAACTCCTGTCACCCTTCTCGACGCTACTTGGCGTCCAGACGAACTCCTCCCTTCACTCACATCCTCCTCCCGTTCCCTTCTCAAAGTCGTCAAGGGTGACATCCGCAATACAACGCTCCTATCCGACATCCTCACACCTGATATCGTCGGCATCGTGCACCTTGGCGCCGTTTCCCGCGTGCTGCTGTGCCTCGAGAACGAAGCTGACTGCTGGGATATCAATGAACGAGGAACGAAACTTACGTTGGAGGCATTATCCAATTTGAATGCAAGGGACAATGGACGCAGATGGTTCGTACTCGCTTCTTCGAGGGAAGTATACGGAGATATGCCTCCGGGAAAGGAAAATATACCATTCAAGGAGGATACGGAAAAGAAACCTGTGAATGCGTATGGAGCGAGCAAGTTGGCTTCTGAGAAGGCTGTGGAAGCACATCTAGAGCAAATCAAAAAGCAGAAGCGCGGCGGGTCGATACATGCTATTGCATTGAGGTTGTCGAATGTGTATGGAAGTATATATGATCATGTGGAGAGGTTGCTGCCTTCTATCGCTACGCAGGCATTATCACATCAGCTTATACAGATTTCGGGGGGCGAGCAACACGTATGTCCTTTTTTTGTTCCCTTCCGACTTTGTCACCCATTTTTGATACCTTTTCCTCTTTAGTTTGACCTACTTCATATTGACGACTGCGTCGACGGATTCCTCCTCGCTGTCAAATACCTAACTTCATCTCTATCCGGGCACGCTCCACGCACCTACTTCAACGCGTTTAACCTCGCCTCAGGTTTCTCCGCCCCCGTCTCCACACTCGTTTCCACACTCGTAAAACTCGCACGATCCAAATCGCCTATCCAGTACATCCCAGGTGACAATCGTTTCCCAAACACCTATCGGGGAAGTGCCGAAAAGGCACAAAGAATCCTGGGTTATGAGCCTCAGGTCAACGTCGAAGAAGGTCTGGAACGATTCGTGCGAGCTTTTCTTCAACAAACGGAACATTACCTTTCGGCAAAGATAGGATCGACGTGTGGAAAGGCATCCCCTTCTATCGAAGAAAGTTCAGATGAGAATCTGAACAAATTGGATGGATGTACGGTTCATGTGAGTGTGGACATCCAACGTGAATTCGCTGGTCTCTTCCCGCCAAAAAGTGGGGAAAGCGATCAATGGACGACGGGTACGACCATGCCTCCTCCCACGCTTCACACGGATATCATCGTTCGTTCGGATCCCCAACCTGTCAAGGACTTGCGACCGCCTCCTGAGGAACGAGGGGAGGATCACGTTCGTCCTTATGGTGGTGCTGACCATCACAGCAAGGGAGAAAGGGTGCTTATTCGGATCAAAGCTTGGGACAATGGCGAATGGGTGTTTCTTGGCACGAAAAAGCCAGAGTCAGGGTTTAAAGCAGGCTCTGTGACGCTTCAGAGGATAAGCGAGAAAGAATTGGGAAAAGGGGTTGGGGTTGGGGTTGGGGTTGCATTCGCAGATTGGGAATTGGAGGCGAACCCGGAGCAAGGGACAGTTCGACTTGCCGTTCCGGGGACGAATCTCTTCTTGAAGGGCCCTACGTTTCTTGGGAAGAATTTTACGTTGGCGGAGAAGAAGGATGAAGGGGGAGGAAGGGGAAGAGGTGTGGAGGTGAACAACAGGGGAGAAGAGGAGGTTTGGCCTATGAAGATCTCGCCAAGCTGTTGTCCCGCACCGGCTCCGTGGCCTTTCTTTCATGATAATCGTAAGTTTCACAGCGTTTTATTTGCCTGTCTCAGTGATCTGATGAACTGATACACACGCGTTGCGGACGCGTATAGCTATCGACTATACGATCGAGTACCAAAAAACCTCTCTCGACCGTCCATTCCTAGCTTCCCCGGCTAAAGCCCTTTGTAACCGTCTTCGGCGTGCCAAGATGAAGGTTACTCAAGATCTCGCCACGCTCTCCAGCCTTCAACGCAAAAAAACTCACATCAACAAACTCAGCTCGCACCCAATAGATTGGTCTAATGCAAACTTGCCAGCATGTTCCAATGCATGCGATCACCCTACAATCTGCGTAGATACGGGAGATTGTCAATGTGTGCTGTCGACATGTCCTGCATCCCAACGTTTCCCCTTTTGGTCCTTTGCTAATCTTCCAGTTTTGTCCTACCCTCCGCCATCACTATCGCCTTCTGAATTAAAGACTGAATCGAAATCCGCTGAATCGCCACTCGTAGAGGCTGTGAAGCGTTCTTCATGGCGGAACGTCCTTCGAGCGCAAGCTTCTCGATTCGTCGGATTCAACATCTCCTTTCCTCGAATATACGTCGCTCCTTTGTCGAACGATGATGAAGAATGGGTGAAGAATTGGAAAGATCAGGAGGGTAGGATGTACGATATTGGAGCATTGAGAGAGAAGCATTGTTTGAGTGCTGATGCTCAGTTGGAGAGGGGTGTGAAGAGGATGGGCGTTCCGCCGCCGATCCCTGATTTTGGTGTTGGTGAGGGTGAAGGAGTTAAGAAGGTGAAAGGAGAGGAGAATGGTGCTGAGATAGTGTTCGTACCGCATTATGAGGGAAGATGGAATGTGAGTGTCCTTTTCCTCTTCTCTTTTCTTCCTTTGGCGTTGGGATAGTGCAGTTTTACTCATAATGACCTTTCGTCTAGAGCGGGAAACGGATCCAGGGAACGTACGAGCACACTTGGAAGACGGTCCGGGGCTTCGATGCATCCAAGGTCATCATTCCGTTCACATTTGATTGGGGTCTGTGCTTGACCTTTGAATGGTAATGCATTTCTTTGGTTGTTTGTCTAGGAAGGGTGTTGTGCTGATGGAAATGATTCTTTGATTCAAGGAATGTTTGGAAACTCCGACGGAAACATGGACCAAGGTTGTCTCCAATCCTCAGGTCCACGACGGCGTGGAGCGTGATGGCCGATCTAAACTCACCATGTTACAGACCCCATCAAGACATAGTGTGCGTCTCTTATCGTTGATTCTGTGCTCGAAAGGCATGCTGACACTCGGTTTGTTTCGAAACATAATTAGGATCCCACCTCGGACCTGTTTGTCTAAGCGACTCCTTGAGGCTTATCCGGATATCTCAGATGTTCGACCCGCCCGCGACAGACGCGTCCTCGTTGCCTTTTCTGGCTCCTTATGGGGTACGGGTTTCCTCAGTAGGCAGAGAGTGGAATGCCCCCGCCATGGGTGGTCCTCTGGCGAGTCAAAGCGGAAACTACATCTCAACGGTCCTCTGCTGAAGGCTATATACCATGACACTGGGAGTTACGACTATATCAACTTGCTGAACGATACGATCTTCTGTCCACAGCCTGCTGGTACCACTGGTAATGATTTCATATAAACTCTTGGAATACGGGACTCGTGCTCATTGGTATTTTACGTTTCACTAGGTTGGTCAACTCGTCTCGTAGATTCGATATATGCGGGTTGCGTACCCGTCATCATTGGACGATCCTCACATTATCCATTCTTCGATATGATCGATTGGAGCAAGATTTCGGTGACCGTCGAATCCTCCGACCTTCCCGATCTTGAGAACGTCCTCCTGTCGCGGTATACACTCGAGGATATCGAACGGCTGCAAGCGAACATGATGCTTGTACGAGATGCGTTTGTGTACCCTTTGGACGATGTTAGGCCTGAGTACGCTCAGAAGAGGATGCTCGATGATAGAGGCCCGTTGTACTTTGCGCTGCAATCGACCCGGATGAGGATGATGATGCAATGGCCCGCCGACGACGTGGTGGATCGGCCATGAATTACATAATGGGGTATCTGAAGGTTTATCTAGTTTGTCTTATCTTTTTGGTAATCTGGGATGTTTTTCGAGGGTGCTTGCGTGTCTCTTGAGCCTATTTGCACTGGTTCTAGTGGCTGAGGCTCAGTTTGTTAATGTAATCTGTTAGAATTCTTAGTATTATGGGCATCTTAGATGTTCGCCTATTACCTTTCTTGGTGACATCGGTGCCAAAGTCAGTGCGCATTCATGGCGCCTGACTATAATAACCTAATTTTTGGACAACCTAACTTTCCCTCAGTTCGTGTCCAATGGGACTGAGGGGAATTGGTAGTTTTCTTGTCTCGCACCATGTACTAAGCATTTGTTCACCAGCAATAAACTTGCTACGTGATTTATTCCCGCTACTCCGTAGCGGGTCCTGCAAATTTAGGCCCCACTCTGTGCACAGGGTCCTCTGTAACCTAGGGTCCTTTTTTCCCATTCTGACCATACGACAATAGGATTTCGGCTCACTCCGCTACAATGCAACTCACGCCATAAGACCATCCACCTTGCATCACCACTTCCTCTGATTTCAGTGAGTCTCTGTGCATCTCTTCTGATCCACTCTTTAAACCATACATGCAGATTTGTGGATGTACTCATTTTTGAATGGTGCGTTGGACCTCGATCCACTCACCATCACTCATTACACATAGCTTCATGGTTTATATTTCACATTGTTAACGACCAATGACACGCGATTACATTTAATGCATCTTAATGCATCATATTCTGCATGCTCACTGTTACAACTCTCCATTTGTTGGATGTGTTGAAGAATCTAACCAGCTTCCGCCGATTGATGATCATCTCCAACGACTTCATGATTTCCTTCTCTCCCGATCTTTCTCCCTTCAACACCAAACCTTGGTTGGTGCTGCACTAGGTGTTCAATATGCCAATGAATCCGTAAGTGGGTATCCCATGGCATTATTCAATGCTTTCAACAAATCCCCACTGCATTTCCTGATGCATTCACCGTTCTTCGTCATCTGGATCAAATTAATCATCAAGACTTAGTGGCTCTTTCCACCATGTCCATCATCACATTCCAAATATTCTCAATCGTGTCCAATTACGCTCCATTGTATTTGACCACATTGTCACCGACTCTCACTGTGATTTTGGTCGTATCTCACACTCTGAACAGCCTTCTCGTTCTCGATGTCGACCACTGACATTCGGTCAGAACGCGCAAACCATCTAGCCAACTTTTTAACTCAACTCACACGGGCTGATGTTCGTTGGGGCTGTCTCCGTCGTTTTATCGCTCACCTTCACTTGCCCATCGATTCGCGTGCAGATATGCAATCTATTTGTCACTGTTTGCTTCGTTTCATCGCCGAACAGTTTCCGTCTTTTCTCCCTTCTGACATGGATCCTTCACAAGAATGGTGCCTTCAATGTGCTGCTCGTTGGCCGGAAAAGCTCTCTTCTATGTCCAAGACGAACTCAGTGAAACATTTTACTCCCTTCTATCTTCACATCGTCTCGCCAGATTCATTTGTGCGGTGTGTGCTGAGTCCAAATTATTCAACCAGATGCTTCCTCAACCTGTAGACTTGAACAATTACGATTACCACTTACTCCATGGTGACTATCCCTTGCACGCTCCTCGCCCTTTTCTCGATTATCCTCTGCTGCAACATATCATGTTATGTCTGGCAGGTGTTGCCTCCCATACCCAATCCCTCGTGATCCGCATTTGCAACGTCTGTCATCGATCTCTCAAGCAACATCAATGATCTTTACTTCGGCCCCATTCCCAATTCCGTGAACTTGAAGAAGCACTGATTGCTCGACGGCGTGCCAAAACATGGATCATACATCTGCAAGACAATGGGTCCCCACGTCTCACACACACTGCAGGACCCACCTCCTCATCCACACTTCCTACTGCTCAAAGAGCCCTCAAGGGTCGCGTCATAGTATTTCCTGCTCAACCAGATGCCCAATGCAGCGATGTGTATTACGTTCCATTTCGCACACTTTCAGATCGGGACGCCTGTGTTCACGGTGTGTGTCCAAGCCAAGAATGTGGGTGCTTGCCTCTGATCAACCTTCGAATGAAATAGATGGCACCCCAGTGTTTTCTTTTGAATCAAATGTAGTTCGGAAGTATGTACATAGCTACACGGCGTGATATCTGAGATTAATGATCAAAATCAAGGCGGAATGAGTAGCGGGTACTTGCCGCGCCAGGCGGCGTCCACCAGTTATTTTCCAATATATCTTAGTTCACCTACAACGGGACTGAGCGATAAACTCGCCAGCCCTTCATTTTCGTCTTATATAATCAACTTGTGTGTTTGTTACATATACAGTCATTCACCCCCTCAATAATGGTGTGGATTTCATGCACTAACCCGCGACAAAACCCCATGAAAAATTTACAAAACGTGAGGAAAGTGAGCAGCAATATTCTGGGCAAAGTCCTGTCATGAAGCGAGTACGGCAGTGAGTGTGAAAAACCACGCTTTCATCTTCTCGTCAAAGACCCCGAGGTCGGGGCCGGTTCCGGAGGTTTCCGAAGCAAACCCGACACAATAAAGTTCTCAAAGCCAAGGGATGCGGCTGTGCCTCGTTTTCAATGTGATTTGGCCTTGCAAGTCCAAGCGGTGCCAGTTTTTAGATGTCCATTTTTAGGTTGCCCCCGTTTGCGTAGTTGTCACTCCAGTGCACTGGTGCGAGAGTGCGTGCATCCAAAGGGCGAATACCTATCTAAGACAGTGGATCAGGTGGGGTACCTGCAGTGAGTTGGCCAAATTTATTCGTCTATCAGAGGCTGGAGTCCTGCCTACGTCTATCCTATTTCGCGGGACTGACACCTGCAACTCGGAGCGGGTCCATTTCGTTCAGCACTGCCACAGTGACCAACTGCCTCCAACATGGCGGAGGTTTAAGTAGCTTCTGCAAGGGGAGTTCTGCTCTCTTCTCCCACCTGCTTGCTCGCGCTCAGTGATAGCTGGTAAGTTTCCCTTGCGCAGCAGGGCTTGTAACTTACGCACGGCTACCAGTGTTCCCCTGTGGTTCCGCTTGAGCTCTCGCTCTTCTTCTGATCGATCTTCGTCAGTTCGTTTTCATCCCCAAATACTTTGCCTGTAACTTTCTGGTTCGCAGTTTCGTTTGTCCCATCTCGCCTGTGCACTCTACCGGCTCTGCCCATCATATCACCTTCCCGCTTCGTTGTCCTGGAACACCTGTATTCTACTTTTGTATTGGTGCGCGGCTCATCCTTGGCTGTTATATTCTGGTGTTGTTTGCTCTACAATCGCATTTCCTGCCAGCCCATTTTGGGCCGTGTGCACGATCCTGGTCGGAACCGATCAGGTATATATTCGAGCCTAGTTCATTATAGATATATATGGAATATAGATATATAGATATAGATATAGATTATAGATATGTAGGCACCTGCGCGCTAGGCAGGATCCCAGCCTCTACTAAACCGGCGTGCCTCAGCAAGCATTAACCCACACAATGGGTGATGTTTGGCCAATTGGTTAATAACACAGTGCCTTATCTAGAAGTCGCGAGATCTGCGTGTCCTGCGGGAAACCAAATTGTTCAACACATATAAATTCTAGCTGACTGGACTAGTGACATGTCCTACCTTGTCTGGAGTGGATCTTCGTTTGTTCGCGTGCTGGCACACAACTCAACTTCCTAAAGCATGGCGTCCTTTGGGCAGAACAGTAGTCAACTATCACTCCCATCCATAACTCGCCACATCCATCCATGGCGTTTCGCCCTGTTTGCCCTCGTGTTCCTTGCGACCTACCAGTTTTTATCCTTCGCTGTTCGTTCTTTCCACTCCACTTGACACGAACGTTGTCCCCCTGAACCTTTTACTATCTACAGTTCCTCTCGACAACATCGACAATTGAAAAGACGGAACCAGTAGCATCTCCGTCGCTTACTTCGAATGGACACGCCCCACTTGATATGGGTCGGGTCACTGACAGGGTCTCCGCCGGACATGTACTCGTCACTGGGGGAGGCGGGAACATCGGTGAGTCTGGTCAACTTACCCGTTGCTCTTTGGTCAATTTGGTTCTTTCACAAACTCACATTTTCACCCCTCCAATCTAACGCTATCGTTCATGGGTGCTGTGCAGGGAAACACATCGTTCGACGTCTTCTGTCCGCTTCAACTCCCGTCACCCTTCTCGATGCTGCTTGGCGTCCAAAGGAACTTCTCCCTTCACTCACGCCCTCCTCCCGTTCCCTTCTCAAAGTCGTCAAGGGTGACTTTCGCAATACCACGCTCCTATCCGACATCCTCACGCCTGATATCGTCGGCATCGTTCACCTTGGTGGCGTCTCCCGCGTGCTGCTGTGCCTCGAGAACGAAGCTGACTGCTGGGACATAAATGAACGAGGAACGAAACTTGCGTTGGAGGCATTATCCAATTTAAACGCAAAGGACAACGGACGCAGATGGTTCGTACTCGCTTCTTCGATAGCAGTATACGGAGACATGCCTCCGGGAAGGGAGAATGTACCATTCGAGGAGGATACGGAAAAGAAACCTGTGAATGCGTATGGAGCGAGCAAGTTGGCTTCTGAGAAGGCCGTGCAGGCGCATTTGGAGGAAGTCAAAAAGCAGAAGGGCGGCGGGTCGATACATGCTGTCGCGTTGAGGTTGTCGGTTGTGTATGGAAGTATCTATGATCATGTGGAGAGGTTTCTGCCTTCTATCGCCATGCAGGCGTTATCACATCAGCTTATACAGATTTCGGGGGGCGAGCAACACGTATGTCCTTTTTTTTTCCTCCCGACTTTGTCACCCATTTTTGATACCTTTTCCTCTTTAGTTTGACCTACTTCATATTGACGACTGCGTCGACGGATTCCTCCTCGCCATCAAACACCTAACCTCTTCTCTGTCCGGGCACGCTCCACGCACCTACTTCGATGCATTTAGCCTCGTCTCAGGTTTCTCCGCCCCCGTCTCCACAATTGTTTCTACCCTCGTGAAACTCGCACGATCCAAATCACCTATCCAGTACATTCCAGGCGACGATCGATTCCCAAGCACCTATCGGGGAAGTGCCGAAAAAGCCCAAAAAATCCTGGGTTATGAGCCTCAGGTCAACGTCGAAGAAGGTCTGGAACGATTCGTGCGAGCTTTCCTCCAGCAAACGGAACATTACCTGTCGGCGAAACTAGGATCGACGTGTGGAAAGGCTTCCCCTTCTATCAAAGAAAGCTCAGATGAGAATCTGAACAAATTGGATAGGTGTACGGTTCATGTGAATGTGAACATCCAAGGCGAATTCGCTGCTCTCTTCCCGCCTAAAAGTGGGGAAAGAGATCAATGGACGACGGGGACGACCATGCCTCCTCCCACACTTCACACGGATATCTTCGTTCGTTCGGGTTCCCAACCTGTCAAGGACTTGCGACCGCTTCCTGAGGAACGAGGGAAGGATCACGTTCGTCCTCGTGATGGTGCTGGCAGTCATGGAAAGGGAGAAAGGGTACTTATTCGGATCAAAGCTTGGGACAATGGCGAATGGGTGTTTCTTGGCACGGAAAAGCCAGAGTTAGGGTTTAAAGCAGGTCCTGTGACGCTTCAGAGGATAAGCGAGAAGGAATTGGGAAAAGGTGTTGGGGTTGGGGTTGCATTCGTAGATTGGGAATTGGAGGCGAACCCGGAGCAAGGGACAGTTCGGCTTGCCGTTCCGGGGACGAATCTCTTCTTGATGGGCCCTACGTTTGTTGGGAAAAATTTTACGCTGGCGGAGAAGAAAGAGGAAAGGGGAGGAAGAGGAAGAGGTGTGGAGGGGAACAACAGGGGAGAAGAGGAGGTTTGGCCTATGAAGATCTCGCCAAGCTGTTGTCCCGCACCAGCTCCGTGGCCTTTCTTTCATGATAATCGTAAGTTTCACAGCGTTTTATTTCCGGTCTCAGTGATTTGGTAAATTGATACATTTTGGGCGCATGCGTTGCGGACACGTATAGCTATTGACTATACAATCGAGTACCAAAAAAACTCGATCAAACGTCCATTCCTTGCTTCCCCCGCTAAAGCCCTTTGTAACCGTCTTCGACGTGCCAAGCTGAAGGCCGCTCAGGATCTCGCCACGCTCTCCAGCCTACGACGGAGAACAACTCATACTAACAAACTCAGCCCGCACCCAACAGATTGGTCTAATGCAAACTTACCAGCGTGTTCCAATGCATGCGATCATCCCACGATCTGTATAGATACGGGAGATTGCCAATGTGTGTTATCGACATGTCCTGCCTCCCAACGTTTCCCTTTTTGGTCCTTTGCTAACCTCCCAGTTTTGTCCTACCCTCCACCATCACTATCGCCTTTTGAATCCAAGAACTCTGAATCGCCACTCGTAGAGGCCGTGAAGCGTTCCTCATGGCGAAATGTGCTTCGAGCACAAGCTTCTCGGTTCGTTGGATTCAACATCTCCTTTCCTCGAATATACGTCGCTCCTTTGTCGGACGAAGATGAAGAATGGGTGAAGAGTTGGAGAGATCAGGCGGGGAGGAAGTATGATATTGGAGCATTGAGAGAGAAGCACTGTTTGAGTGCTGATGCTCAGTTGGAGAGGGGTGTGAAGAGGATGGGCGTTCCGCCGCCGACCCCTGATTTTGGTGTTGGTGAGGGTGAAGGGGTTATGGCGAAAGGAGAGGAGAATAGTACTGAGATGGTGTTCATACCGCATTATGAGGGGAGGTGGGATGTGAGTGTCCTTTTCCTTTTCTCTTTGGGTGTTAGGATATACCAGTTAACGTTACATCTAGAGCGGAAATCGCATCGAGGGAACGTACGAGCACACTTGGAAGACGGTCCAGGGCTTCGATGCATCCAAGGTTATCATTCCGTTCACGTTTGATTGGGGTGTGTGCTTGACCTTTGAATGGTACGTGTTTTTGGGCTGGGTCGTTTGTCGACGGAGGGTGTGTGCTGATAGAAGTGATTCTTTGATTTAAGGGATATTTGGGACATCCGACGGAAACATGGACCAAGGTTGTCTCCAATTATCAGGTCCACGACAGCGTGGAGCGTGATGGCCGACCTAAACTCACCATGTTACAGGCCCCATCAAGACATAGTGTGTGTTTCTTACCGTTGTTTCTGTGCTCGAAAGGCATGCTGACAGGGTTTGTTTTGAAACGTAATTAGGATCCCACCTCGGACCTGTTTGTCTAAGCGACTCCTTGAGGCTTATCCGAATATCTCAGATGTTCGCCCCGCCCGTGACAGACGCGTCCTTGCTACCTTTTCTGGCTCCTCATGGGGCACGGGTGTCCTCAGTAGGCAGAGAGTGGAATGCACTCGCCATGGGTGGTCCTCTGGCGAGCCAAAGGAGAAACTACATCCCAATGGTCCTTTGCTGAAGGCTATATACCGTGGCACTGGGGACTACGACTATATCAGCCTGCTGAACGATACGATCTTCTGTCCACAGCCCGCTGGTACCAATGGTAACGATTTTTCTTCTTTTTTTGTCAACTCTTGAATATGGGACTCATGCCTATTGGCATTTGCGTTCAGGTTGGTCCCCTCGTCTCGTAGATTCGATATATGCGGGTTGTATACCCGTCCTCATTGGACGATCCTCACATTATCCATTCTTCGATCTGATCGACTGGAGCAAGATTTCGGTGACCGTCGAATCCTCCGACCTTCCCGATCTCGAGAACTTCCTGTTGTCGCGGTACACGCTTGAAGACATCGAGCGGTTGCAAGCAAACATAATGCTTGTACGAGATGCGTTTGTATATCCTTTGGATGATGTTAGCCCTGAGTATGCTCAGAAGAGGATGCTCGATGATAGAGGGCCGTTGTACTTTGCGCTGCAATCGACGCGGATGAGGATGATGATGCAATGGCCCACCGACTGAATGGGTAAAATTTATCTGTTTAGTTTAGCCTTTTGGTACCTGGGACGTTTTTGAGGGTGTTTGTGTGTCTCCTGAACCTATTTGCACTGGTTGCACTGTCTTAGGCTCATTTCGCTAATGCAATGTTTGTTATCGCTTTGACACCATGTAGTTCTAAAAAGCAATTGCAGTGTGAATTCTAGTGTCCAATTCTCAAGTGTGATGTAACGTTGATGAAAGAAAAACCAAGAGTCTTGGCTTCGTGTATTGATTGGTCCGTTCAAAATTGAGTGTGAATGCGAGTGAACAAACAAAATGAGAAATTTCCACGGCGCCTGCGTCAGAGGCCACACCACTAGTACAATGACACAAGAAAAAGGATTAACACTGAACTATCAGAAAACACAATGACAAAACGATCAAAGAAAAACGATGATCTATTTAGCGGCCGCCCGTACGCTGTGGTGGGCGGCTGCTGCGAGAGCGTGATCTGTTAATGGGTGGAAGGACAGCACCGGGCGGGCGAGGTGAGGCCACGCCCGGTACGAAACGGGGGGGCATGGGAGACGTCCAGCCAGGCGATGCGGGATTTTCGGACTGAGATGGCGACGGCGGGGGTTGTTGGCTGAACGGATTTGCGGCATCTGAAGGAACGCCAAAAACAGAAGTCGCGCCAGTCGTGCCCAAGGAGAACGCACTCGGCTGAGCAAGTGTCGTTGCTGGTTGAGTACTTGTTTGCCCAAATTTAAATGGTGTTGAACTGAGCTCGCCAGGTCCAGATTGGAATGGATTCGATGGCCCAGTCGAGCCCGTCGGTTGGGTACCAGTATCACCAACACCAAACTTGAACGATTGAGATGGTGTGCCACCAGTGCTGTCCTTGGTCCGTGACTGGCCTTGCGACAAATCAGGTTGCGTCCATGTCTTATTCGCGTTAGTTCCATTAGCTGAGCCGCCACCAAACGGGACGACCACAGGAGTGCCAAATGGGTTGGCGTCGTTGCGGTGGAACGGTGCCGGCGGAACAGGCTTGTTGTCACCCGGCGCATTATTGGCGGCGGCAGTAGCCGCTGCGCCTTTAAACGAAAAGCCCGTGGAAGGTTTAGCTTCGTCCTTGGTCTGATCACCACTGGGCGTCTGGTTCGTCGTCACCGCTGCGAAGGAGTTAGGTGCAGGAGAGTTAGGAAGCGATCCAAAAATGTTTGGACGTTGGGGTAGCACCGGCGGGGTGAATGCGGAAGCCGCCGTACTTTTGGCGGGTCCCAGGCGATCGAATAAACTCTTGGCACCAGAATCGGTGGCGGAAGAGGATGATGGGAAGGGAGATGGTTTGGATGATTCGTTGGCAGCAGATGTGAAAGTTGCTGGTGCTGTGCTTGATGGGACAGAGAATGCAGGTTTGGGAGTGTCGGGAGGGTTGGTAGGCGCAGCAAATTTGAAGGGATTGGGTAATGTTTCCTTAGATGGCTCAGTGACTTTTGGTGCTGAGAATAATGACGAGCTCGAAAGCACTGCAGATGATGCGACTGGAGTCACACCAAACTTAAAACCTATCACAAGAAATCGTAATATCAATTGAACGCCAGAAACATGAGCCAAACCAAACATACCAGTCTGGGGTACGGAAGTCGGCGTCGTTTGGGTGTTATTAACAACAGGCTGATTACTTTCCTTCGTTTCATTTGTAAACTCTGACCTCGGAGTAAATCCAAATAGGGGCTTGGTGCCTGTTGATGACGCTGTAGTGCTGGGAGGAAGGAATGCAGGGGTAGTAGGCAACTTGAAGGCCGGGAAGGAGGCCTCAGGCTTCTTGCCATTGCCGTCCTTCAGTTCATCTGCTTTCTTCGGTTCTTCTTTCGCTTTCTCTCCCGCCGCAAGCTTTTCCGCGGGATTCGACACAAGGGGTGTCGGAAGGAAAGGAGAGGCAGTGGCAGGCTTAGCCGGGACAAGCGGCGTCGAAGCGGTAGTAGGGGTAGGCGCGGGAGCAGCAGGAGAGACAGGCGCAAAAGGCGAAGGAGTGGGAATAAAGGTAGAAGGCGGAGGCATTGAAGCCGGGGCAGTAAGAACAACGGCGGGAGCGGGGGCAGGCGTAGCAACAGAGGCAGCTGGAGTTTCACTAGCGCGCTTCCTTTCCTCGGCGTCCTTACGAGCCTCACGCAGCTGTCTGAGCGCTTCCTGCTCGTTAGCTTGCTTTTGCCAACGCGTCGAAGGCGCTCGTTGAGGAATAGTGCCCGCAGACCCCACAGAGGTCCGGGGCCTCTGAGGGGCCGGTGCAAGACGGCTCACGGTCCGCTGGCGGTTATTGAAGAAAGGATTGAAATCCAGATCGGTGAGAGGCATGACTTTCGGCGGCGTCGTGCTATCGGGCGCATCCCAGAATGTTGATGACGATCGGCCGCTCTTCACCACCTTATCAGCCGCCTTCTGTGATGGAAACCCTAAGAAACTTACCAAGGGACGACGCGTCGAGGAAGCTGATGATGCAGCTGACTCGGCTTCGACAGCCTTCTTTTCTTCCTGCTGCCAAGCAAAGATGCCTTTCGCCTTAGCTTCGAGATACTCTTCCTCAGTGAACCAATTATCCACCCATACATTAATGGTTTCCGCCTTGTCGCGATGTTGGGAATCCAAGGGCTACATTGGAAAGTGAGAAACAGTACGCGACACCAGCTTAAAGACGCACCATTTGGTATTTGGGCCGCTTCTCAACCACGGCCTCCTTCCGCAAACGGCGCCCGTCAACACCAACTTTGAACTTCAGCCCACCGGACTCCCATTCTTCTCCAGGTCGCCTCCCGCCACACAAAGGATCCACTACCACATTCTCATCCGGCACAGACTGGTCATTCTTCGTTTCATTTTCATCCAAGGATATCGACTCCCTCAACTTCGATAGCTGTGGCTTCTCAGCACGTTCCCGACCACGCTTGCGAGCAGGCGGAGCATCGCTAGTTCGTCCAGTCTCTGATCCTGAATCCGACTCGAGGCGCTCACGCTCCCGCTTGTACCCGGCCACGGGGAGGGCGGGAGACGGTGGTTGCTGACCAGAAACATTCTCGTCCTGAATCCCTTTCGGCTTGGGAAGGTTGACACTGTTCAGTCTGCGACCGATCCGACTTTTGCGGGCCAGATTGGGCATAGGGGCAAACGTTACGTTTGGACCACTCTTCTGCTTTGTATTGGCCTTTTGCACGGTAACGGCAAGGAAACTGTTCGGTTGAGCTTCATCGTCAGCCGGCTTCACACGCTTCCCCCCAGCCTTGACACGGGTCTGCTCCAACATCTCATCGTCCGCAGCAGAGGCGAGGCGCTTCTCATTCCTAGAATGCTGCACTTCAGCATTCTCTTCGGTGAACCACGCGTTCTTTCGTGCTCGCTTCGGAAGTGAGTAATCATCAGCGGAAGGCTCAGCAATGGCAACGTTATTGTGCTCGGAGGCATCACGAGGGTCCATGAAAAGACGTTTGCGTCCTGCCGTCTTCACTGTGTTGGATGTGTCGATCAGCTTACTGGACGCTCTGCCATTCAAACTGGACGGCTGCTGTATTCTGAAACGAACATCAGACGCAAGTCCACGACTCGCCACACCCCGGGATATCGAATCCGATCTGAAAGTGAAACAAGGGGTACGTTGTGCACGTTGACATGTCAACAATGAGGCACACATACATCGAGGTCTCGGAAGGGAAAGCCCCAACAAGTTTTGGGTTTGACGGTTCCTTCCTGAGAGATGGTTTTGAAGGTGCGATGTGAGCCTGAGTTTGCATTGCTGACCGCGATGCGTCAGTGAGTCATAATAGAAAAATGAGCCGGGGACATACCGTCAAACTCTGAGCCAGGATACCTCAGATCAATGGAATCATCCTCATAAGCGCTGTATATCACATTGGGCCTTGACATACGCGGCGCGTTCAACACGGATAACTCGGTACGTGACCTGGGACGCGCGAGTGGTTTTCGCCTCCTGGCCACAGCGTCAGAATAAGCCTCAGCAAACGGTCGTTTATCGCCATCAGGAATCCCATGACGACGCCTCTGAGCCCTAGACGGCAGGAAAAGTGAGGACGGGACCGACCTTAAAGAAGGGGGGAAATACTTACAGCTCATTCGCCTCCCTTCGAAGCTTTTGACGTATTGAAATTGTGAAAGATACAGCCCAATAAATAGCGAGGACCACGACGGCCCCCAATAATGTAGTAGGGAAAATATAAGATGAATCCCGGGGGCGAGAAAACAGGTTGCGTGAAGACAGAAGATTTGTCAAAGGTGTGGCAACGCGGTGTGTCGGCTGTGTCTGGGCTATTGTTGGTATGGCTGACACGACATCGTCTTGAAATATGTCATCAAAGGTGAGCTTTGAGGCCATGAAGCGACACCTTATGCACGCCTGTTAAGCCTACACGAGGAGTCAAGCGCCCTGGGCGGATCAGAGAGGAAATGTCCGTGGGGCACGTGAACGAGCTGATTGAACTGAATGTGGGCGCTTTTGTAGCCCGGGGGCTGATGACTGCAACCCCTCCGACCGGGGCTCACGGAGCGCCAACACGAAAGCTTACTGCGGAGGAGATGTCTTGAGTGCCTCGCTAAATCGAAACTTCAAAACTTTATAGCTTGTTCACAGCACTGCAGCCTGATGTTGGAACCGAATCCTCGTGCCTATCTGACGTTCAGTGTGCAGCACACGAATGGACAGGCGATGACCAAAGTATGGCCAGTGGTTGAGCGCGTGGTCTTCCTGTGAATGCTCCCGCCCTAAGTCTGCGCCCGCAACCTCACTGCAGTATTTTCACAACAGTTAAGCCAGTAGGGACAAGAGGATGGCCTGGTCATACAGCTCTCACGGTGCTATTAGAAACTATAACTGGGGAACGCCGCCTGAAGCGGCAGATCCTGCTACTCTCTTGCTTGTTCACCACCAACGTTGAGACCCCGCCTGAGTTTCTCATTCCTCAAGCTTTTTTTTTTTCACATTTCTCGCTCCACAATCGCACCGCGAACTGTGGACACGCTCAATTGCGACCCACTGGAGAGGATTTGGAAACTGGCGTATGGTGCGATAATGCCCATGTAATTTTGGGATAGCAAACAGCGTTACCTGCATCATGCACATGCTCCGTACTAATTCAATCTGCAGCTGAAGGGATTTGGCTGTACATGTGCCGTATTAATGGTTCGTGAACAGGATACAATGGATGGCGCTGGTGCCTGAGGCGTCGTTCTGATGGACTGTAAAGGATGAGACACTCAAGTATAAGGGGCAGGTCGGAAGATGACTTTGCATGCCACAAAGAGGCACCATATGCACTCACCGGCGAACGAAATAGACTCAACTGTTTCATGGGCTAGTGACCATAAAGACATTTGAATCACGGTTAAAAATGCACCAAGATTGTGGCGTGCCCGACCCACTGTGCCCCTCTCGGGACTGTAAGTGGAGGGGTATTGGTGAAGATAATAATATGGAAAGGAAGAAAAGAGAACCACAATACCCAGAGCTCCCATCTAGTCCCCTACAATAGCACTAACCAAGGGGTACTCCACTTAACTCCGCAGATCAAACAGGATGCGGTGCTTTCAGAGCCCTATGACCGCGAATACAATGCTCTGCGGCGCAAGCACTCAAAAGTAAAAGACTAAATGTGTTACAGCTGTACGTTGAATCTCGCCCACACCAACCCTGTCGAAAGTGTGTTAAACACTGGCGAAATATTATTGCTGCCTTTGACGAAGCATCCAGGGAGTTACACTTTGGCCCACAAGGCTGGGTAGAGATAGGATCTGATAGGATTCATCAATGGGTTTGGAGAATGGAGAGAAGGCGTGAACATTTATGCATTGGGCAGGGTCATACAGGACCCTGTGCATAGGACAATTGAGTTGTGGAGAAAAAAACGTAGGACCCGCTACGGAGTAGCGGGAATAACTGGGTTCAGCGTCCAAATTTCGCATCGTTCATCCGTTCATCCTTGAGTCATAATAGAGGCATAATACGTGTAATGATCGAAACATGACATCGTTCAGGAGCAACGGGCTTACAAGGCTCAGTACAGGTGTCACCAAAGTGCCACCATCAAGACGCGTCGCAAATCAGTTCATTTCACGGCATCCCTTGTGTCAATCCTATAAGATCTCAAATACGAGGCACTCTCAGCTTTATCTCAGTCCAGTGCACTGAAGGATAATGTTCCCTTAATTATTTAAATCCATTGATGACTTCGAGCTTCATCGGAAGGAAGTCCAACCGGCTCCGCGTGGCGTGCCACCCACCGTGCGATACATCCCATTGAAAGATAATAAAACTGTGAAGCTGTCAGGGCTTTCAAATCGGGAAGCCTCGTATGTGCGGTATAAGGCGTCCGCCGATGGCAACCCACTGTTTTCCTTGAACGGACTTGAGGCTTTACCTATTCAAGCTCGTACCATTGACGAATATGTCCATAGCGCACTCAGGGATAACGATGAAGAGGAAGAGGAAGATTCAGGTCGTCGGATCCGGCTTGTTTAGCAGGGCCAGACACTCATGGTTTGAAGCTCTTTGGCACAACAGGGTTGTCCTACAGCGTAGTCAGATTTCAAGACCCGAGAAAAAGCAATTATTACTCACAGACAGACCTCTCTGACCCCCTGTTAATCTCTTATCCCGATTCGTCATCATCTCATCCCGTAATTCTAGTTGTGGCGAGCGGGCTGCAAGCAAACAATCACTCGTTATATTAGGGGCCCATCAGAGGTTACTGAGACATGCCTGGCCGTCATTCTGGCCCCCCTAATGACATTAAGAAGGTTCTGGCCACCGAACATCCCGGATCAGCATGAACAAAGGGCGTCAAACATTAGTCAACCCAGCCCAGGTTTGAGCCTGATAATTGCTTGCTGAAAATCGAGAAATATTCTTACCAAGCGGAATGAGAGGCTCTCATGGCACTGGCATGGTACGGTGCAGCGACACATGATGTCCGAAAGTGGAAGCTCGACAAGGCAGAAAGAACGTTGGCGCTCTCGGGATCGGGTAGAATCTGTGGTCATTGCTTACGCCACCCATCGACTCCAATGAATGAACACTCTCTTGGCAGGGACTTGGACATGAGTGGCGTGCTAGCTCATGACAATGATGAACAAACACCCAGTTATCGCCTCGGGAGGATTCTTACGTGCGACAGAATGCAGAGAACTGAGAGAAGTACCCTCGCAGTCACTGGGCCCAACAACAGTCCAACAGCACTTCGACCAACTCCGACAATAGCGTGGCGAGCCGCTGCATACCGGGACGCATCCCTAGCGGGGTAGGAATTGAGCCTATGTGGTTCTGCAAGGTCAACGCAATCGCGACCGGTAGCGTTACCATTGATTTCGGCACGGTCGGAGAATGAGAAGGTGCCGCTCTTCATATTTGAACCACTGATAATACCCCAGCTCTAATATGTGCGCCACCTCACCCACAGCTTCAGCTTGAACAATAGGTGTTAGGTGACTACTGGTTTCTGAACTCCGTCGACAGCCATTCCGTGATGCTGGCTGTTAACGTTGAGGACATGCGACCAACGGATTCCAAGCTGCGGGCCCCACTTTGCAACGTTTTTAGGGCCATAGGGAATCATTTCCATGGCTTCGCGATTGGAATGGTGTGTAGGGCGACCAAAGCAAGTTATGTCTTTTCTGAGGCGTTTTTATATTTTATCTACATTAGAACGTCGTACTCTCCCACGCAAGCTTAAATTGACCACAACATTACTGTAACTTCGCCGACACGACAATACCTTGAGACGCAACTATCAATCAAGATGATTATGCGTGCACCTCGCTCAGGAACCATACGTTTCTGCGGTCTTGCAACCATTGCCTCCGGGTAGAAGGGCCCTGACCGTGACACTTTTGTTTGCTCCTCACCTAGAACCTCAATCGTTTACGAGAATGCTTTTCTCCCGACCCTGGTTATCAATTACCCTGGCATGTAAGAACAAGATTCTTGCAGGTGCTTCGAATCTGGGTATCTCGGCACCTCAGCTATCGGATGAGTTTGCTTCCCTGCGGTATTTTTCTGTACTCAGTCCGAAAGAAGCGCATTGAGAATTGGGTATCAGGATGCAGGCGCGCCTGGTGGGTGCACATGTCCGCTCAAGCACATGGCTTGTATGTCATAGCTATTTTACTTCCGCTCGCCTCGACGATGCCACCAGAGGCCAACCACACTAATTTACTGGGCAACGGGAGCGGGTTCATGTAGGTAGGTGCTATTTAACCTCGACTTTGGGCTGCCTCTAAGATGTCTCAGCCAAGGTACAGGTAACCATTACACCCTCATCCCCTGATACTATGCATTAACCTCCGGAGATAAAAACAACACTTCGCGTTTTCCGCTCAACTGCGCCTTTTCCTCCGGGGATTTTTGAAGAGCGCAAGCTACGGATGTCAAGTGAACAGGTTTCGGACGTTGCAACATTGCTATTCCCAAACAAAGTAAGCTTGACAGTACTTGCTTTATTGGGTTCTGTGCAACTAATTGATTGAAGCCTCGGTGTCCAACTTCCTTCTAGGAGCAATTTCATATACATCATGTGCATACGGCGATTGTCCTCTGTTCACCCTTCCACGTAGGCAGCCTTTCCTGTTATCACGCCAGCGCAATTTCTACAAATATCACGTTAAATATGTTCTCCCGACGCAACAAAGGAATCCGTCCTGCTCGTGGCCCGTCTCCGCAGCCACCTCACCCACAGGCCCATTCGGAGTCCCATGTTCCGCAGGTCCGTGTCACTGATGCCCAAATATCGCCTGATCACGACAACTACCGCCGCGATCAGCTCGGAGTGCCGGCAGGTTCTTATCCTGAGCCCGAAGTGGCTGCTCAGATTGTTCCTTCTGGTGATCGCAGTGATCGCAAGAAACCAGCATTTCTAATGAGGATCCTCCAAAAATTGAATCCTGTCCGCAGCAAGCCTAGCACTGCTGAACCTCTTGGGCCATCCAGGCCAACTACTCCATTCCTTCAGCCATCCGGGGATGATGCGGTGCCACCTCCATCTCCCCGCACCCCTACCGCCCATGTTAATAATCCTCGTGAATCGTCTGGGACGCATGCCACGCCTGACAATCGGCTGAACATCTATGCACAATTGGAGCGTGAGGATGTCATCATACCTTTCGTATCGGAACCCACGACCATGCCATCGGCCAACTCAGGGAGTGATCGAAAAAAAGTAATCATCGGCGCTACAAGGCTGGTTCTACAAAATGCAGCCGACGCTCTTAAATTCGCCCCGATTGCGAATCTTGATGCAATCCCGAATTTACTTCTGACGTGGCTCCAGGTTTACGAGGTTAGTTTATCTTCCCAGTGATCGACGATGGTATGTAATTTTCGCCCCATGATTCATGCAGACTGTTGGCGGAAACGACGATGAACTCGAAGGATTGGGTGATCACATTCGAAAGGCTTATACCACCATTTTGCAGCCGCTCGAGCTGTCGACGGACCAAATTCCCCCAGAAGTGATTCAGTTTATTAATGGGTTTCAATCGTACGTCCACCTAACCCCCCATCGCTTCTCACCCGGTTCAAGATCTCCATTGACAGGGCCCTTAAGGGGCAGATAAATGAGATCGAGTTGCTCAAAACCCGGAATCTTGCAACAAAAGTGTTCTTAGCAGCCGAAATCGCCAACAGGATAAGTGGTGTGAAGATGTGTATAAATGAAGCCCTTAACTCGTTTTCGGTTCGTTTCCATTAGGTCCCTGAGTGCTCGGTTTAACTGACTGATGTGCGTATACCATAGACGCAGGCAACTATTTTAACGCTTCTTCGCACCATTGAAGCATCGGTGGAATGTATGTTATTTTGCTCCTTCCACAGGGCTCTTTTATCAGTGCTACATCTTTTAGCGAAGCTTGAGCGACTTCCGTGGGTCCCAGCTGAGCACACCTACGTGAAGAGCAAGTCGGAGTGCCTTCCAAGCACACGCGTCAACATACAAAAATCTCTTCTCAATCATCTGAAAGCAGCCGAGAACCGATTTGTCTGGCTACGTGGGTCCCCTGGCACTGGGAAGACGGCGATATCTATGAGCGTCGCATCTACGCTCAAAAAGGAAGGCATGCTTGCAGCCTCTTTCTTTTGGGACAAAAACCAAAAGGGAACGGGCCTCGATTCTCTGGAGAAGTTTCCTTCTACCCTCGCGCGTCAACTTGCGATATTTAATAATGACTTCAAGGTCTCGCTCATCAAACGCCTTCGGCAGCCAGATTCGGAGCTAGTTACAAGCCTCCCTCTGGAGAAACAAATGCAGACTTTGATCCTCGAACCGATGAATAGTCGCAAGGGCATATTTTCTGCAAGCAAGGGACGCTTCACCATCGTCTTGGATGGTTTGGACGAATGTGGAGGCTCAGAGGCACTCATGTCTCTGATGGGCCTCATACGTCTTCTCGACGAGCTGCCTTCAGCTTTTTCCATACTGGTCAGTTGTCGTCCTGAACGTCAAGTTATTTCCGTTTGGGGAGATCGGGGCTGTCTCATCCCGTGTGATAATGTGGATGAGGTTGACTCAGACGAGACATTCGACACAATCCGACAGATGGTAGAGGATGGGCTCAAGGATTGCATGAGAGAATCTCAGTGGGAACCATCAACGGACGATCTCGATGCATTTGCTTCAGCCTGCCGTGGTTTGCCTGTTATGGCCTCGATCCGAATACGCGAAGTTCAGTTTCGGACTCGAAGTGGCTCCGATCTTGAATCTGAGTTTGAATACTTTCTCAAACTCCCATATACATCTATGGACCTCAGCAAGGAGTACTTGCGAATTCTGCGACGAGCCTTCAGGCCCCATCTCTCGAGAGTGGATCCATATATAGAGAATAATTATCGCCAAGTAGTTGGAATGGTCGTTGCTGCACGAGTACCGCTCGGTATTCACAGCATGTCACATCTTTTAGGAATTGCCGAGGGTAAAATCCATGCGATACTGAATCCCATCAGCTCGATAATTGATGTCCCTTCAAACAATGCAACGGTCAAATTTTATCATGCAACAGCGAAGGAATTTATCACTGGAGCGCCCATCGGTGATGACGAAGACAAGGCTTTCTTTATCGATGATCCGAAAGGATACCTCCCCGGATTACCACTCCTTCGATTTGTGAATAATGCCATTCAAAGGAACGAAATTGGGTTGCCCACTGAATTCCCTTTGGGAGATAAAAAGAAGTGGGATAATTTTTCGATGCAAGGGCAACCTGACTACGTCGTGTATTCATTCGAGCGGTTGTTTTCCCACTTGAATCCTGCACTACTCTTTTCTGAAGAGTCTAATGAATTGCAAAGAGAGTTTGAACAACTCCTGATGGAAAATTTATTCTCGTTCTTGATCGCTTCGAAGGGTGAGTGGGATGGACACGAGAGGGTCTGGAAAAGATGGGGTGATTTGGGTGGATTCGCCGTGAGTTCAACCTCGATTATATTTCATATATTTGAGTGATATAACATCACTTGATGCTTTATAGAATCATAAATCAATCAAGCTGCTGAACGAAGCTTACGGATCTATTGAGTGGCTTGGTGTTAATCCTGATCCTTGGGATCTTTATCGATCTTTCCTTCCATTCACCCCATCGTCATCACGTCTCCATCAAGTGTATGGGAATCTCTCCGATCCTGTTCGAATCTTCAGCGTATCTGGCGAGTTCTCCGGTGGCTTCATTCCATTGAGCGAGGATGCATGTAAGGCTAAAGAGGCCATGGAAGCAAAGCTGACTAATCATGAAGCCGAGTTCGCTGAACCCGATGTTCGCAACGGGGTTGTGACCTGTGCGGCGATATCTCAAGATGGTTCTCATGTCGCCCTTGGTTTTGGAAGCGGAATTATTGAAGTTGCGGACATTGACCATCAACGTACAATCTCTCGCTTCCAATGCAATCCCCCCAAGCCCCCAGTTTGGATAGAATTTATCGGTGGTGGTAATGTTCAGATTGCCACCGAGGACACTGATGGAAATATCTCCTTTCTGAGTCATGGCACGCATTTTGTGCCACTTGGGGCTCTTCCTACAAGTCATCACCCTGCTATAACTGCATTGTCAAGCAACGGATGTTGTATCATGCGAGTCCCTCGAAATCAAGATGAGAATTGGTACGGAAACGTGGCACTCTTATGTTTTTCAGGAGAGCCATCCACCCAGCTTCTTGCATCTCCTCCTGCTCCTTCCGATCCACCTCCCTCCAATCCTCTGTCTCCTTCTGATCCTCTGTCTCCTTCTGATCCTCTGTCTCCTTCTGATCCTCCATCTCCTTCCGATCCTCCGTCTCCTCCGTCTCCTTCTGATCCTCCATCTCCTTCCGGTCCTCTGTCTCCTTCCAATTCTCCATCTCCTTCCGATTCTTCGTCTCTTTCCGATCCTCTATCTCCTTCTGATCCTCTGTCTCCTTCCGATTCTCCATCTCCTTTCAATCCTCCGTCTCCTTCCAATTCTCCATCTCCTTTCGATTTTCCGTCTCTTTCCGATCCTCCATCTCCTTCCGATCCTCATTACTATTTATCCTCTCCTCCACGTCACACAGCTGGATTCTCTCCTGGAGACCGATATGCAGGTGCTTTCGACATGAACTGCGCTTTCGTCTGGTCAATGGACACATATGAGGTGATTGCTCAATATCGCGTGCAAGATTTCAACTTTTGGATTTTCAATTCTGGCCATGTACCTCCTCTCCCATATCTCGTTCCTACGCCTGTACTTGGTGACCATGTCGTTCATTCGATTCCAGAAGAGCTTGCGACTCATGTACAAAGTTCCAAGCCAGATCCCAGCCATAGCGCGGATGAATCCTGGCTGAAGTGCCCCTTTTATAACCTCTCGCCAAACGCAGACCTCACAAGTGAAAAGCTCGCTGCGCTCTTTTCCCCAGTGCTAGGGGAGGCCCCATTAATTATCACTGGCGGCCTCGGTAACTTGTGTGCACAGGTCTCGTTTGATGGAGAATTCGAACTCAGTGTCCACCCCAAGTACAGCCCAGTCTTTGAAAATATATTCAGCCTAGTCTTTGAAGGCAAACATCCCTCCAGACCCTGGTATGGTGATCATGTGTTCTGGGATTGGGGGACATCTCTTCCATTTTACCTTCCTCGGGCCAGCAAGGATGGAACCCGATTTCTGCTCCAGGGCAAGCTCAGAGCTCCGGTGGTCATCGATATCAGCAAAGTCGTTTAGTGCCCCAAATGCATGCCCATAATTTCTCTCCTTGACTGTCTTCCAATTCACAGAGTATTGAATCGGGAATTGTGATAGTTGTACATAGCGACGTTCGAAATGCTGTAACATCGTCATCACTAGACGCAATGCTTCGTGAGCGCTTCCCCATCTTTTTGTGCGCTGGATACCACGCTGACATAAGACCGAAATCTGAAAAAAAAAATCGCCCAGTTTTGAAGCAAGACATACTAACATTGCTTCATCTCAAGTCGGAATCCTGAGAGAGAACACCAAAGAACACATATTAGTACCAATGAGGCCTTCGGCCTCGTTTGCGAATACTAAGGACACAAACCACGCTGATGTTTGACAGAAACAACCAGAGTCACCTCTGATTCCAAGTGACCTTCCGTACCTAGCACTTCACAGCTGCAACTGTATATGCGACAGAGACACGTTACGAGACGGATAGGTCTAGGAATACTCGCCCAAGTATTCATGAGAAATATAGAAATATGGTACCTGGATTCGCAGAAGTTTGGCATCGTTTGGGAAAGACGGGCTTATGAGACGCGGTGTAGGTATCGCCAAGCGCCATTCAGGTCGCCATCAAGACGCGTCGCACATCACGGCATCCCATTAAAAGATCTTAAGCACGAGGGACTCTCAGCTTTATCTCAGTTCAGTGCAACGGAGAATAATCTCCCCCTGCTTACATCCATTGATGACTTGGAGCTCTATCCGAAACGAAAGAAGTCCAACGCGTACGCACCACCCGCAGTATGAAACATTCCAATAGAATACGATAAAAGAGTGAAGCAGTTAGGACTTTCAAACTGGAAAGTCTTTGTGTAAGATGAATCTGGTTCGTTGATAGCAGCGTGACAGACAGACTTCAAGTCATTCGTTGCTCAACGAATATCGTCCATATGTATATTGATGTTACAGAGCCACCCTAGTAGGCCCTTGGAAGACGAAGTCGAAGATTCGAGTTGAGCAGTGCAGTCAAAGACAGCCAGAAATGAGAGTACTAAGCAATAAGAAACTAGTGAGCTAACAACTAACGAGTTCATCATTGATACTCGACAGCGTCCTCCAACATATAGCATCGGAAGCTTAATGACCTTGGTCGTCAGATCCTATATCTTCCGCTCTGGCTCCGTCTGTCAGTGATTCCCCCCACTTATGCGAATCCCTCGTCGACTTGGCGTTTCCCCCCCTCATCTTGTACAGGTACTTACGAAACCCTAAGGGGGGCGACTCCCACAAGTCGTCACTCTCCGGATGCAAATATAACTAAAACTCGCATCCTGTTCAACGCCTGGCTCAACGCTTTTGGGGCTAATGTGAGTGCTAAAAGTAGTAGAACTAACATTATTTCGTAACTTCTTGGTGCCTGAATTTTAATATCTATCCTTACTGTCGCGCTGAATGATATATTAGACATTCCCTTCAACTCTGAACCCAATTTCCAGATCAACAAAAAGAACCAGTTTCAGGATTCGACAATGCAAACTGAATTTGTCGAATACAAAAAAGGAAACTAAGTTGATCGCTCCCTTTCCCCTCCCAAGCGTGTTCATGCCAATACGCAAGAAGCGCCATTCCAATTAGGGGCACGTAACATGTACATAATTATCCGGGTCAGCGTTTAAACGTAGTACCGACAGAAGGTATTGCGCGATCATGTGACCAATTTCTAATCATTAGCTTCGTTGTCGTCCCAATCCAAAACCTGTTGTTTGCATGCATCTCCTTTCTTCTGGCTTGCAAGTCAGCGTTAGTGGGGACACTTCTGGTCCAGGAACTGCCACCGGAACATCGCGCCCGTGAGGATCCAAGGCGTGCATCTAGGTCTTGGAACACTCTTCCTCCAGATATCATATACGAAGTTGTCCAATACCTTATCCCGCGTCACTTATATCCTGGTGATGATGGCTACTCATCTTCTTCCCCGAAATTTGTGACGAGGTACATACAGGAACGTGCCACTTTCGCATCCCTCGTTCTCGTCTCCCGTAATTGGGTCGACCCTGGGATGCGTGGTCTCTATCGTGAAATAACAATATTTATCTGCACCGAAGCGTCCGTATATTTACTACGCGAATCCCTCAAGTCTCATGGGAACCTCGTTCGAACCATTATTCTCGACTCCCGAACACGTCATTTGAAGGACCGACCATCTCTCATAGGCAGGGTTCCTGATCAGCTTGCTCGGTTTAATCAGAGGGCTACGCTGTTAAACGAAATTTTAGCATCATGTTCGCACCTGACAAGTTTGGAGAGTTTTGGCTGGCATGATGATGCCTTTGCCGAACTCGCTCAGTTCAATGACAACTTTGAAACTGTCATCGTTCCTTCATCTTCCGTGAAGCATTTTACGTGGACGGTTGGGGGTTATTCACACGGGTTGCGCTGTGCTCTCCGGCACTTTTCTCGGACATTAGAATCCTTGATTATTTATGACTGGGATCCAATCACTTCTGTGTACAGAGACAGCCGGCCTTTCACTCCCGTCTCTCGCCTTCCTGGCCTTCCGCGACTTTCAGAACTTCGTCTTAAAAAGGCGTCAGACTCCAAATTGCCTCATTTGCTTGAACTCCTCAAAAGCACGGAATATCTCGACGAAGATGGAAACACCACTTCTCGTTTACGTGTCTTAGAGGCGGAAAGACCATACTTGTTGACGCCCAAGGACTTCCTGTGGATGATACGAGTGACAAAAGCATTTTCCAACCTCAAAACGCTTATTATCACATGTGTTCCGTCCCGCTCAAAGCCGTTCCATATCACCGGTACATGGGAGTGGCATGATTTTTCCGAACTCCCCGGTGCACTTTTCCAAAGCTCCCCACATTTAGAAGAGCTCTCGCTCCTCAGTCCAATTCCGCTCTCTTCACTCTTAAGCCCGCCTGAAACACTCCGCATAGTTCGTACTCTGATTTGGCGGAGTTATTTTGGGCCATACGAGTTCTTGCGCTTCCTGAACTCTCCATCGAGTCGAAATCTGACGCTTATCGAACTACAGCATACCTCGAGGAGTGCGATGACCAAGTGGAAAGTTGAGATGAAAACTGTGTTGCGAGTCGGACGTCGTCTTGGGACAAACATCATTATCCCCACCGAAATCTATCCCGAGCCCGAATTCAGACAACCTGGTGCAATAATAAATAGAAACACGCGCTACAGTCACTAGGTACCAGGTCGTGCATCTTCCCATCCAGATCGGTGATGAGCCATCTCAGGAGAAACCCCTTAGGCAGAACCTCGGCGGGAACAGTTGGAACGAGGGCCTTCATGCATTTGGGATCAAGGAGCTTGTTCGGCAATCGAAGCGTCAAAAATCGGTGACGTGGTGGCAAATAAAGAAGTCGTGAGGACCCAAGTCAGATTTTTCTATTTAACGGGTCTTTGGACGTTTCGACACCCACGAGATTGTCCTGTATTTTGTCTCGTACAGCATGATTACTCAGACTTTCCCCATGGGCTTGTACTGGATTACATCCAAAAACGCGTCGCTTTGGCGCAGTTTTCCCTCGACGCCTGGAGTTGGCGCCACCCTACCGCCCGCAGCTTATACCATGGAATCAAATGTCCTTTCACTCCCTCTACGAATCGCTTAGGTCGTATGGGACTCCCGTTCACACAACCATCGAACGAATTGTTTGGAAGGGCCGGCCATTGGCGGGTCGTTCAAGGGGTTATCTGGCGAACACTCTGAATTCAATCAGAGAGCGATTGAACGGTAATACTGGTTGACGCCCAAGGACTACTACATGTGGATGATGCAGAAAGCGCTTCCAATTTTACAATGCTCCTAATCTGTGTCCCAACACATTCAAACCAATAGCTAGAACGTGGGAGTGGTTTGATTTTCTCCGATGTCCCCAGCGCAGTTTTCCAAGTGCTCCGCATTTAGAAGAGTTCACGCTTTCCCTCCTCTCTTCCTTCTCCAATCCACCTGGGACATTCCGTGTGCTCCTGATTGTTTTGGACTGCAAGACTTCATGCACTTCCTGGAGTCCCCATTGAGCGGGAGTCTGACAGACATTGAGCGCGCTACGGTATACGTCAAAGTTTGCTGTGGCCAAGTGGAAAGCCGAGATGGAGAATCTGTTGCACGCCGGACGTCGTCCATGTCATCATACCCAAAGTTTATCCCGAGCTCAACTTCAGACATCCTAAATGAAACTACAGGCTACGGTTACTAGAGACACAGTACTCCATTGCCACCCATACTTGTCCCTGATTTGCATCTGATAGCTACACGAATAGCGCGGAAGACTCGTTGACTTACGCTTGAGTATTCAACCGTCAATGACTACCTGGAGCCTCTCTTGATTCGGCAAATTGTCTGACTCCAAAATAATCCCTTCACTTGACCCCTGCAGCGAAGAATTTACACATACGTACTGCCATCTAGCCAATATTGTTGATCAAAGTAATGATCTGCACATTGATACAGGTGCTACATCTAGATCATGTCAAAGTTTATTGCCGGGCCGATGGCAATTCATTACATATGACGAACACGGCAGGTGACTCACAACTTTGTCCAAACACAATCTTCACTATGGGTTGCTGTGCGTCGCATTTCCCAGTTCTCGGTCCCATCTTTCCACCATGCCTCACGCATTTCCTGTGGGTCAAATGATGGTGTTACCACTTATACGACGTGACAGACTGCCCAGTGACTGCCGTAAAGGGTGTCAAAGCCATCAAAACGAAGGACGGATCAAAATTGCGTACTCAAAGGGGGAAGAGCTGTGTACGGACCACTAGGCACACGATGATCACGATGACCGAATGCACGTTCAGGGACTTTTTCCAATGGTGACCTTTGCCTCAACTCCCGAAATCATCCCGGTTCCGCTCTTCGGGACAGTGGCAATAAGAATCCTACCTCCTGACTGTCTATGGTCCGCCGTTCCAGACTTGATCCAAGCTTGAGCGAGTATAGGTTCCAACGCAGATATGGGCCAACGGGCTGAAGGTGTCCTTTTGAGAGTAGATGTCAATGACACCAGCTTCAGATGAATGAGTACGATCGCTTCTAAATCAGTTGGAGGAATTATTTTAAGGCACCAGATTTATGTAAGTGGAACGTGTGTTGAGGCGTGTTGGTGATTCCGCGGAGGAAAGCAATACGACTTAATTAGCCGTATCTCCCCTGTGATGGAACGAATTTCCGATCTTCCAGGCTCAACGGGTGGACACGTTCATACCACAGCTCTGGCCTAGTCCCACTCCCTTGGATCCACCTCTAAGTGCGGTCGCGTCTCTAGCTTCAAACGACTCCAATGGAGGGACGAAATAAAAATCGAGAGGACTCATTCGATTGAGGCGCAACATAACGAGTCGGCGAAGGCGAGTATCAGGTCCAACTTAAACGGAAAAGGGCGAATGTTCATGGAGAAACTACGGGCGCACATGGCACACTTGTTACAGGGGCAACACGCAGGGGCGTAGTTTCCCGACTCAGTCCTCAGTTGCTGTAGTCCTGTTGGACCAGCTGATCTTGGACGGACTTTGACCAGAGATCGAATATTGAGGTGGAAGCATCTTCCTGATTGATTTGGTCTTCCTGTCATTGCGTGGAAAAATTGATCATTGCCCTATGTCCTGTGTAATCTCTTATGTACTATATTTGAGGCACGGGTATGTACATATCCCGCTTCTTACTCTGAAGGAAAAATTCGACGGAAATATACACTGGCGCTTCCGCTTGACCAGAGAAGATTCGATCTGAGACTCAGGTAGTTCGAGACGAAGATATGCGAGTTTTGCGGATGGATACAAGCTAGTTCTAGAATAGGGCTCATCAGGGAGGCGTCGTCATTTATGTAAGGACCTATAGCAATTTATTGCCTGCAAATCCATATAAAAAGTTGTTCACCAGTTCAAGGATCTGCATCCGTTGTACCCAACACCCCCTTCTCCCTCCCCAACTCTCTTCATTCCTAACTACTAGGGCATCTAGGAAACACTTCAGCTGACGAGGCGATTGGGATCTCGTTTTTGTGAGCAAGCCTGATCTCACTTCCGTTGTGCCATACGTTCGTAGGATCTGATCGACCATTCCCCAGTCTGAACACGCATACTCCCCTTCGCCAGCCAAAGGCCATCACACTCGACGCTCAACATCGCTACTACCATCCGTTCCTGGACACTAAACACACTGTGAGTGTTGATCTTTCAATACAACCATAGTATACTCGTCTCAAGGAACTGACGATATGTCGCAATATTCGAATCAGATCGATCAACAGAATGTCGCCAGGAGGGCAACATGGCGCCCGGGCATCCAGGTATTTGAGGACTTCGCTTCTGCATCCAATCTCATGACTCATTGGTTCCACAGCCAGGATGCCCACACAACGGATGATGAACCCCAGGTGCCTCCACCTGGGTTTCATTATCCCGCATGGCTTGCCCTGTGTGGCGGCCATGAACACGTTTTAGAGCCCGATTGGGCTCTAAAAACTGTTGTCGAAGCGCCCATCGAGGCGCTCTTCCCAAACATGCCGGTCGGCATGATCAACGAGTACCGCGTGAGTAATATTTCACTTTCATCTTCCATACGTCGACTGACCAATAATATAGTGGCAGTACTTCCATGCCAGGGTTTGCCTGATTTGCCAGGAAATCAGGAGGCGCGCCCGGGTTGAGAGGCGCAGGAGGTAAGTCTTCACTAGCAAGGTCGGAGCGCGACATTGGCCAGGCTAACTGTTCCACTAGGCAACGGTTGATCGTGCGGTGATCAACTCGCCTTTGTAAGTAGTGGAATTCTCCAGGCTAGCTGATTGACTGAAAGCATAACGTTGTCGTGTTGCTTTTGCAGGAGTAAACCAAAACACAACAGGGACGCCGACGCTTCAAGCTGGTGCCCCATTCGGAATGGCCTCCTCCCGCTCGGTGCCACAAGGCAGCGCCATACCCCAGCGTATTCGATCCGAGGTTGTATCATCATCGAGATTGGGAGGAGATTGCCGGCGATTCTGAGACCTTTTCCTGGAGGATCCTTTTTTTCACTCAAAATCCACATTCACTCGCATAACACTACATCCACGTTTGTACTTCAATGGAATACTTTTTTCTTCGTCTGCGACATTGGCTTCCATAGTGCCCAAGCTCGTAAGGTTTCTGAACGTCCTCAACATCATCGTTCCCTTCGTAGTGAGTGGTCAACTCGTGTGAAAAAGGGTTTAGCTGGTACGTAGCTCAAGTGTCCTCAAGATATGCTGCTACGCGCCGACGCAGACAGCATTGTCCGACATTGAAACCACCGTAACCATCGATCAATCTACCTCCACAACTCCAACAGAGGGCCAACTCGCGATTCTCCGTCACTTCACAAGTTCCGTTCGGGCACAATGTTCCATCGTCTTCATTATGAACTTGCCTGTTCCTGTGTGTCGTGTTTCCCAGCTCTCGACCCCCCATTTCCGCCGGCCACCGGCACGTAGCAACATTGCGCCCACCCGAGCAACTTATTCCATGGTCAGCGAGTTTCCAAGGCAGTTTTCCATTCAATGCTTCGCAACCCGATGCTCCACTGTCCAGGCGCCGAATTCTGGCTAATATGTCTCTCGTGGTCCCGTGGCAGGGTGAAGATCCGGTCGATGTTCAAGCTTGCGTGTTTTGCAGCGATCGAAATCCGCGTATCCATCCCACAAGCAACAAATGATTTGTACGTGCGATCATACTCCCTCATGCACCTCCTGTGTGCCAAACGATGGCGTTACCACATCTGCGACGTAACAACTATGTGCGCGGAGCCGGCGCAGTGCACATCGTAAAGGGGACAACATGATTATGCATTTCTCAGCCGCGGGGGCGAGAGACAGGTCAGGATTGTCCATCCTAAACTTGAAGGGTGCAGACCGCTGGGTGGCGAACAGAGGAACCAAGATAACTCAATGCGCGACGAATTCAGAGTTTCGTAGTACTAGGAGTAAGCATTCGCCTCCTGTTCACTCATCACCCTCAAAATTTCCTAGTCAGATTCCTCGGGATGGCCGCAATAACAATTATGCACTTCGCCACTCTAGACTTAATCCAATCTTGAACGGCCTTTTCGAATGCTCTGCATTATGATGTTCGAGGTCGCTAGCTTGTTCGTTGAGGCGGAGATAGGCAGGTATAGAATCCAATGGGGATAGGAAGGGATGAGCTGACCTATCTATGTAGTGGGTCCTGCCTGGGTACCGAGGGAGTTCAGTGCCGCCCACCACATCGACATCCGAGTGAGTGAGATCGCTTCTGCATCAGGTGGAATGACTATTTTAAAAATACCGAACTTAACTACGTCGACCATGCTGATGCACAGTATCGTTCACTTGTCGGGACTACGCGCAGAAGCGTGGTCTTTCTCGCTCCTCAGTTGCTGAGTCCGGTGAACCCGTCAAACTAGCTGGATCTGGGACGGGCTTCAACAGAAGCCTCGCAAGGTCTGAATCAGCCAACAAGAGGCTGTGAGGCGACAGCATTTTCTTGTTTAGATCGGTTTTGGAGAATGATCGATATCCTGGCCACGTACTGGAAACTGAACGCGAATTCTACTGCACACCTTCAAGAAAAAATACACACTGTGCTTCTGCTCGACCAGTGTGTAGATGATTTGAAGACACAAACAGCCCGAGACGAAACTGTCCAAGCCGGTTGATCCTGGAGGAGACAGCTGTTTGGGGAAGCGTCAAAAAAAAACCGCGCCCGTGAACTGAGAAGTCGTAAGGCCCAAATAATGGTCAAGCGCTATGAATGCGCGCGCACAGTACTGACTTTGGCAGCGAGTAATCCAAAACGGAAAGAGAAGGATATTATGGACGCAGCAAGACTCAAACGTGAGCTGGCCACAGCGTGCGCCTATATTTCCAAGAAACGCAATGCATACCACAACAAATAAAAGTCTGTCTTAGGGTTCGAGAACCCTCTATCAGAGGCAAAGCATTGATTAAACTTGTGCTGGATGTCATACTGTACACAGAAACATAAACACAAACACACCACCCAAAATATGACAATAGAAACTGGCGGCCCTAACATGACTCGGAAGTGCCAAATGGTCAAATCAACTAAAGCACCGCTGAATCTCTGTATGCCTCCGTTCTGAAAGAAAACGTAGAATGCTTGTATCGTGCTGGGTTGCCGCACAACCCGTCCTCGCCTCCCCCTGGCATTGGAGTCTCTGTATCCATACCAGGCGTCGTGGGCGGAGGCAGGAGGTTCGCGCTGATGCTGGGATTCCTCAAGCCGGAACCCACAATGGACATGCGATACGTTTCTGACAGAGGAGCACCTCTGTACGCTGCATCGGAATTTTGCAGCGAAACGGGACGATACGAAAACCCAAGATTACTTGAACGGAATTCTTCAGTGTTGTCTCCATTAGGCGCGAGCTCCATCGTCGAGATCGTATTGTTGGCTGGTCCATTGCGACCCCGTTTCTTCGTTCGCTCGCCTGCCCTTGAAAGACCGCGGAAACCCATAGATGAAAAGGGATTCTGGAGGAGACCAGATTTCGGCTGCGGCCCATCATCCGGAGTGCAGGACGGATCAAAATTGCGTACCCAAAGGGGAAGGGCTGTGCACAGACCATGCACGTTCAGGGACTTTTCCCAGTGGTGACCTTTGCCTCAACTCCCCAAATCCTCCCGGTTGCGCTCTACGGGACACCGGCAATAAGAATTGACCTGCCTCCTGACTGCCTATGGCCCGCCGTTCCAGACTTGATCCAAGCGTGAGCGAGTATAGGATCCAACGCAGATACATATGGGCCAACGAGCTGAAGGTGTCCTTTGAGAGTAGGTGTCAATGACACCAGCGTCAGCGACATCCAGATGAATGAGCACGATCGCTTCTAAATCAGTTGGAGGAATTATTTTAAGGCACCAAATTTATGTAAGTGGAACGTGTGTTGAGGCGTGTTGGTGATCCGCAGAGGAAACCAATTAGCCGTTTTCCCCCAATACATAATAGAACAAATTCCCGATCTCCCAGGCTCAACGTTTATACCGCAGCTCTGGCCCTGTCCCGCTCCCTTGGATCCAACTCTAAGCACGGCCGCGTCTCTAGTTTCAAACGACTCCAACGGAGGGACGAAATAAAAATCGAGGACTCATTCTCATTCGATTGAGGCGCAGCATAACGAGTCGACGAAGGCGAGTGTCGGGCCCAACTTGAGCGAAAAAGGGCGAATGCTCATGGAGAAACTACGGGCACACACCGCACACTTGTTGCAGGGGGGCTACGCGCGTAGGCGTAGTTTTCCGACTCAGCCCTCAGTTGCTGAACCCTGTAGTCCTGTCGGACCAGCTGATCTGGGACGGACTTTGGCCAGAGATCAAATATTGAGGCGGAAGCATTTTCTTGATTGATTTGGTCTTCCTGTCATTGCGTGGAAAAATTGATCACTGCCCTATGTCCTGTGTAATTATGTACTCACCACAATTTGAGGCACGGGCATGTATCCCACTTCTTGCTCTGAAGGAACAATTCGACGAAAATATACACTGGCGCTTCCGCTTGACCCAGGGGGAAGATTCGATCTGAGACTCAGGTAGTTCGAGACGAAGATATGCGAGTTTTGCGGACGGATACGGGCTAGTTCTAGAAAGAAATAGGGACCATCAGGGAGGCGTCGTCATTTCTATGGCAATTTATTGCCTGCAAATCCATATAAAAAGTTATTCAACAGTTCAAGGATCTGCATCCGTTGTGCCCAACACCCCCTTCTCCCTTCCCAACTCTCTTCATTCCCAACTGCTAGGGCATCTAGGAAACACTTCAGCTGACGAGGCGATTGGAACTTCGTTTTTTGTGAGCACACCTGATCTCACTTCCGTTGTGCCATACGTTCGTAGGATCTGATCAACCATTCCCCAGTTCGCCTTGTTCTGAACACGCGTACTCCCCTTCGCCAGCCAAAGGCATCAAACCCAACGTTAAACATCACTACTACCGTCCGCCCCTCGATAAAACACACTGTGAGAGTTTATCATTTATTACAACCATAGTATGCCCGCCTCAAGGAACTGACGATATGTTGCGATATTCGAATCGGATGCCATTCATATCTAATCAATAGAATGTCGCCAGGAGGGCAACATGGCCCACGGGCATCCAGGTATTTGAGGACTTCGCCTCTGCATCCAATCTCATGACTCATCGGTTCCACAGCCAGGATGCCCACACACCGGATAATGAACCCCAGGTGCCTCCACCTGGGTTCCATTATCCTGCATGGCTTGCCCTATGTGGCGGCCATGAACACGTTTTAGAGCCCGATTGGGCTCTAAAAACCGTTGTCGAAGCGCCCATCGAGGCACTATTCCCAAACATGCCGGTGGGCATGATCAATGAATACCGCGTGAGTAATCTTTCACTTTCATCTTCCATATGTCGTTTACTGACCAATAATATAGTGGCAGTACTTCCATGCCAGGGTATGCTTGATTTGCCAGGGAATTAGGAGGCGCGCCTGGGATGAGAGGCGCAGGAGGTAAGTTTTCACTAGCAAGGTCGGACCGCGACATTGGCCATGCTAACTGTTCCACTAGGCAACGGTTGATCGTGCGGTGATCAACTCACCTTTGTAAGCAGTGGCTCCAGGCTAGCTGATTGACTGAAGGTATAACGCTGTGGTGTTGCTTTTGCAGGGGCAAACCAAAATACGCTAGGGACACCGATGCTTCAAGCTGATGTCCCATTCGGAATGGCCTCCTCCCGCTCGGTGCCAGGCAGCGCCATACCCTAGCGTATATGATCCGAGGTTGTGTCATCATCGAGATTGGGAGGAGATTGCCGGCGATTCCTGGAGGATCCTTTCTTTCACTCATTCACTCACATAACACTACATCCACGCTTGTACTTCAATAAAAGAATACTTTTTTCTTCGTCTGCGACATTGGCTTCCATAGTGCCTAAGCTCGTAAGGTCTCCGAACGTCCTCAACATCATCGTTCCCTTCGTAGTGAGTGGTCAACTCGTATAAAAAAGGGTTTAGCTTTTTCGCTTGGTACGCACCTCAAGATATGCTGCTACGCGCCGACGCAGACAGCATTGTGAAACCATCGATCAATCTACCTCCACGACCCCAACAGAGGGTCAACTCGCGATTCTCCGTCACTTTACAAGTTTCGTTCAATATGTTCGGGCACATGCTCCATCGTCTTCATTATGAACTTGCTTGTTCCTGTGCGTCGTGTTTCCCAGCTCTCGAGCCCCCATTTCCACCGGCCACTGGCACGTAGCAACATTGCGCCCACCCGAGCATGGTCAGCGTGTCATCGGAGTTTCCATCCGCCGAATTCTGGCTAACAAGTCTCGCGTGGTCCCGTGGCAAGGTGAAGATCCAGTCGATGTTCAAGCTTCCGTGTTTCGTGGCGATTGGAATCCGCGTCAAGCAACAAATTATTTATAGAATACGTACAGCACGGAAACCTACAAGTGGCTTGTGTGCAATGGTTCTCATACTTCTTCTGTACGTGCGACCGTGCTCCCTCATGCACCTCCTGTGTGCCAAACGGTGTTACCACGTTCGCGAAGTAACAACTATGGGCACGGGGCGGGCGCGGTGCACATCGTAAAGGAGACAATATTATTATGCATTTCTCAGCTGTCGGGGCGAGAGACAGGTCAGGATCGTCCATCCTAAACTCAAAGGGTGCAGACCGCTGAGTGGCGAACAGAGGAACCAAGATGACTAAACGCGCGACAAATTCAGAGTTTCGTGCTCACTCATCACACTCCTCTGTTCGCCACTTTAGACTTGATCCAGTCTTGGACGGCCTTTTCGAATGCTCTGCATTATGATGTTCGAGGTCGGCGAGGGCAGCGTAACGCAGGTGCGAACTTGTTCGTTGAGGCGGAGATAGGCAGGTTATAGAATTCAATACGGACAGGAAGGGATGAGCTAACGTACGGCATCCTAGTGAGTAAGATCGCTTCTACACCGGCTGGAAAAAGATACCGAATTTACTGCGTCGACCATGCTGGCGATCCACAGAAGAAAGCTATAAGTTACAGGCATGTATCGTTTACTTGTGAAGGGGCAACGCCAGGAAGCGTGGTCTTCCTTACCCCTCAGTTGCTGAACCTGGTGATCATCTCCTCCTGGCATTGGAGTCTCTGTATCCATACCAGGCGTCATGAGCGAGGCAGGAGGCAGGAAGTTCGCACTGATGCTGGGATTCCTCAAGCCGGAACTCACGGTGGACATGCGATACGTTTCGACAGAGGAGCGCCTCTATACGCTGCATCGGAATTTTGCAACGAAACCGGACAATCGGAAATCCCAGGATTATTCGAACGGAATTCCTCGGTGTTGTTTCCATTGGGCGGGAGCCCCATTGTCGAGATCGTATTATTGGCTGGTCCATTGCGACCCCGTTTCTTCGTTCGCTTGAAAGACCACGGAAGCCCATAGATGAAAAGGGATTCTGGAGGAGACCAGATTTCGGCTGCGGCCCATCTCCGGAGTATCCCCTGTCGCCCGGTCTCTCCCACAGCTCCGTCGAAGGTACATAATGCCGACGATGACAACCACAACCATAATGACAGCATTAACGGCTAGCACGGCTAATAGAGCTGGTCCGTACGATTCGATATGATTCACTTTGCGGGAAAGGTCATCCGGGGGATGGTGGATGTAGGAGAAGGTGTCGGAGAGCTAGATCCCGTGCCGGGATTAGAGGGTACCTTGAGTGTCGATGAGCCACCTCGCTGATTTTGAAACTCAAGGATGGCCTGGGAGATGTTGGCGGTTGGCAAACGCTGCAGTAATGGGGACAATTCAACATTAGGAATAACACAATGGCAGACTGTTCACCTTCACGTATGGATCCCCCATTGTGAGCTTCGACGAATCCGTGTAATCACCAAAACCGAGCCACCAATGTATGAGCTGGTCGGACAGCTGTTATTTGTTCGAAGAGATTTTACTCACACCGCATAGACATTTCGGAGGAAGACATCGCCAGTAACAATATCATACTGTCCACTATCACCCAAGCTCTGTGGAACAAATGATCCAATACACCTGTTCTTGTTGCCGAGTACGGGAACAACAAGGTCCAGGGATGCAAATCGATCGGACGACCACTACGGGTCGAAAATATCCAATGCAGGAAAGAAGGAAACCAACCCAATCCAGAATCCGAAGTAAACCTGTTGATCACAAGGTACGACCCAATGACCCACAGATCATGCCATGACATTTCAGCTCTGGAATGGCAGACAGGGAGTAATAGCTGACGAACCAGCACTGCTGTCGTACGTGGCACCTTGCACATTTCCATACATAGCCATCACCAAATCTGATGGTGCGTACACATACGCAGTCCCCGTGTCAAGAAGGACAACTGCTTTTCCATTCGGGACGGAAGATACACTCGAAGTTACAGTCTTCGCTCCATCTGGGACCTCGTCTCCGTCCTAAAAGCCAAAGCACGGAAATGTCGAACAGGAGTTCGCTTTGGCCAAAGAAATATAACACGCGTGATAAGTATGTTCCAACGCGTTGGATTTGGATTTGACTGGAAATAAACCATAGACGAGGTATAATACTGGACATCATTTAGGAGACTGCTCGGGCGAGGTGTGAAGGGCCAAGTCATCATGGATCTTTCTCTGTCCTCTTACTAGAGATATCGCCGTGGCATCCGCCTACTTGTTAACGGCAAATTATGCTCCGCCCGCACCCATCACGATTAGGTTTGGAGGCGGGGATTTGGAACATTGCTTGGGCCGCTGTCCCCTCAGCTGCGACGGCGCTCGACATCAGAATGGATGCTATGCAGGGTCAGTGGCACATCACAACTTCAGGCTGAAGCCAGGCGTGTGCCTATCTCTCTCCTGCACTCGGGAGTTGGACGGTTTACTGACAGATGGATGATATCATGTATCATTCATGCTGATAGTAATGACTTTGACAATAAACGTGCTCCTTTGATCCAGTCTTACTGTTAGGAATGGAGTCGCGAAGATGCACCCGCATACACGTACAAATGAATTGGTGTATCAATGCAAAACCACGGTTGGCGCGCGGCATATCATTGAATGTTTCGGAGGTGATTGCATGATGATCAAGCCATTATTCAGCTAAAATAGATGGGGTCGTTTGAAGAACGAGAAGTATCATCACCTGGCGGACATGAGTAGGACGTACGAAGGACCAGTGGCCTGCCCATGCACTGACGAAGGTCCGCTCTCGAAACAGAAGATGTATGAGCCGGCTGTAAACTTAGCTAATGCAAAGCAGGTGAAAATGTGTGCATAGATGCCAATCACACATTCATAGTACTGATTCACGCTTTGCACTGTTTGTGGGCTGAGTTACCGATCACCCTGTTGAGTCGTGCTCCTGCACAAGTCAAATTGATGGGAAAAAAGTTATAGGCCCCATCGTGTCCAAAGGCCGGATCATTAATGCAGTGCGGGTCCTCCATCAAGGTTGTCCGTCACCGATCCGGCAGCCCAAGCCCGGAATCGTTGACTCCCAAGAGAAGCCAAACGCGAGAGACGTTGCACCCTTCCATAGACAATAACGGGGAGATCCGCAGTCCGTAGATACCCTATGTGGCAACATACGACGAGAGGGTAGACGTGCTCTGTGTCTCATACCGGAACACATCCCAAATTGAACACTGTCGGATGAAAATAAGGGTAATTTTCCCAGGGTGGCTTAATCCAACCCAACAAAAGTAATTCCCCAAAGCATAAACAGCCTTCACCTTCACCCAACTTTCCCTCTTGCTTTCACCTCTTCCGCAATATCGCTAACAATGGCCGAGGCACCCATCAAGACCATCAACCTCGAGACTCTCAAGCAAAACAGCCAGCGTGACAGTCTCTACGTCCTCATCAGTGGCAAAGGTTTGTAGCAGCCCAGTTCACAGCCCAGTGTATGTTGTGCTCAACGGCGTTCCATTAGTATATGATGCCACCAAGTTTTTGGACGAGGTGTGTTGCCTCTGCGGACTGGCGCTCTTTGACAAGCGTTCTCATGTTTTGTACGTCACAGCATCCTGGCGGTGACGAGGTCATCCTCTCCGAAGCTGGTGAGTTCCATGTGGTCGTTTTCTTCTCCGTTCCTCATAAATGTGGTATATCCATAGGCAAGGACGCCACAGAGGCGTTTGAGGATGTTGGACACTCGGATGAGGCCCGCGACTTGTTGAAGACTCTGTATATTGGTGACTTCGACGGCCCCTCAGTGAGTGATTTTCCCACTCTATGTCCTCCCTTTGTCTCTGTCTCATACTCCGCTTTCCAGATAAAGTCCTCCTACATTCACCGTGGGGAGGGAGGCGACACTTCGGGTGGAAGGTAAGCCCGATTCGCATAAAGATTTGTCAATCAACTAACTGGCACCACACGCCACAGCCCAGTTTTCTACCTCTTCCCACTTGCTCTCTTTGGCGCTATCCTCGCATACCGTTACTACCTTGCATGAACTCACCATAGATCTAAACTCCGCATTTATGATACTGCCCTTACATTAGCTTCGTTTCAGACATTAACTATCTATTGTTTTTGTCCGTGTTAAAACCGACCGCTTGGGTCTTGGAGTGTACGATGTGGGCTACCGGTTTTTCGATTTCCAGAGGGGCCTGGGCCTTGTGATGATTCTTAACTGCTACAATCTTACTCAACACAAGTATGTACTGCCCCAACGAATGCTCTTGTCGGGTCGTACCATCCGCGTCGACGTGAGAAAATTTGCACATGATCAAGTTCTTTGCCCTCCCCAAAAGTAAATTCGATTTATCGAACAAATTGATGGCGACAATCCTCGCATTGCGCACGCGCAGCGCAATGCTTCAAGGGAAGGGAACTTCCATGAGAATTATCTCTTCGATAACACCTCATGAAGTTGTCCGATTTGCAAGTTCCAAAGCTGGCGATGTGAGCATTGAGCTTCACGGAATCGGTGACATCAGAAATATTCACATGATTTAACTTTAAATGCTTAATGTCGGTGGTACATATCTTGAACTGACAGTGGGGTCTTGTTGACTCGTCGTTGGTTCGAAATAAAGGATTGATTGGTGGGAAATGGGTTGATGCCAAAGATGGACGTGTGGTCGATGTACACAGTAAGTTCTCTCTTATTCCAGACCCCGGCATTTCCAATGAGATTTAACAAAATCCATTCCAAGATCCTGCGACTCGCCAGAGTTTGGGAACTGTACCTGAGATGGGAGTTGCTGAGACGAAGGAAGCAATCGAGGCTGCCCAGGCCGCTTTCAAGAGTTGGAGCCGAACGACCGCCAAGGTGAAGAGTTATTAATTGTTGTAATGAGTTTCAGTCCTATTGATAAGAGAGCTTCCTACAGTATCGACATGATGTTTTGAAACAGCTTTACGCGTTGATGATGACGCACCATGATGACCTAAGTCGAATAATGGTAGGCCGTGCAAGTCTGTGGGTTATTCAATTTAATGACGGCGGCACAGACGATGGAGAATGGGAAGACTTTGGCCGAGTCGAAGGTACGAGTTTGTCAACCCCCTTGTTGGACCAACCTTATGTATTAACAGGCAGAAAACGCTTATAGCGCGTCATTCATAGAGGCACAAGTTATTCTTCCTTGTACGGCTTTCTGACACTCATCTTGCTCCTTTTTCAAGTGGTTTGGTATGTGAAAGATCGTTGATGTGATCATTTTGCCTTGGAACTCAAGGTATTCTAGCTGAGGAGGGTGTTCGTTCATATGGGGGTAAATATAATCCTTGACAATAACCACGTCCAGGCATTAATGGGTTTTCTTCCCAAAGAGGTGATACCTTCCCCTTTTCCAGCTTGGAGGAATGTGACCATAAGGCAACCAGTCGGTGAGTACATATGGAGCCTGAGAGAATCTCCCGGAAATGAAATGGACTCGTTCGATTTTTTTTCAAATCAGGTGTTTGGTGAACATTGCCGGAATATGCTTGAGAACAAGCCGAGCTAACTTTTGATTTCAGTTCTATCCTAACACCATGGAATTTCCGTAAGTTGGATGCCTTGTCCGTTCTTTGGCTGTCGCTGATGATCATGATACATCCAAATTGTAGCCTCGGCTATGATTACTCGCAAAATTGGCCCTGCTCTCGCGGCCGGATGCACCGTTGTCATAAAGGTGCATGACACTTGGACGGAGTCCTGACCAGATTCCTGATGAAGATTTCTGTTCGCTTAGCCCCCAGCCGAAACGCCATTCTCGGCAATAGCCCTGGCAGAAGTAGGTCTATCGGACCTGATTTTCAGCGGAGTTGATTCATATTTCTTTCCCAATCAGCTCGCGAATCGTGCTGGGATCCCTGAGGGCGTGATTAATGTTGTCACAACAGAGAAGAATATCCAAGAAGTTGGAAAGGAGATGTGCGAAAACCCTATCGTCAAGAAGGTCTCATTCACTGGCTCAACACGTATTGGAAAACTTATTGCCGCTCAAGCTGCTTCCACGTTGAAGAAGTGGGTGCTATATATTCGGGTCCCCCACATCCAGTGAAGCGTTAATCGCTTGCGTTAAATACAGAGTTTCAATTGAAGCCGGTGGAAACGCGCCATTTATCGTTTTCGACGACGGTGATGTGGATGCGGCTGTGGAGGGTGCCTTGGCGTCGAAGTTCAGACAATCGGGCCAAACCTGTGTCTGCGCCAATAGACTTTACGTCCAATCTGGGGTATACGATGAGTTTGCAAGCAAACTTGCAGAGAAAGTCGACAAGTTCAAAGTTCGAATTCCATATCGCCCCATTCTGATACGTTTATGACAACTAATGGGTATTTACACAGGTTGGAAATGGTTTGGACAAGGCCACGTGGGTTCCACCACTTCATTGATGACTGTTCTGGTGATCGTAATAAACACCATCGTCATGCAGGACACATGGGCCGCTTATCCACGAAAGAGCTGTACAAAAGGTCGAAGACCACGTTGAGGATGCTGTCGCCAAAGGAGCCCAGGTCCTCGTGGGGGGGAAACGTCTCGAGGGCAATTTCTTTGCTCCGACTCTGCTCGCGGACGTGCCTAACGATGCGTTGCTGGCTCGTGAGGAGACGTTTGGACCGCTTGCGGGTATCATCAAGTTCAATACCGAAGAGGAGGTTATTAAGCTTGCGAATGAGACGCCGTATGGGCTCGCTGGGTACTTATACTCGAGGGATGTCGGTAGGGTTTGGAGAGTGGCGGAGGCTCTCGAATGTGGAATGATTGGGACGAATACCGGTCTCATCTCAAGTGCCGTCATTCCGTTTGGCGGCGTGAAAGTAGGTCCAGTCTGGAGTGTGTAGTGTGCGAGCTGACAATCCGTTCGTAGGAATCCGGATTGGGCCGAGAAGGCGGGCCGCATGGGATCGAAGAATACCAGGAAGTGAAGTACATCGCTTTTGGAGGGGTATAGTACTTCGACGTGTGTTACCTGCTTGCACATGCATATCCCACCACAATCATGTATCTTTAGTAGCAATGGAACAATGGACATTGACACGTTTCATTAGGGAATCAGAGTGGACAGGGTTGTTGGTGGGATAATGTAGTGCTAGAAAGTAGGGAATATTAATCTAAACCCCATACCCCTGCGCGTTGGACCCCTTCTACCAGGGCGTCTACATTTCCTAGCCACGTTGATAGAAGCAGTTTCTTCTCTTCGGTGGAGCGTATTAAGCTTCCTTTTGACGCTTCAGTGTGTCTGATGGGAGGCCCTTTACTCTTGGTCGGCGATGAGGGGGGAGGAGTGGTAGCGCTGTGGGGTATCCCATCATCCAAGTTATTGGTTATCTTCGGCGATGAGAACATTGTCTCGTTCCGTGCAAGCGGGCTGCTTTTACGAACCTGGGAAAAGGATGACTTTGTGGGGCTCCTTTCGGCGTCGCTTGGTTCAGGAGATGGTCGTAGCCTGCTCAGGCCAGCAGATTTTGGAGTCCCGATGCCTAGTGCAGAAATTTGCCTCTTCTTAGGACTAAGCGGGACAAAATCCAGGTCTCGGCGGAGAATCGCAAGGTTTGGGTGACTTTGTTTCGTCGATTCAAGGCGTACAGAAGATTTGTTAGTAGAAGGAGTGTCTAGTCTTGTAACCCTCGTGGATGGAGTTGACGGTGTTGACGGGAAACTGCGATCGAAAGTGATATGGGACGAGGGCTTCGCTGGCGAAGGGGGCAAGGGAATGTCGGCCGGGGCACATCTTTTCGATGGGGATGAGGGAGTTGGAATGGAAGGGCCCACTTCTTGTGGCAATTGCTGAGAGTGACCGTTTTCGGGAAGTAGATAGAAATATAAAAATTCTAGGCATTTGACTCTTGGAAGCTGTGAAATTGATATCAATGCAATGAAGCGAAACATCTTACCTGAGTTCACGGTCAGTTCCAGCACGTTTGAGCGTTTTAACGACAGACTCCAGGCCATTGCACTCTTCGAAGCACCGCAGAGCAGGTGGAGAATCGACCAAGATGCATAGCAAAGTATCCAAGATTGACGAAGCAAAATGCGGAAATCGTAAGGGTTGGCGATTAGTATGATTCCCCTTCTCCTGAGCGGCAGACATCGACGAAGTGGAGGCACTTCCTGATGCGTTCGGCTGAACTTCCGCATCGTGGTGTAGAGATATATGGCGAGCAACAGATAATAGCTCAATCACAGTCTACAAGCTAGTCAGCCAGGTTTGGTGCAAGAGTTGAAGCCGATTTACTCCAATGTATATTCTTCTTTGTAAATATTTCTTACTTGACGGATGGTTGAGCGCCACACCCTGAAGAATTGTAAGAATTTGGCAGAGACCACTGATGGCTTCTTCTAGAGCTAACGAAGAAATCATTTCAGAAATTAAATAGAATGAAAGCTCCGTTTAACACGGACACGACCCAGTGTACGACTGCAGAGCTTGACGAAGAATGGGCATTGTGTATACGAGATGCAAAGATAACCGGACTGCAACTGTATGGCCATCGTCGGAAAGAGTTTCGGCGTTAGTGGCATAGAACATACCGTTACACTCCGGAAGGTCCTGGATTCTCCAGAAGCCCTCGGCGCATGGCTTACTGGAAATGCACTCCTGAGCCATGAGCCGCTCGATTGTTGACAGAGCTTGATATTGAGTGCATGTTTCCGAACTAAACAGCTACAGTACGCGTCAATAATTATACAATGCGATACGAGATAGCCTCTTCACCCCATCCATGGCTCTTAACAATGAATCACGCACATCCATGGCGTTGATATGGATGTTCGGTTTTGTTGACGTGTATTTGAGTTGGGCCTTAAAATCAGGTGCCTTGCTCTTTCTGTCATTGGACGTGCTAAGGCACCCTTTGTCGGTAGCATAAAATGGAGGGTGTCCTAAGCCAATCTATGGATGACTTGCACGTCTTTCTCCGTCGCTACCTGGCTACCGAAAGGTTCCAATCGGATCCGCCTGTCCTTGTGCGGCCAGGAGAAGATACATCAAAATTTGTGAATTTGATGAAACTCATGATCCCTCAATTCCTTGGGCGCTTCCCGGTAACTGATATATGGGATAAGGAGTTGAGCGAGTTCTCAGAAATTCTTCTTGACGTCCTCGAGAGGGGACTTGTTCGTCTCCAAGGGATCTTTGACACAGAATCAAGCAATGGAGCGAGATGGATTTTTGACCTTCTCGTCTTCATTGGAATTATGAACGTCTGGAATCGTAAACACGAAGTCCCCACGAATGGCATATCCCCTGCATATCTTGGCAACAGAGCGTTAGGCTGTGCTGTCACAATCCTTTGCACTCTTGGAACCGATATGCAATTCGATGATAGGGCTGGGCGTGTCCCTCCACCATGGCTTACGTTCCGACAAGCTATTTTACAGTTAATCACGATCCATAAAAGTAGCATTACTATTTGCATAGATCAGATGTTTATCTACTTATTACCACTTCCAGCCGTCTCTGATATAACAAACAAGACGTTCCCTTTCAAGGTTGAACCTGAGCCTCCAGTGGTGACCGGAGACACGGCAGATGTCTCAGGGGATGGTGTGAGTATCCTCGTAGATGTGCTCTTGGACCATCTGAAGCCTTCGCTGCCCAGAATCCTCCCGTATCCCTAACCATTGGTTCACAAGCGGAAGCCGAAGATTTATCTACCGCCGTGATAAAAATTGTCTGTATGACGTATTCGATGCCTATACGATGTTTGCCGTCATCCATCGACTTGTTCCGCTATATTTCTGAGTCTGCTTGGGTTCGGCTTTGCACGATATGTCATAATGGATTGTTGGACGTAGGATCTCATGCCGCACCTCAAACATGGATCACTTTATGTAGACTCTTTGAGAGTATTTCTGTGATCAGAGCAGAGCTCTTCAGTCCTTGCGAGCCATTCTCTCATATCATTCACCGTTCAATATGGGCACGGGCTCAGATTGGACCTTCGGAGAACTCGTCTCCAGTGGACGAATTGCTCTTGCGATCGCTTGCAGATTCTGATCTGCCACCAGTCCCTGCTATCTATGTATCGCGAGTGGCTGAAATACTGAGAGATGAAGAATGGAAAGAATCGTGTGGCGACTCTCTGCGAGTACGTTCCAGCTGTGATATGACAGTCTTGCTCTGAACAACCTTCTCCAGGCACTTCTTCTAGAGTACGTCTCCAAGTCTGCCCAGGCAACTTCGAGCTTGCTTTCTGTCAGGGCGATATTGGAAGAACGTATTCTTCCTCGAACTTCTCAATACGAGCAGCTGGTAAATCGGTTGTCTGGTCTGTTGGAGCAGCAAGGCCTTCCATCGTTTGCACCAAACTTGGGGAAGCGAAAGCGCCAAGAGTCACAAGTATGGGTCGCTGATTTGGAAGCGGAGTTGCGGGATCTGTTGCCTATAAAGCCATATCCCGATAGCGATCTAGACACCCCTAATCGTACACGTTGGCTGCTTAATGAAGTTTATGACGTTCTCTCGAGGTGGGAACAAGCTTTCCCCCTTTGATCGACCCCCGAGCACTAAATTGGATCTTGAGTCAAGGCCTCTACAGAATACCTCCGTCCAGGCACGTAGTGAATTGGCCCAGTCGATGGAACGTGTGGCAGAAATGTTCGCTTCTTACCCAACATCGATCGACTGCACTATGGACGAGGACTGCAACTATGTCTCTCCCCACACCGCCTACCACAGATTCCGGGTCCCGAAGCTACTTTGCGCTTTTTTCTTAGCCACCACACGCCTTGTCGACGGTCCATCAGAAGAAATTACTCATGACATCAGGAGGAGAGCCTATAAAATCCTGATCTTTGGCATCCGTTACGGCGTATTATCGGATGTGCCTTTTTCACGAATATCTGAACTTGTTAGGCGTGGGATGGAACACTCCGACCGGGCAGTAAGGATGGAAGCTGGGTAAGCGTGCCGCCTGTGCTTGAGGATATGTCTAAGTCAAATCCATGAAACAGTCGGGCCTGTGCTGCTTATGTAGAGGCTTGTTCTGGGACTTCAGGGGGGCCTGATCCCACCGGGGCGCTCATAGACCTAATGACGACTTTAATGCAAGCGAAAGACCCACGGATCGTAGAGACTACTACCACAACTCTGGGGAAAATTGGGCGGTGAGCTTGTAGTTGCCAGGTGATCAGCTTTCCTCACGAGAGATGGCTATCAGTGTTTCTGAGAATAGCATGCTTGGTCGAGTCATTCTGCTCTTAATCGGTCACTGGGATCAAAGAAACAGTCTCCTGAGGGGGTTGGCTTACATTGAGGTTCGTTATCATTGATTACAGTGACCCTTTCGGTTCTGACGAAAGGATCAGCTCCGTGACTTGGCCCAAGCACAGAATAAGTCTTCCTACACTTTCTTGTCTCCTTTCTTTCCCGACATAATCAAATATGTAACCGCGAACATTTGCACCAAGCCTGCACTTCTGAGGGAGCTGGGGAGGTTTCTTGCTCGGGAGCCTTCCGAGCTTCTTGCTTTCACGCTCTCCTACTCATTGCCCTCACTCGTGGCAACATGTTCCAAGGATGAAATTAGAGCACTATCCCAGCACGTTGGTCGTCCCGCTGCAGCACTCCTAATAGATAAGACATCCGTGATATTGAAGGCCGTGTTCTTGCTCCCTGATCCTGCTAGTACGGACCAGGCGCTTCTTTTCATGACTAGCGTAGTCAAGGAGGCAGCGGGGGCTCGAGCTGACTCTGTAGACCCCCGATCGTTGGTCAGCAGCAGCATCGCGGAACTATTAGCAGAGCTGGTGATTTTGTTGGGTAGCAATGAGTCAAATAATGATGCATTGGTTAGTTACAGCGGCTCGGCCATTCAATACCACTCACACTCCCCCGATTGCACCAGGCTTCCGAAGCTCTCAGAAAGGTGCAGAGGGCCTTGTCGGATCCGCGGATTACCGCTCAATCTACGGATCCACATGCTCTTAGAGACTTCCTGCAGCCACACCTACTTGCAATTATGACGTACATCAATGAAGTCCTTCAAGAAATGCAAGGCAAAAAGACTCCTGCCTATAAGGCCATGGTCATTCGCAGTCTTGGGACGCTGATCGGAATGATCGGCAGCCCAGTCACCGCGATTGCCCCGCAAGTACGTGGGATGGTCGTTGAAACTGCATCATTCCTAACACCTTCTTGAGATCATGGCAGCAATACACACAAATCTGCTCATTCCTGGGCTCACTGAGGCTTGTTTGTCCACCTGGAAATTTTTCATGACTCAGCTTGCCCTTCGTGATATTGGTCCGTATATTGGACCAACGGCAGCATCATTTGTCACGAACTGGGATCATTTTTCTCCTCTCTGCAAGAGGATCGCACGCGAAACTCTCGAATACCTCCTTGTCGAGAATGCAGAAAATGTCAAATCCCACCTCAACAACGTTGTTTCACTCTCTGACATCGCAGAATTGAGGGACTGTGCCACTCGTCTAGAGCAAATGACAAGCGGTCGCGATGCTACTTCCAAGCTGGATAATTTCTTGGAGCGCTGCCTAAGTGAGAACATCACTATCTCGAGCCTATCTCTCGTCGAGCTTAAACAATACCTCACTGATAACGATATGCTCATCCGTCATCTTGCATCTGGGGATCATTTTGATTCAGCAATATCGACCATCATCAAGGTTCTTTTCAACCTCGCCTCTAGGGATGGTGATGTATTTGACGAGTTGCGTCTGGTGGCATTTGAATGTATTGGTTTGCTTGGTGCACTGGACCCTTTCCGTTTCGAAACACCAACGGAATCTCCACCAATGATCGTTCTCAACAACTTTGATGAGGGGGAGGAGGCCAAAACCTTCGCCCTCTATCTCATACAGCACCTTCTCGTGGACGCCTTCCGTTCAACAAGTGACCTCCGATACCAGAGTCACTTGGCTTTTGCAATCCAGGAGCTTCTCAAATTTTGTGAATTCACATCTGCTCTCATTAAAAACGAGAAGTCAGTCCAAGTTAAAACGCGTGCACGGTGGAAGACCCTTCCCGTCCATTTGCTTGATACCATTACGCCCTTGCTTGAAGGGAAATTCTCCCACGAAGCTTCCGAATTCCCCAGAGTTGTCTACCCCATATATCGGACCACAATGTCCTACCGCGAGTGGCTGCAAATCTGGGTGACCGACATGGTGGGAAAGACATCAGGAAAGGACGCTGGGACAATTTTCAACAGCTGTCGTTTAGCCATTCGCAGTCAAGATGTCCAAGTGGCGCGGTTTCTCATCCCGCACCTTGTTCTGAATATTCTCATGTCAGGAAACGATGACGACAAACTGGCGATCCGGTCTGAAATCGTCACGGTTCTAGAGGATCAAGCTACTCATCAAGATGGTTCAGTGGTTGATCATCGAGTGCTGAGTGCTCAGGTAACGCCGCCACACAATCTCCCACTGAAGACAATGACTTACTTGCGGCAGACTGTTTTCCATCTTCTGGACCATATGTGCACGTGGATTCGTGTTGCACGGCGACATATCACCGAGAAAGAGAGGCGCTCACGAAATTCCGGTAGTAGCGATCTTGAGATGCAAGTGATGGCTGTAGAGTCGATGATTAGCAGTCTCGACCAAGAGCTCTTGGCAACAGCGGCTCTCAACTGCAAATCATATGCCAGAGCTCTTATGACCATAGAACAAGTCATACAATCCCGTTCCGCAGTGGGGACGAAAAATGATCAACTCCAATCTTACTTGGAGCGATTACATCTGATCTACGCGCACCTCGATGAACCTGACGGCATGGAGGGTGTTTCCACAAAAATTCTATCTCCCTCCCTCGAACATGAGATTCGAGAGCACGAAAGTACTGGCAGATGGACATCCGCGCAAAGTTGTTGGGAGGTACGGCTCCAGCAATCCCCAGACGATGTTGATCTCCACATCGGACTGTTGAAATGTTTGCGTAATCTCGGACATTACGGTTCGTATCGGTTATCAGGAGCTGTATCTCCGTATTCTCGACTGATGAGTTTCTAGACACCCTAAGGACTCATATAAGAGGGATACTTACCAGATCCCCTGAGTGGGAACAGAAGCTTGCTGGTTATCATGCCGAAAGTGCTTGGATGACTGGTGACTGGGATACTGTAAATGAAATTGTTCAGCGCACAAAAAGCGATCTACCCGAGTTGGTTATTGCACGACTGCTGTTGTCCCTCCGCGGCCACGACGAGCGTCAGATCATGGACGCATTCCAACAGGCAAGGTGCGTCTTGGGTGCTTCGATCACTTCCTCGGGGAAGTATTCATATCGTCGCACGTATGACGCTGTTATAAATCTTCATGTCGTGCACGAGTTGGAGATGATCCACAACACGCAAACCACCATTTCTCGACGCCGATTAGGGGATCAAGGGACGTTAGCTTCCCTGCAGCGCACAAAATCTTCTCTCAGGAGCAGGTTGGAGCAAACACTGCCAACATTTAAAACTCGGGAGCCGATTCTAAGCATGCGACGTATTGCCTTAGGGCTTAGGTGAGACGTATTTCTGTATCAATCTAAGCCTAGTTAAATCTGCAGCTAGACCCGACCTGACTGATTCGTTCAAATCCGACCTTGGCCAAGCATGGCTTGCAAGTTCCAAGATCGCTCGCAAAGCTGGCCACTTCCAAACTGCATACACTTCAATTCTCCAGGCACGTCAATTGGGCACTCCATACAGCTTCATTCAGAGTTGTAAACTCATCTACACCGAGGGAGACGCTCTCAGGGCTTTGCATGAGCTGAACAGTGCTCTCAGAGATTCCCAAGTTGACACTAAAATGGATCTTTCCGAGGACAGGTTGGACGCGGAAGAACAAATGTTGAAGGCTAAGGTGAGTCTTTTGATATTCTGGCGGTGTATTGCGCTTCTACATGGGATCAGGCACTTCTCCTTCGTGCACGCTGGACGCATGAGACCCGACGCTCGGATTCAAATGATCTCCTGAGCAAATATACTGAAGCTGCCGAAGTAGTTTCCGAGTAAGTCCTCACAAGAATGCGCTGTTTTTGACGAATTTTGATTATCCATCCTGAAGATGGGAGAGTCCTTACTTTTATTTGGGGGCCTACCAGGACGAACTTTTTAGAGTATCCAGTGACCCAAGAATCCGGTGGGTGTTGCCTTGGGATGTTATGTAGCGCGGCATTCACGGATTCCGATTCAGAGGAAGCAGGGCTCGTCATCAGGCCTGCAAATATTACATAAAAGCATTGAAGTTTGGGTCTAAATTCGTCTACCAGGCTATGCCGAGGCTCTTGACGATATGGCTTGACAGTGGGGCTGATTCGGAACTAGTCGAGATTGTGAATGCAAGGATAAAACCGTGCGCTGCCACTTCATCTCAACTTTGTTCTACCAATGATGGAATGATTTGCAGCATGGGAAAGGATGAATCAATTCTTCACGAGTCCCAATCAAAATTAAATAAGTCAGTTGAGGATGCCATTGGTAGTTTGCCTCCCTATCAGGTATTTAGAGCCTGGATGGATGCCTTTCCCAGTCGAGCTGAGCGTCGACGCAGTGGTTCACTGCATTCCCACAGATAATCTCACGGATAGGCCATCCAAATACGGTCGTATACTCTATTCTCGCATCCTTGGTGTCGCACGTACTTTGTACCTATCCTCAACAGGCCCTTTGGCTTTTCACTGTTGTCGTCCACTCTCAGAGGCAAGAGCGAAGGCAGCGAGGAAGAGCTATCATTGACCGGGTTAAGGTTTGCGGCCATTGACACTGATGGTCATCACCCTTGACGGTTTGATTAGTCTCGCAGTGCACGCAACGATCAAACTTCGATCTTGGTTAACGAGTGGCTGCTGATGACTCAGGAGTTCTTGACCATGTGCGACAAAGACGCGAAGAATTGCAGACAAGGCGAAGAGATGGTGGTGGATTTGAAAACGTTTGCTCCTCTGCTTCCCAAAATGACACCATGTTCCTTGATTATACCTCTCCAAAATTCCTTGACGGTGACCGTCCCATCCGCAGGGCAATCTAAAGATATCCATAAACCTTTCCCTCTCAATCTTCCGGCTTTCCATCGTATGCACTCAAATTCTGCCTCCGACGTCATCAATACTCATCGCCGTTTTAGAATTCAACGATGAAGTGACGTTAATGTCCTCATTAATCCGGCCAAAGAAGTTTACAGTCATGGGAAGTGATGGTATTCGTTACAATCTCCTGGGGAAACCGAAAGACGATATGAGGAAGGACGCTCGCTTGATGGATTTCAACTCAATGATCAACAAGATGTTGAAGATTAATTCCGAGTCCAGAAAGAGGCAGCTACGTAAGTTTTAGGAGAATAAGTGTAGGCCTGCTATTTACCTGCTCTATCAGACATCAGGACGTATGGTGTGATTCCTCTCAATGAGGAATGCGGATTGATCGAATGGGTAAACAATACCAAGGGTTTCCGCCATATCCTTAAAGAACTCTATGAAGCTCGTGGCATCCAGCTTATGGCGAGTGATATTCATGCTATTAAGTGAATCTCTAGCTGATTGAGGAAAATAGCCGAAATGGATATGGGAGGAATATGAAAAGCTGAAAAGGGACAGATCAGGCACGGACAAATCAGTCATGGACAAACCTGGACGCATGAAGTTTCTTGTTGAGGAGATTCTGCCCCAGTGAGCAAATAGGTCGCAGTTTCATTTCCTCCAGTGATGGGATTGCCAAATAGATTTCCCCCCGTCTTTCATGAGTGGTTCATTGCTACATTTCCTGAACCCTCGACGTGGTTGGCCTGTCGCCTAAATTATGGTAGAACTCTTGGAGTGATGTCCATGGTTGGGTTCATTCTGGGGTGAGCGGGGCTGCTGATTGACGATTGGCCGCTGACCACATTGCGTCCAGGTTGGGAGACCGCCATGGCGAAAATATTCTGTTTGATTCAGTCACCGGAGATACAGTTCATGTTGACTTTAATTGCATTTTTGATAAGGTGTGTCTGAAAGCTTCCTCGGTCGGAGCTAACATTCATATTGAATACAGGGGCAATATCTCGATATACCGGAAGTTGTGCCTTTCCGGCTAACGCAAAACTTGGTTGACGGTTTGGGGGTCACTGGTGTTGAAGGTCAGTTACGCATTAAAAGTTTCAAATGGAGACTTGACCGCTCTACTGAACGCAGGGGCGTACCGGAGGGCATGCGAAGTAACAATGCAACTTCTCAGAGATAACAAAGACTCATTAATGAGCGTTCTTGAAGCATTCACTCATGATCCGATCTCTGAGTGGGAGACAGAGCGGAAGCGTGAGGTCAGCATCTCGATGAATCATCCTGATCCCATGTTTACTGACGCTGTCGGATGCCAGGAACGTCTTCGTCGACGAAGGGGCGACCCCAATCCTCATGTCCCTAAACTTTCAGAACTGGTTCAGCGTGCCCTTGGCCCGATTCAGGAAAGGCTTAGTGGCACGCATACATTCAGAACGGAAAACACAGCACGTAGCTCAGCTATTTCAACTCCGAACCAAGTTGAACGGTTGATTAAGGAGGCCACAAGCCCATTGAACTTGGTAAGCCCCACCCAGAGTCCTAAATCAAAGTTATGCTTATTTCCCATGCTATCCAGGGGAGCATGTACGTTGGTTGGGCGGCGTGGCTATAGTAATCGTTACGACCAAGCTTGCTTGCTGATTTATGTTAACGTTCATGTATTCATGATGTAAAAGCTATAGCTAAACGATCCCAAGGATTTGAAGACATGCACTAACATAATTCACGGCGCTGGGGATGCCTACGCCTCCACCTCTTTGCGAAGCCGTGCCAGTTCCTTCTCTTTCTCAATCAAGGCCGCTCGTAATCTCTCAGCTTCTTCCACTAGTTTTCTTTTTGCTGCATCCAATCGTTCAGCTTCATCTCTTTCGATGACTTGAGTAAATTCTGGTGCTCCTCTCTGAGCAGGTGGCGCAAGTGAGTCTGGATGTGCTGGATTCGGGGGTATGGCACGCCTTTTCATCTTGGGCCACTGCGTCGGTGGATGAGCCATCAGTATGTCGAGGAAAGGCTTAAGGGGATCTGTAAACACAATCTCGTCATACTGCCAGGAATGGACAGGTTCAGGTGGTGGTTGAGTCACTGGTGGGATAATGAGGGCCGGGTCCTGTCCTGGATGGGCAGCAAGATCTGGCACTACCCATGGATGAAGCTTGAGGTGATGTTGCAAAGTGAGGGTCTTCTCGCCCGATTCGGAGATAAACAGTATTCGTATACTGATGTCAAATTCTCCCCACCTGTCATCTGTCGTCAAGCCTTGACGCCAGTAAGGTTCAAAGGACTCAACCCTGTCTCCGTAACCTCAAACGGTGACTTGTCTATGTCTGTACCGGGGTGATTTGGAAACATTCAGACGCAGTGGCACAGCTTACTCACTTCGGTTTGGCTGTGGGTAGGTTTCATGCAGCCTGAAGGTCACCCGCTTGATGAAATAGCCCAAGTCATCGGCGCCTCCGACAATGTCACTTTTCTCATTCGTGGTCACTGGACTTCTAACAGCGACAGTCCAGCGGTGAGTGTGGTCCGATGGGATGCTGGGATTCCGCTCAGCAGTTGTGAGCGGATATGCAGAATTTCCGTAAATGATGGGGCGATGTATTACGACTCCCTATACCACCGATCAATAGGTTGATCAGATTCATCAATAGAGAACTCAACTCGAACGCGTTCAGCCATCCTGAAGCGCCGGCTCGGGTGTGAACGGAGTTAGCCCTAACGCCGAACCCGGAAAGTGGCCTTTCAACCACCCAGTGTAGCGACGATGGGCATTTTTGATAGTGTGTCCACTGTTGCTTTCATGCACCCCAAATGTCGCTCATTCCGACTTCCTTCTAGTTCCTAACCGAGTTCCACAGCACCAGCGCGCCTACCAAGTCTGTTTCATCATCTGCACCCAAGATTCCCACCTTCAAGGCACATCACACTCATTACCTTTTGATCCATAGACGTCTCCAAAGCCAATATGGCTACGTGGAGCTCGTGGTGGCCTCTACTTCAGTCAGTTTCTGAGTCTTCCGATAGCTATAGATTGTCAATTCAACGCTCCGCTTCATTCAGACACGTACCTCGCCATCTGGTCCCTCGGGATACTGGGGACCGGCTATGGGCTAACCAAACTCATCACAGTATGTTATTTTCTATATTTCACCTACTCTGAGACCCTGCAACCCACACCATTTTTTCAGGGAAAAAAGGATTGAAGAAAACACAATCCGGAAGTCTGTATCTCCACCGAAGCCCTACACTAGAATTACACCGTATTCCAATGAAGCGCACTGGGCCATAGCTTTCCTTACTGAAGTATCGATCTTAATGGCCGGATCCGCATGACTGGGGATATCGGCGAGTCTAAATTTCGCAATCCGGTCCGCAAATACAGAGAAAAATTATACTAAAAATGAGATAAGAGAGCAAATAAGTTAGGTGGGAAGAAATGTTTGTAAAAGTTCAAAGTGCTGCTATCAATTGTGAAGTCCTGATGTTGCAAACCGAGACACAAAAAGCAGCTTGAATGCCATAGTCGGGTTGTCTTCGCATTGACCACTTGTGGACAGGTGGCTCGGGCAGGACTGGATGCGATCGTGAAAGGTGTTTCCAGTGTTCTGGCGCAATCAGCTAAGGGGATGCGGCATCGAACTTGGAGGATCGGGTATGATCGGTTCAGTAGGGGAAGGGGAAGCAAGTGCTTCAATTTCATCTAGCACATCGTTTGAATAATGTGGCCGTGATGGGGGGCCAACAGACGATGGCGGCGTGAGTGGCGCCGGCGATATAGGAGGCGTGATCGTCTCGCGAGGTGAAAGTGTTGTGATAGAAGATAGCATGGATTCAACCGGGGAGTGTTCTCTCCGACTCGAATGTGGAGGGCTCAGCCATGGGCGCCAAACTGGCGGCCGAGAAACAACCACTTCGGGTATAAGTTTATGCCTGATATTCGGCAGCAACGGAGGACGGGGATGGGGAGAGTAGATCAACCCTTGAGGTTGTTTTTGGGGTTGCCAGTGATGATGCCTTCTGATGGAAGGAACATCAGAAATAGGATCTGACGAATGTTCCCTACGGTTCATCTTAGATGCTGAATATGAGCGTAGTCGCTTCGATGTGGGAGAAAGCAGCCGTCGAGACGGGCTTGGAGACGTCGATTTCACCCGAATGGGAGAGGGAGGATGCTTTTTACGAGGAAATCTCTGTATTTCTTGTTTCACTGTGTCAGGCGCCTTCTTGGCCTTCAATGATGGGAACTTCTGAGGGGTATGGGTGATGTCCTTCACATCCGGTCGCCGTTTCTTCGTTGGGGTCCCAATGTCTGGGGCCTTCCTGCGTTTTCGAGACGAACCCGTTACTTTCTCCGCGTCCTTCTGATGCAATGCTTCCACAAAGTGTGGAATAACAGACTGAACGTCGCCTTGCAACCATACGTCGAATACGCCATCCCATTCCCGAGAAGGAAGGGGGAAGTCAAGGTTGAGGTAAATTGTGGCAGGGTGCTGGTCAGGATCCTTGTTCCCAGCTCTTACAGTGCGCGGATGCGAAGATCGCGAAGAGGGGGAGTTTCTGGGAGAGTGCGCAGAGAACTTATCAGATTGCCTTGAAGAAGAGCGATTCGCCTGGACGGCCTTTGCAAATTCACGAACAATCCGCCTTGTGCCTGGAACTTTCAAACTCGAGCCCGCAACAATCAGTAAGTCAGGTTTCGCAGAACTTTTGGCTCTAGGAGTTGAACTCTTCATTGGCTTTTGCGCCTCTTCAGACCCTTGTTTGTGGAAAGAGGTGGCCATAACATCGCCTAAGCCCAGCAGGTCCCTCCGCACACATTCACCTACGCCTTCTCCATCCTGATGAACTTCCCCATACAAAACGACAGATGGACGCATAGTGCCAACGCCGCGGTCGCGCTTCCCAACCATGCGCCGAACTGAGTTAAGTGCAGCGCATTGAGGACACGCTATGGAGGCACCTTGACGAAGTATGCCAACGTGCTCTTGTAATGGCATATGGTGGGAGCACCGGCGGCATGTGAGATACTTTAAGGTACCGTGAAGGGGTATGCATCGGGGTGGAATAACACACTGGGGCTCGGCGGGGGCGGGGGTTGGAGTAGGTGTCGGAGACTCATTAGTTGCGGTCCCAGAGTCTGAAAGATTTTCAGATTGAACAGAAGGTGTCGGCGATACGAAAGGAGAGGTTGCGGGAGGTGGTTGTTTCTTGGGTGTTTTGGTGGGCGAAGAGTGACTACGTTTCTGTGTCTCCCAGTGGGGAACGCCACAAGACAGACCGACTTTTTCTTCAATATTATCAATATTCTGTGTATATAGGCGCAGTAACTGTCCCCGATCGTCAAGTAACTTGACGAATTCGTGAAAGGCGGTAGGGTGGGCGGTAGACGACATACTCGACAATTCAGCGATCATCTTGTAGAAAAGAGAGGTAGTTTGTGGGGTCTAAACATGGACGATTAACATTCCAGGTGCTGGAGCATGATTGAAATGGCCATACATTAAAGACGCTGGCGTCAAACAAGTCTTTCCCCGAGGTCAAAAGCTCCTTGGGATTACCCGCCTTCAGAGTACGAAACAAACCTTCGGAGGATCGAAAGTCGGGAATTCCAGCAGCTACGGAGACTCCTGCACCTAATGGTGTTAGGTTTAGCCGAGGATCCGCAAAGGGAGGCTAAGTCATCACACACCACAGACAACCACGATCCGTTTCGCCTCCGCGATGGCTTTGGCAACATTTTGGACATCACCGACGCCCGCTGGACCACGAGCATCGACGAAGGCTGGATAGGGCCCTGGGTCACCAATATCGCTGGTCTGGAACGACACTGTCATCCCAGAAATAGTAAATCCAATGCGCTTCACCCTTGGCCGCCACGGCTAATCCCGGAGCCATGGTGTGTGAATTGGAGGGTGATATCAATTTAACTATATAGCGAAACGCTCCAAAACCATCAACCAACCTCGGCGGTGTAGGACATTGGCTAATGGTAAAATGAAAGAAGAGGCGAGGAAGCATGTTGGAGGATCGATCGAGTCTGTTATAAATCGCAGCATCGCAGCCCGACATTCTGAACACAATCTGAGCGCGATATCACATTGTCATTAGATATCGCGCTCAGCCCTACATACTTATATACTGGATATCTGGCACAGAGCAAATGGGCAAACAGGCTCCCTTAGCGACGCCACTCACAAAGCAACAATAACAGCAACAAGTGACACAAAGGGCAACAGTCTGTTCTTAGGGGAGTGAGACAGGAGAATAAACCGGGCACCACATTGTAACTAGAAATTGGACACTGTATCGTTGTAATATTGCACTTTCCTTGAGATGATTCGGGTCCGTATCCTGTCGCCTACCTAGCTTGGTTGAGCTCATCGATCAGCGCAACAAAAACAACAACAGAAGCGCTCAGGCTTACATTAACCACTGGACAAGGGCGTTGGTCGTTCCCCAACAATAGGTGCCACTGGTATCAAGTAGTCCTGAGTTGGGAGTGTTTTGTCTCAAATAAACATGTGTTTTCATGTTTTCGGACCCTGGGCCAGTTCGGGTTTCGGCATATGGGCAGTCAGAAGCTCCGAGGTAAAGCCCAAAAAATCGGTTCTAAGAAATGTCCGCAGCTCATCTGAGACCAAAAGATTAAACCGAGTGTAGTTTATCCTGCTATTACGAGTTCCAGGAAGCGACCTAAGACTCAGACCTCCCGCTCTATTCTGATATGCAGAGGCTAGTATCCTGCCCATGCGTAAGCCTCTGCTTCCGCGTCTGTGTAAGGGGTTGGTTTAGGTGCCAGCCCCTTCTCCTAGTTCCTCAGTTCGTCAAAGGATTAAGCTATTATTCTTCAACGATGGGGAAGAAAGGAGTTCAAATCCCTTTCCCCAAATTCCCACGTTATTCTATATACATTGTTTGTACATGTTTAGTGCGAGACAAATATACGACCGGACCCATGCATGACTGACTGAATCTGCGCCCGGCCATTCAGGAGCCCACCCCAATAGCGATCTCCCAGAGCCTGAGTGGTTCTTGCCTAGCTTTGGGCTCAGATCGCGATTTGAACCGATCGATGTAGTTACCTAGTCAGCTACAGTCGTACGCCCATCGTACGCATTCTTTTTTTTTTTTGGTGGAACCCCAGTAGCTTTCGCGATACGTCACTGTATTTGGGGCTTGTGTCGGGAATTTGAGAAACCCGTTGGGGAGAGGATAGGTTTGGTCCGGAGTTGCCACTGTGAGGAAATGCTATTACGCATGTGAGTGTGGGACTCCTGGCCCTGGTCACGGGGGGTCCGGTATACCCACTAAAACCCCACTGCTATTCAGCCAGTTGTCCGGGAGCATCTCTTCATCCTGCAGGTTACCACTCCATGTGTGTAGCACGAGTTTCGTCGGAAGCGCTTTGCAGCCATATCTCTTTTGGCACGTTGACGCTACATCCTGCTGGAGTTTTTCGTTAAGGCCGGCTTTGAGTGCGTTGGTGACTTCTCTCAGTGTGGTATGTGGCCGATCGGGGTTCATCACTCTGCGGCATCTGGCTTTCCAAACTTGCCACGCGCACTCGAGTATTATGATTCTGAATAGTCTCATCGCCCCTTTCATTGATCGGCTGGTCATTGTCTTTATCTTTGTGATCGGGGCAGCCATCACATGCGCGACGTTGAGGTTAGGAGGCCAGGCAATCATTCTTCGATCACATATCGCCTTGGCCATAGCCCATATTCTCTCGCCGTGATTCAGTGGGCACTCAAAGAGTATGTGGTCTATTGATTCTGTCTGTTGGCAATGATCGCATTCCCCACGGTGTTCAAATCTCGGGATTCTCTTCCAGTAGTTGCCTATCTTGAGGCATTTGTGGGTGAGTTTCCATAGGAAGTTTCTGATCTCCAGGGATGTGTCCCTGCAGTTGCCATTTAGGCTTTTCCAGATTCTGTCTTGCGTGGGGGTGCCATTCCCCATGCTTTCGAGGGTCGATTGTATAAGGGTGATATTCCTGGCCGCTCGGTCTCTGTGTTCGGACATTTTTGCTAGCTTTGTTCTGCGAATCAGCTTTGATGCAGTGGATTGTGTTAGGGAGACTAGGTGGGCACCGCTGGGTATGTGGGGTTACGGGGGGGCCTGGGTCCGGGGCTGCTTGAGCGCCGTGGGCAGCGAGGGAATCCGCTTCTTTGTTTCCTTGGATGCCTGCATGGCCCTTGAGCCATTCGAAGGATGTTGGGTGAGTTCTGTTTCTCAGGGCGCTTACTGTCAGTTTAGTGACGTATTGGTGTTTGGCGTGTATGTAGTCTAGGTCTTTGAGGGAGTTTAGGTTCAGGCAGAGTGTGTCGATGCACCACCTCGAGTCGGATTTGATGTGAAGGTTATAGTTGGCCATGGTGGATGTGGCAGCATGGTGGATCGCCAACATCTCGGCGATGTTGTTCGTTTGTGGGTGGAGGGGGTGGACTTTCTTACTGGTGTTTAGCGGGTTTTCGGGGTCGAACCAGATGCCGAATCCTGCCGTAGCGTTGGTGTTGCCATTTTGTGAGCATGACCTGTCCGTGTAGGCAACAATGTTCAGGGGGGGATGGCTTTGGGGAACCAGGGGGTCAGGGAGTTGGGGGGTTTTCCCGAAGATTCTGAAGTAATGGTGGAGTGGCCGGCAGTGACGTGGTGTCGGGTCGAAGATTCTGATGTTCTTTGGGTCGCCGATGGCATGCAGTCTTGCGAGTTTTTGGGAGGTGTTGGTTGGTGGGGGAATGATGTGCGTGTCGCTATGAGGGTTATAGTGGGGGGTAAGGCTCATGATTATTTTTGTTGTGGTTTGGTAGCATGCTTCTGGGTTTCTGCAGCCATTCTGTCTGTAGGTCGAGCAAGGAAGACATGGGCATCGCCTCTTTCTGGGGTCGTGGGTGTGGTTTTCTTGGGTGTCCGTTTGAAGCAGGAGGTCCCCAACTCTGGAGCAGTTGTGAGTTTTTCTTAGGCAGGATGCTATTATTGAGCGGTCGCTTATGGTTATGTTTTCTTCCAGGCCGGGAGGTTAAGTTTGGTTTCAAGGTCGATAGTGGGATGGTCCAGTCTCAGATTATATTTAGCACCTGTGTTCAGAGTGTCACGCAGTTCGGCCGGGATCTTCCTGTGGTGGATGCGTGTTTTGAGGAAGGGCTGTTGTGTGAATACATCGAGGATGTAGGGGTATCTGGGGTCGCTGGGTTGCAGTTTTATGGGGAGGGTGGCCATTAGAATAGTGTCAGGGCACACCCGCCTGACCCGGCTCCACCTGGCCCAACCTGACCCGGTACCCCGCCGGTCCACCCCTCCTTACCTCCTCCCCCTTTCCCTTCTTCCCCCTCATCCTCCCCTCCTCAGTTTCTCCTTATCTTACTTCTCCTTTATTCTCTCTTTATTCTACACGGACGACTTTCTCTGTATCAATGTACAACTGACCCATCTGCAGTGCGCCCACCATGTACCCGGCCTGGGCACCTTGGGCGACTTCCCGCTGTGCCCAGCACGCGCGCCTGCACCGGATACCCTCGGGATCTCCCACGGAGACACCCGGGTGGTTACGGCTGTGTGCGAGGGTGACGTGGCACCCGTCATGTGATCCAAGCCGCATGTATATAAACGAACCTGAAGTGGGAACCGAAGAAGTAGCCTTCTTCTCAACTTTCCACTTCAGGTAAGTAGTACAATATTTCTCCTTTAATAATAATAACAACTTTCCACTTCAGTCTAAGTGGCCAGGGACCGCTGTCCCACATCGGGCCTGTCAGTACGCACGCCCGATCCGCCCCCCGCCAGGCTCTCGGTCCCGGACGCTATACCCGGACCCCCTCGACCCCGGACGAGTCCCTGACAGCAGAAGAAGGCTTCAACTTCATCTCCCCCGCCTCCCCTGCCTCTCCTGCCATGGTGACGGAAGAACAGTACGATGACCTCCTAGCCCGGTTCCAGGAACTGCAGGCTATTGTGGAAAACCAAGTCCTTAACCACCCCCCACCTGCTCCTGCGCCTGCACCCGCGCCTATCCCCGCACCCGCTCCCACACCTGCCCCCAGACCCAAGCCACCTAAGGTCGCCCCCCCACGCCCTTCTCGGGAGCCAGTGAGGACCTGGACCGTTTCAAAGCCGAATGTGGAATCTACTTCCACGTCCGCGCGTCCGAGTTCCCCACCGCCCTCTCCCAGATTCTCTTCGTGTTGTCCTACATGAAGGGAGGGCCGGCAGGAGCATGGGCAATGCAACGCACGATCTCGCTGTTGACGGCAGGGTCCCTGGCACTCACCATGGACGAGTTCAACACGGAACTCGACGACATGTTCCAGGACCCAAATCGGGAAGCCACCGCCCAGCAGAAGCTGGCGGCCATCCGACAGGGGAGCGACTCCGTGGACAAGGTCATCCAGGAGTTCGAGATATCAGGGCCTGCCTCAAGACTGGGTGACGTAGGGCTGGTCGACCGCTTTGAGCAAGCGATCAACACCTGGCTCCGCGAGAGCATTTACCGTCTCCGCCCCATGCCCACCACCTGGGCTGAATGGAAACGCGAGGCCACCCTCCTCGACAACCAGTGGCGACGTTTCCAGGCCACCCAGCCACGAGCACCCCCACCTAGACCCCCACTCCCACCAACCAGACCCCCTCTAGCCACCACCCCCCCCTACGCGCGGCCCACACCCACCACCTCGCGACCTACGCCCGCACCCGCACCCCCAACGCCCGCAACCCGTCCCACGCCAGGAACAGGTCCACAGCCAATGGACCACGACCGATCAAGGACTGACCAAAGACGGAAGGGGTTGTGCTACAATTGCAACGCCCCAGGCCATGTCACACGAGAGTGCCCGCACCCTAAGGTCCACCGAGTCCGACGCCTGCATCCAGAGGACCTACGAGCGTTGATGGAAGGGCTGAAGAGGCAATTGGGTGAGGGACCAGAGGCAGAAGAGGGAGAGACGGGGCCAGACCCCCAGGAAGAGGATTTTCAGGAAGGCGACCGGTGAGGGATGCGCCCCGGCCGCCTGTAGAAGATAACCCGTGTAAATACCGCAACGTGCGCGAGTCAAAGCCACTGCAGAAATTCCATCGAGTTATCGCAAAGAAAAAGAGGAAAAGCGCATCCTCTACCCACAGAAGTGAGAGACACCCAGAGCTAACACCCGAAGTAGCGGTGTCTCCACCCGCCATTTACGTCCTTTCCAAACAATCCCCCAGGTCACTCAACCTCACGGTGACGTTGACCGCCCTGACCTCTCTCGCCCCCGTATCAGTGTCAGCCCTCCTGGATTCAGGGGCCACCGGGAACTTCGTGAGCCCTGAGTTCGTCCGGAAGCACAGGCTCGAGACCACCCCGCTCCCACAGCCCATACCTGTCCGCAATGTCGATGGCACCCCGAACGAGAATGGGGCCATAACGGAAGAACTAGAAGCCCTCCTGACGTTCGGACGACATACAGAACGGGCCCGCTTTGCAGTTGCAAACCTGGGACGCCAATCCCTCATCATAGGGCACTCGTGGTTGCTGCATCACAACCCAGAGGTGGACTGGGCACGACAGAAGGTCGTCATGTCCCGCTGCCCATCCTCCTGCAGGGGGTCGCGAGTGGGAGACGACCAAGACCTCACGGTAGAGCCCGGGGACGGGATCTATGCTGCGATCCTCCCCCCGGGGTGGGGACATGACCTGAGAGCAACCACGACGCCATCCCAGCGGATGGCCCAGGAGGCCCACGACCCGGGGGCAGAGCCCGTGCCCTTCGAGATGTTGGTACCAGAGCACTACCAGGACTTCCGGGACGTGTTCTCTAAGGAAGCCTTTGACCAGCTACCCCCCTGGAAGCCCTGGGACCACGCCATAGACCTGGTGCCAGACGCGAAGCTACCCAGAGGAAAGACCTTCCCTCTCTCGCGATGAAAGAGGGCTAGCGGCTCTCTACGCCGACTAAGCTCGTGGGGCCAAACTCTCCTAAACTCTCTACTTTCTCTCTAAACTTCACTTGACTCGATCCTTAACTCCGCGTGGTGAGTTCTCCGGGATTCCGCAAGGTCCGGGCTCAGTGTCCACTACTCACTCGTTGTGAGCTAGATCACTGCCCTTATTCCTACTGTTGGAATTCCACACACTCACACCCTCTCTAGCGCGTCCTAGCACCTTAGAGAATTTTGGGGGAGGGGAGAACTTCTATTCCAGAATCCGGTATGTACAGGATATAAGGAACAATTATTTTTAGAATAATAGATGGGAAATATTGGTACCATATGGCACCTGCATACCTTATTAGGCGAAATAATAAAAAAAGGGTAACAGTAACAATAAAAGAATATCAATCAATATCTGAAATGATGGCAAAATATGAAAATATAAGGAAATAAGCGATTTCTCAGCGGATTTATGGAATTAAGAGCCGAAATTGGAAATGAAGCCGGAGATAACTCTCACACAGCTGATAAGCATTTTTACCAATTTATTAGACGCCGTGGGAACGAGTGAGGCTGGAATTCTGGGTTGCCGCTTGAGATTCCCACACCCGCACATGCCCGTGACCTGCTGTGCCTAACTTCTCCAACACGGAACTCCGTCAAATCTCCACCGATTGGGACGTTCTTGGTATCGACGGGATCGTAGGAATTAGGACTATTTTTAGATACCAAACTTGTACCGAGTTGTCGCGTGAATGAAGGTCGTTTCCTAATCGTAGAATCGGATATCCGAGCCGAGTCTGTGCGTGGGCGATTATCCCGCCTACAGCGACCCAAGCAGAAAGAACTGGACGAGTTCTTATGGGAAAACCTGCAGAACGGGCGTATACGCCCGTCCAAATCCCCGATGGGGGCGCCAGTCTTCTTCGTCAAGAAGAAGGATGGGTCGTTGCGCTTAGTCCAAGACTATCGGAAACTGAACGAAATCACGGTCAAGAACTCGTACCTGCTCCCCCTCATCTCAGACGTTCTCGCCCGCCTTCGCAACGCCAAGTACTTTTCGGCCCTGGACCTACATTGGGGGTTCAACAACGTCCGGATCAAAGATGGGGACGAGTGGAAGGCAGCGTTCGCGACCAACCGGGGGTTATTTGAACCCATGGTGATGTTTTTCGGCCTGTGCAACTCCCCCGCGACCTTCCAGACCATGATGAACGACATCCTTCGGGATTTCATCGACCGGGAAGTCGTCATTTGCTACATGGACGACATCCTCATCTTCACCGCGACCCTAGAGGAACACCGGAGGGTAGTACGGGAGGTCCTGGAGACGCTGCGAAGGAGGAAGCTCTTCCTGAAGCCCGAAAAATGTAAATTTGAGCGGACACGGATTGAGTACTTGGGCCTCGTCATCTCGGAGGGCAACGTGGCGATGGATCCTGTGAAAGTCCGTGGAGTTCTTGACTGGCCGGCCCCAACCAAAGTGAAGGAGGTGCAGTCCTTCCTAGGGTTCGTGAACTTCTATCGCCGGTTCATCAAGGACTTCTCAGAGAAAGCACGCCCCCTCCACAAGCTGACCCGGAAAACCCAAGCCTGGAATTGGGGCCCGGATGAGGACGGTGCCTTCCTAGCCCTTAAAGAAGCCGTCACTACTGCACCCGTCCTCTCCTTCCCTTCAGACTCCGGCCGCTTCAAGCTCGAATGCGACGCTTCGAACTTCGCAACCGGTGCAGTCCTCTCCCAGCTCCAGTCGGATGGGGAGTTTCACCCGGTAGCGTTCATGTCCAAAAGCTTCACGGACGTAGAACGCAACTACGAAGTGTACGACAAGGAAATGCTGGCGATCGTCCGAGCCCTTGAAGAGTGGCGGCACTTCCTAGAAGGCGTTGAAGAGAGGGTTGAGATCTACACCGATCACCGCAACCTGAGCTATTTCCGGACGGCCCAAAGGCTGAATCGACGCCAAGCCAGATGGACCCTCTTCCTCTCCTGCTTCCACTTCACCCTCGTCCACCGTCCTGGGAAGCTCATGGGGAAGCCGGACGCACTCTCCCGTCGTGCTGACCACCCGAAGGGGAGAGACGACAACGAGGGGCTAACTCTTCTCCAACCCGCCTGGTTTGAAGCCCGCGCGACAGAGGCAGTTTCGGTAGAAGGTGAAGAGGCGGGTATTCTGGGAAGGATACGTGAGGCAAGGGACCATGATGAGAAGGTAGTGAAGGCCATGCGAGAACTGGGTGAAGGGACGTTAAGGTCGGACGAATGGGAGAAGCAGGGTGACCTGATCCTGTACCGGGGAAGGGTGTATGTCCCAAAAGATCCCCAGCTCCGCCATGATCTGGTACGGCTACACCACAACTCACAGGCGACGGGGCACCCAGGGCGATGGAAAACCCTGGAACTCGTCTCCCGTGACTACTGGTGGCCCCGGATGGCTGAGTATGTCGGACGATATGTACGCGGATGCGACACCTGCAATCGCGTCAAACCCTTCCCCTCACGAAAGGTTGGGAAACTTACCCCGAATAAGATCCCCACCCATCGTTGGCAGGTCATCTCAGTGGACATGATAGGGGAGCTCCCAGAGTCCAGAGGATATAATGCCATCCTGGTCGTAGTAGACCGGCTGTCCAAACGCATCCACGCAGTCCCCACCGTGACGACTGTGGACTCGGAGGGTATCGCACGACTCTTCTTGGAGCATGTCTGGAGACACCATGGGCTCCCGGAAGAGATCCTCAGCGATAGAGGGAGCGCCTTTGTCTCCCGCTTCTCGAAGGAGCTGGCAGACCTCCTAGGTGTCAAGCTGACCCCTTCAACGCCCTACCACCCCCAGACGGATGGACAGACGGAGCGGGTCAACCAAGAGATCGAGGCCTACCTCCGGGTGTTCGTCAACCACCGCCAAGACGACTGGGCGGACTGGCTCCCGCTAGCAGAATTCTCCTACAACAACCGCGTTCACTCCTCCACTCACCGAACCCCCTTTGAACTCGACACCGGCCAACACCCCAGGATGGGGACAGAACCCACGCACACATCCGAGGTGGAAGCCGCCGATGCATTCTCGTCAAGGATGATGAAAATGCAAGAGGAGGCAAAGGCAGCCCTAGAGCACGCAGCGGACGAGATGGCACGATATTACGACCGGGACCGTGACCCGGCCCCTAAGTATCGAGAGGGTGACCAAGTCTGGCTCAATGCCTACAACTACACGACCGACCGTCCGACTAAGAAACTGGACCACAAGTGGCTTGGCCCCTTTAAGATCACCCAAGTCATCTCCCCGGCCGCCGTTAAGCTCCAGCTCACCGCCCGACAGAAGGGAATCCACCCAGTTGTGTCCGTGACGAACGTCAGGCCACACCTCCCGGACGGTATCGCAGAAAGACCCGCTGACCCACGCCCAGGCCCGGAACTGGTAGAAGGAGAGGAAGAGTATGAGGTCGAGAAGATACTGAACTCTAAGTGGCTACGCCGGAAACTCTGGTATCTGGTAAAGTTCACTGGCTGGCCGAACTCTGAAAACCAATGGCTCCAGCGGGACCACCTAACCCATGCCCCCGACCGAATCGAAGAATTTCACAGGACACACCCCCAAGCCCCAGGGAGAGAAAGGGAGAACCACCTGGCTGCTTCGAGGCGAAGCGGCTTAAGGGGGGGGTGATGTCAGGGCACACCCACCTGACCCGGCTCCACCTGGCCCAACCTGACCCGGTACCCCGCCGGTCCACCCCTCCTTACCTCCTCCCCCTTTCCCTTCTTCCCCCTCATCCTCCCCTCCTCAGTTTCTCCTTATCTTACTTCTCCTTTATTCTCTCTTTATTCTACACGGACGACTTTCTCTGTATCAATGTACAACTGACCCATCTGCAGCGCGCCCACCATGTACCCGGCCCGGGCACCTCGGGCGACTTCCCGCTGTGCCCAGCATGCGCGCCTGCACCGGATACCCTCGGGATCTCCCACGGAGACACCTGGGTGGTTACGGCTGTGTGCGAGGGTGACGTGGCACCCGTCATGTGATCCAAGCCGCATGTATATAAACGAACCTGAAGTGGGAACTGAAGAAGTAGCCTTCTTCTCAACTTTCCACTTCAGGTAAGTAGTACAATATTTCTCCTTTAATAATAATAACAACTTTCCACTTCAGTCTAAGTGGCCAGGGACCGCTGTCCCACATCGGGCCTGTCAGTACGCACGCCCGATCCGCCCCCCGCCAGGCTCTCGGTCCCGGACGCTATACCCGGACCCCCTCGACCCCGGACGAGTCCCTGACAAATAGCTTCCGCAGCGTCGGAGGCTGGGGGTCTGTTTGGGGATCTGTCGAGGATCCTTTGAAGTTTGGTGAGTCGGATTGCTTTGTTCCTGTCTTGGATGTTTAAGACGTTCTTCCTGCCTTGGATTCTTGGGCTGTTTAGTCGGTCCATGCTAATTGGGGGGGGGGGCTGTCTGAGTTCCATATAAATTTGCGAATTCTCCTGTTGAGGCGGTTTTTGTATTCTCTGGGCATGCCTTGGGTGCGGGAGTGAAACTGCGTCATTCCCCCGATAGTCATCTGGATGATCAGGTGGCGACCTTCTATGGAGGGGTAGGACTTGTTCCATTGGGTGAGGGATTTTTCTATATTAGTCATAATGGTGGGCCAGGGGTCTTTGTGGTTGGGTCTGTTACCACATTGGGCCCCTAGGTATCTCATGGTTTGTCCGTCTTTCAGGATTGTGACTGAGTCATCTAGTTTTTCATTTGAGTGGGGGTTTATGCTTCTCTCATTGTAAGTTCTTTCTCTGTGTTCAGGTGTTCCCACTGGGAGGACAACTGTCTTTTCATGGTTGAACTTCGCTCCAGATGCTGTGCACCAGCTGTCGAGGATTGAGAAGAGGTCAGTCAAGTCGTCGTCCTTGGAGAGGAAGACAGCTGTGTCGTCGGCGAACAGGGATACGATTACTCTCTGGGAGAAAGATGGGGTTTTGATTTCAAGACCGCAAAGGGCTTGGGATTCTCTTAGCGCGATAGACAAGGGTTCTATGGCGATGTTGAATAGTAAGCATGATAGGGGGTCACCTTGGCGGACCCCTCTTGTTATGGAGAAGTCTTGGCTTATTACACCGTTTAAGATGACTCTGGTTCTGGCATTTGCGTATAGGCTTTTGACCATCGATATGTAGGCATTAGGTATGTTCATCCTTTTCATGACTTCCCAGAGGTAGTCATGGTGGATGCGGTCATATGCCTTCTCTTGATCGAGGGTGATAATGGCACTGTCTTGTCCTATAAGCTTGCATAGGTCTGTCATGCGGTTTACGAGGTTGATTTGGTTGAAGATACTTTGGCCTTTGATGAAGGCAGCTTGGCACTTGTGGACTAGGAGGGGGGCGATGGGGGAGAGTTTGTTCATTAGGGCCGTTGTTATGATTTTGTACTCTGCATTGAGTATGGTCACTGGTCTGTAGTTTTCAATTTCCCTTTTGTCTTTTTTTATATACAGGGGACAGAGCCAGCCTTCAGATATTTGGGCGCACGTGGTTCCACTCTTCTCAATATCATTTGCAAGGAGGGTTAGGAGGCCGACGATGTGTAGGCCTTGGTTCTTTTCTTTTCTTTTTTGCCATCTTATGTCTAATTTCTTATATAGTTCTGTGGGGATGCCGTTGAGGCCTGGGGCCTTCCTGTTTGGTGATTGGTTCAGGGCTTTGGCAATATCACCTTGGTTCAGGGAGGAGGTGTCATATCCATGCATACCCGACCCCGACCCGACTTCCGGACCTCCACCCTCTTCACCTCTGGAGTCATAACCTACCGCTGCCGTTCCGATACTCACCTTCGGTCCTGGCAACACACCTCCTTCTTACCCCCCCACGCCACCTCTACTCCTCCTTACCTCTCCGACCCTATCTCCGTCCGCTCCGATACTCACCTCGGACCGAACACCGCCCCTCTCGCCACCCTCCTACTACTCCTCCTCCTCCTACTCCGCTCCCCCTTCACAACACCTCCACCCTCCCGTCATCCTCCTACGCTTTCCCCATCCGCTCCAATACTCACCTTCGGACCTGACAACCCTCCTTTCCGCCACTCCTTCCCCCTTACCTTTCCCCTCTCTCCTCCCTCTGGTACTCCTCCACCACCCTTCCGCCAAGTTACGACCTTCCACCGCTGTCCCGTACTTCGTACTCGGACACCGCTCGTACCTTTGCTCCAAGCCTCCATCATAGTCCCTACCTCGGACTTTGACTCCACCTCGGTCTTAGTCCATTGCATTGGTGACCTCATACTACGTAAACACCATTGCCAATATCCCTCGGACTTTCAACCCTGCCTCCATAACCTCCATAAGCTCTGCAACCCCCGAGCTTCGCGGATCGCCTTCGGCACTTTCGCCGCTTGTAATGTATCTCTCACGTTTACCCCTCATCCCTATTTGGACTACTGCTTCTTCCCATTCTAGCCAGTTAGTCATCATCCCCACTTCTCCTCATCCTCCTGCCCCTCTGGGCCTTGCCCTCCCTACCTCCTTTCGGACGTATCACAGGTCCTGCCTTATGACCTTCGGTACCGCTCCGCTCCTTCTTCCCTTTGTTCCCGTTCGGACATCTTCATTCCGATTCGGTTTCCCTTTGTTTTCCTTGTGCTCTTGCCCCCTCCATTATATATATATCGGCACTTGTACATACTCGTTTTGGTTCAGTCCGAAATTGACCTGAAATGCCCCCTAGAGACTTCCTGCTCACCTACTGTGAAATTAAGGACCAAATGGACAAACAGCAATGGCACAGCGCTCCGCTTGAGTCGCTGAGGCCAAGGTCCCTCCACGCTAAGTCTCCAATTCCACTCCGGAGTCATCTGTATCAGCCCCGTTCTAACAGGAGGCTAGGTCTGCAGAAGTTTCAGGTGGGATTTGGTTGCAGATTTTATTGAGAAAGATCGTTGTGTGGGATTCTCGCTCATCTGGGGGTCGCGGTATTGGACACTGTTGTAGTGTTTGGCTGCTATAGCTGACATCTCCTCGGTTACTGAGGTGTAGGATGGGGGATTGGAACCCGGTTTTCTTAGTTCGGATATGGTGTTGCGGGGTTTCTTTTCTTTTCCCCAGCTGCACCAATACTTATTGGTGGTTTTGCTTAGCAGTTTCTTGTTGGCTCCGGAGCGGCCTTTAGTTTTTGCCTGTTTGGATTTCTCAATATCATTTATTCTTTTGGTCAGATTCTGAATTTGGATCTGCATGATGTTTGCTAGAGTCTCGTCAGCGGTGGCTAGTCTTTTCATTGCTTTGTCGCATCTCTGAGTGAGGCGTCTTAGTTCAGAGTTGAGTTTCCTGGATTTTATTTTAGCTATTTTTCTGGCAAGGAGTCTTACCGCTGATACGAAGTCCTGGAAGGTGCTTTGTGCGTTGTTGTTTCTCACTATCTCGTTGAGGGCTTCATTGCCGATGGCTTCGACTTCCTGTAGGAAGTTTTGGTCATTGGTAAGGTATAGGGGGATTGCCCATCGGCCTCTGCCAATTTTTGGGGCCTGGTTGTCGTGTAGTACAACTGATACCAGCTGGTGGTCGGCCGTCGCGAGGTCCGGGTTCAGTATTTCCCAGGTAAGAGCTTTGTCTCTTATTTCGTCTGAGGCGTATATTCTGTCTATCCTAGATAGGGACGTGCCTGTTGCGTGTCCGTAGGTGAAGTTTTTTTCAGGGGCCGGGTGTGTTGTTCTCCATCCATCTGAGAGGCCTTTGCAGGTAGTGAGGTTTCAAAGGGCTGTTACAGCTGTTTCGGGGTCTGCGTGGGGGGGGAGTCTGTCAGAGGCCTCTTCAACCATGTTTAGGTCACCGAGCATGATGTCGATTGGGGTGCCGTTTAATTTTTCTTTTAGGTCTGTCCAGAATTGGGTGTTGTTATTGCTTGAGCCTATACCGGGAGCGTATACTGTCAGGATTCTCAATGTATTGTTTGTTGGCCATTCTGTCTCCATGAGGAGGGCCTGGCCGGGTATGATGCATCGTGGTGTGTAGTTTTTTCTAATTATGTTTTTGTTTATTACAATCGCAACTCCCCCAGAGTGGGTGTGGTCTGGGTTATAGGAGTGGGAGATGTTCCATTCAGCGCCAAATGTGCTGTCCAGGTAGGACTGTTGTAGTTGGTCTGTGTGGGTTTCCGAGAGGCATAAGATGCCATATTTCTCTTGTTTCGTTTTCCTTAGGATTTCTGACCACTTGTGTTTTGTTGAGGGACTGTTTGCCCCTTTTATGTTAAGGGATCCGATTCTTAGGTTAGGTGTGTTCGGTGGGGGTCCATTACCACCTCTCAAGCGGAGTGGTTGGTTTCACGAGTCCATTTTCCGATCAACTGTCCCCATCATTGGGAGTCCATAAAATGGGGTAAGCTGTCCATCCTCTGGGGACAGAGGCCATTTACCAGTAGAGCTGTGACCAGGATGTTGGGTATCCTTTTTGTTTCTTCTTTTGATGCATTTAGAGTGTTCATTGGCGGTTTTTAGGTCATCCCCTTTGGTTGCCGGCCAATCAGGGATCAGTTGGGGGGGGGGGGGCGGCTAGCACGCTTTCCTGTCACCTAATGGTCCAGTAAATTTGGGCATGCTAGTGGGATTTCAAGTTGGGTCATGGTGTAACTATCGAGTATATGTACAGCGGGTGGGTGTGGTGACTATAGCGGTTGGTGGGGTTGGGTTTTGGCGTTCCTACAGTGTTTTTCGCAGTGCAGGTTGCCAACCTGTTGGATTTCATTGTTTGATGGTGATTGTTTGTTTGTTTCTGGTCGTTTTTAGACCTAATCAGGTTGCAAGGCTTTTGTAGCCTTGCTTCTCTTCACGGGTTTGTGTTGTTCTACCCATCACAGTTTGGCGATTATACAGACGAGGGCAGGGGGTGTAGCTTTTTACAGTGGGGCATATGTGGCTGCGCTTTCATGAAAAATGTTTATTTATTCATTTTATTGTATTTTACTGCAGGGGCTCTCCATTCACTTTTTGGTTACCTGGCTCTCCTTGATTGGGGTGGGGTTTAGGCGCCGTGCCTAGTCAAAGTTGAGCTTAGGTGGATCGTATTTCAGGAAGCGTGGGCCATATTGGCAAGGTTGTCCTCGACCCCTTCCACGATGGTAGGATGGGTATGAGGGGAGGAAAGGTCGGTTCACGCCCCTGCTTGAGCTTGGAAAGGGATCACCGTCCTCAGGGTCACCCTGTTGTTTCGGATAGCGTTGCTTCCAGGCCAGGTGGGAATGAATGGGGCACATGTGGAAGAAGTGGTCCATGGCTTTACAGGTGTGGCAGGACCTTGGTCTGGAGAAGGAGTGTCCTGCCTGGGTTTTGTCGCTCGTGAATGTAGTGTGACTGAAGATCTGGATCCACTTGTTGTGCAGGGTTTCATGGGCCTCCTTGAGGGCCCTGAACGGGGGTCTATGTGGAGCTCCCACATGGTCACGGATTTGTTGGAGGTTGGGTTTCTTTTTTCTTCAGGATCACCCTCGGGTTCTTTCCCATTTGAGCCATATCCTCGTGGAATGATTCTGATGCTATCTGCGATGTCGTCGATTTGCTCAGTAGTTAGGTGTCATATCCATTCCCGGCCATCGACTTCCGGTCCTTCCGATCCCTCCGTTCCAACTCCGCTCCTCCCTCACTAACCTCGGAGCCCCCGTTATTCCGCAATCCTCTCGGTACCCCTCGATGGTCACCACCCCCTCATTTCAATTTATTACCTATGCCTCCCTAAGTACGGAGCCCCGAAGACTTCCAGACAGCTCCGACGTCCGCTAGCGCACCCCCGCCTCCGCTGGGCAATACACTCGCCTGCCCTGCAGAGTCCACCTTCGGGCTTATCCCTCCTTTCCGTTTCTGGGTTATCGCCTGCCTTTCCGCTAACCCCGCAAACCGACTCGTCGGTAATATTCAGTCGGCTAATGGTTAAACCCCGTTAGCTCCGCTCCGTTCAGCTCCGCCAATTGCGGAACCGTCTCCGCTGTAACCATATATATATCCCACTTGTACATAGGTTACGCCCCAGTAGAAAAATCAACTAGAGTTACCCCCCTAGGTTCTAATTGCCAGTCAGTAAGTTAGGGCACGGACGTGTCACTAGGCACAGCGCTCTTGGCAGAAGTCGCTGAGGCCAAAGCCCTCCGTTACGGAGACATCTCCTCGTCTCGAGTCTGGTCTCTGACATTAGGCTTGAACCAATTAGAAATGGCACAAATCTTCTAAGCGGATCTTTAATTGTTTGTTGGATCGCTTCTTTGATATTGTTCGTGTCTTTGAGTCTTTTCCCCATTCCAATGATTGAGGCAGTGAATGATGAAGGTCTGAATATGGTGTCGATCGCGATGAACCCAAAGGTTGGGCATATCCAGAGGTGTTTGCGCACTAGAAGGTCGCGGTATTGGGGGTTGAGACCGTCGATTAGATAGCCCCATGGCTGGGCATACTGGATGCTACCTGTCAGGGCATGCCCTGACACGCCCTGCCCGATCCCCGCTCCGCTTCCCGCTCCGCACCGCCTCTCCCTCCTCTCCCTCTTCCTTTCCCCTGTTCTCCTTTCCTCTTTTCTTTCTTTCTCTCTTTCTCTTACATGGACCACCTTTCCTGCTGCTCGATGTATCACCGGCGCACATGCCCATCCCCCCTCCTGTATCTTACATCCCTATACCGCCGCCACCACTGCCGCACTCGCCTTGCACCCACAGCGGGCCCTCTTGGGATCTTCTGCGGAAGCACCCGGAGAGCCGTGGCTGTGTGCAAGGGTGACATGGCGCACCCCACGTGATCATTCCCGCATGTATATAATAACAGCTGGAGTGGGAACTGAAGAAGTAGCCTTCTTCTCACATTTCCACTTCAGGCAAGTAGTGTAGCCTTCCCTTTTAATGATGACTCACATTTCCACTTCAGACTAAGTGGTCGGGGACGCTCACCCCGCGATGGGATCACCGCTACGCATAGCCGCTATCCGTCCCACCAAGTCCCGCACGCCGGGACCTCGCCGCTTTTGGAGCTGTCCCTGACACTACCGCCGCATTTTATGTCGATGGGGATTGGGGGGATGACACTTACTTCTCCGACTTGGGTGGGGAAGGCTCTTTCAAGGAAGTCTTCCATATTAGTTTGGAAGTCGCTTGCATTCTCTTCGCTGTGGGCAGCGTCTAGGGGCATGGCTAGAATGGCATTTGGTTTTTTCAGCCAGGCTAGGGCCCGATGGGGGTTAGCCCCTTTGAGGAGGCGGGAAGGGCAGAGGCCGTGGGCATAGAAGTTCTCTAGGGAGGCCCCAAGAGGCATCCAGTCAAGGTCCCTTTTGCCGTCATTGGGTTTTTCGGCGTTTATAGGTGCATAGGCCGGGTCATCAGTGATAATTGGGGACAGGTCGCCATCTGTTACCGGGCTTCGGGTTGGGGGGTATTCCGTAGGATGGATGTTCCTTAGGGTAGTCACTTGGCCACTTAGGCCCGGGTTAAAGATGTCTAGGGGGGGAGCAGGGGGAAATAGGGTCGCCGAGGAGGCGGTTTCTGCTATTTTTAGCGGGATAAGGCGAGGGGGGGCCTTCGCGGGGCCTTGGATCTTTGCAGCTGTGGGGGACCTTGCATGTTTCCTGGACTCATTCTCGTTGATCAAGAGTATTTTCCTGTCCCCTTTGGTGCGACCCTTTTTATGGAGGGGGCTTGGCTGGGGTATGTCGGAGTCGTTTGATTCCGTCTCGTTCCCGCTCTCTTGTTCATCACTGGTGGACGTGAAGGCGAGGGGGGCTTTTGTCGTGTTATCAGTGTTGATAATAAACGGGGCACCTTTCATGGAGATGACAGGGGTTTTCCTTCTCAGGGGCTCGGTCATTTGGTCGTCTTCCGGTGTTAGCGGGGCTCGGAAGGGTGTGGGACGCGGATATCTGTTCGGGCTGCGCCCTCGTCAGGGGGGTTCTCAAATCAAGTAGCGAGGTCTTTACCTCCATGGCTCTGCGAGTCTTTTTTTTTTCTTTTTTGGGACACCGAGTCTACGGTTCGTAGGCTGTGTGGATGTTCTAAGGAACTGTCCTAGTTCTCGCGGAACTACCCGTTTTGACCCAATTGCCTAGGCCGTGCTTGGCAATTGGGCGCTCTTGGTCGACGGTCCAGGGCTCGAGGTCGGCGCGACGCCCGCCCTGGTACCGCCTGAGCTTTGCCCCCCTGGTCGACATTGCCGGTCTGGGATGTGTATATATGTATTTCATAGGTTTCCTTGTTGTTAATATTTTCTTTTGTTTCCGTCGCACTTCACTGTTTTCTAGTTTAACGACTTTACGGTCGCGTCGTACGCATTCTGACTGGTGTAAGTTAACTGTCCCGTTTCCGAAGTTCGTCCAAGAGATTTTCCTCCATAATGCAAGTAGCAAAACCAGGAACAAAAAACCCTTCGCCGTTGCAGTTACGCAAGGTCCTTGGTGACATCGTAGGGTGGCTCCAATCCAGGGGCCATCGATCGCGGCTGATAGCGGTGTCAGGCCGTCTCCATGCAATGTCGGTAGCATTCATGGCCCTGACCATTGACGCGGGTGGATGCCTTGGGGACAATTTCCTCCAGAAGAATAAACTCTGATATCTCTTGGCCCCTTGGCCCCGGTGTGTATGATATAGTGCACATCTCTATCGAATATATATACAGGCTCCATGTCTCAACCACCAATTAACCAATCAATGAGCACATCACCCAGTTCAACTAAGATTTAGCACAAGGATATCACTATCGTGTCATTTTCGTGAGGAACGTCCCCCCTCCGATCCACAGAACAGGCTTCGAGCAGAGCTCGATCGATAAATATCCCATGCAAGCTACCTATGCCTCCGTCGGAAACAGCGTCAGCATTCTCAGCCGCGTCGATTGAAGAGCGAACCAAAGTGGTCCTCTATTTTCAATCATCAACCTCTTCACCATGTCATCGCTCACGTCATCCAGCGGATAAAGGAACGCATCACGGACGAGCATGATGTTCACCTGCAAGCGTTCGATGTCTTCTAGGGTGTATCGGGATAGAAGGATATCTTCTAGTCGATCCAGTTCAGAGGGGCCGATTCGTACAGAAATCTTCCCCCAGTCGATCATGTCAAAGAAAGGGTAGTGCGACTTTTGGCCCACAAGGACTGGTATGCATCCTGCGTATACGGAGTCCACTAAGCGTGTGGCCCAACCTGTCCAATAATTAAGGCCCCTGGTTAGCATATCGATCCCCAGAAACAATAAACGATAGAGGGGATTATGGTCGCAAGAAGGGGGGGGGGGGGGCTCACCAGTGGTTCCCGCAGGCTGCGCACAGAAGATCGTATCGTTAAGAATGCCCATATAACCATAATTCCCCGTGCTCCCAAAAATACTTCTCAATTTTGGACCATTAGGGTGTAGCCTTTTCTCCGTCTCTCCCGATTTCCAACCCTCGCGCCCGCACCCCAGCCTCATACGATTAACGTAGCCCGTTCCCCAGTTGGTGCCGGCGAACGTCGCAAGGACTCGACGATCACGCGCAGGACGAACATTGGCAATGTCTGAAAACTCCGCGAGGAGTTTCGGAGACCCGCAAGTTCGAGGCGGTATGCTGAGTTTGAAAAAAAAAAGGAAGTAGGGTGGAAAATCAGTGTTTAGTCAAATACAAAATTAATTGCAGATAAATCATACACGACATGCTGCTGCGGCCAATAACAGGGAGTGTTTAAATCACCCATAACGCTCCAAGGGGTCGTCGACCTGAGCACAGGACTGAGATCTGGAACGTTTTTTCGCATTCCCCAAACCGACCTGTTGTTTTTCCCAGAAAAAGCAAATCTCATTAGGACACGAATAAATCGAGAACGAGGAGTCCGTTCTACGCACCACTCCCAATGCATGCATGGGCCCCAATCATGTGTAAAAGGAATAATGACTTTGGATGCATCGAATCCATCCACGGTGTTCAGCGCGTGCTGATACCTCTGGTCGATCCCATCGTTCCGTGTCTGATAATGTGGAACATAAGTCATCTCAGCATCGACCCCTGCTTCAACTCCCATCACCCTGAGAGCCTTTTCGAGTTGTGAGTCCGCAGACCAACAGTTGGAAGTCTGGAGTCTATCGATGTGATGTTCTTCATTCCATATACGGTCTCCTTCTGGAAGAGGGGCGACGTGGACACGAGGGAGGGGGACGTTGGCAGCAACAAAACTGGCGGCCTGAGGACGAAGGACGTTCCGCCACGATGAGCGTTTGACCATATCACCTAGAGTCGTTTCTTCCGGCCCGGAAGGAGGGAAGGAGATGGAAGCTGGATCAGAGACAACGGGCACAAGACGTCGTTCCCTGGGAAGGCAACTCGACAAGACACATTGACAATCTCCAGTATCCAAACAAATGGTTGGGTGATCACAGAGATTCGAGCAGGCAGGCAAATTTGCGTCAACCCACTCAATAGGCAGCCTGCTCATTTTGGTACCGTCGGACTCCCTCAACCTCTCAGTCGCCAAAGTCGCCAAATCACGTTGTACTTTGTTTAAAGCTCGTTCCAAGCGATAGCAGGCAGTCCTCGATGGGGAAGCAGAAAATGGTCGTTCCAAAGATGTCCTCTGAAACTCAATGGAATAATCCAACGCTAGTTTCGAAACACCTGATATTAGAAACGGCCCGAGGTAGCGAAGAGAAGAAAGTAGCTCACGGTCATCACGAAGGAAAGGCCATGGTGCAGGACCCTCACAACAAATGGGCGAAATCCTGAATGGCCACTCGTTCCGAGTCTGATTCGACACAATGGAAAAGTTCCCTCCAACGACCGTTGGACTCATGAGATATAGATCCGTATCTGGAACGACAAATCGAAGGGTTGCGTGGTCATCTGGGTTGACCTCTATCTTCCAATCCACGACCGGTTGAGGAAGAATACTATCGATCTGCTCTTTCGTCATCTTCGGAAGTTCAACCGGCCCCAAATCAGGACGCATCACACCAAGCCACCATTCATCGTATAGCGATCTGATGCTATAAATTTGTCTCTCTTTTGTCCATTGTCCGGACTTATGGATCCGCGTTGACCGGAGGGGTGCCCCTGTGTCGGTGGACCAACCCTGCCCGTGGTCTCGAGGCGGAGGCGCCAAGGTTTCAAATTCCCCCTGAATGTTCACCTCAATATGAACACGACAATCGTGCAATTTTTCCAGATCGGAATTGATAGCGATCGAAGGCGATGCGTCGCCACATGTACCTCTAATGTGCTTATGCAGAAAGCTTTCCGTGCGGGTCAGATAGGCCTTTACGAGTCGTGACAATCCAGTGTCAATGTTGACTAGTGGGCGGAACTCGAGAGTTCTCCGGGCCTTTTCAATTCCCCCCTTGTAAGGGACAAGAGCAGGATCGTTCCCGGGGATGCGACGAATTGGAGATTTGGAACGTGTAAGAGCAACGAGTGAGTCGACGAGCCTGTCAACGGAGATCAAACGGCCTGAGGCGATGTTGAAAATCTCGAAAGAGTTGCGGGACGAAAACAAGGATATTTTATTGAGTGATTTGGTGAGATATTCAATTGTGAGGAGGAAGGCATCCACACAGTCATCAATGTGGAGCAGATCAAGCTGAGAGGGACGAGATTAATAATGGGCAGGACTGATTATAGGAGGGAGGATAACGTGCCACTGACCTGTTGGTTTCCGTTGAACATCTGAATGACTTGATGAGAGATGGCCTGAGTCGCGATGGAAGGTATTAATCTGTCGGGGTGATCATAGGTGCCACCATAAACTGTTGAAAGTCTCAGAGCAGCCGCACGAATCCGTCCTGCCAGCCTGGTTGTCCCTCCCGTGAGATGCTGCCTCACAAGGTTCTCGGCTTCGAGCTTCGTTTGACCATAAGCATTAACGGGCGCAGTCACTATGCGCTCATCCATTGATTGACCCCTCCTCGGATAATGGTACACATCGAATGAGCTTGGAAAGATAAACCATCGCCTCCCCTTATCGAGAGAATTAAGCCGAATCAGCGCGTCAAGAACCATTTGCGTGCCGCGCTCGTTAATGTCGGAACAATCCTTCTGGTTCTCCATGCACCAATCCGCCCGGGAGACTGCCGCCAGGTGAATGACACCTGAGATATCATTTGTGAAAGCTGACGACAGCGTCGAGATATTACGTATATCACCGATATGGACTTGAAGCAGAGAAGATGCTGAAGGAGATAGTGTAGAGAGTTCTAACTCGTCCTCGTAGAAGATCGTGTCGAGAATCGTAACAGGCGTCCTGGCAGCTAATAGACGCCGAACAACGTGTTTCCCTAATTTACGCCAAATTGAGATATTACCATTCAGCCAGGCACGTTCTATGATAGAAGCGCACCAATGTTCCCACCACCTCCAGTGATTAGTACGCGCCCAGGGTATTTCATCCTGCCGGATTGATCTGTGTCCGACGGCGAAGACTGAGTGTCACTGCTAACACCTGACGGAACATAGGGAAAATACTAATCGATAAGTTAAACGATGTCAGTGTGTGCTAGATGTCCATACGAGCTCGAAGCGCCAACGCACTCTGGTGAAAAGAAGGAGACAATATGCAACAACCACGAAGAGGATGATCTTTTGGATAGCGGATCGCCCAAATCCCGTATTGAAAATTCCCCAGCGGCCTAGCTGATCATGGTGGCCATTCATGCTGTGCAAACCTTGAGGCAGAGGATTGAACAAGGAGGAGCTAGGCAAACTTCCAACAAGTCCTTACGAATGACTGAGGGGGCGTGTCTGCACTGGAAAGTGAATGCAAAAATACATTTGCAATTTGGATGAACACTTCGGGACAGACATTGAAGAGGAAGTTGAGGATTGAATCCAACCATGTACAGCTTTCTTGCCACATGGGAGAAATTTTCGCTATTTCTCTCATCCAATAAGTAACTCCTCCCTATAACGTGAGCCTGGTAACGGTGGTTCCTGCACAAGGTTCGTGCAAGATTCGCGGAACTAGGCAGGTTACCAGCCTCTAACTGGACCTAATACTGTACTAACATGACCGACAACCTGTCACGCGTCACGCTGGCAAATCAAGGTTTTGTCACGCGTCACGCTGGGAAAAAGGTTGAGTTAGTTGTGTCACGCTGTAAACCTGGTTTCAGGGTGGCTGTGCAAATTGTAATTCAAATTTCCCTTTTTCGGAAGTAAATACATTCAAAAAATGGCCACTTCCTTGTCCAAATGGCGCACCTGTCTGGCCCGCTTTCTGCGGCCAAAGTCACACTTGAGGGGGGTATCCTCAGCACAGGTTGATGCAACTTGTAAGGTGCCATTGCAGCCTAATCAGCCAGGATCCAGGCCCAATAGGCCTACAAACTACCTCTTAGGTAGGCTTAGCAAGGATATTATTTCTGTATGAAATAGGTTCATTTGTGCAAGCGCAAAACCATCCATATGTGATATCCGGGTGCAGGAAAATTTTCTAAGCACATTTTCAAATTCTTTTGCATTTAGTTACTTTTATGGCAATATCCGATAGTATTGCATTCCTTTTATGGTAAGTTCGCCGGTTGGGTGTCACGCATCAACATGAGCTGCCGGTTCAGTACTTTTTGTCATGCTCCGGATGCAACTGGTAGTTGGTCGTGTGAGTACAGTATCGCCCCATAGTGGAACGGAAAAAGTCACGTGCACAGCCAGGAACAAATATTTCGAAACCAACTGGAGATATGTATTTCGTGAATATATTACAATATCATAAATAAATGATACTGTACACACTCTGTCATTCTCAAATTCAAATCACCCAATCCCATGAGTCTCGTTCTCACGACCAACAACCGGATGGTTTTGAACCGTGACAAAATTTTATGTCGGACATTCAACCGGCAGGCCTGAATTTAGCGTGACAGCCAACCGGGAGCCAGGAACAGCGTGACAGCCAGCCTGAGAACCAGGAACAGCGTGACAACGGAAGTGCCTGGCCAGAGAATCTGAAAATAATAATTGAACTGAAAATCTCGTGTTCCGTTACACCATTCTCAAAATTTACGTGGTTTCTTTTCTGGGTGGCATTATGGATGGATTTTCTCTTGCTTGCCGCATTGCTTCTTGTGCTGATGAAGTTATCACATACAAAAATCTTCCTGCCTTTCTCATCGGACCCTACTTCCCTCACGAAACCCTGTCCATCAGGGAATTCATTTCCTTCCAACTTCCTCCCATTCAAACCCCCACAAAACACCCTGGGGCATGCCTCAGTCATAAACCACCATCTATGGATCTACTCTCAGAGGATGATGTCCGTGCAGTGGATTGTCCTAGCTGACTAGAAATGAGGGAACTCATCACAGAGTTTGAGATCAATGATGAGAGCTCTCTTACCTCGGTTGAGATTGCCTCTAGTTGTGTCCCAATACTCATTCTGGAAATTTGGAAGATCCATTTCCAGTTATTGGATCTTCAAAATTTGTGGAATGACTTGCTTTGGCAGGCAGAGGATTTGATAATGTGTTATCCCAGTCAGCGATTTGCAATAGAGGCAGCCCAATGGAGACTTACTTCATGTGGGTGGAATGAAGAGATCCAAGGGGTTTCACACATGGGATGGTGCACCATTGGGGCTTTGATGCAATATATCTCTGTTTCGTGCCTGGTCACAACAGATATTATTCATCATATTGAATTTTACTAGAAATGGCTGCCATGCAGCCCTGACCTTGCTTGTGATAAGCCTTTTGCATGTGAGGTTAACCACCACAGCAGAACATTTTCTGCCAAATCATTGATCTTTCCATCAAGCTGGTAGGGTCTTTTTGCACCATTATGCTGAGGTTCTTTCTACCATCGCGCAACTTTTATTAAGCTGTCATGGGTGTTCTTTCCCCTCCTTTTGTTTGCCATGAGCACACCACATAATATCAGTTATTACCCAACACCAGTTAGCTTTCCCAATGCTCTCTATTCCACTAGCTTTATCCGATTAAAAGAATGCAGGGCATTGCACCGTTGATATGAATCATGGAGGTACATGTAATTAGTGATGGCGGATGGATTGAGGTCCAAGGCACACTCAAAAATGAGTATGACCATGGTTTAGAGGTTGAATCGGAAGTGATGCAAATGGAGTTAGAGGAAGCCATAGTGTATGCAAAAAGTGTTGTGTTAAAAATAATGAGTGAAGAGGAGCAATTCACAGAGAGCCAACTGGGTGTCTGAAGTCTGAGCTAACATAGTTATATGAGGGGTCAAGTGATTTGTCTTATCGCAGTGGTACTACAGCGGAAGTGATTGTCATAGTCATATTGGGAAAAGAAGACCCTAGATCCTGTGAACAGCACTTGTGGGGCCTAAATGCGCAGAACCTGCTACGAAGTAGTGGGAAAAATGTGCCAGAAAGATCTTATCATGAGAGTTGAGTAAGGATGTAAGAAAGGACATGTGCAGAGAAGAGGTCAATACATTTGCAGAATTCCCATGAATTGTGGACATGCAAGAGACCTTGCAAGCAAGGTAACAAAGCAATGTAGAAACTACGAACCCAATGGTTAGGCTGATAACCCCACTTGAGACACAACTTCTTGCTGGATGTGCTTCTCAAGGGAGTGCAATCCTTGCAGCATATAAATGGCTACCCACTTACAAAACACTCCATCAACTTGGGAGTGATCTGATATCTGGAGTTGTGACTCACCTCAGTGGAATCCTACTTGTCAACGAAAACCATTGGATCCCTTTCATAATTGACTCAAAAGAATCAACAGTCATTCTCGTGGACTCTCTTCACAAACCTGGTAGGAGCCCATCAAGAGCGATGGAAGCAGTGATGGAGATTATTCAATGGTGGTTGAGTGTGTCTTATTTGGGATTGAACAAGCCAGTAGCATAATTCAGTGTTGCATTGCTTCTCATCAGATACCAGAATGATGTTACTTCTTGCAGGTTTTTTGCATTGAATGCATTAGCACATCACTTCCTCCCAACCTGATACATGCTCCACATAGGCAGCGACTGTCATATCCATGCATACCTGATCCCGACCCGACTCCTGGACCTCCTCCTACACCACCTCCGGAGTCCTACCCTACCACTGTCTGTTCCGATATTCACCTTCGGTCCTGGCACCACACCTCCTCTCACCTCCCATGCCACCTCCACTCCTCTGTCCCTCTCCTGTCCTATCTCTGTCCGCTCCAATACCCACCTCGGACTGAACACCACCCCTGTTGCCACCCTCCTACGACTCCTTCCCCCCACTCCTCCGCCCCCTCTCCACAACACCTCCACCCTTCCCTCATCCTTCTACTCCTCTCCCGTCCACTCCAATACTCACCTTTGGACCTGACAACTCTCCTTTCTGCCACTCCTTCCCTCTTCCCTCTCTCCTCTCTCTTCCCTCTGGTCCCCTTCCACTGACCTCCCACCAAGTTACGACCTTCCGCCACTGTCCTGTACTTCGTACTCGGGCACTGCTCATACCTTTGCTCTGAGCCTCCGTCATAGCTCCTACCTTGGACTTTGACTCCACCTCGGCCTTAGTCCATTGCATTGGTGACCTCATACTATGTAAACACCATTGCCAATATTCCTCGGACTTTCAACCCCACCTCTGTAACCTCTGTAAGCTCCGCAACCTCCGAGCTCCACAGATCATCTTCGGCACTTTCACCGCTTGTAATGTATCTCTCGCATTTTCCCCTCATCCCTATTTGGACTGCTGCTTCTTCCCATTCTAGCCAGTTAGTCATCATCCCCACTTCCCCTCATCCTCCTGCCCCTCTGGGCCTCGCCCTCCTTACCTCCTTTCGGACATACCACAGGTTCTGCCTTATGACCCTTGGTACCACTCCGCTTCTGTCATCCCTTTGTTCCCATTTGGATCCCCTTTGTTTCCTTGTGCTTTCTATATATATCGGCACTTGTACATACTCGTTTTAGGCCTTAGTCTAAAATCGACCTGAAATGCCCCCTAGAGACTTCCTGCTCGCCTACTGTGAAATTAAGGACCAAATGGACAAACAGCAATGGCACAGTGCTCCGCTTGAGTTGCTGAGGCCAAGGTCCCTCCTTGCTAAGTCTCCGGTTCCCCTCCAGAATCGTCTGCCCTCACCCAGTTCTAACAGTGACTCGATTAGCCTAAGGATCAATTTTCTAAATAATATCCTCAATCATCATGGTGCAAAGCCAGTTAGTGATTGGAGGAGCCAAAAAAGAATATAACATGCTTACCAATTTGTCTGTTAGGATGCCCATCATGTTATGCCACCACCAATGGAACCACATTTGGGCCCTCCAACTTTCCATTGTAGGATCCTTGCAAAAAAGTGCCCAGCACAAATTGAAAAGTCTGGACTGCTACATTATTTCAGCCGTGCAACCCCTGAAGAATACCATGAACAAGTCTCAACTGGGTTTGAGAGAGTAAAAGAGAAATCTGAAGAGCTGCATAAGGTTGCACAACTCAAAGAAATGAAGTGGAAAGAGAGGCAATGGGAATTAGCTGCTGCAAGACAGTGGCGACTCCATGCCAAGATCACAGCAGAGCAGGTGGAAAAAAAAGATGTATGTATAGTGAACTTACTGTCAGAGCAAACAGTGCCTAATGTTTGTAGATGCTGCCAATGAAACTCCGGAATGGAGGGCCCCAAATGGCAGTACCAGTCACAGAGATGTTGAGACCAAAACGAGGGATACAGCAATGGCTAAAGGAACAGAAGCATTGGAAGTCCACATACAAGACCATGCCAGCAGATAGGCGAAAGGTACTTAGATTAGCGGCAGCAACTAATTGGTTCCAACCAATTTTCTGGACGATCATAAGTGAAGCAGCGGAAGTGGTTGGCTGGGAGATGAGACCGATAGAGATAATGAGGCAGTGCCAGCAAAGGTCTTGGAAGTTATTCCATTTGCTGAGGGCAGATGTGGTTGGGAAGTGGATAGATCGGAGTGGATCATGGCCATGTTGGTCAATGGCAGTCTTGGGAAAAGTTGCAAAGGGGAATTGTCCAGCTGGTGGTACCACTCAAAAAGGGCTCCTGGTTAGTGATCAATCAGGTGTTGAAACTAATTTTAACTCACACATGCAATGTAGGCATCATACCCAGAGATGATCGAGGGGATCAAGAAAATATTATTTAGTATTCGACAAACAGGTGTTGCTCTTGATGTGCACCAGATCCATGGTGTGATCATTGCACATATCCGGTATACTTGCCCCAAAATATTTAGGACCGTAGTCAATAGAGATGGAAGTACATTCTCCGCCAGCACACAATGGATACAGAATTTTCTCACCAAGGAGATGAACTGGAGTCTATGATGGGCAACATGTGCTGCCCAGAAGCTCCCTGCTAACGCTAATTATCAGCTTCATGCCTCACTCCTCCATCATGCCTACTCTGTTCGCCACTACTGCATTCCCAGCAACCTGCAAGTGAATTCTGATCAAACCCAAATCATTTACCAACAAGGTTCACAATCAACTTACGAAACCAAAGGATCACATCAAGTTTCAACTCTTGGCTGAGATGAGAAGCGCGCGTTTACCCTCAACATAGCTATCTCAGCGAGTGGGGCTCTTCTACCTTTCCAGGCCATCTTCAAAGGAAAGACCACAGCTAGTCTTCCCACCAAAAACTCCCTTTCTCATGACAAAGCAAATCAACTCGGTTTCCTCTTTGAACACTCAGGCACTGACAACTACTGGGCAAAATGAAATCGTTTGTCACAAATCTCCTTGCCCCATAATTTACTGCCACAAAGGAGCATTTGGGGCTTGATCCGCTTCAAGAATGCATGTGGCAACTTGATGTCTGGTCCATTCACGCTTCACTCGAATTCCGAACTTGGATTTTTGATAACTATCCCTGGATAATCCTGGACTATGTTCCTGGAGGGTGCACGGGCTTATGGCAACCTTGCGATGTGGGTATTCAACGCTTACTCAAGCTCACAGTGAAGCAATCTCAGCAAACTGTGATTGTACGTGAGGTCTTCTCTCAGTTACAAAAGGTGCTGGCCCATGCGATATCATGCTTGATACGAAGCTTGGCACACTGCAGGACCATGTCCCTGCCACTCTGGTTGATGTTAGAATGTGCGGATTTGGACGACTCCGGAGTGGAATCGGAGACTTAGCATGGAAGGACCTCGGCCTCAGCGACTCAGGCGGAGCGCTGTGCCATTGCTGGTTGTCCTAGGGGTCCCTAATTTCGGATCTAGCAGAGGGAAAGTCTCTTGGGGGGAATTCATGTCGATTTCGGACTGAGGTTACAAGTTACTATGTACATTGTATATAAGGAGGGGTCCGGAATCAAAAGGAGCGAGGGTACTCTGAAAGGAGACAAAGGGAGCTGGAAAGAGGAACAACACCGAGGGTCAAGGGTTTGACTCAATGGTGTTTCTCAAAGGAGGAATGAAGGGCCAAGGCCCAAGGAGGAAGGAAGGAGGATGGGAGTGGGGAATGGCCAGCTGACTGAATAGAAAGGAAGCAGCAGCCCAAATAGGAATGAGGGAGAATAGCGGTATTGAATAGGACAATGCAATAGTTGCAAGGTCTGAGGTAAGTCCGGAAAGTCCGAACTCGGAAGTTAAACTCCGGAATATTGGCAAACATAATTAAATGGAATGAGCTAACCAATACAATGGGTATAAGCGGAGGTGGGGTCAAAGTCCGAGGTCGGAGCTAAGACCGGAGGTTCCGGAGACGGAGACGCAAATGGGATTCCGGAGCGGAGGTCCGGAGTCAGGAGCTTAGGTTTTGCGTACTCGTCTGGAAGGTGTTGAGGTTGGGGTCGGACCCGGAATGTTCCGGAGTCGGACCAAAGGTAGTGTCCAAGCCAGAGGTGGGATAACCTGGAGTCGGCAAGGAGAAGGTGACGGAAGGGAAGTAGGGCTCCGGAAGTCGGAGTTCGGAGTTCTGGGAGCCCAGAGCGGAGGTCGGAATTGTATGGATATGACAAGTTTGAGAAGTACCAGTTTTGATTTTTTTAATTACCAATTTAGGAAAAATTGAATTGAAAATTGCACCGCCACTGGGAGCCACCCAAAGACTGTGACGCCAGACATCGTGACCGCAAAGCCACCGTGACGTGTGACAAACATCTGAAAAGTGCCCAACTGGATGGCCTGCATGATGCATGACTGGTTGTTGGTCATGTGCGTACAGTAGTCCAATCTGGATTGCTTGACTCTGAATCGAATCTGAACCACAGGAGCAGCAACAAGTATTGCAGCGACAAGTACTGTACTGGCATGACCAACAACCAGCTGGGTTGGGAGCGTGATGCATGACAGTCAACTGGCAACCTTGGGAACTGCATGACACAACCGGGTGTTTTATATCCATAAAATATGCAGAAAATTTTCGTTCTGTCCTGCCTTTCAAGTCATTATGGATGGGTTTGCTCTTGCCAGTCACATTGCTTCGTGTGCAGAGGAAACCATCACACTGTTAGCAATATAGATACCATTTAGGAAAATTTGAATATAATGTTTGCATGGCCACTGGAATCTGCCCAAATAGCGTGACACCAGACTTTTGAACTGCTATACTCGTGTGACGTGTGACAAATTTTCAAAAAGAACCGGACCAGCTGCCCTGCATGATGTGTGACCGGTTGTTGGTCGTGTCAGTACAGTATTACATTGCCATCTCCCCAACCTATTTTTTTTAAATATACACATACCCAATACACAGCCACCAACCCCAACCCAATGCCCCAACCCAATACCCAATGCACCTGTTAGAACTGGGCGGATACAGACGACTCCGGAGTGGAATTGGAGACTTAGCGTGGAGGGACCTTGGCCTCAGCGACTCAAGCGGAGTGCTGTGCCATTGCTGTTTGTCCATTTGGTCCTTAATTTCACAGTAGGTGAGCAGGAAGTCTCTAGGGGCATTTCAGGTCGATTTCGGACTGAACCAAAACGAGTATGTACAAGCGCCGATATATATAATGGAGGGGGCAAAAGCACAAGGAAACAAAGGGAAACCGAATCGGAACGAAGACATCCGAATGGGAACAAAGGGTAAAAGAAGCGGAGCAGTACCGAAGGTCATAAGGCAGGACCTGTGATACGTCTGAAAGGAGGTAGGGAGGGCGAGGCCCAGAGGGGCAGGAAGATGAGGAGAAGTGGGGGTGATGACTAACTGGCTAGAATGGGAAGAAGCAGTAGTCCAAATAGGGATGAGGGGAGAACGTGAGAGATACATTACAAGTGGCGAAAGTGCCGAAGGCGATCCGCAAAGCTCGGAGGTTGCGGAGCTTACGGAGCTTATGGAGGTGGGGTTGAAAGTCCGAGGAATATTGGCAATGGTGTTTACGTAGTATGAGGTCACCAATGCAATGGACTAAGACCGAGGTGGAGTCAAAGTCCGAGGTAGGGACTGTGATGGAGGCTCGGAGCAAAGGTACGAGCAGTGTCCGAGTACGAAGTACGGGACAGTGGTGGAAGGTCGTAACTTGGCAGGAGACCAGCGGAGGAGTACCAGAGGGAGGAGAGAGGAGAAAGGTAAGGAAGAAGGAGTGGTGGAAAGGAGAGTTGTCAGGTCTGAAGGTGAGTATCGGAGCGGATGGGGGAAGTGTAGGAGGGTGATGGGAGGGTGGAGGTGTTGTGAAGGAGGAGCAGAGTAGGAGGAGGAGAAGTAGTAGGAGGGTGGCGAGAGGGGCGGTGTTCGGTCCGAGGTGAGTATTGGAGCAGACGGAGATAGGGGAGGAGAGGGAAGGAGGAGTAGAGGTGGCGTGGGGGGTAGAAGGAGGTGTGTTGCCAGGACCGAAGGTGAGTATCGGAACGGCAGCGGTAGGGTATGACTCCGGAGGTGGAGAGGGTGGAGGTCCGGAAGTCGGGTCGGGGTCGGGTATGATATGACAGCACCAAGCCAACAACCCCTGATCCAATACCTAACCCATGTAAATCATCAGCCTAGTGGTGGTTGTGACTTAGATAAATAAATTATTGACAACTGAAAAGTCGCCAAACTAAGGGAGACTGGGCATGTAAGACAAAAGAAACAAGCACATGCCATGAAAGCTGCAGACCCAGGAAGAAGGGCAATCTCGGGGGGCACAACTAGCCACCTGGTGGGACCAAATCCCTGCCCCACCCGCCACACCAGGGCAGGGCCTACAAAGTAGGCTCTCAAACTTCCATTGAGAGGGACAAGGCCCAGACACACCTTCTGGTGGCTAAGACACCCCCAAACCAAATCAAATTTTTTTTTAAAAAAAAAAAAAAAGAGAGAAAAAACCCGATAAAGACGAAACTGTACATCTATCCCGGCCCCAACCAACCCACACTGCAACACGTGCCCCCCCGAACTCGTTAAAACCCTAAACCTGTATGCAACATGAGCCACATAGTAAGCCCAGATGCCTATCACGAACTGCCCAACAGATGACCCAGCCCACCCAAGAACTAGCTTGGGCACCAAAGGAAACAGAGGCAGCTCAAACACATCAAACACCTCCGACCTCCTAGCTCCCCCCAAGAAGGAAGCAAGGATGATGAGAACCAGCTCCGAAGAAACAATGATGGCCCCCATGGAACTGGGAAACAAGGACCAACCAACCCCTGACCCCAAAACAATGATCAGAGTCCCAGCCACACCAGCCCTGGGCCCAGATGACCAACTTTAATGTCTGCCCACTCCCGGAGGGCTTTGATCACCGGATCCTAGGCCTCAACAGCATGCACTGTCAGAGACCAGATCGAGATGAAGGAATGTCTCTGTGGCAGAGGGCTTCGGCCTCAGCGACTTATGCCAGGAGCACTGTGCCAAGTTGCACATCTGTGCCCTAATTTACTTACTGGCAATGAGAACTAAAGGGGGTCAACTCTAGTCGATTTTATTACTGAGGTGTAACCTATGTACAAGTCAAGTATATATAGTTACAGTGGGGGTGGGCCCGTAAATGATGGGGCTGAGCGGAGCGGAGCTAATGGGGTTAAACATTAGCCAATTGAATATTACTGACAAGTTGGGTTATGGGGTTAGTGGAATGGTAGGTGATAACCCAGAAACGGAAAGGAGGGATAGGCCCAAAGGTGGGCTTGCAGGGCAAGTGAGTGTATTGCACAGTGGAGGCAGGAGTGCGCTAGCGGACATCGGAGCTGTCCGGAAGCCTTCGGGGCTCCATACTTAGGGAGGCATAGGTAATATATTTAAAAGAGGGGGTGGTGACCATTGAGTGAAGCAGAGGTGATTGCGGAATATGGGAGCTCCGAGGTTAGTGAAGAAGGGGCAGAGGTAGTCCGGAGGTAGTGGAAGTCGATGGCCACGGATGGATATGACAGTATCCCCTTCTCAGGCCTGAACCCTTGAAGGCCCAGAATTAGTAAGGTGAGGGGAGCTGTACTTACAGAAAGGAGAAAATGAAAATGGAAGTGAGGAGTGGAGAGAAAGGGAGAGATGGGAGAGGAGTCAGGGTTCCTAAGGAGCTTTGGGACCAGGCTTGTCTGGGTACCGAGAGTGGAACGCTTCGACAAGGTCGGAGGCATGATCAAGTTCACCAGCAAGGAGCCATTGTGTCTCCTTGTCGGTCCCTTCATAGCCTAGCCACTTGACCAGGTAGAGCAACTTGTTGCGTCTACATCGGTTGATCTTGGAGTCGAGTATCTCTTTGATCTTGAACTCCATCTCGCCTTCGATTTCTATGGGAGGCGGAGGTGGCTGGTGGCAGTTCGGAATGATGTTCAGGATGGAGGGTTCGATCTGCAAGACATGGAATACCAGGTGAATGGCTCGCATGTTTTCTGGCAGGCAGAGAGTGAGGGAGTGGGTTCCAACACAGGCAATGATCTTGAATGGGCCGAGGTTTTTCTCAGAGAGCTTTTTGGAAGGTTGGGTAGAGCGGAAATACTTGGCCTTCACATAGACCAAAGTTCCTACCTCAAAAGCTGGGGCAGGACTCCGACAGGAGTCTGCCGGGCCCTGATAACGGATCTGAGCGAGGTGCATTTCCTTGCAAAGGAAGTGGTGGAGGGAGTCAAGATCTACAGAGTACTCTTGGGCGTGTACTGATGTCAGGTCTCACTCTGGGTGAACGGTGATGTTCGGATGGTAGCCTTTGTTGGTGAAGAACGGAGAGATGCCTGTGGTGGCATTTGGAGCATTGTTGTAAGTGAACTCCACGAGAGGCAGGAGTTCGGACCAATTGTCCTGCTGGTAGTTACTGTAGATGTGCAGGTACTGCTCGAGCGTCTGGTTCATCTGTTCGGTCTGACTGTCTCCTTCCAGATGATAACCGGAGGTGAAGTGGAGGCAGATGTCGAGGGCCTTACCAAGTGAACGGAAAAAATGAGAGACAAACTCCGGACCCCTGTCGGAGGTGACGTGGGAAGGAACTCTGTGCTTGGAGAACACATGGAGGAGGAAGAGCTTGGCCAGTTCCGGAGAGGTGATGGTATCGTGGGTAGGAATGAAAATGTACTGTTTAGACAGGCAGTCCATGACGACCAAGATGGAAGTGAATCCGGAAGAGGAGGGTAGCTGTTCGATGAAATCCATGGAGATGCGAGTTCCAAGGACATTCGGGGATGGGGAGTTGTTTGAGCAAGCCGTAAGGCTTATGACGGGGAACTTTGGCATGGGCACAGGAAGTGCATGAGGAGACATAACTTTTGACGAAGTTACGGATGCCTGGCCAGGTGTACTCACGATGTACTAGATCCAGAGTCCGGTTTTGACCGAAGTGTCCGGAAAGTTGGTGGTCATGTTTGTCTCGCAAAATGCGGAGACAGAGATCGTTGGGATCCGGAACATAAATGTGGTTGTCCAGCCTTAACAGGCCTTCGGCATCAACGGACCAGCGGGAATTGGGGAGGTTGGGGGAAGCGAGATGAGAAGAGATTGTGGTATCGGAGGAGAGGGAGGCTAGAATGTCTCGATGGAGAGCCTCTGTGTCAACGAGTACGGCTGCTCGGATTACTGTGGCAGCTAGGAACATAGCTCATAAGGACGCAGTGAGCTGCTCTGAAGTGAAGACCGGTCGGAAGTTCTGCGGATTGACGTGAGTGTAGTCCATATCCCCTTCTTTGGGATAGACGTCCCAGCGTCTAGTCAACGCATCTGGTTTTACTCCGAGTCTTCCAGGACGGAATTGGACAGTCATGTGGAACTGGGAGAGGAACTCTGACCAGCGGGCTTGCCGCCAAGTCAAGAGTTTGGTGGTGGAAAAATACTCGAGGTTCTTGTGGTCAGTAATGACGTCGATTGGAGTTCCTGAACCTTCAAGGTAGTGACGCCACGATCGGAACGTGTCATGGATGGTGAGCAGTTCCTTATCGTGGGTGTCATAGTTGAGCTCCGGCACCGAGAGTGTTCTGGAGTGGAAAGCGACGGGGCAAATCTCTCCATCATCACAATGGATGGACAGGATTCCGGAGATCGCGTAATTGGAGGCATCGGTTTCTACAATGAGGGGGGCATCAGGTAACCAATGTGTCAGGATAGGAGCAGAAGTGAAGGCTTCTTTCAAAGTGTTGAAAGCAGAGCGACAGTCGTCAGAGAATAACCAGGGGGCTCCCTTACGTGTAAGGCACGTCAAGGGGACCACAATGTTAGAGTATTGGTGGATGAAACGCCGATAGAAGTTAGCGAAGCCAAGGAAGGATTGGACATCCTTGACTTTATGGGGCTCAGGCCAATCTTGGATGGCTTTGACCTTCTCAATGGACATGGTGAGTCCGGAGGGAGAGAGGCAGTATCCAAGATATTCCGTAGTGTCCATATGAAATTTGCATTTCTTCGGATTGGCATATAGGCCGTGTTTGCGGAGTCTCCTAAGAACTTCTCGGACATGCTCCTGATGTGAAGCCATGTCTTCCGAGTAGGTAAGGATGTCGTCTAGGTAGTCTACCACAGAAACGTCCAAGAGGTTGGCAAAGATCGTGTTGACAAATCGCTGGAAGGCCACGGGTGCATTTGTGAGACCAAATGGCATGACAAGCCACTCATAGGAACCATAGCACATGCAGAAGGAAGTCTTCCATTTGTCGCCTGCTGCAATGCGAACCAGGTGGTAAGCATGCTGGAGGTCGAGTCTGGTGTAGACTGTGGCACGGCTAGGTGCGTCAAGGAGGTTGGAGATGCGGGGGAGTGGGTAGCGATCCTTTTTGGTGATCTTGTTCAGACCTCGGAAGTCAACGCAGAGACGGAGGGATCTGTCCTTCTTGCAGACGAAGAGGACCGGTGCCACGTGAGCGGAAGTAGTGGGACGAATGAACCCGGAGGCTAGGTGTTCATCTAAGAACGCCCGGAGGGCCTCAAGTTCTGAAGTAGAGAGAGAGTACATAGTACCCAAGGGTGGTGAGGTGCCTTCCTCAAGGTCGATCTTCAGGTCGTGCTCACGGTGCGGTGCCAGCGTCGAGGCTTTGCTCTTACTGAACACATCCGCGAACTCGTGATACTCCTTCGGAACGCCCAAGAGGTCAACGGAATTGGTGTGGGATGAGGCAGCCCTCAAGTGGCTTTCCTCGGAAGGGATGGTTAGGCTGAAGGATACTGATCCTTCAAGTTGACAAGCCTTCACGAATGCGGAACGGCTGACGAACTCGATAGATGGTAATGGAGGAGTGGGAGCCTGTGACTGAGGTGCTGGTGAAACATCAGATGGTTGGATGTCGGACGACGGCAGTGTTGCCAGAGACGACGGGGGAGAGCTCGGAGTAACTGTCTTGGTAGGTTTGGAAGTTCGGAATGTAATACTGCTTGAGACCCAGTCAATCAACAGATTGTAGCGGTTGTGTCCTAGGACTAGGGAACATGATCCATCCAGCAATGTGACAAAGAAAGTTGTGGGGGTAATGTTTCCGGAAGCGAAGTGGAGGGGAATATCAATGGCACGGGTTATGATTGAGTTGGTGCTACCGTCGAATAGGCGTAGTTGTAGGGGTTTAATCTGATATGTCTTCAAGGCCAACTTCTTTACGAATGTGTTGTCGATGAAGCAGTCCGAAGACCCAGAGTCTATGAGTGTGGGTATGTTCTCATGGGAGCAGAAGAGTTTATTGTGTGTCCTATCATTGGACGGAGGAGAAGGAACAGGAGAAGAGAAAGAAGAGAAATGGAGAGAGGTGGATCGATCTACGGAAGTAGTCAGAGGGGGCGGAGGAGAGAGTGGTACATCAGCAACACTATCTACAACGGGTAGAACATTAACCGGAGGGTCAACATTGAGAGGAGAAAATAGACCATTTGAAAGAGAAAAAGAAACAGGAATATGGAGGGAGGATAAGTCGGAGATGGAAGACGCATTTAAACACACTTCTTTGAGTGCATGGAGGGAAGAATCGCAACCCCCGGTCCGTGCGGAGTCCATGGGGGTGCGGACTAATTTTTTGCTTCTGTGGAAGTGTCAGGGACGCATCCGGGGTCGAGAGGGCCCGGGGGTAATGTCCGGCACTGAAGCCGTCGCGGGGTGTGGAGCGGGTGTGCGTACTGGCGGGCCCGATCCGAGACAGTGGTCCCTGGCCACTCAGTCTGAAGTGGAGAATGTGAGAAGAAGGTTACTTCTTTGGTTCCCACTTCAGGTACATTTATGTACATGCAGCTTGAGTCACATGACGAGTGCCACGTCATCCTCGGAGGCAGCTGCAGGCATCCAGGTGTCCCCGTGGGGGATCCCAAGAGCGTCTGCTGCATGCGCGCGTGCTGGGCACAGCGGGAAGCCGTCCGGGGTGTGTGGGCTGGACGGGTCAATAGTACATCGATACAAAGGAAGGTGGTCCGTGTAGATAGAAAGAAATAAACAGGAAGAGGAAGATGAAAAGAAAGAAATAAAGAAAGGGGAAGGAGAGGGAGGAAGGAGGGGGAGGGGATAGACAGCGGGGAGCGGGTGTGGTGTGGCCGGGTGGGTCCGGGTGGACCCGGGTCAGGCAGGTGTGCCCTGACAGGAAGCGGATCCTTGCTCCTCGGTCTGGGCTGAATGGGCCTTAGACACGCAAGAAGAAGACTTGGGACAGTCCTTGACCATGTGGCCAGACTGACCGCAGAACATACAAAGTTTCTCGTCGAGATGACGCTTACGCTCTTGTGGCGTGAGCTTGCCATTGTCTCCGAGTTTAGACAAAAGGTCCGGTTTAGCGGAGCTGGCCTTGGACTTCTTATTGTCCTTCGGAGGCTTGCTACCGGAAGTGGAGTTGAAAGAGGAGGAGGAAGGGACGGGGTCGGAACGAGAAGTGGTGGTGGACTTGTCGAAAACGTTAGAGGAGGAGGGTTTCGCGTGACAAGTAACTTCAGATTTACGCTCCCAATAGCATGCATCTAAAGTTTGTGACAAGGTGCGAAGTTCCGAGAGAGTAGAAGGTTTACCTACTCTGGCGATATCGTCCTTGATACGTTCCGGCAATCTGTTATAGAAAAAACGACGAAGTGCGGCTTCTCTGTAACCATGAAGTTGTGAGGCATGTTGGTTGAACTCGACAACGTATTTATTGATGTGGTGTCCATCCTTCATGTCCAGGGTCATTAGTTGAACTTCGGCGTTGCCCACAGGATCGTGAGGACCGAAGTTGGTTTGAAGTTTGTTGACAAACTCTTGATAGTTATTCATCCATTGCGGATGAAGCGTAGAATTTTGGTCGAATAATAGATCCAGCTCAAACCAATCGAGGGCCATTCCCTTGAGGTAGGACTGCGCAAAGATGACCTTAGCACGGTCGCTAGCAAACGCAAGGGGACGGTCCTGGAAATTGAGTTTGCATTGGACCAGAAATACTCGGAGTTCTCGGGGATCTTTCCTGTCGAACTGTTCGGGCTCATGGACCTTGGTCCGGTGTAGGAATATAAAAGTTACAACACTAAAACAACCAGAAACCATCACAAAAAAATTGGATAAGAATCATACAACCTCCACGGACCAGAAACAAAAATAGGAATAAAATCATAACTCAACAAAATGAATTGAAATAAAATATCGGAAAAATAATGAAGAACAGAGTCGATGGATTGAGTATCTACGCGAACTTTCAAGTCTAGGGATTAAAAGATGGTTCAGAAAATGAAGAAAAACAGCAAATAAACTCACATGAAAACAAAAACAAGGTTTCCTGTATCAAATAAAATATTAGAAATTCGTGGTAACGTGGGAAAATAGTTTTACGAACGTACGAAACGAATGACAAAGAGAAATCGGAAGGAAATCAAGGCATTCATATAATGAAAAATGGTCGGGTACGAGGAAAAGATGAAAGAATTGGAAATATTTATATGAGGAAAATAGGGAAAAATATGAATCTTTGTCGGTCTTAAAGAGTTGAAGTATAGGTCTGTGTACGAAAAGATTTCATGTTAAAATCTGAAGAATTGAGGGAGAAATGGATTTAACAAGATTAAAACACACTTGCAGAGAAGACTGGCTCAAACATCCTGAGTTTGTGGTAAAAACGGATGAGCTAGAAATGCGAAACTAAAGAGTTTGAGTCCAGGAACGAGGCATAATTTATCCAGAATTAATTGTAAGAAAATGGATGAGCTAATGCCAAAGCAATCTGGAGAACCTCAAAATTAAATCTTGAAAAATTCATATCTTCATAAATAATCCTCGTAGTTTACTGTTGTTTATACCGACAGAAAGCTACACCCTTAAGCTAACAAATAACCCCATGACATGTGACTTAGAATAAAGTGAGTAAACAAGGGTAAACAAGGTCATGATGGGTGTTAGGCAATGCAATTGGCTAATTCCCACGCCAAAACTTCCAGAAAGTTCTAGAAGCAGAATGGGATGCTGATCGCTTACATAAGAGGATTGCTAAGCTCAATATAAGATTACTCAGCAATGTAAATAGTAAAGTGACATGTGAAAACAGAGCCCTTAGGAAAGGTATAAAAGACCGCATTTTCTGGTCTGACCCCTCTTCCTTCTTTACTCCTCTCCCCTACGTACTCTGGCTCATAGGTCATAAGGCGTCCTAATAAAAATTAAGTTTTATTAGTATAAGTGTGCAGTTCAGATCACATCTGAGTAAAAGTGATCAACCCTCAGTAAAAAGTTAAGAAGAAGTTAAGAAATAGTGACGTCAAGTCAAGTCGGTTGGAGTCGCTCCGAGTTAAAAGTGACAAGACAGAGGTGAAACAACTGAAAATAGTAGGTCTATAGCGTGATTTTCGTGTGGAACAATCAGGTAGACAAGTGAATTGAACCCTGAGAGTTTCATACACACACAAATAATCAGTAACACATACAAATATCAATACACAAAGCAACCAAAACGCTACAGTGGTTGAGTTAAAGTACCAATACTAACATATAAGTATCAGAAGAAAGAACAGCCTTTTATAGGATTTCTGTTCTCCTCCTTCACCGGAGAGCAGAGGATGGTGGAGGTGGTGGACGACTGGTGTGACGAGCCAAGCTGGCAATGGCTTGGGCTAATTGTGCAATAGCCACATTGGGGGTGGGTTCGGCATCATCGGCGGTTGGGACAGTGGGGATGGGAGGATCAGCAGGAGGAGGGTTGATGAAATCGGGGACCTCGGAACCGAGTCCAAAGAAATGAACGGGGTCTATGGGTTGTTCTGTGGTGTCTCTGAAGTCGGAATCTGCAACTGGTGATCAATTCCTAATGGGATGCATGATCGGAGTCGACGGGAGAGGGGTTTCAAGATTAGAAAAGCTTTGAAACTCAACTGGGTTTCTCGCCAATCGACTAGGACCAGTGAGGGTTCTGGGGATGGTGAGGCAGAGTTGGGAACTAATGTGCATAGTTGCGAACGAGTGCGAGGGGCTTTTGGTGCCATACAAGACGTGTACTAGTCAGGGAGTAATAAAATACTGTCAGAGACCAGATCGAGATGAAGGAATGTCTCCATGGTGGAGGGCTTCAGCCTCAGCGACTTATGCCAGGAGCACTGTGCCAAGTTACACGTCCGTGCCCTAATTTACTTACTGGCAACGAGAACTAAAGGGGGTCAACTCTAGTCGATTTTATTACTGAGGTGTAACCTATGTACAAGTCAAGTATATATAGTTACAGTGGGGGCGGGCCTGTAAATGATGGGGCCGAGCGGAGTGGAGCTAACAGGGGTAAACATTAGCCAATTGAAGACAAGTCGGGTTATGGGGTTAGCAGAATGGTAGGTGATAACCCAGAAATGGAAAGGAGGGATAGGCCCGAAGGTGGGCTTGCAGGGCAAGCAAGTGTATTGCCCAGCGGAGGCAGGAGTGTGCTAGCGGACGTCAGAGCTGTCCAGAAGCCTTTGGGGCTCCATACTTAGGGAGGCATAGGTAATTCATTTAAAAGAGGGGGTGGTGACCATCGAGTGAAGCGGAGGTGATTGTGGAATACAGGAGCTCTGAGGTTAGTGAAGAAGGGGCAGAGGTAGTCTGGAGAGATCGGAGGTAGTGGAAGTCAATGGCCATGGATGGATATGACATGCACCTCCACCTAAACATCTCAAAAGGAGCCATCAATGCGTGGGAAGACACCATAAACTGTGCCATAATCATTATCCCTATCTTCATGGCATTCTCCAGGGCTAAAATGGGCAAAGCCAAAGACTATGCCACCACCTTCATCAGCTGTGCCTTCCTGGCATCGGCAAACACTCTCTGCACCATCCCAGCAGCCAATGAAATAGAGGAATGCAGTGACGACCCCCTCCCATGGGTGTTATAGAATGGACCTAGAATCTTATGGTCCGTGACTATAGATGATTAGATTGTTGGGAGTTCACCACCTTACTTCACTGTCAAACCCCATGCCAAGCTTTCCCACTGGGTTTTGGTGCTGGCTGGGGGATTTGTTGAGTTTCAAGGGATTTCCTTTGACCATTTATAACTTTTATATTAGATAGTTGAAAGTCATATGACATGTAAGGCAGATGCTGAAAGATGTTTTCATTATCAAATACATAACCCACAAACCTTGTACTGCGATTGTAACCATCACACCATTGTGCCATCACTGTACACTCAACCTGTAACCCTGGAACCATGTCCATCTCCCTATTCATCCTTTCCATGACAAAACCGCAACGAGGAGGGCATTCCCATGCCCAACCTCCTGCTGCCTGCTCCCACCAGTCCACTAGGTGGTTGAGCGGTCACTCCCATCCAACCAATAGTTCCCTATCAGGAACTGTAGCCTATCCCACCTCCTTAGGAGAGGGATATGGTCCAGGCAGCTCCAGGATGCCTGGCCATGCACCCGGGGGTCCCACTTCCCATGGTCACCCACTACTATGCACTGGTCCACCAGCCTGCTTTCCCCAACAACTCCCGCTACCAGTATGCTCCCATGAGCACCAAGTCACTGATAGCCACCAACTGGGTGACTCCCTTTGGGAGTCCCAGTATCCCACACTACCAGTGTGCTCCATTGAGCACCAAGTCATCACTAGCCGACCACTCCCAGCACACCTGCTACTGGCACACTCCCAGGAGCGCCAAGTCCCCATTTGTTATAAAAATGGGGCCTAATTGGCCCATTTCTATAGTGTTCAGGTGCAGGAGGGGGCCGTGACGTTGAGAAGATGTTACAATTAATGTAACAGATGTTGTAACAGTGGTGTTTACAATAACATGGACATTGGGTGTTTTGGTGATAATTGATGGTAAGTTCTTATTATTTACATGTCACGTGACTTTGCACTGTACAGAGCCCATAAGAGGCTAAAAATGGGAATATCCCATTTCCATAACACTGTTAGCAGACAACCAGGTGGCTCCCTCAAGGAGCCCTTGTTAAACTCGCTACCAGTACACTCCCAGGAGTGCCAAGTTACCATTGGCCAACCCACAGGTTGTACTTCCAGACACTCATCCCATTCCGCTCTCCCTCCGATGGCTATGCAGCCACCTCCATTAGTGAGCTGAACGTTCAGGTTGGGTTCCCCAGAACCCATTCCTGTAACAATGGGGCATAATGATCGAAGGTCTGACCTACCAAGATGCTGTAGGCAGGATAATCGCCCACGCGCAGAGCTGGTTCAGATACCTGCTTCCACCATTCAGAAAACCCCTTCCATCGACACGGATTTGGTATATAAAAATAGTACTGATTCCTACGATCCCATCTATACCAAGAACGTCCTAATTGGTGGAGAATTGATGGAGTTCTGTGTAGGGCAAGTTAGGCATGGGCATGTGCAGGCATGGGAATCTCAAGCAGCAACCCAGAATTCCAGCCTGACTCGTTCCCACGGCGTCTAATAAATTGGTAAAAATGCTTATCGGCTGCGTGAGAGTTATCTCCGGCTTCATTTTCAATTTTGGTCTTTAATTCTGTAAATCTGTTGAGATATCGCTTATTTTCTTTTATTTTCATATTTTGCCATTATTTCAGTTATTGATTGATATTCTTTTATTGTTACTGTTACCCTTTTTTATTATTTCGCCTAATAAGGTATGCGGGTGCCATATGGTACCAATATTTCCCATCAATTATTCTAAAAATAATTGTTCCTTATATCCTGTACATACCAGATTTTGGAATAGAAGTTCTCCCCTCCTCCAATTTCTCTAAGGTGCTAGGACACACTAGAGAGGGTGTGAGTGAGTGGAATTCCAACAGTAGGAATAAGGGCAACAATCTAGCCTGCAATGAGTGGGTAGTGGATTTGTTGAGCCTGGACCTTGCAGAAATCCCAGAGAACCCACCACAGAGTTAAGGATTGAGAGTATAGCGAAGTCTAGTCAAGAAAGTAGGATTTTGGAGAGTTTGGCCCCACAAGCTTAGTCGGCATAGAGAGCTGCGAGCCCTCTTTCAATGCTGCGACCCTACTACACTACCAGCTCTGGTTTCGAAAACCTTCAGCCTCTCGGCACACCTGGCAACTGACTTCACATCCAACTAGCTTGGAAACTGTGACTTTGCTGCCATGGCCAAGGACACATCTGCTGCCCTTGAATGCCTAAAAGCCACCTTGAGCTGCCCTGTCAGAGATCTGGATTTTGTCAGAGGCTGGATTATTGTCGGAGTCGGAGATTGTGGCAGAGGTCTGTTGGAGCGCGCGCACGGATATGCGGGCGGAAATATGCGGTGCGTCCGGAAGCGCTGTCCAAGGTTAGCAGAGTGGGATCGCGGCCTCAGCGACTCAGGTGGAGCGCTGTGCCCTGAGCTTGACGTTTGGGGGAGATCCCGTATTTACAAACTGACACTTACAGCGGACTTCAAACAAGACTTGCGGGCGGAGCGGACCTATAGGAGGAGCGCGGACTCCGTGAGCACGGACTCAGAGGGGGGGAAGCCCCCTTTGCAGAAGGAGGGACTCATACCAGACAGGGGGGGTACTCTAGTTGATTTCAGACTGGGGTCCCCGAAAGTATTTACAAGGTATATAAATAGGCAAGAGGGAATATAGAAAGGCCGGTCAGTCCGGCGCGGTCCGGCGCGGAGATAAGCGGGAATTGTCAAACTAAATAAGGACAAGAGCCCGGGAACTGGAAAGGAGGAACAGATCACTAAACAATAAGTGGCAAGGGTTATTGATGAATAACTGAATGAGATCAATAACCTAGTGCCAATAAAGAGGGGATCAAATGCCGATATTGGCAGGGAAGCAAACAATAAATGGCACTCGGCAAGGAATGAATGATAAGCTGCCAAGTGACAAATGGCCAGAGGAAAAGCGGAGGTCAGCGTGCGGCGCCGATACAAGTCCGCAAATAAGCGGGGTCGGTGCGGTGCCGACACAAGTCCGCGAACAGAAGTTGATCTGCCAGCACTGTCACACAAGGACAGCATGAAGGCCAACAGAGGTACAGAGGGGAGTGGGAGTGTTGACCTGACCAGAGGTGTCAAGGGCAACCAGAAGTGGCCAGAAGGTGCAGAGATGGGCAGAGGGTGTGGAGTGGGCAGAGGGTGCGGAGTGGACGGAAGCGGGGCATGGCTGTGACCACATAGCGGGAAGCGATGAGTGTGGTTCAGATGGAGACAAGGCAGGTGTGACTGAATGCCAGGAGCGCCAAGGGCTCAGGAACTGGAGGTAAGGTTGGAATACCGGCAGGGTCTAGGTTCTGATTCTTGGCCAAGTCTCACGCAGTAAGGCAGGGGGCCAGGCATGGGGTTGGGGGCTGGTTAGGATGGGTGTCGGGTCGGCGGATTCGCCTATCGGCATTGGTTCGCCGCTGACGGAGCCCTGGGATTTGTCGGTCATGACATGCCCAGACACCACCATAGGAAGATACCTGGCAGAAAAAGTCCTGGACCAACTAGAACAATGCGCCATCATTGACTCCGCTCATGTCCAACCAACAAACGTCACCACAATGGGTAAATGTAAGGAGTGGTAACCCCACCCCTTATTTCCCATTACATCATTGTATAATTGTCTTGTAATAAACATGTATATACAAAGTACATACAATAGTGTGGGAAAGTGGAAAGAGCAAGAAAAGCCTTTCCTCCCATACTGTTGCAAATCTTCATACAAGTTACTTTTGTTGGCAGCCTGAGGAACTAGGCTAACCAGGGTTGGCACCTACACCAACCCCTTACAGTAAAACAGCTGTCCACTGGGCCTTCCTAGCAAAGTCCCCCCACCCAAAAGACATTGCCAAACACCATGATTGGCTCAAAGCCACTGAAGACACACTATGGTACAACAGGAAAATCGCAAACGGTGTTAAATGCAACCCCCCAAACCGTGCAGAGGCTGCAAGGGCCAAGACCACTCAACCCTCCAATGCCCACTCACGGACCTGCCATTCTGGCATGAAATCCACCCCACCAGCAAACCAAACGGCAACACCTGGTGTCACAACTGACAAATCCTGGGGCTCCGTCAGCGGTGAACCAATGCTGATAGGCAAATCCGCTGACCTGAAACCCATCCTAACCAGCCCCCAACCCCATGTCTGGCCCCCTCCCTTATTGCGTGAGACTTGGCCAATAATCAGAACCTAGACCCTGCTGGTATTCCAACCTTACCTCCAGTTCCTGAGCCCTTGGTGCTCCCAGCATTCAGTCCCTCCAGTCCCTATGCCTGCCTTGTCTCCATCTGAACCACACTCATTGCTTCCCGCTTTGTGGTCACAGCCATGCCCCGCTTCCATGCATTCCGCACCCTCTGGCCACTTCTGGTTGCCCTTGACACCTCTGGTCAGGTCAACACTCCCACTCCCCTCTGTACCTCTGTTGGCCTTCATGCTGTCCTTGTGTGACAGTGCTGGCAGATCAACCTCTGTTTGCAGACTTGTGTCGGCACCACACCGACCCCGCTTATTTGCAGACTTGTATCGGTGCTGTGCACTGACCTCTGCTTTTGTCCTCTGGCCATCTTTGTCCCTCGGCAACATAACATTCATTCCTTGCCGAGTGCCTATTATGTTCACCCCAATATTGGCATTTGATCTGTGTGCTATTGCACTTTCCTATTCATTCATTTAATCTGTCAATATTGGTACTTGATCCACTTTGACCTTATTCATTCCTTGCCTCCCATTTCCCAGGTTCTTGTCCTTGGTTTAGTTTGACAAGTCCCCGCTCATTTCCGCTTATTTCCGCACCGGACCGACTGGTCCCTCTTTTGATTTCTCTTACCTACTTATACCTTGTAAATACTTTCGGGGACCTCAGTCTGAAATCAACTAGAGTACCCCCCCTGCCTGGTCTGAGTCCCCTCTGAGTCTATGCTCGTGGAGTCCGCGCTCCTCCTACAGGTCCGCTCTGCCTGCAAGTCTTGTTTGAAGTCCACTGTAAGTGTCAGTCTGTAAATATGGGATCTCCCCCAAACGTCAAGCTCAGGGCACAGCACTCCACCTGAGTCGCTGAGGCTGTGATCCCACTCTGCTATCCTTGAACAGCGCTTCTGGATGCACCACATATTTCCACCCACACATCCGCGTGCAGGTGCTCCAACAGACCTCTGCATCACCTCCGACCCCAACTCAGACAGAACCCAATCCATCTCCTATCCACCTTCTGACAGTGTTCCAACTCTGACAGTCTGCCCGACTCCGACAATATTCCAGTCTCTGACACCTGGTCCAACCTTGAAACCACTCTGGCCTCGGAACTGACTGGAAATCACAACACCGGCAACACCGAAAACCTAACCATGAGAGGTAGGGGAACAATCCGAGGAACACCAAGAGGCAGAGGTGGAAGACCTAGCAGCACCCATGGCACCAGAACCAGAGGCCCTAGGGGCAGACACCCAATGTAAATAACCTGCCCACCCCCCATAATAATATGTCCTCCACTGAGCCCTCACTCACCCAAGAACCTAGTTAGGTTCTCAAAAACTGACTAACACACTAGAACATGAATAAGTACAATAAAATAACTACGATTCCGGCCCCTCTAGAGATCCCAAGGAACCTGGAGGGGAGCATGGCAAAACCGGCGCCACCTGGTAGTGCTGTCCGGCATACCAGCACCAAACCATGAGGTCCCCCCTACTCATGCAAGGAGGTAGAGGGGCTGCAACAGTAATCCTGCCTCACCCCCAGGCCTCGGCCACGGCAGGCAAGAGGGTGAGTACTAAGTGAGCCATGGCACAAACAAGACAAACTAGACAAAAAACAAAACCAGCCAACCCCACAATCCCAGTACCCCCCCCCCCCCCAGAGCCATCTCCAACCCAACAAACAAACCCCTAAGACTGAGAGGTGGGAGGAACCCACCACTGCAAACCAGCCACATAAAAATAGGTGCCTTAAACATAAACGGCGCCAACAGCCGCAACACAAAAAACAAATGGAACTTAATAATGACCAAAATGAAAAAAAGAGAAAAACTAGCCATACTATGCCTATCTGAGACCCACACTGATGAAACCCAAGAGCTATACCTGAACAACAGATACAAAACAACACACCAACATACAACCCGGACCACACAAGAGCGGGGGGGGGGGGTAGCAATAATCCTAAACAAGGAAATAATAAAATCTGCCCCAACCCACACAGAAAACCTAATCCCGGGCAGGGCAATACTAACAAACCTAAAATGGACGCCAGATAACCAACTAAACATCCTAGCGGTGTACATGCCAAACATAACCCACTCTGGCTGAGAAAACGCTGAATTCTGGGAAAATATAAACCACCTCACAACCAACAAAGAAATCAACATTATGTTAGGGGACTTTAACATGGTTGAAAATGCACTAGACAGGCTCCCCCAACACCCAGACATGGACATTGCAATCGAGGCCTTACAAAAAGTAACAAACACCCATTGACTGAGCGATGGATGGAGAATGCCAAACCTGCCACCAACCCGGAATTTCACATTCAGACATTCCACTGCAAACTACATGTCAAGAATCGACAGAATATATGTGGACAACAACATCCTGGACAGAGCCTTCACCTGGGACATCCTGGACCCCGAGATCCCCACAACAGACCACCAACTAACCCTTGGTAAGCATACACAACCCCAATATACCAATAATCGGCCATGGGAGATGGGCAATACCCAAATACCTAATAAACAACAAAGACTTTCTAAAAGAATGGGAAACAAAACACTCACCCAAATAAACCACCAGGAAACTGCAAACACACAACAAAAATTCCAACACTTCATCCTAACCATTACCAATCTGGCAAAAAAACTCAAAAAGATAAAATCAGGGAAAATGAACTCAAAAATCAAAAAACTCACGAGTAGATGCAAACAGATCATAACAAACCTCAACCCCCATGACCAAACAAAACTCCAGACCAACCAAAAAAGAATCCAAAGCCTAACAGAGAAAATCAACGAAATAGGAAAACACCAATATGACAAAATAAATGCACATACCAAAGCAAACAAATGCCTCCTCGCAGAATCAGTCAACAAGTACTGGTGCCACTGGGGTAATGAAACAAAACCAAGAGACACGATAACCGAGCTGGAACTCCGACCCTCCATCCTACACTGTCACGGCCATGCATTCCGGCCCGTTAGCCGCCCGTCCCGATGCCGCCTGAGCCCGTTACCGCTATGCGAGCGTGAGCGCGAGCCCTGACCTCAGCCCTATCCTCCATGAGGACTCCCTGCTCACTCCCCCGCTTGCCCCTAGGCTCCCCTGCACCTGGCCGACTCCCCCACAGCCCCACCAACCTTCCCACCCTGAGTCCGCCTCCGGCACCGTGCCCAGCACGACTCCCCTACCCCGCCCACTTGGCCCCTACAGGGCCGCTATCATCCCCACGCCCGACTCCGGCCCAACTCCGAGTCCAGCACCGCTACGATACCATCGCCGCTATCGCGGCCCTACGCTCTTTCCTTTATTTATCTGTTATTGTTTGTTTTGACCCTCGGTCATTGCCGGCCGCTATGCGGCCAACCCCGCTCCTTATCCTTGTTTGCTTCCGGACCCTTCGGCCTTCGGCCCGGGTCCGCTTCCATTCATTTCTTCCTCCTATATATATCTTGTATACTACATTATAGTACTTTAGCTCTAATATCGATGTGACCACGACCCCTAAGTCCTGACCCCAACAAGGCAACCCCAGTGAGTCCGAAATGAGGGCCAAGAGACAGCTAGGGGGCACAGCACTCCCTTTAGAGTTGCTGAGGCCAAATGCCCTACCCCTGGGCCTTGTCCACAGCATCACAGCCATCGCGGCCTATAGCGGCCCGCAACGGCGACCTTCGGTGCCGACCCCGGACCAGTGTCTAACATACACCTCCGACCCCAACAAGATGACAGAAATAGCCGCAACTCACTACAACTCCGTCCAACAGAAGGACCTTGAAACCCCAAACCACATCAGAGAAAGGCACATCAGCACAATGCTCAAAAACATAACAAAACTCACCGACGGTGAGGGGGAGAATGAAGGAAGGTCAGTTGAGAGGTTCAAATGAGACCACCACCAAGCTGTTCCCTGGTTCTTTAGTTAGGATGGGGAAGTGTACTAGTAGTATTTATTGTAAATATAGTACCAATCCGAGTGTTTTGGCTAATTCTATTTTTATGGGTTAGTTTTAAAGTTCCTGGGAATTGACTTACAGATAAACCGAGCCCTGCGGAGCTGTTTCTTTATTGAAATTTCTTAATTTGTCTAGGTGTAATTCTGTGTAGTGTTGTTTAATTTGGAATTTAACTTGAATTAAATCTTGTACTTGGTGAAGTTTCAAAGATTCTATTCAGTTAATGGATTTGGATTGTGTCTGGAGTGTCCCTTGAGTTTGTTTTATTTTTGTCTTATTTTATTGCTTGTTTTAACAGTAGCAAAATAACTGTTTTGTGTTTACACTTTGAAATCTGGAGTGTTAACCAGCTCTCCTGTTGAAATATCTACTTAATATTTCTCTCCTTAATTGCTGCCTTTTACTACAGTGGCAATCTTAACTGTATATCACTTTTTCGCGCTGGAGTGATAACCAGAAATGCTTCAGAAAAATAATACTCTATTTTCTTACTTCTCTAAGGGGGGTGAAAAGTCGCAGAAAGGGTCTCCCTTTTATACTCCTTGGGTCGCCTTCCTTTTTCACGCTCTACCTTCTATTTACAGGATTTATTTACAATGTATTTTTCTCAAACTGAATAAAAAATGAAATTTTCACGCTATAGTTCTACTGCGCTTTTGCTGCGCTGAACTGCAGTTCTACTGCAGTCAGACTGCGCCTAGAATCCTTATTGTCCTCCCTCGCCTAAGCTATTTTAATGGTTAATTAGTGCGCTGCATTTGTCGCAGTTATGTCAGGGCACACCCACCTGACCCGGCCCCACCTAACCCGGTGCCCCACCATCCGCTCCTCCTGACCTCCCCCCCCTTCCCCTTTTCTCCCTTCCCTTTCTTCTTCCCCTTCTTTTCTATTCTCTCTCCTCTTTATTCCTTTCTTATCACACGGACAACTTCCTTTGTAGCAATGTACCGTTGACCCGGCTGCAGTGTAACACGCCCGAACCCGGACACACCGGACGACCCCCCGCATACCGGACGCTCCTAGGACCTCTTATGGAGGTACCCGGATGGAGGTGGCTGTGTGCTTGGGTGACGTGGCGCTTCCCACATGGCCTTCAACCACATGTATATAAACACAGCCTAAGTGGGAACTGAGAAGCAACCTTCTTCTCACATTTCCCACTTTAGGCAAGTAGCTTACACTTCCCCTGATAATAACAATAACACATTTCCCACTTTAGTCTTAGTGGCCAGGGACCCTTGTCTGTTTCGGGCCCGCTGTTACGCGCGCCCGCGTCATACCTACCGGACCCTCAGCCTCGGGCGATACACCCGGGCGCTCTCGACCCTGGGTCGGTCCCTGACAGCAGAAGAAGGTTTCAACCCCATCTCCCCCCACCTCCCCCGCCATGGTGACACAAGAACAGTATGACGACCTGCTGGCCCAGTTCCAGGAACTACAGGCCACTGTGGTAGCCCAAGCCCAGGGCCTGCCTGCGCATGCACCCAGACCACCCAAAGTCGCCCCCCCCCACCCCCTTCTCGGGAGTCAGAGAGGACCTCGACCGCTTTAAGGCCGAATGCGGGATCTACCTCTATGTCCGCGCGGCCGAATTCCCCAGCACCCTCTCCCAAGTCCTCTTCATGCTTTCTTACATGAAGGGAGGGACCACAGGAGCATGGGCAACGCAACGCACCATGGTGCTACCGAGGACAGGCTCCCCTACACCCACCATGGACGAGTTCAATGCAGAACTTGACGCCATGTTCCAAGACCCAAACCGGGCAGCTACGGCCCGGCAGAGGCTGGCCACTGTCCGACAGGGAAGTGACCCCGTGGACAGACTCATCCAGGAGTTTGAGATACTAGGGCCCACTTCGCAGCTAGGTGACGTAGGGCTAGTCGACCGCTTCGAGCGGGCAATCAACTCCCGGCTCCGCGAGAGCATCTACCAGCTCCGCCCTATGCCCATCACCTGGGCCGAATGGAAGCGTGAAGCCACGCTCCTTGACAGCCAGTGGCGGCACTTCCAGAGGACGCAGCCATGCACGCCCCCACCCGGGCCCCCTCCACCTGCCCCACCCGCGACCCCTGTAACCCGTCCCAGATGAGAGACGAACCCGCACCCCGAGACCCGCCAGACCCGACGCCTGCACCCGGAAGACCTTCAAACGCTGATGAAGGGGCTGAAGGGCCAAGCGACGAAAGGACCGGAGGCAGGAGGGAAAAGACTAGACCCGGACCCAAGAGGATGCCCGGAGACCCAGCCTGTGGGGAGCACACGCCAGCCACCCACAAGGGATAGCTCACGCAGACGCCACGATGTCCAGGAGCCATCACCAGCACCGAAGCTCCATCGAGTCATCGCAAAGAAAAGGAGAAAAGGAGCACCCCGAGCCCGCAAGGATGAGGAAACCACAGAGACGGCCCCAGAGGTAGCAGTGTCCCCACCTGCTATCTACGTCCTCTCCAAACGGTCCCCGAGATCCCTCAACCTTGCCGTGAGGCTGACCTCCCTAACCTCCCTTGCCTCCGTGTCTGTATCAGCGCTCCTAGACTCAGGAGCCACTGGAAACTTCGTGAGCCCTGAGTTCGTCCGGAGACACAAGCTCGAGACCACTCCGCTCCCCACACCCATCCCCGTCTGTAACGTCGATGGAACCCCAAACGAGAACGGGGCCATAACCGAAGAATTAGAGGCCCTCTTGACGTTCGGACGCCATACAGAGCGGGCCCGCTTCGCAGTCGCGAACCTCGGGCGACAGTCCCTCATCATAGGACACTCATGGCTGCTGCACCACAACCCAGAGGTGGACTGGGTATGGCAAAAGGTCGTCATGTCCCGCTGCCCATCCTCCTGCTGGCCACCACGAGCACAAGGTGACCAAGACCCCATGCTAGAGCCTGGAGACGGGATCTATGCCACGATCATTCCTCCAGAGTGGGGACATGAGCTAAGAGCGACTACCACACCCTCCCAGCGGATGGCCCAAGAAGCCCAAGACCCGGAGGCAGAACCCGTATCATTCGAGGCACTGGTGCCAGAGCAATACCAGGATTTCCGGGATGTGTTCTCGAAAGAGGCCTTTGATCAACTACCCCCCCGGAAACCCTGGGACCACGCCATTGATCTAGTGCCGGACGCCAAGCTCCCCAGAGGGAAGACCTTCCCACTCTCACGGCCAGAGCAGAAGGAGCTGGACGAGTGTGAGGCCCCGGCCCATGTCTATATTCCGCCCACAACATCAGTTGATGTTGTGTTGTGTAATAATTATGTCGCGACGCTAATTTAGCGTCGCGGAAGCTTCTCTATTTATTTGTGCCGAGAATGTATAAGATTGTATATAAACCCTTGGGGTAGCTGTAAAAGGCGGATCAGCCTTTACTTCTACCCCGTTAATATACAGCCAAATCAAGCGTATACTTAGACGGACTATGTCATATCCCGGAATCCCGACCCCGCGCACTCCCACCACATCACACCTTCCTAACAACTTCACCATCCCCTACACCATGCCTACCCACTCTCCAAGTCACCTTCCCTCCTGACTGTCTCAGCTCCGGTCTGGTTGCGGCACACCGAACCTTGGCCACTCCCATCCCGGAACCTCGGTCCCGAGTCGGAACATTCGGAGACCCCGGATTTGCTCCGAACCCCGACGGACCTCCGATATCCCGTGACATGCCCTTAAACCCTTCCTCCACCCATTTCATTTATTTGAGTCACCCAACATCCTTCGGATACGCAACTCCGCTTTCGGAGCTACCTGCATCCTTCGGTGATCTCCCTCACGTTATCACTTATTAGTCATCTTCCATTCTTAGCACGACTACCTTCTTACTACCATTCAGTCGGCTAACCCCCTTTACCCATTTGTCTTCCCCATTCATTTTCCGGCCTCCAACTCCGCCCTCCTTGGCCCGACACCTCGGTTCCCCGTTTTAGATATCGTTCGGAACCTTCCGGTACCTCTCGGTATCATTCGGTACCTTTCGGTGTTTTCCCCATTTTGTCATTTCGGGCTTTGACTAAAGTCCTCCCCATCCTCCTTTATAAATACATGTAGATTAGAACCTGTAGTTCCTCAGTTCTAATCTCGACTAAAATGCCACCCAAAGTCCCTCTGAGTGAATCCTGTCCCTGTTCTACAAGACACCTCAGACATAAGAAATACAAGGACTAACTGAGACGTAACGGAGGCACAGCGCTCCCTCCAAGTCGCTGAGGCCACGTCCTTCTTAGAGCCTCTTGTACCATCCAGCAGAACCGGGCTCCCTGAGAAGCTTCGGTTCACTACCGGAGCCCTCGGACCCCCCTCTAGTTGAGCCCTGCCTGCATTTGGACTCACGCATTTATCCCCTCTTCCACAACCCGGGTTTTTAACAGACTACTGAGGCCTGAGGCGAACGGGGGAACGGAACGTTACCGTCCCCAAACTAGTAAGATACCTTTCACTTTTTTACGCTCTTATTCTCTTTCCATTCTCGGCACCGCGTTACCGGCGCCGAAACCCCATTTGGCAACGCGCGCGTCGTCGGCCCCTGACAACGCGCGACTTCGATCAAGTTCTCATGCGAACTTGTTGAACGACTCGACACCTCTTCTGGATGTCGTGGAGATACAACACCAGGAGCACGTCCAATGCTCCCGCCAACACGGCCGGCCCCTCCACCAGCCGTAGGGCGGAAGACGACACCACCTCAAGTGATGGTGGCGATCTGGGCCTGCAAGGGCCCAGGGACGCGTCTCAGACGTGTCCCACCTATATGAGAGACGTTGACGAAGTCACAACGTCTGAAGCCCTCGCAGCGGAGACTCTCGCGGCATTCGTCCCAATGCGCGCATCGCGTCCTCCATCCCCAACCCACTCCCTCGCGTCTGAAATGGCGCGAGTACTAAGAAATCGCGTCGACCAAGTCGACGACGACATTGCCGACTTGAGAGGCAATGTCCGTAACATGAATACCCAAATCTCTGGGAATAGCGATAACATCGCTCGTCTAGATCGTAACATCATTAAGGTGGAGGAAAGACTTAATGAGAAACTAAACGAAATCCTCCTCGCGCTCTCTCGACGCGACGAGCCAAAGCCACCCACAGCAACGGTGGATAACCCATCTGCAAACCCTGCAGTGAACCCAACAACGGGTGGGGACCCTATCGTCGTCTCTGACCAGACGAAAAAAACCGCTGTTGAGGCGCAGGCGCCCCAAGAGGTCCCTGTAGTCCCCATTAATCAAACGGGTCAACCAATCACTAAACCCGCTGTGGAGGCGCAAGCGCCCCAGGAGGTCCCTGTAGTCCCCGTTAATCCAACGGGTCAACCAATCAGTGGGGTCCCCATACCTGGAGGGATCCCCACTGTCTCTGCCGTCGTCACAGATGCGCCAGAGGCGACAAGTTCACGCCCGTCCGTCAAGGTGCAAGAATCTGACGGACATTTTGTTCCCATCTTTAGTGGAACTAAGCCACCTACCCCGTCGATGGCGCCAGTAACCACTGACGCCAAGGGAAAAGGTAGGGAGATCGACCCAGGACAACTGGCTGGATCATCGACTATGGGGGAGAGTGGAACTTCTCCATTCCATTTCAGACCAGGCTTCGTGCCCGCACCGTTCATTCTGTCGTCCCAACCCACGAACGGTGGGGTGAAAATACCACGCGTTGACGCTACTCAAATGCATAATTTCCCTCCCGACCACGGGAGAAAGAAAGCAGTGCCGATGAAGGCCACTGTGGAGACGATACAAGAGGAAGACGGTGACGCGGAAGCCACCAGTGTTCTGTACGATTATTACGCACGGAAAAAACGCCCGATCTACGTCCAGGATCGTGTAGATGACATTGGCAGACAGCCCACCAAGGTCAGACCTATCTTCGCTAAGCATAGTCTCAGCGAATCTACTTTCGACTTTAACGCCCATCTGGATGCAGACGCAGCATTCGTATACAACGTGGGTCGTGGGGCAAACGGTGAAGACCCCGAAAGACTGTCCCACGGCACAGCACTCAGACGAGTGCTGGATAACTACCACCAATTCTCACAACCGCCTGCGGCTCCAGAAGGGAGCAAGAGGCGTGTAGACCAAGTTAGGTCTAATGTTAGATACTGATCCGGGGTCGGGCACCGAAGGTCGCCGATGCGGACCGCTAAGGGCTGCGATGGCCGCGATGCCTCAGACAAGGCCCGAGGGTAGGGCTTTTGGCCTCAGCAACTCTAAAGGGAGTGCTGTGCCCCCTAGTTGTCTCTTGGCCCTCATTTCGAACTTACTGGGGCTGCCTTGTTGGGGTCAGGGCTTGGGGTCGTGGTCAAGTCGATATTAGAGCTAAGGTACTATAATGTAGTATACAGGATATATATATGAAGGTGAAATGAATAGAAGCGGACCCGGGCCGAAGGCCGAAGGGTCCGGAAGCAAATAGGAACAAAGAGCGGGGTTGGCCGCACCGCGGCCGGCAATGACCGAGGGTCAAAACAAACAATAACAGATAAATAAACGAAGGGGTGTAGGGCCGCGATAGCGGCGATGGTATCATAGCGGAGTAGGCGATGTTGCGGAGTCACGCTAGGTCGGTACCAGAGGCGGACTCGGGGCAGGGAGGTCGGTGTGGCTGTGGGGGAGTCGGCCAGGTGCAGGGGAGCCTAGGGGCAAGTGGGGAAGTGAGCAGGGGGTCCTCAGGGAGGATAGGGCTGAGGTTGGGGCTCGCGCTCACGCTCGCATAGCGGTAACGGGCTCGGGCGGCATCGGGACGGGCGGCTAACGGGCCGGGATGCATGGTCGTGACATCTAACTCGGGGAGAAGGCCCCACCGTCCGAGTGGGGATGGTGATGACGAGGATGGTGGCGAGGGTGGCTCGTCCTGGCCCAACCCACCATTTCTTGACCCACTTGGCACCAAAGCAAAACGGGAGCCTTCATCCAACTTTCCAAACCGCTCGTCTGTACGACCCGGTTTGTTTGACTCAACCATGCGTTCATACGCAGCACCTGCGGCACGAGTAGTGCCTGATCCATCTGAGTTCATGACTCAGCTTCTTGAATCTGCACGCCGAAGTGTGGAGGTCCGAATCCTGCAGCCACTGCCTGCAGATGTACGCCCAGAACTGCTCAAAAAGATGCAGGGACTGACTCCGACCATCAAATGGTCTGGAGAGAATAACTCGAAGATATTCCACAACTGGCTGCACTCCTGGCTAGCCTATATGTCGTCGTGTGGGTGGAAGGGTGAAGCTTATAACGAGTTTCACGTCCACACTTTGACAACCGCCGTTGAAGGCGAGGCGCAAGACCTCCTGATGCACTATATACGCATTGGAGTGCAGAACGGGGTAACTCCCCCATTCTGGGATCTACTAGAGATCCTTATCTGCACCTTCATCAAGAAGTCTGCAGCAGTAGCATCCACGAAAGCGTTCAAAACGCTTTCATACGATTCCGCGAAGGGAATCAAACACTTCTATAACCAGCTGTATCATGCAGCTGAGGAGATGATCACGCCTCCTGACCAGGCAACGTTCAATGAACGTTTCCTGAACGCCATCCCTGGCGAAATGCATCAGGAGATGGTTATGCGCCACGACATTTCTGTGGACTACACAACGAAAGATGAGCTGTGGACCGCCATGCTCCGCCTGGACCACACATACAATTCAATTAAGGCGATCTCTGCGTATCGTAACGACTCGCAAGCGCCAGCCACATCAAAAACGACGCAAAAACAAGGAAACACCGCAGCAGCACCCAAAAAAGCTGCTGATTCTTCGTCCGCCAAGAAAGTGTACAAAAACATGTTCGGGGGAAACACGTCAACTCTGAAGAGCGGACAACGCTCGACCTTCCGTGCGAGCTATTCGCCGGCTCCAAAAACAGAGAAGTCGACATCATCTACAGCGACAAAATCGACGCCATCCTTGGATAAGGATGGGAAACTGCATTGTTATAAATGCGGGAAAGTAGGCTATCAACGTGATTGCCCAAATCACGACAAGCCCAAACCGCGCATGTACAACATAGCGGTTGAGTCTGACGAACGAGACCTACAGGACTCGGAGCCTGTAGAAGAACCGGAAGGTGTTGAAGATCCTGCAGAGGTGCAGGACTATATGGCAGACGATGAGGCGTTCGACGATAAACTCGTGGATGACCCATACGACCCCAACCTCCTCGCTGAGGGGGAGGAGGAGTACGTAGAAGTGGACGCCGACATGTTCGTCGGTGCTATGACGTTGAAGGAGAGAACGAAGGAAGGTCAGTTGGGAGGTTCAAACGAGACCACCACCAAGCTGTTCCCTGGTTCTTTAGTTAGGATGGGGAAGTGTACTAGTGTTATTTATTGTAAATAAAGTACCAATCCGAGTGTTTTGGCTAATTCTATTTTTATGGGTTAGTTTTAAAGTTCCTGGGAATTGACTTACAGATAAACCGAGCCCTGCGGAGCTGTTTCTTTATTGAAATTTATTAATTTGTCTAGGTGTAATTCTGTGTAGTGTTGTTTAATTTGGATTTTAACTTGAATTTAATCTTCTACTTAGTGAAGTTTCAAAGATTTTATTCAGTTAATGAATTTGGATTGTGTCTGGAGTGTCCCTTGAGTTTGTTCTATTTTTGTCTTATTTTATTGCTTGTTTTAACAGTAGCAAAATAACTGTTTTGTGTTTACACTTTGAAATCTGGAGTGTTAACCAGCTCTCCTGTTGAAATATCTACTTAATATTTCTCTCCTTTATTGCTGCCTTTTACTACAGTGGCAATCTTAACTGTATATCACTTTTTTGCACTGGAGTGACAACCAGAAATGCTTGAGAAAAATAATACTCTATTTTCTTACTTCTCTAAGGGGGGCGAAAAGTCGCAGAAAGGGTCTCCCTTTTATACTCCTTGGGTCGCCTTCCTTTTTCACGCTCTACCTTCTATTTACAGGATTTATTTACAGTGTATTTTTCTCAAACTGAATAAAAATGAAATTTTCATGCTATAGTTCTACTGCGCTTTTGCTGCGCTGAACTGCGGTTCTACTGCGGTCAGACTGCGCCTAGAATTCTTATTGTCCTCCCTCGCCTAAGCTATTTTAATGGTTAATTGGAACTTGGCTGCGCTGCATTTGCCGCAGTTACCTATTTCAAATTCCCTATATATACCGTTAAATTTGCTATGACTCGATGATTCTGAATTCAAACTTCGCATTACTATGCGTACAGCTATGCTGAGACCTTCAGCTGATTTATTCCATTTTTATTTAGTGACATTTAGTTAAAATGAGACTGAAATGGTAAATGAGTGAATTATTCAGGTTTAAAACTGAATGAAAAAGTTGCTAGTAATCAAGAATTACTCAAACGAATGTGTTATAGCTCTCCTCCTCATTAGAATATCGTTCCCTAAAATTCCCGCCATGGTCCGTCGTAGTTTAGTGGTTTTCGTGAATTTCGTTCATATTCCCTGATTCCCTTTTGTATTATCACATCCTAATCCTCCATATGTATTGTTCGTTGTTATAGTAGGTCGTCCTTGAAGATTTCATATTTTTATGTATTTTATTTAGGACTCTGGACCTCTTGAAGCTGTTTTCCCGCACGTTTTCAGGTTTCTAACTTCATGTCCCTATATCTCATTCATTTCTGGATGTTTTCTCACGTTCTTGGTATCATAAATTTTTATTTATTCCCACCTTTCCAATGGTACCAAGGTTGTGTCCTATTTCCTGGTATTCGTTGAGTTAGCAAAAGTTCGCGTGCACATTCGGTAATCACGTGCATCATTCCCATAGTCGTTCGTATGCGGGCGCTGTTTCCGTTTAATTGTTCAGGATTTATGATATGCGTGGGTGTTTATTTCTTTCATATGGGCTTCTGTGATTTATTTCAGATTTTTCCCTCATGATTTAAGGTTGTTTTGCACTTTCCGTGCTTTGTTTTGACCGGGCTCTTCCTTATTTGGACGGAAATTGGTCTTCGCGATCTGCCGAAGTGCAGATCTCGGTTCCGACAGCCGGTTCCCTGTGCATCGCCACCCTCACGTGTCATTACACATGATGCGGATTTCTATATTCCCGTCATGGGTATAACTTCACAACGGCTGGACTGTTTGGGCTGAAAATTTGCATAACTATAGTTCCCCATTTTTAATAATTTCCGTGTAAATTTCGTTGTATGTTGTAACTATGGATCCTACGCAAACATCGTCTTTTCCCTAAGCTCGGACTTTCGATGTCACTATTCCCGTTATTGGATATCTCATTAACGCATGATCCTTTTATTATGAAAATTTGGGAGGATTAAGATTGGATCCCTTCCTTTCTAATGGGCTATCAAGCTTGTCTCGGTCGTTACTGGTTAATCTTCGCGCTTCCCTTTTAGGCATTGTCCTCGTTTTGCAGGAGTTTTAGTCATATCTCCATCGTTTATAGGTAGTTTCCCCTGTAATTACTCTCATTGGTTCCGTTTGGAGGACATCTACATTTCCTATTGTAAACACGACTCTGACTTTTGCATTAGTTCCTGAGGAATCTTCGTTCCGTGGTACTTCCATCCTTGGCTATGTGTTTGGACGTGGGAAAGTAGTTTCCGTGGAGGTTCTCTGATTATTTTTATAGTCAAATCTTGGTCGATTGTCCTAATTCTTGGTTTAATATTTGCTATAAATTCCCCCGAGAATTCCGTCTCGTTGATAGTAAGCTTGAAGTATTCCTGCTATTCCTCTTTCTTTCGATTTATCGTGTATAGTCATAATAATTCGTAAAAATTCGTAAAATTCGTTAAAATTCAGGTCCTTCTATTTTCTCATATCTACTTGTCGTATGAGGTTTTTGTGATTTATCTGGCATATTTCCATAATGGGTTTCCATAGTGTGGCCGTTATTTCTCCTACAACGTTCGTGGATCCCACGGACGAAAACTTCTCCATTAAATTAGCGTCTGCTCGGCAAGCGGACAAACTGCCATCTGATGAGCAGATAGTAGCTGAGCTTGTCGACGACGCAGTAAAGACCTACAAGAGGGACAGTGTTATACTGGTCCCAAAATCTTCATCGGGGAAACCGTCAACGCAAAGTGTGACGAGTTCTTCAGTGCCTAACAAGCTTCTGAAGAAAATCCCACCAATATTCGACACGAAATTTAGAATCTCGCAAGAGGCGGGTAAATACCCTGAAAACCGCAGCGCCGACTTAAGGCGGACGCTCACTGGCGAGGTTAACATTGCCGGGGTAAACGCTTTTGTCCTATTTGATAGTGGCGCTGAAACAGACGCCCTATCTCCAGATTTTGTCCGAGCAGTTCACATTCCACTGCTCGAGTTGCCAAACCCCTTGGTTCTCCAGATGGGGACCAAAAACAGTCGTTCGTGCATAATGTACGGCACAAATACTCCCGTAACCATTCACAGGGTTACATCTACTCACTATTTTGACGTCGTCAACATTGACCGCTACGACGCCATTCTCGGAGCTCCTTGGCTGAATGCCAACAGAGCGTCCCTCAATTTCAAAACTCACACCGTCCACATACAGACGGGCAACATCAAAACGTTTGATGTCCTGACGGAACGGGGTAAAACCTCTGTGGGGGCTGCTGCATGCGGTCGCCCCAAACTTCCCCATGCACCGAGATCCGAACTGTCATCTAAACAGACGGCATGACGCAATACGGCGAAGGCTGGAAACCCTTCGCCACACGTCCTTGCCATCTCCGCTCAAAAAGATGCGGAGACCTCCCAGTGGCCCAATCACTGGCCAAGCCCGAGGTCGAAAGACCTCAGGCTTCCCGACTGTTCCCATTTAGAAGGTCTGCCAATGACAGACCCTGAATTCGTGCCACTCAGGAATTGGTGGCGTGAACGTTTCAAAGACATCATGGTGCCAGCCCCTGAAGTCCTACCTCCATTCAGGGAGGTTAACCACCGGATCAACTTGATTGATCCGAATAAAAAATATATAGAAAGAAGGGCTACGTGCCCTCAGGCCCTCGAACCGCAGCTTCGAGAAAAGATCGCTCGTTATGAGCGAGCCAAGTGGTGGGAACACAAGGCAGTCGTGACGGCGGCTCCACTTCTTTGTCTTGCAAAGAAGGATGGTTCTTTACGGACTGTAATCGATGCGAGAAATCACAATGCGAACTCCATTCTCGATGTCACGCCCATGCCTGACATGCATTTCATCATGGATAGTATGGCTCAGGTAACTTATCGATCAAAGATCAATATGACGGACGCATACGAACAGATTCGTATCGAACTGGACTGCGTACAATACACGGGGATGAGTACCCCGTACGGTACTTTCATATCGAACGTGCTGCAACAAGGGGACTGTAACGGCCCCTCCACGTTCCAGCGCGTTTTGACTTGGATCCTAAGGGACCAAATCGGTCGAGCCGTCCATGTATGGTTCGACGACATCTTCACTGGAACTACGTCAGTGAAGCAACACAACAAGAAATTCTTGTGGATATATACTCGTCTAAGAGACGAGAAGCTCTATGTGAGCCCAAGAAAATTTGAGCCATTCGCCCCTGTACTCGACATACTGGGGTGTAAAGTGGACTCAAACGGAATCCACGCAGATTCCAACAAACTAGACAAAATAAGGAACTGGCGAACACCAGAGAACCACACCGAGGTTCTGCGATTCCTAGGGCTCATTGAGTACCTAGCGAAATTCCTGCCCAACGTCAGTGCATACACTGGACCGTTGCAATCCATATGCACCAGCCATATGCCATTCCGCTGGAGTGCCCTACACGAAAAATGTTTCGCGCAGATCAAAGTAACCGCGTGCAAGACGCCGATTCTAAAGCCCATAATCTGGGATATACCGGATTCAGAAGACCAAGACAAGTACCATGTCTGGGTGATCACCGACGCCTGCCCGGCTGGCGTCGGGGCCGTGCTCGCACAGGGTGCAGAATGGCAAACCTCTAACCCTGCTGCGTTTATGTCGAAGAAGTTCACCCCGACTCAACGGGCGTATTTCGCCTATGAGCTAGAAGCTCTAAGCGTTCTGGAAGCGCTCACCAAATGGCTCGACGAGCTGACTGGTGGGCGGAAATTCACTGTGGTCACTGACCACAAGGCGCTTACTTACTTCAAAGAGAAGAATCACACTGCGCCGTGTCACATTCGTTGGCAGAATTTTTTTCATGGGTTCAATTGTGACATCGTGTATGTACAAGGCCACACAAACAAAGTGGCTGATGCCCTGTCATGATACTATGAATCCTCGTCAGACGAGGATGTCCACTACGACGATTACGTATCCGCAGATATACGGATTGATAAAGAGGGTGACGACCTGCCCTTGGCACGTGCTGAGGAAGCACGGGAATTATTACACCTGCACAGGTTGAGACTGCAGTGCATACGCCTAGGTGCGTCCCACTCTATCAGAGACGCTCAGGAGCCACGAGATCTCGAGGCATCCATGCTCGATCCCCCTGACGATCGTCAAGGGAGGAGGGAGCTTTCCCTCGAAGATGTACTGCCGCCATTGGCAGAACTACATCCTCATGTGGAGGACAAAGCTTTCATCGCAAGTGTGAAAGACGGCTACTCCAAACACAATGCTTGGAGAGGGATCCTGGCAAAACCTGGGGATTTCCCTAGGTTCTCGATCGTCAATGGCCTAATTTTCTGTCTGAATGATTCAGGCGAGCCACGACTTGTCCTCCCTGAATCTATTCATGGAGGGGAGAGGATAACGGGCATCGCGATCGAGCACGCACACCGAATCCTTGGTTACCTCAGCACCAAGAAGACACTCAAGTACATACGCAAACACTACTGGTGGTCTTCGATGTCAGAAGACATCGAGAAATTCTGCACGTCCTGCGGGACGTGCCAGACGACCAAGAAAAGCAAACTCAGATATCCGGGACTGCTTCACCAGCTCCCGGTCCCTGAGAAACCTTGGGAGTCAATCGCCATGGATTTCGTCGGACCATTCCCGACGAGCCTGAGTTATAACTACCTTTGGGTAGTTCTGTGCCGACTAACGTGCCAGGTTCACCTAGTGCCTGTGACGACCCAGGTCAAGACTATTGAGCTGGTGCATCTGTTCCTGCAACATGTCGTGCGCTTGCACGGCATGCCAACATCCATCGTGTCAGACCGCGACATGAAGTTTACGTCTCAATTTTGGACTGAGTTACACCGACTCATGGGTGTTAAACTCAAGTTAACTACCGTGTTCCATCCTCAAGGGGATGGCCAAGCAGAACAAGCGATCCAGACGGTGGTCCAGATCCTTCGGTCATTCGTCCGACCCGATCAGCGAGATTGGGCCATGCATATACCCATGGTAGAATTCGCATTGAACTCAAGTGCGAATAAATCAACGGGATTCGCCCCGTTTGAGTTGGTATACGGATACCTCCCACAGATGACTGTGTCCCTGCTGTCATCCGAATTGCCGGGGGTAAAATCCTTTGCCCAGCGGGCCCTGGACAACATCCAGGCCGCTCACGACGCTATTATTAAGAGTCGTGTGGAACAGGCTATCCAGGCGAACCGACATCGGCGCCCTGATTCCCCAAAACTGAAGAAAGGGGACTACGCGTATCTTTCAACGAAAGATCTGAACCTCCCCAAGGGGAGGGCGCATAAGTTGTTGCCAACTTATATTGGCCCCTACGAAATACTGGAGGTATTTGAGGACTCATCAAACTACGTCCTCAGGCTTCCCCCAGTGTTGACGCAAAGAAATATCTTTGCGAAGTTCCACGTCTCACGGCTCGCACCTCATGAGCCGAATGATTCTGTGCTGTTCCCTGGGCGCGCCATAGAAGTATTTTACGACTTTGGCGATGACCCAGAACGGGAATACCAGGTTAAGGAAATCGTCGACCATCGATGGGACGACGATAAGTCTTTATGGTTCCGTGTCCGATGGGGGCTTGGTGACCTTACTTGGGAACCCTTGGCCAATGTAAATGATCTAATTGCGTTGGATGACTACCTAACAGTACAAGGGGTAGAGAACGTCGAGGAACTGAACTGTCGATGACAGGATCAGACGCCGGACAATAGATCCAGCAGACCATCATGACCGCAGCGTGAACGTCACCTACCGGTCCGATACCAGCGGATATCAATGCCTTATCACGGCCAACTATGGCGTTGAAGCCATGAGTTGCCTAAACTGGCAAGTCCGGGAATATCCGAATAATATCGGATAAATGCGACGAAAGCGGGATCAAATCCTGCTTCCTACCATCAAATTTGAAATCGCTCAAATGAACGCGACTGAATCCCCCCTCGCTGATTCCTCCCTTGACCTTTCCCCCATCAAGGAGGCCCTCATAGACTCCAGTCCAAACTCCCCACCTGTAAGTCCCACCACGGATGCTGCCATGTCGTCGATGGACGACAACTCCACAGTCGCTCAGACTGTCACCCCTGAAGCGCCCAGCACGGGCGTTTTAACCCCAAAACAGGACCATTTGGTCCTGCCCACTCACGTAAGCGCGAGTGAGAAATACCCCCACCTGCCGCGTTCCACACAGACAGGGCTCGATCAACTCGAAATGATTACAGAAGTCGTGTGGGCCCATATCGAGAAGAAACTCAAGAAACGTAAAGAGACTACGTTCGAAGACGAACGTAGGAATGATGAGCTCGATGAGCTCAGGAATAAGTATGAGATGCTGCAGAACAAGGCCGACAACCTGCATTCTGAAAATGACCGTCTTCATCGACGAGTTGAATCCCTCCGAAAGGCCAACGACGAACTCAACGAGGATGTCTTTAGAGTCGCGCGCACGGCAAGGGGACGCCCTGCATCTCCCAAACCCGCCCCGATCCAATCTTCTGCTCCCTCGTCATCACAGCCCACTGTTCCCCAAACCATCGTTATCCCTGGGGTTGGCCCGGTGGATCCTGCGTCGGCCAAGTCTGCGCCATCGAAAAAAACCACCTCTTCCAAGAGATGGGCTCCCACATCCGACGATGACGAGATGGAAGGCGAATGGGTCGTCGACCCTGATGCCCCGTTCGAAGAATTCGTCGTGAACTGTCCACCCAGCTACCATTACTACGAGTACTACGACGCCAAACTCACCGAAGTGCATGGCGAACCCCTACCCCCACCGACATATTGTCGATCGGTGGCCCTTCCTACCCGCTTCTACAACATCGACCATGTCGATAGAATCGAATTCCCAGACGCGGCTGCGCTCGTCCGCGACAAAGAACCTAAGTGGTTCGAGTTGGTTCGTAACTACATACACACCGAAGAAGGTGTGAGGTTCTATGCTACAATGTACCATCTTGCCTGGTTGTTCAAGATGGGCAAGCCCTCGCAAGAGGACGTCGACACCTGTACCGACTGGTACAGGGTGGCTACAAACAACCGCGCCTCACGAATGCGTATGTCGCACGACGACATTGAGACGGAGGCGAAAAGACTTCCCGACCAGTACCCCCCAGCTCGTATTGCACGGATGTACATCCTCGCGTGTCGATGGATAAAACCAATGACTGACGACGCTCGTGAGCGTCGTAAAATTCAATGCCAGGAACGAGCACTTATGTACTTGAACCCTCCCCCAACGTCGTACTCAAACCCGCCTATGATGTACGCGAGCCCACACCCTGTGGCGTATTCAAACACCCCACCTCCGCCGCAATACCCCCCTCCGACGTATGCACACTCGTCGGTGTACGAATCCGCCCACGCACCACCAGTGCGAGGGCGTGCTCCCTCTTCTCATGGACGCGGCCATCCCGTGCACCATGTCCATTACTCGCACCGTCGTCAAGATGAGGATTCGTCCATGAACGACGCTGACATCGAGACTCGTCACTATGACGACAACTATCTGAGCGACGATGTCGCTGTCGACGCAGCTAGGTCCACGACGACTCGTAGGACCACGTCGAATCGCCCATCCGGCCCTGGCCCGTCCGGGTCCGCACCGCGCAAACAAATGAGGAACTGACCCCCTCATATCCATACCTTTGTCAACGACAATGCCGTCGTTGATTATTCACTTTCGTCAACGACAAGGTCGTCGTTGATTAATAACTTCTTACCTTCGTCAACGACAATGCTGTCGTTGATTGTATATTCTGTGCCCTTCGTCCTTCGTCAATGGCAACGTCGTTGATTATTCGTTTTCTTCGTCGGCGACAACTCTGCCGTCGACGACCTGCACTGTCAACATCATCACGGTGGACAATGGTATTTAATAAACTCACAACGACGAGAAAGTCGTTCCATCGTCGACAACACTGTCGTCAAGGTCTGGGTGCATATGTTCCAGGAGAAACTCTAAGTGGGCTTCGCCTACAAACTACTATTATAGCCTCCTGCAATGAGTGTGCCCCCGTTTGCATACATCCTTCGTATGTAGAACGTTAAAAATTTATTTCTTTTAAATGCTTGCTTTCCCCCTGTGTATATATGCTAGTACCCTGTCTGCGATCTAGTATTGCAAGGGAGGAGGATGTGAGGCCCTGGCCCATGTCTATATTCCGCCCACAACATCAGTTGATGTTGTGTTGTGTAATAATTATGTCGCGACGCTAATTTAGCGTCACGGAAGCTTCTCTATTTATTTGTGCTGAGAAAGGTGAAACAGGTTTTCACTCTTCTCCTCCCCTGTTGAAATTACAGCTCTATACTGCCTAATTCCTGACAGCTTGAGGATAGCAGGAGTCAACACCAAGGTCGGAACCTCAACCGACCTTACAGAGAATCAGGAGGAGATTGGCTGGTCCAGGAACAGCCCATTTCCTCCGGAGTTGGCTAGGTACTCCAGGGCACTCCCAGGAGGGCCTGGAGCATTGCTTTGTGCACAAACATATCCAGTAAATACAATTTAAATGCTTCAAAGTGTATAGGGGTGAGAAGCTTCTGGGAGCTCCTGGAGCATTTGAAAATGAAAAGGAAAAAAAGAGGGAAGATCCCCCATGAATACCCCCTACCACAAGACTAACACAACAAGACACTGCTTAACATTTAGATCAAACACTATACTATATATCAAGGACACTGAGACTCACCAATACACAATCAAAATTTATGGCCTGATATATGATTAATCTGGCAACTTAATCACTTTCGGGCTGGCAGAATATGGGGGAGAATGAGGGGGGGAGAATGAGGGGGAAATGAGGGGGAAATGAGGGGAGAATGAGGGGAGAATGAGGGGGAGAATGAGGGGGGGAATGAGGGGGGGAATGAGGAGGGGAATGGGGGGGGGGATATAGAGGGAAATGAGGAAAATTTGAAAATAGGGACTTCTAAAAAGTTGAAAAAAATAATTAGGGAAAAAATCAAAAAAAAAATCAGGAACTGTAGTGCCTTTGAAGTGCTTTCAGGATATATAATTATTTGCAAAATTGAGGAAGAAATGATGGAGAAAAATGGAAAATACTTTTGGAGACCCGAGAAATAATGGGAACTGAATTGATGGGAAAGTCTGAAAATTGAATAGGGAAGTGAGGGGAAGCCTTGTAGCATTGTTATCTGCTGTTCTAATTTTTCCTGATTGTTCTTGGTCTCACTCCCAGCTGCTACTGGATACTCCTGGATACTCCTGGAAGGGTCCAGGAGCAGCTAATGGAAAATACTTTTGGAGACCCAAGAACTGAATTGATGGGAAAGTCTGAAAATTGAATAGGAAAGTGAGGGGAAGCCTTGTAGCATTGTTATTTTCTGCTGTTCTGATTTTTCCCAATTCTTCTTGGTCTCATTCCCAGCTGCTCCTCAATACTCCAGGAAGCTCCTGAAAGCTCCTGGGAGGGTCCAGGAGCAGCTGGGAGTGAGACCAAGAACAATCAGGAAAAATCAGAACAGCAGAAAATAACAATGCTTACAAGGCTTCCCCTCACTTTCCTATTCAATTTTCAGACTTTCCCATCAATTCAGTTCTCATTATTTCTCGGGTCTCCGAAAGTATTTTCCATTTTTCTCCATCATTTCTTCCTCAATTTTGCAAATAATTATATGTCCTGAAAGCACTTTAAAGGCACTATAGTTCCTGATTTTTTTTTGATTTTTCCCTAAATTTTTTTTTTCAACTTTTTAGAGACCAAAATTTTCCTCCCACTGCTCCTGGCACATTACATACTCCTCACCACTCCCAGCTGCTCCTGAACCCCCTCCCAGGAGAACACTATTGGCTCCAGGAGTGCCCAATCTGCTGTTTTGTCTCCCACATGCTCCAGCCACTCTTGATGCTCTGGAGCATAACAGACTTTTGCTGATGATGGCGGATATCAGTGTCAGAAAGCTTGGATGGACGTCCACCACTGGGCTTGGGAACATCAGAACAGTGTTTAGACCATAGGCAAGTGACAGTGGAGTAATGGTGGCCAGTAAGAACTGAGATTTGGTGAGCACTATGGCCAGAATCAATGAGGGAAAGGATTTGTTCAACTTTTGAAGTGGCTAAAGGATGCATTTTGGATTTGGGGCCTTATCATGTGAAGTCCTTCGGTATTTATGCTTTATTAATGTCATTTTGTTTACTAGTGTGTTCAGTAAACAATATCACATGACATGTCACATGATATTCCTATTTTCTGTTCAGCCTGGGGGTACTCCAATAAACTGTTGCAATGACCTGGGTAGTTTGTAAATTACATAACATTACCAAAAATGGAAATATTGCTTACATAATTGGCAGATCTCTAGATGAGATACTTTCCCATGTTCTGAATATTTTTTCGAAATTTTAAAATACATTTTCATTGTGCTATATGGTCATGAGTTGAAAAGTGAAAAACATTGCAATGGTTTATTGGAGAACTGTATGTACATGAAAGAATGAAAAGAGCACTGTTTTGTAGTGCAAGGGTTGTTGGAATACGAGTCACATGATGAAACTGAACCGGAATATCCGAGAATATTCTATGGGTTACTAGGCGCCTGCATAAGCGCTGAGCATGGAAGAGCCTGGAATGTTATTCAGGAGTATAAATATGGGTGCTTTAGCACCGTATGTTCTTTAGTTAGTTACAGTTTCTCTTCTCATTTCTATATTACATCTGGGTTGCGAGTGAACCGCTGAAGCGGGTTGCTATATATGGAACTCCGGATTTACAACAAGGGTTTATCCCTGCAACAGCCCAAATGCTGATGCTGTTCCTGGAAATTGACCTCGATACCGAAAACCCTGCCTTTGGCAGGCCAGAAACGTGACAGAGGCAACTCCAGCGTCTCTGACAAAAGTTCACCCCACCTAGAAAGGAACCCAAGATGTCTTTCACCCCCAATGAAAACCCCGCACAGAGCCAGATGCTGGCTGAAAATGGCACATCTGTATCGAATATATATACAGGCTCCATGTCGCAACCGCCAATTAACCAATCAATGAGCACATCACCCAGTTCAACTAAGATTTAGCACAAGGATATCACTATGTCATTTTCGTAAGGAACGTCCCCCCTCCGATCCAGAGAACAAGCTTCGAGCAGAGCTCGATCGATAAATCTCCCATGCAAGCTACCTATGCCTCCGTCGGAAACAGCGTCAGCATTCTCAGCCGCGTCGATTGAAGAGCGAACCAAAGGGGTCCTCTATTTTCAATCATCAACTTCTTCACCGTGTCATCGCTCACGTCATCTAGCGGATAAAGGAACGCATCACGGACGAGCATGATGTTCACCTGCAAGCGTTCGATGTCTTCTGGGGTGTATCGGGATAGAAGGATATCTTCCAGTCGATCCAGTTCAGAGGGGCCGATTTGTACAGAGATCTTCCCCCAGTCGATCATGTCGAAGAAAGGGTAGTGCGACTTTTGGCCCACAAGGACTGGTATGCATCCTGCGTATACGGAGTCCACTAAACGTGTGGCCCAACCTGTCCAATAATTAAGGCCCCTGGTTAGTATATCGATCCCCAGAAACAATAGATGATAGAGGGGATTATGGTCGCAAAAAGGGGGGGGAGCTCACCAGTGGTTCCCGCAGGCTGCGGACAGAAGATCGTATCGTTAAGAATGCCAGTATAACCATAATCCCCCGTGCTCCCAAAAATACTTCTCAATTTTGGACCATTAGGGTATAGCCTTTTCTCCGTCTCTCCCGATTTCCAACCCTCGCGCCCGCACGCCAGCCTCACACGATTAATGTAGCCCGTTCCCCAGCCGGTGCCGGCGAACGTCACAAGGACCCGACGATCACGCGCAGGACGAACATTGGCAATGTCTGAAAACGCCGCGAGGAGATTCGAAGACCCGCAAGTTCGAGGCGGTATGCTAAGTTGGAAAAAAAAAGTAGCAAATCAGTGTTTAGTCGAATACAAAGTTAATTGCAGATAAATCATACACGACATGCTGCTGCGGCCAATAACAGGGAGTGTTTAAATCACCCATAACGCTCCAAGGGGTCGTCGATCTGACCATAGGACTCAGATCTGGAACGTTTTCTCGCATTCCCCAAACCGACCTGTTTTTTTTTCCAGAAAAAAGCAAATCTCATTAGGACACGAATAAATCGAGGACGAGGAGTCCGTCCTACGTACCACTGGAAATGCATGCATGAGCCCCAATCGTGTGTAAAAGGAATAATGACTTTGGATGCATCGAATCCAGCCACGGTCTTCAGCGCGTGCTGATACCTCTGGTCGATCCCATCGTTCCGTGCCTGATAATGTGGAACATAAGTCATCTCAGCATCGACCCCTGCTTCAACTCCCATCACCCTGAGAGCCTTTTCGAGTTGTGAGTCCGCAGAGAAACAGTGGGAAATCTGGAGTCTATCAATGTGATATTCTTCATTCCATAGGCGGTCTCCTTCTGGAAGAGGGGCGACGTGGACACGAGGGAGGGGGACGTTGGCAGCAACAAAACTGGCGGCCTGAGGACGAAGGACGTTCCGCCACGATGAGCGTTTGACCATATCACCTAGAGTCGTTTCTTCCGGCCCGGAAGGAGGGAAGGAGATGGAAGCTGGATCAGAGACAACGGGCACAAGACGTCGTTCCCTGGGAAGGCAACTCGACAAGACACATTGACAATCTCCAGTATCCAAACAAATGGTTGGGTGATCACAGAGATTCGAGCAGGCAGGCAAATTTGCGTCAACCCACTCGATAGGCAGCCTGCTCATTTTGGCACCGTCGGACTCCTTCAACCTCTCAGTCGGCAAAGTCGCCAAATCACGCTGCACTTTGTTTAAAGCTCGTTCCAAGCGATAGCAGGAAGTCCTCGATGGGGAAGCAGAAAATGGTCGCTCTAAAGATGATCTCTGAAACTCAATGGAATAATCCAACGCTAGTTTCGAAACACCTGATATTAGAAACGGCCCGAGGTAGCGAAGAGAAGCAGCTCACGGTCATCACGAAGGAAAGGCCATGGTGCAGGACCCTCACAACAAACGGGCGAAATCCTAAATGGCCACTCGTTCCGAGTCTGATTCGACACAATGGAAAAGTTCCCTCCAACGACCGTTGGACTCATGAGATATAGATCCGTATCTGGAACGACAAATCGAAGGGTTGCGTGGTCATCTGGGTTGACCTCTATCTTCCAATCCACGACCGGCTGAGGAAAAATACTATCGATCTGCTCTTTCGTCATCTTCGGAAGTTCAACCGGCCCCAAATCAGGACGCATCACACCAAGCCACCATTCATCGTATAGCGGTCTAATGCTATAAATTTGTCTCTCTTTTGTCCATTGTCCAGACTTATAGATCCGCATTGACTGAGAAGGTAACCCTGTGTCAGTGGACCAACCCTGCCCGTTGTCTCGAGGCGGAGGCGTCAAAGCTTGAAATTCCCCCTGGATGTTCACCTCAATATGAATGTGGCAATCGTGCAATTTCTCCAGATCGGAATTGATAGCGATCGAAGGCGATGCGTCGCCACATGTACCTCTAATGTGCTTATGCAGAAAGCCCTCCGTGCGGGTCAGATAGGCCTTTACGAGTCGTGACAACCCAGCGTCAATGTTGACTAAAGGGTAGAACTCGAGAGTTCTCCGGGCCTTTTCAATTCCCCCCTTGTAAGGGACAAGAGCAGGATCGTTCCGGGGGATGCGACGAATTGGAGATTTGGAACGTGTAAGAGCAACGAGTGAGTCGACGAGCCTGTCGACGGAGATCAAATGGCCTGAGGCGATGTTGAAAATCTCGAAAGAGTTGCGGGACGGAAACAAGGATATTTTATTGAATGATTTGGTGAGATATTCAATTGTGAGGAGGAAGGCATCCACGCAATCATCAATGTGGAGCAGATCAAGCTGAGACAGGGACGGGATTAATAATGGGTAGGACTAATTATAGAAGGAAGGGGGGGATAACGTGCCACTGACCTGTTGGTTTCCGTTGAACATCTGAACGACTTGATGAGAGATGGCCTGAGTCGCGATGGAAGGTATTAATCGGTCGGGGTGATCATACGCGCCACCATAAACTGTTGAAAGTCTCAGAGCAGCCGCACGAATACGTCCTGCCAGCCTGGTTTTCCCTCCCGTGAGAAGCTGCCTCACAAGGTTCTCGGCTTCGAGCTTCGTTTGACCATAAGCATTGACGGGTGCAGTCACTATGCGCTCATCCATTGATTGACCCCTCCTCGGATAATGGTACACATCGAATGAGCTTGGAAAGATAAACCATCGCCTCCCCTTATCGAGAGAATTAAGCCGAATCAGCGCGTCAAGAACCATTTGCGTGCCGCGCTCGTTAATGTCAGAACAATCCTTCCGGTTCTCCATGCACCAATCCGCTCGGGAGACTGCCGCCAGGTGAATGACACCTGAGATTTCATTTGTGAAAGCTGACGACAGCGTCGAGATATTACGTATATCACCGATATGGACTTGAAGCAGAGAAGATGCTGAAGGAGATAGTGTAGAGAGTTCTAACTCGTCCTCGTAGAAGATCGTGTCGAGAATCGTAACAGGCGTCCTGGCAGCTAATAGACGCCGAACAACATGTTTCCCTAGTTTACGCCAAATTGAGATATTACCATTCAGCCAGGCACGTCCTATGATTGAAGCGCACCAATGTTCCCTCCACCTCCAGTGATTAGTACGCGCCCAGGGTATTTCATCCTGCCGGATTGATCTGTGTCCGACGGCGAAGACTGAGTGTCACTGCCAACACCTGACGGAACATAGGGAAAATACTAATCGATAAGTTAAACAAGGTCAGTGTTTGTCCATACGAGCTCGAAGCGCCAACGCACTCGGGTGAACAGAAGGAGACAATATGCAACGACCACGAAGAGGATGAGCTTTTGGATAGCGGATCGCCCAAATCCCGTATTGAAAATTCCCCAGCGGCCTAGCCGCTCATGGTGGTCATTCATGCTGTGCAAGCCTTGAGGCAGAGGATTGAACAAGCAGGAGCTAGGCAAACTTCCTTACGAATGACTGGGGGCGTGTCTGCACTGGAAAGTGAATGCAAAAATACATTTGCAATTTGGATGAACACTTCGGGATAGACATTGAAGAGGAAACTGGAAAAAGAATTCTGGATGGGGATTGAATCCGTGAATGAATTCGAACCGTGTACAGCTTTCTCGCCACATGGGAGAGATTTTCGCTATTTCTCTCATCCAATAAGTAATTCCTCCCTATAACGTAAACCTGGTTACGGTGGTTCCTGCACAAGGTTCGTGCAAGATTCGTGATGATGATGATGATGTTTTCATTTTAGAGTACGTAACTGTGCCTATCGGCATATGCCGTACTATGATGACACGGGTGAAAGATGTTTGAGACATAGGTGAAATGGTGTGGGTCTTGTATCTAGGTGTGAGTGATGCATCGAGATTCGGAAGGTAGGAGGGAAAATAAAGTGAAGTAATAACACAAAGGAGAGGTGCATGGCACCCTCGGCGTGTGTTCACGGAGGTGGTTGGTAGTTGGGGAGAGTCGCGTGTATTAGGAAGTGGGAGTAAGAATAGGTTAGAAATGAAGTATGGATGGGGCATATGCGTATAAAGTGGTCTATGTCATAGGTAAAGGAGAAGAAAAGAGATAAGAAAAGAGATAAGAAAAGAAAGACAAGTTGAGAGTTAGGTGCCCGCAGATTGCGTTGCATACAAGGGGAAGCGCTCCGTTTCGCGGATGAATCGGGAGGTGTGTGGGATGACCTTCGGGTGGGAAAGCAACTGGGTCAGATCAAAGGCTTTGATAGATTTGTCCTTGATGGAGGTCAGAATAATGGCCCTCTTTAGCTTAAGACGTTCGCGGGAAAAGCGGCGGCAGGTGAAGAGGTAGTGCTCTACCGATTCGGGTTCTGAGCACAGTGGGCAGTCAGGTGAGTTGGTCCGTTTCCACCTAGCTAAATAGGCGCGTAGAGCAGTGTGTGCAGAGCGTAGCTGGAAGAGGATGGATGACATGCCCCGTGGTAGAGTTGCCGTGGTCTTTATAAACATGCCAGGCTTCTGGTTGCCACGGACGCGTCGATGGAAAGCTGCCTTTGTGGTGGGAAACTCCGTGTCTTTTCCCTGCTTGCGCAGGAGTTGCCGAGTTGCCGCTAGGGAGATGGGTGTGTATGTGGTGTTGGGAGTGTCGGGGTTTGTGGCTTTTTTTGCTAGAGAGTCCGCTTTCTCGTTTCCCGGGATGTCTTGGTGTCCTGGAACCCAATCGAGATGGATGTGTAGATTAGGGTGCGTGGTGCGTATGTCCTCATATTCACCCAAAATCTTCAAGATGATGTGTTGGCCCGGTTGGTGCCTGGGTGGGTGTGCTAGGGCTTTGATGGCTGCTTGGCTGTCTAGGCATACGATGACTTTTGTTGTGTCTGAGGGAAGAAGTCGTGCAATGTCTAGTGCAAGCTTGATGCCGACCAGCTCTCCCTCGTAGATGGAGTGGAGGTGGGAATCCCCGAGTCTTTGGGATCTGGAGAGCTTGTGGATTGGTGAGTATGCTCCCGCTGCCGTGCCCGCATCCGTTCTGGAGCCATCTGTGTAGACGATGAACTCTCGGTTGTTGAGTGTTAGGTCCCAGTGGCGTTCAATCGCTTCTTCCTTGGAGGGTGCGACGTAGGTTGTGAAAGGGTGAGGGATCCAGGGGGGGCAGGGGAGCGGGTGGACTAGCTCCATGCGCTCATGGAAAGCGGGGCGTTGTGGGGAATGGAAGATTGCATGTAAAGCTGAGCGGTGGGATTTGACATTTTGTCGTAGACAGCGTCGGGCTAGTGTAGCTGCTGGGTTAGAGGGTGGGAGCGTGAGCAGCCTGGCCGCTGCACATGAAGTTTTGCGGTCGAGGCGGAGCCTAGATGAGGGGAGTCCGCTGTCATGTCGAAGTGCTTCCAGCGGTGTGGTACGGAAAGCCCCTAGTATCAGGCGTTGGGCCGACTTTTGGGTGGTCTCTAGCAAGTTGGCATTGCGGCTGTTGACTCCATGTTGGTGCCAAACTACTGCCCCGTAGTCTGAGGCCGGGTAGACACATGCATTGAGAAGGCGGAGCATCTGGCCACTGGTTGTACCCCATGTGGTTTTGGCAAGCCGAGCAAGTGTCATTAGCCTAACTTGGCCTTTTTTTGCCGCTCTGGTGCCTTGCTCCTTCCAGCGGAGTTCGGTGTCTAAAGTGACTCCTAGGTAGGTGGCTGAGTTGGAGACAGGGATGGGTGTGTTGCCGAAGAGGAGGGGTGTAGGGTCGAGTTTAGCTCGGTTGCGGGTGAAGATCACATATTGTGTCTTCTTGGTGTCTATGGTAGAGCCGTGTGTTCTTTCCCAGTTGCGTACTTCGTTCCCGATCCATTGGAGCATTCCTCTTGCTTCTTCCACCGAGCGAGCGCTGGCCAGGTATGCAACATCATCTGCCCAGCCCAAGGAGCTGGTGTTTTGGGCACCTGTACAAATATCGAGGAGATCAGCATTGTAAAATAAATATAAAATTCCAGATAAGGGTGACCCCTGTGGGATTCCGACTTCACAGCTGTCCTGGGGGGAGGTGTGGTCTCCGCATATGATGGAGGTGCGTCTTTCCGTTAGGAAAGAGGCCACTATGTTGGTGATGGAGGAGGGGATCTTGCGTTTCCGTAGGTTGTGTATCAGGCGGGGTTTGGAGACCGTTGGGAAGGCATTTTTAACATCTATGAAGAGGGCTGCAACTACGCGATCTGAGCGCCAATCATTTTTGATGGACTCTGTGATCGTGACAAGGGCGTCATCGGTCGCCCGGCCTGGTCTGCATCCAAAGTGAGTATTAGGGAGAGTGTGGTGAGCTTCTGTTAGGTAGGAGAGCCGTGTTGCTAGTACTCCTTCAAAGATCTTCCCCATTGTGCAAAGGAGCGCAATGGGTCGGTAGGCATTGGGGAGGGAGTAGTCAGGTTTCTTTGGTTTTCGCAGGATTAGGGTTACTGCATCTCGCCAGGGAGCCGGATAATATCCAATCCGCCATGCCCCAGCTAGGATGTCAAAGAGTGGTTGTCGGATGTGATCCCAGATCTTCTGGAGTGCTAGGACCGGGATTCCATCTTCCCCCGGGGCTTTGTTTGGGGCCATACGTCGGATCTGGAGGTCAAGTTCTTGAATGTTTAGTGGAGGACACTCTAGTTCCGGTGGGTAGGCAGGAGAGGAGCCGATGTCTGACAAGTCCGGTGTGACTGAGGGGGCGAAGAAGGTTTCTCTGAAGAGCTCGGCTTGTGCCTGGGGGGAAGATGTTTGGGAGTTGTCTTGGCGGGTTAAGGGGGGGATGGGTAGGTAGGTCCGAGTACGCGAGGTCAAAGCTGCAGCTTTGAATAGAGCGGCGTCACCAGTGATGTTGGCAAGGAAGTTGCGCCAGTGGTCACGTTTCTGTTGGCGCACTGCAGATTGGAAGTTGTGTCGTGCTGACTTCCATTCCTCCAGGGCCTCAGGGGTGCCTTGTCTTTTGGCACGTCGGCGGAGGCGGCTGGATGAGCGTTTGAGGGCCGTTAGATCGCGTGTCCACCAGCGTTTGGCGTAGGGGGAAGGCTTGGACCATGGTGTGTGTGCATCGGCGGTTGCCTGGATGATGTTGGTGAGTTTGTTGACTGCCGCGTCGATGGTCTGGCGAGTGGCTGTAACGGGTGTCCAGTCTCTTTCTAGCCGTAGGCCCAGTTCTTCCTGGAATGAATCCCAGTTTGTGGATGACCAATTGCGCTTGGGGTGGAATGGAGTACGGGGGAGGTTGATTGCAAGTTCATGGATGATTGGGAGGTGGTCTGAGCCATGGTCATAGAGGGGGTCGCTGGATGTTAGACACTTGATATAGTAGTTCTTGGCTGCAGCTGTGGCGAAAGCCAAGTCAATGACGGTTTCATGGCCTTGAGTGTTGTGGAACGTGGCTATCCCCGGCTCAGAGGTGAGCGTAGCTCCGAAAGCGGCCATGGTCTCGATGAGTTGGTCGGCCTCATCTTCGCTGGTTTGGGTCCGGCTAGGAAGATCCCACAGGGGGGCATGAAGGTTGAAGTCACCCAGTATTACTACTGGGTCATTGGGAGAGAAGCTATCTAAAATGGGTGGAAGGTGGGGTAGGGACGAAAAATCTGGCGGGTTATATACATTGATAAAAATAAAGGGTCTTTGAGTGTTTGGAAAGGCAAACTGTATAACGGAAAAGTTGTTGGCTGGGGATGGGAGTGGAGCATAGTATGAAGCAGGGATCCGTCGATTGACATATATAACAGAGAGGTTTATTTTGGTGTGATCTGTGGGTGAGGTGATGGGTGTGGCCAATAGCCACGAAGGGTGGTTGGGGATGAAGGGGGAATCATCAATGAAACAGGAGTAAGGCTCTTGGATAAATAGAACATCGAACTCATCCATGGATGAGTCATTGAGGAGAGCATTATGAACAGATGCATTATGGTGGGCGTTATATTGAAAAATTTTGAAAAAGGGAAAAATATTGTCGGGAGGGTGGTTAGCCTGGGAGGGTTGATTGTTTTGGGTGTGATTAAACATGGGTGGGGAAGAAGAGGTTGGTAGGGGAGTTGTGTTCGGCTAGACGATGGGCCACCTCTGCAATGATTGGGCAAGCAGGGTCCGTGGCCAGGTGGTCTCCTTTGCAGAGCGTGCACTTGACGTGGACATGAGTGCAGGATTCCCGGTCTGGGCAGGCCGGGTTGTTGGGGCAAATGCAAGAGCTGAGAGAATGCGGGCCTGCACATCGCGGACACGCCAAGGGTGCTGTGCATCTCGCTGCAGTGTGTCCTGGTCGTTGGCATTTGTGACATTGGGTTAGAGAGCGGCGGCTTTTTTCTGTTAGGTGGGTGGTGCCTTCAAAAACGATGCCCCTGGCGATCGCTATGTTGGCCTGAAGAGGGTCTGAGAGGTGGATAATGATAGAGGAGTTTTGTTTGTCCGGCAGCCGTGCTTTCTTTTCGTTGGCCCATACCACCTGGTGGGCTGATGCCAGCACCGTGGGGTTTTCCCTTCTGAGCTCCTCCAGAGCTGTGGTGGCTTTGGGGTCGAACGAGCACGGGATGCGGTGGACAATGACAGCATAGACTGGGCGACGAATGGAGAGTTGGTTATAGGGCTCACCAAGGTGGCGCATCCAGCGTGCATCCCTGCGAATGCGATCTGCTCCTTCTTTCGTGAACATCGTGAGGATGAGGTCTTTGGAAGGCAAACGCCCCACCGCTTGAATCCTCAGGGGATTGCCACTGTTATCGCGGAGGTCCTCTTTTTCGAGGGCGGAGTTTAGATTGGCACGGATGGTGATGAAACTCGCCTCCGTCAGCACTGGTGGGGCGTCTAACTGTTGGGCTAGTACGACGTCGCATGAGGTATCACGTGGTTTTCGAAGGGGAACAGCGGTGTTGGAGGGGGGAGCGGACCATGCATTCGACAAGGTTAAGGCACTTCTGGGGCGTTGGTGGTCACCGTTGGGGCCAGCTGATGGGCTTGGCTGTGTGTTCTCGAGGCGGTCAAGGCGGTCATGTAGGGACGCGAACTGTCGCTGTATCTCGTTGTTCATGTTATGTAGTGGTGTTGAGTTACTTGTCTGGAGTAGGGCGTTGTGGAGGACTGTTTCCGCCACAGAAATGAGTTCGTCGACCTTTTCAGCCGATAGCTGTTTGGTTTTCCTCGCTCCATCGGGTCGGTGGCCTTTCAGCATGTTAACTAGTTCGCGTGCCGAGGATATCAGGTCATCTGGAGCTGACAGGAGTTTCTGTGCACGTTGTGTTGTGGTGGGGGTGAGGGGCGGAATGCCCCCTGTTAGGAAAGGATTGTTGTCAGCGTCCGTGGCGGCGAGGCCCGAGATCCTCTGAGACAGTGGAACTGAGGGAGAGGAGGAGTTCGCGTTGGTGCGATGTTGAGAGCGTGGCCGGTACATGTGCTCGGGGGCGAGTATGTGTCTAAAGAGGCAGCTTTTTTTTTTGACTCAGCCGGTTAAGATTCGTGATGGATTGGAACGTTGTTGAGTGACGAGTCACGCCAACGCCCTCTGAATTCATCCAAATCAATGGGATGATGTCCCCTCATTCCATCATGCATGATTCATGCTACCGTGGCTGAGCTCCATTTGCGTGAGAACTTTGTGCTGCAACGCTATATTTCCAATTCGATGTTTGTCCCTGGGTTCCAATAGCATCTTTTGCAGGTTTTTTACGTGCTTCTATCAATAGACACAAAAATGCGGCTGCCCAGGTTTTCGTTACGGCCTGGGACCTGGGTAACGTGACGAACTTAGGGCCGGTAGAAGACAGCTAATCTTTATATAACCAAGTATGTATGCAGAGGCAGGGTTACTGGTGTCTAATAGAAGGACGTGCTGGCATGGCTGACCCTGCCGCGGGGGGAAATATAAGGAACTCCGCGTCTTCTGCGACGTTCGCAGGCTGAATTGGTCAGTTAGAGGGACAAGTGAATAATTCAGAAAGCTGCGTGCGTTCATTTCGTTCGGATGATGCTGTTAATGGGCCCCACTGAGATGTCGGATACCGTCGATTAGTTGGGTATCCGCATCTGCAGGCTTCGCCCTTAAATACATGCGTGAGTGGCAACAGTGATACGCGAGAGACAAAAGGAAATGAACTACAAAGGTAACTGGACGCTTTGTGGTCCAGTACCAAGTTGCAGGAGCGCCCCGACGCCTCTCCCAAAGCTCAATTTGTCCGGTCCGAGCTCCTCCAATCCGGCGGTGACGTACCGGGTGGATTACCGCCCCTGACCGCCTGTGGCGTTGGACTGCTAACTTCAACAGATGCCGCCAGGAATTACACTTACATAGAAGATATTCGCTCGTTCACTAATTGTACTTGTTACGCTTATCAAGTGCTTTCACGATCCAATTACGACGAATTGGAACGAGCAGGCGCCCGACTCTTGAATGAAAACTTCTGCTGCTCCCAACCCTTCCGACCGACCCTTTATTGCCTTCTTACCGCGACCGCCATGATTCCATAGTCGCAAGCAATATCCAAAAGTATGGATTCCTATGTGAGCGGTACATCATGAAGGGATCTTACAGTCAACAGTGTGACATGAGCAACTGGTTCACGCGGTGCGGCCCCAGTCGTCCCAGCATATTTCTGCCAGTTATCGATATCTCCCGCCATAATCATATTGTCCTCACCTGTGTCAAAATGCCATGTAGAGTTCCTAATCAGCCTAACGCTAGGCAACTCTGGCTCAGGTCCATTAAACCCTTCTCCCTCCTTCCTTCCCGCCTTTCTATTATTTAGCCCAAACAGCCGACCGAGCAGCAATTATCTTTTCAAGCAGATGGAACGTCCCAGGAAGGGCTTCTCCCAAACAATGTAACGGGAATCTGTGCTCATCCGACGCACGAGGGGTCACCCAACTCCCAAATCGCTTTGGGCCGAGCACGAATGTCAACAGGTATCTCATTCAATCCAAACAAGTCCCCCTAGGTCGCTTCTTGTGTCCTCGGAAGAGAACTGGCCACGCATTCAAGAAAAGACCACACAGCCAGGGACCCCCAATGATGGAAGACCTGAGGACGTAGCAAGCTTCGTATCCATCTCTTGAGGGGACGGCCGCGGCTGGCAAGGTACTTTCACCAGCGGAGCTAGCCATATCAAGCGGCTTGGTGGGGGATTTACAGCAAGAGAGAAAAATCTTTAGGGAAATAATAAGCGTGCCATCTTCGTGTCCCGATGGGGACCGCTGCATAGAGACCAAACATAGCAGGATCCTCCCACTTGTTGACTGTGTTCACCGCTACATGCCTTCTGTGTTATGTCACAGTGGGCAAACAGCTCAACCCCCTAGCCAAGGGCCTCCTGATCACGATATCTGGGACCTGATTGCGTGCAATGCTTACATCGTCTGAGCAGATGGCCTTGTTAGTCTCAGTCTTGGGACCGGATGTTGGCTTTGTCGAATGGAGATGTGCGACGATGATGCAGCTCTCACCGGAGGTGACGGCAACAAAAGTCAACAACTACCATACTGTCCGTGCTTTGCGTGAACAAACATTATGATACATATGGTACGTGCACTATAAAGTGTTACAAATGAAACACAGAGTCAGCTAATGACCCTGTACAGTAGTTGTGCCTACCATTACACCAATGGGTTCCGCCCGTGTACGGTTGCGATTGTGGACCCACAGCACCTTTCTTATTCACCTGTGTCGATTCGCTCGCCCCATAAGGATAAGGGGTGGTCCTTGGGCTGTACTTCCCCTGCACCCTGCCCGAGTAGAAAGTGCTTCAGGCGGATTTTGCTTTCTCTTGAATTAGCCCTTCCAAAGCACCGCTGCAGCGAGGTCGTCCGCAACGTCGGCTCAATGATCGTGATGTCACCTATTCTCGTGTATTGTGTGAAGAACGGGGTCGGTGGTGCGACGCTTTGGAATCTGGAGGGCCACGTTGATTGCACATCCCTAATTGTTAATGGCCAAGTCAGGACTAAATAGGGTCGAAAAGGGAGGTCAGTTTCACGGATGGGGGTCTTGTTGGAGTGGATATTACCGCTGGTATGTCCAAGACTGAGGAAGTCTGACTGGGCGCGTTTTTTTTCCAACTCACAACCCATATGAGAATCCCGCTGCAATACAGCCGGGAACCACATAACCTACCAAACGTGGACTCTGGGTGGACCGATGGAATTACTCGGATTGTCCGGGGTGTGTGTTTCTTCCGCCGTCGTTAGTCATGCTCCATATCATTGTTCTCTCGGATTTCCTCTGCTCTCCGGATATCGAAATGGTTAGCCCCCCGGATCCAAACGATCTGGCCCCTAACTGCCCTCGCACGTCTTCTGTTAGATGCTTGATTTCATACTTCAGACACAAGAGTCATGTTTGTGGAAAATATATTCGAATTCAACTCTCCGTGCCGTTACGGCGTTTGGGTAATGTGTATGGTTCTGTACAGTTGTCTATACAACCTGGGGAAGCTTATCCATTGGGTCTGGCTGGTAACCTCGTATCGCTAAGGCTACATGGAGGTATGAGTGAGAGATAGAACAATGGCCAAAACTGGACTCAACGGGAAAGCGACTCTAGCGTTTTTTAACGGTTCGAGGTAGCACGACCGCATATTTAAGTCGGTAGGCCCCTTGTTTCTCGGTTTGCTAGCACTAATGGAAGCGAGGGTTGTGGAAGCATCCAAATTAAGACATAAGTCGGTACATTTCTTTAAAGCCTCCGTGGTAAAACAATCATGAACCTGCAAAAGCTTGAGAACTTGGAGTGATGGACAAATCGGGACGATCTTCGGGTGGAACTGGCCAAACGATGTTAGTCGGTGATGGACCGAGGCAGACGGGAGGTGCCCCGCTGACGATGCTGGAAAGAGATCCCAAAACATCATCATCTCCAACTGCAACATTACAACGGTCGAGAGTGTGAAGACTGGGGACTGCCTTCAACACCTCCATTAACTGTAGGTTGCCAGAGATGCGAAGGGAATAGATGTGTAGGATGCGTAAAGAGGATTTCTCGGAAGGGCGGCTGATGAATTCCGCAATGCTTTTTAGCACATGTTCATCTCGGGAAAGACCTTCAATCTGTCCGTCTACGTCCTCCGTGGGCGTATCCATCCACAGGCTTTTCAGGTTTGGAGCATTAACGAGGTGGAGAATGAATTCCACGGCAGTACAGAAAGATGCAAGGATTCGAATTGATCGACGTCAATTTGGCATCGAATCTTATCGATACCGTTCGAATTTCCGAGTCTGACGCTTGCCCCTTTGACTTCCAGCCTTTCCGGAAAAGGGGAATTCTGAATAATGGAGATGAATTCGCACTCAGACAGGAGGACCTTGGTTTGCAGCCCCACCAGGGACAACCGCCCTAGCCCACCAAACCCAGCCTAGTCAGCCACCTAATGACGGCCTATAGAGGGGGGGCCGTTTGGCCTTCAAATGGGCCTAAAAGGGGGTATTTACTAGTGGATGTCCTGGACATCCTGGTGAAGACTGATCCATTCACCAGGACGTCCCCAGGACGTCCTAGGATGTCCTAGATGTCCTGGGATGATTCTATAATTCAATCAAATTCAATCAAATGCTTCTGTGATTCAATCAAATTTGTATTATTCAGGGTAGACATTCAAAACATAATGCCGCAATTGAATCTGATTTCCCATGACAATCCTCAGGCTGCTCAACTGTCTGTGCACAATGCTGGCCACTGTCTGAAGGGGTGTCAACACTGTTTCCCACGTCCCCAACACACTTTACGCAGATGGATAGCCCCTTTGAACAGCTTCCAGAATATATATTTTGAGACTGAATTGACCAATAAATCATCGAGGAAAACGCAAAATACTTTTTTGGACACGAGTCTTTTGGGTTAGTGTGGCTGTCCACCTCATGTCTGTGCACAGTGCTGGTCATTGTCCGGAGGGGTGTCCAGACTGTTTCCCACGGTGTCAACACACTTTGCGTAGTTGGATAGCCCCTTCAAATAGCTTCCAGAATATATAATTTGAGACTAAATTGACAAGCAAGTTATTGAGAAAAATGCAAAATACTTTTTTGGACACGAGTCTTTGGGATATCAGTGACCCGGGAATTTCGATGACTTCGATGACTGTCAGTGAAATTTAGTGGCCCAAGCACTATCCCAAAGACTCGCATCCAAAAAAGTATTTTGCATTTTTCTCAATAACTTGCTTGTCAATTTAGTCTCAAATTATATATTCTGGAAGCTATTTGAAGGGGCTATCCAACTACGCAAAGTGTGTTGACACCGTGGGAAACAGTCTGGACACCCCTCCGGACAATGACCAGCACTGTGCACAGACATGAGGTGGACAGCCACACTAACCCAAAAGACTTGCGTCCAAAAAAGTATTTTGCGTTTTTCTCGATGATTTATTGGTCAATTCAGTCTCAAAATATATATTCTGGAAGCTATTCAAAGGGGCTATCCATCTGGATAAAGTGTGTTGGGGACGTGGGAAACAGTGTTGACACCCCTTCAGACAGTGGCCAGCATTGTGCACAGACATTGAGTTGGACAGCCACACTAACCCAAAGACTCGCGTCCAAAAAAGTATTTTGTGTTTTTCTCGATAATTTATTGGTCAATTCAGTCTCAAAATATATATTCTGGAAGCTATTCAAAGGGGCTATCTATCTGTGTAAAGTGTGTTGGGGCCGTGGGAAACAGTGCTGACACTCCTTCAGACAGTGACCAGTATTGTGCACAGACATTAAATAAGTTGGACAGCCACCATCAAAAGACTCGTGTCCAAAAAAGTATTTTGCGTTTTTCTCAATAATTTATTGGTCAATTCAGTCTCAAAATATATATTCTGGAAGCTATTCAAAGGGGCTATTCAACTATGTAAAGTGTGTTCAGACCGTGGGAAACAGTGTTGACATCCCTCTAGACAGTGGTCAGCATGCGCACAGACCATGGGATGGACGAGTATGGCATTCCGGGACAATTTGCAACCATTGAATCAAACTGAATTAGGACATCTGAGGACATTTGCAACAAATGAATGAAACTGAATGGCCAGGATGTCCTAGGATGTTTATAGTGAAAAAGGCCTTTTAGGCCCCATGCAAACGTCCTGAGGTCCCCCCTATAAAGGCCCACATAGTGGTTGTCCAAGGTGAATTTTGTTCCAATCAATTTCCAAATCAATACAAAGGATCACGTGTTTTCTTCACGCTAAAAACAATATTATATTCGTTAATTCTTCCCCCCAAATCGCCCTGAAAATTCCCCTGGCCTTTCTTCTCTTTCAGCAGTGGGGCGGTTAGCCAAACTTGTGTCACTGTGCGCTGTGGTACATTGGTATCTCCTCTTGAACAAGTGCTCTACCCGTGTACGTGCGAATTCATGCATTTGCAACAAGACAACTCCCAAGGCCCTCAGCTTGATTTGAAACGACAAGAGTAGCGTTGGGGATGAAAATTGAGTGTCATCCATGGTGACTGCGTGAGTGAATCCGTTCAGGGCCGGGCCCTGATTGGTTTAACTCGAGGTGGGTTTGAATGCGCAACAAGATGCCTTCTTCATGAGGATTGTTTAAAGACTCAAACTGCAGTGCGTCCTTCCCAAGATGGCCTGTGTTCAAAGTGCCTCAAGCCTGGGGAGCGCGACATTATCATGCATTATTGGTAAGAATCCGCCCGGCTTCCAGGAACTATGGCCCTCCCTGATTGGGACCTACACTGACGGGCAGGGTACTATGCTTTGCTTTTGGACTTTGGTAGACAATCCACAAGTAACATAAGCGCCCAGGGAACATAACCCCCAAAAAATCCATGCATGAGTCCGTCTGTGAATCATACACAACCTCCCGAACCAGCAATGCAATGTTTATTAGCACAAGTTGGCGCGAAAGAACAGGAGGCTCACACATAAGCTCATCTGTTTCACAGCTCAAAACCTCGTGGGCACTGAGTCAAACTCCATTTTCCGCGACTGCTAATGACCGTGCAATGGGTGATGACATCATTGGCCACAGACATTAGCGAAATGTCGAATAAGGCTGTGAAAGAGAGAATGGGTAAGGAACATGGCATGAAGGGCAGGGGAAGTTATTGGGGAGGGGAGCTTTTAGAGCGAGAAGAGTTACAAAATAAATGCAGAAAGTTGGCTTACAAATCAAGATGAGGACCCTGGATAGCAAGGGAATTTGCAATAATACAGGACCTCTTGAAGCCACCCATCTGACTGTAGGATTTTTATCGGGCAAAGTGTTGAGCAGATGTGGGTGCGAGACAAGATCAAAGAAACCTGTTATGTCAAAAGCGAGTGAAGTAGCTGTAAGTTTCATCTCGTGGATGGCTGAGAGGGTGTTGTCTTCTGCAGATCGATCTCCCTCTCATTCCTCCGAATTGGGTGACCGGAAGGAGTTCGTGTTGGCTGGCATAGTATGAAAGCCGGATAGCAACGATGGACCTCTAGGAGCTGTATAGGTCTGTAGGAGCGGGGGTGAGTGTAGTCTGCCTTATTAGGTTTATGCAGTCGTGGAATGGAGCAGGGTGGTAGCCAACTTGGATGGCTGCTTGGACAATAGGCGTGATTTCCTTGTCCGCGACACTCCAGGCTATTTTGTAAGCTGTCCCACAGAGTTCGCTGGGTACAGGGACATTGAATGACGCTGCCTTCAATAAGGCACGCACCTTTCGTGACGGAGTACCATGTGATGGCGGTATGTTTATGATCGAGGTTGACAGCCGGAGGGTTGGGGGACGAGGGAGAAGGTGGCTGCGGAAGGTTTGACTTGTTCATCCCTGTTGTCATCTTGCATTTCTGGGCTCGGAGACATTGGTGAAGAACTCCTTTCTGCAAACGCAATCGGATGCGTCGTTGTATGTTGATTGGAGGTGGGTGTGACTGTCGTCTGTTGCCAGCAGGGGGATCGGGGTCAGGGCTGCCCCGATTGGGGGTTTGTGTTCATTTCCTGGTGTCTGTCTGGAGCTACGGTTCATAGCCGTTGGTTATCGCGAGGTTGAAGGGCAGTTAACGAGTCTGAGAGGGTGTAGAGCGTGGTTTTTCAAAACGTGTTCGATTGTGATGGTGGCAGCTGTGAAAGATGGAGATGGGAGTTGAAAGGGCACGTGAATCGGAAGGGGCCCTTGACACCAGGTTGCGCAACTACTTACAAACCAAATGCGGGAACTTAGCTTGATTTTGGAATACAAGTGATGGACCCTGGGTTAGCCAGGTAATTTGCTAATTTGCAATAATAGAGGACCTCTTGCACGGGCATTCAGTTCACGCTTTCAAGACCCGCTACAGAGTAGCGGGAATTTCCAAATCAATACAAAGGACCACGTGTTTTCTTCACGCTAAAAACAATATTATATTCGTTAATTCTTCCCCGGCTTCTTTTCGACTCGGTGCTCTGGCTTCTAATTATCATCTCTTGTCGGACAATTGGACCTCCGATGGTCTCCCTGACACACGGTACACACATGTCTGTAACGGCAGTTGGTATGAACCACACCGGCATTGAATCGTCGACAGATTTCAATTTCTGATTGGTCTTGTCTCCAACTGGCACCCCTTCGGCTTCCCCCTCCGGTCGTGTAGGAGCAGAAGATGAAGAAGGAAGGGTGGCATGACTCGACGTCGTCGAAGGTGAGTCTTGCATCTTCTGATAGTCTTTTCCGGAACTTAACATCGAATTCGATGACGGCCCCATCCCGGAACGGTCCCGCCGACGCGAAAAGATCGCGCATATATTCCTTGTACGCTGACAACTCGCCTCGGCGGTGCGGATACACGAACAACATCGCCCTGGAGTAGATATCATAGGCCACCATCCAGGCAGCTTCTCCCCGCACTGATACAAACTTGAAGTGTCGCGATCTATGGGCAATATCTTCATCCAGGGCCTGCTCGACCTGGATTGCATATATCTCGTTGAAGTCGACAAATCCATTGAGGAGAATGGCCTCCCAGAGCGAGTCGGGGAATCGAGGCTTGTTGAATTGAACCCTGAGTTTTCTAAGAGCCTTCTTCCTACGCTCTATGAAATATCCCCGAAGCGCATTCGTTTTTATTGCAAGCGGCAGGTTCCGGTAGCTCCGATGCCTATCAAATTTGGCTCCGGCGAAGGAAATTTCGCCATCTTCTCCGCTTGAGCCACTTGGATCGTCGTCGTCTAGTTTGCGGAGTTCGGCGTCACTGAGGAATGTTTTGGGTCTTTTGATTCTTTTCCTCGACTCATCTCCCGGGATTGCATCATGCCCTCGTTTCGGACGTTCTCCTGAGTCTCGTTGCTTGCCTTTTTCGATATTCTCGATCCCTCCAAGGTCTCCTTTCCCTTTTTCGAACTGATCAACCAGGGAGAAGATCCGCTCTCTGTGTTTGTGCAGCCTGTATTGCTCAATAAGATTGAAAGCTGCTTTCCTGGCCCGAACATAATCTTTGGTCGAGGCCGCGTCCCGAAGTATGCTCTCAAGAATGCCCTTGGGTTCTTTGTCAAAGATCGACCTTGCTTCGGGTTTTTCCCCCCCGTCTGTGCTCGGTTCGCTCGCTGTGATTATTTCAGATTCCTTATTTCTTTCTCCAGCGCTAACCTCAATTATTTCGCATTCCTCCGCCACGTGGGTCATCAAGGTTGGATTGTGTGAACGAAGGACGAGAGAATTCGTTGAATTCGAATGCATTTATGCCGAAGAAGAAACAGCACAGACGAAGAGAAGAAGGACAGAGCCAGGTTACAACAAACCGGAAGCGGCCGAAAAAATACAAAAGGCAAGGACCGGGAAACAACCACTGAGGAACAGTCAGGCTGTAAACTAAAACCAAGATCAGAAAAGGAGGGCCACGACAAAAAACGCTCAGCGGAACCACCGATGCGTACGGTGGAGTGATCCGCCCGACAAAGTCAATTTAGGATCTGCGAGAGCGGCATGATTGAACGAGTGCAGCATAACAGCATGCGACGAAGCCGACAGCGGCCGAAGGCGAGAGAAAAGTTAAATGTGTAAATGCCAGGATTCCACACATAATCCTGGGCTCACATACTTTCCCTCGCGTCTGCTGTGCGCCTCGAGGTATCTGGCTGTATTGGTACGCCATATGCACCCTTTGCACACTGATCATCTGCGCATGTAGTTTTCAGGTCTAGCAGTCTTATAGGTTGCTCCTAGGCCAATCTCCACTGTTTTCGGGTAAGTTACCTCAGTTCCTTTGTCCTCGCGTCCGCTGCACGCGCCGGCCTTCGTGTCTTCTTTCTCTTTTCGCGTCCGCTGTACGCACCAGCCTCTGTGCGCCTACTCTGTCAATCTTGCCTGGCATCCGCCGTACGACTCGGTTCGTGTGCCTTTTTATCTGTTTGGTGTATCTTCACGTTCTAATTCTCGACTTTTATTGCCGCCTTCGACATGGTACCGATTGTAAGTTTTCAAGGGTGAAAGCGTTGTGACCTTCGGCAGGCAGGACCCCGTGTATTTACATATCGGCGCTAGGTTTTTTGTTTTTTGTTTTGTACTCTGCTTGCGTCTTGCTATTATTTCAGCGTCACCCACCACCATCCCCAAACTCCATCTTAGTATTTTAACCGGGTCGTTCTCAATTGAGGCTTCGGCGGTGGTCGTGGCTGTCGCCACTCGTCCGGTCGCACACAGGATCGTAGTGTACTATTTTTGGAGTAATCGATTAATCCTATTTCAGCGCTCTCGTAACCGACCAGATACAGGGGTTGAAGGTGTCTCTGCCCTGCTCAATCGCTGACCCCTCGTCTGGGGCGTCTTTTTAATTTTAATCCCGACTCTCAGTGTACACACAACGCTTCATCTAGAGCATCCTAGATGCTGTTTATGCCAGTTCGGAGACTGCATTTGCCTTTTCCTTACATGTTCCTCTGCCTTTGCCGTGAGATTCGTCTTCATTATGCCCGCATTGCGTGACCTCGCAATGCCTACGTAATGTAGCCTGTAGCCCCAGACTGCTGTCCATAGCGTTGAGCGTCGGTGTAAATTGGAACGCCACATCGCAACCTTTGCTGCGGTTCTCGATGGTTATGGTTAGACTGGTTAGCCCGCCAAATGAAACCTGACATCATGCAGGATTTGGATACATGGATACAACTACCAAAATCCGCCCATCGATTCATGTCAACGCAATATGTTTAACCAATGGTACAAACGTACTATAGTGGTACTACTACTGAACGTGATCAAACGCCTGGCTTGCCTATGGTAGTACCTAGCTGTTAATAATATTTGCGATTGCCAAGATCTGATGAACCCGGCCACCATAAGCATATATATTAACCTTCAAGTTGCTTCGAATTCTTGTCACTCGTTCAGGCACGCCAGAAGCATACACGCCTGTTCAATCAACTCCATCTCGAATACCCCGTCTTCTGTAATCACCAAGGGGTAAACCAATTATCGTATTGTTCGTGTGCACACACATCCGCATTTTTGAGGGAGTTAGTTTCAGGAGTCCATTTCAGTTTAAGGGTTGCGCGTGTTCGTTATTTTTCGCCACATATCAAGTGTCGTATTGATTGATGTTCATGTTCCAATTACGAAGAACAAATCAAAATGAATGTGGGATTTTTTGAGTTGAGTTGTCGTTGGAGGAGGGGGGGAGGGGGGCGAACACAAGATCGGAATCAGCGTTTCGATCTCAAAAATAAGAAGAATAAAAGAAAATAAACGAATGTCGAAACACGGCGAGGAAGAGAAGACAGAAGAAAAAAAAAAGAGAGAAAAAAAAGAGGGGCATCACCGACGTCTTGAATGAACACCTCTGCTACTCCTAGCCCTTCCAACCAGTCCTTTGCTACTGTTTCTCCCTCCGAGGCCACCGCCCAAGATCGCATTGGGACCTTTCCTAGCCGCAAGGTAAATAAACACCGTGACAACAGCCATAAACTGGAAGGTAATCCAAGCCTGCATCACTGTGTGCATCGACGATTTTTTCACCCTGGAGACCAAAACTTGCGGTTCAAAGTACGATACGAGCGGCCGATCTCGGTCATCTTCACTCCCGGAAGCCTTTTATAAAAAAAAAAAAAAGAAGTTTGTCAGGCGTAAGTAACGATGGATTTGCGCAAGGGGACGTACAACCTACAGAGGTTCGAACGTCATCGTCATCGTCATCGCTACCGCTACCATGATCATCATATGAGTCCTCAGTCGGATATTCATCCCCCCCGCGTCTCGACGACGAAAGACGAGGTGGGGATCGAGAAGAAAAGAAAGAATCGGACGGTCCAGAAGGAAGTGGTTGTCGGGGAGTGGGAATATAATCACCCCCTCCAAAAGGGGGTACTTGACTAGAAAGAGGAGAGCGACCTGCAGCTGAAAACGCCAGTCCAACACCAGGACCAGACACCTGAGCCGGAGTCACAGCCGCAGCTGCACGTACCGCCGTCGACGCGAGGCCATACGTGGATATCCTCCTCATTCTCGTCCTATCCATTCTATCCAACGCCCTCTCTCTCCTCACGAGAGGCGATTCATCATTATCCCCCTCTACGACATCACTGTCCTCATCAGGGTAAAGGTTCCACGTAGCATCCCTAACCCTGGCACTGGGCAGCTTCATCGACTCCCCAAGACCACTGATCAATAGATTCCTCTCCCTTCCATTCCTGCCCGCCTCCCTGCTATCAATCCAAACGGCAGGTCGAGCAGCAATCGCCTTATCAAGCAAATGAAACGTGTCAGGAGGGGCATTTCGCAGACAACCCAAAGGCAATATGTGCTCATCCGACGCACGAGGATCACCAAATCGCATCGGATCGAGCGCGAATGCTAAAGCGTTCATGGCCTCCATCGAACCATCGTTCAAGACAAGTTCTTGGTGATGAGAATGTTGCTGTCCTTCCTGAGCGTGATCGTCAACAATAGACGTCTCATCCCTCGTAAGGTTCGCCTCATCCGCCGGGGTTATGACGTCCAAACCAAGTAACTCCGGCTCCAATGGCGCTTTCCAATCACCGCCAAATTCACTTCCTAACTCGCTCATCAACGTCTTTGTGGCCCGAAGTGGACTCCCGCTGTCAGAAGGGGCCACGTTCAAGAAAGGATTACGCAGTTGATGATGCAAGATAACTGGAGACACAAGCACATTGGACGTTTCGTCTTCGTCAAGGTGTGCATCCATCCGTAGAGAAAGGGATGCCATTGGTGAGGTTGCAGAGTCCGTTTTACGCGAGGTGATTGAATCGAAAGGCCTATTCGGAGTGCGATCCAAACGAGGGAAAGATATGTTAAGGTTGGCGGCGCGAGAGAGACTAGAAGGTTTGCGGGGTCGTGAAAGAGGTGTCGGAGTTGTCGATGAACTGGTAGATTCTTTCAGCGCCAATTGAGAAATAGATTCATTAGTGACTTCGGGTGGAACGAAAGAAAGAGACGAAAGAGCGGCTCTGTTCTTTCCTTTCCCCTTCGAGATTGCAGCGGTACCTGTGATCATTATCTTACTTCCCAGAGCCCTTTTCGCTGAAAGGGTTCTACTTGGGCTTGACTTCTGTTTCATTGGAGAGGCCACGAGGTCCTCATGAATGGGGAGGTGACTGGTTGACACATCGGCAGGTGGAAGAAGATTGAATGGAGGCATGCCTTGCGCTGGCGATTCCACAAGAGTGGCAGTCGTTGCGGCACTATTCTGACCAAACGGTTCGACCGAGCTCTGAGAGGATGATTTGAAAGCGTCAAGAAGGGGAGCAGTGGGGCTGTGTGATTCACCGGGAGTGACTGGCGTGGTTGTGTATCCCACTGACGGTTCTTCTTCGGACGGAGAAGGAAGGAGGGCCGTGGTGATCTCAAGAGGTCGTAAAACAGGTGTTCCAGAGGACATCTGCTTTGTTTGGGAGACGACGTTTCTAGATGGTGTGCCGGAAGGAGGTGCAAAGTCCTGTGGGCTTCCATACCAAGTCCCAGAAAATGTGCCTATGCCATGTGTTAACCTTCTCCGCCTCGCGGCCCTCAACTTCTCCTTCCTCTGTTCTTTGGCGCGCTTGGCAGCCTCTCTCCTCTCTTCCTCCCCACTGTCAGATTCTCTCTTCGCAGTTCCTTCGAGTTCATCGTTCCTCAATTGGACTCTCAATAATTCCGCTTGCAAGTTTGCAATTTCACGTTCCATCTTGCGAACACGTGTTGAGGAGGCGGCACCTTCGTCATGAAGCTGAGCCATCAGCTCGTCTACACGTTCTTGCAATTGTTCATTTAGGTCCTTCAGTAGTGATACACGTTGCGGGGTAGCCGGGAGCGCCGTTGGCGACATTGACTGTTGCTGGAGAGCAGCGAGACGAGCTGGAGGTGGCGTGACGAAATTCGATTGGTCTGATGATGAAGGGACATTTGGCGACGGACTACGCGGTTGCGAAAATTGGTTTGATTGTGCAGTGGGAGTACCCAAGTCATCGGACTCAGGCTCCCACATCCTGCGGCTTTGACCTTGTGTTGAAGAAGGTTCGTCTAAAAGCGACTCGGTCTCCCAATTCGGGTCTAGATGCCGCAATTCGAGATAAGCGACGAATCATGGTCATTAGCATAGCGGACTGGAAACAGCATGACATACCAAAATAACTAGTATCAGAGGTAGTACGAAAGCGACGCTGGTTGTGTTTATATTGTGAAGCGAGAGGACGCAGTACATCCTCTTTATAATCATCCTCCTCCCCAGGAGAACTTAATGGTGAATCGTAGGGTGGTGGAGGAGGCGAGGACTCCTCATTAACCTTGGAGACAGGCGCGGATCTGCGTGAAGTGCGTGCAGGTCTCGGACGAGAGAAAGGAGACTCTTGAGTGCGGGCACGACTGGAAAGCATGTTGTGGCGGTGTATACAGGTAGTCCAGGACGCTACGGTCGTCGATCAAGCTACAGAAGTGGGCCGTTGGTGCCAATCCACGAAAACTTGGTGTATTATATGATTCAGAGATGGTTTTGGATCGACCTCGCCTCGTTGCAGGCCCCAGTGAATTGCAATTCATCTTACGCAGAAACAGGTCCGAAGTTAAATAAGGTCGGTGTACATAAATACAAACAACAGTTCATTGTGAGCCCCAATGGTCGGTGGGGGGGAAACCCATTTATGTAAGGCCCTCCTGTGACCATAATGTTGTTCTCTTCTAGCCCTGACATTCAACTCTCGTGTCGTCGGACGCATTTCTCCGTTGAGCCGCATGGCAGCGAGAATTTCACATGCAAAAAAATCACGAGCAGTATTTGAAATTCCAGGGTCCGTGCACACCCAGCACCGCTTCTGGCGGTCATTAGGGTAGAGAGGCTAGTATCCTGCTTATCATTGAGTGGAAACTGCAGGAAGCAAGTCGCTTCCACACTACGAAAGCCTCAAGGAGTCGAGGACATAGGTTCACAGTGTCATTACGCGAAAAGGGATCGGTTCAATTGGGGCATTATTGTCGCGAACGGTTGTTCTTCGGTGTTCCTGGCTTAAGCTCGGTTCTCAAACCCTCGCCCTATATATTTGTCAGCGGCCATTGGTTTGCGAGAGCGGATTCGGAATGGTGAGTGCGATTTCAAAGCTGTCCTCACCTGTACAAATTGTGTGGATTTCCTATCGGAACGCCTGGAGAATCTACATCATTGTTCCTGAGCGCGTCGACCTTGGCTATGTTTCAACGGAAAACCTTGAAAACTCGAAAACGCTGACGTAGAAATACTGATATGTGCGTTGAACGGCTGAAGGCGCCATCTTTAGACGACACGGAGATGGTCCTGATCCATCGGACTTCCATAAGTGGCGGACGGTAAGGAAATAAGGCAAACCTCGGAGAAATCATGTGAGCGACTGGGAAGGAGTCTGCTGTATGACGTCCTTTTACATACTAACTTTCCTTCGTCTCAACACCGAAAAGATGAACTGAATACTGGGAAGAACATCTGGCAGCCCTCAATCTTCCGCTGATATGAGGACCTTATTCTGCAGGATGACTGCGCACACTAGGCGTCCCGATAGATATGTTGAATGTAGCTTCACAAGATGCAGGCTATGAGTACTGTAGAGGCTGGTCACCTGCCTAGGCTATGAGCGCTGCGCAACGCTCACTCGACCATTTCCTACTTCCTCGTACAAATTCACGTTCGCGGGTGTTCTGTCATTACTAGCCATTCGACGACAGCGTCATACGATAGGCTTGAAACTGCGAGCGGAGTTCTGGAGCTCCCGTTGCATTCAAAAGCTATTCAGTGTGCTCTTCAACATGGCACCAGCCCAGTTTATGTTGTGTGCGACGTGCGACACGTTCCTGAATTTAGAAGCGAGGAGGTTACTGAATAAGAAGCGCGACAGTCACAATCATGCGATTCCGTGCGAGTTCGACTTGCAAGCCAGGTGAGTGTTCACGAATACTTTTATCAGCGTTGGGATTACCACTCATCTACCGAAGTTTCTATTAGAGGTTACGATGGAAAGTAGTCTATTGCCTCCCCTCCTGGTCTGACTCGTGCAGCTATACCAACACGAGTACTGTCAGGCTAGATAGTCAGATTACGGACAACCAGCCTTTAATCGCAAAAACCACAGTACCAGTTTGGCATCTCTAGGCTCAACACCCAGCTTTTTGTGCGCCTCTCAAACCTATGCATCGAAAGTGGGATTGAAAACAACTCCGTACACGATATTTTTGTTCACTCCACGACGTCGGTTCGACTTTGTTGTGTTATTCATGATTGATTACATAAGGCACCGGACCTCACGACATTAGTGCTAGCCTAATGCATTCTGGCAGCTACTCTAAAGACTCGTCCTGAAAGGTTCGAGGTCGTCGGAGTCCCAGCTTACAAACCGACCCGATAATTCATGTGGTGCATGTAAAACTAAACCAGCAATGACCTCAGCAGGTTGTTCAGGCTTAAGCAGCTTTCCTGTCGCGTGAAGATCAAAGAAACGAGTGAGCTCGTGTTCTAGCATTGCAGCCTTTCCGGGTCCCTCATTTCTAAGAGCTGTTTGCATCTGTAGATGTCATGAGGTCCGAAATCTGGCTGTCAAGGCCCCATCGGTACCCACCCCAGTATCAACTACACCTGGCCTGAGGGCTATGGAAGTAATTTCCTTCTCTTCGTTGGCGAGCGTCCTGCCCGGAGTTGGGATAAGTACAATGAGCACCCGGACGTACTGTACGATTTACCTTGCAAGAGAGTTCAGTGCTGCCTTGCTCGCCGAGTACGGTGCTGCACTAGCCAATTTACCGTTTGCAAGCCCGCTGCTAACGAGAACAACTTTTCCTTTCCTCTCGCGAAGATATGGGATGCCATCTTTGAGCATTTGGACGACAGCGAAGAAGTTGATATCAAAGAGAGATTTCCATGAATCGACTGAGATATCCTTTGATGCAATTCGGCCCAAAGGTTCAAGGATTCCAGCATTGAAAACAATGCCATCGAGGCGTTCGAAAGCGGAAATAGCTTCCGATACCGTCTGAAGGCTGACCGAAGCATTGGCCCTACTCTGAAGGTTGAAATCGGAGCATGGCAATCATTTGGTTGAGAAAATTACTCACAAATCCCCTTGGACCACCTTCAACGAGTTCGGGTGCGCGTCCGCTAGACTTTGAAGTTCTGGGGTGATCGTGCGAGATGCCGCCACAACATTGGCCCCTTTCGAGTCAAGAAGAATCTTGACGACTGCTAGGCCTATTCCCCTAAGTGCATGAACTCCATACTAGGCCCACTGTGGTCCGTATACAGCACTAACCTCGATGCGCCGGTAACGATGATAACCTTGGAGCTCATCGGGCTTTGTGGGAAGCTCAAATTATGATTACATAAGCTGTCCAAGGAAGTGATAATACGATCGCACAATATTTCTCTCCGTAACAAAGCTTACAAGGATTTTATACCAAATACCAGTTCACCGAGTCCATATTAAATAAACTCCCTACTTAGATGAAGCTTGAAGTGAAGCAAAGCCTGATCTGGAGGGCAGGCGACCATAACGCTGAGTGATTGGAGGCCCCTCGAGGAACGAGGATGAGTTTCACTTTTGGTGCGTGTGCCGGGGAGTGCAAATCGCCAGGAACGAAAGGTTCTGAGTTAAACCGAAGTTATTATATTTTTTAGTTGACGTATTAATTTTCTGTCCGGGGCATGAGATAGAATTATGAGAAGGGTGCAAGTCTCAGCCCGCTAGTTATTGTTTTGAGCCCTCTTCTCTCATGTCCATGGTACGGAACGAGAAGAAGGGAACGGTATCAGGTCATAGCTTTCACTCGTATGCTTCCTGAAAACTATTTGAAACCAAGAAGTCAATGTGAGAATGGAGTGGTCCAAGACGACGGAAGAGTTGGAATCCGAGGGACCCAGGCTGGCTTCAATATGCTGCGATCCGCAAGAAGACGCGCTTCGACATTTTATTGCAATGGCATCACATCAGTTGACGGAGGGTTAAGTCAGGGACACGTAACCAAGTGTGGATCGGGCCATGTATGGACTGCCATGCGTGCGAGAGGCAGTGAATGACGTCTGCGTAGTTTTTCGCAAATTCCCATGGAAGCGGTCGGCAAATGCGCGGAAAGCAACCTCAAGTTCTTGGTTCGCAGTTTAGAACTAGCCGAATTGCTAGAGGCCATAGACTCTGCACTGTGGTAACTTTTACTCCATACAAAGAGAAGGGCAAGAAGCGAGCCAAACCACAGAGGGTGGCATTTCGACCATAATTGAAACAGCTTGTTTTGGTAGGCGCACTGAAGACAATTCCATCCGAGGACCCAGCTGCTGTGATGGAATGTAGGTAAATGTGGGTCAAGAGTCCAATATTGTGTTGATGCTCGCGCACGCGAGCTAATAGGGTAGGCCCATTAGTTCCGAGAAGCGAGGTTCCAGGCAGCTGGCAATTTCTTTGGAGACTGTCTACTCCATCACCAGATAATGTTACAGAGCTCACATTGCCAAGCGCCTCTTGCCACCTGGCGCTTAGCTTTTCAATTTGGGCAACACCAATACCTTTGCTTCCGTTGCTTCTCCAAACGCGCAGTCTTAACTCCATGAGCGGTACATACGACCCTCTTAACCCTGCATCACCATCCCCCTTCGCATCCTCGTCATCATTAGAGCCTCCTCCATGGCCAACAACGCCTCACTTTCATCAAAGAGATTCCCCGACGTTTCCAAGACCAGCAACCCCTTCGCCACCTTCTCACAATGACTCTGATGCTAACACTAAAGAGCCGCAAATATATGGCCAGCCAGAGCGAGGACTCATCTCTCCAAAAGCAAACAAGTTGTCGAATGGGGGTACCCTCGAGAAAACGGATCCATATCTCCGCATTCGTATCACTGGTCTAGACCGAAATCGAAGGGACATTCTCATAAGATTCGATGCGCAGGTAAGCGGAGTACTGCATCAGGAGAAGGAGAATGGCCCCTAAGTCCCCTGAATGCCATGTTGCGCTTGTAGACAAACTTAAGAAACTTCAGTGGCACAACTTTCCGAAATATATCGCGCTCGTACGTGGAATTTCAGAAGCTGGCAGAACAGCTTGTATTCTGCAACCCTCAAACAATTGTTCCCGCACTCCCTCTTCCACAAACATCTGCTCCGTCCGATGAAGAAGGTTTGGTCCCTCGCCATTGCTTGGATTCTGTCAAGCGATGACGTGTTGTGATTGTAGACGACCGGCTCGTGAAGGTTATGCTGCAACGATGGCTTACTCGGGTTTGTGACGACCCAGTCCTGATTAGTGATGAGGACGTTCGCTCGTTTGTTGAAAGTGATTTCGGGGTGGGTTTTTCAGTGTTACAGCCAGTGAAATATTATTGATATCGCCGATCTGGTCAGTATCAACCCACCGTACGACCGAGACGAAAGACCACCTCTTCCTTTAGTCTTCTGAAACGCAGTGTGCCGGACGAAGACGAGGAACTGCTTACTGCCCGATTTGAGCTCGTGCGACTGGAAACTCAATTCATTGAGGCTGCAAAAGCTGTTGACAAATTAGCCCGTGCTAGGAAAGCACTCGCTCAAGCTCATACCGAATTGGGCAGCAAGTTCATAGGCGTTGCCACGGCAGAAACCCATCCGCAATTAGCGGCTGGGATGCGGAAACTCGGACGAGCATTGCATGTGCTAGGTGATAACGAGAGCGCCGAGGTAGGAGCTTACGTTTAGTGGTAGGCACTTGAGCCTCAGCCATTTCTTGCGACTCAGGGAACAAGCGAGACAGTAATACTGGGGGATTCGCTTGGTTACCAAGGAATGAATGCCAAGTCAGCCAAGGTATTCACAGAGTTATGAGCCTCAGCGAAGAAGCGTCTAACGGGCAATATTTGAATCAAGGAAACTCTTCAACAACGCAGTATGGCACTTGAGGAGCATCAGACGGCCGTGAAGACTGCCATAAGCAAACGGCGACAAATTGAGCGATTGAAAGCGAGTACAAATATTCGACCGGAAAGGGTTGACGAAGCTGTTGAGGAACTCAAAGAGGTTTGTCGTGTCTGTTTGTCCATGATTTCAGATTTTCAATGCCCAGAATAGGCATCTCAAATCGAGGAGATCCTCACGAAGCGTGTGCAAGGGATCTCTGAGAATCTCCACAAAGCTCTAATCACACATTCCCGTCACACCCATGAAGATGTAACCGCTAGTCTCATTGAGCACGCCCGGACAACCTTGATGTACGAACGCATCGCTCGAAAAGAATTTGATGCAGTCAGAAACGAAGTAAAGATGGTGAATCAACCTCGCTCCGCCTTGCCATCCGGTCCTGCACCTCGACAAAGCCCAATTTCACCTCACCCAACAGCTCTACCACGGTCACCGGCTTTGCGACACTCGCAGTCTGAAGCATCCGTTACAACCATCGATTCTCGCGTTCAGCGAGACGGTCCGTACGAAAAGGGTCAATTGTCAGGCCCACCAGCGTCGGCACCACCGGGATCGCTTCCGGCTAGTCCAACAAAAGGTTACAAGTCTGTCATTATCTCGCCCTCCCGGCCTAATGACTCCCCTGTTGATCCTCTGTTGGGCACCCCGGCACAAAGCCCAATAACACCGAGTACTCCAGGAGGACGGGCTAATATGACGCGTTCGATGTTCATTCAGCCTCAGCGCGGCCGTATCGACGAGCGAGAGGCGGCGCGCAAACTCGCGAATTTTTTGTAAATATTTGTGTATTGAGCTCTTACATTCGCAGAAGATAGAGAATAGCAGCTTCATGCCATTGTTATTAATTTAGTGTGTATGACGGTAGTCTACGGGAGGTTCTATGGGAGGCTGAATTGGATATGTTCATAAGCATGGATTCCCTCGAGAGGCTGGAAGGGGACTTACCGGAAGGTTACGTTCCCTGAAGTAGGCGTTCAAGGTGGAGGAGGGCGAATGGTCGAAATGTCAATGATCATCTATATCATGCGAACGTGCATTAACTTACCACTTCGATCCTCCAGGAAAGGAAGGGGCTATAGTCATGCAAACACCAGATGTTAACTTCATGCCAAGTTAGTACATCAAGAACGAAAACTGACGAATATATGGATCCGGGTGCAACGTCGCTTCTAGCTGAGCCTCTCCTCGTGCGAGCAAGTCGGCAATGGCTCGTGGATCAGTCACATTCCTGCATACGTTCGTGGGCATCAACGACTGGAACGGATCACCTAGGGCAGCTTCCCGTATAATAAAAAAAGCCCACCGATTGCGCTCGAATTCGGAACGGATTTCTAAAGCCTGCTGTCTCCAAATGTCCCTCCGAATAGTCCAATCAAGGGAGTTCTTCAATAAGCGCCTGTATAATGACTTGACATGGAACCTGTGCGCAGCGGTGAACGGTGTTGTTGACATGGTCGTCGATGTCTGGGAAATGTTTGGCTGCTGATGTAACCAAGGCACGTGCGCAGCTCTCCCGATCCGGGTTTTTGTATGTATCTGTAGAAGCAGTTTATTTTGACGGCTCTGTGTACAACTTTGAAGTGTCTAGGGGGCCGCGTGGATCATGTAGTGTCAAGGCCAGAAACACGTTCGCCCCCAATTCGCGCCACTTGTGTGTGCTGAGAAGAACACCTATTCGCTTCGCTGCAGCCTCCACCGCTCCGAGAGGAGCAGTATACGCTGAGCGATAAATTTCATCTAAGCTCTACCCCTCGGGGCACACCTCTCACCATGCCCATTGCGGACCGGGATTCCGTATTGGTGTGTACTCTCTCATCAAGCCTGCTGACCGCACCTTATTCAGCTTATATTCCATGACCTCCTTTGCCTTCTCCTTCAGTGGTTTGCCTTCGCGTAAAATCACCCTGAGTCGTGATTTGGGATGTTCTTTGATACCTGACCGCCCCCGCCCTTTGATGTCTATCCGTTTCAATTTTGGGCCTTTCTCAACCCAGGCTTCCGCTGTTTTTGTGACGCAAAATGAGGAAACACTATTATACCAGGAAGGGGGTGGGTACGCGCCTACAATCAACTTTGAGCGGTTTAACCCTTTTAAAAACTGTGCATGGTCACGAGCGACACAAAGCATGTTTTTAATTCGTGTGCTTGCACGTTTCTCGCTGAATTCCATTTGAAGGATGGCTGCGTCGATCGGTTTCCCTGCAATCTGACGACCAAGATCATTAAGTTTCCGATGAGACATTTTGAAGGACGCCGTCGAGTATTTATGCTATGAGATGGTCGTCAGTAAAACCTGATTCGCAGAAATGTCGCGAGAGGGAAAAAATGACATGCCTCAGTGTACAGTTTCCCAGTTTTGGGATTGATCTTTGGGCCTGCCAATGCTTTTGCTCTGTTGACCTCCTGCACGAAATCGTCGTCGAGAGAATCGAACAAGTTATCATCGCCCCGCTTTTTCTGTGCTAATTTTGCCTTCTCAGTCTCTTCTTTCGTTTCTTTTGGCCGTTCCTTGGTCGCCGTGAGGTCTTGAATGGTGTCGTACACTGATTGCCCAAGACCAAAACCAATAGACCTTTGTGTGCACAACAACAACACGATTTAGCTCCTTCAGAGAAGTAGAACATATAATGTCGTTTTCACCTCGAAGTTGAAGGCGTCTGAGGTGGACGGAAGGGCTCAATGCTCAACCGTGGTCGCGCCAATAAGCATGAAGACGACTGTAGCACTCTGGTACACAGGATGATTTGAGCTGAGGATGATAGCCATCACTATCGTAAGGGGAGTCTTTAGGGTCGAAATGATAGACGTACTCTTACCCGTTAGTCGCTGCATGAAGGGTAAGGTTGAAGTGTGGAAAGTAGCCCGACTGAGCAAAGGTTCTCACGGGATAACTTCTTTCCAGCTTCCGCGTCCCATCATCGCATTTCGCTGTACCGCACCATGCCAGTCCCGTGGGAGGCACTCATTCCGTTTGGTAAGAATGCTTCTTAATCTTCAGCAGACCAGGCTCAACCCTCGGCGGGTTGACCAATGTTTGACGCTCTTTTGCTCGCACACTGGACTTTAAAGGTCTGTTGACGGGGATGTTCGCTGCGACCGGAACACTCTTTAGTGTCGTTAGGAGGGGCCAGAATGACGGGAAGGCATGTCTCATTACTTCTCTGATAAGTCCATGACATAATGAGTAATTCTTTTTAATTCGTATCAGCCCCCTCGTTACAACCTGGAATCATGGGACGAGATGATGATGGATCGTGATAAGAGATTAACAGGGAGTCGAAGAGGGCAGTCTGTGAGTATCGGTTGCTTTTTTTTTCGGGCCTTAAAATCTGAAGCTGGAGAACTCGTGATGTAGGACAACCATGTTGCGCCAGAGAGCTTCAAAACGAACAGTATCTGGCCTGCTAAACAAGTCCAATCGGCATTGTAATTCGATATTATATTTTTACTGCCCAACACGAACGTTTGCGATTTACTGGTCATTTGCACAATACCCGACACGCGTCCGGGGTGGGGTGCTCTATAGGGTGATATTCTCGTTTCCGGCTGTTTTCGACTGCGAGCCTCGACCCGAATCTTCCTCTTCATCTTCCAGGAGTGCCTCTGTGACATCGATATCTAAGAGGGACATATTTGTTGAGCGGGGAATGAATGGCACGAGCTCGAAGTCTGTCACGAAGCACAAAGGCGAACCTGATTCATCCTTATACCGCACATATAATACTTCCCAGTTTGAAAGCCCCAACTGCTTCACTGTTTTATCGTCTTCTAATGGAACGTATCGCACGGTAGGTGGCACGCCTCGCGGACCCGGTTGAACTTCTTTCCGATGGAGCTCGAAGTCATCAATGGATGTAATCGAGGGAAGATTATCCTCCAGAGTACTGAACTGAGATAAAGCTGAGAGTGTCTCGTGCTTGAGATCTTGTAAGGTTGACGCAAGGGATGCCGTGAAATGAACCGATGTGCGACGCGTCTTGATGGCGACCTGAATGGCGCTTGGGGATACCTATACCGCGTCTCATAAGCCCGTCTTCAAACGATGCCGTACTTCTGCGAATCCAGGTACCATATTTCTATTCTGACACGATGCAAATTCCTGTGCAACTTAGGGTTCACCTCGGGAGCGAGTGTGGCGCCAGTTACCGACTCGCGGGAACTTCTTCAGCAACCAGCGAAATTCACACTTGCAAGTTCAATTCTTCTCGCGAAAGAGGCCGTCACGTATCCCAACTCTCGCACTACTCGCCGGCGCTAGGCCGCCCCTGGAATTGCTGCACGGAAAGTTAAATCCTAAATCCGTAGCCTCACACACCGTCAAAGATCTCATTGCTTCCATGGTCACCTGGAGTCAGAGGTGAGTCTGGTTGTTTCTGTCAAACATCAGCGTGGTTTGTGTCCTTAGTGTTCGCAAACGAGACCCAAGGCCTCATTGGTGCCAAATGAATGTATTCTTTCTCAGGATTCCGACTTGGGATAAAGCAACGTTAGTACATCACATCTTTTGACGCGCTGGATACCAAGAACTCATGAAATATTACGAATAGCAGTTCTAGCGATGACAATGTTACAGTATTTCGAACGTCGCTATGTACAACCACAATCAAGTATCACAATTCCAGATTCAATACTCTGTAAATTGGAAGACAGTTAAGAAATTATGGACATACATTTGAGGCACTAAACGACTTGGCTGATATCAATGACTAACGGAGCTCTCAGTTTTCCCTGGAGCAGAAATCGGGTTCCATCCTTGCTGGCGCGAGGAAGGTAAAATGGAAGAGATGTCTTCCAATCCCAGAACACATGATCCCCATACCAGGGTTCGTTCTTGCTGGAGGGATGTGGGTCTTCAAAGACTGGGCCGTACTTGGGGTGGACAATGAGTTCGACTTCTCCATCAAACGAGACCTGGGCACCATAGGTACCGAGGCCGCCACTAATAATTAATGGTGCCTCCCCTATCACTGGGGAGAAGAGCATAGCGTCCTCTTTTTCCCCGAAGTTTTCCCCCATGTTTGGCGAGAGGTCATAAAAGGGGCACTTCAGCCAGGATTCATCGGCGTTATGTCTGGGATCTGGCTCGGAACCTTGTACATGAGTTGCCGGAATCGAATGAACGACATGGTCATCAAGTACAGGCGTAGGAATGAGATATGAGAGAGGAGGTACACGGCCGGTATTGAACACCCAAAATCTGAAATCTTGCACACGATATTGAGCGATCACCTCATATGTATCCATTGACCAGACGAAAGCGCAGTTCATGTCGAAAGCGCCTGCATATCGGCCTCCAGGAGAGAATCCAGCTGTGTGACGTGGAGGAGAGGATAACTGGTAATCGGGTTGAGGAGACTGAGGATCGGAAGCGGCAGGAGATGCAAGAAGCCGAGTAGATGGCTCTCCTGAAAAATATAAGAGTGCCACGTTTCCGTACCAATTCTCATCTTGATTTCGAGGGACTCGCATGATAAAACATCCGTTGCTTGACAATGCAGTTATAGCACGGTGACGACTTATAGGAAGGGCCCCAAGAGACACCAAACACGTGTCATGACTCAGAATGGAGATGTTTCCATCAGTGTCCTCGGTGGCAATCTGAACATTGCCTCCACAAATAAACTCTATCCAAACTGGGGGCTTGGGAGGATTGCATTGGAAGCGAGAGATTGTACGCTGATGGTCGATGTCCGCAACTTCAATACCCCCACTTCCAAAACCAAGGGCGACATGAGAACCATCTTGAGATATCGCCGCACAGGTCACAACCCCGTTGTGAACATCAGGTTTAGCGAACTCGGCTTCGAAATTAGTTTCTTCGTTGCCATATTTACCAAACTTCTTAGGCAGCTCGGTCAGCTTTGCTTCCATGGCCTCCTTAGCCCTATGTGCATCCTTGCTCAATGGGATCAAGCCACCAGAAAACTCGCCAGATACGCTGAAGATTCGAACAGGGTCGGAGAGATCCCCATACACTTGATGGAGATGTGATGATGATGGAGTGAATGGAAGGCCTGATCGATAAAGATCCCAAGGATCAAGACGGTACTCAATCAATCCGCAAGCTTCGTTTAGCAGCTTAATCCATTTGTGGTTCTATGAAGCGATGTCTTATTATTCAAATACACGGAGTACAATTGAGGTAAGAACTCACGGTGACTTCATCCAAATCACACCATCTTTTCCAGAGCGTCTCGTGTTTTTGCCACCAAGCCCGAGAAGCAATCAAGAACGAGAATAAGTTTTTCATCAGGAGTCGTTCAAACTCTCCTTGCAATTCATTAGGCCCTTCAGAAAAGAGTAGTGCAGGATTCAAGTGGGAAAACAACCACTCGAATGAATACATGACGCAGTCGGGTTGCCCTTTCATCAAAAAAGTATCCCACTTCTTTTTATCTCCCAAAGGGAGTTCGGTGGGCAACCCAATTTCGTTCCTTTGAATAGCATTATTCACATATCGAAGGAGTGGTAATCCGAGGAGGTATCCTTTCGGATCATTGATAAAGAAGACCTTGTCTTCGTCATCGCCGATGGGTGCTCCAGTGATGAATTCCTTCGCTGTTGCATGATAAAATTTGACTTTTGCATTGTTTGAAGGGACGTCAATTATCGAGCTGATGGGATTCAGTATCCCATGGATTTTTCCCTTGGCAATTCCTAGGAGATGTGACATGCTGTGAACACTGAGCGGTGCACGTGCAGCAACGACCATCCCGACTACTTCGCGATAATTCTTCTCAATGTGTGGACGGATTCTCGAGAGATGGGGCCTAAAGGCTCGTCGCATTATTCGTAAGTACTCCTCATTGAGATCCTTAGGTGCAGCTTGGAGATTGAGAAAGTATTCAAACTCCGATTCAAGGTCGGAACCACTTTGAGTCTGAAACCGAACTTCACGTATTCGGATCGAGGCCATAACAGGCAAACCACGGCAAGCTGAAGTGAAGGCATCGAGACCATTCGTTGATGGTTCCCACTGAGATTCTCTCATGCAGCCCTTGAGCCCATCCTTTACCATCTGCCGGATTGTGTCGAATGTCTCATCTGAGTCAACCTCATCCACATTTTCACATGGGATGATACAGCTCTGATTTCCCCAAACGGAAATAACTTGGCGTTCAGGACGACAACTGACCAGTATGGAAAAAGCTGAAGGCAGCTCATCAAGAAGAAGCACGAGGTTCATCAGAGACTCGAGTGCCTCTGAACCTCCACATTCATCCAAACCATCCAAGATGATGGCGAACTCGCGTTCCTTGCTTGCAGAAAATAAGCCCCTGAGACCATTCATCGGTTCGAGAACCAAAGTCCGCATTTGGCTCTCCAGAGGAAGGCTCAGAATCAACTCTGAATTCGGCTGCCGAAGGCGTTTGATGAGCGAGACTTGGAAGTCCGCATTGAAAACCGCAAGTTGACGTGCTAGGGTAGAAGGAAACTTCTCTAAAGAATCGAGGCCCGTTCCCTGTTGGTTTTTATCCCAAAAGAAAGAGGCTGCAAGGGTGCCTTCCTTTTCGAGCGTAGATGCGATGCTCATAGATATCGCTGTTTTCCCCGTGCCAGGGGACCCACGGAGCCAAACGAATCGATTCTCGGCTAGTTTTAGATGATTGAGAAGGGAATTCTGTATCTTGACCCGTGTGCTTGGAAGGCATTTTGACTTGCTCTTCACGTAAGTGTGCTCGGCTGCGACTCGTGGAAGTCGCTCAAGTTTCGCTGAAAGATGTAGCGTCAATCAAACAGACCCGTGAAACGAGTGAGGTGAACATACATTGCAACGATGCCTCGATTATACGGGGGAGCATTGAAATAGTTGCCTGAGTCTATGGTGCATACACACCGGTCAGTCAAATCGAGCACTTGGGGGCGTAGCGGAAACGAACCGAAACCGAGTTGAGGGCATTATTTATGCACGTCCTCACACCGCTTATCCTCTTCGCAATATCAGTCGCTAAGATCGCTCTCTTTGCAAGACGTTGACTTTTGAGCCATTCAATCTCATTGATCTGCTCTTCTAGGGCCCTGTCAACAGGAGCCTCGAGTCAGACGAGCAGCGTTGAAGGCAGATTGACGTACGAGTGAAATTCTCCAATCAACCGAACTACTTCAGGGGGGATTTGTTCAGACAACAGCTCGAGCGGCTGCAAAACGGTGGCGTAAGCCTTTCGGATGTCATTGCCCAGTTCCTTAAGATCATCGTCGTTTCCGCCAATGGTCTACACAGATCATCCACAAACAAACGAATGAACATGGGAAGAGTAAACGGCGTATCCTCATCTATCACAGAAATGAAGGGATAAACTGACATCGTAAACCTGGAGCCACTTGAGAAGTAAATTCGGGATTGCGTCGGGATTTGGAATCGGGACGAATTTAAGAGCGTCGGCTGCATTTTCCAGAACGAGTCTTATAGCATTTATGACGACTTTCTTTCGATCGCTCTTTGAGGTAGCCGATGGCGTGAGTTCCGATAAGGAAGGCACGTTGATACCCTCGCGTTCCAATTGTGCGCGAATTTTCGAGCCATTGTCGGGCGTGGCACGCATCCCGGATGATTCGCTTGGATCATCGATATTCCCGGTAGGAGTGAGGGGAGATGGAGGCGGCGCTGCATTATTAGCATATGGCTGTGGGGTGGGCGTGGTTGGTCTTGACTGCTTGGGAGTCCCAGGCTTGCTGCGATTACGACCAAATATTTCGCTGATCTCACTCGATATGCGGCCCATGAATGATGCTGACTTCATTGGATCATTGCGATCACCAGAAGGTACTGTCGGCCCTCCGAGCTGACCGCAGTGGGTCTTGTCGTGATCCGGGGATATCTGGGGGCCGGTGATATGGAACTGCGGAACATGGGACTCCGAAGGGGCCTGTGGGTGCGATAGCTGCGAAGATGAGCCAGGAGCAGGACGGTTTCCTTTGTTGTGTCGAGAGAACATTTTGAACCTATGTTTTGTAGAGATCGCGCTGGTGTGATAACGGGAAAGGCTGCCTACGTGGAAGGGTGAACAGAGGACAGTTCAATCGCTGCATGCACATGATGCATATAATAGAAGGAAGTTGGACGCCGAGGATTGAATCAATTGGTTGCACAGAACCCAATAAAGCAAGTACTATCAAGCTTACTTTGTTTGGGAATTGCAATGTTGCAACGTCCGAAACCTGTTCGCTTGACATCCGTAGCTTGCGCTCTTCAAAAATCCCCAGAGAAAAAGGCGCAGTTGAGCGGAAAACGAAGTGCCGTCTACATTTCCGGAGTTAATGCATATCATTAGGGGATGAGGGTGCAATGGTTACCTGTACCTCGGTTGAGACATCTTAGAGGCAGCCCAAAGTGGAAGTTAAATAGCACCTACATGAACCCGCTAGTAGATTAGTGTGGTTGGCCTCTGGTGGCATCGTCGAGGCGAGCGGAAGTAAAATAGCGACGACATACAGGCCGTGTGCTTGAGTGGACATGTGCACCCACCAGGCGTGCCTGCATCCTGACACTTAATTCTCAATGCGCTTCTTTCGGACTGAGTACAGAAAAATACCACAGGGGTGGGTAAACTCGTCCGATAGCCGCGGTGCAAGAATCTTGTTACATGCCAGGGTAATTGGTAACCAGGGTCGGGAGAAAGCATTCTCGTAAACGTCATCGAGGTTCTAGCTGAGGAGCAAACAAATTGTGTCACGACACCAGTAGCCCAACCCTCTAACCACAGAGGCAATGGTCGCAAGACCGCAGGAAGGTATGGTTCCTGAGCGAGGTGCACGAAGCCCTGTATAACCTCGATAGTTGCGTCTCAAGGCATTGTTGTGTCGACAAAGTTGATGCTGTGGTCAAGCGGATGAAGCTAACGTCCTTATGGCCTCAAACGTTGCAAACTGGGGCCCGCAGCAAGAGCACGCCACCGATTCCAGCATCACGGAATGACTGTCAACAGAGTTCAGAAATCGTTGAGATTGAGGAAGGTGTCTCGTTTATTATCAGAGGTTCAAATATGGAGAGCGACACCTTCTCACACTCCGACCGTGCCGAAATCAATGGTAACGTTACCGGTCGGGATTGCGTTGACCTTGCAGAATCACATAGGCTCAATTCCTATCTCAGTATGGATAACGTGACTGCGAAGTGCTTTGTCGGAAAACTGGTCCTTGTGGGACTGGGCAACTCAGGTTGTGTCCGTGTACCGCTTATGTAATCAGATTCGGCCAAAACATGGCCTCGCAAATGTTCCATCGATAACTCATGAAACTGTATTCCATGTCCCAACAAAAATCTAGAGAGTGTGAATATACAATGTAAAGTATGTACTGAGCACTCGATCGGAAAAATCGATGCATTATAAAATGAGTATGTAAACAGACCAGTTATGGTACCTCAGATCGCAGATCCTGGCGACTCTGCAGATTGTGCATTATAGTGTTTTATAATATTTTGGAGTAGTGCCTTCCGGGGCCCAACTCGTAGCTTATTGACTGCTGTTCAATTAGGAATAAAGGTGTCTTTAGGGGCCAGCCAACGGTGCTTGTTGATCTGTTCAATTAGCTTGTCCCCCGTCATTGCAGCAATCACTGTAGCATCCAACTGGAGTAAAGTACTCCCTAGTTTCTCCTCCTCCACTCTCTTCTTCTCATCTCGTGCCTTTTGGGCTTCACGGCTGGCAGCGGCTTTTGCTTCCTCAGCCTTGTTCAACTTTGTCCATAGTTTCCTCTCAAGATTCTGTGTGTCTCGATGCCGAGCTTCCTTCCTGAGGAATGCATGATGGGCTTCACTGAAATTTTCCCTTATGAAGCCCTCAGTGTTGTTACGGCTATACATCACCAATGAATTAAATCGATGCTGGCTTAGCGATGGAAACCGCCTTGCCCAAACCCTCCATGTCCCTAGCATCCCTTCATTCACATCATTTGTTGTTGGCATGAATGCTGATGCCTTCTCTGCTGGAGTTAGAGAGGCAATGACTCCGTCACTAGAGAATTCAAAAACAAAACTTTCCCACTTCTGCGCAGCACCTCGACAGAATTCTATGAGCATTTCATGGAGAAATGGGAGTGCTCCTCTTGCCTGCTCCCGCTTGAGAGCTTCAAACACTTTTGGCTCGTGCCATGTTCCTCCTGTCAAGTGGCCCAAAGTGCCGTGCTTTTCTGTATCCAGAAGTAAGTTGGAATCTAGTGCAAGGTCCGCGATATGCTGCTTGACCTGATCATGGAATGGACCCATATCTAGCATATTTTGAGATAGAAAGTCTCCTGCTCGCATTTTCTCCAAGTAAGGTATAGAGACCGCCAGGCCAAAGAGAGCCAGGACAGCAAGCTCAGTCACCGTTGGTGTGTCCTGAAGGCCTTTATAACAATTTTCCTCCATATGAGTAAACCCCGGCTGATTCTTCCTATCACGCCAGCTTTCCAGGAACTCAAGATATTCGTCGCGGAAAACGAATAGCTCAATTGCCGCATATAGATGTGAAGCAAAGCGGGTATTACTCGTATCGCCAAAGCGACGAGTTCTCCCATGCTTCTCATGGAACCAATGATAGTGTGCGTCCTGACATCCTTTTTTATCATCTTTGTTGTTGAATAATGAGCCACAGAGCGATGTAAGCTTGACTGCTCCGGCATCTAGTGTAGGCTCATCAGGCTTTTCGGAGTTTGTCGGGCTTGACTTAGCAAGTGCAGCCTTGGCTAGACTATGGAGGGGTATTGGCCCTGGTGTCTCCACAGTTTTCAGGTGGTTCCACGCCTCAGACATAGCTTTGGCCCCGGCTTTGACGGTATTAAGGTCCTTGTGCATAGCGCATCCACACCATACAATAGTGTCAACTTGACATTTTAAGTCATGGGGAAGTTGTTGATAGATGGTTTCGCCAAGCTCACAGAGTCTTTGAAGGGTACGAGTTCGAAATTGTGCCGTCTGCTCATTGTTGGTGAGATCCAACCAAGCTTCGGCACTCTCGGATTTAGCGATGAGACTTTTCATGGTGTTATGATTAAATTCCTGGCGAGCTTCATCAGACATTGTCTCACAATGCTGTACACCAAGGTGAAGCATCCATTCTTCGCGCCTCCAGTCTGATATTAGCCGAAATAGCTTCTTCTGATCTTCGGCATGATCAGAATTCATCCCAGTTAGTTTCCGAATTGCATTCCCAATGCCTAAACCCGGGTTGAAGTCGGTAAGCTCTGGACTTTTGTATGCAGTTTCGAAGAACTCGCTCATCGACCCTTTAATGTTCTGCAACTGATCAACACTGGAATGCGATGGCATAGCACGGACACCCCATGTCCGGACCTGCATCGCTTTCTTGGGTCCATTGTCTGAGTATGTAGGAAACAGCGCAAGACTATGGACTGCCTCATAGGTGATATGGTGATGTGTTGTTCCATCGCAGCTCACTGTGTGTGCTGAAGTTTTGATTAGTGTGAAGTTATTCAGGAGTAAGGCATCATAGACTTACTATCTATGTTCTGAAGCTCGGTTGCCATCTGGATCTCGGCTGCTATTCCTGCCTCGGTGACGGCACGCGATACCATCCTGCGACTTGGCCCCTTGCCAATGTCCACCTTAAATGCTTGTGCACAGGCAGAAAGAACATCCGCCACCTTTGATGCCGGTATACCACTTGAAACAAGCTTGCGGCTTAGTTCACGGATGGTGTTCGAAAAAACTCCCTTAGTTTTCAAAGAAAACTTCTGAGCCGCTTTTAAAGCAGCCTCATAGCGCGTTTTGGATGCTCTAGTGCTCAATTCCAGTCGTCGTCGAAGTCTAGTGACATTGGCACTTGCTTTTCTCCATCCAGTTTGAAATCTGGCGAGTCTTTTCTCCAGCGCGATGTTCCGAGCTTCTGGTAACTTCATAGTGGCATTTGCTTCTTTCAGCTGATTAGACCTTTCAAGAAGTAGATCTGTGGACTCTTTGAGCTTTTCAGCTGTCTTAGCTTTCGCATTTTCGGATCGAGTACAACGGCGCTTTAGATTTTGCATGGATTGTGCTTGTCTGGCAACTTGGGCCTTAGTTCGGCTGGCTCTTGTTTCTAGTTCAATGACTTTTCGCTTCAGTGCTCCGATCTTTCTGTTTGGATTGGCTGGGGTCTCTGGTATCTCGGACGCGTTGGATAGAACAGAATAGGAAGGTTGAGGGGCAGATGTAGATTGTGGGGAAATTTGATATAAGGCACCATCCCTGCTGGTCTGAGATTGCTCCGGAAGCATGGTTCCATAACCACGGATCCAGCGCATAGTACGGGCATGGTCAAATGCATTTTTTTGGGCAGTTGATTTTGATTGTTTTGTATGCATCGAATTTTCCGTAATATTGATCGCTGATGATGTAAAATGGTATAAGGAGTATGCTAGGAAGTCGTCTCAGTTGTTCCAAAGTCAGGAGAGCATTAGTTGAGCTGAGTGTGCCCCAGGCATCTCCAGAATGCGCTATTGAGTGCGACGATGTACACACAAATAAACAAATGATCACCCAACAACTTCAGGCTCATCACACAGCAGCTAAGCGCGTAGAAATTCTCCTGGACGTGTAGAGTAGCTATTTCTATAATTCGGACTGTTGGATTTTCGTAAAACGCGCCGGTTGTCGAGAACGGTTGTAGAGCCATGAGAACTCAATTTTTTTACAATTCCTCAGTCCAATTATCAGCCTTTACAATTCCAAGCAACTTTCAATTGAACTTTTTGTTGTATGAGACGTTTGTGATGAGTTATAAAACTATACTTCCACAGGCTGCTCTGCGGCCAGTCTAGCTTACATAAGCAGTCCCGTGGGCAAGCTTCGCTTGCCCACCCCCAGTCCTTGCGTTGCAACGCATCACGGATTTTAATAGGGGGGTTCATGAAGGCCCAACTGGACAGAACTCGGACAGAACTCGGGTTTCTCAACTCGGACGCAACTAAACAAAACTAAACAAAACAACAAGTTGTGCCGAGTTTTGAAGTTGAGGCTCGGATGGTCCAACTCGAACAAATCTCAAACATAACTCGGTCTTTAGAAATTCCTTAGCTCCGTCTACTTGCAAACCTGAATCATGTGAGAACGTGTGAGAACTGCACAGCGTGGTTTCCTTCATGGCTCGGACTGTGAAGCGCAAATCCGACATTGCTGACTCTACAGCTAATCTACCTCGTTCTAAATAAGTCCCTAGCCAGGACCCACTACCACTGAGCCTACTACCAGCACTCCCAAAATCGAGAATGAATCCTCCTGATGTGTACTTTGGCTCAGCAATCCGCGCTGGACCGACCATTTCTCATTGAGAACACCAACATCCACTTTGAGAATTCTACTGAAGATAGGAAGGCACATAACACCAGAATGCCCTTTTTTCTGGCTGACAAGAAAAGTATGTACAAGCAGTCAATCCACGCATGATTGACCAACAAAATCTCATTAAATCCCTGATTTCACTCTCCTAGATCGATGATGCAGAGATTGGGAGTGTGACGAGCTACCAAGTAACCAAACATGTATATTAGGATGTGTTGTACCATAAGACTGAGTGACTGGGGTCAAAAAAGTGCTCACCATAGTATCCTGGTTTTGATGCGAGTGGGATCCACCATACAGTCAGACTGCCAAACATGACATGATAAACTTTCCACTAAGCCTAGCTGACTGCATTTTGCGACCTCATTGGGTCAGAGAACACACGTGGGTCAGGAGTTTACAGACATGGTGCATAGCAGTGGAGGGAGCATCAACTCTAGCAAGTGTGGTATCTAATGAATCTGATTCTGGGGGTATGACATTGGCTGCGGGGGTGGAATTAGAGCTGCCGCTAGATGTGAAGGAACTAGTGCTGGAACTGGTTGAGGATAGCATTGGGCAATGATGGCAATGGTAATAGGAATTTTGGAGGGCACGGACATGCATCAATGTTGCCGCAATAACCTGTTGACTTGGGATGGTTGGAATTAACTGTACAGTTCTTACATAAGGAACTCAACTCAGGCAAGGCCATCGGACTTACAGCCGATTCCAAAAAAATCGGCCATTTTGATTTCATCGAAAGAGATCTAGGAGGGTTCTTCCTTCCTAAAAAAGTTGGCCAGATCACGCCCCACGAAAGGGGTTTCCTTACTTGGATGGATCCGCTTAGCGCTGGGGTCTTTGGTCTCACTGCATCCCCACTCTCGTGCGCGACACTATGGCAAGCTCGGGTTTCTGGACTCGCTCACATTATCCTCAAATTCAAGCCCTCCACACACACGCATGCGTCGCATCTTCCAGTGATGCATATCGATTCAGCCTCAGACGAAGGGTTTGACGAAGGATTGCGCGAAGTCAGTCAGGAAGAAAAGCCTGATGATGAGCTTGATTGGGACTTGTTTTGAGGACTTCTCACATGTATATACAAGTCCTTCCATGCTCTGAGCATAGCTTAGCCCTCATGTGCGATGAACAAAAAGTCTGGTGATGTTGATACACAAAATTTGGACTTGTTTTTGAGGGCATGAAGACTAGAATGTCTAGTGCACTCAAGATGTTTCCCCATGCTGATTAGAGGGGGAGAAACGGACACAAGTGTATGCAAACACAATGTTTTTTAGAGGGAGTTCCATGGTACCATTGGGTTTGCCGCCTTGCACTCAAAAGTTGCCGTTTCTGGCAGAGAATGAGTGCCCCTAGATCTCTTTCGATGAAATCAAAACGGCCGATTTTTTTGGAATCGGCTGTAAAGATACATCAGATTTGGGTTGTCTTCGTGAACACCCCATAACTACCCTGAAACTAACCCAAAACTGTCCAGACAGTTGAGGCGCAACTGCATCTGCACGTGATGGAGTTGTGTGCTAGTTTTGCATTAGTTTTGTCCTAGTTTTGCCTTTGTGAATCACCCTAATGATGCGTTACGAGGGTGTTACGGTTTTTTACGGGTCATAACAAGAGCGTTGTAACGGGTCTATCAATCTAGACTTGAGGCTCAGGTCTAGGGGGGGTAGGTCTCTCTCTATCACTCAGGTAGGTGTGTTGGTCCTGCGAGTACGGTGCTGATACTCTGTCTAACCTCTAACTAACTGTCTGTACAGTTGTCATGGAAGAGTCCGATACAAATATAAAAGGAAAGTCACATGCGTGAATGAATGAAAATAGTAAGGAAAATAAAGAAAAGGTCATATCTCCTCAACCACTCCACCAAATCCGACGATCTTGGACTCGTCAGAACCACCTCCACAGTATCTACAACTCCTACTATTACCACGACTCACGAATCCTAGTCCCTGATGCAGTAGGGGGTGAAATGCATGATAAGGGTTGGTTTGACCTGCACGGACTTGTCCCCACAACAGCATATGAGGGTGTTACGGTTTTTTACAGGGCATGACAAGTGATGGATTTTCATGATGTGTACGGCAGGTATGATGAGAGTGGTTTTTTTAAAAACAATGTTACTGGGGCGTTATGCCCTTTTTTTTCAACAACTTTCTGGAAGACTGGATTCTTTCAAAGGTTTTGTAAGCGGAAAAACATAAATAACATTGTTGAGTAAATAATGAAATGGGCGATGCTGATCTGTTATTGGGACTATAAATGCCTGTCTAACAAAATCTGCCACCTGGACAAAGAAGGTTTGTTGTGGCAGCTCAAGTTGTAGGAGCCTCAAGTCAGAATGATGAATGGAAGAGACATGTCATATCCGTGCATGACCAATCCTGACCTGACTCCCGGACCTCCTTCTTCGCCACCTCCGGAGTCCTGCCCTACTGCTGTCCGTTCCGATATTCACCTTCGGTCCTGACACCGCACCTCCTCTCACCCCTCATGCCACCTCCACTCCTCTGTCCTTCTCCTGTCCTATCTCCGTTCGCTCCGATACTCACCTCAGACCGAACACCACTCCTCTCCCCACCCTCCTCCTACTCCTCCTCCCACTCCTCCTCTTCCTCCTCACAACACCTCCACCCTTCCATCATTCTCCTACCCTTCGTCCATCCACTCCAATACTCACCTTCGGACCTGACACCTTTCCTCTCCTCCACTCCTCTCCCCTTTCCTCTTTCCTCTCTCTTCCCTCTGGCCCTCTTCTGCCGACCTTCTGCCGCTGTCCCATACCTTGTACTTGGACACTGCTCGTACCTTCGCTCCGAGACTCCATCATAGCTCCTACCTCGGACTTTGACTCCACCTCGGCTTTAGTCCATTGCATTGGTGACCTCATACTACGTAAACACCATTGCCAATATTCCTCAGACTTCCAACCCCGCCTCCATAAACTCCGTAAGCTCCGCAACCTCCAAGCTCCATGGATCATCTTTGGCACTTTCACCGCTTGTAATGTATCTTTCACGTTTCTCCCTCATCCCTATTTGGACTGCTGCTTCTTCCCATTCTAGCCAGTTAGTCATCATCCCCACTTCCCCTCATCCTCCTGCCCCTCTGGGCTTCGCCCTCCTTACCTCCTTTCGGATGTACCACAGGTTCTGCCCTATGACCTTCGGTACCGCTCCGCTTCTGTCATCCCTTTGTTCCTGTTCAGATGCCTTTGTTCCGATTCAGACCCCCTTTGTTTCCTTGTGCCTTCGCCCTCTCCATTATATATATCGGCACTTGTACATACTTGTTTTAGGCTTAGTCTAAAATCAACCTGAAATGCCCCCTAGAGACTTCCTGCTTGCTGCCTATGAAATTAAGGACCAAATGGACAAACAGCAATGGCACAGCGCTCCACTTGAGTCGCTGAGGCCAAGGTCCCTCTTGCTAAGTCTCTGGTTCCCCTCTGGAATTGTCTGCCCTCGCCTAGTTCTAACAAGACATACCCAATTAATATCAGATCCATCTAAACTTCGGAGCTAGGGCCAGGTGAGTTTTCGTACAGCCACAGTCCCATGGCCGGGTGAGGAACTTGCCCGGACAGCCACCAACAATTGAGTTGTTCATACCTGATTTAGTAACTGGTGCCAACAACGCATCCACCAGATCTTTTTGTGAACATCTAGACAACAAATGCAAGTAGTTCTACAACTATCACTGCTCACAGCCATGCTCTCTGGTACCCTTGCCTTTCCCCTTCCACTGTCCCAACCTGTCACCTCATGCACCTCACACACCTTGTGCACCTCGCACAACTCGTGCACCTCATGCACCTCATTGTGCACCTCGCACACCTCGCACACCTCACACACCTCGCACACCTCAACCCCAGCTCATAATTTCTCTTGTGGGAGTGGGGAGTTCTTCAGCTACTTGATGCTTACCAGCTAGAGCCTTCTGGTTTTGTGCTTGGCACTGTGTGCATCTTTGATTAATCTCTTGAACTTCTGAAGGATCGGATTCCACCTTTCTCTTCACACAAGGCCTAAGTGCTGGGGAATCCCTAGGCACAGAACAATCTCTGACACTCAATCTTGAATTTTCTGTCACAGACTGTTCCGAGAGCTCACTCTCCGAGTCCCACACTGCAGCAGCATTGCTGGTGTTCACGTTGAGAGCCCCACACCCATCATTTCCCCTGGTGGAACTATCATCTTTCACATTATGGGTCTCCATGTTGTTGGGGGGTCAGTGACAGGATCACCATTGTCTTTGTCATTGGGCTCCGGTGTGCCCGGTTCATGAAGAGCAGTGTTTGAGATGCTTTGTTTCCACCATTGGCCTGATTGTCCTGAATATGGCAACATTGTAAGCTTGTAAGATACATCAAAAAATTACCCACTGGTACTGATGCACCAGCCAAATCACTGTCTATCATACGCTGTGCTTTTATGCTTGCTTCCAACTGCTTCTCGAAGTTGAATTCTTCTACACCAGTTTCATCGTTGCCCATGCTCTCAGAATCAGCTTGACCTGGCTTCATACTATTGCTGAATAAGAGGACATTGTGCCTTTCCATCATCTCATGGAAATATTGTTGCACTCCTGGAGGGTAGGAATCTTCATATGCTAGGGTTTTGATAAGAAGCTTGCACCTGTTGTGAAGCAACAACCTGTGACTCACCAGCAAGTGCACATGACCCGCATGTGACACATGGTCCTCGTGATCGCGAATGTATAGTTTCTCATTATTTGGGATTGTTTTCTTTTTTCCTCAGTTCTCGCTATGGAGACTGAGGTCAGTTTCCTCTTTGACATTCCTCATAACTTAGTAACTCATTCCAACCAGTAAATTATTATAGGTTAGAATGCTAATAATATCAGTTCTCACTACGAAGACTGAGTACATTATTATAGCCCTCCATTAGGTTATGAGCCCAGAAGCTCTATAATTTTATATTAAAAAGAACTCCCATCAACCCAGTAACAACCATGACAACCATTTCCCACAAAGTTGATACTAGAATCTTTGAAAATGACTGGCTATGAGCTGATGGCTCCAACTATGGGACTTGGAAATCAATGATCGAGTTAGTTCTCGAAAATCACCACCTACTGGAATATGTTGATGGCTCAATAACCAAACCCTCATCCTCTCCACCTGCATCTGCACCCACCACTACACCTGCTGCTACTGGCACAGGTTCAGGAAACACTCCTCCCACTACTCCTGCCCCACAACCTGCAACCACATTAACCCCACTCCAAATCTGGAAAGAAGGAAACTCAGCAGCATTACTGCAGCTTGTCATATCTGTTGATGAGGAAGTCAAACTCCTCATTAAGGGTATAAAAGAAGCTCCTACAGCCTGGACAGAAATCAAGAAGAAATTCGAAGGAAAAGGTGCGAAATCGGTCTTTTACCTTATGAAGAAACTCTTCCATACCGTCATGCTTCCTGAAAAGGACATCTATAGCCAGATTCAGGAGCTAAAAGAACTGTTCATTAAACTTGACTCACTTGGAACCACAATCAGTGAGGAAATTCAAACCATGGCAATACTCATGGCACTCCCTGAGGAGTGGGAAATGATCCAAGAGATTCTTTTGAACAAGGACAAACTTACCCTACAAGACACAATCGATGCCATACTCGTACATGAGAGCAAACTCAAGCATAAGCAGGAGACAGCTATGCTCATCTGAGTTGGAAAGAGGAACCCAAAAGGGAAAGCTTCTTCGGGTCAGTTGGGTCAAAAACCTAAGGAAGGGAGCAAATTAGTGTGTGGTAACTGCAAAAGTGGACAACCAAGGAGATTGGGGAAGAAACCGGGGAAGGGACAATCAGCGAGAATGGCTGAGATGGAAGATTCAGGAGAGAGTTACACGATATATATCACACAAGAAGCCCCCAAACCTGGAACTGCTCTTGTAGCCTCAAACTCACCCTCCCACACACACTTTGTTGTTGACTCCAGGGCATCATCACATATGGCCTCGGACCATGCAATCTTCTCATCATACCAGGAACTGACTCACCCAAAAAGGATACTGGTGGCAAACCAAAAACACATAAATGCAATTGGAATTGGTGACATTGAAATCCAAACCTTTATTGGAAATCAGTCTAGTCCTGGCAGATTCACCAAAGTCCTCCATGTACCTGACATTAGCGAAAATCTCTTATCCACCTGACAGCTGGCAAGTGTCGGGCTCCAAACAACCTTCTCCTCCAATTCCGCTGACATTGTGGATTCACGGTCTGGAAAGCTTGTCTCATGGGCTTACCTAAGTGGTAGCCTCTACAGGTCAAGATTGAGAATCCTCAAGTCGCGAGGTTTTGTCGAGTAGAGGAAACAAAAGGAGATGGATGCGCATTCACAGCCCAGGCCATGCTAACCTCAGAGGCCAGTCTAGCCCTATGGCATTGTAGACTTGGTCACATCACCAAAGAAACAATTCTAAAAATGGAAAAGCATGAGTCAGTAAGTGGCATGAAAATCACCGACAAGAAGAATGGCCGTTGCATACCTTGCCTGAAAGGAAAGCAAACTCGCGACCCAATTCCAAAATCCACTTCAAACCGCGCTACAGAACCACTAGGTCGAGTATTCACTGATCTATGTGGCCCCATCACTCTGGAAACCCGTGAGGGTTATCGCTACTTCATGACATTCACCGATGACCACAGTCGGTATACCCATGTTGCACTCGCGAAGACAAAAGACTCGGCATTCGACCTGTTCAAAGCATGGAAAGCTAAGGCTGAAAAGGAATCTGGCCACAAAGTCAAAATCATATGCTCAGATGGAGGTGGCGAATACACCTCAGCGGAATTCAAGGCCTGCCTAAAGTCTGAAGGAATCACGCACGAAATAACAAATGCATATACCCCACAAGAAAATGGAGTTGCCAAACATGTGAACCATACCCTAAATGACCATGCATGCTCAATGTTGGAAGACACGAAAGAAGTACTCAAGGTGAAACAACTTCCCCTGAGCTTTTGGGGTATCGTGATACGACATGCAGTCTGGATTAAGAACCAGGTATTGACCTGAGCCCTTGACCAGAATCAGACACCATTTGAAGTACATTTTGGGCGAAAACCCTCACTCCAACCTCTGTGACTTTTTGGGTGCATCGCTTATGCCCATGTCCCCCAGAAGTTCCAAACAAAACTTGGGGCAAGGACAGTTGAGTGCATCCATGTCGGGTTTGCTGAAGACCGGAAGGCATATTTGCTGTGGGATCGGGCCAAGAGATGAATGCTTGATTCGCATGATGTAGAATTTATTGAAGGGGATGATCAAGAGAGAATGAGAGTCGAAGTAGATGAGGGAGAAAGCGAAGAAGATGAAGGGGGAACTCCAAACAATCTCGAAAGTCAGAATGCCGGTTCAAGGGGGGACCAAAGCGGCAAAACAAAAGGAGAAGAGCAAAAATCACCTACCAATTCACTGCCTGTAAACCAACAATCTGACCCCATAACCCCACCTATTCAAACTTCCAACTTCCGCACACCACTCTGTCAGTCAAACCGAATAAATGCCGGAAAACGACCAATGAGGCCAGATGAGGACCCAAAGATGGAATTGGGATCCAAACACACCAAAGAAAACATGAAATTGTTGGAATATGGGATGGAGTAACCTCCCACCATCAGGGATGGAGTAACCTCCCTGGCATAACGGGCGAGTAGTGTATGGATGCACGCTAGAGGTCCTGGGTTCGATACCAGGCTTGTCCATTTTATGTCATTTGTCCAGTCACCTGGTTTACCTCAGTTGAATTCATGACATAAGTCTATAGCGCTAGCAGTGTTGAATTTCTTCAGAAATCACCAGATCCAGTGGGCGATCCTGAAAAGAGTACAAACTCAGTGGGCGAAAATAAAGAGAAAGAGGAAGCACTCAACTTTGCTATCCTCAGAGATGGCGATGAATTTGCCTATGCCACCACTGAATCACCCCGGAACTACTGTGATGCGATGACACGTATCGATGCTGATGGATGGACTGCTGCGATCACCGAAGAATATCAAAACTTGACCAAGCGAAAAGTTTTTGATGAAGTCGATGCACCCATAGGTGTGTGCATACATGATGGCCGTTTGGTATTTGCCAAAAAAACAAACTCTGAAGGCAAAGTCATAAAAAAGGTCAGACTCGTGGCGAAAGGGTATACAGAAGTGTTTGGAATCGACTATTTCCAAACTTGCTCACCAACCTTGGGCTGTGACACCCTCTTTGCTTGTCTTACCTATGCTGCTGGACACAACCTCGAGATCCATCAGCTTGACATGGTAGCTGCTTACCTAAACAGCGACCTCTGGGAGGAGATCTACATTAAACCTCCAGATGGTGTCCCAACAACCCCCGGAAAGGTCTGGCTACTAAAAAAGGTGCTGTATGGCTTGAAACAAGCTGGGCTGGAATGGTATCAGACACTCCAAGATCACCTAAAGTCGCTGGGATATCAGCAATCTGGCTATGACCCATGCCTGTACTATGCCGACCACTCACGCTTTGTCTTGGTCTATGTAGACGATTTACTCGTTGTCACCCCAAAAGCCCACCTAGACAAAACAAAAAAGGAAATCATGGGGAGATATGAGATGTGAGACCTAGGGGAAACTCACTGGTTTTTGGCTATGGAGATCACACACGACAGAGTGGCCAGAACGATCACCATAAGCCAGCGACAATACATTACCGACATCCTTACCAGGTTTAGACTGGAAAAAGCAAGAACCATGAGTACTCCCATGTCTGCAAGCTTAAAACTCGAAAAACTCGACTCACCCGAAGTTAACCAAACACTTTATCAATCTATGCTTGGCTCTCTAATGTACGCAGCAATCAGCACTCGCCCTGACATCTCATTTTCCGTCAGACTACTGTCCCAGCATGCTATCACCCCCAGAAATCAACACCTATCAGCCATCAAGCGGGTGTTTCGATATCTGAATGGGACGTGTGACCTAGCTCTGACATTCGATGGAAAATTATTAGGGGAGGGGCTGCACGGTTTTGCAGATGCCGATCGGGCCGGAGATCCTAGTACCAGGAGATCAGTATCTGGTTATTGTTTCATACTCGGCAGTGCTGCGATAGTGTGGTCATCAAAGAAACAACCCATGATAGCACTATCAAGCACCAAGGCCAAATATATGGCTGCGACACATGCAGGAAAGGAGGCCACTTACCTGGACCATCTGCTTGACAACTCCGGTATCCCCTCCAAGATCCCAATCAAGATATACATCGACAACCAATCAGCGCTCGCAATCGCCGAAAATCCAGTGTTCCATGCCAGGACAAAACACATTGATGTGCAGCATCATTGGATCTGCGAAAAAATCGAAAATGGCATCATAGAGCTTGAGTACATCCCTACAGCCAACCAGGTCGCTGATGTCTTCACCAAGGCCTTGCCCGAAGTCAAATTCGTCAGGTTCAGAGCTGAGTGTTAGAACTGGGTGAATTCAGACAACTCCGGAGTGGAATCGGAGACTTAGCGTGGAGGGACCTTGGCCTCAGCGACTCAAGCGGAGCGCTGTGCCATTGCTGTTTGTCCATTTGGTCCTTAATTTCACAGTAGGTGAGCAGGAAGTCTCTAGGGGGCATTTCAGGTCGATTTCGGACTGAGCCCAAAACAAGTATGTACAAGCACTGATATATATAATGGAGGGGGCAAAAGCACAAGGAGACAAAGGGGATCCAAATCGGAACGAAGATGTCCGAACGGGAACAAAGGGTAGACAGAAGCGGAGTGGTACTGAAGGTCATAAGACAGAACCTGTGATATGTCTGAAAGGAGATAGGGAGGGCAAGGCCCAGAGGGGCAGGAGGATGGTGAGAAGTGGGGATGATGACTAACTGGCTAGAATGGGAAGAAGCAGCAGTCCAAATAGGGATGAGGGGAAAACGCGAGAGATACATTACAAGTGGCGAAAGTGCCGAAGGTGATCCGCAGAGCTTGGAGGTCGCGGAGCTTACGGAGCTTATGGAGGCGGGGTTGAAAGTCCGAGGAATATTGGCAATGGTGTTTATGTAGTATGAGGTCACCAATGCAATGGACTAAGACCGAGGTGGAGTCAAAGTCCGAGGTAGGGACTATGACGGAGGCTAAGAGCAAAGGTATGATCAGTGCCCAAGTACGAAGTACGGGACAGCCGTGGAAGGTCGTAACTTGGCAGGAGGTCGGCGGGAGAGTACCAGAGGGGAGAGAGAGGAGAAAGGGAAGGAGTGGCGGAAAGGGGAGTTGTCAGGACCGAAGGTGAGTATCGGAGCGGACGGGAGGAGTAGGAGGTGGCATGGGAGGTAGAAGGAGGTGTGTTGCCAGGACCGAAGGTGAGTATCGGAACGGACAACAGTAGGGTAAGACTCCAGAGGTGGGGAAGGAGGAGGTCTGGAAGTCGGGTCGGGATTGGGTATGCACGGATATGACACTGAGTTGGGATTGGGATGAGACAATGGGTGTTGAGTGGGTGTGTTGTGAGGCAACAACCCATGACTCACCAGCAAGTGCACATGACCCACATGTGACACACAGTCCTCATGATCGCGAATGTATAGTTTCTTGTTATTTGGGATTGTTTTCTTTTTTCCTCAGTTCTCACTACAGAGACTGAGGTCAGTTTCCTCTTTGACATTCCTCATAACTTAGTAACTCATTCCAACCAGTACATTATTATAGCCCTCCATTAGCACCACCAGTGAAACTTGACTTCAACATCAGCACAATCTTCAGGAGGTAAGAGGACGCTCCAAATCTATTCAAGCTTAGTGGGCTACACATCATCACAGACAAAAACTACCTGCTCACCCCAATAGCAGCCAATGCTACCAGTTCCGGTGTAACTGCTGTAATTTTGTATTTTTTTTGCAGTGCAATTTGCTGCACTATGTTCCCATGCAGAGCTCCTGAGAGAAACAGGCACATCTTCTTCACAATTAAACAACAGCCCCTTGATCCAAATAACAGCACCCTCATCCCCTTCAGGTCAAGGACATCACCAGTGTGAATACTTTATTGATGGACATGGATATCTTACCTCAACAACATAAGGTGAGTCCATGAAGAACTTTGGGTCAGGCTCTCCAGAGGGAAATAGGATGGGGGGATTATCAGGATACTGCCCATTTGCGTTTTGATTGCCTCGCAATTCTTTTGCTCTATCACACTCCCAGAGTGTGTCATATCCATCCCCAGCCATCGACTTCCAGTTCCTCCGATCCCTCCGGTCTAACTCCGCTCCTCCCTCACTAACCTCGGAGCTCCCGTATTCCTCAATCCTCTTGGTACCCCTCGATGGTCACCACCCCCTCATTTCAATTTATTACCTACGCCTCCCTAAGTACGGAGCCCCGAAGACTTCCGGACAGCTCCAACGTCCGCTAGCGCACTCCCGCCTCCGCTGGGCAATACACTCGCCTGCCCTGCAGAGCCCACCTTCGGGCCTATCCCTCCTTTCCGTTTCTGGGTTATCGCCTGCCTTTCCGCTAACCCCGCGACCCAACTCGTCGGTAATATTCAGTCGGCTAATGTTTAAACCCCGTTAGCTCCGCTCCGTTCGGCTCCGCCAATTGCGGACCCGTCTTCGCTGTAACCATATATATATCCCACTTGTACATAGGTTACACCCCAGTAATAAAATCAACTAGAGTTACCCCCCCTTAGGTTCTGATTGCCAGTCAGTAAGTTAGGGCACGGATGTGTCACTAGGCACAGCGCTCTTGGCAGAAGTCGCTGAGGCCAAAGCCCTCCGCTATGGAGACACTCCCTCGTCTCGAATCTGGTCTCTGACAGAGTGGTCCCATTTGCTTATTCCAGAATGTAAAGACAGCTGACCAGGTTGAGTGATTTTCGAGAATCCAGTGCTTTAGTCGACATCATACTTCGCAAATGCTGTCATTGATCTATGTCCCAACCCAATTTAGTATTGCGTACAATGGATTCTTGAGCTGCCTACCCTTTTCTGCACTGCAAGATCAGGAATCCTGTCCCTTATAGAATTTGGCAGCATTGGCCAGTCTTGAAATTCTCGTAGATGGCCTTCATCAATGAATTCCTTGTCCCATCGTCTTTCAGGATCCCATTCAGCACTTCTGGGGATCCGAAATAACCGCAATCTGAAATATGCGTTCTCGGTGAATGCATAAAGACAGGCAGCTTCAGCGATGCTAAGTTCTTCATTTGTTATTCAGATGGAATGTTCCTTAGGCAATCGGGCCTCTGTTAATGCTTCCTGGAGTGCAGCCTTTAGTCTTTCGATTTCTTGATCCTTAACCTCAATATCATAGGAACCCAATACAATGGAACCTCAATACAAAGCAATGCTGGTGTTGTTACAACACACTTACCGCACGCAGCATGTCAACCTCAGACACATCCATCCTATCAAAAGGTCGCTGCTCATTCATTTCATTTGGACTTTGCAGAAGGGGCTGAGATTGGTGCTCTGTAGTCAACATTCTAGTGTACTTCTGATGTGAAAGTATAGTCCTCAAAGAGAGATGTAAGAAAACGGTCGGGATTTGTGTTGGCATGCACCCTTTTTATATTTGAGAAATAAATGCATTGAATCTCAAACTGCAACATCCATGCACAGGTAGGCATGCTGCGGACAATTCCGATGGCTAGGTATATAACTGTAAACTTGTAAGCATCACATTCCACCCAATCAATATGCCCACCTCTGCCCTTTCACCTCACCAGACACCAGAACTGGAGAGTGCCACACTAACCAACGCTGCAGCCCCTGAGCCACTGAACACTCTGGTAAACAGCCCTGCACCCAACACCACAGCCTCCGAGGATCAGCCAGAAGATGAAAATTGGCCATCGGAGCTTGACCCAATCTCGCATGCCATGGTAGCAGGTTACATTGACCTTGTTCTGGCGAATGTGTTTCGAGGTATGTAGGGCCGACGCCAGCAGCATTGCACGGTTGCTCAACTGCAATCCTCCAGCGACACGGTTTATTGCTCGGAAATCAGGTGTTTCCACATCTCGAGTATCGCTCCTGCCCGTTTTAGCAACTGCATGCAAAACGGACTTCGACATCTGGGGTAGTAGATTTGCACTTACACCAAACCCAGCTGGTGGTGTTCAGGTTTGCCTCATGTTTAAGGAGACATGTCAAGCCCAACCAAGTGGGGCCAACAATGAGGCAGTGATGCAAGGGGTGAGTTCTTGAATCCTAAATTCAATTTCAAGTTGACTGACCGCAAGACATAACCTTCAGACAGACAATAACCTAGATGCCGCCACAGCGGCTACTCCATCGTCAAAGTCGTTCGACTCCAGTCAGACGTAGTATAGCACACCCTGTTCAATAGTTTTCCCCAAAATGTACGGTGTCATCCTGCACAATACTGCGATTCTGCAAGTGCAAGCATAAATTGAACAGAAAGGCACCAGTGATATTTTTATGAGCCTTGTTGAGCACAGGGTTACAGCATCGGTTCAATCGTTGGAACGTGTTCACATGATTAGGAAGTGTTGGGTCGTGTTCTCACGGTTAGAAGGCATTGCAACGTGTTGCAACGATTGGAAGGGCATTGCAACACCTCCGGGATGTGATAATGTTCCCAGAAACGTTGCAACATTTGAGCGAATGTTATGAGCGTTAAAACGAAAACAGTCTCAGAAAGCGTTGTAACACGTTGCAACAGCAGTTCCCGGTTTTCCGACATTTCTCATTCTGTCGCACAGCCATGTCACCCATATTTTGGAGACCTGATTAGGTACCCAAAAGCGCTATATATATATATATACCTAACAGGCCAAAAGCTTGTTGAATGTTCTTTCTCCAACGGAATGCTCGTAATGATTAGAATGTTCTAAAACCACGACTGAATGTTCTAAACAATCAGTGAACGTTCTAAATAGCGATTGAACGCAGAAGCTCTGTGTATGTGCCTAATAGGCCAAAAGGTTGTTGAACGTTCTATAACATTCTCCAGTGGGGCATTCTGATCATCATTGAACGTTCATTGAATGTTCTAACTGTCATTTGCCACAGGTGTCTGAATGGCAGCAACTTCCCTCGGCAAGATTCAATACAAAGGAGGCAAACGCCGAGATCAGGTGATGAATTATTCGCAACTGTCTAGTTCTTTCTGTCTCCCCATCCTCACCCCATCCTCTACTGAACCTGCGCAGCGCCATGACCACCGCCAAGCCTCCCTTCCCTCCTCAGTCCTAAGCATATGCTTTGCATCCCTTGATTGGGGTGTGGCCTAGCTAACTCATCATTGCAGTGAGGCGCGGGTTTGTTGTAGGGTTCCATGAGGTTTGCCGGTTTCTTCAGTTGGCATGAACCACGCTAATTGTCATATCCATGCATACCCGACGCCGACCCGACTTCCGGACCTCCACCCTCTCCACCTCTGGAGTCATACCCTACCGCTGCCGTTCCGATACTCACCTCCGGTGAAGGAGAGAACAAAGGAAAGTCAGTTGGGAGGTTCAAACAAGACCACCACCAAGCTGTTCCCTGGTTCTTTAGTTAGGATGGGGGAGTGTACTAGTGTTATTTATTGTAAATATAGTACCAATCCGAGTGTTTTGGCTAATTCTATTTTTATGGGTTAGTTTTAAAGTTCCTGGGAATTGACTTACAGATAAACCGAGCCCTGCAGAGCTGTTTCTTTATTGAAATTTATTAATTTGTCTAGGTGTAATTCTGTGTAGCGTTGTTTAATTTGGATTTAAACTTGAATTTAATCTTCTACTTGGTGAAGTTTCAAAGATTCTATTCAGTTAATGAATTTGGATGGTGTCTGGAGTGTCCCTTGAGTTCGTTTTATTTTTGTCTTATTTTATCGCTTGTTTTAACAGTAGCAAAATAACTGTTTTGTGTTTACACTTTGAAATCTGGAGTGTTAACCAGCTCTCCTGTTGAAATATCTACTCAACACCCCCCCCCCTTAATTGCTGCCTTTTACTACAGTGGCAATCTTAACTGTATATCACTTTTTCGCACTGGAGTGACAACCAGAAATGCTTGAGAAAAATAATACTCTATTTTCTTACTTCTCTAAGGGGGGCGAAAAGTCGCAGAAAGGGTCTCCCTTTTATACTCCTTGGGTCGCCTTCCTTTTTCACGCTCTACCTTCTATTTACAGGATTTATTTACAGTGTATTTCTCTCAAACTGAATAAAAATGAAATTTTCATGCTATAGTTCTACTGCGGTCAGACTGCGCCTAGAATTCTTATTGTCCTCCCTCGCCTAAGCTATTTTAATGGTTAATTAGAACTTGGCTGCGCTGCATTTGCTGCAGTTACCTATTTCAAATTCTATATATATACCATTAAATTTGCTATGACTCGATGACTCTGAATTCAAACTTCGCATTACTATGCGTATGGCTGTGCTGAGACCTTCAGCTGATTTATTCCATTTTTATTTAGTGACATTTAGTTAAAATGAGACTGAAATGGTAAATGAGTGAATTATTCAGGTTTGAAACTGAAAGAAAAAGTTGCTAGTAGTCAAGAATTACTCAAACGAATGTGTTATAGCTCTCCACCTCATTAGAATATCGTTCCCTAAAATTCCCGCCATGGTCCATTGTAGTTTAGTGGTTTTTGTGAATTTTGTTCATATTCTCTGATTTCCTTTTGTATTATCGCATCCTAATCCTCCATATGTATCGTTGGTTGATATAGTAGGTTGTCCTTGAAGATATCATATTTTTATCTATTTTATTTAGGATTCTGGACCTCTTGAAGCTGTTTTCTCGCGCATTTTCAGGTTTCTAACTTCATGTCCTTCTATCTCATTCATTTCTGGATGTTTCCTCACGTTCTTAGTATCATAAATTTTCATTTATTCCCACCTTTCCAATGGTACTAATATTGTGTCCTATTTCCTGGTATTCGTTGAGTTAGCAAAGATTCGCGCGCACATTCGGTAATCACGTGCGTCGTTCGTATGCGGGAGCCGTTTTCGTTTATTTGTTCGGGATTTATGATATGCGCGGATGTTTATTTCTTTCATATGGGCTTCTGTGATTTATTTCAGATTTTTCCCTCATGTTCTAAGGTTGTTTTGCACTTTCCGTGCTTTGTTTTGACCGGGCTCTTCCTTATTTGGATGGAAATTGGTCTTCGCGATCTGCCGAAGTGCGGATCTCGGTTCCGATGGCCGGTTCCCTGCGCATCGCCACCCTCACGTGTCATTACACATGATGCGGATTCCTATATTCCCGTCATGGGTATAACTTCACAACGGCTGGACCGTTTGGGCTGAGAATTTGCATAGCTATAGTTTCCTATTTTTCATAATTTCCGTGTAAATTTCGTTGTATGTTTTAATTATGGATCCTACGCAATCATCGTCTTGTCCCTGAGCTCGGACTTTTGATGTCGCTATTCCCGTTATTGGATTTCTCATTAACGCATGATCCTTTTATTATGGAAATTTGGGAGGATTAAGAGTAGATCCCTTCCTTTCTAATGGGCTATCAAGCTTGTCTCGGTCGTTACTAGTTAATCTTCGCGCTTGCTTTTTAGACATTGTCCTCGTTATGCAGGAGTTTTAGTCATATCTCCGTCGTTTATGGGTAGTTTCCCCTGTAATTACTCTCATTGGTTCCGTTTGGGGGACATCTACATTTCCTATTATAAACACGACTTTGACTTTTGCATTAGTTCCTGAGGAATCTTTGTTCCGGGGTACTTCCATCCTTGCTACGTGTGCGGACGTGGGAAAGTAGTTTCCGTGGAGGTTCTCTGATTATTTTTATAGTCAAATCTTGGTCGATTGTCCTAATTCTTGGTTTAATATTTGCTATAAATTCCCCCAAGAATTCCATCTCGTTGATGGTAAGCTTGAAGTATTTTTGTTATTTTTCTTTCTTTCGATTTATCGTGTATAGTCATAATAATTCGTAAAAATTCGTAAAATTCGTTAAAATTCAGGTCCTTCTATGTTCTCATATCTACTTGTCGTATGAGGTTTTGTGATTTATCTGGCATATTTCCATAATGGGTTTCCATAGTGTGGCCGTTATTTCTCCTACACCGGTCCTGGCAACACACCTCCTCTCACCCCCACGCCACCTCTTCTCCTCCTTCCCTCTCCTTCCCTATCTCTGTCCGCTCCGATACTCACCTCGGACCGAACGCCGCCCCTCTCGTCACCCTCCTATGCTTCCCCCGTCCACTCCGATACTCACCTTCGGACCTGACAACTCTCCTTTCCGCCACTCCCTCTCCCTTACCTTTCCCCTCTCTCCTCCCTCTGGTACTCCTCCACCACCCTCTCGCCAAGTTACGACCTTCCACCGCTGTCCCGTACTTAATACTCGGACACTGCTCGTACCTTTGCTCCGAGCCTCCATCATAGTCCCTACCTCGGACTTTGACTCCACCTCGGTCTTAGTCCATTGCATTGGTGACCTCATACTACGTAAACACCATTGCCAATATCCCTCAGACTTTCAACCCCGCCTCCGTAACCTCCGTAAGCTCTGCAACCCCCGAGCTTTGCGGATTGCCTTCGGCACTCTCGCCGCTTGTAATGTATTTCTCGCGTTTACCCCTCATCCCTATTTGGACTACTGCTTCTTCCCATTCTAGCCAGTTAGTCATCATCCCCACTTCCCCTCATCCTCCTGCCCCTCTGGGCCTCGCCCTCCCTACCTCCTTTCAGACGTATCACAGGTCCTGCCTTATGACCTTCGGTACCGCTCCGCTTCTTCTACCCTTTGTTCCTGTTCGGACGTCTTCGTTCCGATTCGGTACCCTTTGTTTTCCTTGTGCTTTTGCCCCCTCCATTATATATATCGGCGCTTGTACATACTTGTTTTGGTTCAGTCCGAAATCGACCTGAAATGCCCCCTAGAGACTTCCTGCTCACCTACTGTGAAATTAAGGACCAAATGGACAAACAGCAATGGCACAGCGCTCCACTTGAGTCGCTGAGGCCAAGGTCCCTCCACGCTAAGTCTCCGATTCCACTCCAGAGTCGTCTGTTTCTGCCTGGTTCTAACACTAATTGTCTCTCCCCTGTAGATTGTTCCGCTGATTGTCTCTCAGCCTAGCTAGTTCAGTATTCACAGAGTTTATCAGATGATGGCCTAATGGGGTGGGTTCGTTATTCCAATTGGAGCTGCAACCCCGTTGAAGGAGAGAACGAAGGAAGGTCAGTTGGGAGGTTCAAACGAGACCACCACCAAGCTGTTCCCTGGTTCTTTAGTTAGGATGGGGAAGTGTACTAGTGTTGTTTATTGTAAATATAGTACCAATCCGAGTGTTTTGGCTAATTCTATTTTTATGGGTTAGTTTTAAAGTTCCTGGGAATTGACTTACAGATAAACCGAGCCCTGCGGAGCTGTTTCTTTATTGAAATTTATTAATTTGTCTAGGTGTAATTTTGTGTAGCGTTGTTTAATTTGGATTTAAACTTGAATTTAATCTTCTACTTGGTGAAGTTTCAAAGATTCTATTCAGTTAATGAATTTGGATGGTGTCTGGAGTGTCCCTTGAGTTCGTTTTATTTTTGTCTTTATTTTATTGCTTGTTTTTAACAGTAGCAAAATAACTGTTTTGTGTTTACACTTTGAAATCTGGAGTGTTAACCAGCTCTCCTGTTGAAATATCTACTTAATATTTCTCTCCTTAATTGCTGCCTTTTACTACAGTGGCAATCTTAACTGTATATCACTTTTTCGCACTGGAGTGACAACCAGAAATGCTTGAGAAAAATAATACTCTATTTTCTTACTTCTCTGAGGGGGGCGAAAGGTCGCAGAAAGGGTCTCCCTTTTATACTCCTTGGGTCGCCTTCCTTTTTCACGCTCTACCTTCTATTTACAGGATTTATTTACAGTGTATTTTTCTCAAACTGAATAAAAAGTGAAATTTTCACGCTATAGTTCCGCTGCGCTTTGCTGCGCTGAACTGCGGTCTACTGCGGTCAGACTGCGCCTGGAATCCTTATTGTCCTTCCTCGCCTAAGCTATTTTAATGGTTAATTAGAATTTGTCTGCGCCGCATTTGCCGCAGTTCCCTATTTCAAATTCCCCATATTTCCCATTAAGTTCGCTATGACTCGGTCATACTGAATTCAAACCTCGCATTACTATGCGTGCGACTGTGCTGAGACCTTCAGCTGATTTATTCCAATTTTATTTAGTGATATTTTAGTTAAAATGAGACTGAAATGATAAATGAGTGAATTATTCAGGTTTAAAACTGAAAGAAAAAGTTGCTAGTAATCAAGAATTACTCAAACAAATGTGTTATAGCTCTCTACTTTATTAGAACATCGTTCCCTAAAATTCCCGCCATGGTCCGTCGTAGTTTAGTAGTTTTCGTGAATTTCGTTCATATTCCCTGATTCCCTTTTGTATTATCACATCCTAATCCTCCATATGTATTGTTCGTTGTTATAGTAGGTCGTCCTCGAAGATATCATATTTTTATGTATTTTATTTAGGGCTCTAGACCTCTTGAAGCTGTCTTCCCGCATGTTTTCAGGTTTCTAACTTCATGTCCTTGTATCTCATTCATTTCTGGATGTTTTCTCACGTTCTTGGTATCATAAATTTCCATTTATTCCCACCTTTCCAATGGTACTAAGGTTGTGTCCTATTTCCCTGTATTCGTTGAGTTAGCAAAGTTTCGCGCGCACATTCGGTAATCACGTGCGTCGTTCCCATAGTTGTTCGTATGCGGGAGCCGTTTTCGTTTAGTTGTTCGGGATTTATGATATGCGCGGGTGTTTATTTCTTTCATATGGGCTTCTGTGATTTATTTCAGATTTTTCCCTCATGATCTAAGGTTGTTTTGCACCTTTCGTGCTTTGTTTTGACCGGGCTCTTCCTTATTTGGACGGAAATTGGTCTTCGCGATCTGCCGAAGTGCGGATCTCGGTTCCGACGGCCGGTTCCCTGCGCATCGCCACCCTCACGTGTCATTACACATGATGCGGATTCCTATATTCCCGTCATGGGTATAACTTCACAACGGCTGGACCGTTTGGGCTGAGAATTTGCATAACTATAGTTTCCTATTTTTCATAATTTCCGTGTAAATTTCGTTGTATGTTTTAATTATGGATCCTACGCAATCATCGTCTTGTCCCTGAGCTCGGACTTTTGATGTCGCTATTCCCGTTATTGGATTTCTCATTAACGCATGATCCTTTTATTATGGAAATTTGGGAGGATTAAGAGTAGATCCTTTCCTTTCTAATGGGCTATCAAGCTTGTCTCGGTCGTTACTAGTTAATCTTCGCGCTTGCTTTTTAGACATTGTCCTCGTTTTGCAGGAGTTTTAGTCATATCTCCGTCGTTTATGGGTAGTTTCCCCTATAATTACTCTCATTGGTTCCGTTTGGGTGACATCTACATTTCCTATTATAAACACGACTTTGACTTTTGCATTAGTTCCTGAGGAATCTTTGTTCCGTGGTACTTCCATCCTTGCTATGTGTGCGGACGTGGGAAAGTAGTTTCCGTGGAGGTTCTCTGATTATTTTTATAGTCAAATCTTGGTCGATTGTCCTAATTCTTGGTTTCATATCTGCTATAAATTCCCCCGAGAATTCCGTCTCGTTGATGGTAAGCTTGAAGTATTTTTGTTATTTTTCTTTCTTTCGATTTATCGTGTATAGTCGTAATAATTCGTAAAAATTCGTAAAATTCGTTAAAATTCAGGTCCTTCTATGTTCTCATATCGACTTGTCGTATGAGGTTTTGTGATTTATCTGGCATATTTTCATAATGGGTTTCCATAGTGTGGCCGTTATTTCTCCTACACCGTTCTTTGCAACAAATCTGATGACTTTTTTTTTGCAGGCTTTGACCTGAACTTGCTGTGCTGGTAAGTTTGTCCCCTGATGATTGTCCTCTTTATGTCCCATGGCTCACTTTCCCCTCGTAAATTCATTTTACTTTCCATGGCATCAATGCAATGGTATGAGGCTCGGTTTGTTTGTATTGTCCGAAGCAATTAATATTTCGTACCTCCCTTGTATATTAGATTTATATCCCCCTCTGCGACTATTCTGTACCCCCACCAGCTGACTCCTGTGGAATCTGAAACTCTTGTCCTCGCTTTGAGGTCCCCAAGCTTGTACTGGGCATGTTCACTGATTGTTTCCGTGTTTTGTCTTGCATGTCACGCTGCAGCCACAATGTTGCCTGCCCATTTGCTCTTCCATTTGCCTGCCAGCTTGCCCCGCTTGCCATGTTGCTGACATCAACGTGGATGACATGGGTCTCAGATCCAAATGACCCGGTGTTTATTCCTATTTACATTATGTTTCCAGTGGGTGCTTTCATTGATTGTTCTTCAACTTGTGTCTAGTAAGCAAATTTTTTCTCCACCCGGTTTCGTGATTGCATTGTTTTTCTATTATGTTTGCTTCCATTCCCATCACTGCTACTAACATAGTTTGCTATGTATTCCAGTTTATTTCACGGGACTAATCGGAGTCGGGCACATGCGACTTGGAGCTGTTCACACTGCCGCAGCGCTTGCGCTCGGTGTCACTGGTATGTTTCCCCAGTGCAGCCAGGCTTCTAACTCACACTTGCTTGTCAGTTACCTCTCGTTATCGCATGGTTATTACTCTCCCTTCCATGTGTTGCTGTTTTCTGTAAGTGTATTTTTTTAACCCTTTATTTACTTGATTTGTGAATTGTTTGCCCTCAGCTCCTGTTCCTCCCCACTCAGGCTGCATTTCCTCTTTTGTCTACCCTCCACCTCCCCCCACTCCGCCTTTGATTACGTTGTATCTTAACTGTACTCTCTTTGTAACCGGCCCGCCCTCAGCCGTTGTTTTCCTGTGCCGCAATCAACATTCTGTGCTGGCCCGATGCTAGGCCGAGTCCGCTGTCATGATGCCTATTCTCTTTCTCCCTCTCTATGTCACGTGATTAGAGGATACAAACAGTTATGACCTTAGCTGTATTGTAGCGGAGTTGTCCGAGTTTATTGTTATATTGTTATATCTACTCATAGAGTTTCCAGAATTAATGTTAATATTGTTATTATTACATTGTTATATTCGAGATTGGCACCAAATCCGCTCATTAATGCGAAAGAGTTCCCGTGCTATTTGATGTCACATGCATGTGAGAGTTGGAGCTGAATTCATGAGACAATTGCCCGGCCAACTGAGGGAAATGGCCACACTGTGGGAATCGCCATGGGCCAGCAATTACAACTTACATTGCGAAACCCTCTACATTCTCTGGGTCAAGGCGAGCATCTTCACCCATATCTAATGCTGCCATAGCCAGAGCCAGAGCCCCATTTTCCTCCATCTCATCAGGCTCTATTTCATCATTATCATCATCATCTTGACTTGCCTCATCCGCGCTGTCCACACCATCATCTTGACCTGCCCTGGGGTACTGAGTATTGGTGGATTGAACGTTGGTGTAAAGGGAACAGAAATCCTCCTTTGACATTGGAGGGGTGGTGTCCGGCCACGGAAGTGCATCGTGAGGACAAGGGACATCTTCGGTGTGATTCTGCCATGAAATTGAGAGATTGTGAAGTTCATGGAGCCATTTGAGAGCAAGAAAGGCCACGTCAACGCTGTTCCTTCCTTGACATGACCGAAAAAGTGACTCATATGCAGCATGCTCATGAGCCAACCAGTGTCGGAGGTTAGCATGCTCTGCAGTGAGTCTGCGTATCTCAGACCGGCAATTATTTGCTTCCTGCATATAGCAAATGCTCTCATGAACACTAGAATCCATCACCCATTTGGGGAGCTCTCCCTCTCTGGGCTCTTAGTCAAAGAACTCTTGCCAAAGATCTTGATCTACATCTAACTTGAGGATGGTGTCACGGCTGAGGGAAGGTGGGAGATACTTATTTTGGTGGGCTGGAGAAGTAGTCTGAAGCCTCCTTAGAAGCTCTAGCTTCTCCTTGTATTTTCGCAGTGTAATGTCAATGGCAGATGATCGGCCCTTCACTGCTTTCTCCACATGGGCCTTGACATTTTGATCAATGGTGTGAGCTTTTGAGCAATCAAGTATGTTGAGTTCGAACCGTCTTGAATGCAATTTCCGAACAAGCTGCTCCCTAAGGATTCGAAAGTTGATGAGTTCATTTGTCCACTCATCCTTCTTCAGCCGCTCCAGCTCTTCGAAGGCAGCATCGCCCTGTGCTCAAGGCATACACATGTTTGTGGCCAACGACTCCTTCAGCCTTACAATCTCTTCTACCACTTTCTCCATGAATTCTTGCGACTCAAACTGACGAACTGGATCATCTACTGGCCTGGTCCGAACAAGCTCCTCATAGAGTGTCTCTTGGGTCTTTAACTCGGTCCTCAGTGAAGTAATTCGATCCACTAGCTTCTGGGCCGCTGTCTTCGATTGACGCTCTAAAGGTTTGCTGTAATAACGTCACTGGTCCTCAAACTGTGCCAACAGATCAGGAACCGGATCATTGTTGTTCTTCCCCGAGTGACCGGTAGCTGCATTAAGTCGCCCCCTGGCCCTCTTTAGGTGGCCTCAAAGCCATTTTCCAGAGTCAGGGGACTTCATGGACTCAATGTGCTCAACCTGGACATCAATTAGAAAGAGGCGATGATAATGGCCAGTAACTCGAAGGCCTGGTATCAACTGTCGCAGCTGGCTCCACACCCTCTCACAACCTTCACCATCCGTGAGGCCCCAAAGCTCCGATTTACGTGGATGGTACCAAAGCTGACAGGCATACTGGTGACCATATGCATGGAAAATGGAGACACCCCACGCGATTCGAGATCTCCACTCCGGAGCAATGTTGTATTTCTTCAGGGTATGATCTCCCTGACATCCTATGTCATACAATATTCCAACCCGCCATGAGCCCGGGACGTGCTCAAAGAATTTTGCAACGAGCGCGAAAAGGTAGTGCTGTTTCTCACCGGCCATCTGGACGTTAACGAGGAATAGGGGTATATCGTGGCGACACAGGATCACCATCACTCCAGTGTCTGCAAAATAGTCTGTCGATGCCTTAATGCGTTCCCCATCGGCAGCGATGAAAGACTCAGAACAAGCATCATATGTAGAGTTCGGGACTGGCAAGCCAAACTCCCTCCTATCATCTGCACCAGCTGGAGCACGCTCAATGTCCACCTCCTCCCCTTCACGGTTTCTGCGCTTCCTGGAAGACTTTTTAGTGGGGCAGATGGTCTCGACGTGTTCTTTCCAAAACTGAACAAAGTCCTCAGACAAAAATACAGTTCTCAGTGACGTGAAAGCAGGATCCTTCCCCCTGACTTTCTCCTCCATTCCACGCCGACGATCCTTGTCTTTAATCCACTTTAGTTGGAAATTTGCATCGCAACATATGATGGCCTGTACATCCTCCCCTTTCATATAGGACCCACCAAAACAGAGGGGACATCGAGAACGGAGGAAAGAACTAGGCTGATCATCAGCATTAGGGTTTGGAGTATGATGGGCATTCTCATACACGCGACGATTGATCGGAGTCGTGACGTCAAAATCAGTCTCAATCTCGGTACCCTCGGAATGCTGCGAGACAGAGGTAGATGGCCCCTGCAGCATCACAGATGAAGGTTGAGATGGAAGTGCGTAGCTTCTTGCTAAACGAACAAGCTCCACTTGGACTAACGAAACGAGACTCTGGTAATATTTCAGGGCATTCGCAAAATGTCTACGAAGAGAGTCCTTGGCATCAAAATGAAACCCGCGATTTTGAAGTATGGTTTGCATGGTAGCTGCCCATGCCCAGTTGTTTGGGGCGGTAAACTTGAAGAAAAGTGAGACCCATTCCAACATATCAATGCTTACGGCCAGTGAAGGGCGATATGGAGCACATGGGAACATCCCAAGCTCAACAAGCTGGACGGGAGCAGGGCGGGTACTGCAAACAATAAGCAAGACCTCCTCTTTGCAGTCAAACCGCAAACAAACAACTTTGAGTGCCAGGTGGCTGCCCCCACAATCGCAAGGATCCGCTCTAGGTGTGACCCCCGATCCGGAATAACGCAAACGCTCCCACTGAATGTACACAGCTATGAGCTGCAGAAGGACTGTATTGTCCCAACGCACATGCTGCCTCTTGCGCTTTAAAGCATGCTTAGACCGGCGTGCATCCAGGGGTGTGCAGATGACTCGGTCCACCACAGTGTCGAGGCCAATAGGGATGGTTCCTATATATGGAGTAGGTGGGGAGGAGAAAGGCAACTCGAACTCTTCGGGTGGGTTGGGTGGCGGCACATGTTCATCATTGTGGTCATTGGTGGGAATGTGGATAGGAGCCTCCACATTGTTGGCCCCTGGCTTCTGTGATCGGCGAAGAGATGGCACAATCCCAGGGACGCTGCTCAGCTCCTTCAGGAAACCGGTACTTGACCCTTCATTCTGCAACGTCCCACCATCAGATTGCTTTCTTGCATGATACCTTTCTGATGCTTTGAGCGACTTTTTAAGACTGCGTAGAGTTCCTGCCATAATGTTGTAACGATGTGGTGATCAGGATAAAGGAGGGTATTGTGAATAATAAAGGCGTCGTATGAACCGCGGTGGGTGTTGGACCAATGGACCGATGGGCTAGATTGCTCGGTGGTGCTTGTCACAGACACTGACGATGAAAACAAGGGACAAGTCCCAGAGGCAATGATGATGGAGTGAAGTAAGAGTCCCAGTGATCCTCTGAGGTGTGCAGCGCCGAAGGAGCAAGCTCGAAGGGTTATCCCCAAAGAAAAATCCTTGAGGGCACCAACGAATAAGATCAATGCACTCAGGGGCAGGGCAGCATGCAAGAAATTAAGTCACAACGTGAGGTTAGGATGGAGGTGGAGCCGAGGGAGTGCAATCGTGAACTGTCTCCAATGCAGGGGCTTTGAAGAGGACACCGACGAAAAACCAATGGACTCAGGTGAAGCGACAACAGGCACAACGCAGTTTAAGGTCAGGGAGGACGTGGAACTAAAGAGGTGTAATCGTGGGTTGTCTCCAATGCAAATGCTTTGCAGAGGACTCCACAAATGTGAGGGAACGTAGGGGCGGCGAAACGGTTAGGACGAGCAGAAGTGTAATGGCAGAACGATGGCGGAACGCCGTCACAAGACTGGATTCAATTGAAGTGGGTCGGAACAAACATAAGGCAACAAGTTACAAGGCAAGCGTCTCAATGACACCACGTAAAGTGGTGAGGGTACGATCCAGTTTTCTTTGTAGCTCCTCGTTCATTGCTCGTAGCTCCTGGTTCTGCACATGTAATTCATTGACCTCGGACTCAAAAGCGTCCAACTCAATGGAGGAGAGTTGTGCAGCAGCTTCATGCTCGCGGATTCGGGCCTCCAATTGAATAATGTGAGCAGTCATTAAGTTCCTCAATGAAGCATCTGCCACGTGGGTTGGAAGGGATAAGGACCCCACCACCCTTTGAACTGGTGGCTGACTCCTGGGAGATGTTGATCAGACAGTTCCAAATACATTAAATTGTACTTACATTGGAGCTTGTGCCGCTGGTTGGGTATCGCCTCCGCTAAATGGCGGTTGCCTTCTGAGCGATGAATAAGAGATGGTGCGAATACAAATTGACATTACCTTCTTTGACTCAATATGTTATCGCTGGCAGCATCGTTGTTTTGTGCGAATCTAAAGGACCTCACTTGAAGATCGGATGCTTCAAGGCTGTAACACATCAGCATCAATGATAGGCTTTGAGTGAATAGATCCAGCCACTTGCCCGGGACACGGTGGTCCTCTCATTCTACGCTGACGGAAGTCATCCCTTGATATTTGATTTCCACGTACTGTGAATATTGTATGAGTCACTCATTGTTTTCGGACTGTATAGACTATACTAACGAAAAATGGTGCACCTTTGGCCCCCATTCACTCGGGGACATTTCCAGAACCAGTAGCCTTCCAACTTTTTTCAGCTGCAATATTTCAGCACTGAAGATGAGTTAGATTGATATCAATAAGAAGCTCGAGGAGATGCCATACTCTGATAGCCACAATCACAACGGAAATCATAGGAATCCGAGAGACTGGGAGGAATAACAACAACTTGCTCCCCTTGGAAATTCTGTAGAAATGCCATTGGCTTCGATGAATCGATCGGTGGTAATGTTGCTGTGAGGCAAGTGGTGAGATATTTCTTGCACAATTCCTCGATCCATCACCTGACTAATCAGCATCCTCGCGATAATTGGATAATTGATTTTACTGTAAGGGAGATATTAATTGGGATTTAATGGAGGGTACGAGATTAAATAAGACTTGTGTGCCTCGGGTTCTAGCACCAGGCTTCCTTCGTGTCTGCCGCACACAGTTGACCTCGCATACGGTATACCCAGTTATGGTCTTTCTTATGCTGATGTTTTTTGTATGTGTTTAGTTTGTTTTTTCTCTGATTTTCTCGGTCGCTCAAAAATTCAAGAGGCTTCGATGTTTGTTGGGGTCGTCGCCACGTTATTCTATCGTTCCGAGTTGCCCGTTGCACACAAGTTATGTTACATTTACTGTAAAGAAACAAGGTTGGGGTTGGGTCTGGCAGCCTTGATGCTGTGGGAACCTGTTCAATCTCCTCTCGTTGCCGAGGCAGCGGCACCACATCCAATTCCCATTAATCGTGAGTGCGTGTTGGATGAACAAGTCGTGACAACACACAGATGCCATCGGGACAACACTCAGTGCGGAATTAGATGGATGATAGGAAGATATGTATTTACATGTGTTTGTATCGACAATTTTATCTTTGGAGTTTGTTCCTGTCATTTCTTTTCCGTTGCTCAACCGCATCGTTATCTGGCGACCTTCGGTCATGAATGTGCACTTCAACAATAGATGCTACCCAGGTTTGCACTGTTGCACAGAGCGGTGTGTATTTTCCATCATTATCAATCCGGGCGCGGCCTCGTGTCAATGTAACTTGGTGTTGTTGTTATGGCTTCATCTTCCATTTGTGGTTTCTTCGCTACCACGCTGTTCAAAGCGCCTTTCTTATAAAGTGAGAAATTTTGGTTTTCACATCGTGAACAATGGGACTGAGGTTAATCTAATCTGGATTCTATAGATTTAAATTTGGCCAACTCCAAACCGGTGGCAGGTCACATGTTTCTGCAGTTGTTGCCAGATCACACTCCACTCTGGCGCATCCCCTCACAGTCTTGTTTCCAGTAAGCATTCTCACAATTAGGATGATTAGGGCCATAGCGCGCGCAGCCCTGATATTCTATTACTGTTTACACATAGATTGACTCGTGAGGAAGATGACTAGTCACACAACCCATCATCCGACTCGTGGCCTCGATCCGCATCATGTGGTCAATGCCAATCCTCAGCCAGCTGAGGTGTCGCTTGGTCATCTTGCAGAAGGCTCGCTCACTTGGCTACGCAATATGGCATCTGTCAACCTTCATCATGATGAAGTGACACAGGGTCATGCTTCCAATGGCTTGTCAGAGTGGTTGCAGTGGTTGCTTGATGAATTGTTTATGAATGAACGGTCATCTACCCCCATAACTCCAGTAGAATGGGATTATAGATTGTTGCGATTTGTCGACGTAAATGGTGACTTGCCATTTGACATTGCATTGAGTAATCAAAAGCTGCTCAATCAACGCCACATACAACGATATCCTAAAGGTATGTTCTTCTTCCCCCAGTTCTAGCTTGGCGGCTCACCCCCCATTCCCCTTACTACAGCCACAAATCGACGCAGGGTTTACCACCGGTTTTCATGGTTGCTGTTGGCCTCAAATAGCCCTCAAGTGCATAAATACGAGTTCCTGGGACAGCCAACCAACAAAACCCCTTCTCAAAATATCCCCCCTCCTGCATTCACTGCTGCTGACACATTCCTATTTGTGTCAGGGCACACACCCTGACTAGCCCGGACCCGGACCCGCATCCAGACCCGCTTCCACCCGCTGTGCTTCCCACATGCATGCATACTCCGTGCGCCGCATGCTCCGGGCCCGGTTCCTACCCCTTCATGTGACTTCCGGGTATCTCCGGAAGTTTTGCTGATATTGTGGCCACTGTGGGAAGATGAGAAGTTAGCTTCCTTCTCATCTCCTTACCCACAGTAGGCAAGTGTATTCTACATTGCCTTTATCTATTCATCTCCTTACCCACAGTAGATTGTGCCTGGATAGGGCTGGCCAGACCTGAGGCTGTGGGCCATAGGGGAGGGTCATGGGGACCTGGGAGTCGTCCCCTGACAATTTGATCATCATTGGGATTACACATGGTATCCTATCGTTTTCGATTCGCAGCGCCCATACCTTCCATATCTCCCACATTGCCGCTTGAATGAAAAATTGGACCATAGGTGGGAGGAGTTAAGCTTTCGTGAAGGCGAGCGCTGTGATGGCTTCCCTGGGTTTGGCCCCACAATGCACGGTATCGTTTTTGATAGCAAACAACTATCAGACATCATGTATTCTTGAGACAGACAGAGAGTAGTTTTCATCAGTGGGGGAAAATAATCAAAAAATGGAAAGTCCCAATCCCTTTTCAATTCGATGGATCCACACTCCCCTCGACATATTTGAACCGGAAGCTTTGCTCCCTTCCGCACATTCCCTTCTCGATTCTCACCTCATTTCGCCGAGGGCTCGAAATGCTTGCGTGGACAAACTACGCCATGTTCCACTGCATTGACTTTGCTGCAAAGCAGCTGGGCTGCTCACCGCCTTGTATCCCTGTCGACACCTCCCTCATTGGCGCTACATTTGTACTTAAGCCCAACGACGACGAAAGCCAAACCCTTCAGTCCAGTGACGTCCAAACTCTCCACCAACACAGTGTTCCCATCTTCATAGTTCGCCAGTACGGCAGCTCCGTTACATTGGAGAAACCCTCTGACAATGACGACTGCACTGACAATGATCCCATCGCCTTGTCGCTTATTGCTGCCGAACGAGAGGGTCTCCACTTCGTGGAATTCCTTCGCATGTCAACTCATCTTAACAATACGTGGGGGTTGTATCACCCTCGGGTATGGCAGGTCAGGCAGCCTAATTGGGAACAATGGGAGGAAAGTCTCATCACTCTCAAGCTGCCACAACAATTTTTTGATGGTGACGTTTACTCCAACAAAGTGTTTTCGATTCGCGATGGCATGCTTAACATTATCAAGGACCACTTTCCAGCCTGCTTTCCCCCCTCATTTGTACCAAAATCCAACTCACCAGGAATTCTGGGAAAGGAGACACCGAGTCATGTCCTCACATTTGGCGACGAACCTTCCTTTCAGTTCTTAGAGATCGCCGTTAATGGCGATATTGATGATCAAGAACTTCAACGTATCACTGACTCCAACTTCTTTGGTCAGTATTGTGAGCAGGGTGCCATCTTGGTAGCTCTTGCTTACTGTGGAGATGCAAGTGCATGGGAGACCATCCAAAAGGAGCTTTCTGTTAGTGGCATAAAGGAGAAAAATGCATCTCCTCTTCTCCAATACCTGCGCTGGAAGTGGCATGACCCAGCACAGCTTAGTGTGCATGCTCATCTTGAACGAGTTGAACGTTCAAAGGCTTACCTTGAATGCGTAAGTGGATATTTCGAGAAACCCACATCACCACCAATGCCGCGCCTCCCTCTTTACCGCTGCCTTCCTCTCTGCCACCATCTCCCCCTTCGCTGGCACCTCCCTCTCTGCCGTTACCTCCCTCTTCGCTGGCGCCTACCTCATCGCCGCTTCCCGCTCCATGCCCTTCCCCAACCCAACCAAGACCGTCTTCACGGTCATGGTTATCCACTTCACAGCTCATCTTGCATGAGGGCGGTTCACTATCGGGCCCGCTCAACATCATCCCGCAAAAGCATCCGATGTCAGCAGCCTCTGTTCTTTTGGGCACTGGTGCTGACGACCTCCACATCGGTGGGGACTCCAGCCCCAACTTGACACATGCTGATGATCCCCCTTCAACTTCTGGATCGATGGACATTCCCAGCGTTATTGACTTCAAACCTGTTCCCAGGGACCTGTGGTTGGCCGAGCTTGCAAGGCGTTGTTTACAGAGGGGTTAGTTTTTTTTTCGTGGGAATATACCGTGTGAAAGTGCAATCCCACCCCCCCATGGCCACCCCGTGAGAAATGGCCACCCCGTGGGATCCATGCAACATCGGATCCAAATGTATATCTCATCCGTGCAATGTGTGTGCCACAAAATATTGCGGCAACACTTGCAGTGTTGTATGTTAATAAATACATAATAATTATAACAATCATTTAAACTATATATTTATTAACTTTGAGGGAAACTTAGGCTCTATGTAGCCTTTTAACCTTATCAACATAAGAGGGATGGCTCACCCTGTGATATTGTGGCTGTGCTACATACACGCGTGCAAGCTGCAGCCCTCTCAGGCCCTTTCTGCAAAGCCTTAAGTGCCCTGGGCTTAGGATTTTGTATAAGTAGTACTATTTGGAGCAGATCCATAGGGTTCAAAGGTCTACTGAAGTGCGACCCCTGTCCCCCAGCCCCTGTGTTAGCCCGCACAGACTGGGATCAGTTCGGCAGTTTAAGACCAGCACCTCTCATAGCCTGCAAGTTGTAGGGATTCCTGGCCCCTTTTTTCCTTTTGGAAAATATGTCAGCCTTGCTCCTTACTGCAACTTGTGCAGCGAGCCTGTTCCCTGCTTCACAATAGGAAATTTATTCAATTTGCCTGTAATAGGGCATATTGCCTTTGCAGAGGCCTTTTCTGTTTATACTGTGTGCACATTGAAGCTGTGGGTGCAAGAATATTTATAATTAACATCTTATGGAGTTAATTTAAATAAATTTTTAGATGCCAACTGAGGATGAGATCCTCCGTGCAGAGAAGATGAGGAGAAGAAATGAGAGGAAGAAGCTGAATCGTGCAGCTAGCCAAGGATCGCTACATACACCACTCACTCAAATCCATTCTCAATCAACTGTTGCTGGGCCCTCCCAACCACCCAACTCTTCTGGGACATCTCAACAGAGATCCCAACATAATCGAAATCCATCTATTGGGACACAGCTTGCCCTTGACCTTCAACAACTGGATGTCCAATCTCAGGTTGGGTCTGAAACCACTGAAATACCTAGGAATACACTATGTATGTTGTATTCAGTTCTCAGTAGAATACACAGAATAACTTTCTACACAGAAATCACTCCACCAAGCTCTGCTGGTCCACGACTTCACTCTGACCGTCTCTCACAGACTCCTGAAGAGACACGTAGACAGCACCAGAGGACTCGTATTGGGTCTCCAGCTCAAGGTGGAGCTGATGTTGGCATGTATTCACCCTCTGGGCCTCTTGACCCTTTCTCCCTTCCTGGGCCTTCATCTGTGCCTCAAAGTCATCATCATGAATCATCTCAAGATTCCGTTCAAGTTCATAATTCTCCAGAGCCAATGCAAAGATGCAATCATGGCCATAATGCACCTGTCTCCGCATTTGATGGAGATAGGAACAGGTGTCGGAGATGTATTGACACTGATCGCAGGTACAAGGAGGCTCGCCAAAAGGCAGCCCAGGAGCAAATGGTGGATCAATCTTCACCTCCCCCCTCATCTCCCATTTCATCACAGGAACAACCCTCTCCTGCACCCTCTAGGCCATTATCTCCTCTGCCTTCATCCTCACCTCCAGACCTATCAGATTCACAGTGGGATCAAGGGCTCAATGATGAAGATTTGATGAGAGGATTTGCATCTGCAGTATCCGCCAATGATCGTGCTCCGTTAAAAAAGTTTCGAGAAGAGCTGATGAAGGTTCAAATGGAACACTGCGATGCTTGCCATGAGACATGGTTTGACTTGAAAGTCAAGGATGGACATTGTGTGAAGTGCAGAAAGGATGCGATCAAGTATACAGCAGCAAATTCCATGGACCCAGGCTGCAAGCCACAGTTCATTGTGGACGATCCTTCTTTGGAGCTCACACAGATCGAGGAGATGCTGCTTGCCCCAATTCATGTTGTCATGCAAGCCCACACTGTGTATGGTGGACAGATGAAGTATTCTGGACACATTTGCAACTTTGTCTGTGATACTTCTGAAGTTCGCCAGTTGCTCCCCATCCTTCCTGAGGAGTGTGAAGTCATCCAGATCCAACGGGAGGGTCCAGATCATGTCCTTGGTCATGATGTCCAGCATCTCTACTATGTTCGGCGCCATGTTGTTCAGCTGTGGTTAGAATGGCTTGTTGAGCATCACCCAGCATATCAACATGTCATTATTAGCCAGGAGAATCTGTCCCAACTTCCAGAGAGTGGTAGTGTCCAGCACCGCCTACAGTCCATTAGGATCAGTGAAGCAGGTGATGAAGGAGATGATATCCTGGGGCCATCAAATGGAGATGAGACTGATGGAGCAGAGGGGGGGAGGGCACTTTTCACATCAGGATTTGTTCCAAATGTGAATGAGGAGCGAGTCTCTGAGCTCCAAAACTTGCGCATGGCAGCACAGGCAGGACAAGGGCCTATTCTCATGCCGCACATTGAGTCCCAGCCAATCAGTGAATGGCATGACAATCCTATTGCCTCAAGGGCTTTCCCTAGCCTCTTCCCTTCTGGCCAGGCAGACTTTTGCAGTCCCCGTCAAAAACCAGTCTCATTCTCTGAATGGGCTTCACACCTCATGCGATATGAGGATGGTCGCTTTGCAAAACACCCTCGCTTTCGCTATTGGGCATTGAACACAATAATGCGCACTCAGGCCAAAAAAGACTCTTCATGGTATCTTACCACTCACCCAGATGAACGACAGTGGACAGTTGAGCAGATAAGGGAAATGGTGGCAGATGCTGGGCCTGACCAGCTGAGGGAACTAGCAAAGCATGTCTCCAGATCAGGAGTGAAACTTGCGGGAACTAAACCATTTTGGATGGCACATCAGAGTGAACTCACCACCATGATGTATCAGCTCCGTTCACCTCATGCATTCATAACTGCATCAGCTGCAGACCTCCAATGGCCAGACCTCCACCAGCACATGCCACAGTGGGCAGAATCACAGGATGTTGGGGAGCAGGCAGCCTATTGGAAAAGGCAAGAAGACTTAAATGACAATCCTGCCATTGCTGCATACTACTTTGTGAAGAGATGGGAATTGTTTGTTGATTTAGTCCTCAAAAAAAAGTTCCATTGTTGATATGTGGTGGCGGTAAGTCAATGGATGGTTTACTTGGTACTGTTGTCTGATTTGTATCAAATGCTTAGTTATGAGTGGCAGTTTAGGGGGAGTAGCCATGTCCATGGCTTCATCTGGTTGAGGGATGCACCACCTGTGGATGATTTGGACCTCGATGATCAGGAGTCAATCCAGAACTTCATTTCTTTCTGGGATCCAATTGTGTCAACCTGGAATCCTGATATGCATGCCTTTTCCCATCAACACGCATCCTCACTATCCTATACTTTACTAGAAGACACCCAGAAGGAACTTGCAGAACTCCTTAACCATGTTCAGCGTCATTCCAAATGCCCTTCCTCATATTGTTCGCGATGAAACAAACACACAAAGGAAGTGCAGTGCCGATTTGGCTTCCCAAAGGACCTTGATGAGCTCACTAAAATTGTCAAGGATGAGAAAGGGATCATTGATCTTTGTACAAGGAGGAATGACCCAATCCTGAACTCCTACAATGATACTGTCATCCTGGGATGGCGTGGAAACATTGACTTCCGTCCTGTGACAAGCTTCAGTGCTGTTCTGGCATATGCTGCAAAATATGTCACAAAGGCTGAATCCAAATCTCGAACATATGATGAAGTCTTACAAGCCATCCTTGACAGGTCCAATGCTTCAGACCGGGTGCAAGGGGTATATCTGAAGCTACTTCAGACCCTCATCACTGAGTGAGACTTTTCTGCACAAGAGGTCTGCCACCTTCTCCATGGCCTGAAGATGCACCATTCCACACGCTCCTACATATCTGTCCCACTCTTCCCGAGGCCTTCACTCCCACTTGACTTTGAGAATGCAACATGAGAGTTCAAGACACTCAGGGAGAAATACAGCTTGTGGCCTCATAATCTTGGCAATCTGTCCTATTTAGCATTTCTGTGGAGATATGATTATCAAAGCTATAAAGAGCATGGTGCAAATCCACAGCATGCAAATGCTGCAAAGGAACAGGTAACCATCATGTATCCCATCCCACACCCACACCCTGAAAATGAAGAAACATATCCCTTCTTTTGTTTTGCAAAGTTGCTTCTTCATTGTCCATGGAAATTAGGTGATGCTTGGCTGGAGGATGAGGATTGCTGGGTGGAGAAGTGGTCTGAATGGTCTGAAGACCATCATGAACTTCTAAATGACGGACTACCTTCTTTGGAGCAGAGTAGGACTGAGGATCAGGATGGTCAGGATGATGAAGATGAATTAGAGGAGCTCACTCAGGAGGAGGGTTTTAACCCAATGGAGGGTTGGCAGCTTGAAGCATTACTTGGGCCCCATCGACAGCCAGGTGTTACAATTGAGGCATTGGGGAGCAGACCTGTGGATTGTCAGCACAACTGGTGCCAATCTTCACTACCCATTGACATACTGAGGGATGCAGAAAACTTCCTGAAGGAGGCCAAAGCCATCGAAGGAGGCAGTTCAGAATTGGAATTTGCCCCTGTTGAATACCAGAAACTGAAAGGCAACCAGAGAATTGTCTTCATTCGGGTTATGGCATACTTCAAGGCACTATTTATGCACCTTCGGGACCGTATAAACCCTAAGCCTGACCCTCTCCACATTAACATTGATGGCAGTGCTGGGACTGGAAAATCCTTCCTCATTGGGGCCATTTGCACATCCCTTAATGAAATAGCTACTGAATATGGCATTCCAGGATCCCCTGTTGTGCGTCTTGCACCGACTGGGGTGGCAGCATTTGGGATCAGGGGTTGGACAATCCATTATGCTTTGGGAATTGGTGCCAAGAAGTGGGTAGGGTTGACAAATTCTGGGAAAGCACGCCTCCAAGACAGGTGGAAGGACATCAAGTTGATCATTCTTGATGAAAAGTCAATGGTTGGATGTAGAACTGCTGGAAAGATTGTCAGTCGCCTCAAAGATATCTTTCCTGAAGCAGCAGATAACCAACTGGCTGGCATGTCCCTGCTCCTCTTTGGAGACTTTTGTCAACTTCCACCAGTTGGTGAAGCCCCTTTATTTACCACAGCCAATCTGAAGCATGACCTCAGTCGCATTGGAAATCGTCTCTACCATTCTATCCCTGAGTCAATAATGCTAAAACAAATCTTCCGCCAAGAGGGTGCAGATAGAGAGCAGACAAATTTCCGTGATTTCCTTCAACGTCTTTGAACCAATGAGGTCACTTTGGAAGATTTCAACCAGCTTCTGGTTCCATGCATGTGGACTAACCTCCCCCAGCATGAAAGAGAGGGTTTCTCAACAGAAATTCATCTTCTCCCACAGAATGAGCTTGTTGATACCTTTAACCTTCATCGATTAGCCTCATTGAATAAGCCTGTTGTTCGTATCAAGGCAATAAACCATGGGGCAGGAGCAGCAGCTGCATCAAAAGATGAGGCAGAAGGTTTGGACAGTGAGATCTTGCTAGCAGAAGGTGCTTCTGTCATGCTCACTCGAAATATTTGGACAGATAAAGGTGAGACATATAAATACATGGTCTTCCCCACAAGGTATTGATATAAATGCAGGTCTTGTGAATGGTGCTCGTGGGACAGTGGACCATATTGGATATGCACCAGATGCTGATCCCACTAAAGACATCCCTCTGGTTGTTTTTGTATGCTTCCCAACATACACTGGCCCAGTGGATGCAAAGTGGCTATCTCAAAACAATCCAGATTGCCCAGTTGTGCCCATTATCCCCTTCACTACATGCTGGGAGACTCGGGATAAACACTCACTTTCCCGTACCCAATTTCCACTTACACTTGCATGGGGTATATCCATCCACAAGAGTCAAGGTCTAACACTTGAAAGGGCAGTGATTGATTTGGGACCAAGTGACTTTGCAGTTGGATTATCATATGTTGCAATCTCACGGGTCAAGTCAATCAAGGGAATTGCATTCAGAACATCATTTGACCTGACCCGTCTCCAAAAAGTCAATAATCCAGAAGGTGGGATTCAGGGAATGTTGCTCCGAGATAATGTTAGATGTGAACAGCTTGATTTTCATGAAAACCCATATGATGTTGATGTATCTGAATATGTATTTTTAGATGATGATTGATTGATTGGGTCCTCTTCCTCTGACATCTATACATACATTATTGGCTGAGCTTGCAAGGCATTGTACATGCAGTCACATCCAGCAGCACAGTATGCCCAGAGAGTAATTGCCATGGGTTGAGACAGTGGTTTGTTGGCTGAGCTTGCAAGGCATGCATTTGTTTGGGTAAGGGCTGTGTGTGTGCAAGTGCTGAGTGTGAGTGCTGTGTGCTGTGTGCTGTGTGTGGAGTGCTGTGTGGTATGTGGTGTGTGAGTGCTGTGTGTGAGTGCTGTGTGTGAGTGCAGTGTGGTATGTGGTGTGTGGTGTGTGGTGTGTGGTGTGTGGTGTGTGGTGTGTGGTGTGTGGTGTGTGGTGTGTGGTGTGTGTGTGAGTGCTGAGTGTTGAGTGCTGAGTGCTGAGTGCTGAGTGCGGTGTGTAAGTGTGGTGTGTGAGTGCAGTGTGTGAGTGTGGTGTGTGAGTGTGGTGTGGTGTGTGCTGTGTGCTGTGTGCTGTGTGAGTGTGTGTGTATGCATCCCTGGAAAGTAATTGCCCATGGGTTGGGTTGGGGGGGTTGGGTTGGTGGTTGGGGGTTTGGGTTGGTGGTTGGGTCGGGTAGGGGGTTGGGAAGTTGGGTATGGGGCTGTGGTGTGGTGGAATGTATCTCTTTAATAATTCCATATGGAGCAGAGCAGGACAGCCCCTGCAGTGACCAATGTGGAGTAAGGACAGGGAGCAATTGCAGAACACATGGTTAGCTGTCTCTGATAACATTGATTTCCCTGGGTAGCATGTATATATGCAATCCTGCTTCCATTTTTATCAGTCACCTGCCAAGACTTTAACCCACATAGATGTGGAGGAGTGTCCATGCACCCTCCCTCTACCTGACATCTAGGGCTCCTAGCAGATCAGACCCATACCGGCACACCGCACCGGCACGACCAACAACCTCTTCCCATGGCCTCCAGGAGTTACCGGAGCCATAAATCAATTCAATTTTGTTGATTTTCAATTCAATCCAAGACCTTCGCATGACATGTGACAGGTTGTTGGTCATGCCAGTACAGTATCTTTGTGGACCAATCTGAATGTCAGGGACATAGCATATGACTACATATATCACTGCATGTAGCTGCATCAGCCCATAACTCTCTCACCCCTTTCCCGGATCTGACTCCACCCCTTGATCTGAGTATCTCCCTGTTTGTTGCCTACCTCATCATTTAGTTCTGTTGATCCTTTTTCTTCCAATTGATTCATATCTCTCATGTATATAGCCCTATGTGTTGCTGAGGGTTGGAACCTCAGCTTTGTCTATGACTAGGTTTTTGGGTGATACTTGACTTGGACTGACAAGCAATCCCTGACACTGAATGCACATTTCAATCTGTGGATATGGCTCAGATTCTTGGATTGGGTATGGAGTTTATTTACTACAACAAATAGATCATTGCCTGAACTAAACACTTTGCATACAAATGAAGATGGCATATATTTGAAATTGCAGTACGGTTTGTTAGAGGGTTCCTCCCAAACTGGATGGCCAAGCTTGCAGTGCAGCGCCGAAGGCGCTGCAAGCTCGGCCATCCAGTTTGAGGGGAACCCTCATAACAATTGTAGCCTGGTTTGAACTCCTTGTGCCCCTAGACATGGATGACTATCAGAAGGATGCTGATTGGCCATTATTGTGGGTCGATAGCTTTCGTTGTTGGGGTGTCTGCGCTTCCCGTCCTGCCTCGAAGGTCTCTGTTGGTGGCAAGTTGCGCGTTTCTTTGCTGCTCAAGTGCCATAGAAAAGCTCAGGCACTGCTGCAAGTCCTAAACAATCATCCAGATCCGGATTCTTGGGCAATGATCCTGGGGAAAGCCCTTATGCACCAACATGAGGTGCATCACACACTAGCTCCTTTCTATTCCTGTATCGAGCTTCAATATGTCGCTATTGCCTATGAAGAAGCCCGCTCATCAACAGAACTTGATGCATGGCTTGATCCCTCTTTTGCACCACCCCGTCTCACCCGCGATAACATCGCAGAAACTCTTCTGGATTATAAGCACTTTCCCCCCTTCGTATCATCGTCCCCAGATCCACCACCCCTGCGTACCATGGTATGCCTTTCCTTCATGACAGACACAATAAAGGACTTCCTGAATCAGAAAGACACCCTTTTAAAAAACAAGGTATCTGCACGAAGCTGGAGACAGTTTTTGCTCATCGTGCAAGCTTGGGTCGCTGTTCACAAAAGCTGAGACACTCTAAAGCCATACTTTAGATATGGCCAAGTGAAGGAGATGTGGATCTTGTCCTGCGCCTGATTTCTCGAAGGATTTTTGGATCCATGCATGCCAAGGCTCGCAATAAGGCAATGGTTGAGGAGAGATTTGAAACCTTGTCATATACGAGAAGTGGGAAATGGATGGTGACAGTTGAACTGAATGTAAATCAAGGGCTGTATTACAAGCCTATCCAGTCATAATGTTCTCCTTTGCCCTTCCCTACTTTCGCCCCCGCACATCCCCTCTCCTGTTCCCCCGTTTGTTCATGTGGAGTATGACTATGTTTATATTTGTTGCACTTTGTTTATATTGATCACATGAAATGTTGTTCGAAGTCACCATATTGTCTTGAACGGGCAGAATACAAACAGGATTGGTCTATTGATTGCCGTTCCTATCTGCTTGTAGATTGATAAGGTCTCTGGATTGCCCAGATTAACTTAGTTCCTGGCTAGTGAAGCAGCTTCATTAAACAACGAAAGCACCTTCACCTGCTCAATTTAACTCAGTTTCTCACCAACGACAACAGTCTTGTTCCCAAATGTACGTCAAGAGAATGCAACGAAGACGGAGATATTGACCGCTATTTCTGCCCACTCATAGATCGCCAGAGCTTTGGACTGCCTGCCTAATAATATTGCGCCTGGACGAGAATCATTTTGCAACCCAATGAGAGCGATTTCACTTCATCCACCACACGTTCACTGCCTGTTATTCAATTTATCTTCGCTTTATCTGCCCACACATTCATATTGATTGCCTTGGCTTCGTGCTCGCTGCCCTTCTGATGGCATCGTCGAATTCTGGCCTTAAACTCATACTGCAAAGGGACCAAACTTCAGCCTCTGATCCTGCTCCACCGGTTCGTCGATCGCCCGCATGCACACCAAAGCTACTGGCCACAAGAGAGGGTCAAAGAAGACAAACACCTCAAATCGTCGTACTGCCATAGCGGGTGCTGCAGGGTGTGATGTCGTCGTAGGCAAAGATATTGATGGCACCAACCAAACTTCGGCCACCCAGCTTTCGTCTACGCTTTCGTCTATTACTGTCCCTCCAGCTGACGGTGGTGATGTCCAACCTGGTACCAGCAATGAAATCCAACTCTCTGCCAGTGCTGTGACGACAGTGTCGTTGGACGCTGTTGTACAACCCACACCAACCTTGACACTTCCTGGCAGAGCGCAGCCATCCTCCCGCACTGCAGCAGCCGCATGCAGCGATGGAAGTATCATGCACTCACCTGCCGTGGTACCCCATGGCATCAATGTCGCTATGTCATCGTCCCCCCATCACAGCAGTGGCAGTGGCACTCTGCCGTCTGAAATTTCTGCCAACTGTCCCACTCCACCATTGTCTGCCCAGAGTGGGGCTGGTGATGTTACAAAGGATACCCATTGCGACGTCCATACATCTCTGCCTCCCAACGGCGACATGGTAGCCTGTGGCATCAATGATGAGACTCTGTTGTCCCCCACCCGCAGTACAATCGACGTGCCAGCCACATATACCAGCAATCCCTCCAAGACTCTCAATCTCATCAGTGATTTGAACCCCTCTGACAAGGGCGATCTTCATGCCTTGAGTGAGCATGACGAAGTGGATTTGGGAACCATCAGCATAGATGATGATTTCAGTGCGAAGCTAAAAGGTGGTCGACTCAACAAATCGGAAAAGGCGGAGCTTGAAGGGATTACCCAGGGCTTCCTGAGGGAGATTGATGCATTTGCGAAGTCCAAAAATCGGACATTCGATTCCATCCTCGCTCTTGTCAATCTCATCCTTATGCAGAAGCAGCATTGAAGCCGTGGGAATGTGTGGAATGCTTTCCAAGCTTCCTACCTTGATTCGCACCCAAATCCGGATCCCGACAGTATCTCTGCTGCTGAATATACGAGGACAGTAGTCAGGCCTGCTTACCAAGCCCTTGTTGAGAGCCACGGTGGTGAAGATTCATCGGAATGGACAAAATACTCCCGTAGCCTTGTGTTTCGACATGAGGAAAGCAAGCTCCAGTTCATGGACGGACTCACTGGTAGTGCCAGCCAAGTTCAAAAACGAGTCATGAAAACTTGGTCAAAGCGACTTGTTGAGGAAGTCAATGCTGCCACAGCGGTTGGTTTGCATTGTGCCATCATCCTGGTTTCTGGCAGCAGCAAGCCCATGCCCCATCAGCTGGACAAAATCTATTGTGGCACTCCGACGTTGACAAACTACCTGAAAGGCATCATGCCTGACTTCAAGGTTGCCCTTCATCAAATCGCTATGAATGTTAATGCCATGATTGGCCGCGGTGGCGCTCATGCCCCGAATGGGAAGAACCACCAACCTCCTGAACCCATGAAAAAGCAAGACTATCGATCGGTGTGCTCAGACTATCTTATGCAAATGATGAAACGGAGGTCTCTCTATGCCGAGAATTGCAGGCGCATTGACTGGAAGAAACTTCCTCAAAAATTTCAGTCAGCAGACGTTGCTCTCATTAACTGGCCAGATAGCTTAGACTGGAAATCGCTGTTCTGGGACCAGGATGTCAGTAATGTTGGCACAGCACAGTGGCAGGTCATTTGGAATCCATTTTTCCATGAAAATGCCGATGTCAGGCCCACTCTTCAAGCGTTCAACCGCAGCGAGTACGGCAACGACGACGGGATTATCATCAGCACTACAGGCCGTGTCCTGATTTCTTTCAAAGAAGCGAAGGACCCATCTTTAGGCAAACGAGAGGATGCAAGTGACAATGACACTCATGGTCATGTCGAGGACTCCACCCCACCTCCTAACCCTCGCCGACGCGCTGCCAGGAAACAGCCTGCCCTGATGAAGAAACGGGCCAGGCTGGCAACACCCAGCACTCCGACAACCCCCCCAATCCCATCTCTGTCGATATGGACTGGCAGCCGCCCACTGGGTCAGTAGGCCCACATCATTACCAAGTAATGGGGCAGTCACTTCCAGGTCCTGCGCTGCAAGGGAATTCAGCTGCAGGAGGGGTACATCCATATCTCGGTCCTTCTGGGGTGGTGCCCTTTGTTAGCCACGGAATGGGATTTAATAATGGCTGGTCTCTGTTTGCACACCATGGGTATGATTCTACTTGCATGATGCCATCTGTGTCTCATACCCAAGGTGCTACTTTCATGATGCCGTCTGTGTCCAATCCCCAAGATGCCACCTTCATGATGCCATCCCCATCCAATCCCCAAGGTGTGCTAGTCTCAGGTCTTGATTTCTCTGCGGAAGTTCATGATCCCTCACAAGGCTCCTGATCTGCATACCCTTTATCATATCCCGTTCACTCTTTCCTCTTCGAAATTTCGACTTTTTAACCTTCAAGATAAATTCCATTAGCTGCTGTCTATCACGTAGCACCAAATACTCTACACTTTCACGGTTGCGCATGCACCAATTGTCATATATTGCGCATTACTTCTATTCATGTATATACGGTTGCGTACCATAGCCAATAATACTGTACTAACATGACCAACAACCTGTCATGCATCACGCTGGCCTTGAGGTCCGGCTCAAATCAAGGTTTTGTCACGCGTCATGCTGGGAAAAAGGTTGAGTTAGTTGTGTCACGCTGTAAACCTGGTTTCAGGGTGGCTGTGCAAACTGTAATTCAAATTTCCCTTTTTCGGAAGTAAATACATTCAAAAAATGGCCATTTCCTTGTCCAAATGGCGCACCTGTCTGGCCCGCTTTCTGCGGCCAAAGTCACACTTCTGTGGGCTTGAGGGGGGTATCCTCAGCACAGGTTGATGCAACTTGTAAGGTGCCATTGCAGCCTAATCAGCCAGGATCCAGGCCCAATAGGCCTACTATGGGTAAAAACTACCTGGTGGCTTGGGATATTATTTCTGTATGAAATAGGTTCATTTGTGCAAGAACAAATTTGTTTGCAAGTGCAAAACCATCCATATGTGATATCCGGGTGCAGGAAATTTTTCAGAAAGGCGCTCTAAGCACATTTTCAAATTCTTTTGCATTTAGTTACTTATTATGGCAATACCCGATAGTATTGCATTCCTTTTATGGTAAGTTCGCCGGTTGGGTGTCACGCATCAACATGAGCTGCCGGTTCAGTACTTTTTGTCACGCTCCGGATGCAACTGGTAGTTGGTCATGTGAGTACAGTAATGTGATTTAGACAACGCTGACGATGCGGAGGATGATCTCCATGAGTATGTGGACGGTTAGGGCATCCCTCAGGTAGTATAAAACATTCTATGGCATTGCTGAACGTTCTATACAGTCAGAGAACATTCTAAATGTTCGTGATGAACGTTTTACATGTTCAAATCAATACAAAAGAGAAAGTTCAACGAGCCTTAGAACGTTCATATGCATTTAGGCCTGTTAGGCCGGAGATCGAAAGTTCAATTTGGGTACCTAACGAGGCCTTCTACCTGGGTGTCCGTGGTGCTGTCGCATGTAAGAACCATCCCGAGGCGATAACTGGGTGCTTTGTTCACTATTATCTCGAGGCACCAACTGCCGAGTTCATTCATTGGAGTCCGATACAGTTGTTTCATTCGATAATGGGGTGCCGTAAGCAATGATTACATATTCTCCCGATCCCGAGAGCTGCCAACGTTCTTAATTTGTTGTCTTCTCAAATTACACTTTATGCAACCGCAGCGAGAGAACTGAGGGGGGTTCACTCACGGCGAGGAGCCCTCTGCCTGCTCGCCACTATACTCACTACTCCACACCGGCAAGTAGGAACCAGGGGCAGCAACCGTACCTACACAAACCCGCGCCCCGGTCTTACCCGCACAGGCCATCATTCGATGTTGTAGCCAGCGCAACCACTGCACCGTCAGTCGCCGATAAGATCTTTCTTCACATGCCGTCGATTCATATCTTTGCGCTTGCCTCCTACTCATTATGGTGCCGCACACGCACAATCTATGAAGGGAGATCCTCTGAAAAGGGGAGCGAGTTGTGGTGAGCGAGTCGCCAGTTACCGACTCATAGGAACTTCTTCAGCAACCCTAACTTGAACTTGCAAATGTAAATTTCGCTTGTATTCTTCTCGCAACAGAGGCCGTCACGTACCTACTGTTTTCAACTCTTGCGCTACTCACTGGTGCTAGGCCGCCCCTAGACTTGCCGCATGAAAAGTTGAATCCTAAATCCGTCAAAGATCTCATTGTTGTGTTGCAATAATTCTCATGAATACTTGGCCGAATATTCCTAGACCTAACCGTCTTGTAACGTGTCTCTGTCGCATAAGTTGCAGCTGTGGACTGCTAGATACAGAAGGTCTACTTCCGTGGTCGCTTGGAATCGGAGGTGACTTTGTTGTTTCTGTCAAACATCAGCGTGGTTTGTGTCCTTAGTATTCGCAAACGAGGCCTCAGGCCTCATTGGTGCCAATATAGATGAATATGTGTTCTTTGGTGTTCTTTCTCAGGATTCTGACTTGGGACAAAGCAATGTTGGTATGTCTTGCTTCGAAACTGGGCGTCTTTTTTTCAGATTTCGCTCTCATGTCAACGTGCCTGCACACCCCATCTTTTGCGTGCTGGATACCAAGCACGGTTTGAAATATTGCGTCTAGTGATGACGATGTTACAGCATTTCGAACCAACAACAATCAAGTATCACAATTCCCGATTCAATACTCTGTGAATTGGAAGGCAGTTAAGGAGAGAAATTATGGACGTGTATTTGAGGCACTAAACGACTTTTCTGATATCGATGACCACCGGAGCTCTCAGTTTGCCCTGGAGCAGAAATCGACGTCCATCCTTGCTGGCCCGAGGAAGGTAAAATGGAAGGGATGTCTCCCAATCCCAAAACACATGATCACCATACCAGAATTCGTTCTTGCTGGAGGGATGTGATTGTTCAAAGACTGGGTTGTACTTGGGGTGGACAATGAGTTCGACTTTTCCATCAAACGAGACCTGTGCACCCAAAGTACCGAAGCCGTCAGCGATAATTAATGGGGCCTCCCCTATCACTGGGGAAAAGAGCATAGCATCTTTTTTATGCCCGAAGTCTTCCCCCATGTTTGGCGAGAGGTCATAGAAGGGACATTTCAGCCAGGATTCATCCATGTGATGTCTGGGATCTGGCTCGGAACCTTGTACATGAGTTGCAATCTTTTCCGGAATCGAATGAACGACATGGTCACCAAGTACAGGCGTAGGAACAAGATATGAGAGAGGAGGTACATGACCAGTATTGAAAATCTGAAATCTGAAATCTTGCACGCGATATTGAGCAATCACCTCGCATGTACCCGTTGACCAGACAAAAGCATAGTTCATGTCGAAAGCGCCTACATAACGACCTCCAGGAGAGAATCCAGCTGTGTGACGTGGAGGAGAGGATAAATGGTAATCGGGTTGAGGAGGCTGGGGATCGGAAGGAGTATGAGGAGATGCAAGAAACCGAGTGGATGGCTCTCCTGAAAAACACAAGAGTGCCACCTTTCCATACCAATTACCATCTTGATTTCGAGGGACTCGCATGATAAAACATCCATCACTTGACAATGCAGTTATAGCAGGGTGACGACTTGTAGGAAGAGCCCCAAGTGGCACCAAACGCGTGCCATGACTCAGAATGGAGATGTTTCCATCAGTGTCCTCGGTGGCAATCTCGACATTACCACCACAGATAAACTCTATCCAAACTGGGGGCTTGGGGGGATTGCATTGGATGTGAAAGATTGTGCGTTGGTGGTCGATGTCCGCAACTTCAATAATTCCGCTTCCAAGACCAAGAGCGAGATGAGAACCATCTTGTGATATCGCTGCACAGGTCACAACCCCTTGCGAACATCGGACTCGGCTTCATAATTAGTTTCTCCATTGAACTTTTCAGTCAGCTTTGCTTCCATGGCCTCTTTAGCTTTGCATGCATCCTCACTCAATGGAATGAAGCCACCAGAGAACTCGCCAGATATGCTGAAGATTTGAACAGGATCGGAGAGATTCCCATGCACTTGATAGAGATGTGATGACGATGGAGTGAATGGAAGGCCTGCTCGATAAAGATCCCAAGGACCAAGGGTATTGGAATTTAGCCACTTGAGAAATGTGCCAGCTTCGTTCAGCAGTTTGATTGATTTGTGATTCTATAAAGCATCAAGTGATGTCATATCGTTCAAACACACGAAATACAACTGAGGTAGGAACTCACAGTGAATTCATCCAAACCACACCATTCTTTCCAGACCGACTCGTGTTTTCGCCACCAAGTCCGAGAAGCTGCCAAGAACGAGAAGAAGTTTTGCATCAAGAGTTGTTCAAACTCTCCTTGCAGTTCATTAAACCCTTCAGAAAAGAGTAGCGCAGGATTCAAGTGGGAAAACAACCACTTGAATAAATACTCGATGTGATCAGGTTGCCCTTCCATCGAAAAATTATCCCACTTCTTTTTATCTCCCAAAGGGAGTTCGGTGGGCAACCCAATTTCGTTCCTTTGAATGACATTATTCACATATCGAAGAAGTCGTAATCCGAGGAAGTATCCTTCCGAATCATCAATGAAGAAGACTTTGTCTTCATCATTGCCGGTGGGCACTCCAGTGATAAATTCCTTCGCTGTCGCATGATAGAATTTGATCCCTGTGTTGTCTGAGGGAATATCAATTATTGAGTTGATAGGTTTCAGTATCGCATAGATTTTTCCCTCGGAAATTCCTAAGAGATATGACATGATGTGAACACTGAGGGGTTCTTGTGCAGCGATGACCATCCCAACTACTTCGCGATAATTCTTCTCTATGTGTGGATCGATTCTCGAGGGATGGGGCCTGAAGGCTCGTCGCAGAATTCGCAAGTACTCCTTGTTAAGGTCCATAGGTGTATATGGGAGTTTGAGAAAGTATTCAAACTCTGATTCAAGATCGGAACCACTTTGAGTCCGGAACTGGACTTCGCGTATTCGCATCGAGGCAATAACAGGCAAACCACGGCAAGCTGAAGTGAATGCACCGAGATCACCCAATGATGGTTCCCACTGAGATTCTCTCATGCAACCCTTGAGCCCGTCCATTACCATCTGCCAGATTGTGTTGAAAATCTCGTCTGGTGGAACCTCATCCATATTTTCACATGGGATGACACAGCCCCGATCTCCCCAAACAGATACAACTTGACGTTCAGGACGACAACTGACTAGTATGGAAAAGGCTGAAGGCAGCTCATCGAGAAGAAGTATGAGGCTAATCAGAGACTTGAGCGCCTCTAGACCTCCACATTCGTCCAAACCATCCAAGACGATGGTGAAGCGTTCCTTGCTTGCAGAAAATATGTCCCTGAGACCGTTCATCGGTTCAAGAACCAATGTCCGCATTTGTTTCTCGAGAGGAAGGCTCAGAACCAGCTCCGAATCCGGCTGCCGAAGGCGTTTGACGAGCGAGATCTTGAAGTCCCCACTAAATATCGCAAGTTGACGCGCCAGGGTAGAAGGGAACTTGTCTAAAGAATCAAGGCCCGTTTCCTTTTGGTTTTTATCCCAAAAGAAAGAGGCTGCAAGCACGCCTTCCTTTTCGAGCGTGGATGCGACGCTCAGAGATATCGCCGTCTTCCCAGTGCCAGGGGACCCACGTAGCCAGACAAATCGGTTCTCGGCTGCTTTCAGATGATTGAGAAGCGATTTTTGCATGTTGACGCGCGTGCTTGGAAGGCATTCCGACTTGCTCTTCACGTAGGTGTACTCGGCCGCAACTCGCGGAAGTCGCTCAAGCTTCGCTAAAAGATGTAGCAGTGATAAAAGGGCCCTGTGGAAGGAGAAAGATAACGTACATTGCACCGATACTTCAATTGTGCGAAGAAGCGTTACAATAGTTGTCTGCGTCTATTGTATGCACATGTCAGCCAGTCAAATCGAGCACTCAGGGACCTAATGGAAACGAACCGAAAACGAGTTGAGGGCATCATTTATACACATTTTCACACCGCTTATCCTGTTCGCGATTTCGGCTGCTAAGAACGCTTTCGTTGCAAGATTCCGAGTTTTGAGCGACTCGATCTTGCTTATCTGCCCCTGAAGGGCCCTATCAATGGGAATCTTGAACCGGGTGAGAAGCAACGGGAGGAGGTGGACGTACAAGTGAAATCCTTTAATAAACTGAATCACTTCTGGGGGAATTTGGTCTGTCGACAGCTCGAGCGGCTGCAAAATGGTGGTATAAGCCTTTCGAATGTGATCATCCAATCCTTCGAGTTCATCGTCGTTTCCGCCAACAGTCTACATGGATTATGCATGGAAATGGGGTGAAAATTACATACCAGCGTCAATCACAGAAGTGGGACGATAAACTAACCTCGTAAACCTGGAGCCACGTCAGAAGTAAATTCGGAATTGCATCAAGATTCGCAATCGGGACGAATTTAAGAGCGTCGGCTGCATTTTGTAGAACCAGCCTTGTAGCACCGATGATTACTTTTTTTCGATCACTCCCTGAGTTGGCCGATGGCACCGTCGTGGGATCCGATACGAAAGGTACGATGACATCCTCACGCTCCAATTGGGCATAGATATTCGGCCGATTGTCAGGCGTGGCATGCGTCCCAGATGATTCACGAGGATCATCAACATACGCGGTAGGGGTGCGGGGAGATGGAGGTGGCACCGCATCATCCCCGGATGGCTGAAGGAATGGAGTAGTTGGCCTTGATGGCCCATGAGATTCAGGAGTGCTAGGCTTGTTGCGGACAGGACTCAGTTTCTCGCGGATCCTCCTCATTAGAGATGCTGGTTTCTTGCGATCACTCTGAGCAGCCACTTCGGGCTCAGGATAAGATCCTGCCGGCACTCCGAGCTGATCGCGGCGGTAGTTGTCGTGATCAGGCGATATTTGGGCATCGGTGACACGGACCTGCGGAACATGGGACTCCGAATGGGCCTGTGGGTGCGGTGGATGCGAAGATGAGCCACGAGCAGGACGGTTTCCTTTGTTGCGTCGAGAGAACATTTTGAACGTAATTTTTGTAGAGATCGCGCTGGCGTGATAATGGGAAAGGCTCTCCACGTGGAAGGGTGACCAGAGGACAGTTCAATCGCTGGATACACATGATGTATATGAAAATGCTCCTAGAAGGAAGTTGGACGCCGAGGGTTCAATTAATTAGTTGCACAGAACCCGAAAAAGCAAGTACTGTCAAGCTTACTTTGTTTGGGAATTGCAATGTTGTAACGTCTGAAACTTGTTCGCTTGACATCCGTAGCTCGCGCTCTTCAAAAATCCCCAGAGAAAAATGCGCAGTTGAGCGGAAAGCGAAATGTCGTCTCCATTTCCGGAGGTTAATGCATAACATTAGGGGATGGGGGTGCAATGGTTATCTGTACCTTGGTTGAGACATCTTAGAGGCAGCGCAAAGGCGAGGTTAGATAGCACCATCCTAATGCCCAATTCTCAACGTGCTTCTTTCGGACTGAGTACAGAAAATACTGCAGGGGCGCAAACCCATCCGATAGCTGAGGTGCCGAGATATCCAGATTCGGAGCGCCTGCAAGAATCTTGTTCTTACATGGCAGGGTAATTGGTAACCAGGCAGAAAGCATTCTCGTAAACGTCATCGAGGTTCTAGGTGAAGAGCAAACAAAAAAATCACGGTCAGTGCCCCTCTACTCACAGAGGCAATGGTTGCAAGGCCGCAAGAACATATGGTTCCTGAGCGAGGTGCACGAAATCCTGCATAATCATCTTGATTGATAGTTGCGTTCCAAGGTATTGTCGTGTCGACGAAGTTAACGCTGTGGTCAAGCGGACAAAGCTAGCATGGGAGAATGGACATGAACGGAATCAGTCACCGATTCCAGCATCTCGGAATGACCGTCAAAAACTCTGCAGTCCCTTATATATCACCTAATTTGACTATTGTTCAAGCTGAAACTGTGGGCGAGGCAGCGCACATATTGGAGCCGGAGAAGGGAAAAGGGCGACGAGGAAGGTGTCTTAGCGTTGTCGTACGTTTGTTATCAGATATTCAAATGCGAGGAGCGGTACCTTCTCCGACAGTGCCGGAATCACTACCACGCGCCAAGAGAGAGTTTATTCATTGGAGTTGGCGTAAGCAATGATTACATATTCTATCCGATGCTGAGAGCAGTGGTTCTCATTCCGCTTGGTAAGAATATTTCTCGATTTTATTATCATGGGCTGGATTGACTAATGCTTGACGCCCTTTGTTCATGCTGACCCAGGGTATTCGGTGCGGCCGGAACCTTCTTAATGTCGCATGTCTCAGTAATCTCTGATATGTCCCTAATATGTAACGAATGATTGTTTGCTTGCAGCCCGCTCCCCGCAACTAGAATTTTAGGACGAAATGATGATGAATTGTGATAAGAAATTAACGGGGGGTCGGAGAGGTCAATCTATGAGTAATTTCTCGGGTCTTGAAATCTGAAGCTGGCGGTCTGCGCTGTTAGTAGGGCAACCCTGTTGCGCCAGAGAGCTTCAAAACCATCAGTGTCTGTCCTGCTAAACAAGCCCGATCTGCATAAGACGCACGTTTGCGATTTGCCAACGATGCCTCTCATGATTTACACTACATATACTCAACACACACTGAGCTCTCATAGAGTGATGGCCTCGTTTCCCGTTCCCTTCGACTGCGATGCTCGACCTGAATCTCCCTCTCCGTCTTTCAAAGATGCATCTATAACATCAATATCTATCAGTGCACTATGGACATATTCGTCGATGGTGCGAGCTTGAATAGGTAAAGTGAAGTTCAAGGGTTACCGTTGGCAAACGCCTTATACCGCACATACGAGGCTTCCCAATTCGAAAGTCCTGACGACTTCACTTTCATTGAGACGTGTCGCACGGTGGGTGGCACGCCACACTTCCTTCCGATGAAGCTCAAAATCATCAACAAATTTAAATAATTGAGGGAACACTAACCTTCAGTGCCTCGTGTTTGAGATCTGGGATGCCGTGAAATGAACTGATTTCCTGATAACCATTCTTTAAAATAACTGGGATATTGGTGAGTATTTTCTTTAAATGTAACATATATAATAATTTAAATGAAGGAAATGCAATGGCAATTAAAATTAGACGCGGCTTAATCTCAGTTTAATCCCATTTCACGTGACTAATCAGGTGGATCCGCGCGCGCCTCAGAGGAGGCCGTCTTGTTCTGCACTGTCACAGTGCGGATGGAACAAGACGGACGAAACCCTCCTCCGGGCCCAAACTTGGTCTCAGACCAGCTGCGGGAAGAGACAAGTTGCATCCGGGAGCGAGATAAATAGCGCACCTTATCCACTCCCCACCTGCCTGCGCAATCGTACTACAACGTCTAACTGGTAAGTTAACGGTAGTGCGATGAGGCTTCTAACCGTGTGTGCTGGCCCCGCTCCTCAGGCCTGCACACGGTTATCCCTGCTCTCGCTATCCACTAAACGCGCGCTTACTCTTACTTTCATAGTTCTTAACTGAATCTCCGTGCTTATCTAATCGAACTCGATCATCTATCGATCAACTATGCTTACATCTTATATCGCATCATGCAGCTCAATCCCGCGGCGATACGTTCCAGTCACTGCTCGAGGCCGCGAGTACGGTCGAGCAGCTCGATGAAGTCGTCAGGCGATACAATGCCAACCAGATCCCACTTAGAGAGGCATACGCCACCCTCTCCGAAGCCGTCGCTGCGGATCAGTCCCTTGACGAGGAGCAGCGCAAGGAAACGCTCGTCCGATACGGCGACGAACTGGAACAGTCAGCAGAGGCAAGGATCCAAGCTCGAGCACGAGGGGACCGTGACCTCGATGGAGGTATCGCCTGACAACAGACCTCGGCCCAGCAGGATGGGACTGTCCAATCGAACCCTAATGTCACGACTCAGACTACCTCTCAAGTCAGACAACCCACCAATCAAGCCAGTTCCGGACGGCTCCGTGGAAACGAGGTTTTCAAACGAGTTGCCGACGAAGAAAGTGACCATCGTGCCGAGTATGCGTGGAACTGGAAATTCGGGAACGGAGGACCACCTTGGGATGCCAGCGAGGAGGCCATGCTCACCAACGCCGAGAAGACACAACTCCTCAAGAACGCGTACAACACCAACGTCAAACGTGCCGTCCGAAGTCTCATCTGTCGGGGCGGTCAACCTGAATTCCCACCATACCTCTGGAAGGACATCCTTGGGGACCGACTCGTCGACTTCAGACACTTGGTCGAAGATAGGCGCTCCCATGCCATCCGATATGAAGACTCCGTTGACCTCGGGAATGGGGTTCAAATCTCGACTGGGTCGAGTAGCCGGAGCAAGACCAAACTGGCAAACGAATCACAATGGACGGAGGCGTGGGACAAATATGTCGCTGCGGTTGTATGGGCATACCCCCACCGTGGTCCGGAGCTCCATGAGTACCACCGTCACATCGTCAAGCATTTCAGCAGAAACCGGAATGTCGCCCTCAACATCGAATATGACCAGGCTGCAAGGAAGTTCTTCCAGGAAACCCACTGAGCATTCTCCGACATTAATGCGCTCAACGAAATCATCCACGACATCTACCTCGGGGAGGAGACGGAGATACCCAGGGAGAAGGTAAGCCTGGAAAGTCGGCTGGAGAAGCAGGGAGCGACAAGGCGACCGGAGCTGGGGAGAATGTCACCAAAAAACGAAAGCGTGGCAACAATGATTACCCGATCTGCCAAGAATTCAACAAAACGGATGGATGTCGACACTCCGAATGTCGCTACCTCCACAAGTGTGGATCTTGTGGATCCAGTGCCCATGCCGAGCCAAAGTGTCCACAGCAAAAGGAGAAGACAACCACAAGATCTCAATGAGGCCGAGGAGAAGAGCAAACGACCAAGATACATGAGGTTCGTGTTCGGTCAGCATGATATTGGTCAGACACCATCGGCATCGTACACTGAGAGTGCTCAACCTGTCCTGAGCGTCCCTCAAAGTGATTATAGATATCAAGATATCACTATGACTATCAAGGACAACCCGAGCCTGTTCAAAATCGTTACCCCTATCAACGTTGACCGTTTCGAAGTCCTCCTGAAATCACACCCGAATCGTGATCTCGTCAGATCTGTATGTGATGGACTGCGGACTGGGTTCTGGCCCTTTGCAGATGTCGAGGACCCGAAGAGCGTACCGGTAGGAATCGTAGAGCGTGCAAAGGGTGCTCCTGAATTGGACGATGAATCAGTCGAATTCCTTAGACGGCAATGTGCTGCCGAGATGGGCCTGGACCGATACTCCGAAGCGTTTGGGGACCAGCTACTGCCTGGGATGGTGGCGCAACCTATTTTTACGGTACCGAAGAAAGGCTCATCGAAGCTGCGGCTTGTCAACGACCATAGCGCAGGGGAGAAATCCCTGAATTCGCTGATCCCGAGTGAAGGCGGGTATGTAGTCCTGGACAATCTAACTGACCTTGGGACCAATATCCGTGCCATCATGAAAGAGAATGGAGGAAGGAGGCCAGCTTTTCTCTGGAAATCTGACGCATCTCAAGCTTACCGACGACTACCAATGCACCCACGATGGCAGGCACGGCAGGCAACACTGATTGACGGGAAGTACCATGTGGACCGATGTGCAGTCTTCGGGAACCGGGCCTCTGGCCGGCTGTGGTGCTTGTTCTTCGGACTCGTATGTTGGATTGGAATCCATGTTTGCGGGATACGAGGTCTACTTCACTATGTCGATGATGCATTCAACGCAAGCTTCGACAATGAACTTGAACTTTATCCCCCATACAATAGGGAGTTACCACGAGACCAGACAAGATTCCTTAAATTGCTCGACCACATCGGAGTCCCACACGAGTCGGCCAAGCAACTCTTTGGGACCCAGCTTGAAATCATAGGCTTCCTCGTTGACGCAGAGCAACTCACGATATCCATCTCAGAAGAGGCAAAGGGAAGATTCTGCGCTGCGATACGAAAGTTCGTCCTTGACACCCCAGACAACCTGCGAAGGCAACCTCTGAAGGACTGGCTGAAGACCCTTGGGTATGCGAACTGGGTCCTCAACGTATTCCCACTTCTCAAGCCGGCGCTGAACTCGTCATACAAGAAAATCGCAGGGAAGCGGATGATGAATCAAAGCATCTATATAAACAAGCAGGTACGAAATGACCTACTATGGTTTGCTGATTCAGTAGAGCGGATGGAAGGAGTTCGCATGCTGAACGCCGAATCATGGGGGCCAAGCGATGCTGATGTGGTTGTATGGGGAGATGCCTGCAAGATTGGGCTCGCATTCTGGGCACCGAAATACAAAGCTGCGTATATTGGCGACCCGGTAACCCAACCTGACGAGGCATTCAACATATTCTACAATGAAGCTATCACAATACTCGCGGCACTCCAATGGTCTACAACAATATCCCCCCACCGAAACGACTCGCAATCTACACCGATTCGACAAACTCACTGAACATTTTCAACTCGCTCCGCGCGACAGACCTGTACAACCCAGTCCTCATGACGGCTGTCTCGACACGAATAGAGCACAAGATCGACCTCCGCATCTTTCTAGTGGAAGGGAAGCAGAATGTTGTGGCAGATGCACTGTCGCGACGCAATTTTGAATTGGTGAAAGGTATGTACCCGAAGCTGGTCATCAAACACTTCATGCCTCCGGCGCTTATGAAGCTGGGGGCATTGAAGAAATGAATGATCAGAGGCGCTCCAAGACCCGTCAACCACAGCGCGAGCCTTGGTCCCTGGAGCGCCTCCGGGAGGCTCGAGCAGCTGCCCTGGGAGCCGCTCTTGAGCCTAGCACTGCTCGTACCTATATGTCAGCGCTAATGTCTTACATCAATTTCTGCGACCTCCACCATTTCCCACTACGACCAACGATCGACACACTCACCTTTTACATCGTCTACATGTGTGCCCACATCCAACCAAACTCGGTCTCTTCGTATCTTTCAGGTATATGTTCGGAACTTGAAGCATACTGGCCGGAGGTCCGCGACACTCGCAACTCAAAACTCGTCTCGAGAACGCTAACTGGATGCTCCAAAATGTTCCGCACTCCAGCTGTCAGGAAGAGGGCTCTAACCGAAAGTGACTTGCGGACCGTTCTACAATCAATCCCACCTCAGCCTTCACATGACGATATGCTCTTCCTTGCAATCACCTTCACAGGATGGCACTGCCTCATGCGGCTTGGCGAACTAGTGGACAGCGACTCGGGGGCACTGCGCAACTACCGGAAATCAATAAGAAGATCTTCAGTTAGATTCCACTCCAAACCGCGACCTCACTATGCGTTTATCTTACCAATGCACAAAGCGGACAGGCTGTTTGAAGGCTCAACGGTCATGCTAGAGAGACGAGACAGTGACTTAGACCCCCTGGGAATCTTCGAACAATACCTGAACGCTCGAGACTATCGATTCCGACACCTCCCCGATTTATGGCTGCGAGAGTCAGGAAAGATCCCCACCCGGTCCTGGTTCTTGGGCAGACTGCAAGGAGTCATCACGATGGGAGATGTTGCAGGCCATTCCTTGCGCTCGGGTGGTGCAATGGCTTAGCACTTGCAGGTACTCCTTTGGAGTGGATACGCGCTATTGGAAGGTGGTCTTCAGAAGCTTTCCTGATCTACCTGCGCCAAAACCCGATACTGATCCAAGGCACATTGGGGGGACGATCAGCATTCGACGGCCAGCGTGCAGATCATTGAGTCTAAGTACTCACCACCAACCACCCCTCCACCAGCCATTATACGTGTACAAGTTACGGCTCGCATCGCTGGCGCACAATCATACGCATTGCAGGTCCATACGGACCGTGTCCACTAATTCATGGACCGCTCACGGAACCGAACTGATTAGTCTCAGTTTAATCCCATTTCACGTGACTAATCAGGTGGATCCGTGCGCGCCTCAGAGGAGGCCGTCTTGTTCTGCACTGTCGCAGTGTGGATGGAACAAGACGGACGAAACCCTCCTCTGGGCCCAAACTTGGTCTCAGACCAGCTGCGGGAAGAGACAAGTTGCATCCGGGAGCGAGATAAATAGCGCACCTTATCCACTCCCCACCTGCCTGCGCAATCGTACTACAACGTCTAACTGGTAAGTTAACGGTAGTGCGATGAGGCTTCTAACCGTGTGTGCTGGCCCCGCTCCTCAGGCCTGCACACGGTTATCCCTGCTCTCGCTATCCACTAAACGCGCGCTTACTCTTACTTTCATAGTTCTTAACTGAATCTCCGCGCTTCCCACCTCCTTCCCCATCGCCTCCGTTGCGTTACATCATTTTTTCACTTGCTACCCTCTCCTGCATTTACTATTAATGTATTTAATTGACGTACGGCTCGCATCGCTGGCGCACAATCATACGCATTGCAGGTCCATACAGACCGTGTCCACTAATTCATGGACCGCTCACGGAACCGAACTGATTAGTGGTGGCACTTTGGTGACACCTAATAGGAGGGCTAAAGCGGGAGCTCAGTCTCCGTTAATGAAGAACTGAATTACTACGGTTAATACTAACCTAAAGCGGGAGCTATAGTACAGAAGAGTACAGAGTAAGTAATGTAACAACTAACTAAAAACAATGATACTAACCTCAGTCTCCGTTAATGAAGAACTGAGGAGAAAAGGAAAGTAGACCCAAACAATTACCTATATACAATGCAGTCACGGTATCAATACAACGGAAACGAAAAATAAGATCATGTGAGTTTGGTTAGTGAGTCACGCACACTTGTCCGTCGGCACATGTCAACTCAGGGATGCATCGTCACACTGTGTCTCAAACATTTTAACGCATCCCATATCACACCACAGAAGCTATTTATCAGTGCAGAGGTTTTTTGAACATTGGGGGATTTCCTGTGTTTTTTTTGCTCTAACTGGAACTTCCGCGACGCTGTGGGGCAAATTAATCGACGTGCCCTTACTTTTAAATAAGGATGACACACACAAACTTCTCTCTGAAATTCAGCTGAGGATGAGCTTCTTCCCGAACGTGGAAACTGTGCTTGGCTGAGTCTGCTCTAAGATGAGAAGCTTGTTTATTTGCGCTCCTGTTGCATGGTGTTGAGTGTGCGCCTCCGTCGCCTCCGTCCTGTCATAGTCTGGATCACTGGGACCTCAGAATTAATACTGAGATCATTGCTCTCTTCCGTCTCCGCACTTTAGGGTTGGCCTGGAATATCGTATGCTCCTGTTCACCACCACTGAAGAGACGCAGCCGGTTTACCGCTTGTCGCAATCCGATGATTGACTTTCTATTGTGATATCTTCTCTCCCCGGTGATGCACGGCTCAAATCAAGCCCCACCTGCAAATAGATGGTTGGCTCAACGGCTCACGCTTGTTCATCACCCGTCAGTGAGCTCGAAGTTACTCAGTTGACTAGAATGCCCGAATGGGAGATATTACTGAACTGAGACAACGCTGAGAGCACCTTATGCTTGACATATTTTATGGTTGACACAAGGGGTACCATGATGTGCGACAAATCTTGATGGTGACCTAACTAGCGACTCGATCGCCGCTCTCGCTCCCGAAGCGAACTTTGACTTGTCCAAAAAATTTGCATCGTTCATCTTAGGTCATAATAGAGTATGGTAGGTATATGACATCGTTTGTGAGCAAGTTTAGGAGACTCGGGATAGGCCCCAACTTGTATCATTCACCGACAGTGGGGAATGTGCCCTCCCAGGTCCTGCTCAGCACTTACCACGTGGAATCAGTGTTGCCACGAACCGTAAGTGGAGCCTAGATCCTGAACTCGGTCATGACAACTATGTCTACTGCACGATTTGAGCCCGGGTCTTACATACCTAAGTGGAATGGTGCATGCCCCTGAGGCTTCCATCCATTTGTGGTGGCAAGGGCACCAGCGTGCAAGGGTTTGCGTAGACACATTAATAATTGTTCCTCACGTTAGCGCACTTGGGATACAACAACGTTAGTGTGTCTTGCTTCGAAACTGGGCGATTTTTTTTCCAGATTTCGCTCTCATGTCAGCGTGCCGGTACACCACATTTTTTTACGCGTTGGATACCAAGAACTCGTGAAATATTGCGAATAGCAGCTTTAGCGGTGACGATGTTACAGGATTTCAAACGTTTGCTATGTACAGTATGACAATTCCCGATTCAATACTCGGCGAATTGGAAGACAGTTAAGGAGAGAAATTATGGACGTGCATTTGAGGCACTAAACGACTTTGCTGATATCGATGACCACCGGAGCTCTCAGTTTGCCCTGGAGCAGAAATCGACGTCCATCCTTGCTGGCCCGAGGAAGGTAAAATGGAAGAGATGTTTCCCAATTCCAGAATACATGATCACCATACCAGGGTTCGTTCTCGCTGGAGGGATATGATTGTTCAAAGATTGGGTTGTACCTGGGGTGGACAACGAGTTCGACTTTTCCATCAAATGAGACCTTTGCACCCAAGGTACCGAGGCCGTTAGCGATAATTAATGGGGCCTCCCCTATCACTGAGGAAAAGAGCATAATGTCCTCTTTACTCCGGGGGTCTTTCCCCATGTTTGGCGAGAGGTCATAAAAGGGGGACTTCAGCCAGGATTCATCCGCGTTATGGGTGGGATCTGGCTCGGAACTTTGTACATGAGTGGCAATCTCTTCCGGAATTGAACGAACGACATGGTCACCAAGTACAGGCGTAGGAACAAGGTATGAGAGAGGAGGTACACGGCCAGCATTGAAATCCAACATCTGAAATCTTGCACGCAATATTGAGCAATCACCTCGCATGTACCCGTTGACCAGATGAAAGCACAGTTCATGTCGAAAGCGCCTACATATCGGCCTCCAGGAGAGAATCCAGCTGTGTGACGTGGAGGAGTGGATGAGTGGTAATAGGGTTGAGGAGACTGAGGATCGGAAGGAGCAGAAGGAGATGCAAGAAGCCGGGTGGATGGCTCTCCTGAAAAATATAAGAGTGCCACATTTCCGTACCAATTCTCATCTTGATTTCGAGGGACTCGCATGATACAACATCCGTTGCTTGACAATGCAGTTATAGCAGGGTGACGACTTGTAGGAAGAGCCCCAAGAGGCACCAAATGCGTGCCATGACTCAGAATGGAGATATTTCCATCAGTGTCTTCGGTGGCAATCCGAACATTACCACCACCGATAAATTCTATCCAAACTGGGGGCTTGGGGGGATTGCATTGGAAGCGAGAGATTGTATGCTGATGGTCGATGTCTGCAACTTCAATAACCCCACTTCCAAAACCAAGAGCAACATGAGAACCATCATGAGATATCGCCGCACAGGTCACAACCCCGTTGCGAACATCGGGTTCAGCGAACTCGGCTTCATAATTAGTTTCTTCCCTAAGATATTTATGGAACTTCTTTGGCAGCTCAGTCAGCTTTGCTTCCATGGCCTCTCTAGCCTTACATGCATCCTCGCTCAATGGAATGAAGCCACCGGAGAACTCGCCAGATACGCTGAAGATTCGAACGGGATCGGAGAGTTTCCCATACAGTCGATGGAGATGTGATGACGATGGAGTGAATGGAAGGAAACATCGATAAAGATTCCAAGGATCGAATTCGACAGCAAGCTGCTCAATAGATTTGTCAGCAAGCCACTCGTCAGCAAGCCACTCATCAGCAAGCCACTCATTAGATTTGTCAGCAAGCCATACAATAGATCTGAAGGCTTCGTCCAGCAGCTTGATTAATTCGTGATTCTATAAAGCATGAAGTGATGTCATATCATTCAAATACACAAAATACAATCGAGGAATGAAACTTACGGTGAATTCGTCCAAATAACACCATTCTTCCCAGACCCACTTGTGTTTTCGCAACCAAGCCCGGGAAGCCGCCAAGAACGAGAATAAGTTTTGCAGCAGGAGTTGTTCAAACTCTCCTTGCAATTCATTAGACTCTTCTGAAAAGAGTAGTGCGGGATTCAAGTGGGAAAACAACCACTCGAATGAATACACGACGTAGTCGGGTTGCCCTTTCATCGAAAAATTATCCCACTTCTTTTTATCTCCCAAAGGGAGTTCAGTGGGCAACCCAATTTCGTTCCTGTGAATGGTATTATTCACAAATCGAAGGAATCGTAATCCGAGGAAGTATCCTTTCGGGTCATCGATGAAGAAGCCCTTGTCTTCGTCGTCGCCGATGGGCACTCCAGTGATGAATTCCGTCGCCGTTGCATGATAAAATTTGACCTTTGCATTGTTTGGAGGGACGTCAATTATCGAGCTGATGGGATTTAGTATCGCGTGAATTTTTCCCTCCGCAATTCCTAGGAGATGCGACATGCTGTGAACACTGAGTGGTTCTTGTGCAGCAATGATCATCCCGACTACTTCGCGATAATTCTTCTCAATGTGTGGACGAATTCTCGAGAGACGGGGCCTAAAGGCTCGTCGCATTATTCGTAAGTACTCCTGGTTGAGATCCTGAGGTGCAGCTTGAAGATTGAGAAAGTATTCAAACTCCGATTCAAGGTCGGAGCCACTTTGAGTCTGAAATTGAACTTCACGTATTCGGATCGAGGCCATAACAGGCAAACCACGGCAAGCTGAAGTGAAGACATCGAGATCGTTCGTTGACGGTTCCCACTGAGATTCCCCCATGCACCCTTTGAGCCCATCCTTCACCATCTGCCGGATTGTGTCAAATGTCTCGTCTGAGTCAACCTCATCCACATTATCACATGGGATGACACAGCCCCGATCTCCCCAAACGGAGATGACTTGACGTTCAGGACGGCAACTGACCAGTATGGAAAAAGCTGAAGGCAGCTCATCGAGAAGAAGTATGAGGTTCATCAGAGACGTGAGCGCCTCTGAGCCTCCGCATTCGTCCAAACCATCCAAGATGATGGTGAACTTGTGTTCCTTGCTTGTAGAAAATAAGCCCCTGAGACCATTCATCGGTTCGAGAACCAAAGTCCGCATTTGGCTCTCCAGAGGAAGGCTTAGAATCAGCTCAGAATTCGGCTGCCGAAGGCGATTGACAAGCGAGACCTGGAAGTCCGCATCGAAGACCGCAAGTTGACGTGCTAGGGTAGAAGGGAACTTCTCTAAAGAATCGAGGCCTGTTCCCTGTTGGTTTTTATCCCAAAAGAAAGAGGCAGCAAGGGTGCCTTCCTTTTCGAGCGTAGATGCGATGCTCATAGATATCGCTGTTTTCCCCGTGCCAGGGGACCCACGGAGCCAAACGAATCGATTCTCGGCTAGTTTTAGATGATTGAGAAGGGAATTCTGTATCTTGACCCGTGTGCTTGGAAGGCATTTTGACTTGCTCTTCACATAAGTGTGCTCGGCTGCGACTCGTGGAAGTCGCTCAAGTTTCGCTGAAAGATGTAGCGTCAATCAAACAGACCCGTGAAACGGGTGAGGTGAACATACATTGCGACGATGCCTCGATTATACGAGGGAGCATTGAAATAGTTGCCTGAGTCTATGGTGCACACACACCGGTCAGTCAAATCGAGCACTTGGGGGCGTAGCGGAAACGAACCGAAACCGAGTTGAGGGCATTATTTATACACGTCCTCACACCGCTTATCCTCTTCGCAATATCAGTCGCTAAGATCGCTCTCTTTGCAAGACGTTGACTTTTGAGCAATTCAATCTCATTGATCTGCTCTTCTAGGGCCCTGTCAACAGGAGCCTCGAGTCAGACGAGCAGCGTTGAAGGCAGATTGACGTACGAGTGAAATTCTCCAATCAACCGAACTACTTCAGGGGGGATTTGTTCAGACAACAGCTCAAGTGGCTGCAAAACGGTGGTGTAAGCCTTTCGGATGTCATTGCCCAGTTCCTTAAGATCGTCGTCGTTTCCGCCAACGGTCTACACAGATCATGCACAAACAAACAAATGAACATGGGAAGAGTAAACGGCGTATCCTCATCTATCACAGAAATGAAAAGATGAACTGACATCGTAAACCTGGAGCCACTTGAGAAGTAAATTCGGGATTGCGTCGGGATTTGGAATCGGGACGAATTTAAGAGCGTCGGCTGCATTTTCCAGAACGAGTCTTATAGCATTTATGACGACTTTCTTTCGATCGCTCTTTGAGTTAGCCGATGGCGTGAGTTCCGATAAGGAAGGCACGTTGATACCCTCGTGTTCCAATTGTGCGCGAATTTTCGAGCCATTGTCAGGCGTGGCACGCATCCCAGATGATTCGCTCGGATCATCGATATTTCCGGAGGAGTGAGGGGAGATGGAGGCGGCGCTGCATTATTAGCATATGGCTGTGGGGTGGGCGTGGTTGGTCTTGACTGCTTGGGAGTCCCAGGCTTGCTGCGATTACGACCAAATATTTCGCTGATCTCACTCGATATGCGGCCCTGAATGATGCTGACTTCATTGGATCATTACGATCACCAGAAGAGTCTGGCAGCCACTGCAGGCTAGAAGATCTGCGGCACTCCGATCTGGGTCTTGTCGTGATCTGGGGATATCTGGGGCCGGTGATATGGAACTGCGGAACATGGGACTCCGAAGGGGCCTGTGGGTGCGATAGCTGCGAAGATGAGCCAGGAGCAGGACGGTTTCCTTTGTTGTGTCGAGAGAACATTTTGAACGTATGTTTTGTAGAGATCGCGCTGGTGTGATAACGGGAAAGGCTGCCCACGTGGAAGGGTGAACAGAGGACAGTTCAATCGCTGCATGCACATGATGCATATAATAGAAGGAAGGGACGCCGAGGATTGAATCAATTGGTTGCACAGAACCCAATAAAGCAAGTACTATCAAGCTTACTTTGTTTGGGAATTGCAATGTTGCAACGTCCGAAACCTGTTCGCTTGACATCCGTAGCTTGCGCTCTTCAAAAACCCCAGAGAAAAAAGGCGCAGTTGAGCGGAAAACGAAGTGCCGTCTCCATTTCCGGAGTTAATGCATATCATTAAGGGATGAGGGTGCAATGGTTACCTGTACCTTGGTTAAGACATCTTAGAGGCAGCCCAAAGTGGAGGTTAAATAGCACCTACATGAACCCGCTAGTAGATTAGTGTGGTTGGCCTCTGGTGGCATCGTCGAGGCGAGCGGAAGTAAAATAGCGACGACATACAGGCCGTGTGCTTGAGTGGACATGTGCACCCACCAGGCGTGCCTGCATCCTGACACTTAATTCTCAATGCGCTTCTTTCGGACTAAGTACAGAAAAATACCACAGGGGAGGGTAAACTCGTCCGATAGCCGCGGTGCAAGCATCTTGTTACATGCCAGGGTAATTGGTAACCAGGGTCGGGAGAAAGCATTCTCGTAAACGTCATCGAGATTCTAGCTGAGGAGCAAACAAATTGTGTCACGACACAGTAGCCCAACCCTCTAACCACAGAGGCAATGGTCGCAAGACCGCAGGAAGGTATGGTTCCTGAGCGAGGTGCACGAAGCCCTGTATAACTCGATAGTTGCGTCTCGACTCTCAAGGCATTGTTGTGTCGACAAAGTTGATGCTGTGTCAGCGATGAAGCTAGCGTCCTTATGGCCTCAAACGTTGCAAAGTGGGGCCTGCAGCAAGAGCACGCCACGATTCCAGCATCACGGAATGACCGTCAACAGAGTTCAGAAATCGTTGAGATTGAGGAAGGTGTCTCGTTTATTATCAGAGTTCAAATATGGAGAGCGACACCTTCTCACACTCGACCATACCGAAATCAATGGCAACGCTACGGTCGGATTGCGGTGCAGAATCACATACATAGGCTCAATATGGATAACGTGACTGAGAAGTGCTTCTCAAATCTGTCGCACGTAAGATCGAATCATCCTGAGGCGATTACTGGGTGAGCACATGTCCATTCATCAAGTCAATGCCGATTCATTCATTGGGTCCAATATGCTTGTTTCATTCATAATGGGTGGCGGCGTAAGCAATGATTACATATTCTCCCCGATCCCGAGAGTTGCTAACGTTCTTAATTTGTTGTCTTCTCAAACTATACTTTATTCAACTGCAGTGAGAGAACTGAGCTGGTTCACTCATGATGAGGAGCTCTCTGCCCCGCTCACCACTATACTTACTGCTCTGCACTGGCAAGTAAGAGCTAGCATGAACCAGGAGCGGCAGCCGTACCTATACGAACCCGCGCCCAGGTTTTACCCGCACAGGCCATATTCGTTGTTGTAGCCAGCACGACCACTGCACCGGCCGCCGATAAGATCTTTCTTCACATGTCGTCGAACATATCTTTGCGCTTGCCTCCTGCTCATTATGGTGCCGCACACGCACAATCTACGAAGGGAGACCTCTGAAAAGGGGATTATGCTGGTAGCATGCAGATGCGCGGCACTCATCGCGCGCTTCATTTGACCATTCGGCCATTCGGCAGCCTCGTTCTTCAGCCACCAGTGGTCCAAAATAATAATTGGGTACACAAAAGGGAAATATCGTGCTCCGAGCACCCTTTAGCATGCCCCAGTATTCCATATTGGTGTGTACCCTCATCAAGCCTGTTGACTGCACCTTATGCTCCGTGGCCTCCGATCTTCCTCATCGCATACCCTAACTCTGAGCCGCGCGAATTGGGATAACCTTTGATACCTGTCCGGCCCTGCTCCTTGATGTCTATCCGCTTCAACTTTGGGCCTTTCTCCACCCAAGCTACCTCCGTTTTCAAGAAAAATTCTTATACGAGAGGGGAATTGGTACGCACCAACAATCAACTTCGAGCAGTTTCATCCTTGTAAGTGTATCTCATTTGGAGGGATGGCTACGCCGATCAGGTTCCCTGCGATCTGACGACCAAGGTCATTAAGCTTCCGATGCTATATGTTGGAGGACGCTGTCGAGTATCAATGATGAACTCGTTAGTTGTTAGCCCACTAGTTATCGCTTGCACTCTCGGTTCTGGCTGTCTTTGACTGCGCTGCTCGACTCGAATTCTCGTCTTCGTCTTCCAAGGGCTACTAGGGTGGCTCTTAACTCAATATTTAAGAGTGCACATATGGACGATATTCGTTGAGCAGACGAATCGAACGAGCTTGAAGTCTGTCTGTCACGCTGCTATCAACGAACCAGATTCATCTCACACAAAGACTTGTCCAGTTTGAACGTCCTAACTGCTTCACTCTTTTATTGGAATGTTTCATACTGCGGGTGGTACGTACGCCACGTGGAAGCCCGTTGGACTTCTTTCGTTTCGGATAGAGCTCAAAGTCATCAATGGATGTAAGCAGGGGGAGATTATTCTCCGTTGCACTGAACTGATATAAAGCTGGGAGTCCCTTGTGCTTGAGATCTTTTAATGTTGATGCAAGGGATGCCGTGAAATGAACTGATGTGCGACGTGTCTTGATGGCGACCTGAATGGCGCTGGGCGATACTTATACCGCATCTCATAAGCCCGTCTTTCCCATACTTCTGCGAATCCAGGTACCATTCTATTATGACGCGATGCAAATTCCTGTGCAACTTGGGGTTCGCCTCGGGAGCGAGTCGTGGTGATCTAGTCGCCAGTTACCGACTCATTGGAACTTCTTCAGCAACCCTAACTTGAACTTGCAAATGTAAATTTCGCTTTATATTCTTCTTGCGAAAGAGGCCGTCACGTACATACTGTCTCAACTCTTGCGCTGCTCACTGGCGCTAGGCCGCCCCTAGACTTGCCGCGCGAAAAGTTAAATCCTAAATCCGTCAAAGATCTCGTTGCTGTGTCTTCATGCAATATTTCTCATGAATACTTGGCCAAATATTCCTAGACCTAACCATCTCATAACGCGTCTCTGTCGCATATACAATCGCAGCTGTGAAGTGCTAGATACGGAAGGTCTACTTCCGTGGTCACTTGGAATCAGAGGTGACTCTGGTTGTTTCTGTCAAACATCAGTGTGGTTTGTGTCCTTAGTGTTCGCAAATGAGGCCGAAGGCCCCATTGTGCCAATGTAGATGAGTATGTGTTCTCTCTCAGGATTCCGGGGATAAAGCAATGTCAGTATGTCTTGCTTCGAAACTGGATGATTTTGTTTTTTCAGATTTCGCTCTCATGTCAGCGTGCCGTACACCCCGTCCTTTTGCGCGCTAGATACCAAGCGCTCATGAAATATTGCGAATAGCAGCTGTAGCGGTGACGATATTACAGCATTTCGAACATCGCTATGTACAACTACAATCAAGTATCACAATTCCCGATTCAATACTCTGTGAATTGGAAAACAGTCAAGGAGAGAAATTATGGACGTGCATTTGAGGCACTAAACGACTTTTCTGATATCGATGACCAATGGAGCTCTCAGTTTGCCCTGGAGCAGAAATCGACGTCCATCCTTGCTGGCCCGAGGAAGGTAAAATGGAAGAGATGTCTCCCAATTCCAGAACACATGATCACCATACCAGGGTTCGTTCTCGCTGGAGGGATGTGATTGTTCAAAGACTGGGTTGTACTTGGGGTGGACAATGAGTTCGACTTTTCCATCAAACGAGACCTGTGCACCCAAGGTACCGAGGCCGTTAGCGATAACTAATGGGGCCTCCCCCATCACTGAGGAAAACAGCATAATGTCCTCTTTACTTGGGGAGTGTTTGTTTGGCGAGAGGTCATAAAAGGGGCACTTCACCCAGGATTCATCTGCATTATGTCTGGGATCTGGCTCGGAACCTTGTACATGAGTTGCAATCTCTTCCGGAATCGAATGAACAACATGGTCACCAAGTACAGGCGTAGGAACGAGATATGAGAGAGGTACACGGCCAGTATTGAAAATCCAAGATCTGAAATCTTGCACGCGATATTGAGCAATCACCTCGCATGTACCCGTTGACCAGACAAAAGCGCAGTTCATGTCGAAAGCGCCTACATATCGACCTCCAGGAGAAAATCCAGCTGTGTGACGTGGAGGAGAGGATAAATGGTAATCGAGTTGAGGAGGCTGGGGATTGGAAGGGGTACGAGGAGATGCAAGAAGCCGAGTGGATGGCTCTCCTGAAAAGCATAAGAGTGCCACGTTCCCGTACCAATTACCATCTTGATTTCGAGGGACTCGCATAATAAAACATCCGTTGCTTGACAATGCAGTTACAGCAGGGTGACGACTCGTAGAAAGAGCCCCAAGTGGCACCAAACGCGTGCCATGACTCAGAATGGAGATGTTTCCATCAGTGTCCTCGGTGGCAATCTGAACATTACCACCACCAATAAATTCTATCCAAACTGGGGGTTTGGGGGGATTGCATTGGAAGCGAGAGATTGTACGTTGATGGTCGATGTCCGCAACTTCAATAACCCCACTTCCGAAACCAAGGGCAACATGAGAACCATCTTGAGATATCGCCGCACAGGTCAAAATCCCATTGCGAATATCAGGTTCAGCAAACTCGGCTTTGTAATCATTTTTTTCGTGGCCATATTTATCAAAATTCTTTGGCAGCTTTGCTTCCATGGCCTCTCTAGCTTTGTGTCCATCCTCGCTCAATGGAATAAAGTCGCCGGAAAACTCGCCAGATATACTGAAAATTCGAACAGGATCGGAGAGTTTCCCATGCACTTGATGGAGATGCGATGATGATGGAGTGAATGGAAGGGAATATCGATAAAGCGCCCAAGGATCGAATTCGGTAACAAGCCACTCAATAGATCTGAAGGCTTCGTTCAGCAGCTTAATTGATTCGTGATCCTATAAAGCATGAAGTGATGTCATATCATTCAAATACACAAAATACAATCGAAGATAATGAAACTCACGGTGAATTCATCCAAATCACACCATTCTCCCCAGACTGACTCGTGTTTTCGCCACTCAGCCCGAGAAACCGCCAAGAACGAGAATAAGTTTTGCATCAGGAGTCGTTCAAACTCTCCTTGCAATTCATTAGACTCTTCTGAAAAGAGTAGCACAGGATTCAAGTGGGAAAACAACCACTTGAATGAATACATGACGTAGTCGGGTTGCCCTTTCATCGAAATCAAAAAATTATCCCATTTCTTTTTATCTCCCAAAGGGAGTTCGGTGGGCAACCCAATTTCGTTCCTTTGAATGGTATTATTCACAAATCGAAGGAGTCGTAATCCAAGGAAGTATCCTTTCGGGTCATCGATGAAGAAGCCCTTGTCTTCGTCATCGCCGATGGGCACTCCAGTGATGAATTCCTTCGCCGTTGCATGATAAAATTTGACCTCTGCACTGTTTGGAGGGACGGAAATAATTGAGCTGAGGGGATCCAGTATCGCATGGATTTTCCCATCGGCAATTCCTAAGAGATGTGACATGCTGTAAACGCTGAGCGGTTCTTTTGCAGCAACGAGTATCCCGACTACTTCGCGATAATTCTTCTCAATGTGTGGACGAATTCTTGAGAGACGGGGCCTAAAGGCTCGTCGCATTATTCTCAAGTACTCCTGGTTGAGATCCTGAGGTGCAGCTTGAAGATTGAGAAAGTATTCAAACTCCGATTCAAGGTCGGAACCACTTTGAGTCTGAAACTGAACTTCACGTATTCGGATCGAGGCCATAACAGGCAAACCACGGCAAGCTGAAGCGAAGGCATCAAGATTGTCCGTTGATGGTTCCCACCGAGATTCTCTCATGCAATCCTTAAGTCCATCCCTTACCATCTGCCGGATTGTGTCGAACGTCTCGTCTGAGGCAACCTCATCCACGTTCTCACATGGGATACCCTGACCTCCCCAAACGGAAATAACCTGACGTTCAGGACGACAACTGACCAGTATGGAAAAAGCTGAAGGCAGCTCATCGAGAAGAAGTACGAGGCTCATCAGAGACTTGAGCACCTCCGAACCTCCACATTCATCCAAACCATCCAAGATGATGGTGAAGCGTTCCTTGCCTGCAGAAAATATGCCCCTGAGACCATTCATCGGTTCGAGAACCAAAGCCCGCATTTGCTTCTCCAGAGAAAGGCTCAGAACCAGCTCCGAATCCGGCTTCCGAAGGCGTTTGACGAGCGAGACCTTGAAGTCCCCATTGAATATCGCAAGTTGACGCGCGAGGGTAGAAGGGAACCTCTCTAAAGAATCAAGGCCCGTTCCCTTTTGGTTTTTATCCCAAAAGAAGGAGGCTGCAAGCGTGCCTTCCTTTTCGAGCGTAGATGCAATGCTCATAGATATCGCTGTCTTCCCCGTGCCAGGGGACCCACGGAGCCAAACAAATCGGTTCTCGGCTACTTTCAGATGATTGAGAAGGGAGTTCTGTATGTTGACGCGTGTGCTCGGAAGGCATTCCGACTTGCTCTTCACGTAGGTGTGCTCGGCTGCGACCCATGGAAGTCGCTCAAGCTTCGCTAAAAGATGTAGCGGTGATAAAAGAGTCCCGTGGAAGAAGCAAAATAACATACATTGCACCGATGCTTCAATTGTCCGAAGAAGGGTTAAAATAGTTGTCTGCGTCTATGGTATACACACATTGGTCAGTTAAATGGAGCACTCAGGTACCTAGTGAAAACGGACCGAAAACGAGTTAAGGGCATCATTTATACACATCTTCACACCACTTATCCTGTTCGCGATTTCGGCTGCTAAGAACGCTTTCGTTGCAAGATTACGGGTTTTGAGCGACTCGATCTTGGTTATCTGTCCCTGAAGAGCCCTGCCGATGGGGATCTTGAACCAGGCGAGAAGCGATGAGGGGTTAGGTGGACGTACAAGTGAAATCCTTTAATAAACTGAATTACTTCTGGGGGAATTTGGTCTGTCGACAGCTCGAGCGGCTGCAAAATGGTGGTATAAGCCTTTCGAATGTGATCATCCAATCCTTCGAGTTCATCGTCGTTTCCGCCAACAGTCTGCACGGATTATGCATTGAGATGCGGCGAAAATTACATACCATCGTCGATCACAGAAGTGGGGCGATAAACTAACCTCGTAAACCTGGAGCCACGTCAGAAGTAAATTCGGAATTGCATCAAGATTCGCAATCGGGACGAATTTAAGAGCATCGGCTGCATTTTGTAGAACCAGCCTTGTAGCGCCGATGATTACTTTTGTTCGATCACTCCCTGAATTGGCTGATGGCACCGTCGTGGGTTCCGATACGAAGGTATGATGACATCCTCACGCTCCAATTGTGCATAGATATTCGGCCGATTGTCAGGCGTGGCATGCGTCCCAGATGATTCACGAGGATCATCAACATACGCGGTAGGGGTGCGGGGAGATGGAGGTGGCACCGCATCATCCCCGGATGGCTGAAGGAATGGAGTAGTTGGCCTTGATGGCCCAAGAGATTCAGGAGTGCTAGGCTTATTGCGGACTGGACTCAGTTTCTCGCGGATCCTCCTCATTAGAGATGCTGGTTTCTTGCGATCACTCTGAGCAGCCACTTCGGCTCAGGATAAGATCCTGCCGGCACTCCGAGCTGATCACGGCGGTAGTTGTCGTGATCGGCGATATTTGGGCATCGGTGACACGGACCTGCGGAACATGGGACCCGAATGGCCTGTGGGTGCAGTGGGTACGAAGACGAGCCACGAGCAGGACGGTTTCCTTTGTTGCGTCGAGAGAACATTTTGAACGTAATTGTTGTAGAGATCGCGTTGGCGTGATAATGGGAAAGGCTTCCCGCGTGGAAAGTGACCAGAGGACAGTTCAATCGCTGCATACACATGATGTATATGAAAATGCTCCTAGAAGGAAGTTGGATGCCGAGGATTCAATCAATTAGTTGCACAGAACCCAATAAAGCAAGTACTGTCAAGCTTACTTTGTTTGGGAATTGCAATGTTGTTCGCTTGACATCCGTAGCTCGCGCTCTTCAAAAATCCCCGGAGAAAAATTAGTAAAAAGGCGCAGTTGAGTGGAAAGCGAAGTGTCGTCTCCATTTCCAGAGGTTAATGCATAGCATTAGGGGATGAGGGTGCAATGGTTACATGTACTTTGGTTAAGACATCTTAGAAGCAACGCAAAGTCGAGGTTAGATAGCACCATCCCGATACCCAATCCTCAACGCGATTCTTTCAGACTGAGTACAAAAAATACCGCAGGGCGCAAACTCATCTGATAGCGGTGCCGAGATACCCAGATTCGAAGCGCCTGCAAGAGTTTTGTTCTTACATGCCAGGGTAATTGGTAACCAGGGTTGGGAGAAAGCATTCTCGTAAACGTCATTGAGGTTCTAGGTGAAGAGCAAACAAAAGAGTCACGGTCAGGGCCCCTCTATGTACTCACAGAGGCAATGGTTGCAAGACCCCAGGAACGTATGGTTCCTGAGCGAGGTGCACGAAATCCTACATAATCATCTTGATTGATAGTTGCGTTCCAAGGTATTGTCGTGTCGACAAAGTTAACGTTGTGGTCAAGCGGACAAGCTAGCATGGGAGAATGGACATGAACGGAATCAGTCACCGATTCCAGCACCACGGAATAACCGTCAAAAAATCTGCAGTCCCCTATCACTTATTGTTCAAGCTGAAGCTGTGGGCGAGGCAGCGCACATATTGGAGCCAGAGTGGCATGGAAAGAGAAAAGAGGAAGAAAAGAAGGGCGACGAGGAAGGTGTCTTAGCGTTGTCGTTTGTTATCAGATATTCAAATGTGAGGAGCGGTACCTTCTCCGACTGTGCCCCCACGCGCCAAGAGAGAGTTTATTCATTGGAGTCGGCGTAAGCAATGGTTACATATTCTAATAATTCTATCCGATCCGAGAGCAGTGGCTCTCATTCCGCTTGGTAAGAATATTTCTCGATTTTCAGCAACCGATTATCAGGTTCAAACCTGGGTTGGATTGACTGATGTTTGACGCCCTTCGTTCATGCTGACCCAGGGTGTTCGGTGCGGCCAGAACCTTCTTAATGTCGCATGTCTCAGTAATCTCTGATAAGTCCCTAATATAGCGAATGATTGTTAGCTTGCAGCCCGCCCCCTACAACTAGAATTTTAGGACGGAATGATGCATGATAAGAGATTGACGGGGGTCGGAGAGGTCAATCTGTGAGTAATTTCTATCTGAAGCGGGCGGACTGCGCTGTTAGTATGGCAACCCTGTTGCGCCAGAGAGCTTGAAAACCATCAGTGTCTGGCAAGCCCGATCTGCATAAGACGCACGTTTACGATTTAATTGCCGATGATGATTTACACTATATATACTCAACACACACACTGAGCTCTCATAGAGTGATGCTCTTGTTTCCCGCTGCCTTCGACTGCGATCCTCGACCTGAATCATCCTCTTCGTCTTTCAAAGATGCTTCTATAACATCAATATCTATAAGTGCACTATGGACATATTCGTCGATGGTGCGAGCTTGAATAGGTAGAGCTTGAAGTCCGTTCGAGGGTTGCCATCGGCAAACGCCTTATACCGCACATACGAAATTCCCGATTGTTCCCGATTCGAAAGTCCTGACGGCTTCACTGTTTTATTATCTTTCAGTGGGACGTGTTGTACGGTGGATGGCACGCCACGCGGAGCCGATTGGACTTCCTTCCAAAATCATCAACAAATTGAGGGAACACTAACCTTCAGTGCACTGGACTGAGGTAAAGCTGAGGGTGCCTCGTGTTTGAGATCTGGGATGTCGTGAAATGAACTGATTTGCGACGCAGTTTAATGGTGGCACTTTGGTGACACCTGTACTAAGTCTTGTAAGCTCGTTGCTCCTAAACGATGCCAAGTTTCGATCACCACACGTATGACCCAAGGATGAACGATGCAAAATCGGGAGGCGTTCTTGAAATTCGCCTCGGAGCAATCAAGTCGCTACTTACCGACACGCGGGAACTTTCTGCACTCGAGAGATCATCTATACTTTCCACTACGGGCCTGGCATCTTTGCCTAACCAGCTTTCCATACGGAATTAGCGCTGTTACTGGCTGAAGATGGTGTCTCCGACCCAAGCTAACATCCACCGTGTCTTGCATGCAGCCACACTTGTCCGTCGGCACATGTCAACTCAAGGATGCATCGCCACACTGTGTCTCAAACATTTTAACGCATCCCATATCACACCACAGAAGCTATTTATCAGTGCAGAGGTTTTTTGAACATTGGGGGATTTCCTGTGTTTTTTTTGCTCTAACTGGAACTTCCGCGACGCTGTGGGGCAAATTAATCGACGTGCCCTTACTTTTAAGCAAGGATGACGCACGCAAACTTCTCTCTGAAATTTAGCTGAGGATGACCTTCTTCCCGCACGTGGAAACTGTGCTTGGCTGAGTCTGCTCTAAGATGAGAAGCTTGTTTATTTCCGCTCCTGTTGCATGGTGTTGAGTGTGCGCCTCCGTCGCCTCCGTCCTGTCATAGTCTGGATCACTGGGACCTCAGAATTAATACTAAGATCGTTGCTCTCTTCCGTCTCCGCACTTTAGGGTTGGCTTGGAATATCGTATGCTCCTGTTCACCACTACTGAAGAGACACAGCCGGTTTACCGCTTGTCGCAATCCGATGATTGACCTTCTATTATGATATCTTCTCTCCCCGGTGATGCCCGGCCTCAAATCAAGCCCCACCTGCGAATAGATGGTTGGCTCAACAGCTCACGCTTGTTCATCACCCGTCGGTGAGCTCAAAATTACTCAGTTGACTAGAGTGCCCGAACGTGAGATATTACTGATTGATTATCCTCTTGTGTACTGAACTGAGATGACGCTGAGAGCACCTTATGCTTGACATATTTTATGATTGACACAAGGGATACCATGATGTGCGACACATGTTGATGGTGACCTAACTAGCGACTCGATCGCCGCTCTCGCTCCCGAAGCGAACTTTGACTTGTGCAAAAAAACTGCATCGTTCATCTTAGATAATAGAGCATGGCAGGTATATTGATTGAAATATGACATCGTTTGTGAGCAAGTTTAGGAGATTCGGGATAGGCCCCAAGCACCATTCACCGACACTGGGGAATGTGTCCTTTCAGGCCGCTCAGCGCTTACCACGTGGAATCAGTGTTGCCACAAACCGTAAGTGAAGCCTAGATCCTGAACTCGGTTATGACGACTATATCTACTAAACGATTCGAGCTCTATTCCGCCTAGATTTGAGCCCGGGTCTTACATACCTAAGTGGAATGGTGCATACCCCTGAGGCTTCCATCCATTTGTGCTGGCAAGGGCTCCAGCGTGCAAGGCTAAGCAAGGGTTTGCGTAGAGACATGAATAATTGTTCCTCGCCTTAGAGCACTTGGAATAAAACAATGTTAGTAGGTCTTGCTTCGAAACTGAGCCTTTTTTTTTTCAAATTTCGGCCTCATGTCCGTGCGTCTGAACACCCCATCTTTTTGCGCGCTGGATACCAAGCGCTGTGCTCATGAAATATCAGCTCTAACGATGACTATTTTTAACATCACTATGAACAACCACAATCAAATTCCCGATTCAATACTCTGTGAATTGGAAGACAGTTAAGGAAGGAAATTATAGACATGCATTTGAGGCACTAAACGACTTTGCTGATATCGATGACCACCGGAGCTCTCAGTTTGCCCTGGAGCAGAAATCGACGTCCATCCTTGCTGGCCCGAGAAAGGTAAAATGGAAAAGATGGCCCCCGATCCCAGAATACATGATCACCATACCAGGGTTCCTTCTCGCTGGAGGGATATGAGTCTTCAAAGACTGGGTGGTACTTGGGGTGGACAATGAGTTCGACTTTTCCATCAAATGAGACCTGTGCACCCCGGGTACCGAGGCCGTTAGCGATAATTAATGGGGCCTCCCCTATCGCTGAGGAAAAGAGCATAATTTCCTCTTTAATCCCGGAGCCTCTCCCTCTCCCCATGTTTGGCGAGAGGTCATAAAAGGGGCACTTCAGCCAGGATTCATCCGCGTTATGTCTGTGATCTGGCTCGGAACTTTGTACATGAATTGCAATCTCTTCCGGAATTGAACGAACGACATGGTCACCAAGTACAGGCGTAGGGACAAGATATGAGAGAGGAGGTACACGGCCAGTATTGAAAATCCAACATCTGAAATCTTTCACGCGATATTGAGCAATCACCTCGCATGTGCTCGTTGACCAGACGAAAGCGCAGTTCATGTCGTAAGCGCCTACATATCGGCCTCCAGGAGAGAATCCAGCTGTGTGACGTGGAGGAGAGGATAAGTGGTAATGGGGTTGAGGAGATTGAGGATCGGAAGGAGCAGGAGATGCGAGAAGCCGAGTGGATGGCTCTCCTGAAAAACATAAGAGTGCCACGTTTCCGTACCAATTCTCATCTTGATTTCGAGGGACTCGCATGATAAAACATCCGTTACTTGACAATGCAGTTATAGCAGGGTGACGACTTGTAGGAAGAGCCCCAAGTGGCACCAAATGCATGCCATGACTCAGAATGGAGATATTTCCATCATTGTCCTCGGTGGCAATCTGAACATTACCACCACCGATAAACTCTATCCAAACTGGGGGCTTGGGGGGATTGCATTGGATGCGAGAGATTGTACGTTGATGGTCGATGTCCGCAACTTCAATAACCCCACTTCCAAAACCAAGAGCGACATGAGAACCATCTTGAGATATAGCTGCACAGGTTACAATCCCATTGCGAACATCAGATTCGGCAAACTCGGCTTCGTAATTAATTTCTTCCTTGCCATCTTCACCTGGCAGCTCAGCCAGCTTTGCTTCCATGGCCTCTCTAGCCATACGTGCATCCTCGCTCAATGGAATAAAGCCACCGGAAAACTCGCCAGATATGCTGAAGATTCGAACGGGATCGGAGAGTTTCCCGTACACTTGATGGAGACATGATGACAATGGAGTGAATGGAAGGCCTGATCGATAAAGATCCCGAGGATGAGAACCAAGCCACTCGGTAGATCCGGAAGCTTCGTTCAGCAGCTTAATTGATTCGTGATTCTATAAAGCATGAAGTGATGCCATATTATTCAAATACACGAAATACAATTGAGGTAGGAACTCACGGTGAATTCATCCAAACCACACCATTCTTTCCAGACCGACTCGTGTTCTCGCCACCAAGTCCGAGAAGCCGCCAAGAACGAGAATAAGTTTTGCAGCAGGAGTTGTTCAAACTCTCCTTGCAATTCGTTAGACTCTTCTGAAAAGAGTAGCGCAGGATTCAAGTGGGAAAACAACCACTTGAATGAATACACGACGTAGTCAGGTTGCCCCTTCATGGAAATCAAAAAATTATCCCACTTCTTTTTATCTCCCAAAGGAAGCTCGGTGGGCAACCCAATTTCGTTCCTTTGAATGACATTATTCACAAATCGAAGGAGTCGTAATCCGAGGTATCCTTTTGAATCATCAATAAAGAACACCTTGTCTTCGTCATGGCCGATGGGCACTCCAGTGATGAATTCCTTTGCCGTTGCATGATAAAATTTGACCTCTGCATTGTTTGGAGGGATGGAAATAATTGAACTGAGGGGATCCAGTATCGCATGGATTTTTCCCTCCGCAATTCCTAAGAGATGTGACATGCCGTGAACACTGAGCGGTACTGGTGCAGCAACGAGTATCCCGACTACTTCGCGATAATTCTTCTCAATGTGTGGACGAATTCTCGAGAGACGGGGCCTAAAGGCTCGTCGCATTATTCGTAAGTACTCCTGGTTGAGATCCTGAGGTGCAGCTTGAAGATTGAGAAAGTATTCAAACTCCGATTCAAGGTCGGAACCACTTTGAGTCTGAAATTGAACTTCACGTATTCGGATCGAGGCCATAACAGGCAAACCACGGCAAGCTGAAGTGAAGGCATCGAGATCGTTTGTTGACGGTTCCCACTGAGATTCCCCCATGCACCCTTTGAGCCCGTCCTTCACCATCTGCCGGATTGTGTCGAATGTCTCGTCTGAGTCAACCTCATCCACATTATCACATGGGATGACACAGCCCCGATCTCCCCAAATGGAGATGACTTGACGTTCAGGACGGCAACTGACCAGTATGGAAAAAGCTGATGGCAGCTCATCGAGAAGAAGTATGAGGTTCATCAGAGACGTGAGCGCCTCTGAGCTTCCGCATTCGTCCAAACCATCCAAGATGATGGTGAACTTGCGTTCCTTGCTTGTAGAAAATAAGCCCCTGAGACCATTCATCGGTTCGAGAACCAAAGTCCGCATTTGGCTCTCCAGAGGAAGGCTTAGAATCAGCTCAGAATTCGGCTGCCGAAGGCGATTGACAAGCGAGACCTGGAAGTCCGCATCGAAGACCGCAAGTTGACGTGCTAGGGTAGAAGGGAACTTCTCTAAAGAATCGAGGCCTGTTCCCTGTTGGTTTTTATCCCAAAAGAAAGAGGCAGCAAGGGTGCCTTCCTTTTCGAGCGTAGATGCGATGCTCATAGATATCGCTGTTTTCCCCGTGCCAGGGGACCCACGGAGCCAAACGAATCGATTCTCGGCTAGTTTTAGATGATTGAGAAGGGAATTCTGTATCTTGACCCGTGTGCTTGGAAGGCATTTTGACTTGCTCTTCACATAAGTGTGCTCGGCTGCGACTCGTGGAAGTCGCTCAAGTTTCGCTGAAAGATGTAGCGTCAATCAAACAGACCCGTGAAACGAGTGAGGTGAACATACATTGCGACGATGCCTCGATTATACGAGGGAGCATTGAAATAGTTGCCTGAGTCTATGGTGCACACACACCGGTCAGTCAAATCGAGCACTTGGGGGCGTAGCGGAAACGAACCGAAACCGAGTTGAGGGCATTATTTATGCACGTCCTCACGCCGCTTATCCTCTTCGTAATAAGATCGCTCTCTTTGCAAGACGTTGACTTTTGAGCAATTCAATCTCATTGATCTGCTCTTCTAGGGCCCTGCCAACAGGAATCTCGAGTCAGACGAGCAGCGTTGAAGGTAGATGGACGTACGAGTGAAATTCTCCAATCAATCGAACTACTTCAGGGGGGATTTGTTCGGACAACAGCTCAAGTGGCTGCAAAACGGCAGCGTAAGCCTTTCGGATGTCATTGCCCAGTTCCTTAAGATCATCGTCGTTCCCGCCAACGGTCTACACAGATCATGCACAAACAAACGAATGAACATGGGAAGAGTAAACGGCGTATCCTCATCTATCACAGAAATGAAATGATAAACTGACATCGTAAACCTGGAGCCACTTGAGAAGCAAATTCGGGATTGCGTCGGGATTCGGAATCGGGACGAATTTAAGAGCGTCGGCTGCATTTTCCAGAACGAGTCTTATAGCATTTATGACGACTTTCTTTCGATCGCTCTTTGAGGTAGCCGATGGCGTGAGTTCCGATAAGGAAGGCACGTTGATACCCTCGCGTTCCAATTGTGCGCGAATTTTCGAGCCACTGTCGGGCGTGGCATGCATCCCAGATGATCCACTCGGATCATCAACATTTCCGGTAGGAGTGAGGGGAGATGGAGGCGGCGCTGCATTATTAGCATATGGCTGTGGGGTGGGCGTGGTTGGTCTTGACTGCTTGGGAGTGCCAGGCTTGCTGCGATTACGACCAAATATTCCGCTGATCTCACTCGATATGCGACCCATGAATGATGTTGACTTCATTGGATCATTGCGATCACCAGAAAGTAGAGTCTGAGCAGCCACTGCAGGGCTAGGAAAAGATCCTGCCGGCACTCCGGGCTGATCGCGGTGGGTCTTGTCGTGATCTGGGGATATCTGGGGACCGGTTATATGGAGCTGCGGAACATGGGACTCCGAAGGGGCCTGTGGGTGAGATGGCTGCGAAGATAAGCCGGGAGCAGGACGGGTTCCCCTGTTGTGTCGAGAGAACATTTTGAACATGATTTTTGTAGAGATTGCGCTGGTGTGATAACGGGAAAGGCTGGAAGGGTGAGTAGAGGCCAGTCCAATCGCTGCATGCACATGATGAATATGAAAACGCTCCTAGAAGGGATGGGCGCCGAGGTTCAATAAAGCAAGTACTTTGTTTGGGAATTGCAAATGCTGTAGCGTGTGAAACTTGTTCGCTTTGCGCTCTCCAAACATCCCCACAGTGGCAATGTTTGCAAGACAGCGTTCCTGAGCGAAGCTCTGCATAATCATCTTGATTTATAGTTGCGTCTCAAGGTATTGTCGCGTCTCCAATATTTCTCTTGAACGCTTGGGGAGTGTTCCTGAGTATAGTCATTTCATAACGTGTTTATCTCGCAGACGGTTACAGTTATGAAGTTCCGGTGCGATATACAGAAAATCTACCGCTATCCATGGAAGTAGTGGTGGCTTTGGTTCTTTCTCTCTGATCAAACATCGGCGTTGTTCGCGTTCCGGATGTTCACAAACGATACCAAAGACCCCACTGGTGCCGAGCGAGACCCCCCTCCGGGCGCCGACTTGGCCAGGGAAAAGGCAGTATTAGTAGCTAGTTAGTGGCGAGTGCTCCGAAACGGGGCGATTTTTTTTTTCAGATTTCGCTCTCATGTCAGCATGACTGTACATCACATCTTTTTACGCGCTAAAACCAGGAGCTCGCGAAATATTGCATATAACACCAACGATGACAACGTTACAGCATTTCTAACATCGCTATGTACAACCACAATCCCGTATCCCAATTCTCGATTCAATACTCTGTGAATTGGAAGACGTTACCTAGCAGTAAGGAGAGAAACGATGGATGTGCATTTGAGGTACTAAACGACTTTACTGATATCGATGACCACCGGAGCTCTCAGTTCACCCTGGAGCAGAAATCGAGTCCCATCCTTGCTGGCCCGAGGAAGGTAAAATCGAAAAGATGTCTCCCAATCCCGAAACACATGATCACCATACCAGGGTTCGTTCTCGCTGGGGGGATATGTGTCTTTAAAGACTGGGCTGTTCTTGGGGTGGATAATGAGTTCGACTTCTCCATTAAAGAAGACCTTTGTGCCCGAGGTACCATAGCCGCCACTGAGAAGTAACGGGACCTCCCCTATCGCTGAGGAATAGGGTTTAGCGCTGTCCTTAGATGTGGGGATTCTCTTCAAGCCTGGTGAGAGGTCATAAAAGGGGCACTTCAGCCAGGCTTCATCCACGTTATGTCTGGGATCCGGCTCAAAACTGTGTACATGAGTTGTAACCTCCGGAATCAAATGATCGACGTTGTCACCAAGTATAGACGCGGGAACGAGGTATGAGAGAGGAGGTACATGACCGGTGTTAAAAATCCAGGATTTGAAATTTTGCACACGATATTGAGCAATCACCTCGCATGTATCCGTTGACCAGATGAAAGCGCAGTCCATGTCGTAAGCGCCTACATATCGGCCTCCAGGAGAGAATCCAGCTGTGTGACGTGGAGGAGTGGATAAGCGATAACGGGGTTGAGGAGACGGGGATCGGAAGGAGCAGAAGGAGATGCGAGAATCCGAATGGATGGCTCTCCTGAAAAACATAAAAGCGCCACCTTCCCGTACCAATTCCCATCTTGATTCCGAGGGACTCGCACGATAAAGGATCCATCGCTTGACAATGCAGTTATCGCAGGGTAACGACTTGTGGGAAGAGCCCCAAGTGGCACCAAACGCATGCCATGACTCAGAACGGAGACGTTTCCATCAGTGTCCTCGGTGGCAATCTGAACATTGCCACCACGGATAAACTCTATCCAAACTGGGGGCTTGGGAGGACTGCATTGGAAGCGAGAGATTGTACGCTGATGGTCGATGTCTGCGACTTCGACAATCCCGTTTCCGAAACCAAGAGCAACATGAGACCCATCTTGAGATATTGCCGCACAGGTCACAACCCCGTTGCGAACATCCGCTTCAGCAAACTCGGCTTCGTAATTAGTTACCTTCTGTCCCAGTTCATTGAACTTCTTTGGCAGCCAAGTCAGCTTTGCTTCCATGGCCTCTTTAGCCTTACGTGCATCCTTGCTCAATGGAATAAAGCAGCCAGAGAGCTCGCCAGATACGCTGAAGATTCGGACAGGATCGGAGAGTTTCCCATACAGCTGATGGAGACGTGATGACGATGGCGTGAATGGAAGGCCCGATCGATAAAGATGCCAAGGATCAAGACTGGAACCAAGCCACTCAATAGATCCGTAAGCTTCCTTCAGCAGCTTGATTGATTTGTGATTCTATGTATAAAGCATCATATCATTCAAATACACAAAATATAATTGGAGGTTGAACTCACGGCGAATTCACCCAAACGACGCCATTTTTCTATGACCCCCCAATACTGTTCTGACCACCCCCCAGAAGCTGCCATGAACGAGAATAAATTTCGCGTCAGGAGTTTCTCAAACTCTTGTTGCAATTCATTCGACTCTTCTGAAAAGAGTGACGAGGGATCCAAGTGGGAAAACAACCAGTTGAATAAATACTTGATGTGGTCAGGTTGCCCTTCCATCGAAAAATTATCCCACTCCTTATTACCTCCCAAAGGGAGTTTGGTGGGCATCCTAATCTCGTTCCATTGAATGACATCATTCACATATCGAAGGAGTCGTAATCCAGGAAAATATCCTTTTGGATCATTGATAAAGAAGACAAGGTCCTCTTTACCGCCAATGGGCACTCTGGTGGTGATGAATTCCTTCGCTGTTGCATGATAGAATTTGACCCCTGTGTTGTCGGAGGGAATATCAATTATCGAGTTGATAGGTTCCAGTATCCCGGAAATTTTCCTCTCGGCAATTCCTAAGAGATACGACAGGCTGTGAACACTGAGCGGTTTGTGCGCAGCAACGACCATCCCGACTACTTCGCGATAATTCTTCTGTATGTGTGGATCGGGATCGGACCCGAAGGCTCGTCGCAGAATTCGCAAGTACTCCATGTTGAGGTTCGTAGGTGTATATGGGAGTTTGAGAAAGTATTCAAACTCCGATTTAAGGTCGGACCCTCTTGTAATCCGAAACTTAACCTCGCGTATTCGGATCGAGGCCATACCAGGCAAACCACGGCAAGCTGAAGTGAACGCATCGAGATCGCCCGATGATGGTTCCCACTGCTTCATGCAGTCCTTGAGCCCATCCTCTACCATCAGCCGGATTGTGTCAAAAGTCTCGTCTGGTGGAGCCTTATCCATGTCTACACATGGGATGACAAAACCTCGATCTTCCCAAGCAGAATCAACTTGACGATCAGGACGACAACTAACCAGTATGACAAAGGCGGAAGGTAGCCCATCAAGCAGAAGTACGAGGTTCATCAAAGATTTGAGTGCATCTGGATCCCCACATTCATCCAAACCGTCCAAGATGATGCCAAAGCGTTGCGTGCTTGCAGAAAATATGCCCCTGAGACGGTTCATCGGTTCGATAACCAAAGTCTTCATTTGCTCTTCTGGAAGGAGGTTCAGAATCAACTCAGAATCCGGCCGCCGGAGGCGTTTGACGAGCGAGGCCTTGAAGTCCCCATTGAAGATTGCAAGCTGACGCGCCAGGGTAGAAGGAAACCACTCCAGAGAATCGAGGCCCACTCCCGTTCGGCTTTTATCCCAAAAGAAAGACGCCGCCAGAGTACCTTCCTTCTCAAGCGTGGATGCGATGCTCCTAGATATCGCCGTCTTCCCGATTTCAGGAGACCCACGGAGCCAGACAAATCGGTTCTTGGCTTCTTTTAGATGGTTGAGAAGGGATTTCTGTATCTTGACGCGCGTGCTTGGACGGCATGCTGACTTGCTCTTCACGTAGGTGTGCTCGGCCGCGGCTCGCGGTAGCCGCTCAAGTGTCACTGAATGGTGGGTCGATGAAAGAGCCCCATGAAACAAGTGAGTTAAACATACATTGCGACGATGCCTCGATTTCGCGAAGGAGCGTTAAAATAGTTGCCTGAGTCTATGGCACACACCAGTCAAATCGAGCACTTAAAAGTACAGCGGAAACGAACCGAAACGGAGTTAAGGGCATTATTTATGCACGTCCTCACGCCGCTTATCCTCTTCGTAATATCAGCCGCTAGGATGGTTCTCTTTGCAAGATGTTGACTTTTGAGTAACTCGATCTCATTTATCTGCTCTTCTAGGTCCCTTCCAACGGGATCTTGAGTCAGGCAAGCAACGATGAGGGCAGATGGACGTACGAGTGAAATCCTCCAATCAATCGAACTACTTCAGGGGGGATTTGTTCAGACAGCTCGAGTGGCTGCAAAACGGTGGCATAAGCCTTTCGGATGTCATTGCCCAATTCCTTAAGACCATCGTCGTTTCCGCCAACGGTCTTCACAGATCATGCACGAACACATGAACATGGAAGAGTAAACGGCGTATCCTCATCTATCGCGGAAATGAAATGATAAACTGACATCATAAACTTTGAGCCACTTGAGAAGCAAATTCGGGATTGCATCGGGATTTGGGATCGGGACGAATTTAAGAGCGTCGGCTGCATTTTCCAGAACAAATATTACAGCGCCCATGATGACTTTCTTTCGATCGCTCTTTGAGTTGGCCGATGGCGTGCGTTCCGATAAAGAAGGTACGTTGATACCCTCACGTTCCAATTGTGCACGAATTTTCAAGCCATTGTCGGGCGTGGCACGCATCCCATCTGATTCACCGGATCATCAATATTTCCGGTAGGAGTGAGGGGAGAAGGAGGTAGCGCTGCATTATTAGCAGATGGTTGGGGAGTGGGCGTGGTTGGTCTTGGTTGGTTGGGAGTGCTAGGCTTGCGACTAAATATTCTGCTGATCTCACTCGATATGCGACCTATGAATGATGCTGATTTCATTGGATCATTGCGATCACCAGAAGTAGAGTCTGAGCAGCCGCTGCAGGGCCAGGATAAGGTCCTGCCGGCACTTCGAGCTGATCGCGGTTGGTCTTGTCGTGATCAGGGGATATGTGGGGACCCGTAATATGGAGCTGCGGAACATGGGACTCTCCCGAAGGAGCCTGGGATTGCGAAGATGAGCCAGGAGCAGGTCGGTTTCCTTTGTTGCGTCCAGAGCACATGGTGAACGTATTTGTTTTTCTAGTATAATAACGGGAGAAGCGTGGAAGGACGAATAGGAGATAGGGCGCAATCACCGCCTGCACATGATGCACATGAAAATGCCTTCATAAGAGGAAACTGGATGCCGAGGGTTTGTTCAATTGGCTGGACCCAACAAAGGAAGTGCTGTGAAACTTACTTTGTTTGGGAATTGCAATGCAGCGACGCCCCAAAGGTCGCTCGGTGTGTTGACATACTCTCTCCCATCCTACAGGCCTCCATTCCGGAGACGCGCGTGACGTGCGTAGCTTGTGCTCTTTAAACACCTTCAGAGATGGAGTATGATGAGAGCAGTACCGACAAAAGCGCGGCTGAGCGGACTGCGAGCTGCCAAAAAATGGCTACTCGACGATGCAGGTGCAGGGAATATCTAGGGTCAGGTGGGAGACTACATGGATCCGCTCCCGTCGCCCCGTAAGTCAATGTGATTGACCGCTGGTGGCAGCGTGTGGCGAGTGGAAGTGGATGGATATATATTGTTACCTTTATTTTCTACAGAGTGCCTGCACCCTGATATCCAGTCCCAGGACATTTCCCTCGGATTGCACAACCACTGAGCATACAACAGATTCATCCATGGCCGAGCTGCTGAGGTGAACTTGAAGGTATTCCCGATCCAAAACATCCTCGTCCTTACATGTCAAATCGAGTTATCGGTAATCGAAGGCGCCGGGACCTATGAATCGCAGCAATATACCAAATATCAGACATCGTTAGCTGTCGCGGCAGTGCTTGTAATTATTGAAACATCTCCAGCGGTAAGATGTAGGTTGACGTCATCCAACAGAGTCGAGGCTCTCGGTGAGAAGCAAAAAGTATCCAGACCCGGGCCGAACGATGCAACTGCAAAAGCGACGATTGCAAGACATCAGGAATGTATGGTTGCCGAGCGAAGTGTGCGAAGATTTGCATAATCATCTTGACTCATACTTGTGTTGATAAAATTAACGTTGTGGTCTGGCGGACAAAACAGGGGAGAACGATGAACGGAAACCAATATCAGCAGTGGGATGCAACGTGCTACGACGTTCTGATATAGAAGCTGAGATAGGATCCAAAGACACTTCAAAAAAGGCATAACGTGGTTTTTTGACACTTTGCACACCCTTCCAATCGCAAAGCCCAATATGATTGATGTTAATATTTTAGTCCTTCATGGTCCCAAACATCGCAAGGCGTGACCGTAGCAGTGGAATATGAAGAGTCGTCGAGATCGTGTCCTGGACCGGGAGCCTCTGTCGGAACTCGGCGATCCCCATCAGATTCTCGATCCAATCTAGTCCACAACATTTCGGATGAAATGAATTCCTCCCCGTATAAAGCTAGTAGTATCTATGGTATTTCTCGCAGGTAATGCGGTTACTAGTATCAAGCGAGCAGCCAGTGTGTCAGCCCCTGTTAGATATATATACGTGGCATCCTAGAATATGGTACCATACGTACACAAGACGAACGATCCCTCATTTTTTGGATGATATATATCTTCGACATGTACATATTCCCGATAAGAATTATCTCGCAACCAAATTTGCCAATTCTCAAACCTTCCTCATTTTCCTATCAATAAGTCCTGACTTTTCTTCATATCAAGTTCTCTAGTTCCCTCGTCACAGTTTATGTCAGGTGGTGCTCGGCCTGCGGGGCAGACAAACAGGTAACCCGCATCACAGTTGCACTTCGCATGATCGGGCATGGCATGATCGGGCAGCAGGGGCATGTGTCATCAGGATCTGGGCCTATCATGCACGACAAATCCCGCCTATTCGCATGTTGACTTAGGCTGATGGCAATGTTCAGCTCAGACACAGGAAGACAGTGGAACTGGTGAGATGGGATTGAGTGAATTAACGCCGGCCGCTTGAAGGGTCGTGTGAGTCAACGAGGAGGAACAGCCATATGAACCAACAGAAGACAAGCCAGGTGGGAACCGTGAGCGAGCAAGAGGGAATACTGGTATGAGCTTGGTGTGATGAGGGAAAGAGTAAAAAAAAAGTTAAAAACGAATTGTTAAGGCATGCAGTAATATGGGGTGCCGCAACTTAGACGTGGCATGTCTAACAAGGTTGGTTTTCCACCCATCGAGGGAGTTAGCGGGCAGCGCAGGCGGTCTAAAAGAAAATGGGAAGGGTCGATGAGCCGAACCTGATATGATGATGAGAGCGCAGTGCATGATCCCATAGCCGCAGTTCGGATCTCGGGTAAAATCTCCACTGTCTCCACCCACTCCACCCGCGAGAGCAGTAGAATACAACAGGGTCCGTGAGAAAAAAGTGGTTCATAGGCTCAAGTCCACCGGCATGGCGTCGTAGGCAGGTTACCAGCCTCTATTAGTATAGAGTAAAGCAGAACATGTTGTCAACGGCGTCCCAGATACGGCAACCCGTCTCCCAGCAGTTCACTCGCAGCTCGTAGCACATATGTAAGATAGGAGCGAGAAATATAACTGGTGATTTTGGGTCAACGCCCGCACATATTTATGCAACAACGGAATAAATCAAATAAGCTATTAAAGCCTCCACATGTGCGCCAATAAGATGATGGTCACCCAAAAGATGGATGCTTGGGTTACGTCAATTCAGTTGGTGAGTCGTTGCGGCCAACGCACAGAGCCTGGTAATCTGCCCACACAAGAGCCAGGTCTGCTCGAACCTAAGTTGTAAATGCTCAGGGAGATTATTTAGCCGACGGAATTTCCATGATCGACCGGTTCCATGGTTCCATGGTTCTGACCGCTTGTTATATATGCAACAGTTTATGCCTCTCCCCTGTACCTTTTCTCTCTCCCGCGTCAGTGCCAGTGACTTGCCTGCTCTGCCATGGTTCGCATTATAAAGGGCCATCAGGAGGACATATTTGGCGGCACTTTCGTTGGGAATATTTGCTCCGCGTTGTAAGGCACTGTTTTCCGATGCTTTCAGCGCGTCCCTTAATTACACGACGAATCAGTCTTTTCGGGATCCTCACGATACAGGTTGTCCTTTATTACCTCCGTTTCCCTCAGGATAGTAAATGGACGCGGAGAGCAGTATGTCCTCATAGTTGTTGTCGACTCGAGTTTGATGAGGCTCAAGCAACAATAGGTTGGATTTCTCTGGTTCGTTCCCTCCTCGTAGTACGTTTTAAGCGACAAGAAGACCGATTCTGATAACTTCCGGCTCGCGTTGAAGGGCTTTTATCCTGCTTCAAACGTAAGTGACCCAGCGTCTATAGAGCATATCCCCTTGATGCACCTGTAATTTTTGCTTTCAAGGATCTTGGTAACTAAGGCGGTTTGGTGGTACCACATCCAAAACCACTCCAACCCCCATGCACTGGCAAAGACGAGTTGGTACGTTTCATGGTTGAGCGAAGGTAGTCCCCCTTACTCAACGCTCTTCCCAGGGAACTTTCCTCATATCAACTTTGTACGACTGTAGCATCCCTTATCGTCCAATCTTTCTTTGTGTCTCGTATTTGGGGTTGTGAGTCCCTCCCTCCGGGAATCAATGAGTTTCACTGGTCATAATCTCGTCGATAGTGTGTTCGAATATTTATGTCGTTTTGTTCCTGGTACGTTGATCCGGCATCCTCTCAAATCAGTCGCAGCTCATCCATTGCATAATTGAAGCAAGCCCTTGTTGTCATACAGTTCAGTAAGTTTCTAAGCCTACAATGTCCTACACCTTCAAGCTGAGGTCCGATTTACGGTAGCTTTAGGCCTAAGTGAGTTTGGAGTCCGTGTCCCCGTTTTCAGAATCCTCATTAATTAAACGATTCATTCTCAGCACTTCAAACTGTGGCGTACGTGCCATTGTGACTACAGATTCTGATGCTGTTCACCATTTCTGATTTGGCAATGAATGACAGGGACATAACATTGTCCTACATCCAAATCATCCACAAGTGGAATTGGGCGGTTACAGCTTGGCTAGCGATGCAGGTGTGTAATTCTCATCTTCTTTCAATGCGTCGATTTAACTGTCCCGTGTGGGAACGGCCAGGCAGCGTGTGACGCCATGATAGCAGTGTTGATGACATCCCTGCTCTGGTACAAGAAGACTGGTTTCAAAAGGTGAGTGAATGACTGAAGTATCGCGGTCAGGAGACTAGATCGACCTTCGTCACAGAACGGACAGTGCCATCAACACGATGGTGTTCTGGACTATTGCCACCGGTGGCGGGACCTGTCTTCTATCTATTATTGGGATATGTGTCGTAAGTGCAGGTCACTATGATCCTCCCTGTAGAAGGCATGGGACTACTAAGAAGGTAATTCTAGTTCGCCAGCCAGGCTTCTCGTTTGCCCTTCTCGTGATCGCAATCGTAAGTCCATTCTCAGGCCACTCTTCACGGGTACCGGAGATTTTTTTTTTTGCCGAATATCTCTTCAGTCCTTCAGTTCTGTGTATGCCATATCAATGCTCGCAAAGTAAATGGACGCGCATTCTCGTTTTTGACCCCACTCTCACTGATGGAATTTACCTTGTGCTCTGGCACTAGCCTACACATGCGGTCAAGAATACGGGAACAGTTATCCGCACCTATGCGCTATGAGGACAGACCCAGTATTCCTCTTGATGCATTAACATCTGCTCAAAGGAGGGCCGTGGCTTCCCATGAGCGGCGAGAGCACATGCCACCACGCCAACCTGTGGTTTACCGCGGTTGGCTGTGGCGGAAGAACTGACCAGTATTATGATCCAGGTGGACTTGGCTGAGGGCAGTTTCGTGGTGAGTATTCATCGCTCAAAGTACGAAGACAGTCCCAGCAATGTAAGTCCTTTTTTCCAAGTTCGCCATTCTCAGATCGGACTTATTGTGTCATTTCTTGTATTAGTTATCCTGAAAGGTGCCCTGACCTTGGCGCTGCCACGAACAGCCTGAGGTTCGAGAATAAACATTGAACAAGCATTTCATATGACGGATGTGGTGGGCGTGTGACATCCATTGGCTCAGTCGTAATCAGACCCACTCGTCGAATACCGGTGCCCCGAAGTTGCACGATCCCATTGAATTTGGCTCCACCGAGTAACGGCTTGCCCATGCACACATTCCACATATCCTAAGTTGTCACAAAAGGGCATCAGGGGGACTCTCTGAAGCTAGCTCTCCCGGCCCTCGTGATGAGCTTTTCCCTGCCTCGAATTCCGTGCTATTTTCTTCTCCAGCCTTGACATATCCTTGCACTTAGATTTGGCAGTTGGGATATTGGCTCCTATCCTGTGCATTATCATTTAGGAGTTTTTGGAGTTGTTAAACCTACTGTTCATTCGACCGGCCGGTCATCTGCCCAGTAGTTTTCACGGTTGGAGAATTATTGACGAGAAGCATTGCGCAACTTTCATCAAGATCTCTGTCTCCCTTCGCCGAGAAAACCCTCAGTGAACACCGCAACCGCTGAACGTTCAGATGCCATATGAACGCCTCCCCCAAGTGCGGCAGCATGGTTATGTCACAAGTTGAAGAACGCATGAGGTGAAGTGGTTGAATGCTAGTCACGGTACCCAGCACGAGAGATGCGATATTCTAAAATTGAGTTGATCGTTGAGAACGCGAACCCATAGTTCCATGGCACCAAATTCTTTGAATTCCCAGTCTGGTTGACCCTAACGCTGCCACTGAGTCCTGGGCCGCGAGGCGGACGCGGACGCGGTAGAGTGAACCACTCGGCCAGGCAACACCATGACCCCTGGGACGAAGGATCGTTCAGCGGGACGAGCCAGACGGAATACCCTTTCAATAAGTTACTCTCCGCGAAGCTGCTGTTGTTGTTTGGAATGTAAGTAGGCTCCATGCTTGGTTCTTGGTTCGTGTTATTGAAAGGGTATTCCGTCTGGCGAACGATCCTTCGTCCCAGGCGTCATGGTTGGGTTGGGTTAAGGTCGCAGAGTGAATAGAATCGGACTTTGCCATACCTTGGGAAGATTTGTCCGCCATCGTTGACGAGCTGGCCAATGTCTTCATACATAACTCCTGACCGGTCACCAGCACCGTACATCGATCCAGCGCCGGAAACGACCCAGCCGCCTGTTCCTGAAGTCGGTGCCACTTCTGCCCCATTGAAATCAGCGGCTTTCTTCATCGGCGCACACTGCAAGGATTACAATGGTGCGAATATTCATTATGGGGTCGTGGCCATTTCTGATATTGGGATATGGACATTCGGCATTGATTATTTTTGGTTCTTTCTGGGTTCCTCCAGATGACTTCATGCTATGTAAAGCAGAAAATCGTGATCCTGCACATTGCTTGAAGGAGGGGAGGAGGGTAACGCGTTGTGCTATCGACTTGTGGGTTTTCTTTTCGGCTGGTAACTTCCTAGTGACTCCAGAACTCATATTGCGACCTACAGACTTGAAAAGCTCCAACAAAACTGCGCGAACGAGTGGAAAGCGCACTGGGAATGTTTAGACAATCGCAACTATGTTTGTATCATATCTTACTAATATGATTCATAAAATTCCAGTGCGCTCACTGTCGCGTACACAGGAATACTATCGGTGTCGGCCACAAGAGCGCACGCTGAACAGTTGCGTGTTCAACAAACTAGTTGAGTTGTCCATTTGCTATTGTCTTTCCTTGTTTTCCGACCCGTAGACCGCCGCATTTCCACCTTTCGTCTTCTTGCTACAGGGCTTGAAGAAGGCGATTCCTGGAACACCTGAAGGTCAGACTCCGATACATGAAGTCAGGAATCCCATCTTCAAGAATGTACAAAAATAGTTGCTTTAATTTTATTTAGACGACTTTTCTCGTGCTACAGGACCACCCTGCTTCCTACCCTTTAATGATCCGCTTGATAACAGCTATCTGTGACTGGATCATTGCTAACAGTTTAAAAGTACATAACAGGTAATGATACAGGATTCATAACGGCAGGCATTTCAGAAGCATGAAGCATGGTAGTCGTACAACCACATCCTGTGGTAAAAGCAGATGAAGGGATGAAACTGGACTCGAAGTCCTCAGGCAGAAATTGCGTGGCATTAATAATACAAGAATGTTCGTTACCTCTGTTTCTTCCTGGACTTCGACTCTCCACCGGATGACCATGTGATCCATCGCACCAGTCGCGCGAGCTTCCCTGGCTTCTTCTCTTTCAGCGATGCGGTAGCCTCTGCAAAGTTGGCCGCTTGGGGAGAAGCAGCGCTCAGCTTCCCAGAATTCAACAATGCTCTGGCCTCGTAACTTAAAGTAGGACTGCATTGAAGAATCAGATATGGTGGCAGAGCAGGGACATTAGCACTTACTCTATTTTGACCACATATACTTTATCGCGCACTTCCGACTCCAATCTCCGTACCCTGTCCTGGTAGGCAGTTTGAAGAGATTGGGGCACAGGGATCTTCCGTCTCCACATCCCGACAGAGTTCCCCGACTTTGACACGAGGAACATGAAGACAAGGCAAGTTTTTGCGGGATTACTGAGATATATATGAGCACGCTAGAGCAAAGCTGTGATCCCATGGACCTACTTTGCTGCAACCGATTGCTGCAGCGTTCGGTCTCTTGTTCGCTGGAGATCGGGGAACTTGAGCCAATCGAACGCAGGTTCGGTCGGGGCCTCCTCTGAGGTGTAGTCGACATTGACGAATAGAGCACCCTTCTCCCTAGTATTAAGGTATTTATGGAACTACACGGAAGGAAATAAAAACGTCTCCGATGAATAAGTAAGCTCTTAGGCTACGTACACCGAGTTTCGCCAAAGCGGAGCTTGACTGCTCTATGAAGTTGTGCATTGAAACGACACGGGGATCGTGTTGGTACTGAAGACGCCCCTGGTAAGCCAGAAACAGAATTAGGAATACAGCACTTGCGCACCGGAAGGATCCACATGAACCTGTCTTGAGCAAGGCGGTGCGATCCGTACATTGCATGATGCGCGTCACTTAGGCCTTTCCCGCCTGACTCTTGTATGCGATCGTCATGATCTAAAGGAACGGTACTGCCAAAACCTCTAGAGTATGATTTGATTGTCGAGCTACGAGCAGGAGTGGGATCATTCCATGCCGACCCGCCGGCATATCCCTTGAGACCAGGTTCTCCCCAGCTCTGGCCAAGGTGGTGATCAACCTCACGCTCATCGTTTATCTCGCTCCACCGGTCCTCAGGTTCACGCTCTCGTTCTTGATCGACGCTCATCGATACTCCCCAGGAACGAACAGGAGGTTCAGCTTCCTGTGAGGTATGCTTCCCTTTCTTCTTTCCTTTGCCTTTACTACGTTTAGAGTCCTCCGGAAATGAATCTAGCTGAGGTTGGCCAGAGTCTTCCCAGGCTGTGGCACCAGTACCACCTCGAGTGGGATCGTTCCAAGTCGACTTGCTGGGTTGTGGGGCACTCCAAGATGTGGCTGCTGCCGCACTCCAGTCGTTAGTGCTTGGGTTATCATTCCAATTGCTCGCATCGTTGCCTCCGTCATCTCCTGCACCTCCCCACGTGTCACCAGCGTTGCCATTCCACCCGAAATCCTGCTCTTCGGTCCTCATTTCTTCCTGCTCCATCTTTCCTTTTCGTTTCTTTGGGGCATTTTGCTTCCCCTTCAAGAAACCCATGCGGGATTTTGGGACTGGTTCTGGTGCGGTTTCTTCATTAATTCCAGGCCATCCCCCGACATTGATGACAGGCGGTTTTCCATCATACTTGGGGGAATGAATCGTTGTGTCGCCCCATGTGATGCCATATCCGCCTCGTTTATTTGCAGGCATCTCAGGTGCGGACTCCGTCATGCCTGGCCATGCAGCCAACGGACAGTTGGGGGCGGCGGTTCATCAGCGGGTCGTTGGTTACCGAGAGGAGAAAGGGTCGAGAATGCTACATTAGGGAGGTTCGCGATACCAGAAGGATAAACACCGGGTAAGTTGCCCTGAAGGTCATACTTGCTCAGTTTGCTCGACGATCCAGGGGCAGCAGCAAATCCATTGAGATTCCTCGCATTGGCAGGGCCGGAGCCCTGGATTATAGGGGATTTGGGGCTGAAGGGGGGATCCTACAAGATGAGAGCCAAAACCATTCACACCAAAGGCACTACCGAAGCTGGGATAATTATCCGGAGCCGAAGGGTTGAATGGAACGGACACAGGAGCGGCAGGTTCTGCTTGAGATTTAGATGCTCTGGGTCCAGGTCTGGAAGAGTGATGAGCGGCAGTAGCTGGAGGAAGGGCAGGAGGAGGCGAGGATGGCCTTGCGGCTCCGTTGTCGCTTTCCAGATTCCAATTTCCCAAGGCTGAAAACCCACCCCAACCACTCGCCTCCCCTTCAGCCAGTCTGTTATCGTAATCATCGACTTCATCTCCCCATCCTTGGAAATATGCTTAGAAATCTGAATGCCGGAAGTCGCGCGCCTGCGGGGAAAATGACTTGCGAACTCACTTATAGGTCGTTCTTCTTCCACAGCCTTCTCTTTAGCCTTACTTTTGTTTCCACCCCTAGGAGGCGGCCTCTTTGGCGGCATAGCTCAAGAGAGTTATGAGCGCCAAAAGGAGCTATCGGATAGGAAATCCAGCCATGAAGTATCGATTTGGGCGTTTATTCAAATGTCCAACTCGAAGTCAACATTTCACAACAAACGACGTCTTTCAGGCTTCTTCGATGATGTCGGTCATAATATTATCGCGCCTGGTGTTGAAGCAAGGGCCATCCGTATCGTTAAGGCCGTCGCTTTGGAATCACAATACTCTTCGTCATGTAACTATGTGTTCCCGGTCACTGTTACGCCAGACACCATCTATCCGGTCAACGCGGGCAATATCGATGTCCCCTGCAGTTCGGTCTTCATTGTCGGAATCAAACATCTTTGCTCCCGATGACGTCCGTGCGGCTGTAGCAGTCAAAACTATCACAAATAAAGGAATAGAACTGGTGGATGGTTCGTTTGTGGTTACGCTTGCAAATACTTGAGTGCATGAGGCATTTAACTCATGTTTGGGTGTCGCGGTTTTTTTTACCCTAGGACTGGTTTTACCGTCCGCGTGCATATTCATTGGAGGTCGTGTATTTCTCTGGAATGTCCCTCCGATCACTACCAGTTGGGATGCGTGGAACCTTGACCATTTCAAAATTTTCGAAGTGGTTATACCGCGACCAGGTACATACATACCGATTTCTCCTACATACTTGTTCTGCAAGAACAACTAACCCCCCCCCCCTCCTTTTGTAGAAATCCTTATTTTGGGGACTGGGGAGAAATCCCTGATCCCCCCTCCGGAGATAAAGAAGTATTTATCGAGCATCGGCGTCCAACTGGACGTTATGAACACTGTACGCCTCTCCCTTTACTCTCTCATCCTGTCCCGCGTTTGAATCAAGAACAATTGCATCTAGTGGAATGCATGCTCAACGTATAACCTTCTAGTTGAAGAGGGTAGAAGGGTTGCTGCGGCACTCCTTCCACTATCACATAGACAATGGGACAATGCCCCTTCGCCTTCGCCTTTAACTCTTCAACAATGATCAACTCGCCAATTTAGAAAAAAAAAAAAGTATTCCAGCGCCCAGTGTCCAATTAATTTGCTACATGTCATCTAATAGCCACTCTAATATGTCCCGTCTCACCTCCGCTGGATCCAGAAGTGTACCATTAGAATCCACACCCTCCAGTACGCCATATTTTTTTCCAACCAAATCCTCTCCCAACGTTTTGCACGTTCTTGTTATGATTTCTGCATCCAACGATTTCAGAGAGTGCTGTGGTGGTGGCGGGAGGTAGGATATGTCGCAAGCGAGGATGAGGCCTCGTTTGCTATGGAAGCTTGCATTCTGCCACCATTTTAGATTCCGGTTGTTTCAACAACAACCTCGTAGTCAGGAAAAACTTAATATCTTTCACTTACAACCTTTCCCCACGAGAACGTGTTCGCGATGACATGGGTAAACTCTGGTGACTGCCCATACGCCCATTCCCAGCTCTAAAGAAAAAAAAATGGTCATTTTTTGCGCCAGAAACAATCCAGGTGTTTTTTTTTAATCCACATACCTGCAGCTCTTTACGTACTTCCTGTATTCGAGGTATATGAGCATGAGAAGTCTCGTACACATCTTGAATGGGTAGCTACGAGAGAGAGTGTGTGTTATAAATTATGGAGAAAACCCCCGGAAAGGCGAACCAAAAAAAGAAACGCACACGTATTATTCCATCAGGTGCATAATACATTTCTGAAAACTGCTGGGAAACAGCAGTGACGAAAGATTCATGCGAGATGGGCGTATGTCGTAAGGTCGTAAACTGACACAGATTCTTTACTGGGGATCGTACGGAATCTACTCCTTTTGTTCGCATCGTTATCTTTTTTGTTTTTGGGTAACAGCATTCCGTTCATGAAAAAAGATTTTCAGGGGGAGGCGGGGTGGGCGGGGAAAATAAGAAGCACTGCGGTACCTTGGTATTACGCAACACATCCCCAAGATCATTTAATTTTGCATTGATAAGCATCGTTCCATGATGATAAGCCCTCTGGTTTATGATCTTGTACGCAGATCCTGAAACGTGATGGAGTCCCCCCGCCACCATCATCAAATCGTCAGGATACACACACAAGGGGGTAAAGTAAAGATGCAGAAGAAGAGGAGGAAGAGGAAGAGTCACTCATCTTGTATCCTTCAACAACGACATCGTTCCTCTCGTTTACGGTGGCAGGAGGACCCAGACTTCGAATAGCTTTTGCAACAAGTTCAGCGTTCGTTCTTCGATCGAACTGGACGCGGGAAGAGCGATAGAATAATTGGTATTTCCTAGGTCCTGGATATGCCAATATGATAAGTAAGGAGTTATAAAATCACACATAGAGAGAGAGGTAGAGGCATACATGATATACGGTTCCTCCACCACTGCGTCTCCTGACAAAAGGAACGCGGAGGCGACGTAATATTGGAAAATTAATTTCTTTCCAAGGGTTCTGTTTGGGAGATGGATGTGAGATCATTTTACCCCTCAAAAAGATACACATCATTTTAATTTTTTTCGAGCACAAACCTGATTGCGCCCGATGATTACGCAGGGTGAGTTTCTATAGAACAAGAGAGCGATTGCTTCTACAGGTTTGGAACGAAAAAGCCTGGTTTGGTTGTAAAATGGTTAAAAAATGGATCCTAACCGTCATCAGAAATTGCGAAAAAAAAAAAAACAAACAAACAAAGCAACCATAGCAAGAGCAATTTTAGAGGCACATTACTCACCAATCCTCGAAGGCTAAATTAAAGTATGGATCTATAGAATGCGAAAGATATATTTCCGGAACCGATTTCAAAGTTTGAGAAGAACTGTTTTGGCTTTGGGTGGAGTAAAGGTAAGATGATGGGAGAAGTGGTACAGCAGCAGCGGGGCCACTGCTGGTCACTCTAATTATGGTAGGCGAGCGATTATAAGCTAACGAGAGACATAGGGCTCGAGGTGAGGAAGAAGCTACTCGTAGCAAAGTGCTTGAGCTGCTCAACCTCATGGGGGTTGTGGGAATCGGGAGGTTCCCACGGTGGGTTGAGCTTGCCCCCACGTGGTTTTTGATCGTGATCGTGTCTGCAACGACGAGGTGGAAGGCTTGAAAGCTAGTCGGTCGTGATGCCTTTTCCCCATCATTTTCATTTTGAGAGGGAGAGAAGGGACTAAGTAATTGACTAGGTCATGAGTACTTATCCTTGCCTGCAGTGCGGTGGGTCGCCCTTGCATGAATCTGTCTGTTTTAGGAGGGGCTGCGACGAAGGTGCGTCTTTTACGTGCGGATGGGAGACAATCGTTTGTCCTCAAGGTCCACGCGTGTTTATTATTACTTTCTCTTTCTTCTATTTTTGTGGTTTCAAAATTCTGCTGTTCCCATACCGGTCTGGTCACTAGCAGATAACACACTCGCGTCTCAACTTCATTGAAATAGATGCGAGTTTACCACCCATACCTTCACCTCATGGAGGGAGCATGTGTTTTCCCCTTTTGACTTCCATACTTTCAAGACGACTGGGTACGACCTGATTTTCGTGATCTTTCTTACTTTCAATGCAGGTCAGTAAAATCCGGGTCTCCCTTCCGTGGGTACTTATACACTTTTGTTTTTCCCTACCAATAACCGCGCACAGAACACTTACCCCTCAGAGTCGCAGTCCTATACGAGTCCTACTATCCCTTCTACAAAAGTCTTCGTCGCCGGTGGCCAAATAAAGGCCAAAGCGAGCAATGGATGTTTCTCCTTATCGACCAAGTCTCGACGACTGACAAAGAACAACAACAACAACAACAGTACTTGCAGGGACGATGCTCGGACTCAAAGTCGCCGTTCCAGTGTGACCGATATCGAGTCTTGTCTGCAGCCGACGTCACTGACCATTCAATCACTTGGGGCGAGTCGAAGCGCCGTACTTGCACTGCCGGCACGGCCTTCATCATCATCATCATCATCATCATCTACCCGTATCGCAGTATTGTCAGTGTGGCCCCGGCTGTGAAAGTAGAAACTCCCTCTTCTCCAAGTGGTGGTCGTGTGGTCGCACTGCCTGTGCAATGTACACATAATCGGTGTTGTGCAATGTACGAGAAAGTGGGCTCAATTGCGAGGGTTAAATCGGGTTCTTTCATTCTGTGATCTTTTTTTTTTTTCTTTTTTTTTTACCAACGTAAGTCTTCATTAATATGATGTCTAGTTGTTAACATTGCAATCAGTTCGTAAAGAACGTGCTTGCCCTTCCTCATAGTGTTTCTTGATGGACGATCACAGCTGGGGTACTGTGCTGGTTGCCGGGCCGTCCGGAGATATTGAAGGTAATACCATTCGATCGCGCCTTTGACGTATTGGCTAGACTGAGTATTCAGAGGGCCTTGGCTTTTGTCCATCCCGGTGTGCGGCAACCACAGGGCATTCCCTCAGTTCGAATGCTTGCTTTAGGTCATGTTCATGTGTTGACTAGGTGCACCTTGGTTGTGCAATATTATTGGCGCTTGCAGTGTCGCAGAATTCATGAAATCAAGTATTGCATGCATAATTCGGTCACACGCGGAGGTGTTCGGGAATCGGAGTCGTTGACTTGATCCTTCGTTCTATCGGCCACTGACCGCCTTTCCAACTGCGTTCCCGGCCGGGACTTGGTTGATGCACCCGTGCGCTTATGCGTGCGATTGGCATGTGAGCATCACATATGAATGAGAGTAATTCGGCAATATCCGAATCGTTAAGCTTCCCCAAGGACACAGTTATTTAAAAGTGACTATATCAACGGAGGATTTGAGTAGATCTCCAAGAAGAGCATAAGGTTGGATTGGCTGACTTTGGAAGGAAATGGAAGCGACGATCATATCTATGAGTATCCCATGGGAGAATGAATGCCCCACCAAAAATGAGTTGTAACTTGTTTGGTCCCCGGTTCAAGTTGCCGAGACTGGAGAATGCTCTTTGGATCACAGTTGTCGCGTTTTAGGACAGCAAGTGCCTATCTCTTCATCACTCAGAGCATGTTATAGCACACTCAAGCTTAAGAGGCTTCAACCCTAACAGAGTGCATTTTGAGTTGGGGAACGGCCTGATCGCGTTCATTCCGGCGTTCTCATCATGATCCAGAAGAACTTCTCTTGCCCTGAATTTAGAAGAAGAAGCCCGGAAGAGGTTTTCCTCGATCTCATGTAATGAGTTTGCGGCTGGAGTATTTGAGCCCCTCCCAGGCTAATTGGCTTATAGGCCTCTCTCCCACCTTGACCACTACCTACCTGCCCACTTCGCAAGCCACCGCAGTCCGCCAACTTGGTCATTCTGTCCCTTTTGAAAGCTGGTGAGAATCTGCTTGTCAAGCCAATCTCAAAACGACGACAAACATCGCGTGTTAACAGCCCCAGCAAAAACATTATTCCTTAGCGCCCCAGCGTTCAATCGTTCAGCATGACTATCTACCGCTCCAAGCGTCCAGACTTCGATTATGCTCCTTCAACTAGTATCTTTACCTTCTTGAAACGCAATGAAAGTCCTTCAGACGCTAAGCGGGTCGCTTTCATCGACGCTGTTACGGACGAACGGATCACTCGAGGACAGGTTTTCGACTTTGCTTTGAGAGTCGGTTATGGTGTCAAGCAGATTGGGGGGAAGCGTGGAGATGTTGCCATGATCCTCTGGTAAGCTTTTGTGTCACGCTGCTTTGGATAAGACGAAATTGTGAAAATCTCATATATATTATGCCGGCCCCAGCCCAAACTCCATTGCATGGCCTTACACGTTCCTCGGACTTCAAGCTGCAGGTCTCCGTCCAACTCTAGCAAACGTAGCATACACGCCCCCCGAACTAACACATCAACTCAAAGACTCCCGGGCCCATCTCATCTTTGTTCATCCATTGCTTTTCCCTACCGTCATCAACACCCTGAACGGTTTAGGTTTGAAAGAAGGCGAGATCAAGAAGAGGGTGATCATCATGAGTCATACGAGTCAGGATGAAAAGGATGAGAAGACTGTTGGGATTCCTGCTTCGTGGAGGAGGTTGAAGGAGTTGAGGAATGGAGGGAAGCTCGCTAAGGAAGAAGAGTTTAATGGGTCTCAGGTTCACGAGACGGCTTTGCTTTGTTATTCCTCGGGGACGACTGGACTGAGCAAAGGGGTGGAGGTGAGTTGCACCTGCTCCCGTTTTTTTTTCAATGGTTATGATCAAGGCAACTGATTTTTGCGATCCAGACGACGCATGAGAATATCACTTCCGTCATTCAGATTTCGAAACCCGTCTTTCCTCCAATTTCTTCTGATAAAGATGTCGGCCTCGCCGTTCTCCCATTCTTTCATATTTTGTAAGTCGGGAAACACCCTTATATGGCGACCGTACTCTGATCACACAATGCCTTTTCCCGTCTACGCGTTGTTGTGCGACTCCTCTTTTTTTTTTTTTCTTTCAATTTGATTTAGCGGGTAAGTAGAATATGATTCCTTGCCTCAAAATAGAAGAACTGACATTGTTGTTTAACAAGAATTTCTCTCGTCGTCCTCTTCTTCTTTGACTTTAAAGTTCCCAACGTCGTCATGGCAAAGTTCGAACCCGTTCTCTTCTGTGCTTCCGTCGAGAAGTACAAAGTTACCGTACGTTACTCCATATCTCAATCTCAGGCTATATGCTATATATAATCCTTGAGCATTTTAGACATCCGCCATCGTTCCACCGATTCTATTGGGTTTGACCCTTCATCCTGCGGCCAACAAGTATGATCTACGGACGATCAAAACGCTCTTTTCTGGTGCTGCTCCTTTGAGTGCTGGTCTTGTGAAAAGGGTCAAACAAAAGTTTATATCTCGGGGCAATCATGACGCTGTTATTACCCAAGGGTAAGTGTAAAAAAAAAATGTCATATGAGTGTCCGGCTTCCTCTTCTCACACACACACACACACACACGCCCTTCTCTTTTTCATGTGGGATGATTTTTTAGGTATGGTCTCACGGAGACTTCACCTACGGCGATGTTCCTTGAGGCGCCTTGGGCTGACTCGAAAGCTGGTTCTTGCGGCTTCTCCTTCCGAACCTTGAGGTACGCCTCGTCGACGATGACGAAAAGGATGTACCTCCTGGACCTGACAGTCGAGGAGAGCTATGGATTAGAGGGAAGATCATCATGAAGTGAGGAAGCGCATTTTTTTCAACAACAACAAGAGACCTATTTTACTGACGTCTTCGCTGCTTCTTGAAAAGGGGATACTTGAACAACGCGAGGGCAACGAAAGAATGTATCACCCCAGATGGATGGTTCAAAACGGGTGATATTGCCATCATCGATAATGAAGGCTTTTACTATATCGTCGATCGTAAGAAGGAACTCATCAAGTATAAAGGGTTCCAAGGTAAATTATATATCGCTTTTCATTCTGCAGATCAGCCATACTAAACTCAATTGGTTACCTTTATTACTTAAAAAAAAAATATCAGTTCCTCCCGCCGATTTAGAAGCGGTCTTGCTCACTCATCCGGATGTCGCTGATGCTGGTGTCATTGGCATCTACTCTCAAAAGGACGAAACCGAACTCCCTCGGTACGTTAAACTCCATTTTTCCTTTCATACTTCGGCATCACGTCAACCACCCATTTTTTTTTAGTGCCTACATTTCACCCAAGAACGCTGCGCTGGCCGACCCTAAAAATCGTGATCAATGCAAAGCGTTCGAAAGAGCCGTTCAAGATTGGATCAAGTCTAAAGTGGCGCATCATAAACAATTGAGAGGTGGGGTGATCGTCATCGCTGCTATCCCCAAGAGCCCGACGGGGAAGATTTTGAGGAGGGAGTTGAGAGAGTTGGCTAAGCAGGAGGCGAAGGCTACTAGTGCTACTGCGAAACTCTAAAACTTTCTGCCGAACCCTACTTTTTTTTTATGGCGTGCAATTAATCTTGTATGATGTTCTTCTATATCAGCGGTTCTATTGCCCCTTCGTTTCCCATTTATGGTGGAAATTTTTTGAGTTGCTCGTTTTTGATTTCATCTTCAGATATGTGTGTGATTAAAAGTAATAAATTGTACAATCATTACTACTATGTATGCTAGCCTGCTCCAACACATTGCCGGTTACGCGCAACGTATCCCAAGTTGTTCGCTTGGGGGATCGAGAGGGGACGGAAACGCGGATACTTTCTCGATCAACTAGAAACACCCCCCAATCCCTGTCTCGAATGGGTTCCATCCATGAACCCTCAGCCGGGATATGACCACAGCACGTCGCCATTTTTGGCCGCTCAACGCCTGGAGGTCCATCTATCAACCAATTGGCAGCTATCCAGAAATGGGCTTTCCAAATGGTCAATGATGTGGTCGATCAGGCTTTGAGGACTTTTTTGACGAGGTTCAACACCCAAATGAAGACCGACATATTGCAGAGCGTTGAACAGCAGATGTCTCAGCAGCCCAATGCTGATAACATTAGTTTCGGCGTTCGGACATGGGCGATGTGGGAAGAAAAAAAAACTCCGGTGGGCAAATGTGCTGGTGGGCATGGTGTCATCCAGGAAAGGTGGCCGATTGAGAACTAGGGAAACACGATGCGCAGTATATTCAAAGTAAAAGACGATTGGAAGAACATTGTATCAACGAAAGTCAGTAATCGACTAGAACCGCGGCCGATCATGCACATATGTTATAAATAATCGCGGGTGTTAGTGAGTGCGTTCCCTTTGAGCCAGCTCGATGGGGTTTGGGTTGATCGATAGTCGACTACAGTTCGCAAGCGCCTCACCGATATGCTGCCCGCTTAGCTAGCTAGGTACATGCATGACAGCATATCTTGAGGCGGTTGAGCGCTGTACTACCAGCGAAGAATCTAAATCCCCCGGCCTTTTTACCAGGAGAGAGGCCGAAGACTTTTTTTACACACCTTACTAGATGCTGTGGGGATTGGTGTGATACTGTAGATGAACGGAAGGGTATTCTCTATGCCATGTTGAAGGTACCTTGTAAGTGGTGAGGAGATCAAGCGAAGGACGGCGATGCGGATTGAAAAGCTATCCTCCGGCGCGGTATCTTGCAAAAGCCATATGAAGCACATTCAAAATCCTAAGGTGCACTAATACGAGTCACGACGGTCAACATTCTTCCAACAAGTGAATGATACATGCCTGTAGCTTCTAAAGCCAGATGTACAGATTGCTTTCTTCTGTGATCTTGCCAACATGGGTCGACATGGTAAATTCGGTGCCTTCAGATACTCCAGCTGATGTAGAAGCGATCTTACGCATCCGGATGTCGGTGTCGTTGGCGTCTGCTCTCAAAAGGACAGTACTGAGCTCCCTCGGTGCGTCAGCTTATCCTTTCCTATCCTCGGTACTTGCCTATCTTCACCTCAACGAACAAACTAGTGTCTACTTTACGCTGCCCTCGCCAACCTCAAAAATCATAATGCAGAGCATTCGAAAAAGCCGTTCAAGATTGGATTAATTAGTTTAGAGTGGCGAACAGAAATGGCGTAATTATTACTGCAGCCATCGCCTGACTGGAAGATGTTGAGTGAGATGGGTGAGCAGGAGGCGAAAGCTACTGCTACTACAAAACTTTGAACTTGACACACGTTCAGTCATCTTGGTTCCTGTGTTCGTTACCTGGCGGTCTGCACCCTTCGGATTTAGGATGGACGATTTTGACGTGTCTTTCGTTCCGACAGAGTCCGTTACGTCGCAAACGTGGTACACCATCGTTTGGCACACAGGAGGGTTATGGTCGCACGTACAAAAGAGGAATGAGAACCATTGCACACAAGTGACTAGTACCTGCGTTGCCGTGCAGTACTCTTACTCTGCCACACAACGTATTCCACAGATAATCTGTTGCTCGTGGCATGGATACGCGGATTTCGATTGTCGCAAAACGCGCAAGCTTGAACATCGTCTGACCTTGCCACGGGACCACGCGAGACTTGTTAGCCAGAATTCTGCGCCCGGCATGGGGTTGTGAAGAAATGGAAAAATGACCCCGATAACAGGCTGGCGTGACCATCGAATAAGCTGCTTGGGTGGGCGCAATGTCACTACGTAACAAGTGGCTCGTGGAAATGGGGGATCGGGAAACACGACGCACAGGGACAGACAAGTTCATAATGAAGACGATGGAAGATTGTCCAAACATTGAACGAAATTTATAAAGTGACGAGAATCGCGAGTTGAGATCGATGGCTACGGTGGTTCCAATGTCGGACAATGCTGCCTGCTTCAGTGCGCGGCAGCATATCTTAAAGACGCTTGAGCCTGGTACTAGCGAAAAAGCTAAACTTTTTTTGCCCAAGTTGACCATTCACTGCGAAGGGAACGATGATGTTGAAGACCTTCAGAGACTTTACGAGCTTAAACGCTATGTGGCCCAATGCCGCAGACGAAGAAAACAGTATTCCATTGAGGTACAAACGTAGGTGTAGTGTTGAGGGTAATGAATGCAGATTTTGAGCTGAAAGAAAGGATCCTCCGGGAAAGAGGAGAAAAGAGGATCACCGGCAATCTCCTCCCAAGGTGCTGATCTCGATGATGATACAACGTATACGCTAGGGTATGGCGCTGCCTTGTGGCACCGAGCGGGAGGAGGCCATTCCAAATGGGGCACCAACTTGAAGCATCGGCGTCCCTACCTATTTCGGTTCGCTCCTGCAAAGGCAGCATCGCAGTGTCATACTTTCAGTCGATCAGCTGGCATGGAGAATTCAACTACTTACTAAGGCGAGTTGATCACTCCGTGATCAACTGTTGCCTAGCGGAACAGTTAGCCTGGATATTGCGGTCTGGCCTTGTTGGTGAATACTGACCTTTTGCGCTTCTCATGCTCCCGGAAGCGCCTCCTAATCTCCTGGCAGATTAGGCACACCTTGGCATGGAAGTATTCCCACTATGTAATTTGTCAGTAAGTGGCATAGGGGGGATGGAAGGGGATTGCATTACTCACGCGGTAGGCGTTGATCATGCCGACCGGCATGTTCGGAAAGAGCACCTCGATAGGCGCTTCGACGACCGTTTTTAGAGCCCAATCGGGCTCTAAAACGTGCTCATGACTGCCACACAAGGCAAGCCATGGGGGGTAATGAAACCCAGGTGGAGGCACCTGGGGTTCACTGTCGGTCGTGCTATTAAACCACTGAGTCGCAAGATTGGATGGGATAAAATCCTCAATTACCTGCATGCCCCTGCACCACGTTCCCCTGCTGGCAACATTCTGTTGTGGCCGGTAGTATTCGAGTGTAATGGGTGTGATGGCTGTTGGCTGGCAAGGGGAAGTACGCGTGTTTAGAAGGCAAATTGGGGAATGTTCGATCAGATCCTACCAACGTATGACACAACCGAAGAGTGACGAGGTGTACCCACAAAAAAAAAACAAAGTTTGGATTCCAATCGCCTCGGCTAGAAGCCCTAGCAGCCGACAATGAGGAGCGTTGGGAATGGAGGAGGGGGCGTTGGGTAAAACAGATGCGGATCTTTGAACTGTCCAACAACTTTTTATATGGATTTGCGGGCAATAAATTACCATATTCGTTCTAGAACTAGCTTGTATCCGTGCACAAAACCCGCATCTCTGTCGAATTTTCCTTCACAGTAAGAAGCGGTGTACATTTTGGTGATTTCAGCAGTGATCAATTTTTCCAGGTACAAATCAAGAAACGGTTCCATCTCGATATTCGATCTCTTGCTATGTAAAGCCCGTCCCACGTCAGCCGGTCCGACAGGACCACCTGGTCCAGCAACTGAGGGGTGAGTCGAATCAGCACCTTACTCTCTGCAACAAGTGTCGGTGTGTGCCTGTAGTTTCTCCATGAGCATCCGCCCATTCCCATCCAAGTTGAGCCTGATGCTCAAATCACCTTGCCTTCGTCGAACCGTTGCGCCTCAATCGAATGAGTCTTCTCGGTTTTTATTTCATTTCCGTTTGGGTTTGTGTGAGGGAGTGGAATTGTTTGAAGTTGGGACCGCAGATCCAAGGGGGCCAGAGCTGTAGTGTGCATCCGTTGAGCCTGAGAGATCGGAAATTCATCCTATGACTGGGGGGAAACGGCTGATTAAGTTTTATTGCTTTCCTCCGCGGATCACCAACACGCTCAACACACATGGTATGTACTTACATAAATCTGGTGCCATAAAAATAATAACTGATTTAGAAGCGATCTTGCTCGATGTCGCGACGCTGGTATCATTGGCGTCTACTCTCAAAGAACTCCTTCAGCTCGTCTGCATACTCACTGAATATCGGATCAAGTCTAGAGCGGCGAACCATAAACAGTTCAAGAGGCGGGGCAATTTTTATTGCCGCTGTCTCGAACGGACCGCCGCGGAAGCTATGATGCGAAAGCTGATGGGAAAAATAGACTTGTACGGCTCGCGAGCTTTTTCTACGTGTATTTGGTGCTCAGAATTTGCGCATTTGCGATACTTCAGTTTTCCCGAATCAGATCGTGGCTACAGCAACGATCACTGCAACGGCAGAGTGACCGGCAGATTCAATCTTGGAATGAATCGGCAGAGTAGGATAAGCTGGACTTAGCACAGGCCCCCTTAACTGGTGACATAGGAATTTTCAGAATATTTATTTGTTTCCAGCGTGTAACGTGTAAAGAGCTCAACTAAATACTGTCCGATTCTTTCCCGGGTTATCCCTCTACTATAAACAGCATTGGGAAGACGCTCATGTAAAATATCTCAACAAAGAGGCAATCCTGCTATGAGCCCCTGCGGTTGTCAGATCTATAAGCAATTGTATTCAGCATGTAGAGGGTGAGAACACCGTTGTAGCGTACGGCATAATTCATCCTCCCCCCAAATCGGGGTGATTTGTTTGGGCACTGCTTCGCCTGCTCTGGTCAAACCCACGGAAATGCCGCCGGCTATGCGGAGCAATGTCGGGGGTCGGGGAATTATGTGGTTGGCTGCTGATTGAAGATGCTTGAGAAGCCGAAATGGCATGCCAGTCCGTTATGGCCCGCTGGCCAACTGGCTCAGGTGTTCGAGGCGCACCAGCAGCATAGCTTGGGTTCCCATTAGTGCCACCTCGAGGAACTCGATCCTCTTCAGGTTGACCATGATTTGTAGTACCAGAGGACTGATCTTGGTCTCTCATAAGGTTTCCGATTGAGACAACATTACCAGTTGTTTGCCGCTGCCTCCTATGTTTTGAGAAGCGATCGAGTGGCGATTCAGGGGATTCCCATGGAGGCATAAGAGGACTCGAAGAGGATGGTGTTCCGGCGGGTTGGGATGCAAAGTCCGAGGGAGCTCCTGGAGCAAATGGCATTCCACCTGGTTGAGCAGAAAGCATAGATCGAATCCTATCAAAGGGCGGCGTCCGACCTGGCTGAGGGGTGGACATGTGCTGAGTACCACCAAGCCTGGAGGGACACGGTGTTCCGCTCACTCGGTGCTCGCTGCTCAAGTTGCTTGAGGCAGGGGAGTCGAAGAACGGGATATACGAGAGGGTTTCCCCGACCTGACGAGCTGAACGAAGCCTCATGTGACTCTCGATCTCATGGTGCCCAGTCGAATCAGTGTTTGCGGGGCTAAGGCCTGCTAAGTAAGTCGCGGCCCCGAGGTCTTTGGGTTCGGGCCTCGGAGGGAATTTTAGAGTCTCGGCATCTTCAAAGATATTATCCATCGTATCTTGAGATCTTTCCATGTCGGCATCCTGCCAAGCCATACCCACATCGTTGTTGCGAGAGCGAACAGTGCGTGGCCATGCAAGCGAGTCTTGACACACTTGTTCGTCAACCAAATCACGAATGAGCATCCAAAATCCAACTGCTGTATTGTCCAGGAAATTTGGTGCGAATCCCTCATCGACAAGAGTCATCTCGGCGTGTCCCCCCCTCATCTTGTACAGGTACATACGAAACCCTACAATCGCAATGCCGTATAGCACATCCGTGCAGCTTCTTTTCGAAAAGGCATCGATCATATATCGATAGAGTTGGTCTACCGCTTTCCTTGTGTCCTCTTGCCTGTCTTTAGCAGAAAGAGGCTTGTTTTTCACTTCTATTACCAAACAAGTGAGGGCATCTGAATCGTCGTCGACGAGTTCTGCGTCGGTTACAACTGTAAAGTCGGGCCGCAGAAGTTCGCGTTGATCGCGCTTCTCATCTTCCAGGGTATACTGCGGCATCGGCCTGTATAAACTATCTTCCGGGAATGTGGCGTTCAGAATAGCACTGACGGGGCCATAGAGTATCGTCTCATTAGCTGGCCTCCCGATGCCGAAGTACTTAGAATGTTGCTTCCTTTGTCTCCCTAGAACCCTAGCAAGGCGATTTCGATCCACAACAGGTAATTTCGCCTGGAGCATTTGAGCAGGGCTATTAAGAGGTAATGAGAGTTGTGCTTGTGACGACAGAGGACCTAAGATGACAGGCAACAAATGTTGAGGAGGCTGGAATCACAAAGGGCTGGGATGTGTTCTATTTAAAGCCCGACCCCATCGATCATCAAATCAGATGCATATCATGGTACCGGACCACGTATGTTAGTGACAGATTGAGGGTTTTCTCTTTCACCTGCAACATATGGCAGCTTTCTGAAGCTGCCTCTCCGTATAATTTCAAGGATCAAATGAACCCCATAATTCTCCCGATAAAACCCGAATGCTACACTGACCCAGCACCAAAGGTGCAGACAGGAAGCGAAGTAGGTGTTTCTCGGATGTCGGAAAAAACACCGTTTAAATGCTTGATAAATTGTTTTTGGTATTTTGATACAATTGAATGTAACTTGTGTGCAGCTGGATGGGCGCGCCGGTATGATAGCGTGACAACAGCCCGACAACCATCGAGACTTTTTGAATTGGAGGTGTCCCGGTACGTACACAGGAAAGGCGAAAGGGGCCGGAGGGTAACGTTGAAGAAGATAAGAGAAGACTTGGAGAGGGCCAGAAGGCAAAGGCCAAAACGCAAAAGGAAGAGGACCCAACGCTGAATTGTAAATACTCGGGATCCTACTCGCCATAGGGAGGCGGGAAAGCAAGGGACCGGGAGGAACAACCAACTGTAGAATAGAAATGCCAGAATCAGACCATGAGAAACAAAGAACCAAACTAAGAAAAACGAGAAGAGCCACCGATGCACGCAGTGGACATGTGAAGACAGCAAGTAGGAGAACGCCTACAAGGACTGCCCGACAAAATCGATCTAGGAGTAGGGATCCGCTAGATCAGCATGACTGAACGAGCGCGGCGTCAGCATGCGGTGAGGCCGACAGTGGGTACGGCGCAACGCATGCAGCGGACGTGCAAGAGCCCCAAGCACGCAGCATACGCCAAGGAAAGAGCGTTAGTGCCGGAACACCATGACACACGAGCCTAATTTAATCTCGTACCTCCATTAAATCTCAATTAAACACCCCGCAAACGTTCTGAATACATACGCTTTTAATAATTTAACGATTGCATCATAAATGCTTCCCACTGCATCGAAATTGTCAAAAACTAGCCTCACCTAGGCGAAAGCTTAGTTTCAACGTAGTACGGGATTCTCCGACAGAAGGTATTGCGCGACCATGTGACCAATTTCTAACCGGATAGTATCGTTATCCTTGTTGTTTGCATGCATCTCCTTTCTTCTGGTTTGCGTGGTCCTGGAGTCAGCGTTAGTGGCGTGGGGACACTTATGGTTCAGGAAGAACATCGCGCCCGTGAGGATCCAAGGCGTGCATCTAGGTCTTGGAACACTCTTCCCCCAGATATCATATACGAAGTTGTCCAATACCTTATCCCGCGTCACTTGTACCCCGGTGATAATGGCTACTCATCTTCTTCCCCGAAATTTGTGACGAGGTACATCCAGGAACGTGCCAGTTTCGCGTCTCTCATTCTCGTCTCCCGTAATTGGGTCGACCCTGCGATGCGTGGCCTCTATCGTGAAATCACAATATTCATTTGCACCGAAGCGTCCGTATATTTACTACGCGAATCCCTCAAGTCTCATGGGAACCTCGTTCGAACCATTATTCTTGACTCCCGAACCCGTCATTTGAAGGACCGACCATCTCTCATAGGCAGGGTTCCTGATCAGCTTGCTCGGTTCAATCAGAGGGCTATGTTGTTAAACGAAATTTTAGCATCATGTTCGCACCTGACAAGTTTGGAGAGTTTTGGCTGGCATGACGATGCCTTTGCCGAACTCGCTCAGTTCAATGACAACTTTGAAACTGTCATCGGTCCTTCATCTTCCGTGAAGCATTTTACGTGGACGATTGGGGGTTATTCACACGGGTTGCGCTGTGCCCTCCGGCACTTTTCTCAGACATTAGAATCCTTGATTATCTATGATTGGGATCCAATTACTTCTGTGTACAGAGATAGCCGGCCTTTCACACCCGTCTCTCGCCTTCCTGGCCTTCCGCGACTTTCAGAACTTCGTCTTAAAAAGGCGTCAGACTCCAAATTGCCTCATTTGCTTGAACTTCTCAAATGCACGGAATATCTCGGGGAAGATGGAAACACCACTTCTCGTTTACGTGTCTTAGAGGCGGAAAGACCATACTTGTTGACGCCCAAGGACTTTCTGTGGATGATACGAATGACAAAAGCATTTTCCAACCTCAAAACGCTTATTATCACATGTGTTCCGTCCCGCTCAAAGCCGTTCCATATCACCGGTACATGGGAGTGGTATGATTTTTCCGAACTCCCCGGTGCACTTTTTCAAAGCTCCCCACATTTAGAAGAGCTCTCGCTCCTCAGTCCAATTCCGCTCTCTTCACTCTTAAGCCCTCCTGAAACACTCCGCACAGTTCGTACTCTGATTTGGCGGAGTTATTTTGGGCCACACGAGTTCATGCGCTTCCTGAACTCTCCATCGAGCCGAAATCTGACGCTTATCGAACTACAGCATACCTCGAGGACTGCGATGGCCAAGTGGAAAGTTGAGATGGAAACTGTGTTGCGAGTTGGACGTGGTCTTGGAACAAACATCATTATCCCCGCCGAAATCTATCCCGAGCCCAAATTCAGACAACCTGGTGCAATAATAAACAGAAACACGCGCTACAGTCACTAGGTACCAGGTCGTGCATCCCCCCATCCAGATCGGCGATGAACCATCTCAGGAGAAACCCCTTAGGCAGAACCTCGCCGGAAACAGTTGGAACGAGGAGCGAAGCTCCTCAACCTCGCTACAGTCACAGGCGCAAATTGCAACCAGGCAATTTTTGCGTTTCAATCACCCTCAAAGCGCTCGTTCGGGAATCGAAGCGTCAAAAATCGGTGACGTGGGTGGCAAATAAAGAAGTCGTGAGGACCCCAAGTCAGGTCTTTCCATTTAACGGGTCTTTGGACATTTCGACACCCACGAGATTGTCCTGTAGCCTGTCCCGTACAGCACGATTACTCAGACTTTCCCCATGGGCTTGTACTGGATTACATCCAAAAACGCGTCGCTTTGGCGTAGTTTGCTCTCGTCGCCTGACCGCCCGTAGCTGATCCCATGGAATCAAATGTCCTTTCGCTCCCTCTACGAATCGCTTAGGTCGTATGGGACTCGCATTCACACAATCATCGAACAAATTGTTTGGAAAGGCCGGCCATTGGCGGGTCGTTCAAGGGGTTATCTGGTGAACACTCTGAATTCAATCAGAGAGCTATGCTACTGAACAGTGGCAGCCAACCGCCGTTATATCCAGGGACAGCCGACCTCCTGCTTTTCGTTTATATCGTGCTAGAGGCTGAATGAACCCTAATACTGGTTGACGCCCAAGGATTACATGTGGATGATGCAGAAGTCAAAAGCGCTTCCAATCTTAAAATGCCCCTAATAACCTGTTTCCCAACACATTCAGACCAATAACCAGAACGTGGGAGTGGTTTGATTTTTCCGAAGTCCCCAGTGCAGTTTTCCAAGTGCTCCGGATTTAGAAGAGTTCGTGCTCTTCCCCCTCTCTTCCTTCTCCAATCCGCCTGGGACATTCCATGTGTTCCTAATTTGGCGGTATTAATGTTTTGGACTGCAAGACTTCATGCGCTTTGAGCGGGAATCTGACAAACATTGAGCGCGCTACGGTATACGTCAAAGTTTGCAGTCGCCAAGTGGACAGCTGAGATGGAGAATCTGTTGCACACCGGATGTCGTCCCTGTCATCATACTCAAAATTTATCCCGGGCCCCAATACCTAAATGAAACTACAGGCTACGGTTACTAGAGACACAGTACTCCATTGCCACCCATACTGTTCCTGAGTTGCGTCTGATGGCTATACGAATAGCATGGCAATAGAGGCCGCCGGGGGGAAGACAAACCCGCCTAGCACCCCATAAGGATGGATCCGTAGGGACCAGCATGACTGCGCATATTTTAAGAACTCTGATGTGGAATACCTGAGAATTGCCACTCAAAGATATTTCCTCCACAAAGGTCATCGCGGCAAGTCCCAGGAAGACTAGAGTGATGAATACCAAACCCCTCCTCTATCTGGGATCGGAAAGGGAGTGTCTCCCCTGATAGACCATTCTCCTGTTCATTTGCCGTCAACTACAGGAGTTGCCTATTTCTAGTCTTTCGTCGTCGCGAGTGAAAGAAATAAAAACATGTTCCGATCATTCCCCTGACATGTGTCGGAACAGGGAATCAATTTCATACCCTCCACATGCATGCAATGGAAAGGTCACTGTTCATGTCGTAGCAAAGAAAAATGGAGTTATCTGCGCTGAATGCCAACAAAAGCCACCGGAATGAATGTTATAGCGTCGGCTCGGTTTCCCGACGGTGAACAGAGCGACGAGGTGTTGAACGGGAATAAAAGAAACAACGATTCTGGCCACAACCACTGGTGGCCCGAGTCACGTTAAGCGCCCGTAATCGCAGCATCCTATAACGATGGCTCCAAGGGGCCACCGTGACTGCGCGTATTTAAGAGCTCCGATGTGGGCCACCTATGAATTGCCACTCCCTCGGACTCATTTCCCCCGAAGATGTTGGGCACCGCACCGGTAGAGCAGTTCTGATTAGTGTTACCCTGCCCTTTGCAAGCGTACCAATCCCCAAAGGCTGTCCCCGCGGTGACAATGTGCTTCTCTCCTGAGGAATGATGGAATCCCGTGAAGGGGTACGAGAGGGTAGGGATTGGATCCTTTTTACTGATGGAAAATATTTTCAGTTAATCCCTATGACGAGAGCAAGGGGACAAGGCAAGTTCACTTGGTAATGCGAGCAAGGTTAGTGACATGGGCGTCAGCGTAGTCGGCAAAAGCTCGATTACCAACGCGTGGCATCCCAAAAGTGTTAGTGCAGAATTCTGTATCAAGAGGGAGGTCAAGCGGGAGGTAGACTGCATCAAGGAGCGCAATGGCTCCTAACGGGAACTTCAACACTAGTCCAGCAAATATCCCAGCGTCAACAATCGTTCAACTCACCAAGTGAATGCCTTATGATATAGACCGTCTTCGAGTTAGTAGTCTTCATGGGAATGTTCACCGCCGCTCGTACTCCGGGGCCGAGCGAGAATGTGTGCCGAGGGATCCACGATGTGCTTCAACTGAGGAAGGAGGCCGGGAAAGAACTTGTGGTTGGGCCTCTCGAGGATGATATCCAAATCGATTAAATCAGCTTCGAGTCAGACGTGTTCGTTCCCTGATGACTGACGAGGATACCTCCAAGATGGTTCGCATCATAACCGACATACCCTGTCCTGTAAATCTACGCCTACGGTCTGAGCAGCGCGATACCTATATCAGTGGTGTATCGGCTGCCTGGGCGAGTCCTGTCCTTACATACACGACGACGTGGTATACGCCACTGAGATGAAACTTTGGCAAAGAGTGCCAAAGCGTAAAGGAAACAAAGGGAAGGTAGGGTTAGCACCTCAAAGCGCCCCGCCCCCAAATCCCAAAATACGGATCTACGGTCCGTACATTCACCTTGGTGACGTTTGTACCGCGGCGTTGGGCTGCTATCCCTAACATGTCCCGCGCGCGAGGGCTCGATATCACTAGGCTGACACAGAAAACACGCAATATTGTGAATCAGAGCCATCTCCACCACTTCCCTAGCACCGGAGGAGTCAAGCATGCAAATTGGGCCGGAGTAGCGTATGAGAGCTCCTGAGAGGAGGCCATGGGATTCACAACAGTAGATCTAGAGTCCAACCTGACGGGAAATGTTTGACGACAAAGGTCGTCGCAGATAAGATCACGATCCAAGGAAGGAGGGCGCTACTGAGACAGGTCAGTGTGAGGTGCATTGAAGCTTATATATGAATATTCCCGCTGCTCTGTAGCCCTCTAAAATTGCAAGATAAGTTCTTCTCACGGGCCTTCGAGTTCACATCTTCCACCAAGCACGCTTCCCTTTACTCATACTATCCATCATTTGCTTCACTACACCCGGGTATATGTGCATTGCATGTGTATGAATCCCTGCAGATCGCGGGTTCGACGTCAGGCCACCCAAACTCCTATCCCAGCACCAAGTAATTTGCCCAAAAATCCCTTCCCGTGGTCCATGATCTCGCCAACTCACCCTGCTTGGCCACAGGCCCACGCGAGACTTGTTAATTAGGATTCGGTGCCCGGACAGTGTAGCATGGAATTGTGGAGCAATGGAAAAATGTCTTCGAAACTCTGATGACGCAGTGATCATAGAATAAGGTGCTCGTCGTCGTGCACGATTTTTTGTCGCTACGTGTTGGTGGGCTAGTGGAGAGGTAGGATCGAGAACTGGGAAATGCGACCCACAGCGACCCAGTCAAGTTCATATGGAAGATTGTGTTTTGGACATTGTAAGAAACCTTCGGGTGAGTAGAGTCATCAGCTGCGTTCGTCACAAGCTGGTCCTTTGTGAACGGGGACGAGTAGATCAATGGCCTAGCGGCTTCGGCATCAGCAATTACTGCCTGCTCAGGCGTATGCCCGGACGTCTTGATCGAGCCTGTACCAATTTTACGCCAACTAAGGAGGGGACGATGACGCCGAGGACGTTCACAGACTTTACACGCTTACACGCTGCGGGTAGCCAATGGAGAGGAACTAAAAAAGGATTCTATTGGGGTGCAACTGTCAATGTAGCTTGCAAAAAAAGCGAGGGGGGGTGAAGATGAAGGTGACAGAAAATCATCCGGAAGAAAAAGTCAGAATCGCGGCAATCTCCTCAAAAAGCACACCCGGGATGCATGAAACGCGTTATCTACTAATTACCAGATGATCTACCGGTCGCTCCGTAGCGGAAGCCATTGATGAGCCGGTCGAGGGCGACCGTGCGGATGATAGCTGCTTGCGGCGCTCTCCGCATTGCGGGCACTCACAGCCACATTAGCTGGTTCCATAAGATTAAGACTTAGCCGGGGCCTGCTACGTAGCTGCCGCTTGTGGCTTTCTGTTCTGGGTCATGTGGATACTCGCGGCCCTGTTGTAACTTGTCCAGACTCCTAGTCAGTACCTTCACCCATAGCCCGCAATGATAGGTGGTTCCAGCGGTGCCGAACAGTGACTGTCAGAAATATGAAGTGGATTCATCGAAGAAGAAATCTGTAGGGAGCCCGTTGATACTGCGCGATTAGAGCTTTCAGTACTAAGCAGCCTGAGTTGCGGTCCGTCATGGCACGTGTGGCCTGCCCTTGCACTAATATCAACGGTGAGGACCGGCGTTGCTGGGACAAACTGTAATTGGGGCCACCATGCAGCTGGAGCCACAATCCCGACCAGCTAAATGTGCGTTGGTGAGCGCTGTGTCAATTTCATCACAAACACCCAGTGGTCGTCGGTACTCTTGCCTCGGCCCCGGACATGCTAACGATGACCCTGGCCAAATCGAGTTTTAAATTTGGTTCGACTGGTTTTGGAAGGCAAAACCAAATTTAGAATTCGATGCTGGCCACTGACGCGCTCGCTGACACTGAATATCAGCCAGTTGCCTTTTCGACCGTCCTATGCCGCACAGCAGTTCTGGTGGATGGCAAGTTCAATCCCCTGACGTTCGGGATTAGCCACTGTACGTGTTTTCGATGCAGGACGGCATGGCTTCCTTCCAGATCGAAGGAGGGGTGCATTATTACCGCGGATCGTGAGTGATTAGCGTCATCCATTGAGCTTGACTGGTTCTTCTTCCCCATCTCGACAATACGTCGTCGCCAGCCTCACCCTTGCCAACTACGGCGAAACATTGATAGAATGAGTGACGTTGGTATGAAACATTCTACCGGGGGGGAAGGGTTTTCTGGACCAGAGCTCCTGTCTGAGCAGGAAGAACTTTTATAAGCCCGTTTCATCACTCTTTCATCGACGGCAGACTTGCACCTTGAACGTCTCGAACCATCTGCTCCAAGTGCGGTTGCTCTACTCATGGCGATTCTATCCACCACCGCCGTTGTTATCACTTCCATCGTCATATCAGTTGTATACTATATGTACAGAAGACTCGCGATTGGATCCAGGTCTACTACCCATCTCTTGGATTATCCAGTGAGTTGCATCTCACCTCACATTGCGATTCCTGCTTCTATCTTTGCTCACTTGCTCCCAGTCTCCCCCCCACTGGTTCTGGGGACACGAAAAAGCGGCTTTGTATGACACCCCTTACGGGGAGCTCTATTCCGAGTGGATCGACGAGAAGGGGAGAGTCATCAGAACCAAAGGGGCACTTTGGGTATTTCGAGCAAAACTTCGTTCTCTTTGATGGAACTTATCATCTTCGAATTTCGTTATCTAAAAGCATGGGGATATCGTACGTGCACAAACGTCGCTTTGTTATCCAGAAAATTTTAATCATATCTGTAGCTTATCGTGGCTGATCCGCAGGCACTGTGGCACATAGAAGTTAAGAACGCGTACAGCTATCAGAAGTCCAGGGGTCTCCGCTCCTTGATCGAGCGCATCCTTGGCAGGAGTATACTCTGGATCGAAGGTGACGAGCATAAGAGAACGAGGAGTGCCCTTATCTCCTGCTTCACGTATGTGTCAAATCCCCCTGATGGAGGGAACCTCCACATTTTGAATTTCTTACATGCTGTAGTGGCAGAAAGTCAGAGAGATGGACGGTGTCGTCAACGGGTGTGCTGAGAAGGTAAGCTTTCTCAGCCATCCATCCGATCCCTTGCATCGATTCATCTTCCATGCAGCTTGTAGATTCCATGAGGATGCATATAATTAACGAGATGGATAATGGAGTATTATCGCCTATTGTTAACATTGTGGAATGGAACTCTGGCATAACGTCAGTCTCAAACACGCTCCCCTCTCAATCCCCTGCTGACATCCCTAGCTGTTCAGGCTTGACATCATCGGACGAGTGGTGAGCTGTGTGACTACTAAAGCCTTCCGTCTGATAATCTAGGCCCAGGGCTTTGATCATGACTTTGGTTTGGGCAAGTCATCAGAAGCCACGGAATTATCACGGACCGTGGAGGACTTTGTCGAGTCGACATCGACATTTACGGGCTTTTTGGTGCGTTCCATCCCTGCTCTTGGCATTGATTATTTAGCTGATATTTATGACAGACGCCGATTCTTTTGCGAGCCTTCCCTTTTATCTTAGTCTCCCATTCGATGTTGTACGAAAGCAGGCAGCTATTAGGAGTCATGTCCGAAAAGTTGGAAGATACTTGGCGGACGCGAAGGTCGCTCGTCTCATGAGAGGTGAGAGCCTCTCTGAAGACAGTAAAGATCTTCTTAGTCATCTAAGTGAGTCGCCCCCATATTTTTACAATAACCATGAAAAAGCAAGCGACCTAAGTTCCATGTATCCCTAAGTCAAAGCCAGTTATAAGGAGGGAGAGGCTTTGGATGTGGATGAACTACTTGACCATGTGCGTGCTTTTTCTGGTGTCAGTTTGCTTTTTGCTTCCCGTCTTCTGATACACGATCCTCCATCTAGATCAATACTTTCATGTAAGACATTTGATCGTGTTTTGCGTAGGCACACGCATTATTAACAACCGAGAAACCAGCCTTACCGGCTACGAGACCACCGCTGTAACGGTGAGCTTTGCCGTCCATGCACTCGCCCATCATACAGATGTCCAAACCCAACTACGCGGAGAATTAAACGAATTTGGTCGCGAACCGAGGTTCGATGATTTCCAGAACAAAGATATCCTGAGACTCCTTGATGCGGTGACTAAAGAGTCGTGAGTCAGACTTTCTGGAGTGGTTCCTCCTCGCGGCTCATCGTGCCGTGCTTGCCAGTTTCAGACTTTACCCTGCAGCTCCACATACAGAACGAGTTGCGGGGAAGGATGACGTGATCCCATTGAGTGGGCCAGTGCGTGCATCTGATGGGAGCCTTATGAATTTCATCGCCATCAAGAAGGGGCAGGTACGCTTCATGATACCAGAGCCAGACATATGAATGTCACGAGAGCTAAATGAAACCTCGGTACTTTGTAGATGATTGTCATTCCACGTCTTTCTATCAACACCCGCCGCGGAGCGTGGGGTATGACGGCCAAACGTTCAAACCCTCACGTTGGCTCTCACCGAACGATGGCGAGGAAAAGACTACCTTCGCAACACCACAAGTTTCGCTTTCCGGCTGGAACCATCTAGATACCTTTGGAGAAGGGGCACACATGTGCATTGGATTTCGGCTCGCCATTTTCGAATTCAAAGCGATCCTTGCCGCCCTTGTCAAAGCGTTCGTATTCGAGGAAGTCCCAAACGTCCAAACGAAGAGCCATAACATTGTCGGGACGTTGCAGCCGAGCACGGTGTTACACGATCCGTCGACGAAGCGTCCTTTTACCAAAGCCCACTACTTGCCTGTGAAGCTGTCGCTTGCCGATCAGCATTAGCGTACATTCTCGGCAGTCCGTTTGCCCTGCAATATCGCCATATCCTGGTCACGCGCATCGTCCGAACCATCGCCACAGTTAAGCGCGATCATTGTACTTAGAGTCGACCCCTGCAACTGTAATCATTATCATCTGAAGCTGTCATCGCACCATCTCGTGGCTTACACAGTGATGCACCTCAGTCTGAATGCCATCATCTGATTCACGCGCTGTTTCCCCAGTACTATTAGCTGCACGTCCATCCGGAGGAGGTCATATCAATCATGAGGCTGCAGGCACGTAACGAGTAATATGCATACCGCTGCAATCCTCGGCCAGAGTCCAGAAAGAATCGAAACGTTTGGTATGGAAATCATATATAGCGCGGAAGACTCCTTACGCTTGAGCATTCAACCGTCAATGACTACCTGGGGCTTCTCTTGATTTGGCAAACTGGAATAATCCCTTCACTTGACCCCTGCAGCGAAGAATTTACTGCCAGCCAGCCAATATTGTTCATCAAAGTAATGATCTGCACATTGATGCAGGTGCTGCATCTAGATCATGCAAGGAAGCGTCAAAGTTTATTGCCGGGCCGATGGCAATTCACTACATATGACGAACACGGCCGGTGACTCAGATTTCCTGCAACTTTGTCCAAACACGATGGGTTGCTGTGCGTCGCGTTTCCCAGTTCTCGGTCCCATCCTTCTACCACGCCTCACGCATTTCCTGTGGGTCAAATCATGATGGTGTTACCACTTATACAGACTGCCCAGTGACTGCTGTAAAGAGTGTCAAAGCCATCAAAACGAAGGACGGATCAAAATTGCGTCCTCAAAGGGGAAGGGCTGTGTGCAGACCGAATGCACGTTCAGGGACTTTTTCCAATGGTGACCTTTGCCTTAACTCCCGAAATCCTCCCGGTCGCGCTCTTCGGGACAGTGGCAATAGGAATTCTACCTCCTGACTGTCTGTGGTCCGCCGTTCCAGACTTAATCCAAGAGCGAGTATAGGATCCAACGCAGATATGGGCCAACGGGCTGAAGGCGTCCTTTTGAGAGTAGATGTCAATGACATTAGCGTCAGCGACATCCAGGTGAATGAGTACGATCGCTTCTAAATCAGTCGGAGGAATTATTTTACTTAAGGCACCAGATTTATGTAAGTAGAACGTGTGTTGAGACGTGTTGGTGATTCCCGGAGGAAAGCAATACGACTTAATTAGCCGTATCTCCCCTGTAATAGAACGAATTTCCGATCTTCCAGGCTCAACGGGTGCACACGTTCATACCACAGCTCTGGCCAGTCCCACTCCTTGGATCCAACTCTAAGCGCGGTCGCGTCTCTAGCTTCAAATGACTCCAACGGAGGGAGGAAATAAAAATCGAGAGGACTCGTTCGATTGAGGCGCAGCATAACGAGTCGACGAAGGCGAGTATCAGGCCCAACTTAGGCGGAAAAGGACGAATGCTCATGGAGAAACTATGGGCACGCATGGCACACTTGTTGCAGGGGGCAACGCGCAGAAGCGTAGTTTTCCGACTCAGCAGAACCCTGTAGTCCTGTCGGACCAGCTGATCTGGGACGGACTTTGACCAGAGATCGAATATTGAGGCGGAAGCATCTTCCTGATTGATTTGGTCTTCCTGTCATTGCGTGGAAAAATTGATCACTGCCCTATGTCCAGTGTAATTACTTACCACATTTTGAGGCACGGGTATGCATCCCACTTCTTACTCTGAAAGAAAATTTGACACATATACACTGGCGCTTCCGCTTGACCAAGGGAGAAGATTCGATCTGAGACTCAGGTAGCTCGAGACGAAGATATGCGAGTTTTGCGGACGGATACAAGCTGGTTCTAGAACGAATAGGGCTCATCAGGGAGGCGTCGTCATTTATGTAAGAGTTTATTGCCTGCAAATCCATATAAAAAGTTGTTCGACAGTTCAAGGATCTGCATCCGTTGTACCCAACACCCCCTTCTCCTCCCTCCTTCATTCCCGACCGCTAAGGCATCTAGGAAATACTTCAGCTGACGAGGTGATTGGAACTTCGTTTTTGTGAGTACACCTGATCTCACTTCTGTTGTGCCATACGTTCGTAGGATCTGATCGACCATTCCCCAGTCTGAACACGCATACTCTTCGCCAGCCAAAGGCCATCATACTCGACTCTTAACACACACCGTCTGTTCCTGGACGCCAAACCACTGTGAGTGTTTATCTTTCATTACAACCATAGTATATCCGTCTCAAGGAACTGAATCGCGATATTCGAATCAGTAGAATGTCGCCGAGGGGGCAACATGGCGCCCGGGCATCCAGGTATTTGAGGACTTCGCTTCTGCATCCAATCTCATGACTCATTGGTTCCACAGCCAGGATGCCCACGCAACAGATGATGAACCCCAGGTGCCTCCACCTGGGTTTCATTACCCCGCATGGCTTGCCCTATGTGGCGGCCATGAGCATGTTTTAGAGCCCGATTGGGCTCTAAAAACTGTCGTCGAAGCGCCCATCGAGGCGCTGTTCCCAAACATGCCGGTCGGCATGATCAACGAGTACCGCGTGAGTAATATTTCACTTTCATCTTCCATATGTTGTTTACTGACCAATAATATAGTGGCAGTACTTCCATGCCAGGGTTTGCCTGATTTGCCAGGAAATCAGGAGGCGCGCCCGGAATGAGAGGCGCCGGAGGTAAGTCTTCACTAGCAAGGTCGGACTGCGACATTGGCCAGGCTAACTGTTTCACTAGGCAACGTTTGATTGTGCGGCGATCAACTCGCCTTTGTAAGTAGTGGAATCCTCCAGGCTAGCTGATTGACTGAAGGTATAACGCTGTGGTGTTACTTTTGCAGGCGCAAACCAAAACACAATAGGGACGCCGACACTTCAAGCTGGTGCCCCATTCGAAATGGCTTCCTCCCGCTCGGTGCCACAGGACAGCGCCATACCCTAGCGTATTCGATCCAGGTCGTACCATCATCGAGATCGGAGGAGATTGCCGGCGATTCTACCGTTTCCTGGATGATCTTTTCTAGAATCTGCATTCGTTCGCCTAGCACCATATCCACGTTTGTACCTCGACAATAGAATACTCTTTTCTTCGTCTGCGACATTGGCTTTCATAGCGCCTAAGTTTGTAAAGTCTTTGAAACGTTCTCAACGTCAACGTTCCGTTCGTGTGGTCAACTCGTGTAAACAGGGTTTAGCTTTTTCGCGGGTGCGCGACTCAAGATATGCTGCCACGCGCCGAAACAGACAGCATTGAAACCACCGTAGCCATCGATCAATCCACCTCCACGACTCCAACAGAGGGCTAACTCGCGATTCTTCGTCCCTTTACAAGTTTCGTTCAATATGTTCCGGGCACAGTGTTCCATCGCCTTCGCCTGTTCCTGTGCGTCGTCTTTCCGAGCTCTCGTTCCCCCATTTCCACCGGCCACGGGCACGTAATCACGTAATGACATTGCCCACCAGAGCAGCTTATTGGAGTTTCCAAGGCATTTTTCCATTACTTCACAACCCCATGTTCCACTATCCAGGCGCCGAATTCTGTCAAGTCTTGCGTGGTTCCGTGGCAAGGTGAAGATCCAGTCGATGTTCAAGCTTGCGTGTTTTGCGGCGATCGAAATCCGCGCGTCCATCCCACAAGCAACAAATTATATATAGAATACGTTGTACGGAAACCTGCAAGTCGCTTGTATGCAATGGTTCTCATTCCTCATTTGTACGTGCGACCATACTCCCTCATGCACCTCCTGTGTGCCAAACGATAGTGTTACCACATCTGCGACCTAACAACTATGATATCCAGAATAAACAACAACAACCTAACAACTATGGGCGCGGAGCAGGCGCCGTGCACATCGTAAAGGGGACAATATTATTACAAACTTTATGCATTTCTTAGCTGTGGGGGCGAGAGACAGGTCAGGATCGTCCATCCTAAACTCGAAGGGTGCAGACCGCTGGGTGGCGAACAGAGGAACCAAGATGACTGAACGCGCGACAAATTCAGAGTTTCGTAGTAGTAAGCATTCGCCTCACCTTCAAACGTCCTAGTCAGACTCCTCGGGATGGCCGCAATAACAATTATGTACGCCACCTCTGTTCGCAACTCTAGACTTGGACGGCCTTTTACGAATACTCTGCATTATGATGTTCGAGGTCGGCGAGGGCAGCGTAATGTAGGCGCTAACTTGTTCGTTGAGGCGGAGATAGGCAGGTATAGAATCCAATGCAGATGAGCTAACGTACCGAGTCTATCTAATATGGAGGCTGGGTCCTGCCTACGTACCGAGGGAGGTCAGTACCGCCCACCACACCGACATCCTAGTGAGTTAGATCGCTTCTACATCGGCTGGGTAGACTATTTTGAAGATACCGAATTTACCACGTCGACCATGCTGGCGATCCACAGAAGAAAGCAATTTGACTTTATAAGCTACAGGCATGTATCGTTTACTTGTGAAAGGGCAACGCGTAGGAAGCATGGTCTTGCTTACCCCTCAGTTGCTGAACCTGGTGAACCCGCCAAATTAGCTGGATTCGGGACGGGCTTCAACAGAAGCCTCGCAAGGTCGGAATCAGCCAACAAGAGGCCGGCCGAATGTGAAGCGACAGCATTTTTTTGTTTTGGAGAATGATCAATATCCCACGCATTGGGACCCTCAAGAGAAAATACACACTGTGCTTCTGCTCCACCAGTGTGTAGATGGTTCGAAGACACAGACAGCCCGAGACGAAGATGTGCAAACCGATCGATCCTGGAGGGAAGCATCGGAGTAATTTTATTCTATCGAGGAATCAAACCGAAGAGTTTAAGGACAGGAGCTCAGAGTGAAGAATGTTTGGAGGGATTTGACCTTGCCACAGTCGATGGAGGAGGTGGTCAAGTTAGCTCAGGCTTTCCTCCAGTAAGACTTGCATCGAGATGCGGAATTTGATGATGAGTCGGAATTTGAGGAGTACAAGGCTGTCGCTGAGCCTAGTTCCGATGAAGAAGGCTACACCAGCGCTATGCAAGCGTAAAAAAAAAACTGCGCCCGATTTGGATAAATCGCCCAGCTATATACACTGTTCAGGAAATCAAATGCATACCACAACAAATGAAACTCTGTCCTAGGGTTCGAGAACCCTCTGTCATAGGCAAAGCATTGATTAAACTTGCGCTTGGACGCCATACTGTACACAGAAACATCAACACAAACACAGCACCCAAAATATGACAATAGAAACTGGCGGCCCTAACATGACTCGGAAGTGCCAAATGGTCAAAATCAACTAAAGCACCGCCGAATCTCTGTATGCCTCCGTTCTGAACGAAAACGTAGAATGTCTGTATCGTGCTGGATTATCGTACAATCCGTCCTCGCCTCCCCCTGGCATTGGAGTCTCTGTATCCATACCAGGCGTCGTGGGCGAGGAAGGAGGCAGGAGGTTCGCACTGATGCTGGGATTCCTCAAGCCGGAACTCACGGTGGACATGCGATACGTTTCTGACAGAGGAGCACCTCTGTACGCTGCATCGGGATTTTGCAACGAAACCGGACGATACGAAAACCCAGGATTATTCGAACTGAATCCCTCGGTGTTGTCTCCATTATTAGGCGCGAGCTCCATCGTCGAGATCGTATTGTTGGCTGGTCCATTGCGACCCCGTTTCTTCGTTCGCTTGCCGGCCCTTGAAAGACCGCGGAAACCCATAGATGAAAAGGGATTCTGGAGGAAACCAGATTTCGGCTGCGGCCCATCATCCGGAGTGTCCCCGGTCGCCCGGTCTCTCCCGCCGCGCCGTCGAAGGCACATAATGCCGACGATGACAACCACAAGCATAATGACAGCATTAACGGCTAGTACAGCAAATAGAGCTGGTCCATACGATTCGATATGGTTCACTTTTCGGGCAAGGTCATCCAGGGAGATAGTGGATGTAGGAGAAGGGGATGGTGTCGGAGAGCCAGATCCCGTGCCGGGATTAGAGGGCACCTTGAGTGTCGATGAGCCACCTCGCTGATTTTGAAACTCAAGGATGGCCTGGGAGATGTTGGTGGTTGGCAAAAGCTGCAGTAATCGGGAAATTGAATGTTAGGAATAACACAAGGGCAGACTGTTCACCTTCACGTATGGATCTCCCATTGTGAGCTTCGACGAATCTGTGTAATCACCAAAATCGAAGCTACCAATGTATGAGTTGGTCGGACAGCTGTTATGTGTTCAAAGAGATTTTACTCACACCGTGTAGACATTTCGGAGGAAGACATCGCCAGCAACAATATCATACTGTCCACTTTCACCCAAGCTCTGTGGAATAAATGATCCAATACATTTGTTCTTGTTACCGAGCACGGGGACAACAAGGTCCAGGGGATGCAAATCGATCCGACGACCGCTACGGGCCGAAAATATGAATAAATATCCAATGCAGGAAAGAAAGAAACCAACCCAATCCAGAATCCGAAATAAACCTGTTGATTACAAGGTAGACCCAATGACCTACAGATCATGCCATGACATTTCAGCTCTGGAACGGCAGACAGGGAGTAATAGCCGACGAACCAGCACTGCTGTCGTACGTAGCACCTTGCACATTTCCATACATAGCCGTCACCAAATCTGATGGTGCGTATACATACGCAGTTCCCGTGTCAAGAAGGACAACTGCTTTTCCATTCGGGACGGAAGATACACTCGAAGTTAGAGTCTTCGCTCCATCTGAGACCTCGTATCCGTCCTAAAAGCCAAAGCACGGAAATGTCGAACAGGAGTTCGCTTTGGCGAAAGAAATTATAACACGCACGATAAGTATGTTCCAACGCGTTGGATTTGACTGGAAATAGACCATAGATGAGGCATGTCATTGAGAAATGATGCGTGCATACCACAGGCCAAGTCGGAATCGGACTTGTTGACATCACATCCGTATAAGCCGAATCTAATTCACCTATAGACGCATATATGTCACCAATATCTCCCAAGTCTTACAAAGCAAAAAAAAAAAAAACTTACCAATAGTGAACCCTCCTTCATCCAATAGTGTCCCGTTCTCAGCCCGCGTCAGAGAAAATGTTATGTAATTCGGTTCACTGGTGTTTTGCGCGAAAGCATTATAAAGGAAAGTTTTTCCCCAATTCCCTCCTGTTTTGGATATCGCATTCTCTATGTTAGATAACGAGGGGAAGCCTAGAGAAGCGAAGTGAGGAGAAAGAATTCAATTGATATCGTGAAGGCAACGGGAGCGACTGATGGGGCGGAGAACGTACCAAGTCCCATTATTCCGACAGCACCAAAGCTTGTGACGGGATTGTTAAATGTATCGGCAACTAACAGAGCTTGATTTGGTACGTTTTGGTTAGCAAATGCGACACTCGCATTCCCAATGAATCCCCCCGCGCCAGAATCCGCTCCAGTTCCATATGTTAAATTCAATGGGATTGACTGTGAATCGGCGGAGCGGGCTCAGTCTAGATCACATGGACGGGCTTGCTCAGGAAAACGCGTACTGAAATTGCCACATGTGAAACCGGAGAAGAAACGACAAGATCAGAAGAGCCGGTATCGAGCTAAATGAAACGGGAAAAAAATGAATTGTCAGGTACACCTGTATCGGGTGTTGGTTGGCATACACTTACCTGTAACACATAATCTTTGCCACCAACAGTAACATTCGCAATGTATATCACATCCTCTATATTTTTTAGATCCACAGCGCCACCATCTCCAGTAGCACGTTCATCAACATCGCGGTCGTATACAGGAGTACTTTGCAGACGCGGTCTACTTGTTCGGCCAGGGGCCCGCCTTAGCGGAATGCGAGTTGAAGATGAAATCGGAAGAAGATATAGCGCTAAAGTGCATAGCAACGCTGGCCGCATCCCGAAAAGTGAGGGAAGGGAAGTAAATGGACGGTGTGTCCTTGTAAAAGATGTTCAATGCTCAAGGTCTCAACCCAAGGAGTGGAACGAGATATGACAAGCAGTCTACCAAGCCCTAAAGAATGGCGTGCTCCAGTTGGAAGCCTCAGGAATTGTAAGGAGAGCAACTGGCCACTGTATTTTAGCCAGCCAAAAGGGACGTCGTGCAAGCAAAGAATGATGAGTTGGCCTTCAATGGGAGGTCGTCCTCGGCTGTTTCCGATCAGGTCCAACGCTGCCACCGATTCTAAGCACTCCACAATTAATATGGCGCCACAGTAAAAAGGCTTCACATGGTATAGCGATGACGTGAGTTGGGGTCATGGAGCAATATCTATAAAGAGACAACGCAAAGGGGGGAATTTGGTTCTTGTTTGCATTGGACTTAAAGCAGTAACTACACCATGCCAGTCTCCAGGAGGCATCGACAGGATGTGCGTGTTGTCCATCTCATCAAGTCGCGCCTCCAACCCTATCTGATAATTATAACTTCTGACAGAAAGCTAGGAACGTGCCACCGCAGGATCCCCAGTCAGCGCTCGACCTACGTTCCTACGCCCAAGATTCTTGTCTGAGCATGGAGAATAAGCACGCCCAGGATGCCAATGCCTCGAACCTTCATGGCAATCCCACCGTAGCAGGCGTTCAATCCGGCGCTAACCCTCATTACCAGAATGTAAGTACACGAACCCCGACGTCTCCAACAGCATAAGTTCAACTATGCCCAGACACCGACCAAAGGCAGCTCAACTTACATTTCGAGGAGTCACAAGCATAATAAGCAAATATTCAACCTTCCGCCTCCGGCGCTTCGAACGACGTCAGACAGCTGGTCAACTCAAGCCACGCAGGGCGACACGACCAGCCTTACCGATCCCAATAGCGACACCACTTCCTATTTTTCTCAATACACTCAAAACACTCCCGTCCTTAGTGTCCCAACGTACCGAAATTCAACCCCTCCCTCAGTTCTCCCAACAACAAACACACTTGCCACGAAAGGAACTGATGAACTGAAATCGCAAGAGGTGAACGAACTAGCAGAGCAACAAGCAGCAGAAGCTCTGGCATTGCAAATGCAGAGAGCAGAACTTGCGGAAGCCGAAAGGCTCGAAAACGCAGCGCTGGCAGCACGGGGACGCGCTGTTGCCTATGGTGCACATCCATCACATGGCAGATTGTACGGAAGTCCTAGTGAGGACCGATAGGGCTACCCATACTCAGGGCAGGGCCCGCCTCGCTTTATCTGACTGTCCAATTGCTAAATGCGCTTTGAGGTCAATTACTTGATATCCCTCCTCTATCTCAGAATTACCATTTCTCTACTTCTCCCAGATTTCTAATATGTAATGTAAACGCCTCAGAATCCGAGTGCTTTCCTCTCCTTGACATCCCGAAACTTTTCACCCGTGAAATCAGGGACAAACCCGACATGCCTTCCAGGCGGTATATCCGACTGAAGAATCATTTGCACCTGAGACCCGTCTCCTTCGGGGTCAGCGATGTATGTCGCCGGTGGTGCCGGTTTTGGTTCAGGTGAGAGCTTTCCAAGATACAGACCATCAACCCAATCACTACGGACATGTAGCGAATACCAAAACGCACCTCTTGTATTCGGCTAATCACCTCTACGATAGGCTTTGTATACCATCGACGCAGTAGCCCTACGTAATACTGATGGTCAACGTCAAAGACGACCAAGGATAACTAGCACAGCTCACCTCCATGCCCATCCTCAAACCAACCAACATGTCCTCCCCCCGGAGTAGCTGCAAACACCACCGCCCCATTCTTGCTCCTTTTTACAACATCCCAAGGCATGTTATCGGGATGCAAAATAGGATCGTCTAATGCGTGCAATGAAAGGGTCGGAATCCGGATCGCTTCTTTCTCAAGCCAAGGTTGACTACTAGTCTTCACATAATAATCTTCCCCATCCTCGAATCCGAAAAGTTTCGACGTCACATGGTCGTCATACCACCGGATAGTGAAGTATCTCTTTGCGAGTACTTTAGGGACATTCACATCAAAGGGAACGGTGACGTTTGAGTGTGGTGGGAAGGCGTGGAGGTTAGCGGCGAAGATGGTGCGTAGGGCGTCGGCAAGAACGGGGCCGTAGACGAAACGGTTCAAGAAGTGCCCTGTTTCAATGTATTTTGCGGCGGAGACCCAGCTGAATGCAGAATCAACAACGAGGAAAAGCCGCCTTCAATAGGAAATAACTTATGCACTTACTCCCATGGATTAGATACGAAAACTGCGGCTTTGATAGGTGTGTCGCTTCCCTCTTCGCCGAGATAGACCGCCAACGTATTCGCCCCCATGGAGAATCCAACAGCATAGATGGGTGCTCTAGGATATTTCTGGGTGAGATACAGAAGAACTGATCGAGTATCATCTGTCTCTCCCGCATGGTACAGGCGTGGCGATGTGATAGGATTTCCGTCGCCTAGGATGAAACTACTTGAGCCAAACTCCAACATAGGAAAAAGTGAAATCATTTATTGCTTACAGCCGCGGAAGTTGAGTACAATGGCCCGGAACCCTGGTCCGCCTTCATCCCCGACTTCGTGAGCTGGTTGACAGTAGCTCGGGCGTAGCTTTCCTAGGTGTCGTTCGCATTCGAGAAAATTTTGGGTGGCCTGGAGATGAACTTTGACCTACCTGAGAGCTGCCTGTAATGCCGTGAAGAATGAGGACAATCGGAGTGTCATCGGAGGTTGACTCGAAGGGAGGATAAGTATCCAAAACGAGCGTGCCATTGTCTGGCACACGCAAGTATATTCGCTGATACGGAACGGTATCTGTCTTCGCATGGTCACCAAGAGTATTCCAGATCGTCTGAAGATTTCCCCTTTGAAAGAACATAAGAAAAACGGACTAAGGAGGCTAATGAACGAGGTGCACTTCATGCTGACACTCACGATCGAAGCCACCATGTAGAGATATACCTCGCCTTTTCACCGTATAACGACGGACAACTCCTGATCACATCCAAGAACGTCTTCCCATTACCAACAAGCATGCTCGTTTCCTCGGGTCCATGAGTCAACTCTACCGGAACGCCCTTCCCTGACAGAGTAGCAGCCAGATCCCCATTACGAACGAAGTTGGCCAATAGAGAAATGAAAACAACGATAACCCATGGTTTAAGACGGAAAGTGCGAGAACCAGATTTCGATGGGGTAAATAATAAACTCCTCACAAGTGAAGAAGCGCTGTTCAACCACTCCTTCAGATGGAGCACAGGCAGTGTCATGAACTACTCGGCGTCTAGAGCCAGATCAGATAGTTGAGAGGGCGTGGGGCCACTTGGGGAAGTCGCCCCCAAGACTTCCCATCCCTGCGGCGGCGGGATCCGGGACCGGGCCGCATTCACTCCGCTAAAAACGATCCTTCCTCGGACATTGGTGGGGTTGCGTTGCGCCAGTATTACATAGACCATCTTCAATCACTGATTTTTGACTCAGCGTATTCACCTTGTATGCCAGACGTAAATACATTAGACCGAAGACGTGTGTACTGTACAAAGTGTGCAATGAGATGCATCATGGTCCCAAAAAATTGCAAGACGGCCGATGAGAAAGCGAGACATGAATCTCTAGAGACGTATGTACCTCATTACCCTATATTATAAATAAATCCGGCGAAGGTTGGATGCAGCAGAAATGTGCTTGCAAATAGGACACAGCCTCGTTGATCCAAGACATTGAAGCCAACATGTTTTACAGAAAACGTGCCAGCACGCCACAGACACTGTTGGTTCGGAATATGATTCCAGGCAGATACGGCAATTCGAGCTTCCAGGGCCCGAAGTGCTCGCGGAATGAGTTGTATGGGGTACCGCTATCGGAGGAGACGGAGGAATTCTATTTTCCTGGATCAGAAGCGTGAGACAACAAAATACTGTAAGGGCGTAACAAAACCTACAAGAAGGGCAGCTTTTCGCTTGAGTGCCCTGACGAGAATGTTTGTATCCTCCTTCCTTTCCGCGCTCGATATCACTCGGTTCAGCTCCGAGATATCGTCGACCATGTCCAGAGAGCCTAACGCCCCATTCACAACATGTATCATTTTGGTCCCATCGTTATCAACTATTGGCTGTCGAAGAACCTCTCCCGCAGAGACGAGATCTCTGAGGGACCGTGCACGAGCAACACGGGAGGTTGAAGAATTTCCGCCAAGCGGCGCTTCCTCCTCCACCTCCTCCATCGGCGAGTCCTCAGCATCAGAATTATTGTCAATGTCAACGACGTCATCCTCGTTTGGATTCACGGGAACTATGTCTCCCTCGTTAAATTGCGCATCGCCAAAGACAGCCTCGTCGACACCTTCAATATCCAATTCATCGTCCACATCGCCCAATGTTCGATCCCGAATGCTGAAGCCAGTCCCTTGGTCATTTTGAAAAGTATGATGCAAATAGCGACTGGAACATCAGGAGCACGATCTCAGATCATGTGCACGCATCCTGACTCACCTTGATACCCTGTCAGTGATGTGACTCGAATGCGGGTTTCCCCCGCAAATTCATAAACTTCTCCTGTTGCTTGTTGGAGTTGCCTCTCAGCGTTCGCTATCTCTGCTCGGAAAGCTTCGCTCGCGGCCGTTTCAGTTAAGCATCGATTGACATGTTGATCCATTGTTTCATCGCGAGGAATGTGGATACCACAAACAGGACAGGTGGAGGAGTTCAAGGCTGAAGCGGTTACTGAGGGCCCATCAAGATCGTCCAGAATCAATTTGGAGATCTCTTTCGCTTTCGCGTGTCTCTTTCTCCGCCTCGTTTGCAGGAAGCGGATCGTCTTCTCTGCTTCAGTGGTTAATGATTCTAGCGCAGTACGAGGAGCCGCACTCCGAGGTGTGATGCTCTTCCTGGCACGAGCAGCTGCACGACGAGTGCTCGGACTGCCAAAGTGCGCAACATTTAAGCCTCGTTTAAATTAAGCTGGTCAGGTGCAACGTGCTCACCCAGCTTCACCAGCATTCACATCGTAATCCAGAGTTTCCTCAAGGGGTGGGGGCGATGGCATCCGATTACTCAGCTCCTCTAACCTTTGTGTTTCCCACTCTGCATGGGCAGCAAGCTGACGAACTGATATGTGCTCTAAGCAAACGGGACATTGTCGAGTCACTGCTCGTTTAGCTGCAAAGCAAAGGGCACGCAAATCGAATCTTTGTCAGCAGCCCTGCTGAATCTGCACTACAACTTACATTTCTTTTTCAATATATCCCTTACATCCTCCGGTACTGGAGATAACGATGATGATGAACGATCACCTTGCATGACCGTCGAAGGGGCATTTGCTTTGTCTCTTCAAGTACATATTCACCCGAGCGAAGAAAGCTTAGGCGCGGCACGCGAATGACCCATGAGAGGCAAATGACTGACTTTGTGGCATATTGCCCGAGACTGTTGTTTGGGGCTTTGGTGATTGATTTGGTGCCGCTCCGGAGCTCCGCACGTCGACCTCCACAGTGGATTGGCAGAATGGATTTTGGATGCAGCGTGGCTGTGCTTCGGTGCCAACGTAAAATGACTCATGCCTGAGACGCAGTGCAAGCCACAGAAGGCAGGACTCCAGCCTCTATGTATGACTTCATAATATTGGATAGAAAGCCACAGGCACCCTCTTTCATCGCAAACTCTTGCGCAAGCTGTTGCCGTCCAACCAGGATCATACACCGCAGATTTGGCTATCGCACTTAATAATCTCTTTCCAGTCTTGGGTGGCACTCGGAGGCGCTCCCGTTCATCGAAGAAGTGTCCAACTCTGGCGCCAGCTAGTTGATGTTTACCCAGGATCATACGTTCCGGATTTGGCCATCTCGGTCTATGTTTCGCTCCGATTCATCGAGGAAAGCGTCAAACTCCAGCGCCAGCTAGTTGCTGTTCACCGGGATCATACACCTTGGATTTGACATCTTACTCAACGATATTAATAATGCTCTTTCGAGTCTTGGACGAGGCACTCTCGTTCGTGGAAGAAAGCATCAAACTCTACCGCCAGCTAGTTGGCATCCACAAGGATCGTACACCCTGGATTTGGCCAAGTCCCTCAACACCCAAAACATTTTCACCTCCCAACACCCATTGCTAGTTTCTGCATGCGATGACGTCGAGATTGGATGAATGATTAATGTTGGCGCAGTTAGTAAAGGGAAGGTGAAATTGACACGTCGGCGTCACCCAGTGTGTCGAGAACTGGTAGAGTCGTGGATATCCAACGTCAATACACGAGGGGCACAAATGAACCCTCTCCTATGGATACCCTTACCCTACAACCCCACATACCGCATCCTAAACGATGCATCTTCACCCCTCTCTCTCCTTCTCCTATTTTGGCTCCAGCGAGAATATTAGATCAAAACAGAAATCGTGTCGCCCACATCACCAGTGCCAGCACCGCCACTACACCCGAGTGCAGGACAAAACTCTGATGGAGCGAAATGAAATGAATTTAGGATTACATCAAGCCCACGGGGTCATGAGTAAAGGAAAGAATGCGTGACGAACCACGGTGAATGGAGAGAAATGATGTAGTAGCCTAGGAGACAACTCGTGTCCGTGAACCAGTTCATCGGAGATGGTAAAGCAGCCAGAAGGATGGGTGGATTGGAGCAGTAGATAAGTTACATGATGGAATAGCGCCCACCGGCCAGCTTATGTCCAAAATCAAGTTGCGTCTAAAAGGCGGAACCCAGTGATTCGGTCAAAAGAATCTTCACTTCACTGTACCTGGCAGAGAGAGGGTGATATATAAATATGGGTTGCAACGACGGCTCTCATGACAGTCGGAAGCTAGAAGGGACTTGCAACATCTGGGTGTCCGTTCCCCGGTCGACGGATGGGCACCGATTCTCCTGTCAGTCCTCGCCTCTAACCTTGGGTGCTGCATGCAATGAACTCGGGATCAGCTGCTCCATCACTCCCGCACGCGTATCATCCGCAACTTAAGTATGTCTTTCCATGTAAAAATATTGCATGGAGCGCTGTTAAGGATGATCTGTGCCATCCTCGACTCCTCCCGTTAAAGAGAGGCTGATCACATACCTACCTTAACTATTGCCGAGGACAAGGACAACTGGGATATGAGTTGTGCTATAGGTGTCTGTAATTACTTTATCCATAGTGTCCAATAAAAAATCGAGGTCCATGAGCAGGTAGCAAAGAATTGCAATGACAAGGGGGAATGAAAGAAACCACGGGACTTGGGTGGCTCAACTGTGGCCTATATGTGCCTCGGAATGATGTCCGAGATTGGAAACAGCGATGCCAAGAATCGTGAGTGAAGTGACCAACTGCGAGGTGTATGCTCCTGGGTTGATTTCGACCAGCTGCCACCAGAGTTCCACAGCTTCTTCGATGAATGGGACCGCCTCCGAGTGCCGTCCGAGTTTGGAAAGAGCGGCATATAGATTATTGAGTGAGGTGGCCAAATTCGGGGTGTATGATCCCGGGTGGACAGCAACCAACTGACGCTGGAGCTTGATGCTTTCTTCGATGAATGGGAGCGCCTCTGAGTGCCGTCCGAGATCGGAAAGAGTGCCATGTAGATTGTTGAGTGACATGGCCAAATTCGGGGTGTATGGTCCCGGATGAACTGCGACTAGCTGGCGGTGGAGGCTGACGCTTTCTTCGATGAATGAGAGCGCCTCCGAGTGCCGTCCGAGACCGGAAAGCGCGCCACGTAGATTGCTGAGTGAGATGGCCAAATCCGGCGTGTATGATCCTGGGTGAACAGCAACCAACTGACGCTGGAGCTTGACGCTTTCTTCGATGAATGGGAGCGCCTCCGAGTGCCGTCCGAGATGGGAAAGAGCGTCACATAGATTGTTGAGTGATGTGGCCAAAGTTGGCATGTATGATCCAGGGCGAACAGCAACCAGTTGGCGGTAGATGCTGACGCATTTTTCTATCCATGGGAGTGCCTCCAGGTGTCGTCCAAGATTGGAAAGAGCAAGATATAGATTGTTGAGTGAGGCGGCCAAACCCGGCGCGTATGATCCGGGGCGAACAGCAACTAGCTGGCACTGGAGGCCCACGCTTTCTTTGATGAATGGGAGCGCCTCCGAGTGCCGTCCAAGTGTAGAAAGAGCGTGATATAGATTGTTGAGTGACGTGGCCAAATCCGGGGTGCATGATTCCGGATGAACTGCAACTAGCTGGCGCCGGAGTTTGACGTTTTCTTCGATGAATGGGAGCGCCTCCGAGTGCCGTCCGAGTTTGAAAAGGGCCAAATAAAGAGCCCCAAGTGACTCGGCTAAATCCGGGGAGTAGAAACGCGAGTCCACTGAAAGAAGGTAACGGCAGAGTGCGACGGAATCGTTTGCTGCCTCGTATGCCTCCTGGAATCTTGCAAAAAAATCCAAATTCCCTACAAGCCGGACAAGCACACGGGCCAACGTGCGCACAGCACCTTTTGACCTGTGGCCACCAGCCAACTGAAAGATCATGAGACAGTTAGGTAGTTCAATAACACAACTGATAAACCACACCTTAGCCCACTCAGGGAGTAATGACATACTAACGTAGCCCTCCATTCTCACACAGGCTTCCACCCAGCGAGTTGCTTGCTGACTGAGAAACACGCCAACTAACCCATCGAGTTCCTGCGAAGGTTCCCGGACTCCGCTGAGATGATGAACAATATAGCGACATGCGTAATAAGAGTGCTCGGATAACTCCCCCAAGGGAATAAGCGGCAGCTCGTCTTTTTCGGACAACTTTTCAATCAGTTCTAAGCCCTTTACAGAGCAAAGATCCTGGTTCAGAATTTCAGTACATCGCAGGGAAACCCTGGAATTCCCCATCTCTATATCTACTGGGATGCAACAAGGGCTGATTGATGAGGGAACGATCCGATCGACAATGAAGTCGCGGAAAGATTGGTGTAAGATGCGAACAGGAAAGTGAGAATCCTCAACTCCTGAGAGCAGAGGAGCAAGTTCAGCCAACGAATATCGAACAGGAGACTTGAGGAAAGGTGACAAAATTGCATCCCAGGCTGTGATGGACAGAGGCTGCTGTGCGACAAAGATTGCTCCCATCACGATTGGGTAGTCATGGACAAAATCTTCATCATCCCAATCGCACTTCCTCAGAATGCTTGTATATAAGCGGTCCATCATTCCCTCGGCAGGGATCTTTGATCGTTTGGCACCAGTGTTGAGCAAGCCCTCTAGCGTCCTCATGGGATCCTTGTTGGCTGTTTTCATGTAGCGAAAGACGGTGCTGATCCAACCAAACAAGCCGCTCGCGCGTTCCAAGATCTCCCCAACTGTTTTATCCTCATCCTGAAGAGTACACCGTAAATCGGGATGCCAATTCTTCAGCTTTTGCAGCTCGAAACGTATATATGTAGCACAGTCCTGCACATTTGTGTCATCCAAAAGGTCAATAGCGATACGACCGATAGGGAATCGGGGTGAAAGGGAGCGCTTAACAAGATCAGTATGCCTCGATGTGATAAAAAATTTAATGGAAGATGGAAGCCTAGGCACTTCCTCCCGAAGAATATCAGCCAAGGACTCGAATACTTCTTTGTCACATTCATCTAAAGCATCGATGATAACCACCATGGGACGGTCGGAAGGTGGAGGTTTATGGAGGAGAGGCAAAGCCACCAAATCCTCGAATTGCTTCGCGAGTAGGGCCGTTGAGAGGGAAGGGTCTTTTCGAAGAGCAGAGATGATGAACGTGCGGTAAACCGGGTCATAGTCTGCTAGAGTCCGAGCTATGCCGCTGAACAGAAAATCGGGCCGCGACCGTTCTCCTGCTTTAAAGAAGAAGTGCAGTAACAGCGTAATGTCCCCTTCACTAGCACATTGTTCTGCTATTTTGAGTGCAATTGAAGTCTTGCCGGCACCAGCCACACCAGTCAGTAGCATTAGCCGGTTCTCACTTTCCCCAGTGTTGCGACACCATGTCATGATACGCTCCGTGAGATCAATCCTAGTCCCTCCCAGGCATGCCTGGGTGAAATCATCGTGGGCGATATGAGGGTATCGGAGACTATCAAGGATGTTGTCATCCTGTTGACGACGTTCTATGGCCGCTAATTTGGCACCGCCTATCAGATTCGTCCTAAGCTGCATTGGCCGGGAATCAGGACGGTTATGGAACGTATACGGTAAGGAAAGCTACCTGAAACGACGCCAATGCTTTGTCAAAGTCTTTCTTTAGGCCATCGATTCTTCCAGGGTCTCTCAAGTAGGACACTACATTTAGGATAGCCGGTCGTTTCTCGACTTTTTTCAGTCTTCGTTCGATTTCGGACTTAATCATCTGTAGCGCCCTGAGACTTGATGTAAGTAACAATATCAATGATCACCAAAAACAAATACAACTTACCTGTCGAGCCTTGTGACACTCTCCACCCACGGCTTTGCCTCTTCCGCCGACGCATCATAGGATTTTATGGCTGAAACCACATCGGCCACGGTGTCGACAACGTATTTCCCAAAATCAATCCATTCCTTCTTGTTGTCCTTGAATTTCTACATGACGCAAACTAGAGTGAGCTTGCATTCATGGCCAGGCAAAAATTATTGCCAACTTTAACTTCGTCGAGGATGGAGAGTGCACCGCCAGTCGCCATCTTTAGAGGGGGACACCAATCAGCCGTAGCATTGACGACTTTGAGAATTGGGACCGCGATGTCAACTCCCTCCACGAGGAGATCATCGATCTTTTGCCTGAGAGCTTCAGCCTTTTGCTGCACTGACATGATCGATAGAGGACAAGGTGATGGAGGAACGCTTTAGGCGCGTGTGGGCCCTCACATGCTCAGACTCAGAGCCACGAGGCCTCCGTCTCATTATGGAAGGTTAAGGAAGGGCGTAGCATACTTATACCAACAGCATGCGGACATCTAATCCTGCAACATCAGCGGCGAATTCCATGTAGTCCGCGCGGTGGGATGATGTGATTAAGTCCTGGCTTATCAACTGCGAGAGAAGAGCTGCAAAGAGGATGAGTGTGCGAACCCAATATGAATTGACCCAAGCTGGTAAGCGCCAGTGTTTATGCACGAATGATAAGTATGTCGATTAGCATGAACATTGCGAGATTTAAATCAGGGCAAATAAATCAAAAGAATCTATTCCTCATTGGGTTTTCTTCACACAGGACGAAAGGTCTAATGACAGCCAGCATCCATGACAACGCTCCAATAGAAAGACATACTTACATGTAGTACAAGGACCCGTCCGGTCGATTTGAGGGCCGAATTAGCTTTTTCGCAAGGTCCAACTTGTCAGAGGGCCTAAATGGGACCGGGAGATTCAAGATCTGAAGACCTCTGACGAGCTATGCCGTGATCCTCATGTACATGAACAAGGAGTGGCTTCGAAGTACTAGTTAGGACTCCTGCCTCTATTGTCCCTGCACGACGCAGAAAGATTCTGAACTTTCCTTGGCCTTGAGGTCTGCACAACTCAAGAAAGCGGAGGGAAAGAAGCTAGAACTTTGAAGACCTCGCCCACACTCCGTTCTTTCTGAAGACTGACGCATTGCCTACCATTCGGCCCGTCAAACCCAATTACACTCTATCCTCCCTTTGTGCCATTGGACGCCATTCTACCTAACCCAAAATTTCCTCCGGAAATCAATCGCGTCACTATTAACGGTACAATGGCCGACGAACGCAACAAGCATCATGATGCGCAAACCTATTCACGACATGGGTGTTAATGTTCGCAAAATGTGAAACATTTTTCTACTCCATTAATCTATCAATGGGAGGGAGTGGGGGCAATCTCTTTTGGTAAAAGGCTTGCAGAACAGAATAAAATGCAGCGAGTGTGACGAAGGATATGACGAGGTAAACGGCGTAGCCTCCGAGAATATCATGTTTAACGGAGAGAGCAAATAGACTATTTGCGGCTACAGGGAAAAATGCTCGAGTGAAGTTTGTGCGACTCCGTTGACAATCCCAAGATGCTGTGGAGAGAGAGAAGCACCGGTGATGAACAAGAAAATAGTGACTGGGGCAGAACGGTGATCGGAGGTGAGACGAAATCTACGAAGAGAAGCTTACCTCCACCCATTTCAAACATGGCCTATGGTATAATGATCAAGACAATCCCAATCCACAGCCATCTCAAAGTTCCATTCTCGGGCGTCGTATGTTTGACCCACATATGAACCATCCGAGGGAACGCCAAGAATACTGGCAGTGAGTAAGGAAGACATGACATTAGTAACTTCCTCAACCCAACCAACCGAACGGGTCTCGTTTTCCAGAGGAAAGTTAAAAATCAGTCCCGTTGGTGAGATGGGGACAGCCAGGTATACGGAGAACATGACGAACATTGTGATGATGACTAGGCGCTTTGAATTTGGGTGCTTTCGGAGTAGGAGCTGCCCCGACTTCATGCTGGTTGCTGCATGTGCTGCTGACTCATATGGTGTTGACGGCGCATTGGGCTCCTTCGTCTTTAAAGTCTATGGAGTAGAATTAAAAAGTGTGTCACTGTTAGGGAGAACTGAACATACCTCGTCTAGGAAGAAAACCCTGAGTCCGGACAGGAATGCAATTGCTATTGCCAAATAGTCTAGGAAATTCATCTTGGGGATGTTCCTCCAATCAGGGTAGCTGTCAAGTAATGTAGGTTTTCGATAATTCCTCAAAACTAACCAGAGGTGACCTACAAGCCAAGCAAAGGGGAAGACGGCAAGTGCTGTTGGCCTATTAACTCCAGCGAGAATAGATCAAAAAAAATCGTGTCGCCCACATCACCAACGTGCCAGCATCACCACTTCACCCGAGCGCAGGATCGACAAAACCCTGATGGAATGAATTTAGGATCATACCAAGCTCACGACGAAGCTTGAAAAACGAAAACCAAAGAAAGGAATGCGATGGGATAATCTGAAGACTCTGTTAATACATGTGCGTGCGACTGGGTCACTGGCAGGAGTAAAAGTGAAGACGGTGAATGGTGGAAATGATGTGGGAGGCAACTCGTGTCCGTGAGCCGGATCATCGGAGATGATAAAGCAGTCAGAAGGAAGGACTCAGAGCGGAAGTAGATAGGATAATGCCATAGCACCCATGACCGACCAGTGAATGTTGCGTCCAAGAGGCGGAACCCAGTTATTCGGTAAGAAAAGAATCCTCACCTTGCTGTACCTGGTAGAAAGAATGGACCAGACGGCGACATGTAAATATGGGTTGCGACGACGAGGATCCTGCTTTCATGAGACTCGGAAGCTAGAAGGAAATGAGGGTATTTCCGCGGTCGACGGATGCCAGGCCCGCCTCTGACCCCTTGCTTCTGGGTGCTGCATACAGTGAACTCGGCTCCGTCACTCCCGCGCGTGTGTCATCCGCATGTCTTTCTATGTAGAAATATGGGAGCGCTGTCAGGGATGATCTGTGCCATCCTCAACTTGCCGGACCATTGCCGAGGACAAGATGACAAAGATTCCGTGGCGATACACGCCACCGTGTGATGGACCCAATATATTGATGATCGGACCGATCGGGTGTTACATCATCGTGCCAAGTCAAGGGGAACGATCAGAAAGACTCCTAATTAACCTCGACCACTTACGTTTATAAGCACCGACCTGACAGCGCTCAATCATTGTTCTTCTGTGTGTATTCAACCTGCTCATCGTGATACTGTCTCCTCTTTTTACTTCCATTCTCTTTCATTCCTTGCCACCATCCAACCACAGCTGATCGCTAAACCACCTCCTTCTACCAACGTTCCTACTCCTCCGCCTCACATGGAAACGCGCGAGTCCTACTTGATCGTCAAATAGCCCGCCGACTCCAGAACACTCAAGGATGAATGCAAGAGATTGCCGTTGAGAGCGAGACCAGGCTTGGTTGGTGAGTTTCATGGGGCGTGTTTACTTCCTTTGGTTTTCGAGTTGGTGGTCGCTTATCTTTTTGGGTAATATTTTTTTCTTGGCATTTTGTTTGGCGAACATGATTGGTGATGCTCTTGCTCGTCTCCGGTCTCTTCACGCGGTGTCAACGTTTCACTGCTCCCCCGCCTCGACTCCTCCGATGGACTCGAACGTTCGGTCTCGGCTCAGTACACTCGCCGTATATTCATGACGTGCACCATTCGAACACTGACAGCTGCTGGTTCGAATGTACCCTCACTCGCCACCAATGGACTCTATGACGTAACCTATAAAACGACATGTACGAAGGCATATCCACACACCAGCCGCACCAAATTCATCGAAGATCCACCCATTTCCTTCCAACCGCCCAACCCTCCCTACATCTCAAGACAGTCTCCTTCCTCTGGTTGGATCGAAAGCAAAAGAGGAAGCGTGCGGCATTACTGTTACCAGAGGGCCTAGAAGGAAAGAACCAAGTCCAGCACAACTACTTGATCTCGGCATCTTAAGTGCATTCTGTCACCGCTGCAAAGACAAGTCCGATCTACAGCCAAGAACAACAGAGCAAGAACCAGAGGCATTCAAGTGATAAAAAAAAAGTATGCACATTTCTTGTATCAGTCGCTTGGGTTAAGCTAGATGGACTAACCAAAATCATTAGCCCCTCCATAAGAACGAACAACACAACTTATCGAGGATAAATACTGGACCTCGCCCTATTCGCCTGCGAAAACTTTCATAAAATAAACTTGGCCGCCTTATTCATATCCATCCCCCCCGTATATTCCGGGAAGATACTCTCTAACGGCTCTCCTAAACTTCTCACAGTGCTCGTTCACATCCTCATTCACACTCCTACCCCCCGGCCCCGACTTCGCCCTCCCGCAACATTCCCACTCCCAGCCCCGCCATCCAGTTCCCCGGCTACAGCCCTCCCCGCGATCTTCTCCATAACACATTCTTAATCAGAAAAAGGATAGTACTGGTAGAAAAAAACTATAAGGGACTCCATCCGATTCTGAGTAGGATTCTCAACCAATGGTTGATCGTATTCCGATAGCACGACGCAGAACATGCGGGTTCGAACCAGTAAATTCATCTTTTACGCTTGGGGCGTTGACCGCCCACGTCAAACATGACAGGTGAAGGAAAAAGTTGGAGTTCGTTATTCAGAAAGCTAATGGGAGGGGGGGTGAAGGGACATATTGGATATTCATACCAAACTTCGTCCCCGTCTCAGTCCTCGCCCTCAACACATCGGCCGAATTAGGTACGTAATTCCTCGAACATATCCTCCTCGCACGACCCAAAAAATACGCCGCTGAATTCATAAAGTAGAAGTCCCCAGGTTGGGGGAATTTCCCCCATCCCCGCCACCACACTATTACTTGCATCCCACGTCAGGCGGCTCCTGAGAGCGCCAAAGGCAGGCAGAATAAATGAAGCAACAAGTAACCAAAACCTAGATCATGCTCTAAATTGAATGGGATGAGACACCGCGAGACGCTTGAGTGTGATGCGCAGTACAATGGAGTCATGGACCTTGTCGGCGCAGCGCTTGATCATAAGAAAAGGAAATTGGGCTGCAGATAACGGTTTTTGGAAAATCATAAGACAGCCGATGGCCACTTCCTTGCATCCAGAAAACTTGAATAAAATCTGATTGCTCTTCCATGATGAGCAATGAGAAGACCGTGCAGGATTCCAACCTACACCGGCGCTTACCGCCGGTGATGATGATAAATCTATCTTAATACCCCGCGGCCTCGTGATGACGTGGCAGTGCGGCTATCCCGTCCTAACGCGTACATGGGGGGAATATCTATACATGGTGGTATTCTGGTTGGTGTATTCGGGTGTCAATGATCCTCGGGTTCTGTGGTGTCCATAGGTATTGTCGTGGTGATAAAAAATAAAAATAAGAAATGGAAAAAATGAAGAGGTTCCGTCTGTCCCCTGCAAGTTCTGTTCTGCTTCGTCTATCCTGTGAGTCGGTCGGGCGATGGCGGTCCTCGCGGTGTGTTTGTTGTCGTCGGTTTGTCGCCTGTCTTGCTTACCGCCGGTGCAGGTCAATTCATATCGAGTTGGCACACTCATCCTGTTCGCTCCTCTCTTGCAGTAGGACATGATGTCATCCACCCGTTCCGGTTACTTGACCAGTCTGAATCATGCTGCCGCGCGGATTACATAGAATTCGCCGCTGAGGATTAGATGTCCACGACCAAATGTATATGCTATACCCTTCCATAATCAGACGGAAGCCTCGTGGTTCTGAGTATGTAGGGGCTCACACGTGCGTTGCATGCCCAAAGCTCCCTCTCCTCCATCACCTTGTCCGCAGTCGATCATGTCGGTGCAGCAAAAGGCTGAAGCTCTCAGGAAAAAGATCGATGACCTCCTTGTGGCGGGAGTTGACATTGCGGTCCCAATTCTCAAGATCGTCAATGCTACGGCTGATTGGTGTCCCGCTCTAAAGATGGCGACTGGCGGTGCACTCTCCATCCTCGACGAAGTTAAAGTTGGCAATAATTTTTGCCTGGCCATGAATGAAAGCTCACTCTAGTTTGCGTCATGTAGAAATTCAAGGACAACAAGAAGGAATGGACTGATTTTGGGAAATACGTGGTCGACACCGTGGCCGATGTGGTTTCAGCCATAAAATCCTATGATGCGTCGGCGGAAGAGGCAAAGCCGTGGGTGGAGAGTATCACAAAGCTCGATAGGTAAGTTGTATTTGTTTTTGGTGGTCTTTGATATCGTTGCTTACATCAAGTCTTAGGGCGCTACAGACGATTAAGTCCGAAATCGAACGACGACTGAAAAAAGTAGAGAAACGACCGGCTGTCCTGAATGTTTTGTCCTACTTGAGAGACCCAGGAAGAATCGATGGTTTAAAGAAAGGCTTTGACAAAGCATTGGCGTCGTTTCAGGTAGCTCTCCTTACAGTATACGTTCCATAACCACCTTGACCCTCGGCCGATGCAGCTTAGGACGAATCTAATCAGTGGTTCCAAATTAGCGGCCATAGAACGTCGTCTACAAGATGACAAAATCCTTGATAGTCTCCGATACCCTGATATCGCCCACGATGATTTCACTCAGGCGTGCCTAAAAGGAACTAGGATTGATCTCACGGAGCGTATCATGACATGGTGTCGCAACACTGGGGAGAGTGAGAAACGGCTAATGCTACTCACTGCTGTGGCTGGTGCCGGCAAGACTTCTATTGCACTCACGATAGCAGAACGATGTGCTAGTGAAGGGGACATTACGCTGTTACTGCACTTCTTCTTCAAAGCGGGAGAACGGTCGCGGCCCGATTTTCTATTCAGCGGCATAGCTCGGACTCTAGCAGACTATGACCCGGTTTACCGCACTTCTATCATCTCCGCTCTCCGAGAAGACCCTTCCCTTTCAACAGCCCTACTCGCAAAGCAATTCGAGAATTTGGTGGCTCTGCCTCTCCTCCATAAGCCTCCACCTCCCGACCGTCCCATGGTGGTTATCATCGATGCTTTAGATGAATGTGACAAAGAAGTGTTCGAGTCCTTTGCCGATGTTCTTCGGGAGGAAGTGCCTAGGCTACCATCTTCCATAAAATTCTTTATCACATCACGACATACCGATCTTGTTAAACGCGCCCTCTCACCCCAATTCCCTATCGGTCACCTTGCTATTGACCTTTTGGATGACATAAATGTGCAAGACTGTGCTACATATATACGTTTCGAGCTGCAAAAGCTGAAGAATTGGCATCCCGATTTACGGCGCAATCTTCAGGATGAGGATAAAACAGTTCGGGAGATCTTGGAACGTGCGAGTGGCTTGTTTGTTTGGATCAGCACCATCTTTCGCTACATGAAGACAGCCAACAGGGATCCCATGAGGACGTTAGAAGGCTTGCTCGATACTGGTGCCAAACGATTAAAGGTCCCTGCCGAGGGAATGATGGACCGCTTATACACGAGCATTCTGAAGAAGTGTGATTGGGAGGATGAAGATTTTTCCCATGACTACCCAATTGTGATGGGAGCAATCTTTGTCGCACAGCAGCCTCTGTCCATCACAGCCTGGGATACAATTTTGTCACCTTTCCTCAAGTCTCCTGTTCGATATTCGTTGGCTGAACTTGCTCCTCTGCTCTCAGGAGTTGAGGATTTTCACATTCCTGTTCGCATCTTACACCAATCTTTCCGCGACTTCATTGTCGATCGGATTGTTCCCCCATCAATCAGCCCTCATTGCATCCCAGTAGATGTAGGGACAGAGAATGCCAGAGTTGCCCTGCGATGTACTGAGATTCTGAACGAGGCTCTTTGCTCTGTAAAGGGTTTAGGGCTGATTGAGAACTTGTCCAAAAAAGACGAGCTGCCGCTCATTCCCTCGGAGCAGTTATCCGAGCACTCTCATTATGCATGTCGCCATATTGTCCATCATCTCAGTGGAGTCCAGGAACCATCAGAGGAGCTGGATGGGTTAGTTGGCATGTTTCTCAGTCAGCAAGCAACTCGCTGGGTGGAAGCCTGTGTGAGGATGGAGGGGTACATTAGTATCTCATTACTCCCTGAGTGGGTTAAGGTGTGGTTTGTCAATTGTGTTAATGAAACTACCTAACTGCCTCGTGATCTTTCAGTTGGCTGTTGGTTGCAGGTCAAAAGGTGCTGTGTGCACTTTGGCCAGTATGCTTGTCCGGCTCGTCCAGAATTTGAAGTTTTTTGCAAGATTTCAGGAGGCATATGAGGCAGCAAACGATTCTGTTGAACTCTGCCGTTACCTTCTTTTGGTGGACTCGGGGTCCTACTCCCTGGATTTGGCCAAGTCACTTGGGGCTCTTTCTTCGGCCCTTTCCACACTCGGACGGCACTCGGAGGCGTTCCCATTTATTGAAGAAAGCGTCAAACTCCAGCGCCAACTGGTTGCTGTTCACCCAGGATCATACACCCCGGGTTTGGCCGCCTCACTTAACAATCTATGTTTTGCTCTTTCCAAGCTCGGACGGCACTCGGAGGCGCTCCCATTCATCGAAGAAGGTGTCAACCTCTGCCGCCAGCTAGTTGCTGTTCACCCAGGATCATACACCTCCGATTTGGCCGTCTCGCTCATCAATCTGTATGACGCTCTTTCCAAACTCAGACGGCACTCGGAGGCACTCCCATTCATTGAAGAAAGTGTCTACCTCTACCGCCAGCTAGTCGCAGTTCATCCAGGATTATATACCCCGATTTTGGCCGCATCACTCGACCATCTGCGTGGTGCTCTTTCCTATCTTGGACGGCACTCGGAGGCACTCCCATTCATTGAAGAAAGTGTCAACCTCTACCGCCAGCTGGTTGCTGTTCACCCAAGATCATACACCCCAAGTTTGGCCGGCTCACTCAACAATCTATATTCTGCTCTTTCCAAACTCGGACAGCACTCGGAGGCGCTCCCATTCATCGAAGAAAGCGTCAACCTCTACCGCCATCTGGTTGCTGTTCACCCCGGATCATACACCCCAGATTTGGCCACGTCACTCAGCAATCTAAATGATGCTCTTTCTAATCTCGGACGGCACTCGGAGGCGCTCCCATTCATCGAAGAAAGCGTCAAACTCCGGCGCCAGCTAGTTGCAGTTCATCCAGGGTCATACACCCCAGGTTTGGCCCTGTCACTCAACAATCTATATTTTGCTCTTTCCGAACTCGGACAGCACTCAGAGGCACTCCCATTCATCGAAGAAAGCGTCAAACTCCGGCGCCAACTGGTTGCTGTTCACCCGGGATCATACACCCCGGATTTGGCCAGCTCACTCAACAATCTACATGCCGCTCTTTTCAAACTCGGACGGCACTCGGAGGCACTCCCATTCATCGAAGAAAGTGTCAAACTCCGGCGCCAACTGGTTGCTGTTCACCCGGGATCATACACCCCGGATTTGGCCACGTCACTCAATGACCTATATTTTGCTCTTTCCAGTCTCGGACGGCACTCGGAGGCGCTCCCATTCATCGAAGAAAGTGTCAGCCTTTCCCGCCAGCTGGTTGCTGTTCATCCGGGATCATACACCCCAGATTTGGCCAGATCACTTGACAATCTGCGTGGCGCTCTTTCCCATCTCGGACGGCACACAGAGGCGCTCCCATTCATCGAAGAAAGCGTCGAACTCCGGCGCCAGCTAGTCGCAGTTCATCCAGGATCATACACCCCGGATTTGGCCACGTCACTCAACAATCTATATCTTGCTCTTTCCAATCTCGGACGGCACTCGGAGGCGCTCTCATTCATCGAAGAAAGCGTCAAACTCAAGCGCCGGCTGGTTGCTGTTCACCCAGGATCATACACTCCAGATTTGGCCACGTCACTTACCAATCTACATGCCGCTCTTTTCGAACTCGGACGGCACTCGGAGGCGCTCCCATTTATTAAAGAAAGCGTCAACCTCTTCCGCCAGCTGGTTGCTGTTCACCCGGGATCATACACCCCGGATTTGGCCACGTCACTCAACAATCTATATTATGCTCTTTCCAGTCCCAGATGGCACTCAGAGGCGCTCCCAGTCATCGAAGAAAGCGTCAAACTCCGGCGCCAGCTAGTCGCAGTCCATCCGGGATCATACACACCGGATTTGGCCTCATCACTTGATAATCTGCGTGGCGCTCTTTCTCGTCTCGGACGGCATTCGGAGGCGCTCCCATTCGTCGAAGAAAGCGTCAACCTCTACCGCCAGCTGGTTGCTGTTCACCCAGGATCATACACCCCAGATTTGGCCATGTCACTCAACAACTTATATTTTGCTCTTTCCAATCTCGGACGGCACTCGGAGGCCCTCCCATTCATCGAAGAAGCTGTGAAACTCCGGCGCCAGCTGGTTGAGATCAACCCAGGAGCATACACCTCACAATTGGCCAATTCACTCGGGAATCTTCGCAATGCTCATTCCGAGCTTGGACGTCATTCTGAGGCATAGATGGTCCACAGTTGAGCCACCCCAAGTTCCGTGGTCCCTCTCATCCCCCTTGTCATTGCGTTTCTTTGCTACCTGCTCATCGAGAAAACTAGCAATCCTACCTCATATTTTTTTTATTGGACAAAGTAATTATAGCCGCTAAACCCATAATCGCAACTTATAATCCCAATATGAAGGATACTCATTTCTTTTATCCAACACGTTTCCCTTTCCGTCGCTCATCACCGATGTACTGGTCCATGTTCAAGTTTCTGCATACCATCGTAAGCGATGACATTGAGGTTTGATGGGTGATGAATGTTGATGCAACGAAAGGCCCAACTGGCAGGTCAATATTGTCCTATGTATCATGAGGGGGACGTGTAAGTCGAGAACTGTACTAGTGAAGCTAGCTCAACTGTGCGGTGACTTGGGCTAAGGGACACAACATGCTTCGATCGGACTTTGGACTATTATCTCGACAACAGTATGCATTCCTATCGAACGCCTTATTAATATGTGCGTTTAAAGGGAGCTGAAAGTCTAAAGTGTGTGAGACCGATTGGTTGTGATGTCATCAAGAGTGGCAGGCTGGGACGAGCACGTCGGACTCGATCGGCACACTCGGTGCATTCCCGACAACCCCATGTCTTGACTCTCAATTACCTCTGCTTCGGAGATGCACCCATCTCGTCCCACCCACCTGTTTCCCCCAACCCTCTCGTATGCTTAGGAGACACAAAGCTTTCCTCATACCCGATCATTCCGTCGAAGCAATTGTTGATTAGTGAATCATTTCTTGCCGCGCGCCCTCCATAGTTGACTGGTGTTCCCCTTGTCACCACCTTCGTGCCACCATCTGAAGTCTTAGTTCTGATTCATTCGGACGACGAAGACAAGATTTGCTTTTTGTAAGGGCACTTTGGACATTCGGTATGTTTCTTTTTTTTTTTTTTTCTTCTTCTTTTTACGCTTTCTCCCCGGTTTATTGCGTGTGTTGCCAGCTCTCCCTCATGTAGGTAATTGGCGCCGCGCTCCGAACACGTAGAATGTTGGAGCTACTGTTTCAAATTCGTGACATCTAACAATCTTTAGTGGAGGGTTAGGGTCAACGGCCGAACGAGAATGGCACTTTTTGGAATCGGATGGGGAGAAGTCGCTGGCATTGCTGCAGAGGTCGTGAGTTTGAGGGTGTTTTTTTTGTCGATGAGTGGTGTCCTTTTCATTGAGATGGACGTTTTTGCAGATGAGCTAGTTTCTGAGTAAGATGAAGTCGGATCGATGTGATCAGTAGGAGTGGAGTGAATGATGGGCGAAGTGGGTAGTAACGGGCAGCGGAGTCGTTGGAGCTACTTTATGGAGTATTCATGGAATGGCAATGCTTAATAGTAATTTATGAAAATTTTTGCGGGCGAATAGGGTGAATAATTCTCCGTAAGTTTTGTTCCGCAGGATGTCGATCGATCCTTTTCACTGGTGATGACGTCTTTTCTAGGCTGGGGAGGTGCATGATGCGAAGACTGTTGAGTAGTACATTTTTCTTTCGCTTATCCATTCCTTCTTGGTCACAGACGACAGCAACTCTGACAGCCATGTAGATTGACGCCTGTGCTACTTATATCAAGCATTAGAAAAGGGCGAGAACGCGCAGTGAGTTAACAATACAACGCCAAATTATGGGATCGAGAATCTAAAAATTAAATTGAAAATAAGGATTCCCGATGACGGGCGAGCTCCGCACACAAGCCGCAATGCGTAAACGGACTCCCCGCTAGTGCAGTTCCAACCCAACACCCGGACAAGCCGCCCAGATCCGAGGTACCACCTCCCCAAGCATCCATGCGGTTATACGTGGGAGGTAGGTTCCACCAAAAAATGGGTGCGAACACGTTCAGATCACGGATGTAGAGATTCTGAAACTGTGATTCGTTGGTAAATTATGCGAGAACACTTGGACGAAGGCCAACTCGCGCCGAGAAGTATTCCGTGGCGATGCCAATGATCGGGCCGATCGTGCGTTACATCATCGGGGAACGATCAGAAACGTCAAACAGGCCTACTAGAGCTACGTTTACCTGACGGCGCTCAATTGTTGTCATTCAACCCGCTCATCGTGCTACGTCCCTCCCCTCTCTCTTCTTTTTACTTCCATCCTCGCTCTCATCGTCCTACCACTGAACCACCTTACCCAACTTGAACCCCAAACGGGCAACTGTTGCCCCTTTGCAAACCCAGCCGTTCTCTCTCCGTCGTCATCCCCTTCTACTGGCAGCACTTCCTTCTCCCGCCTCACATGGAAACGCGCGAGTCCTGCTCTGACTCCATCGATCGTCAAATAGCCGCCGACTCAAGAAAAGTATTGTTGTTGAGATCCGGGGAAAGCGAGAAGGGCACGATTGTAAAGCAGATGAAGATCCTTCATCAGGGTGGGTCGAGCGATGATGAGCTGTTGTTGTGAATCCGAAGCTGGTAGAGTGTGCCAAGCGCATGACGTCGAGAGGATATTGGGTAGTGACAAGGTAGACCACCCTTGGTTGGTGAGTTTCATGGAACGTGATTACTTGATTCCCACCTCGGCGACTCTGATGAACTCGAACGCTCGGACTCGGCTCAGTACACTCGGCACATATCCCTGACGTGTACCTGATCTCTGCTGATTCGAATTTACCCTCGTTTGCCACCAATGGACTCTATAATTTGGCCTACAAAAATATCTCAAATCCACACACCAGCCACACATCGAATCCATCCTTTCCTTCAAAGACCCACCCATTTCCTCCCAACCGCTCATCCCTCCTTGCATTTCAGGAGAGTCTCCTTCTGGTCGGATCGAAAGCAAAAGAAGGAGTGCACGGAGAGGCGGTATTATTGTTACCAGAGGGCCTAGGAGGAAAGAACGAACCCAGTCCAGTCGCACGTCTACATGGTCCCGACATCTCTAAGTGCACTATGCAGTATCGTCTCTTTCAGACAAGCTCGATCTACAGCGCATTCAGCGGACAGCAAAAAGTACGCACATTTCTTGTATCAGTCGGTTGGGTTAAGGTACTTAGAAGGACCAACCAAAATTAGCCCCTTTAGAAGAACGAACAACTAAACTTACTGAGGGTGCCTTATTCGCCTGCGAAATTTCACAAATAAATTTGGCCGCCTCATTCCCGCCCGTATATTCTGGGAAGATACTCTCTAACGGCTCTCCTAAATTTCACACTCCGCTCGCTCACATCCTCATTTACGCTCCACCGATGTGTTAAGCGGCGAGGGCTAAGACGGGGATACCGGAAACGAAGTTGAGTATGGGCCAGTTGAAGATCGAGTCCATATGTTTTCTTTTTCTTTTCCCCTCCCATTAGCGTATGCTAAATAATGATCTCCACCTTTTTTTTCCACATGCCATGTTTGACGTGGGCGGTCAACGCTCCGAGCGTAAAAAATGGGTTCACAGTTCGAATCTCTCACTTCCATCATGTTTTGCGTCGCGCTACAATCAATCACCATTGATCGAGAAGAATCGGATGGGCGCTATTTGAGATAGCTTTTCTCAGAGTAGTATCATCCTTTTTCTGAATAAGAAGGATGTGTTTATGGAGAAGATCGCGGGGAAGGCTTTAGCGGAGGGACAGGGGAGTCGGAGTCGGGGGTGCGAGTTAGGGTCATAATTCCTTAACATATCCTCCTGAACTCAAAAAGTACGCCGCTGAATCCGTAAAGTAGAAGCTTCCATTCCTGCCACGACCAAGTAAATCGGTATCGGCACCACGCCAATCAGCACTGAAACAGCCCCATGGCCAGAGTTTTTGTGTCTTCTGGATATTTGGCTTGCAGGGCTGCTCCTGAGAGCGCCGAAGGCAGGCGGAATAAATGCAGTAACGAGTAACCAGAATCAGTCCAGAACCTAAGATAATGCTCCAAACTGAATGGGATGAGACGCTTGAGTGATGCGCAACAATGGGGTCATGGACCTCGCAGCGTTTCAGGCCGCTGTCAATACGGCGCTTGATCATAGGAAAAGAAAAATTGGGTTGCAAAGAACGGTTGTCAATGATAGCTAGACAATCACATTCTCCGGTAGGCGTTGACGCGCGGCCGACGGCCACTTCCTTGCATCCAGGAAATTTGGATAAAAGATGATTGTGCTTCCATGATGAAGATCGTGAGAAGCGCCGGCAGATTCCAGCCTCACTGGCGCTTACTGCCTCGAAAGTCGTCAATTCATATCGAGTTCGCACATCATCCTGTTTGCAGCTCTTCTCTTGCAGTAGATAAGCCAGGACTTATTTTCTTGATCCGTCCCAGTCCGAATCATGCCACCGCGCGGACTACATGAAATTCGCCGCTGACATTGAATTAGATGTTCTGTATGCTGTCCACCAAATGTATATGCTATGCCTTCCTCGATCATCCTTCCATAATCAGATGGAGGTCTCGTGGCTCTGAGCATATAGGGGCTCACACGTGCATCGCTCTCCCAAAGCTCCCTCTACTCCATCACCTTGTCTGCTATTGACTTGACTATGTCGGTGCAGCAAAAGGCTGAAGCTCTCAGGCAAAAGATCGATCACCTCCTCGTGGAGGGAGTTGACATCGCGGTCCCAATTCTCAAGGTCGTCAATGCTACGGCTGATTGGTGTCCCCCTCTAAAGATGGCGACTGGCGGTGCACTCTCCATCCTTGACGAGGTTAAGGTTGGCAACAATTTTTTGCCTGGTCATGAATGAAAGCTCACTCTAGTTCGCGCTGTGTGGAAGTTCAAGGACTACAAGAAGGAATGGACTGATTTTGGGAAATACGTGGTCGACACCATGGCCGATGTGGTTTCAGCCATAAAATCCTATGATGCGTCGGCGGAAGAGGCAAAGCCGTGGGTGGAGAGTGTCACAAAGCTCGATGGGTAAGTCGTGTTTGTTTTTGGTAGTCTTTGATATCGTTCCTTACATGAAGGCTCAGGGCGCTACAGAAGATCAAGTCCGAAATCGAACGAAGACTGAGAAAGGGAGAGAAACGACCAGCTATCCTAAATGTAGTGTCCTACTTGAGAGACCCCGGAAGAATCGATGGCCTAAAGAAAGACTTTGACAAAGCGTTGGTGTCGTTTCAGGTAGCTTTCCTTACAGAATACGTTCCATAACCATCCTGATTTCCTACCAATGCAGCTTAGGACGAATCTGATAGGCGGTGCCAAATTAGCGGCCATAGAACGTCGTCTACAGGACGATAAAATCCTCGATACTCTCCGGTACCCTCATATCGCCCACGATGACTTCACCCAGGCGTGCCTAGAGGGGACTAGGATTGATCTCACGGAGCGTATCATAACATGGTGTCGCAACACTGGGGAGAGTGAGAACCGGCTAATGCTACTGACCGGTGTGGCTGGTGCTGGCAAGACTTCAATTGCACTCACGATAGCAGAACAATGTGCTAGTGAAAGGGACATTGCGCTGTTACTGCACTTCTTCTTTAAAGCGGGAGAACGGTCCCGGCCCGATTTTCTATTCAGCGGCATTGCTCGAACTTTAGCAGACCATGACCCGGTTTACCGCACTCTCATCATCTCTGCTCTCCGAGAGGACCCTTCCCTCTCAACGGCCCTACTCGCAAAGCAATTCGAGAATTTGGTGGCTTTGCCTCTCCTCCATAAACCTCCACCTCCCGACCGTCCCATGGTGGTTATCATCGATGCTTTAGATGAATGTGACAAAGAAGTGTTCGAGTCCTTTGCTGACATTCTTCGGGAGGAAGTGCCTAGGCTTCCATCTTCCATTAAATTTTTTATCACATCGAGACATACTGATCTTGTTAAACGCGCCCTCTCACCCCAATTCCCCATTGGTCGTCTTGCTATTGACCTTTCAGATGACACAAACGTGCAGGACTGTGCTACATATATACGTTTCGAGCTGCAAAAACTGAAGAACTGGCATCCCGATTTACGGCGTAATCTTCAGGATGAGGACAAAACAGTTGAGGAGATCTTGGAACGTGCGAGTGGCTTGTTTATTTGGATCAGCACCATCTTTCGCTACATGAAGACAGCCAACGAGGATCCCATGAGGACGTTAGAGGCTTTGCTCGACACTGGTACCAAACGATCAAAGGTCCCTGCCGAGGGAATGATGGACCGCTTATATACAAGCATTTTGAAGAAGTGCAATTGGGAGGTTGAAGATTTTGCCCATGACTACCCAATCGTGATGGGAGCAATCTTTGTCGCACAGCAGCCTCTGTCCGTCACAGCCTGGGATGCAATTTTGTCACCTTTCCTCAAGTCTCATGTCCGGTATTCGTTGGCTGAACTTGCTCCTCTGCTCTCAGGAGTTGAGGATTCTCACTTTCCGGTTCGCATCTTACACCAATCTTTCCGCGACTTCATTGTCGATCGGATCGATCCCCCATCAATCAGCCCTCGTTGCATCCCAGTAGATGCAGGGATGGAGAATGCCAGAGTTGCCCTGCGATGTACCGAGATTCTGAACCAGGATCTTTGCTTTGTAAAGGGCTTAGGACTGATTGAAAACTTGTCCGAAAAAGACGAGCTGCCGCTCATTCCCTCGGAGGAGTTATCCGAGCACTCTCATTACGCACGTTGCCATATTATGCATCACCTCAGTGGAGTCCAGGAACCATCAGAGGAGCTGGATGGGTCAGTTGGCGTGTTTCTCAGTCAGCAAGCAACTCGCTGGGTGGAAGCTTGTGTGAGGATGGAGGGCTACATTAGTATCTCGTTACTCCCTGAGTGGGCTAAGGTGTGCTTTGTCGATTGTGTTAATGGAACTACCTAACTACCCCATGATCTTTCAGTTGGCTGTTGGCCACAAGTCACAAAGTGCTGTCTGCACACTGGCCAGTGTGCTTGTCCAGCTTGTATGGAATTTGCTTTTTTTTGCAAGATTCCAGGAGGCATATGAGGCAGCAAATGATTCCGTCGTACTTTGCCGTTACCTTTTTTTGGTGGACTTGGGATCCTACTCCCCGGATTTGGCTAAGTCACTTGTGGCTCTTTATTTGACCCTCTCCAAACTCGGACGGCACTCGGAGGCGCTCCCATTCATTGAAGAAGCCGTGAAACTCCGGCGCCAGCTGGTTGCTGTTCACCCAGGATCATACACCCCGGATTTGGCCATGTCACTCAACAATCTATATTTTGCTCTTTCCAAACTCGGACGGCACTCGGAGGCGCTCCCATTCATCGAAGAAAGCATCAACCTCTACCGCCAGCTGGTCGCTGTTCACCCCGGATCGTACACCCCGAATTTGGCTACGTCACTCAACAATCTATTTTCTGCTCTTTCCAATCTCGGACGGCACTCGGAGGCGCTCCCATTCATCGAAGAAGCCGTCAACCTCTACCGCCAGCTGGTCGCTGTTCATCCAGGATCATACACCCCGAATTTGGCCGCAGCACTTGAGAATCTGAGTGGCGCTCTTTCCAATCTCGGACGGCACTCGGAGGCGCTCCCATTCATCGAAGAAGCCGTGAAACTCCGGCGCCAGCTGGTTGCTGTTCACCCCGGATCGTACACCCCGAATTTGGCTACGTCACTCAACAATCTATATTTTGCTCTTTCCAATCTCGGACGGCACTCGGAGGCGCTCCCATTCATCGAAGAAGCCATGAAACTCCAGCGCCAGCTGGTTGCTGTTCATCCAGGATCATACACCCCGAATTTGGCTGCGTCACTCAACAATCTATATTTTGCTCTTTCCAATCTCGGACGGCACTCGGAGGCGCTCCCATTCATCGAAGAAAGCGTCAACCTCTACCGCCAGCTGGTTGCTGTTCACCCAGGATCATACACCCCGGATTTGGCCATGTCACTCAACAATCTATATTTTGCTCTTTCCGAACTCGGACGGCACTCGGAGGCGCTCCCATTCATCGAAGAAAGCGTCAACCTCTACCGCCAGCTGGTCGCTGTTCACCCAGGATCATACACCCCGGATTTGGCCATGTCACTCAACAATCTGTATGATGCTCTTTCCAATCTTGGACAGCACTCGGAGGCGCTCCCATTCATCGAAGAAGCCGTGAAACTCTGGCGCCAGCTGGTTGCTGTTCACCCAGGATCATACACCCCGGATTTGGCTACGTCACTCAACAATCTATATTTTGCTCTTTCCAATCTCGGACGGCACTCGGAGGCGCTCCCATTCATCGAAGAAGGCGTCAAACTCCGGCGCCAGCTGGTTGAAATCAACCCAGGAGCATACGCCACACGGTTTGCCAATTCACTCAGGCATCTTCGCAACGCTCTTTCCAATCTCGGACGTGATTCCGAGGCACAAATGGTCCACAGTTAAGCTCGTGGCTTCTTTCATTTCCCCTTGTCATTGCGTTCCCAACTTTGCTACCTGCTCATGGTGAACACTAACAAATCCAACCTCAATTTTTTTATTGGACACTTGGATAAAGTAATTACAACCGCTACACACCATGACAGATCACGGTCGCAACTTATAATCTCAATATGAAGGATACTCGTTTCTTTATCTAACACATTCTGCTTCCCGTCGCTCATCACTGATGTACTGGTCCATGTTTCTGCAGACCATCGTAAGCGATGACGTTGAGGTTTGATGGGTGATGAATGTTGATGCAACGAAAAGACCCAATCGGCAGGTTGACATTGTCCGATGTATCATGAGGGGGGGGGGTGTGGAAGTCGAGAACTGTACTAGTGAATCTAGCTCAACTGTGCCGTGGCTTCCAATGCGTAAGGGACCCAACAAGCTTCGATTCGAGACTATTATCTCGACAACAATACACATTACTGTCGAATAGATTATTACTATGTGCGTTCGAAAGGAGCTGGAAATCCGCAGTGTGTGAGACCAATTGGTTGTGATGTCATCAAGAGTGGCGAGCTTGAGCATATCGGACTCGACTCGGCGACTTGCCGGCCACCCCATGCCTTTGCTCTCAACCTCTGCTTCGGAGACACGCCCATCTCATCCCACCCACCTGTTGCCCCCAACCCTCCTCGCATTCTTAGGCGGCACAAGCTTTCCTCATGCCCGATCATTCCGTCGAAGCAATTGTTGATCAGCGAATCATTTCTTGCCGTGCCTCCATATGTAGTTGTCTGGTGTTCCCATGCACCTTCGTGCCATCATCTGAAGTCTAATTCTGATTCATTCAGACGATTACGAAGGCTAGCAAGATCATGCCTCAGTAAAGATATAAGGCAGGAGCGGAGGGAGTGTGTGAGGCCAGAATTGCATGAGGCAGAGCCGCATTGCTTATAAGTCCATGAATTCCACACGAAAATATACGCATGTGAAAGAAACCCATATTTGACTCGGATAGCCCAGGAAGACGTCACGATAACCTACGGCAGAAGCCACCGGCTGTACCACCCGTCCGGCCGGATCAGGACCCTTCCGCTCTTACAAGGTTCCTCACTTTCGATTCAAGTCACCGTCACCAATGAACAGATAACGAGAGGGTGTACTACGGAGGCAAAGGAAAACAACCGGGGAAAGTGTTCTATGTATAAGACATGGAGATCGGTTTTCGAGGGTTGATAGGCGCTCCGAGTCACCATAAGCTTGCGGCGCGATCGCTAGTCCTCAAGCCATGCCAAGAGAATTCTTGTTCTGCCGTTGGATTTGTGTTCCGGCGCCAAGAAAAAGCTGGAGTATGAAGTGGGGTAAATTCAAATTGAATTTCCAAAAAGGCAATTGTATTACTAGTTTTGAAATCTGTTCCTCGTGCACGTCTGGCACGCTTTCCACGGCCCAAGTTCCTCTACAAAGTAAGAAGGCCATCCTGCAGGCCCACCGGAAACCGGTCGCTATCCAAATGCTCGGGGGGGTGTCAACGAACTCTTCTTCGGGGGGAACCTGTGTTTGAGTCAGGGTGGGTGTCAATGTCACCGGGGGGAGGGCACCTCCTTGGTGAGGTGATTGCAGTGGCGAGTTCAGGATTATCGTGCTGGAGGTTATCGAGTAGGCGGAGCGGACGACTTGTTAGACTGGAGTGAGGGGGATTGAAGTTGCCGGAGCGGCATAATCCAAAGGCCTCAACACTACTAAGTATCAGTGTGTGCGGGGTAAAAATTTTGAGACTTACTTTCCGAATTCTGTCATGGCGTTACATGCGTGGACCAACGTCAAGTTCTGTATCGATCTTTACATTGCATAGCTCAATACCATTTTTTAACTGAGGATACACCACCTTGGCAGAAGCTGTCCGCTGAGACCGAGCGCGCACTGAATTCTGACATCGCAAAGTCGACAGAGACCCGCCTGGAACTCATGATATGATCCAAGGGTAGTCGTCGTACACTCCTGCAGGGGGTCGAGTGAGAGGCGATGCTTGCAAGCTTGCAAGCTTGCAAGCTTGGAAATAAGAGACTAGGATATTCTTGATGAACGATTTCATTGCATCGATGTTAGCCCAATATGAGTCGTTCCCAAATATTTTCCAAGATGACAAAACCAAGGTCCATTGCTTCATTATAACACGGAGCATCTCGTGAAGGAAGACTGAAAGTAGTTCCCCCCTTGAAGATCCCCTGAAAAGGCAGAAGGTTCACCCCATTGAGCACGAAAACACGCTTTTCATCATGGTCAACAGACTTGACGAGGTCCCCTTTTGTTCATACGTTGGACTTTGTTGATAGATCGCTTGGGTCTGATCAGAGCTCGCACGTAGATTGCTCGGTATTGCATACTGGCGCACAGAATAGGCCTGGCGGGAGTGAGGAATGAATTTTTTTGGTCAGCATCTGGGAAGCACGTGTCGTTACGCCACCATCAAAATTCCAGTTCATCTCATCCCTGAGAAATCTTCGAACTCATCCCATGCGCTTGCAGAAAATACACACCTATCCTTCTTCACTACTGTCCTCAGAATCTCTGGCTGGGCATGCTGGATTTGGGCAAGGATAATTTCCACGGAGTTTATGAACGGTATCCAATGTGGCGCCTGCCTGTCCGATGCTCGTCAATATTAATGTTTCTTTGATCGCTGCTATATATTGTGTTTGGATATGACATGATTGACCGGTTCGTTAAGCCCTCATACTTCATACTCACAAATATGCCTTTCTTTGTGGCATTCCCCGCCCGGAGAATTTCCCTTCAATCTTGCCACCTCTGACAATGTTGCTTCGGACTGGCAACATATGCGGACCCGTATGATCAATCCATCTTCGGCCCTCAATGAGCCAAAGAGCCTCCTGCTCGCGCCTCTCATTATTGTAGCCAGACCCATCTGCCACCCGGCGACTGATGCGGCGACTTTTGAAAAATTATCGTCCAGAAAAATAGGGTGGATCCAGTTTGTCGCCTTCGCAATCCTGCGCAGTCGCTGCTGAACTAGTTGGATTACATTCATCTGATCGGAAGTAACCTTTGTTCCTGCTTTCTGCTTCAACCACTCCCCCGATCTGGCGTTTTGGTTCGCAATGTTTCAGCGATGGAAATCGTAGCGTTGCATGGCTCCATCTTCACCGTTCAATGCCATACTTTGAATCTGCTGACAATGTCTATCTATCAGGGTAACGTCAGTGCAAAGAACTTGCTTAACCATACCTTCAACTTCTCATGTTCCCTTTTTTCAGTTTATCTCGACGACGCTGCTCTCTCTCTGGCCAGCGCTTGCCCCCTCTCCTTCCATTTTCTCGCTTCCAGTCGGGAAACAGCACGGGGCCTCCTCACTCCGCTCACCAATGCTCTCAGATTCCGCCAACTGCTGTCGTTCGTATTCTCCCGGACTCACACGACGAAAAAAAAAAGCGCAGCAATCCGGTGGGATCTAGTTCACGCTTAACAGCCTTCTGTCCGCCACTGATTAGCTTTAGTTGTGAGTGTGCAGTTGTAAGGTTTGCTTTTTGGACTTATACGTGACTCGCATAATCTGCAAACGAATCTGTGATATGCAATTACTTGAACGTGCAGTACCCATTTTCAATTCCCTAGATCCTCGATCTTATAATTCGGCGTTAAATGCATGGTTGACTCACTGCAGCCCGGCTGCACGTCCCACCCTTTGCTAATGTACCATAAGTTAGCGCAGGTGCTAATCTACATTGCTGTCGAAGTCGCTGTCGTCTGTGACCGAGAAAGGAATGGATGAATGAAAAAATGCAGCCACAGTCTGTCACATCATTCACCTCCGTCAGGCTAGAAAAGACAGCATCACCAGTGACTCTCCCAGGAAAGGACAACCTCAATGGAGAATTAGTCACCAGATCTAGCCCTATTCGCCCGCAAAAAAAAATCCATAAATTAAGAATGTATACTTTCCTACTTATATACTTCAGAAAGGTCGCGCCTCCAATGGCTCCCCTAGCCCATTACTACCCACCTCGCCCCATCATCCACTCCACTCCCACTGACATCCCCCAAACTTCAACCTTACTCAGAAACTCATATATACAAAAACGCCTGTCTTATTAAATAACAAGACACCATCATCCACCCTCAAATTCACGACCGCTGCAACAATTCCAGGACTTCCAAAAAAGGGCCATTCCCGATCAGCAGTTGACCCTACGACGATAAACGCTACACTAAAGATTGACAGATGTCACGGATTCGAAACAGTAGCTCCACATTCTATGTGCTCAGAGTGCCAATTGGCTACATGGAGCATGCTGGTGGGAAGAAAGATGAAGATGGACGATCATTATTCAACGAAGGGAGAAAGCGCAAAAGAAAGAAGAAAAGAAAAATACCGAATGTTCAAAGTACCCATACAAGAAAGCAGACTCTGAGTGAATTAGAGCTACTAGACTTCAGATGATGGCACGAAGAAGGTGGAGACAAAGGGGAAAAACCAGACAAGTATATATGGAGGGTGGCGGGGAATGATTCGCTGGTCGGCAATTGCTTCAACGGAATGATCAGGTAGGCATGAGTGTGCCTCCTAAGAATGCGAGGAGTGTCGGGGGAAAACAGGTGGGTGGGACGAGACGAGACGAGTGTGCCTTGGAAGCAGAGGTTTGAGATCCAAGATACGGGGTTGTCAGGAATGCGACGAGTTCGCCAAGGCGAGTCCGATGCGCTCAAGTCCGCCACTCTTGGTGGCATCACAACCAATCGGTCTCACATACTTCGGACTTTCAGCTCCCTTCAAACGCACATAGTAATAATTTATTCGACAGGAATATTGTTTGTCGAGATACTGGTCTCAAATTGAAGCTCGTTGTGTCCCTTATTGGAGCCCAAGTCACCCCGCAGTTGAGCTATCTTCACTAGTCCTCGACTTCCACATCCATTGCGATACATCGAACCTGTCGATTGGGTCTTAGCATTGCATCAACATTCATCACCCATCAAATCTCGACCTCGTCGCTTGCGATGGTATGTAGAAACATGGGGCAGCACATCGGTGATGAGCGACGGGAAGGAAAAAGCGTTAGATAAAGAAATGAGTATCCTTCGCATTGAGATTACAAGCTGCGACCGTGATCTGTCAAGGGTGTAGCGGCCGTAATTACTTATCCATAGTGTTCAATAAAAAAAAGGAACCACGGGCTCAACTGTGGACCATTTGTGCCTCGGAATCACGTCCAAGATTGGAAAGAGCGTTGCGAAGATTCCTGAGTGAATTGGCAAATTGTGGGGTGTATGCTCCTGGGTTGATTTCAACCAGCTGGCGCTGGATCTTGATGCCTTCTTCAATGAATGGGAGCGCCTCCGAGTGCCGTCCGAGTTTGGAAAGAGCAGAATATAGATTGTTGAGTGACATGGCCAAATCTGGGGTGAACGATCCTGGGTGAGCAGCAACCAACTGGCGGTAGAGGTTGACGCTTTCTTCGATGAATGGGAGTGCCTCCGAGTGACGTCCGAGATTGGAAAGAGCAAGGTATAGACTGTTGAGTGAGATGGCCAAATCTGGGGTGTATGATCCCGGGTGAACAGCAACCAGCTGGCGGTAGAGGCTGACACTTTCTTCGATGAATGGGAGCACCTCCGAGTGCCGTCCGAGATTGGAAAGAGCGTCACTCAGATTGTCGAGTGAGATGGCCAAATCCGGGGTGTATGATCCCGGGTGAACAGCAACCAGCTGGTGGTAGAGGTTGACGCTTTCTTCGATGAATGGGAGCGCCTCCGAGTGTCGTCCGAGATTGGAAAGAGCGTCACTCAGATTGTCGAGTGAGATGGCCAAATCCGGGGTGTATGATCCCGGGTGAACAGCAACCAGCTGCGGTAGAGGTTGACGCTTTCTTCGATGAATGGGAGCGCCTCCGAGTGCCGTCCGAGTTTGGAAAGTGCAGAATATAGATTGTTGAGTGACATTGCCAAATTCGAGGTATATGATCCCGGATGAACTGCGACTAGCTGGCGGTAGAGATTGATGCTTTCTTCGATGAATGGGAGCGCCTCCGAGTGCCGTCCGAGATTGGAAAGAGCAAGGTATAGATTGTTGAGTGAGATGGCCAAATTCGGGGTGTATGATCCCGGATGAACTGCAACTAGCTGGCGCCGGAGTTTGACACTTTCTTCGATGAATTGGAGCGCCTCCGAGTGCCGTCCGAGGTTGGAAAAAGCAAAATATAGATTGTTGAGTGACATGGCCAAATCCGGGGTGTATGATCCTGGGTGAACAGCAACCAGCTGGTGGTGGAGGTTGACACTTTCTTCGATGAATGGGAGCGCCTCCGAGTGCCGTCCGAGTTTGGAAAGAGCGCCATATAGATTATTGAGTGAAATGGCCAAATCTGCGGTGTACGATCCTGGGTGAACAGCAACCAGCTGCCGGTAGAGGTTGACGCTTTCTTCGATGAATGGGAGTGCCTCCGAGTGCCGTCCGAGTTGGGAAAGAGCAAGGTATAGATTGCTGAGTGATATGGCCAAATCAGCGGTGTATGATCCCGGGTGAGCAGCAACTAGCTGGTGGCAGATGCTGACGCTTTCTTCGATGAATGGGAGTGCCTCCGAGTGCCGTCCGAGATCGGAAAGAGCGTTATATAGATTACTGAGTGACATGGCCAAATTCGGGGTGTATGTTCCCGGATGAACTGTGACTAGCTGGCGCCGCAGTTTGACGCTTTCTTCAATGAATGGGAGTGCCTCCGAGTGCCGTCCAAGTTTGAAAAGGGCCAAATAAAGAGCCCCAAGCGACTCGGCTAAATCCGGGGAGTAGGACCCTGAGTCCACCAAAAGAAGGTAACGGCAGAGTACAACAGAATCATTTGCTGCCTCATATGCCTCCTGGAATCTTGCAAAAAAAATCAAATTATCTACAAGCCGGACAAGCACACTGGCCAGCGTGCTAACAGCGCCTTTTGACCTCTGGCCAACAGCCAACCGAAAGATCATGAGGCAGTTAGGTAGTTTCATTAACACAATTGACAAAGCACACCTTAGCCCACTCAGGGAGTAACGAGATACTAATGCAGCCCTCCATCCTCACACAGGCTTCCACCCAGCGAGTTGCTTGCTGACTGAAAAACACCCCAACTGACGCATCCAGCTCCTCTGATGGTTCCTGGACTCCACTGAGGTGATGGACAATGTGGCGACATGCATAACGAGAGTGCTCGGATGACTCCTCTGAGGGAATGAGTGGCAGCTCGACTTCTTCAGACAACTTTTCAATCAGTCCTAAGCCCTTTACAGAGCAAAGATCCTGGTTCAGAATCTCGGCACATCGCAGGGCAACTCTGGCATTCCCCGTCCCTACGTCTACTGGAATGCAACGAGGGTTGATTGATGGAGGAACAATCCGATCGACAATGAAGTCGCGGAACGATTGGTGTAAGATGCGAACAGGAAAGTGAGAATCCTCAACTCCTGAGAGCAGAGGAGCAAGTTCAGCCAACGAATATCGAACAAGAGACGTGAGGAAAGGTGACAAAATTGCATCCCAGGCTGTGATGGACAGAGGCTGCTGTGCGACAAAGATTGCTCCCATCACGATTGGGTAGTCATGAACAAAATCTTCATCTTCCCAATCGCACTTCTTCAGAATGCTTGTATATAAGCGGTCCATCATTCCCTCGGCAGGGGCCTTTGATCGTTTGGCGCAAGTGTCGAGCAAGCCCTCTAACGTCTTCATGGGATCCTTGTTGGCTGTCTTCATGTAGCGAAAGATGGTGCTGATCCAAATAAACAAGCCACTCGCACGTTCCAAGATCTCCTGAATTGTTTTATCCTCGTCCTGAAGATGTAAATTAGGATGCCAATTTTTCAGCTTTTGCAGCTCGAAGCGTATATATGTAGCACAGTCCTGCACATTTGTGTCATCCGAGAGGTCAATAGCGAGACGACCGATAGGGAATTGGAGTGAGAGGGCGCGTTTAACAAGATCAGTATGTCTCGATGTGATAAAGAATTTTATGGACGATGGCAGCCTAGGCACTTCCTCCCGAAGAATATCGGCCAAGGACTCAAACACTTCTTTGTCACATTCATCTAAGGCGTCGATGATAACCACCATGGGACAGTCAGGAGGTGGAGGTTTATGGAGGAGAGGCAAAGCCACCAAATACTTAAATTGCTTCGCGAGTAGGGCCGTTGAGAGGGAGGGGTCCTCTCGGAGAGCAGAGATGATGAGAGTGCGGTAAACGGGTCATGGTCTGCTAGAGTTCGAGCAATGCTGCTGAATAGAAAATCGGGCCGCGACCGTTCTCCCGCTTTGAAGAAAAAGTGCAGTAACAATGTAATGTCTACCTCACCAGCACATCGTTCGGCTATCGTGAGTGCAATTGAAGTCTTGCCGGCACCAGCCACAGCAGTCAGTAGCATTAGCCGGTTCTCACTCTCCCCAGTGTTGCGACACCATGTCATGATACGCTCCGTGAGATCAATCCTAGTCCCTTCTAGGCACACCTGGGTGAAATCATCATGGGCGATATGGGGGTATCGGAGACTATCGAGGATTTTGTCGTCCTGTTGACGACGTTCTATGGCCGCTAATTTGGCACCACCTATTAGATTCGTCCTAAGCTGCATCGGCCGAAGTCAGGATGGTTATGGAACGTATACTGTTAAGGAAAGCTACCTGAAATGACGCCAATGCTTTATCAAAATCTTTCTTTAGGCCGTCGATTCTTCCTGGGTCTCTCAAGTAGGACAGTACATTTAGGACAGCCGGTCGTTTCTCTACTTTTTTCAGTCTTCGTTCGATTTCGGACTTAATCATCTGTAGCGCCCTGAGTCTTGGTGTAAGTAACGATATCAAATACCAACGAAAACAAAACACAACTTACCTATCGAGCTTTGTGACGCTCTCCACCCACGGCTTTGCCTCTTCCGCCGACGCATCATAGGATTTTATGGCTGAAACCACATCGGCCATGGTGTCGACCACGTATTTCCCAAAATCAGTCCATTCCTTCTTGTTGTCCTTGAACTTCTACACGGCGTGAACTTTCATTCATGACCAGGCAAAAAAAATTATTGCCAACCTTAACCTCATCGAGGATGGAGAGTGCACCGCCAGTTGCCATCATTAGAGGGGGACACCAACTGGCTGTAGCATTGACGACCTTGAGAATTGGGATCGCGGTGTCAACTCCCTCCACGAGGAGATCATCGATCTTCTGCCTAAGAGCTTCAGCCTTTTGCTGCACTGACATGGTCGGTAGCGGACAAGATGAGGGGGGGGAAGGAGCTTTGGGTGGCACGCGACGCACGTGTGGGCCCCACACCGACTCAGAGCCACGAGACCTCTCTCTGGTTATGGAAGCATAGCATATACCGATAGCATACGGACATCTAATCCAATATCGGCGGCGAATTCCATGTAGTCCGCACGGTGGCATGACTTGGACTAGTTAAGTAACCGGGACGGATGACATTAAGCCCTGGCTTATCTACTGCGAGAGAAGAGCTGTGAGTGTGCATGCGAACTTGATATGACCTGGATGCTTCTGGGACATCTCGATTCACTGCTTCAGCGTTATCCCTTGACTTGGCGTGATGACGTAACGCACAATCAAGATCAGGAAGATTATATTGGGTCCAGGCCGTTGCGCGTATCACCGCAAGTTGAATGCAATGGTATGTTGATGAGGATAAACATTGCGGGATTTAAACTAGAGTGCGTGCCTTCGCACGCGCTGACCTGCACTGCTTTTCAACACCCTAGTCAGTTGTACAGAAAAAAGTGAACCATGATTAAATCATTATTCCACACAAAAAGAGTGCATAGATGTTCTATGCTCAGGAGAGATCCCGAATCATGGCATCGGGCTATGTCAAGTGTGTGGAGACAATAGCGGAAGTGTTCCGGATAATAGGAAACAAATAGGAAAATGGGGAGCAGAAAGAGGACATCAGGACAGCGACTTGGGGGGGGACAAGTGTACAAATGAGGATAAGACAAGCGCACTGAAAATTGGTCAATAGTATCAACTAATAAATCTCCTTCCCTTGCCCAAAGCGCCCATGCGGCAGGGCAAGCGGGGGTGCAGCAGCAGTGGGGGGGTTGGACCAAGAGCTGCGCAGTTGGGCATGTGTCTGCTGCATCCCTTCAAGAATGGGCCGCATCGCAGGCTGACATGCCAATTCATGAGTACGACACAGTATTTTAGCAGATGCAGGCTGTGGCTGTGTCATCGGACGCAGCCTAGCACGACGAGTAAGGCAGGTAGGGGTGCAGATACAAGTAAGGGGAATTTTGGCCAGGTAAGCGCTGGGCGCGCATTCAGGTGTGCTTGGACTAAGCGCTGACATTGCGAAGGGCAGAGTTCTTCATATTAACTCCTGAAGTAGTTGGGCATTCACCCCTAAACTCGGTACGTGGATAGATCTAATTCTCCTCTACCAAAAGAGCCCAAAATCAAGCCTCAGAGATTCGTAGGTGACGCTCACGTTGGGTTTTGCCAATCTCACTTGATTTTCAGCGTGACTCACTTGATTTGTCTACCAATTGTACGTTATAAATATAAAAGTCACAAGGTCATGAAACCTAAATGGAAAATGAACACGTCAGCACAAGTGGCAGAAATGGCGTAATTTCACCCGGACGGCTGTGCAGGTAATACAATGCGGAATACAACACGTAAGCAAAAGTGGCACGTTTTACATAATTATGGGGGAGGCAGAGTGACCTGCAGTGCAGGTAATCAGGGCGAATAAACCAAAGGCGCACGAATTGAGTTGGAACACTGACACATTGCTACCATTCGGCCCGTCAAGAACGATTACACTCTATCTGCCATTGGACGTCATTCTACCTAACCCCAAAATTGTCCTCCGGAAATCAATCGCGTCACTATTAACAATACAATGGTCGACGAACCCCAGCAAGCATGCGCAAACCTATTCGCGACATGGGTGTAAATGTTCGCAAAATATGAAACATTCTTCACTCTATCAATGGGAGGGAGTGGAGGCAATCTCTTTCGGTAAAAGGCTTGCAGAATAAAATGCGGCGAGTGTGACGAAGGATAGGACGAGGTAAACGGCGTAGCCTCCGAGAATATCATGTTTAACGGAGAATGCGAATAGACTGTTTGCGGCTGCAGGGCCAAATGCTCGAGTGAAGCTAATGACGGTTTGTGCGGCTCCGTTGACAGTCCCGAGATGCTGTGGAGAGGGAGAAGCACTGGTGATGAATAAGAAAATGGTGACTAAGGCAGAACGGTGATCGGAGGTGGAGGTGAGACGGAAATCTACCGAGAGAAGAGAGGGTTTTCTTACCTCCACCCATTTCAAACATGGCCCACGGTATAGTGATCAAGACAATCCCAATCCATAGCCATCTCGACGTTCCATTCTCGGGCGTCGTGTGTTTGACCCACAAATGAACCATCGGGAACGCCAAAAACACCAGCAGTGAGCAAGAAAGACATGACATTAGTAACTTCCTCGGCCCCAACCATCGAACGAGTCTCGCCAAAAGCAAAGCCTGGGACCCACCCAGAAGCAGTCCCAAGCTTGCATTCGCTAGGGCCACTTTTTCTGGAGGAAGGTTCAGTCCCCCTGACGAGATGGGGACAGCTAGGTATACGGAGAACATGCCGAACATTGCGATGTCTAGGATCGCGGCCAACGCGTAGTTGAGGATTGCGATGATGACTGGGCGGGTAAGAGCTTCTTTCAATGTGGGTGCTTTCGGAGTAGGAGCCGCCCCGACTTGATGCTGGTTGCTGCATGTGCTACTAGCTGGGAAAGTCCCGTATGGTGTCGATGGCGCATCAGGCTCCTTCGTCTTTAAGGTCTACGCAGTGGAATTAGAAAGTGTGTCACTGTTAACGGGAACCGGCACACCTCGTTTAGGAAGAAAAGTGCGGATAGGAATGCAGTTGCTATTGCTGAAGAAACAACGAAACAGGGGAGGAAAAACGGGTGTTTTGACCAGAATGCGTTTCCGAATAGTCTAGGAAATTTATCTTGGGGATGTTGAAGCGTTCCTCCAATCAGGGCAGCTGTCAAGTGATGTGGGTACAACATAGTTTTCGATGATTCCCCAAGAACTAACCAGAAGTGGCACCTACAAGCCAAGCAAAGGGGAAGACGGCAAGTGCTGTTGGCCTATTTGTGTCATCCGTCAATTCAGCCAGCACTGTTTTCGTTACTCCAATGTTTCCATTCAGTAGTCCTGACATTCCTCGACTAATGACTACTCCTGGGTATGTTGTAGACATTCCGAAGCAGAGCATTGAGAGGCATGTCCCAGAAAGCCCAATCAGAAGGACAGGCTTCCTGCCGATCCTATCTGATAATCTACCCCAGTGAAGAACAGCACAACCTTAAGAACATAGGGAGTCGCGCGTCAGCTTCGAAGAGATTATATAGTGTGAAAAGAAATGATACCTTGACAGAAGAAGAAAAGGGATTCCTATCATTATAAATTGGACGTAGCTCGAACAAGCCATGGATAAAGTCCTACTTACAATGAATCCCACGTAATATCCTGTCAGTTTTGTATCTCCCTTAGTGACATCCAGTTCGTTCACCAACTAGGTGGCACCATAAAACCCATCCGATGTGCGTCAGCTGCCCGAGAATATCTCCGATTCGGTAAAAACTCACCTTGGCGACGAATGGGAATATCGTCTGTGAAGCTAGCGGCTCGACTAGCAAGGTCATCACGACTATTATCACTTGACCCCACGGTACTGGTGTTATCTTTGGAGGATCCGTTGACGATCGACCACCCGAAACGGGAGATGTGGTCTGATTTCCCAGTAACGGGGATTCTTCACGTTGGCTGTCTGTATCATCCTCCATATCGTTGCTCTGGTGGTGAACGGTGGGGGATCAGCTGGTGTCCGGGTGTCCTGGGGCTCACGGTCGGGTGGAGTTTACGCGTGGGATCCTCCGTGAATCGGGATTTTATAATTAACTCCCGCGCTTCAGCACAGGACCGCGAGAAGGCGCGCGTGCTTGGAGTTTCCGTCGTAGCGTTTATGACTACAGGCGGCTATTCTCAGTATTTGATGGCTCGCACTGCCCGGTGTATTTGTCCCGAGGTTGCGCCGCGCGTCAATGTGTATCATACTATATGTATCGTTGCACAAATAATCTTGGCATGTCGCGGCTCGATATCTCCAACACGTACGAAACCTCGAGACTCTGGTTATCTGATAAAGTCGTAGCTGCTCAGGGAAGCGCACGGGTCTTCGGAATAAATACATGAAAATAAAGTAAGAAATAACAAAAAAATCAGTCCACCCGTCCACCTTCGCCGGGGCAAAACCTAGATCATGCTCCATTGGCAAGTCCCACTTTACAGGTAAAATGGAGACTCGATATTGGTGTTGGATGAACAAGCCATGACGACGTGTCGGTACACGTATCAGTTACGTACATGTACTGATATGGTACCCATGTGTTACATGTTTCACCGTTGACTGCGCTCCACATGCAGCGCTTATGCGCATCTTATTCCTTTATTAGGTCTGGCTCATACCATGTTATTCTTATACCCCTGTGCGGCTACAATGTTACAAGTGTGAGATCTTCCCCCGTTTGAGTATCCCCGCTGGTGAAGGAAACTGTGCGTGCCACCTATCGCGGCAAAACACCCTCAGGATGTCCATCCTTTGCATTCAGGGTAGATACGTCTCCGACTTCAGTATGCCCCGTGTGTGTGGCAAGACCTGCCCCCGAAGTTTTGACTCGCCTCGAAGCGGAACCATGCAAGGTCAAGCAACAGCTTGACAAGGGCTGGATATTCTGTGACTTTTGTGTCGAACAACCGAGGAACCCCCGAATTCATATCATATCAGTCCCGAACGAGCATATGGGTGCCTCCGTGCTGGCTTTGTAGGCTGCTACCACCGTTTCCGAAATCCCCGAACCGTACTCCCGGCAACCTCGACCTCGGTACCAAGTCCTCTCTGAGCATTTAGGATCTGGGCCTTCACACGCATCTATTGTATTTGCGATAGACAGAACAACGGCAGGAGGAATACGAGCGGAAGAGGAGATCGATTTAAAGGGAACGCTCTTTTCCAAACATTGACACTTCACTTGTGTCCCATATCAGACTCTAGCCCCAGGACGAATATTGATCCAAAGGCATTGTTGGATGTAGTGCAGCCAAAAACACCTAAATGTCAAAGTCCTAACAAGGGACTGAGAAATGACTAACGTATTACAAGCGTACAAACAAAGTTGGTATCCACAATCAAAAGGATCCAAGGCAAAGAGAATTATTCTAGGCAGTACATGGATATATTGTCATCCTGAAACCGCACCACGAACAGTGTGGAGTTTTAACAGTCTATCATTAGCATTGGAAAATTTAGTTAGACGGTGTAATCAAGAAGAACGCAAGGAAGCTTACTCGGGAAACTCCCCATTTCGCTTTGGATCAGCTCTTCGCTTCTCCATGAACTTCCGAGTTTTTCTCTCGGGTCTGCGGGGAAGTATTTTGAGCTCGATCCCGGATCCGGGAACAAACGCGTTGACTCACTGCACAACAATCACTGGTACGGCGAACGGCTCACACAATATCTTCAATGGACCCAGGTCAATAATCCTTTCCCACATTCAATGGATTCTTGAAATAAATCCTCACCGGGATACACTTCCCATTCCTGGTGCACCAAGGGCTGCGCCCCATACTTTGAGGGTGCTCCGTGGCCCTCTTGTGCCAACAACTAATGAATCGGGCCGATAGAGAGCGATGAGACGCTCGATGGTCTCAGTAATCTTCCCTGCAATGAACTCCACGATTACTGAAAGCTGTGAAAGCGTGTGAATATGTATCTGGAAAAATGGGATCAGAAGAGGAAAGAAATACACTTCTGCCCTCATACGCAGTGTTTTTTTCTAGAACCAGTCTCATGAGTTCCTTTGCCTCATCTCTCAGGTCCTCATGCGACTGTTTCTCTGGATTGAGATGAGTTAGTATCCGGATAAGCGATCATTGCAGAAACTGACATACGTAAATCTTCAGGGTCAAACCCTCTTACAACAATAAGCTCATCTCCATCTTGAACCAATGAATCCATGGCCCAATCGAGCGCTTGCATTCCAGAGCTGTCTGCACTGGCGGCGCAAAGAAACACGCGCGTATTTCTCGATTTGTGATATCCTTCCGATGCAGCCTAATTCCAAACATCTCGGAAGTCAGTGCCATCGAAATTTAATTTAGTTGGTTCGAATGGTCGATGTCCGTTCGCAAGACTTGTAAACGTGCCATCGATGCCAAGAAGTGGAGCGGAAGAAAAGGGCCATTGGACGATTCTGATTGCCAAGCAAACGGGATCACGCCCTTAGAAACTGATTCCTTACCTGGAGGGTGTAACTGAACATAGTTGCATCGCCGGGAGTGTTGTTCTCGAAGGTGTCAAAGGATACTTTATTCGTGTATCCTGGTGGGTTGAACGATGAGGAACTCATGGGATGAAGCATCCCCACCCCGGTGGTGTGAGGTGGAGAGGTATCTGAGGCAGGCAATTTGGAGTCATCAGAAGGCGAAGGGGATAAGGGTTGAGATGTAGAGACATTGAGGTAGTCGGGGGAGTTGACATCCACGGATGGAGACGTGAGTTTAGATGAATCCCGCTTCAATGCTGGTCTGAGAATAGGAGAAAAATTGTGAGGTGTATAACCTTCTCTCGGGGAAGACATGCTGTATATCTTAGCCGCGATCGTCACCGAGTTCTATGGCTGTGTCGCGTGACCGGTTTTGGGCTTGAACTGCTAATAAATACATTAAAAATACGGTACAACCACCATGGCAACCTCAATGGCCATCCTCTAAATATCTATCCCAAAAGCCTGGGGTCCCATTATTCGGTGCTGCAAACCTTTCTATGCCAAGGAGACGGCAAACAAGTCCATATATCTCCACGTTTTCGAACCCTTCTATAATCATAGGATCTTTCTGCTCATCCAAATTAGTGTGTCGGTCTAGCATAGCACTGCTCGGGCTTCTTGGGAAGTAGTCACGGAATCCCCCAAATCGCTTCTTGCGCATTCGGGTTGCGAATGGTCCATCAGCAACAAAGAATGCATGCATAGATGATTCGTCATTGTCATAGCCATGGTTCTGGTTCGTGCAGATGAACGTATTGAACAACCAATGAGAGTTGAGAATGCTTACTCCTTTAGGTTTATAATTCCCTGCCATTACTACTTCGTGTTCATGGTGGTTCGTGATGGCCCAGCCGATGTGAGGCACAATCCAAAGCGGCGCAATTCTGGGGTTCCTGTCGGGATTGAAGTGGTAGCGAGCTGGCATGGATTTGGCAGTGTATACGTTAATTGCTGGGGGATTTGAAGTTGCGGGATTCGACGAAAGCAAACGCAATAGAACTTGCGTCAAATTCGAAGCCTTCGACATCCATAGGCCAACAGAGGGCCATCCTATTCCGTAAACACAGTCAGAAGGAAAGGCAAGCTCTGATGAGTTCAAACATACCGTCCTCGTGCTCAATCTCCGCCACCTGATCTTTCCCCATAACATCATCAAGATAGACGAGGCGCGTATTGCTTGTATTTGTCATTCCATGGTCGCTTACGAAGATGACGTCCACAATCTGTGTCAAATTCCTTTGCTTCAATGAGGCATGTATTGAGGCGGCAAACTTGTCCACATCGCCCAAGACGCTCTGACAACCAACCATCGTCTCGTAACTGTATGCGGATAAGAAATGCTCTCTTACATTGACAAGGTTGGACTCTGGACCGGCCTTGTGTCCAACTTGATCCAAATGGGGCTCGTACGCTAACGGCAAGAGAATTTAGGGACACCAATCCACGTCAGACAAAGCGCAGAGAGCACCTAAAATCAGCTGAGGTCGCTTCTCGAGCGGAAGATCAATCCATTCCATTATTTGGTCGTGCTTTTCCTGCAACGGGACGTGGTCCTTCCAGAAAAGCAATCAGAACACTCGGAGTAGAGAGGATTTGCATATAACGCACCCTCCACGGTACCATGTATGTTGGCGAGATTCCTCGTATTGTCTTCAGCGGCCCCGGCCACATTAGGTTGGCTGTAGTTAATCCTGCCTTTGATACTGTTTCCCATATCTGGTATGCCAATCATCAGGGCCTGATTCAAGTCTGGACATAAGCTGAAGACTTACTGGTTCTCCCCACCACCAAGAGGCGTTGTAAACCGTGTTGGAGTCTGCGTAATGGAAAGACGTATTCGTGATGGGATCGTAGAAGTTCTATAGGAAGCAATCTGCACAGCGGATCGTGCGGCCAAGCGAACCGCGACTGACATTAGCCACTACAATGAACAATCGGTAAGACTTTCAGCCCTTGAAGGTATTATCGTGGCACGAACCCATTCCGTGGGATTCCGCGTATAGCCCTGTCCTGAAAGAGTTTGAGCGCGGATATGATGGAACAATAATCTAATGTCTACATTATTGACCAATGGTTTCTGCGTCACCATACTTATGGTCAGGCTCTGCTAGAGTCGGGGCGAGATGACATACGGAAATGTGAGAGTCTATATGTGTCGGGCGGGTCATCGGTCAGGTACTCCGATTGTGCAAGCGAAAGGGGAACGAACGGGAAACACAGGTTTCAAAAATTTAGCTCGCAAGCCTTGGTGACTAATGTTGAGCAAGTGAGGAGTGAGCCCGCGTTCTACATAGTCGGCTCTGGCGGAGAGGAATGATCAGATGGAAGGAACACTTTGTCACACGTTACACTCACCTCAAACCGTCAATGGACACCATAAGGACAGTTCTGCGGAAGAACTGCGTCCCATTCCAGAGCCTCAGATCATGCTCTACGGGCATCCCAATATTGTGATGCGATTTTTGAGGCAGGAATGCAGGAATCACCAGGAAGACGACGAATGCAGCCGCCAGGAAGGTCAATCCAAGTACCCTAGACGTTCGAGACAGCTCTGGGGCCCTATCTGCCCGGAGTCGCTTCTGACGAAGTTTGTGACTTTGCTTTAGCTCTGACTTCCCAACAGACTCAGGGAGGAGGCTTTGCCCCTCAGTTATGGTGATATCATCTTCGTCCTCCTCCTCTATCTGAGCCCTGGAGGTCTTAAGAGACGGAAGCCTCATGCTAGTTTGCATGACTCCAACACCTCCCTGATGTGGGACCTTGCTTCAGAGTGCAGGAGCGAGAACAAGCTTGCAAACAGACAAAATTCAATGTCACGAATAAAAATTCTTCCCACGCTCATGGTACCCAACTTTGACGGGCCGAGGGCGTTCTTCATCAGCGTTTCTTTTAGGCAACGCACTGCAGGAGTCTATGCACCAGGATCATGTGGCGGCAGCTCACGGTTCCAGCGTGAAAATATCGACCATTGAAGGAACTTCAAGTTGCCTGCTGTCGACGACGAGGCGCAATGCAAGGCGGAAATGCTTTGGACACGTGTCATGAGATATATAGCAGAAGGTTACCCGTGGTTTGCGAAGTCGTTTACCCCGCCTGTTGACCCCTTGGGACTCTCGCACCAAGAAAAAGGGACGGTGCGTATTCGGGGAAATTGAATAAATTCCTCCAACCAATCGGAAGGTCCCTAGGCTTCGACCCCAGGCATAGCTCCTCCTGCAGGAATGAACTTGAATGACACGACAGCATATGCCTATGATTCAAGGAACGGAAATCCGGGAAACAACAGAGCGACGCTATACCACGACGCCATCGACTCCTTTGATCCTTCGCATCAAAGACGCCACTCGGGTAGACATTCTGCTTTTCACAATCCATATTATGGTCGCTCTGGGAATTACTACCATAATGCTGGTAGAAACCCAGAACCCACCACTGTTGAGCAACCGTCCAATCCAGACATCCACAATTCCGGCCACGGCCACTTTCTCAATCGTCAGTCCAGAACAAGCGGGTGGGTGACTCTCGCCATTAAGGCCCTATCACCGAGCCCTCATGGATTTTCACTCCAGACATGAGCGAAATTATCAGGAGCCACATGGAGATATCTCTTCCCGTCGGCACAGTCGCTACTCGTCGAGATACAGCGGCTCTTCTTCGAACCTAGGAAGTTCGACAAGCTATCTATCTTTTGAGCGAGATGACCCTGCTCGCTTCCACAGCAGAACTAATAGCGTGAATACATACCCCAGCGAGTACGATACCGCCGTTCCTGAGTAAGAAACCATCGTGGTTGGTTAGTAGGACTGCGCTAGATTAATATTTTCACGTTAGATCAAGGACCAGTCATTCCTCTCAGAGCGATTGGCACTCATACGATGACGGGGACGATGTATTATATCGGGGTGATCGTACACAATCCTACAGGAACGAGTATGACGACAACCGAAGTGTACCATCGACCTATTTCAGTGGGGGCTCTTACACTAGTCACCAACCCTACCAGCAAAGCCCCAGTCGCAGCCCATCAAACGGTTACTATCATTCACCGTCTGTACCGGACAGTCATTCAAGGTCGAGTGCGCAACAGTGAGTGAACGAGCTGTCCGTGCTGTAATTCCCTTGCTCCAACCTTAGATTGCTGAACGACAGGACACCAACCGAATATTACTATGACACTCATGATAGAAGGTTCAAACGTAGCCGTTATCTACCCGGAGCCTATTTCGATGAATACGATTCTGATTCAACGTTCGAGGATGGATGTGGTGCAGCCAACATTGCAACAACAACACCTGTATTGGACGCCGATGTACACACCGAAGGATACAGTACCTCGGACGAAGGTGTAAGTGATACAGATATATCAGAGACGGACAATTCCAGCGATGGTGACTACAGTGATGATGAGGATGATTATGGCAGAGATCGATACTATAACGATCGTGCTTACTACAGCGATGAGGACGATGATGATGATGATTTGTATGGCGAGCCGGGATACGACGGTTATGGATATTGGAACGATTATTACAACGATTTCCGGGGTCGCTCATACTGAGCAGGTGGTTTTGGATGTCGGCCCATGGCCAATAAAGCAGCTTTGCAGACAAAATGAAATAGTTGCTCTTGACACGCGAATGCTCCTACACTGGCAAGTCATCTTGGATCGCAGTTGGTTACAATGTCCCGGCCCGACAATCCTACAATCTTTCGTGAGGGCGTTTGAGGACCCCTCAAACGTGTTCGCTTGACAAGTGCCGCAAAGATGGTTTGAGATTCGAGGACAGCACGCTGAAATCTAGCGCGCATCTACGTAGCTTCCTTTTCCAAGATTGCTGAGTCGAATAGCCGGACTTGTGACGATCCGTGGGTGTATAACCTTTCCTCGCCAGCGTCCAGCACAAGGCAACGTGGTTCGAACGTTTGACTCTGTGTCTTTTGATGAAAAGAGGAGGAACGATAACAAAAAATCAGAGCCAAATCATTTTCCCGCAAAATATGACCCAGAGTCCTGGTTGACTACCATGAATTGTGATTGAAACAATCGCTATATCTGAGGACCGTGGAGCAGGGTATAACAATCACTAATCATATCGGAGAACGTAAAACTGGTCATTGCCAGGAAAGCTGGCGTCCGTGTCGGCAAAGAATACGCCGCTACGAAAACAGGGCCAACTTTGCAAAGAGACACAAACGTGTGATTCCTCCTCCAATGCAAAGAGCAAAGTTGACCGCTCGAAATTAGGGTTCGCGGAAGGAAGGCGCTGGGAACCAACTCGCATGTGCCAAGATAGGCTGTCATTACCAGCACTTGATCCTTCCAAGGCTCTTCCAGGTCGCTCAAATGCAACTTGAACCGGTACGAATAAGTCCGGTTCAATCAGGCAAACGAGATCGTCCGGGAGAGAGTGGGATGGCCGGTAGTCACAAAGTACTTGGAATCGAGCCTGCAACTGTAACAAGGCTGTATTCCCTTGAATGCTGTCATACAGCTCTGGGGAGGGGTCGAGCTTCTGAATTAGGAGTAAGAGATACCTTTCGTCTCCTCGAACGAGAATGTACACAACGTCGCTCCGGGAAGGGTGTGGCCGAGCGCAGTCTATGTGATCGATACTGAATTCGACGATGTCGGGATCACCAGCATCAAAGGGAGGGATACTGAGTCCATAGGTGTGGACGGGTGCTGATCCACCATTCATACTGGGGAATGATGGCGGAAGCATATGTGAATTGTCAAGTGCTTGTTGAGGTGGCAAAACAAATTGGTAAACATGTGACAGATCGCCTGTGATGCCATAGAGCGCCAGTGGCTGAAGCCACATTCGACTAGACTGCGATTCGGATAAGTCAAGTGTTTGAGGAGATCCTGCGCAAGTGTACCTCAAAGTTTGGTGTGTCCACTTTGACCACAGAATGGGCACGCCAATCCCATATAAGCCACCAATCATCAGCATCCCAACGGACACCGACCATGTTGCATTCCATGAATGTCCTGACGTGTTGATCCCCTCGCTCACGGGGGATACAAAGGTAGTTCAGCCTCGATATAGTAGGGGACGTCGAGTAGGAGAAACCCCAAGTGACAGACACTATCTCCATCACTCTAGGTGGCTATTTAGTCCAAATCCATGACGTCGCTTGAATTATAGAGGGGAAACTTACAAAAACCCAATGATCTCAAATCCAATAAGAACTACTGTGCGTCGATTCTGTGGGTCCGCTTCATGAATAACCGTGTAGATACTGTCTACCAACTGATTATCATGGTCGATTATCAGGCTCGCCGTGGGTGTGATATGATGATCGAAGTCTGCTGCGGAGTTTCTGTAAATGACGCTGTTAGCCGAATTGAGATCCCAGCAGTACACCCGGTAATGAGTGCCATCCCAGGCACAACCAATAGCCCAACGTCCCCCTGGGACCAGGAATGCATGTGGGTTTGAGCTTGGCTCCCATCCTCTGGTAGGAAAGTCAGGCCCTGGATCAACGCGTATTGATTTGGTAGTCAAGTTCACGGGTCTTTTCAGCACGAGATCCCGATATAGCCGTAAGGGACGACTGGCCAGACGCTTGAGCCCTTCCATCGACATCATCTCCAGTGGAAATGTAGACCGATCGATGCACTCCTTTTCAATCAAGCGATGTACGAGGCTAATCCATAACGCTCGGTTTCCATAAATTTCACAATATAGGGACTTGCATGTCTATAAGTGAATTTCATACGCCTGTCGCTGACGATGACGAATGATTGCGCACCAAACCGAGCATCACTAGTTCCCTCACATCCAAGGAGTATAGAATGATAAGAACAACGTCGGATGGCACTTCATGGAGAAGTCTCATAGAAGGCGACGTTCTGACCCCAAGAGTAGTATTAAGGCTAGGTGCCTCGAGATTGCGTTCGGTGTTCTACGCACAATAATCACCAGCCCTATTGGAAGAGATGTCGGAAGCGCGAGTCTAACTGGATTAAAGTGGCAGTCCCATCACGTGACTTGCGGTGATTGACTGTGGCGAGCGCGTCCAAGCAGGGGCGAATTCCACGCGGAGCGTGAGTCGGCAAAATTCACGCTTGGGTGCCGTTTGACGGGACACTGACCTCCGCACGTGGCATCTGTCAATATGGGTGAGCCCTGAACGCGATCTTCTTGGCCTTCCTTGTCTGACCGCACCTTACCACAAAGAGCCCAGCATCTCTAGGGGTCTGACAGACAAATTCTACGAGAAAAGGAAAGCCGCAGCATTGGAGATAGAAAAGTAAGCTTAAAACAGCAGGCCTAAGTCTCCGTTTTTATCATGTGTTGCAATACGAACCAGGCTGGTCCGCGAGTGTTATGCTCAGAATGACACCAATCGTATCCACCAAATCATCGAACAGCTTGTTGATTTATTCTCGACTCCATCGAATGCCCTTCACGCTAGGAATGGGGGTCTCATTGGTCTTGCCGCAACGGCTATTGCCCTTGGGGTAGAAATTTCACCCTTTATGGAGAAGTTCATCGACCCTCTCTTGAAATGCTTCTCCGACTCGGAAAGTCGAATCCGATACTTTGCTTGCGAGAGTATGTATAACATTGCAAAGGTGTCCAAAGGCGAAATACTGGTTTATTTTAACCAAGTCTTTGACGCCCTGAGCAAAGTGAGTGTGAGATCATAACATGCTGATGGGTATGCCTCAATTCTTCCATAGTTGGCGGCGGATTCCGAATTGTCGGTCAAGAATGGCGCCGAATTATTAGATCGGTTACTCAAGGACATCGTTGCAGAATCAGCTCCTGTCTACTTTCCTCAATACCCCGAAACGGAACGCATCCGAAATGAAACACATGATCATAGCGTGTACGGATTGGATATCATGGTCCCAGTTGAAGACAATTTCGACAGCGAGAAGCCACTTCCGAAGAAAGCCTTTTCGTTGGCGCATTTCATACCTCTATTGTCTGAGCGGATATACGTTATCAATCCTTTCACTAGAAGTTATCTGGTATCCTGGATCACCGTGCTGGATTCAGTCCCTGATCTGGAGCTCGTGTCATTCCTCCCAGAGTTCCTCGATGGTTTGTTGTGAGCATCTCAGTTCTATTCCTGTCAAATAGTGCTGAAGGATTTGGCCAGTAAGTACCTGTCGGATCCGACTGAAGATGTTAGGGTAGCGACCGAAATTCTAATGGCTGATTTTTTGAGAGAGATCCGTGGAATTGCAATTTCCAATCGTCAACGGGGCGACAAGGAACGAAGGTCTGGAGACAACAGGTCACCAGACAGCCTAAGGGACATGAAGTCGTCGAATCGTGATGATCACATTCCTTCCATCAGTGCCTCGCCGGAACGAGGAGGTTTTTTGCTGACCCCTGATGGACAAGTAGCCCCTAATGAGGAAGAAGCAATTTTTCCAAACCACCACCATTCGGAGGAGATTCGAGACGGCGGTCTGTGCATGACGCTTGATCTATTTCCCTCTTCTCATTCATCACTTTTCAGCTTGGAGTCGTGGCCAAGGTGTAACTGTGGATCATGCAGCGATCGTTGAGATATTAATCCAACAATTAGATGCTACTCGTGCGTCGGTGCCAGAGTCCCCAATATAGTCCCTAATTCTTCTTTTTAGATGATGAAATACAGCAATCTACGGCGCTGAGGTGGATTGCCGAGTTCCTAGACTTCGCGCAAGATGTCATGCTCCCATTCACACCTCGCCTGATCCCTGCGATCCTGCCAAATCTCGCTGTACATATCGCCGCTATGCAAAGCGCCGCTCAACAAGCAAATCACAATTTATTCACCGTTATTCAAAGTCTTCCCTCTCCACCATCAAGACCTCGGCTTCCACGCGCTTCCTCATCATCCTCTGTCCGGACTATTCCAGCATCGCCTCCATCTACCGAAGCCCAGATACCAGCTGAATCGTCTCGTGCGCATGAAATTGCAAGCGGAAGAAAATCTCGAGCCAGCACTCAATCTGGCGATGCCGTTAATTCTGAACTTTCCGAAAATATTCGACCCCACTCTCCGAATTCGAATGGGACCGTTCAAACCGCGACCTCCCTGGCATCACGATTACAACCTCCACAACCAACCCAACAGCATCCTCATTCACCGATACTTTACCCTGAATTCATGCCGGATGACATCGGTTTATCGGACGACGCTGATCCGTTCGACTATCAAGCGACTGTCAGTGGATTGACAATCCAGTTCATTAGCGAATATGATGAAACCCGGGTGGCCGCCTTGAAGTGGCTGATTATGCTTCATTCTAAGGCACCTAAGAAGGTTTGAGAATGCTTCTTATATGGCATGCTTGAGTTAATACTTAGTGTATAGATCTTAGCAATTGATGACGGAACCTTTTTCGCACTTCTGAAAACCCTTTCGGATCCTTCGGAGGAGGTCAGATTCCCTCTTACATATTCAACCCCACCCTAACATAAAGTGTTTAGGTCATTAAATATGACTTACAGCTGCTAGCACAAATCTCCTCCACATCGGAAGAAGGCTATTTCAAAGCTTTCATGATCAACCTTTTAAAGTTGTTTAGTACTGACCTTCGACTACTGGAGACCAGAGGGAGTCTTATCATACGGCAGCTTTGTTTAAGCCTGAACACCGATCGCATATACCGGACATTTGCCGAGATACTGGAGCAGGAAGAAGACTTGGAATTCGCCAGTACCATGGTCCAGCGTTTGAATGTCATCCTAATCACTTCTCAGGAGCTAGTGGAATTCAGAAGACGACTGCGGAACCTTGACTCGAAGGTTAGAAATCATAGCCTCTCTCCACCTCAGTGCGTTCAACGCTATCTTAGGATGGTCAAGCACTGTTCTCCGCTCTTTACCGATCGTGGTGCCACAACCCAGTGGCCGTCTTTTCCTTATGTTTACTCGCTCAAGCGTACGAGCATGCTTCCAATCTGCTTCCAATCCTGTGAGTTCGATCGCTGGAACTTCTTACGTGTCCCCTGAGACCCTGAACCAGCGCCGAGATGGAAATCACCGTTCAACTATTGGTGCAAATCGACAAACTAGTTCAGTTGTTGGAATCCCCCGTGTTTACATGTCAGTAGCTGACTGAAACGGCTGATCTGGTGACGCTTTCGTTGACCGGTTCCCTAGACCTGCGTCTTCAGCTGCTGGAACCGGAAAAATTCCCATTCCTTTTCAAGTGCCTGTACGGGCTCCTGATGCTCCTACCACAAAGCAGTGCCTTTATATCCCTGCGGAACCGCCTGAATGCTGTCAGCTCGCTTGGATTCGTCCATGCAATTCCAAGAGCGTATGTCATACCACTTGATAAAGTGCAGTTTAATCCAATTGCTTCTGTTAGAACCCAACCATCAACAACTTCGACAATACGTTCCAAACTCACTGGCGGTCGAGATGACACCATTCGGTGGCCTGAACTCTTATCACACTTCAGGACGGTTCAGATGAAGCATGAAAAGGCGCGAAGGGGAGAGTCGGTGTTCACATCCTCGGATACTGAGAGCGTGGATGCGTTACCTACTACCCCACCTGCACCTACCGGATCACCGTCGCTACGGCCTGTGCTGCGGCGGAAGTTGACCGGGGAGCTTTCTTCATCAAGTGTCAGAGTTCAGGGAACAAGCACTTCCTTCGCACTTTCTCCTCTAAACCCTAAAAGAGCATCGTCGGTTAGTACCGGTGCAGGTCCGACAAATGGAAGACCCGCAAGTCCAGCGCCCAGTAAACAACGACGGGCACTAGGCGTTGTCGGGGTGCGTCGTTAATGATTCAGCCAATGTTACGACTGTTATGGACAATTGATGTTGATCATCATAACCACTGCCTATATATCTTGTGCTTCAGTTTGAAGAAGCGGAAATATGATAGTAGTAGAATAGATCTAATTGTAAGATTCCTTGTTGCAACGCAAACAAAGTGAAGAGTTATCGAACAGTAAATTTGGGGATTATCGTACGAGAGCTTCCCACGAGGGGAAGTGACATTATCACGTTAATGCAAGTAAGGAATCCTGATTCCAAAACGCAGTGGCGATCTTCGTAGATAATGCCAAGTTCAATATTCTTCCAGAAGTTGTTCCATCCGTATTGTATTTAACCTGGGAGGGAGTGCTGTTGACTGAGACAAAAAAGTGAACGGAGAACATCGTACGAACCACGACATCAGACAGAATGGCGTTTCTGCGAATAGGATCAGGCTCGTTCTGATAAAGTTCAAATAAGGAGCGGAGGGTAGGAGCACGTTCTACTATGGCATCAGCGACGTTCTCCGTGATGCGATTCAGTTGTATCAGCATTTTCTTGTACGTGTCCTCAGGATCTGATCCAACTTCGATGTTTGTGAGAGAGCAGAACGGAAGATGTGAACGCTCGATTAATCTGTAAAGAAAGTTGATATGGCTAGGTTTTCCAAGAGATTGATCGGCTTACTTGTGCGGCTTCATGCCTAGATCTAACGATGAAAAGAAGGTCATTATTAACTTATATGGGAAGGTGAATCTTGTTGGTATAAACCCTACCTCCGGTCATATTGTATATCCATTGAGCGGCATCGTCGTACCCTTCGACGTGGACAATAAAGCACTTCTGCGCTGCTTGCAGGGAAGCAAGGGCCCGCTCTATGTCACTCTTTTTCACCAGGACGCGACCCTCCAAGCGAGCAAGCGCATTAGCCGCCCTACTCCCTTTACCAGTCTTCCGATAATACAACTCCAGTTCATTGATCATAATGAAGATTTGATGTTTCGAGGTAAGCCTGTATTCAGCCCGCAGCCCCTCAATGGTTTGGCTCAACGCTTGGATGCTGTCTGCCTCCGAGATAAGAGATGCTGCTTCCAGAAAAAACATATAAAGTGCCTCGAAACGTTTGTACTCCTTGACGGGGGTCCATTCGCGGTTGAGTTCGTCGTACCTGGCTCTAACGCTTCGTTCCCAACGGAATAAACTGGTAAAGTGGGTAGAGCTAAAGTACTTCACTGCACAGCCGTGCTCTGCTAGACGATCAGTGACAGGTTGCATCAGTGGACTATCGCGAAGTGGGGAGGAAACATGGAGTGTGAAGTCTTGTACGAGGTCTTGCTTGCGTGTGGGAAGTTTATTGGCAGCCCGGAGTGTCTTCTTGGCGGCTTTCTCTTCCTCAAGGCATTTCTGTAAATAAGTTTATTAAACTAACCTTCAGAACACCGAGCCATTATTAGAGCCGCTGGTTTCTAACCTTCTTCGCAGCTTTCTCGGCTTCTTTTTCGCGTTTCTTAGCCTCTTTTTCAGCCTCGATCTCTTCCTGCACAAACAAATGCTTACTTGGAACCGATTAATAGTATTTCAGATACTGCGCACCTTACTCCTCTTTGGTTTTGTTGCTCTCCTCTTCTTCGGTGGTATCACCACATCGTCATCATCCATTCCTTCATCGCCAACTCTTTTCGCGCCTCTGGTTTTTGGAATGAGAGAAGCTACAGGGGTGAAAAACTCATCAAAGGGGGAGGGAATTCCAAGGTCGAACGCGTTAAGTGATTCGAGGACAGGCGATTTCTGCGTCCGGGTTCCCTCCCATGCGGAGGTCGTAGCCTGTGAAGGCCCAGGTTGAGACGAAACTCTCCCCCTCAATATGGAATCTATATCATCTTCCTCACTATCATCCGAAAGGACGATCGGTATAGATGGGTGTGGGCTGAAGTCAGTCACTTGAGATTGAGTCCCATTGAATGATGTCTGAATTTGTGAGGAGATGGAGACTATGTCATCTTCTCCGTCGTCGCTGCTCAGATCAACAATTCCAGACGCAGTTGATGTCGTGCTCAGCTGGCTTGATTGCATTATTGCTGCCTCTCGCAGCTCGGTGACAGGTGCCCAAGTTGGCGCAGGTTATGTACGTCACGTCACAAGGGGAATTCTTCTCCACCTTTTCCGTGACCATGAATCATTAGTTGACTGCCTTGCGTATATCGATGCTATCTCTGGCACCACTCTCACTAGGGCACAGGTACATGACCAGAGATTGCGTCTTGCATGGGGTGTTCAAACATGGACTGAAGCGTGGATGATTTCAGGTGCGGGGGATGAGATGACCAACGTTTGCTGCGTCCAACACCTAACTTTGGGATAGCCCGAATTCCCTTGCTTGGTACATGGCTCTATTGCAGTAGGAGTAAAAGCTACCTCATCTACCGCCTCCGAACTTGCTCACCAAATCCGCGACCGCAATGCGCGTCTTGTGTTTGTTCATCCGACGTTACTCTCCGCACGAGGAAAGACCTTCAATAATTTGAAGATTTCTGCCTATGAAATACAGAAGGAAGTCGTGATTATGAGTTACACGCCACATGATGCGGCTGCTACGTAAAGAAGGATGTCAGTGGTGCCGTGTTACCGTTTATCACATTTAGTGAGTAGGCTTATACTGTAAGAGGGAAGCACGGTGTTGGATTCATGCGTTACCAATAGGTGCGTAATGATACCAATGTCCAAGGTCCATACCTCGATCTTCAACTAATCGTTGATTTTTTTCGCTGCTCATGCCGGCGTTCCAACGGCAATAATACCTCGTTTCAAACCTGGATCCTTCCTATCTACTATCCGGAGATACATGAGATTCAGAGTCACCGTACGTGTCCATTCCGCTGAAAAGGATTCTTGACTAATCACTGGTCCTCCCCATCTGTGAAGATATTGAAGATCGTCTCTCCCATGCTTTTATTTATGGCCACCCATCCAATGGTGGACACCTAGGCCTCCCTTCTCTCCGGTTCGTGATGTCTGGGGTGGCACCTCTGGGCATTGTCGCTTGCCTCAAAAAGCCAAAGGTACCAATGAAGTCGTCCTTGTGTAAGGATGCGGCCTCACTGGAACAAGCCCTGTAACTCATCCCATCCCAACGGAATGGCCCATGAAAAGGTTGGGAGCTGCGGCGCCTCGTTACCCAACTTGGAGGCGTGACTTGTAGATGATGGGAGCGATGTCGTTACGCCATTGGAAACATCAGCAAGTAGGGATTCTGCCGCGGATCACGAAAATGATGGACGCGGGGAACTTTGGAGGCGGGGCCCCAGCATGATGAGAACGACCCCACTGCCACTGCTGGTTCAATTATGTCTGATGGGTGGTTCAAAACAGGGGATGTGGCGATTTGGGATGAGGATGGGTCTTACTGTATTGTGGACAGGAAGAAAATATAGAGGTTCCTAAGGTATCCTTCTTGTCATAAACATCCAAAAATTATGGTTCATCCAGTGCCTCCCGCCGAGTTGGAAGCGGTCCTCCTTACTAAGGGGATCCTTGACGTCGGCGTCATCGTCCGTCGATGAAGGGACAGGACTTATGTAAACGAAACGGAGAGCTGCTCAATGATAAATTGACCCAGAAAGCGTATGAATTCGGGGTTTGGGAATGGACTAAGCCGAGGGTTGCGGTGCACAAATGGGTAAGGGATTGCGTTGTGGTAGTTGGCACTATTCCCAAAAGGTGAGTATCGCCAAAGGCGACACCTGATTATCTGCTCTAATTGGAATTATGGAATTTAGTGCGTCTGAGGGGCCTTGCTAGAAAGGAGGCTGTAGGGAGGGTCAAAGGAAGGCTGTGATGCTGAATTTAAACCCGCTTTGGACATCTTTTCGTGGTATTCATGCCTATCTTTGGTGAACCCGTATTTTACGGCGAATTATCTCCTAGGAACAATCGACTAGAAGGGTGCCAAGGAATGGCCAGGGATTTGCGTGGGTGTTTGGCTTTTAAGGATCAAGGTATTAATTACACTGCGCCTGGACCGAACGCTGTTGCCCGGACCAACTCCGAGTTAGAAGCGTACGCAGTAAAGTCGATTATCAGGGGGGTGAATGTAAATTTGGAAGCTGTCGCACTGAGTTTCCTGCTTTCTTTTTGCTCAATTACTGATCTGTGTGTCCCAAATTTTTGAACAGCGATGTATCTAAATCGGTAAGATTCGGCTTCGAACATAATAAACATCTTGAAGGCGGCATATGCACACAAACTTTGAGTACACAATAGCTCTTCGTGTGCAGTGGACAATCATGGAGTGTCTCTCTTGGGGGAAAGCAGGAGCCTACTGATAGCGTCTCACGCGCGGGTAGCACCAACTGATTTGCGATGCGGGTGACGCGGTGATATATAGCACCAAAAATCCTGAAGTTAATAACTGCGAGTGCGTAATGGCACAAGAGGAGTTTGGCGGACGAGACGCACTGTTATATGATGGGCAAATCCTGCATCCAGCCAACAGGGCTCCGTCACAGATCTCGTGCCATTGGGGCCTCGACGACGATGAAGGCTGGAGCGAGAGCGGGGGAGGAGCGAGAAAGAATAGTGATATATCAGAGCGGGAAGTAACTTGGTCATCTCCAATAGAAAGACGTTTTTTCCCTAAACTCATTACTGATTGTAACGCAAGCAATGGAACCTAGGAGCAACCTTACAAGGCACACGCGGCTGCCGCCACCAAACTGACGAAGGGCGAGATCGGCGGCTGACTTTGACAAAGGTCTTGGGGTGTACTCACAGAGAAGTAGTTTCGTTCCATGTGTGCCTTCTCGTGGTCTACCAAATTAAGCCACCTCTCTGGCTTGAACTCATCCGCATCTTCACCGTATACTGCCTGGGACCGGTGATACGTAAAGGCACTGACCCCTATTTCTGTACCTTCAGGTAAGAAGAATCGCTTGGTTTGCATGTTATCATCACTAGTGTGCTCTGCAATTATGCCGCCTGCGGGAACAACCCTGGGTAGTTCCATAGCAACGCTCGGTATAAGCCTGGCTGCTTCTTTAGAGCATGCCCGGAGGTACTCCAATTTGCATCCTTCTGCGTATGATACTGGGAAGTGGAGCCTTCCTTCGTTGACGGCTGCATCTACCTCAGCCTGAAGGAGAGCATATGCCGATGGATTTTGGAGGATGTAGTAGAAAAACGCCGACAGCGTCACACTCGTAGTCTCGCTGCCAGCAGAAAACATCGATGTCGTTATCGTAGCAACGTCCTCCGGACCGTACGGGTTCTTTGACACTGGGTGCGATGATTTAATGAATCCCATGAGCATGTCAGAGCGAATTCCGCTCCGAGTATCTTTGGGGAGCAAAGAGTCTGCTGCATTCTCATCAGATAAAGCAGCCAGCATTGAATATCGACGATCCACATATTCCCATGTACGCTTGGCTACGATCGCAGGGGAATGACGAGAGAGCTTTCGGAGCGTCCATTTGATGTAAGGCGCGAACGTCGGCACAGAGCCAGCTAATAGTCCAAACCATGATGAGTTCACTATGGGTAGAATGAAATTGGACTCGGCATCATGTGTCCCCTCTTGTATGAGACCGAACGAGCCTCCAAACTCGGCGTGAACGCCCTAAGTCCTCATCGGCAATCGGAGGCTGCAAGGACTTACTGCGAGTTCACCCATAGCGTCTGCGGCAAAAAGCCGCATCCATAAGCTGAGTTCGAACGGAGCACATCGCGTATCAGAATTGCAAGATACCTCCGGACCTGATGCCCTATAGTCATCGATGATCTTGTCCATAGCTCCTAGAAGACTGGTGACACAAGGATCGATGTATTTCTCCAATCCTTTCAAGTAGGGAAGGCCGAAAACTCGCGCGATCTTTGCTCAAGGAATGGGGAAAGTTAGCCCCATGAAAATATCTTGGGGGGAAAACACTCACAGACCGCTTCTTGGCAGCATGAGCACTGGAATCTCTTTCAGAGACTAGACTAGGTGTTTTGAGCTGTTCTATTGTGCTGCATCAGCTCAACGATCCGTCTATCCCGAATCTTGTGCCTACGGAAGTTATCATACAATGCCGATTTCAAGAACTCGCGGCTCCGATCCAGGGGATGATGACCATAATATATTTTTTGGAAGCTCACAGGGTCGATCACACTAACCGTGTTCTGTGCAATGCGAACAACTGAGCCATAGTGCTTGTGGAGGTTTTGTAGTTCCCAAGAGTAGCTCAGATTAAGCGCCATCATGAATCTGTACAAAGGAAAACCAAGTCGTGCCAACAGAGGGCCCGGTACACGATGCAACGGATGGAAGCACAACGAATACATACAGTGTGCGATGCAGCCACAGAGAAAAATGAGCAAGCATGACTGAACCAAGAAAGGCAAACCTGGGACGCCACACGCGTCAAGAGCGTAGGTAAGGTGGCGAAGCTCGAACATGCTCAGCTGAATAGGAACTGTTGACAGTTGTTGTCGCGGTAGTATCAGAACGTCTATCAGGATCACAAGGTCTATTACTGTTGGGGCACACATACCTGTTTATGGTCGGCGTGGTTTATGTGGCACATTGACTGTGACATATCTGAGGATCGAGTTAAAATTGGACGGATATTTCTTTGGCTTCCAACAGCATGGATAGTTGCCCCAGAATCGGAGTTTTAAAGGGGGGAAGAAGGACTTGTAGACAGTAGGTTCAGAGTGAGTAGGGTTTATCATTTTACGAATGAGCACGGATGCTGGCAAGGTGGAGACGAGTTTCAGTTTTTGGTGGCCGACGCCTGTCGCGGCAAGTGCCCGCACCCCCTTCATTTATTTTTCTATCCATGACAAATCCCTGAACGTATGTGTAGTCTGGGACTTATTGAACTCGATGACGCGGATACTGTCGACGTAGCATGAAAGGCAGCACCCACAGCCTCCGGAAATTGATATATGTATTGTCGCCATGAAACATCCCATCCTCTCCGTGTCTTCATGCGCAGCCTGATCACAAACCAATACCACGAAAATACCGAGGAACATAAGTGCAACACAGAAGAGGTAGCGGAGAGAATGATGTACGGTGGACGCAGAAAGAGACTAAGTACCTTTTCCCAAACTTCCCCTGGGACAATTCCATAAACCTGGAACCCTCAAGAATAACCAGACCGGAGAAAAGTGTAAATCCAGCGTCACAATTTCCCTCTAATCTGCTCAGTCTCCTTTCTAGCAAGGTCCCTCAGATGCCTCCGAAGGATCTTCCCAGCCGCACTGAGTTCCATATGTAATTCCAATTAGAGGCAGAATAACCATGTGAGAGACCTCCATGAGCGACACTCACCTCTTGGGAACGGCCTCGATTACCACAACACCACCTCTTAACCATTTGTGCTTGGCAACTCTTGACTTGATCCATTCCTGAACCTCGAGTTCGTACGCTTTCTGGGCCGATTTATCCTTGAGAAGCTCTCCGTTTCGTTTAGACACGACATAAGCGCGTGGAAGCTCTTCCCCCTCGTGGACGGACTGGATGCCGACCACGCCGACGTCGAGGATGTCTTCTTTGGTCAGGAGGACCGCTTCTAACTCGGCGGGAGGCACTTAGAAAGAGATAATGTAGCTGAGTAAACCATAATTTTTTGCATGCTTGTGATAAGAGAAGGGTACCTTGGGAACCCTTATATTTGATGAGTTCTTTCTTCCTGTCCACGATGTAGTAAAATCCATCTTCATCCCGAATCGCCACATCCCCTGTTTTGAACCACCCATCACGTGTAATCGAATTGGCAGTGGCAGCGGGATTGTGAAGGTATCCTTTCATCACGCTGGGGCCCCGAATCCAAAGTTCCCCGCGTCCATCGTTTTCGGGATCCATCGCAGAAGCTCCACCTGCCGATGGCTTGATAACATCGTTCCCATCATCATCTACGAGTCGTGCCTCCAAGTTGGGTAACAAGGCGCCACAACTCCCAATCTTCTTCGTGGACCATTTTGGTGGGACGAGATGTGTTGCAGGGCTTGTTTCGGTGAGGCCGAATGCTTGTGTGAGGACGATTTCGTTGCAACCTTTGGCTTTGAGGCGGGCGATCAAGTTGTTGGAGGGGCCGGCGCCCAGAGGTGCCGCCGCAGACATCACATACCGGATAGAAGAGAGGTCGTAGTTGTCCACCATTGGATGGGTGTTCATAAACAAAATTATGGGAGGGACAATCTTTAATATCTTTACAGACGGAAAAGAAAAACGAGTAATTAGTCAAGAATGCTTTGTAATGGATTGAACACATACGGTGATTCTGTATCTCTGGGTGGTGGATAGGAAGAGTTCAGGCTCGAAACGAGGCATTATTACCGTCGGAATGCCGGTATGAATAGCAAAGAAGAGTAGTTGAACGACACTTTTCCAACAATTAGTTGAAGATCGAGGTATGGACCTTGAACATTAGTATCATTACGTACCCACTGGTAATGTCGAGGAATGCATGAAGGTCAATGCCTTGCTTTCCTCGTCACCGTATAATAAGCATACTCACTAGATGTGATAAAATGGCAACACGGCACCACTGACATCCTTTTTTGCATCGTAGTCGTAGAACGCCGGTTTAAATATTTGCAAGACAGTGAGGATGTTTCGATGCGTAGTCTATTAGGAATTATTGTTACGACTCTTTTCCACGCCCCTGAGCCAGAATGTTTGCTTACCTCTACTCCTTTGCTGAGACCGGTGGTACCTAGCGACTCAGACTCAGCCCTAGGTCAATCACAAACAATGAAAATGCCAACATACCCGAAGAATAGCATAGCAATACAGTGCTCAAACTGTCGCTTCCATCGAACCTCTCCTCCCCGACTAGCTTGCCGACACTTAGGAAATCCTTCAGCCGTGCCCATTCCTTGCCAATTCCGGCCTCCTTCTCGTCAACCTCGTCCTGTGGCGTGTAACTCATGATCACGACTTTCTTGCGTATTTCATGGGCTGGGATCCTCAAATGATTGAGGGTCTTTTCCAGTGTGGAGAGTAAAGTCGGATGAACAAACACAAGACGCGTATTGGAGTCACGGATTTGGTGGGCGAGTTCGGAGGTGGTATATGAGGTGTTAGCGAGAGTGGCTTTTACTCCTGCTGCGATAGACCCAAGAAGAACGATGGGCCAAGCAAGGGAATTCGGACTATTATCCCAAAATTAAGTGTTACAGGCAGCAAACATTAATCATCTCATTTCCCCCCGCACCTGAAAATCATGGCGACATCATCACGCTTCAGTCCATGTTTGCGAACACCACATGCAAGACGCAAACTCTGATCATGCACCTGTGCTCTGGTGAGAGTAATACCGGAAATAGCATCGATGTAAGCTGGGGAGTCGTCCAACGATTCCTTGTTGCGGAAAAGATGAGAGAAGAGACCCGAGAATTCGAGTTTTAAACTCGGGAAGAAGGACTTGTAGATGATAGGTTCAGAGTGGGTAGTAGACTCCAACATCTTGCAGTGTTTGCGAACGAGTGAGCACGATCAGGAATGCTGACAAGGTCAATCCGTTGTTTCCGCATTGATGAGGAGGCAATAGAAGGCTGAAGGCCGAACTTTTCGGAACCCCGAAGCTATTCATAGTGAATCATTACCAATCAAGCAACGGCTTCCGATTGGCTGCGGCCCTTTGTTTCCACTACCCACTCAAATATTCCAAATCCTGAGGTCACTGCATTGCTGGCAGATTGTGGGTTGGGAAAGCAATAATTCCCACGGATTTTGTGGCCTTCATCAGTTTGTTTTATGTTGGGTACCTCAATCGGTTCATTCTGTTCCGACGTATGGACTTTACATCCCAGCTCGTTCACCACTGTGTCTATCGATTCCCACCGAACACCACGCATGGATGCTTTAGGCAGACATGGTGAACCGTCGATCAGAAGTTAGAAATAAAGTCTAAAGTAATGCGAAAGAAAGCAACATTACTACCCAACCCGTCACACCCCATCCTCTTCGGACATGAGGATTATGTATGTCGCATTCTATGTAGACATTGAATTTAGTCAGAACAGTTTATTTCAATCCAATACAAACGACCATGATGTAGCAATGAGAGGCACCACGATTTTGAGTCTCAGGCGCTCCAACCTGGTGCACTGTGCTCACAAATGCAATGTAGTTGTGCTTGTGTGCACGCAGGAGACGCAAGCGATTAGCGGGGCAACAGTCCCGGCAAATGCCAGAACCTCTGGAATTGAAGGCGACCCGGTAACCAGGTAGAAGAAGGAGGAGGGGAGGGATGGTGGTGAAAAAGAAAGAGAGACAGAGGTTAAGAAAAATCGAACAGAGACCAGCGTTAGAAGCCCGCGCACACAAAAGCACTGGGTTCTTCCGGATGTAAGAGCGCCATGCCTCAGAAGTCCAACGACCAAGTGCTTGGATCGTAGACTCAGGCACACCTTGTGAAGCTAAATGTGTAGCCCCTCCCGAACGGAAAGAATGGCCAGAGAAGTCCTTGGGAAGAACAGCATGTAGCTTCCGCAAGAACCAGGATCGAGAAGGTAAAGATCCATCGCCACGTATCCAAAGATGAGGAAAAAAGGGAAAGAGTGCATCACGACTCTGAATATATAGCTTGAAAAAATAGAGCGGGTCCAATGGGAAAACTCGAGACTGAATGACCACGAGACTCCCGTGCCACTGAGGATCAGTGTAAGGTCGGTTGAGGTTCCGACCTTGGTGTTGACTCTTGCTATCCTCAAGCTGTCAGAAGTTAGGCAGTATAGAGCTTTATTTCGACAGGGGAGGAGAAGAGTGAAAACCTGTTTCACCCTTCCCCGCAATTTATATACATTGTTTACATCGAGAAATAAAGAGTAATAAACAATGAATAAAGAAAGCGTGCACAGCATGCATCACCACACATCCATTCCCTACAATCAGTCTTATGCGTTGGCAGTAAGAATTGGTATGTGTTAATGGCATCATGATGTATAAATTCCATGGAGCAGCATAGGGTGAGTTTCCAAAAGTTCAATTTTGAAGTATCATCTGGGACCACTAACTCCCCAATCCTAAGAAGACCGTGGAAGGCAGTGAAGCAAATCGCCAAGAACAAATGATTGTCAAACTCTGATGAAACCACATAGCGATCAACCAGAAGATGAGATTCAATCAGTAACTTCCATCTGATCGGTTCACCATCTGTTCGTTCCACACCACGAAGGACCCCAACGATGAGAAGATGCTTTCTGACAGCTTGGGCTCCCAGATAGAAAGGTTGAAGATGATGGACAATTCCCAATAAGTATGAAATAATCGTTTGGATGGATAAAGGATTACCGGATCTCCCAGTTTGCTTTGCCATGTAGCAAATGAAAAAACTGACTGTCTTGGGTGTTGGTTCGATGTCACGGTTATGGAGGTTACAAAAGGTGATGTAGGAATTGATTCCAGATTGATACGCTGATTTCATCGATGCATCAAGAGCATTGGACAAATAAATCACCTGTTGGCTACAAAGACAATCCATTGTCCATGGGGCACACTTGGGCTGACATGCCCTAGCACTCAAGAGGGAGTTCATTCTCGAAGAATCCCCAGCAACTCCCACAGGGGTTTGAATAGAGCAATGTCAAGCCCAGGACACAGTTGTTGGGCAGTATCAAAAAGATGAAGCATCTGCAACAGTATTTTTGTCACCCGGTATGTGGACTCATCCCAAAGTCCATATCCCAAGGAATTTTGACACCCTCCTGATTGAATGCTCCAACATCAACATCTTTCACTCTCTGGTGGCACAACCAAACTATGCATTGTTGCTTTTCAAGGCAGTTGAGACTATGATGGACTTTGGGGTGGATGTGCGAGTAGTCCACATACTGGGTGACAAAAATACCATCACAGACACTTTATCACGTCATCTTTTTGATACTGCCCGATGACTGCATCCTGGACTCGACATTGCTCTATTCAAACCCCTGCAGGAGTCGCTGGGGGTTCTTCGAGAATGAACTCCCTCTTGAGTGCCAGGGCACATCAGCAAGCGTGCCCCATGGACAATGGATCGTCTTCGTAGCCAACAGGCGATTCATTTGTCCAATGCTCTTGATGCATCGACGAAATCAGCGTATCAATCCGGAATTAATAAGTCTAATTTGATCTCGTACCTCCATTAAATATCAACCAATCACCGCTTGAAAACTGAGTTCCAGCATATCTGTCAGGGGACGACTCCCGGGTCCCCATGACCCTCCCCTATGGTCCACAGCCCTGAGGTGTAACCAGCCCTATCCAGGGCACAACCTACTGTGGGTAAGGAGATGAATAGATAAAGAGGCAAGTATATACACTTGCCTACTGTGGGTAAGAAGATGAGAAGGAAGCTAACTTCTCATCTTCCCACAGTGGCCACAATATCAGCAAAACTTCCGGGGATACCCGGAAGTCACATGAAGGGATAGGGACCGGGCCCGGAGCATGCGGCGCGCGGAGCGTGCATGTGTGCGGGAAGTGCGGTGGGTGGAAGCGGGTCCGGACGCGGGTCCGGGTCCGGGCTAGTCAGAGTGTGTGCCCTGACAATATCCCGAGGAATTTCGACACCCTCCTGATCGAATGCTCCGACATCGTTCAGAAATTCGACATCCCTCTGACTGGCAGGCGAAGGGATGGCCCTACGGAAGTGTCCATCCGGATCCAATTCAGGCTTGGAGAAAACAATGGTTGGAGTCACTTCCACATCCAAGGTAGAAGAGCCGGGAGTTGAGGATTCATCTGTGAAACCCCGCCTTGTCAGTGTCACGAATCTCGATGTAATTAATGCTACATAGCATGTTGGAGACGAAAGTAAGGCATGTCGTTGTTGTCCAAGTAGTTCCAACCATATGAATTTCCACGACAGACAAAAGTACCCACCTTGAACGTGATCATCTGTCCTGCTCCTCATTCACTCGAGCATGGAACCTTCGACGTCCACACAAGGTTCAGCATTTGTCCACGCGGAAGTTACTCCAACCATCTTTTTCCATCCACATTGGGATCCAGAAGGCCACTTCCATCGGGCCATTCCCTCGCCCGCAATGAATACCTGGTCGATGTCAGCGCTTTCGATGAGCATGGAGCGTGTGTGGAACGTGATCAGCTGGAATTGTCGTTCGTGGAAGGGGTTGCAGTCATTGGAACAGCGTCCACGCATTTGTGAGTTGGGTTCGCTCGAGTCCCTTACCGTTTTTTGGTACAAAGGTGACATTACTGCAAATGGGAATTAATGTGACGCAGATCTCACTGCGAGCAGTACTGACCGGTGTGGAAAGTGAAGAGTACAGAAGAAGCAGGGTTAGTAGTAGGCAGGGAGAGCGGGGAGCTAGGCTACACCCTCTATATGTGAGGGGGGTTAAGGACCCCAAGTTACCGTTCAATGCATTTTCAGATGACCTTGCCATTCAATCAGGGGCTCAGGACCTGGGCCTGCAAACCTCAGGCTGCGGAATGAATACATATGTGCACGAAAAAGTAGGAAACAAGTTTTGATCTGTGGAGTACTGATCTTCCCGAGGGGAACCCAAACCGTATTCCTCGGTGCTTCAGGATATCATGTTGCCGGTTTTGACTCAGGTTTCGGCGCAACCCTAGCATGAGGTGTGCACCCGGAGACTGCCGCCCGAAGCGGAGGTTGTTGACTGGTATATTGAGTCATACGACCCATATGCAGACCCTGAGGACTGATCTCTGATCATACACCACGATTTCATAATCCAATAACTGGTGGACGCCGCCTGGCGCGGCAAGTACCCGCTACTCATTCCGCGTTGATTTGATCATTCAGCAATCTCCACATTGTTTACATTTCGCTTTTCGGAAATCCCGCTGCGAAGCTATGTGTATATACTTTTGAAGTACATTTGACTCAAAAGAAAACTATCTATTGGATTCGAAGGTTGATCAGAGACAAGCGCCCACATCCTTGGCTCAGACACACACCGTGAACACAGGCATCCCGATCTGAAAGTGTGCGAAATGGAACGTAATGCGCATCACTGGGGTTGCACGCTATCCGTCATTGGTGGAGGTCATCGAACACTCATTGCGACGGGGGCTCACTTGGAGGCACACATGAACATGGGGAACCCCACTCCCCTCATGCTCAATGAATCCCAACCATGCTTTGTTCGTCTCAAAATTCTGTTTGAAGCTGTCACCCTCTATAGCTGCGGTGTGTCAGACGTCATTACGCACCGATCCCCATACTAAGACATGGGCTGAACCACATTGTTGGTGTAATATCACGCAGTCGGGTAGAACTGGAGTACATCCACAAATCTGCATGTACGGTTGAAAGAGTGGATCAGAAGAGATGTACACAGACTCACTCAAGTTAGAGGAAGCCATAGTCTGTACAGACACGGTTGATTCGCAAAGGCAGCGTGAGGTAGATGGTCCATGGACGGTTGAGAGAGCGGATCAGAAGGGATAGACAGAGACTCACCGAAATCAGAGGAAGCCATAGTAAGAAGTCGGACGTGGTGATGCAGTGTGAGGTGGATGGTCTTTGTGGCCTGAGTTGCATTGTAGCGGAGTGAGCCGAAATTCTATTGTGGTATGGTCAGAATGGGAAAAAAGGACCCTAGGTTACAGAGGACCCTGTGCACAGAGTGGGGCCTAAATTTGCAGGGCCCGCTACAGAGTAGCGGGAATACACCGTTAGCCCTGAGTTGCTAGGATCATGGTTGTGCCCGGATCTTGAAAACCGTTACCGAATGATGCACGTTCCCTCGAGAAGAGAAACGAGCGACTCGACGATGTGCAGTCTCAAATAACTGCATGGTTCCTTTGCTGTACAATGGCTTCTGACAAAAATTTAAATGTGCCCGATGATTGGATCGGAAATGGATCAACTTGTCGTCACTCTTGACACTCACCGGCCTCACCAAATGCCACTTTCTGCCATTTCGTTGGCCGTTTGCCCTTGGAGTGCCCGTCCCTGCCCCTTGCATCCCAGTAGCAACCCAGGTTGTGGAAGTGCTCTACGGTCTGTGTTGTTATGTAGCTCTCAGCGGGGACACTCGGATAACGGGGAACAACCGACTTGATATTGTAACCGCACAGCGGTATAAGTAGTTAAAGTAATAACACGAATATCAGACAAAAGTAATAAGAAAGTGAGATACGCGACAGCGCTACATGTGGAAGGCAATCAACAGTGAAACACGAAACACATGGTAAAAGGGTATCATATCGGATAGCCGATATGGGCATGATATGCGTACCGGCGCGTCGTCATGTCTTGCTCAAACAACACTCCCCCTCAAGTCATGACGTCGTCCGTTAGTGAAGAAACAAATTTGGTGAAAACGGGGTTTGGAAGCGGCTTAGTAAAAATGTCAGCCAAGTTATCTTCAGAACGGATGTGAAAAATAGAAATATTTCCACGTTCGACGTGGTCGCGAATAAAATGATGACGGATATCGATATGCTTACTGCGGCCATGGAACTGAGGGTCGCGCGACAACGCTATCGCTCCTCGATTATCGCTGTTAAGTCTGAATGGACGCAGGGCCTCAAAACCTAGTTCCGCCATAAGCATATTATGCCAAAGTATGTGCCGAACAGCGTGGCTGATAGCAGCATATTCGGCCTCCAACGTAGAAAGGGCGATAGTGCCCTGCTTCTTCGACGTCCACGCAATCGGTCCACCAGACATGACAAACACGGCCCCGGTAATGGAATGGCGATTGAAGTCTTCTGCATAGTCAGCATCAGCAAAACCTTCGGCAGCGAAACCAGAGTCAGATTTCCTATACACGATCCCGCGATTGACAGTGCCTTTAAGGTAACGTAAGACACGCTTGACACCATGAACATGATCGGGTCCGTATGTCATGTTGAATTGGGCAAGATGTTGAGTGGCGAATGCGATGTCGGGACGGGTGTTAATAGCCAACCACATAAGTGATCCGACCATAGTGAGGTAAGGGTAGTTTGGACGGGGGCCAGGGAATGGGGAAAGCTTCCTCTTGGGCGACATGGGTAGGTCTTCGACATTGCAGTCGGCCATCCCAGCCCGTTCGAGGACTTCGTGGGTATAGGATGATTGGGAGATGGTGATGGACTCGCGTGTACGATCTCGCGTTACTTTAATCCCAATGAAATGATGTAGCTCACCAAGGTCGCGTGTGTTGAACTTAGACTTAAGTTCATCCTTGACTTGGTCCATGTGAGCGTCATTGGCGAAAATCGCGGAGTCGTCAACATGGAACGCGATCATAGAGATTTGGTCGTCTAAGTGCCGAACGTAGACACATGAGTCCGTGAACAAACGAGTGTAGCCCAGATCGACGAGAGCAGCGTGCAAACGTCTATTCCAGACTCGGCCCGCCTGTTTCAGGCCATAGAGCGTCTTCTTCAGCCTCAAGACCTTATCCGTCCCATCCTCATACCACGGTATCTGCTTCATATAGATTTCTTCCTCCAATTCCCCATTAAGATACGCCCCTACGACATCCATCTGGTGAATCTCCAGGTCTAGCTGCACAGCAAGTGCCAGCAGGAGCCTGAACGACTCAGTCCGCATCACTGGTGAGAAAGTCTCACCATAATCCATCCCCGGAACCTGCGCGAAACCCTGCGCAACCAACCGGGCCTTAAACTTCACAATCTCCCCCTCAGCATCCTTCTTCGTAGCTAGAACCCATCGACATCCAATAACTTTCCGATCCGCAGGTGCACGTTGTTGTGGGGACAAGTCCGTGCAGGTCAAACCAACCCTTATCACGCATTTCACCCCCTACTGCATCAGGGACTAGGATTGGTGAGTTGTGGTAATAGTAGGAGTTGTAGATACTGTGGAGGTGGTACTGACGAGCCCAAGATCGTCGGATCTGGTTGGGTGGTTGAGGAGATATGACCTTTTCTTTATTTTCCTTATTATTTTCATTCATTCACGCATGTGACTTTCCTTTTATATTTGTATCGGACTCTTCCGTGACAACTGTACAGACAGTTAGTTAGAGGTTAGACAGAGTATCAGCACCGTACTCGCAGGACCCACATCTACCCTGAGAGATAGAGAGAGATACCTACCCCCCCAGGCCTGGGTTGCGAGTCTAGATTGATAGACCCGTTACAACGTACGGGTTCGAAAGTGTCCAGGTTTAGTAACTGTGCGACTTCGGCATCCATCGCGGCCCGCCAGTGCTCAGCGTGAGGTCCTTGAAGAGCGTCCTTGACCTCGGGTTTCTCGTCTGTGAACGCTGCAAGAGCAACAGGGTCACAGTCCCCGCAATGGGAGTACTGTACCGTTGATTGAACAGCACCATGGTCGGAGACAACCTTGAGGAAAGGCTCATTCAGAGGAGTGCGGCGTGTGTGGTATGGGTGGATGGGGTGGTTGGACTGATTGGAAGGAGGTTCAGAGTGTTTGGGAAGGGAAATGGGATTGTGGGTAGCGTGCTCCCCCTCTTCCTGCGTCGCCTGTCCACTTTCAGCAATCTCCCCCTCAGGTGATGGCAGTGGAAGAGGGAGGGAAGGTGGACTCTCAGGGGTGGGGTTAGGGAAAATGACGTTCCGCGACTTCGCAACCTCCCCGCTGGACTTGTAATACCAGTAGGCGGTGGTCTCCTCTGAGTTGCCTAAGAACCTGAACTTGTTAGAACGGGGATCTAACTTCCCATTCTTACCAGATTGGTCTAGGACCCAAACATCGCACCCAAATATTTGAACGCCTGCAACACTTGGCTTCTTTCCAAAGAAGGACTCGTATGGAGTTCGGCCATCAAGCGCGCGCGTCGGGGTACGGTTTTTCAGGAAAGTGGCATATGATACGGCATAGGGCCAGAGGGACTTGGGGAGTTGGGAATTGAACAACATGGCACGCGAGTGGTCTAGAACGGTGCGGTTCAGACGCTCGGCAATGCCATTTTGGGCAGAGGAATGGGGAGCGGTTGTCGTGTACGTAGTTCCTTGTTCAGCGAGAAAAGACTTCATCGAATCGTTGAGATACTCGGTGCCGCTATCAAACCGGATGGCTTTGATTTTACGATTGAACTGAGTCTGGATGCGAGCAGCAAATCGACGATATTGAGTAACTGATTCGGATTTCTGACGAAGGAATGCTACGACGCTAAAACGGGTGGCAACATCGGTGAATGAAATGAAGTACTGATACCCGCCTTTGCCTAGAACCTGAGCCGGACCCCAGACATCGGTGACGATTAAGTCCCCGACTGATTTATATTTAGTTCTGGACTCTTTGGGGAAAGGCCTCGAGGTCTGCTTAGCTTGGATACAGGCTTCACAGGTGAAATTCAGAGTGGAATTGGGGGTAACCTCCAAGCCTTCAACGACTCCCATGTCCCTCATCGTCCTAAGCGAGGACGGGTTAAGATGTCCGAGGGCCCGATGCCACTCCTCCCAGGTACGACTTTTGGGCGAAGAATCACCCGAAATCGCAGCTAGTATGGAAGGGGCATCGGCCACGACAGTCTGCATGTCGAGACGGTAGAGGTGGTCTTGGATTCGGCCATCACAGAGTGGTGTGTGATCACGCGTGAGAAGTTTGATCTGGCCGGACTGTGTTTGCATGGTACCACCGACATCGTCGAGATGGGAAAGGGATAGGAGGTTGGGTTGGGATGATGGAATGTGTAGACAGTTGTGGAGAGTGACAATCCGTGAAGAGTCCCCAGCATGCATTACCGTTGCAACAGTCCCGCATCCTCGGATGGGAACCTTAGCTCCCCCTACACCAGTCACAAACTGGCCAGGGGTCTCTGCATAGTCAAAGAAGGCTTCTCGCTCAGATACAACGTGGTCATCTGCACCAGTATCCCCAATCCATCGACTACCAGCCAGGACAGCAGGATTGGCAGATGCGACGAAGGAGAAGCTCGGCTCCTGCTCCTGAGAGGAGACATTTGCCGAATTCTTCTTCTTCTCGTCTGCTATCCGCTTCCGGCACTCCTTGGCCCAATGTCCATGCTTGTGGCAGTAGCGGCACTCGGAGTTGGATCGATCGGGTTTCTGTTTGTCTTTGTTTGGTTGGTCGGATTTGGAATTGAATGCGGAGCTGGACGGCTCTGTATTGCGCGATTGACGACGATTGGCTTCACCTTTAATCCTGTTAAGGATGTAATCAGCAGCGGCGCTCTTCACAGCAGTGTCCATAGAGTCGAGATCTCTGAGTTCAATGGTAGAGGTGAAGCTATCCCAGGAGGTGGGGAGTGAGATAAGTAACGCCATTACAAACTCTGAGTGTTACAAAAATGGGGCCGGAGGCGCCCATTTTCGTCCGTCCTTAGCGCAGGAAGAGGGAAAGGTTGGGAAATGGGGTTCATATGGTTATACAGATGTTATCACAGGCAGTTTAACATTAGTTGTAACAGATGTTAGCACAGCGGGTTTTTGGTTAATTGTTGATTTGTTTTTTTCATTACTATACAAATCATGTGACACAGAACCCATAAGAGTCTAAAATGGGAAATTCCCATTTCCATAACACTGAGTCTTGAATATTATCACCGGCTATGCGCAGATTATTATAGATTGTGCGCATCTTCTGGACATGCATGTCCAGGTTGTCATCTTCGGCCATGCAAGTTGTGTATAACTCCCGGCGGAGGAATATGCGGGATGTGGCGCCGGTCACCTCAAATTCCCTTTTGAGGATCTTCCAGGCCGCCTCGGGGGTCTGAGAATCAACGACAAACGTGTGGACGAACGGTGATACTTGCAGACGAATCAACGTAAGCGCCTTGCGCTGTGCCTTCTCGGCTGTGGCCTTCTGAGTCGCGTCGGTGGGCAAAGTGTAACCGGTTTGAACGTAAGCCCATAGATCCGAGTAAGTCAGTATATCCTCCATGCTGGTTTTCCATTGAGTGTAGTTTTCCTTCCCGGACAAGATAGGGAGACGTTTGCCAAGGGATACCAAGTCTTCAGCCATGGGTTAGGTCGACTAGAAGTTGAGCGCGAGGTTTAGATGTAAGCAGCGTCGAGTGTTTTTGAGTTGTGGTGGTTAAGCCCTAGGCTGGGCTCATAACCTGTTGTTATGTAGCTCTCAGCGGGGACACTCGGATAACGGGGAACAACCGACTTGATATTGTAACCGCACAGCGGTATAAGTAGTTAAAGTAATAACACGAATATCAGACAAAAGTAATAAGAAAGTGAGATACGCGACAGCGCTACATGTGGAAGGCAATCAACAGTGAAACACGAAACACATGGTAAAAGGGTATCATATCGGATAGCCGATATGGGCATGATATGCGTACCGGCGCGTCGTCATGTCTTGCTCAAACAACAGTCTGTCCGATTTTTCTGCAAGTAATCATCCTGAAGTTATTCGCGGCAGCAACCTATATGCCAACCAAAAAACCCCAGACTGTTCGGCCTCTTGACTTTGTCCACAATGGCATTGTTCCCCCCCCTCCCCCATTCTGCGAGGATGCTGTGGCTTACACATCGGGCAACCAACTCATCATTGACAAGGGTCATGATGCCCTGAGGGTTCACACATGATCATTGACGCGAAAATTAAAGTGCCTTCTTGCATATTTCGCTTTTCACATCGCTTCCCTGGCTCAAAGCTCAGGTTCTCTTGGAAATTCATCACCACTTTGATGACAGCAGCCGATGCTTCGACAAGGTTCAAATATTCTTTGTGCGCTCTAATTGGATGTGTGACTCCGCAAATTGTTTCCACTACCCCCATTGAAAAACATCATGTACCTGCGTTTTTTCTTCCCACCGAAATGCATTTTCGGTAGTGGAGGAAGACAACTCCCGCTCAAAAAAATGGTGACCAATGTGACCAATGACATTCCGTTTGCTCTCTTGGCAGACGATCTTAATTTCGCGGCTGAGTCATCTGGCTGCGCAGTGGTTCATTGATAAAAAGAGAACGCCATTACTTAGATACGTAGTCCACCTCGCGAAAAGAATACAATATTGGCCGGGTCTTGGGACAAAGTGACCAGTGATAAGTTATAACATCATTGAAGCAAAGGCGAAAAGTGCATGATGAAGCAAAAGCATTACTAGATGTTTGGCCATCATAAGTAACCATATCTTACGATAGTGAATAATTTTCCGCTGCCGCAGTGGATTCCCGGAGGGCTTGAGTTGATTTGACGCATCACCTGATCGTCCCGATGGATCCCTGGTTCTGCTGCCATCTTGTAACCGGTCAGACACGCTTTACTCGCAAACTAGCATAGCAAGCTTTGAATCAGCCTAGCAACAATGCCTCCTCTTCCGAGCCGAGCCACCATCGCACAGCTGATGAATCTGAGCAGGCACACTGTGTGCCCATGTCATGCCTGTCGAACTTCCGGTCCAATAGCATCTCACGCTATCAACCAGTTTAGAAAGTTCGCCACGCCCGTGGAACTCGCTCCAGAGAAGGAATATGCCTTCGAGGTGGCAGCGAGCAATCTACGATTTGGTGCGGGAGTAACGAAAGAAGTTGGTATGGACTTTGCAAATGCCAAAGCTTCGAGGGTGTGTTTGGTTATGTTGTCTCTCTCGCGGGGAAGCTTCACCGACGTTTCCATGTGACGTCTTAGGTCGGAGTCCTCACGGACCCCAACCTTGCGAAGCTTAAACCTGTTAAGACTGTAAGCTGTCGTTCCTTTTCGCATATTGACAGAGTCGAATGTGAAGGATTTGGGAAATAGGCGATTGAATCGCTCCAGGCCAATAATGTCCCGTTCGAACTCTTCACAAATGTGGCCGTCGAACCTACAGATGCAAGTTGGTTAGAAGCGATCGCTTGGGCACGCAAGCACAATTTCAGCCATTTTTTGGCTGTTGGAGGGGGTAGCGTTATGGATACAGCTAAAGCTGCGAATTTGTGCGTTGGACAAATCCACCTTATGAATGTCGAATTTGTGATGAATGGGGGCGATCGAAACAGGTTCACCGTTTACCCTGAAGCTGACCTGTACGATTTCATCAATGCCCCAGTAGGGAGAGGTCTTCCGTTACCAAAACTCTTCGCCCTCTCATTGCTGGTATGCATACCCTCGTACATCGGGAAACTCACCAGTTAATGGCATTCACTTGAATACTTGAATGAAAGTCCCTACGACCGCTGGGACGGGATCTGAAACGACTGGGACGGCGATCCTGGACATACCCTCAAAGAAGTTCAAGACGGGTATCGCGAACAGGGCTCTGAGGCCGACACTTGGGATCGTAGATACTGATAATACTGACTCATGCCCCACTGAGGTGCATATCAGTGCCGGTTTGGATGTGGTCAGTCTTGTTGCCGGAAGTCACATTCGGGCGTCGAATGATTAAATCAATCTGCAATAGCTCTTCCATGCCATGGAATCGTACACTGCAATCCCTTATTATGAGCGCACGCCCCGCCCGGCCAACCCAATTCAACGTCCAGCATACCAAGGCTCAAACCCCATCTCTGATGTATTTTCCATGTGGGCTTTGCGTCAAACGATTGAGCACCTGCCTAGGGTAGCGAGGAACAAGGAGGACAAGGAAGCCAAGTCACAAATGTTGCTTGCAGCTACGTTTGCCGGTATTGGCTTTGGCAATGGGGGAGTACATTTGTGTCATGCTGCGAGTTACCCGGTATGGAATTGCGGATCATTTGCATAAGTGGTGATCAAATAGATTTGACTGACTGAGTTTCTCATTCTTGGTAGATTTCCGGTTTCAATAAGACGGGTCCGAAGTGGTACCATCCTGGTTATAACCCCGATAAGCCTATCATCCCACATGGAATAAGGTGCGTTGTGGTTTCGCGATTCAATAACCGGCGTCGCTGACTTGAGTGGTGCCTAATAGCGTGGCGCTCACCTCACCTGCTGTCTTCCAATTCACTGCTCCCTCTTCCCCTTCCCGTCATCGTGAAGCACTATCCATCTTCCGACGCGTACCGCTCACCGATCCATCCATCACACGCCTACCTGAGGACTCGATAGGAGACCACCTTTATGAAGCTATTGCAGAGTTTTTGGATTCTCTGGGCGTTCCGCGCGGGTTGGAAGCTGTTGGGTATGGGAAAGATGATGTGGAGATGATTGTACAAGGAACGTTGCCTCAACGGAGGGTGTTGGACTTGGCGCCAGGAATTGGAGATGTTGCGGGAGAGGACGGAGCGGAGCATTTAAGGGGGATTATTTCGAAGAGTCTGAGGTACTAGTTACTCGGGCCTGTGTTGATGCTTGCTCGTGGCAACTACTTTCGTGTTTCTCGGGCCTTTCAGCATTGGTACACATCTTGGATTGACGCTGGTCCCGTCAAAAAGGAAGGACTTAACTGGGATCATGTACACATGTACACAGGTCAGGAATTGTGATGCATATGCCATGATCTTCGCATATGTTTTCTCCTCATTCTGCGCATGGGCATCCGAAGCCGCTATGCCACCGTTGTGTTGGGACTGGAAAAAGGTTCTTCAACGCATCATGGAAGATTAGGTGGTTTGATTTGATTTTTGTGGCGCGATTAATGCCGTGAAAGCCTCTCTTACGCGCGAATCATGCATAGAGGCTGGAGTCCTGCCTGGTGAAAGCCCAACCCTCAGCCATGAACGATCCCCCACGCACGTGGCAAGACCCAGAGTGGCGCATCAGAGAGCCTGCCATGACGTTGTAGCACATAACCTACGTCAGGGGATAGGTATATCGTAAAGAGGATTACCTTTACACTGCCTTGTAGGGAAACTGAATGAATTGGAGGATTAGACTCCTGAAATTCCATTTGGGCAGGATTGAATTGAAGGACCACAATTCTTGACAAAGTTGCAACCTCCCACTTCCCAACGTCATTCTGAGCTGGACAGAGCGCAGATCATGCTTACTTGCCTTAGCACCCACCATCACCAATAACTGTAATTTCCACGCGCTTGGACACGTATTTGAACACGAATATCACTGCATCGCAACCAGCACCGTTGCCACAATGCCGACTGGAACATTTGGATATGCCTGGAAGACGACGACGACGGTCCGTCGATATTCTGAGCCATCCCCTGTCATTGCTCTATCACCCGTCGTGAAGGATGTTATGCAAACAACATTCCCTTCGCCACCATTACCACCTATTCCACCCACACCTCCAGCTCATGATGGAGTCAATACTTCGTTTCTTGAGGTTTTTGGGGGAAGAGATCGTCCAAAGTGAGTGAATCCCCCACCTTTGGCGCGTGGGGCTCCGAGCTTTCAACGCCTTACGACTCGCAACGTGTTTTCTTCTTTCTAGTTCTGTTCCCTCAGCTACCGTAAGTTCAAGTGATCGTCAACGAGCGACCATAACCCTGTCCACGCAACCAAATGACACGAATCAGAGCCAAGAACGCGATGCCTGCCTCCTGCCTGATACCTCTGAAACGAACGCTTCAACGCCTGCACCCACTACCATCTCACTCCCTTCCGTTCGAATAACCCCAACTTCCCCTGTACTCTCTAAATCGGACAAGTCGCCACTAATAAAGCACAATGTTGGTGCGTTGCGTGCTTCCGCTTTCCCAGTACACATTTCTTCCGAGTGGGTGTCGGACATCTCCACACCACCTGCATCCTCGCTATCCTCAATAAGAGGAAGGCGAGGTAACTTGTTGGGTTTCTATACCACGCCAAATCAATTCCATCAGACGTACTCAACACCAACATCACAACCTGCAACTCGCGGTTCTAGATCAAAATCCACGCTGAATCGTAAGAGAATCGGCCCACGTATATCCGAATCCGCGGAGTTTCCAGACGAGCGCGAAAAACGCGATGCGTTAGATTCGCCTATTATTCTCGTTGCTGATATTTCGTCTGCTGCTGTGGCTACCGGGCCTGATGATCATTCCATGGCTATTGGGGAAGGCAACTTGGAACAATCATCCAGGTCGCCCATGTGCCCTTTGTCGGAGTGTTCGAGTGATCATGCTAGTACCGAGCCGTCACCTGAACCACCTCCCAAGCCTTTGAGGAATCGGGCATGGTATGTTATGGCGGAGCTTGTAGGTACCGAAAGAGCGTATGTGGATGATCTCCAGGTACTTCACGAGGTACGTTCATCCACCACACTATCATTCACACCAATTAGTATCTCATTTGTGGCTTCTATTTAATCTAGGTCTACCTTACTGAGCTCATGCGAGACACAAGCTTGAATCTGACGCAGGATGAGCGGGAGCGAATCGCACTGAACGTGCCCGAGATTCTTGCTGTGCATAAGCCATTCGCTCAGAACTTGGAGGCAGTTGCAAGAGACCACGGCATTGTAGGGACTCAGACAGGTGCGGATGAAGGCGGCGTCGGGGATGAGAAACTTGCAATAAATGCAATCGCGCTGTGCTTTCTCGATATAGTAAGTCGAGCACACGTCTCTCACACACCGTCGCAGTTTTATTGATCGTTGATCTCCTAAATTGCCTCAAAAGACTTCTCAACTTGGTGCCGTGTATGAAACGTTCTGTTCTGGTCATGCAGAAGCAGCGGCAATCATCCACAACATCCAACACGTGCCCGCATTTGCTGCCTTTGAAAAGGCATGCGCTTCAAGGGCAGCAAACGCTTCAAGTATACAATCCTCCCCTTTGGGCTTGATATACGAGGATGACGCGGAAAAAAACGAAAAAGACAAGCCTACGTCCTTATCCCCTAATCGTCAGGATAACATTCCCTCCACTCCAACCAGCAACAGCCCAACGCCATTGCGCAAAGCATCCAAATCTCCCCTAAGCAAAAGAGCAAGCGACAAATCTCTCAAACGGCTTTCATTCACTGCATCTAGCAGTCCTTCCAAAAGCGCTCCTCCATCACCTAGCGTCAAAATTCAGGCGCACTCGTCCTCTCTTCGGTCCCGTCCGTCTTCATCCATTCTTTGGCGCCGTTCCTCTCCCGGGCTACTACCACAAACAGAGTTCCACCCAGATACTCCAGACACCAGTGATACACCCCTCGTTCCGCCTGTTCCCCCGTTGACCCCTCCTGGGTCGCCGTCGCCTCCCACTACATCTTTAGCGCCCACGTCGAAGAGGCTGGCATTTCGTGATTTACTTATCAAACCGATTCAAAGGGTGTGTCGGTATCCGTTGCTCCTGGAGCAGTTGCTACCCCCACCACTTCTCAAAGGAATGGTAATGGTGACGAGGCACAAGAAACATCTTCCGAAGACCTACTCGTCAAAGCTTTGATGGCCACGAAGAGAGTTGCCCATGACGTGGACGTTGCAAGGGCGAAAAGAGACATCGAGGTTAAGACTCAGCGCATCGTTGACCGGCTTGATCCCACATCTTCGATTTCGTCAGAATTTGTCGCGAGTCTTGGTGATATTCGGCTGGCGTCTTCACTTGATCTGATATACCATCATCCGTCGCTCGCGCCCCTTACTGGAGTTGTTAGGGTGAGGTATTGCGGAGCGTTCGTATATGATGGGTACTTGCTATTGGTGAAGGTACGGAAAAATAAGAATTTTTTGCCTTTACATTGGCTCTCGCTTGGGAACGTGGAGGTGGAGGATGTGACTGAAGAACCAGGTGGGCATGCCGTTCCGAGTTGAGGAAAATGAATTAATTCTCCCTATGTAGGGCTTCTTCCGCATTCTTTCAAAATTAAGGTGGCAGATCATACCCTGGAACTTGGAGCCTCATGCATTGGCGAGAAAGACGTTTGGCTACGCACCCTAATTACGATTCGTTCTGTTCCGTCGCAGGCGGATATTCTTCTGCAGAAATCGAGTTTGCAGATCATGGAGGATCAACATGCTCCTCCGGTGAATCTGGTCCACCTCGGAAACGGCGCCAATCCATACTTGCATCCACTGGTTTCTACGTCCCTTCAGGCCACTCTTCGCATGCTACTCTACCTGCCACAATCTCTTTCATTTCCTCTACGAAACTTGGGGCTTCTCCAGTTTCCGAGATCGAGTCGAGACCGGTGCTCGCAGAGCCAGTTGCACCGTCCAAGATGGAACGCCAATGGACCACTACTAGCAAGCGAGCTTCGGCAGGGAAACGTTCGAGCATATTTTTGTTGGATACCTTTACTACGACATATCGACGTGTTGCTGCCACGGAACGTCTACTGGTCGATCGAACGCTGACGGATATGTGGTCAAGCGAGTGCATCTCTATTCGGACCCAGGCTCAACTTCGCGGAGAACTTTTCAGTCATCCGAAGCCCCACAGGCCAGCTTCGACACAGGATCTGACGGAGAGAGGGCCTTGGTCGAAGGCGGCTACCTCATTCCCCGGACCCACTCATACATCACTTAGTAAGAAAGCTGCCACCTCAACATTGTATGCTCGTGTTCGGCGTCAATCTGCTCCCCCTTCCCCACCTCGGCATCACAAGACTTGTTCTGTGCCTTGTGGTTCGTCTGATCCAGATGAGCTTAGAGGTCATTCGCCGATTCGTAAGCGAATGGTTGCTTCCGATAAATTAGGGGATCCGGTTCTGCGAGAACCTGATAACTTTGGATATATGGTATGGCCCCAGGAGATCTCTGACGATGATGCCGAATCCTTCTGGGATGATGTGTTGTCAGTTACCCGGACTAAGCTTATGAGTGAGGACACTCAATTCCCTCGAAACGGCAATACGGTTACGGAGGTAAAATCTGATGTCGACTCGGCCGATGTCCCTCTTCCAGAATGCAAACTAACACTCCCGCCTGAAAGAATTCCAGACCAACCCCCTTCGAAAAGATCTTCCTTTCTGACGCGGTCTCTGACGGCAGTCACTCGGCGGCGCACAAAGAGCACCCCATCCAAAGTTCCGCCTTCACTCATAGAAGCGCAGACTTCCGCAATTCTTCTCAAGTGAGATCTAGTAGCCCAATCCGCTCATCTCGAAGCACACGAAATGGTCACGATTCATTCTTATCACCTTACTGGACCAAAACTTCGGTTGTATTGCGATCAGCGTCCCCTATCCACTTTGAACCTTCCCCGGTCGTGTCACCCTTTCCAAACTCTACTCCACCCCCACTTCCAGATCCACCGGAGGATATGACTGGCAGATCTCGTTCAGCGATTGACTTGTGCAGATTGGAGCCTCTCCCAAGCTCTAGCCGAAAGATGACAACGTCCTCAACTTCAAGCTCTTCAAGTGCCACTTCGCACTCCGCACGGTCCATTCGGTCTTTTTTCCAGCACCGAAATAAATTCACCTCCATATTATAGCATCCATTGACCCTATTTATTCTGTCCTCCATCAGTAATCACCACCACTTAGCATTCCTGATACCCAGAAACTCAAGTAACACCAAAATTCCCGCTCTCAGTCTCAAATGCGAGCGCAAGGAGTTGGTATATCCTACTTGTACAATCATTCATGACAGTGTATATATTTATATTGTTTGGCAGTGTACTAGGATTCAAGATGATAAGTGGATTTCGCAGGAGGGCCCTATTGATCAGACAACCTAGAAACAAGCCAGCAAAAGAGATGCATCTTACAAGTAACAACATAGAGATCGAGCGATGTGGACAATAGATGTGGAAGCGAATTGTGAAATGTAAGTTGGCAGATAATGTTATGAGATTAACCCATGAGCTCGAAGAATCCGTCCCCATCTAAAGAACGGTCGCTCAAATTCACATATCGAGAGGAACACAAAAGACCTCACGCACTCTTCGCTCTGAAGTTGAGCCAGCTCTAGACTTCGTTTTAGTGACCTAAATAACATGCAGCATTAAGAGGACAATCTTAACGAAGTCATGACCACTGACGAATTTTGCTTCGCTAGGGAGTTTCTGTCGTCCTTAGCTTTCCGGAGATCTGTTACCATTGCATCCCAAGCCTCAGTTTTCGGAAGGTTTGCATCTTGGAACATGCCATCCAGCTCCTCATTGAATGCCTGACAGCTAAACTCAGCTACCTTAGTGGATAACCACCTCATCTCATTCACTTACATCATACATGATCTCGTTCTCAGCAGTTGCATCAGCCAGAAGCTTTTTCACCAAGTCGCATTGCCGGCGTGCATGCTGTAGCTCGTTCTCGGTGCGCTCAAGCTGCGATTGACGCTGTATGTAGTTGAGTTCATTGAACCGGTCGAATTTTACACGAAAATCAACGTACTTCATCAAAATCCATCGAAACAGCTTCCAGTTCAGAAATTAGTGACTCGTGTTTTTGAAGAAGTTTCTTGAAGGTCCGTTCAGCATCAAGGATCTGATCCTTAAGGGCCTCAATGGATGCCGAATCATCACGAAAAGACCCCTTAGTGGGGCTTTCGGGCCTCGATGGAGGGACTCTACTCTGCCCGATAAGCCGACGCATTTCTTCCAGTCTGGCCTCCGCCTCCCGAGTCTAGGAGAAGACGTGATTCTTAGTCTAATAAGAGTGGAACACGGGACTCACTGGGGGTGCCCGGGTGGGTGTGCGAAGACCAGGATTCGTCACCGATGAACGAGACTGTGAAGAGCTCGTCAACGCCACATTGAGGCTATTTACCTCAAGTTTGATACGTTTCAACGCACGACTTGAAGCAGTCGCCTGAATGCTGGTGAGTTTATATTTCAAACGATAGCACGACAACCCTCACATCTTCCATTGCCTCTTGGGCAAGTGATAATGAGCGCTTCACGGAAGTTTGACCCTTCAATGGCGCAGACTGAAGGAATGGATTTAACTCTGATACGTTATGAACGTTTGTAATATCGATGGCAGATTCGCTCGCACCCTTCTTGAATACCGGAGAATTTCGCCTGGTGGATGATCGTTTCTTGATAGAGAGGGGTTCGACAGGACCCGTTGTCTGGATAGGTATTGAAACTGGCGGCGGAGAAGGAGTACATGTGGTTCCTGCAGTGCTCTGCTCTGCAGCTGGCAATGGAAATTGCTTACCAGACGCGCGGGGTGGTGATGGTGTTCGAGGCCGGGGAAGTGTTGAAGAACCCAGTTGACTGAGGGTTCGTTCGATCTCATGCTCAACCTTAGTCGCCCGCAGGCCTGGACTTTTCGGTGGCTCTCGAGGCCCAGTTGGTTGCCGCCGAATGCTCATTGAGCTCGTTGGCCGAGAAGGAATCTCCATCGTTCGTTCTGTGGGAGCAGGGGATATCGGACGCAGCGTTGAATTTTCTGACGGCGCTTTTCGAATCGTCGATCCATCCTCTACATAGATGAAGAATAAGTAGACGGGCACAGAAAGGTAAACCATAAATACCTTCCGATATGCTCTCAGCAGATGGGGCATACGATGACATTCGAAGATGGCTCTCGCTGGTTTGATGCTGGGATAAGCTGTTTTGCCGAGCAAGCTCAAGTCGCATACTAAGGTCCACTTCTGACTCATCACATGGCATGGTTGTATCTGCCACTGCAAGTTCACGCTCCACACTGGATCGTTCGCGAGAGCTTTCGCGAGATTTGGATGGACTGCTCGCTTGGCTCGGCGAGCGCCCACTCTTATACAGCTTCCGCGGCGAAGTGCTTCTCGATCTGGAAAAACTCAGCGATTCGTCCTCCACCAACGATGTGGCAGTTGTAGAAACGGATCGTTGCGAAAATTTAAAGCTGTCGGTGGTGGTTGTCCCAGTGGTCTGAGACATAAGCTGAGATGCACGGCTCGCGAAAGATCTGCTTCGCTTGTGGCTACTCCCACTACTACTTCCATCTTGAGCAAAATCATCCCCACTTGGACCTTTACTCGAAAGAGAAGTGGAGCGAGAGTTAAAAAGATTACGTGATATCGCATCCAAGTTGAAAATGGTGGCACGGCCGCGAGTGCTGGGGGTAGGAGTGGTCGGTCTCGATATTCGTTCTGTCCTGAATCTAAAAAGCCCATATTGGTGAACTAGCGTATGATGAGGTATTGCTCAGCAGAATCGTAGTCAGATCTCACCCATAACTTACTCGTGTGGACTATGCGATTAGGGACAGTGGCCGTATGAACAATCTCTTCCTCGACTTCGTCTGGCTCATCGCTTGAAGAGACACCGTACCGGCAGAGTTCCCCTTTCATTGGTTGCACACGGATGATTACATAAGGACCGCAATCGATACCGAACGGAAGTCTATCTGCTCTTCCAGATGGGTCTATGTGAAGAACGATCTTGCCCTGGAAGAGTCAAACTTAGCTTTTTGTGAAAGTGTAGCTGGTGTTCAGTAACCCACCTTCCTAGGTTCACTCAAATATGCCATTCGACGATACACGTTAAAGTAAGTACGTGCAATTGTTAGCCGGCTCGAGCTGCTGCCAATATTCTTGTCGTCTGAGACAAAAGTCACTGATCGACCAGATTTCGACCGATACATGGCCTGTGCTAACCACAGACTCTCTAAAAAGCGGCCTTTAGCAGCGAGGGCCTGCTGGGGAGCTTGAGGGCCAGCGGACGGACAAACGACGGAAAGCGAGCGGAATGGACGATTGGTCCATCTGTCGGATTGGTCAGGAGGCTCTTGTTCGAGGTAAATATGTATGTCTGTATAGAAAAAATGTCAATAAGCGATTCGTCACCTCCGTATCGGTTCTCCTACCAATCGAGCCAGGATCTGTGGCAACCACTTCAGTGATGTCAACCACTCCTTTGCAACTCATAGCATTCCTTTTTGATGTGAGACCGTTCAGTATCCCCGATTTTGCTAAGCGATCCGCTTCGTCCAGACCAGCCAGTGCTCGTCCAGATGATGACGAAGTGTGTCGCTTGGCAATCATCAATTTATCATCAAACAGGAACAGTGTGCAGGGAAGTAGTGTTGATGATGATCCGGAAGGGCCACTATGATGATATAGGTCGACAGGCACATCATCAACGTCAATGCAGTCAATGAAGTTTCTGCTATTGCTGATGAGCCCGTGCTAATGTCGAATCTAGTCAGTAGATCGCCCCGGAACTTGTGCTACAGGCCAATCCTCACAGGGAAACCATCAATGCTGCGCTGCAGTGCGGACATCACAGCGAATCTACGTGTCTCGTCTCCCGCTTCACACTTGCCTATGCTGGCGATTGCTTGTTCCGCATCAAGAACTCTGGCTCTCTGTGGATCTTTCTCTGGCATGTATTTAGTTATCTCTACCAAGTTTCATGTCAGTCTCAAAATTGAAAATGAAGGTCGAAGACGCATCACGTTGGACAAAGAGGGTATATCGGGGAATGCGTTGTACTGGCTCTATAAGAAGCTCACGAAGCCCAATTCGACTATGAGAGTCCGAGGTCGAGTATTTGATCCTCTACACAATGAAGTCGTTCAGTCGATGAGGGACAGACATTTGGGATGAATGCCTACCTCGATGAAACCCGAAAAGCCACTATTGGACTTCTTCAATGATTCAAAGATGGATTGCGCCTCCTCAATTTTGGAATAATATTGCTTGTAGCAGTCAAACGTTCTGGCGTCCTTAAACTGAAGTCCATGAGTATACTAGCACACATCCAAACACGAGACCAACGCCCATACATGCTTAAGGAGAACATCGCCTATTCCGCCAACCTGTTTTGGACCATTCGGTGACAGCATCAACTCGAGATCAGCCAGAAGGGTTTCGTTGGCAAGTATAATGCTATCCAGATTGCCGAACATTGTTTTAGCTTCGTAGGGTGGGATAATAGCAGTGTCCTTAGCACGGGCAAAGGAGCGAAGGGGGTCTGCATAGGACCGCTTAAGGACGTGCAATTTGCGGACGTATGATCGTTCCGTCCTGACGAGCTCGTTGAGGACCTCCACCAGCGTTGCTACTTCTGCTGACGGCCGCTTCTGCTTCGAGACTCCCTTCATTAAAGAGATCTTTCAATATTGCAATAATTGTTCAATCAAAATATAAAGTACGTTGTTAACACCCTCCGATGCCGATTCGGCAGGGTTTGCAGGAGAGTCGGATGGCTCCTCGATTTCCTCTGCTGCAGGTTTCCCATCCTCAGACAGGCGAGTACCGAGGGAGGCTACGACATCTTTGACATCTTCATTACAAGGGATGAGCTGACGGCATAATTTACACAGCAAGGAGACATCCCTCACCAGGAGAGAGTGGTTTTCCATGGTTGCCCCCTTCGAACACAACACTGCAGAAAAAAGTACGGTGTGTAATTTGGACTTGAGTTGCGTCGCTACGACCCCTTATGCGCGACGACGGTTCGCCAGTGGCGAGGGGAACCGTCTTGCGCGGTGAAAGCATCGGGGACGGATGTCAAGCGCGTCTCTTGTTTGGCCGACTAAACAAACCAGTGATGTAAACAAAGATGACGCAGTCATGTGACTCGAGCGAAAGAGACTGACACTCGCCAATCACATTGTTAAGCAAATGTGAATGTGGAAGCACCACCAGTGCCGTTGGCCTAACACTTGAGCAGGTTACTGGGGAAGCTTAAGCGCTGATGCATGTAGGCTTAAACGCTGTGAAATGCACGCTCACATTTCTCCCCAGTGTGTTTCCCTCCAGAGTGGAATGGTTCTCAACCGCCACCATTTTTGTAGTGATGGTCTCGGCCCTGTGGTATCTAAGAGGAGGTACCCAGGAGAATAGATCCAATTGGTGGCCAACTTGGTAATCGGCAAAATTCTGGGATCAATGGCCACGCCCCGATAAGCTAAATATCCCTCGATGAGTTTCCCCTTCTGCTTGTCGCATTACTAACCGTTGAATAATAGAGGATAATGATAAATGCCCGGTCTCAACAACATTGCCAGAATCAAAAAGTAGCCTAAGAGCCCATGGTCGGTAGTAACCCCACAGGTGGGGGAGTCTACTCGACCCTCTGCGTCATTACGTCAGGCAACTTGAGCAACGGGGTGCCACTGCCCTTCTGGACCAGTTGATGAATGAGATCCTGTGCATCCTTGAGATGCACGCGCCAAATCTCGTCCGATGGCCATCGCCGTTCGGAATCGATATCTAATTCCTCCAACCTGTGAATCCCGCCATCGACGAGAATTTTGAGCACGTCAATTATGAAAGCGAAATGGCCCCCAATTGTCAATTTCATTAGGTCGTTGGAGAGTAGCTGCAGGTGAACGTTTATAAATCTGACATTAGTGCCACTGAACTGAGGCAATGTAGGCGCCGGCGCACCAGTGCGTGCAATGCCCTCGAGAGTGCCCCGTAGTCTCTTGGGGAAACCGACTGGACCTGAATGTCAAGATTGCAAAGATTGAAGGTTCGAATATTACCCAAGAACTTCGCCAAATCTCTAAGATGCGTGGTGTGAATGGACAACGTGCGTAACCATGGAAGCGTCAGTGACCAGTGCGGAGGGGCATCGTCGATGCGTGAATGGTGTAATTTGAGGCTTCGAAGTTCTGTCGATCCGTGAAGGAGGGAAGCAAATAGCCTCCATTCCATGGCAGCGTACGAGAGCGACAGTGTCTCCACGTGGAATGGATCCTTTTTGCCTCCGGACAACTCGATTCCTTCCACTATGAGCGTTCGCAGTGAGCTAGCCTCGACCAAGTCGAAATCTAGCGAAACCGAATAATCCGCATCATCCAGATCTCTTCCCTCATTCCCCAAACTCAGTCCCTCTGGGTATAGTTCTCCACCATAAGCCCGAGTGATAACCAACCGCTCGAGGGCCTTAAATGGGTTCCCAATAAGGAACTGTCGAGGCGAAATGGTTCCCAAAGGACTTGTCTCCGCAGATCCAAGCTCAACATAAAGACTCTTAGTTCGTCGCGCAACCTGGTGCTGCTGTTCCATCAACCATGCTGGCACACCAGAATTGAGTGAACGATCTGCTCGTATGACAAGTTCTAGCAACTCTCTGGAATTGATAGGGATGGAGTTACTGGGAGATCGCAGCCGCCCACCACGGGGCATACTCTTTGCGTGGGGCGAGGCGCTGGCTGGCGTGCGATGGGGCCGGGAAACAGAACAGAGACGCCTATTCAATCGATCGTTCCCACGAGATGAGAGTGTATTAATTCAGTAGCTGTCTACAAAGGATTCAGACGCAAGCGGTTCATTAGTCTCTATGTTCATGTGGAGGAATAAGCATCTATCTTGTACTTGAATCCATATAAACATCATAGTTCGACGAATCAGAAAATATTGAATGCCCAAATAGAGAAAGCGTCCAGGGAGAACTCATCTCATGATTAGGCGGTATTCCATTCGGCTTTTTTGCGCACGTCCTCCCAGTGCATTGGCCCCTTCGGCCACCCACCCAGCTGGCCGCCTTCCTTCGCACCTTGGTCACACTTATACGCCTTCCTCTCCCGTTGACGCTCGTTATTCTCCATCAAACCTTTCGCGGAAGCGGTAATGACTCTCGACGTGTCAACCAGCAAGAACTCGTATATGCACGCTGCCAGGAATGTGCTCAAGAAGGGAGTGAAGGCGCTCATTGCTCCATATCGGCCTCCCCAAGCATTTGTTCCCCATATCGCGATTGCACCAAGTCGGGCCCCAACATCTCTTGCAACGTTAGTTGACAAGGTAGCAGGATCGAATCCCCAAATGACAAGGGCCCAGGCAAGGCCAATAAATGCTGGGATGGATGTGGAGGTGACGAAGACGTTGGAAGGATCAAGACAAGCCCAGACGACAAGACCGATAAAGATGTTAGCGAAAAACTCGTTCAGGAATGTCCATCCGAGCGAGACACCCGGGTTAGGGTACTGCAGCATGGTGGAAGATAGCTCATGAATAAGCAGGAAGTAGTAGAAAAATCAAGCTCACGATAGCGAAGACCCCTGCGGGCCCTGAAGATGAAAAGAGGGACGCCTCTTTGCCTGCTGCAACGAGCCGGGTTTCTATCTCGAGGAAATATGGGCGATATTGCGCATACACGATTAATGTTGCAGAGAAAGCCCCAGCGATTTGAGAAGCAATGTAGAGGGGTACTTTCTTGAGGGGGAAGTCTGTAATATGATTGGTGACTCAACGCCCACCAGCGTATGACATGAAGTTTGGCTTACTCTTGAATAGCGAGAACGTCACAGTGATGGCAGGACTAAAATGGCCGCCAGAACTCATGCCACAGGTGATAATAGCAACGGCGATGCCAAATGCATACGCTAGACCAATTTGCAGGACGCCTTTTCCTTCATGTAGCGTCTTCGGGCTTGGAAAGAAAGGGCACGGACTTACTGGAGAGCTGTGATTGGTTAGTATTCTCCCCAATCGTCAGTGCAGCTGTCGAGCCTAATCCAACATAGCAAAAACTGATTGTTTGTCAGAAAATGAGTACGGCGGCGAGTCGAATCGATATTAACATGAAAACGCCAATGAACTCCCCAGAACATTCTTGCACCCAGGCAGGACGTCTATGCTCCCAAATCCCATACCATTCTGAATTATCATATATCAATATAACAACCAGATACCAGGCACTGAGCACTAACCTGGCTTAGTAGCGACGTCATCGACATGGAGACTGGTCTTCAAGCCTGACAGGGCATCAAGACGAGGAGAGACAACTCGAATTCTAGAGAGGGTCCGATTACTCCGAATCCTCGAGACTGTGTGTTAGAGCTTACTCAGCTTCAACCACTGATGCACGTCTAGGCCCCATCTTTTGTGGTGGTAAGCACAGAGGGGACACGACCTGCGAACTCCTTCCGGCTTTATCTGGCCGTGTTAAACGAATAATAGGTGCCAGGAAACCCTATGTATAAGTCTCCCCTTTAACCCGCGTCTGAGATATCAGACTTCAATCATTCGAAGAGGCTTAAAATAATTCATATATCATCCCACACGAAAAAGATGTCGACTTAAAAGCCGCGGCCCATGCATAGTTGTAAACCCAGCATTTCCAGTTCATCGTTTAAGGGCCTGTAGGAATTAGAGAGAAAAATTAATTAAATGCAACTAACAAGGGACGTGTTCGGGAGGAGATCCTAACCCGTGAGTGCCTCGAACGTTGACTTGGCAGCATTTCATTGCTGTGTTCGCAGGGCGGTCCCGACCCCTCGCCATGACCGCTATTGATGACACTACATCCCCTTGATCAGACGGTGGAAAGGGTTTGATCGGGATAACCAAAATATCGCAAGGACAGTTGAGCAGCCTCTCTTTAACCGGAAGAGAACAGGGACGGAGAATCCCTCCCAATCACTGATGGGTGGTCACGGAATCGTCAGCTGTTTGCGAACTACTTATCTGCATGAACAAGCATCGTCGTCCACCAAGGATTAACGACCCGGTATCGCACGCCCCAGTCGCTGCAGTCACGGGCCTGACAAACTTAGTGAGATCCCCGGTAGCACCTGCGCGAAAGAATGCTGCTCCAGAAGCGTCATATTCCTTAAGGCCTAAAATTTCTCAGCCCTAAACCAATCGGCATGGGGACCTCAGCATGCCAAATGGGTTTATGGACTGCGGAACCTGCATGTAGCATCTAAAGGGGACATTCAGTGAATGGTATAGACACCAAGAAGATAGCAACGAGTGTCCGTCGCAACCACAGACACCACCACCATCATCATCATGGGTGATGGAACTGTTTCCATTTCAGATCGGGCCTCTCACGACATCTGCAGTTCGGACGCGAGACTGGATTTCTCCATTTCCGGTTCGAAGCAATTCAGGTGCAAATAGCTAGACTCCAAAGGAGAAGCAGCATGCACACCACAGGATCATCACCAGGAGAAGGTCACTCGGAACGAGGGAAGGGGTGAATGAACACTGGACATTACTCACTGTTTCTAAGAAGCACGATCGAGTGGGGCAAGAATTAATTGGTGTACCACCATGCACACCCTTAAATCCCCCACACTAATACTACAAATTGGTATCATCTGGTATCATCGCACACTCACTGAAAACCATGGTTGGCTAAATATCAACAGTACCCGCGTAAACGAGATTGCACCATACCTACTACGATCAATGCCCTTCACTTTCCCAAAGACAAGCGGAACCCAAGGGGTAATGCTAAAGATCATGCACGTTGCCCCAGAGAGTGCCGTGACATCATCGAAGCGTGAAGTTGATATTTTCACCCCACAATCAGATCAGGTTCGGTCACGACCCCCTAGACTACGTGGTCTCTGCTTCATAAGAATTAAGTACTGCGTTTTGGGCCTTCTTGTACTGATTCTGGTTACAGAGATGGCGACCCAGTGCTTCTGGCTTTATTTCTAGGGGACAAGCGGCTTACCATGAGACCTTCGCTTGTGATCACTCATACGATGCGCGCGGCCGTCCAGGTGCACATACCTGAATTGGGCACATCAACATCTGAGGTATCCAGGATAGGGTTAACCGCCTCGACTCCACGGTGGGTTTGCAGATCAACCTATATCCACTGTTTGGGTTGTCAGTGCCAGGTATACGGTGCTTCAACAAATGCCCTGAACAACTTTCCTTCTCTCTGGAACCTCCTGCCCCAACTGACTGGAAAAACGAACAGACCCGATATTGCAAGCTTCTGGTACCCGCAGTTGGCACCCTCGGGGCATTCTATAGAAGGCGGAACATCTCGTAAACCGAAGCCCCTTGGTGTTCTATGTTTGCCCCGGCCGATACTATAGAAGGCTTCAGCCTACTGGAAAGAGTACTTCCCCATTACGTAACCATGCATAGTCGTTGCCTCAGTGTGCGACCAGTAGGTCGTTGTCGAATCGAATTTTTGACAGCGACCAGATGAACCCCAGACGACGGTAATTTGGACCTCGCAATGGCAGAGCCCGTGATTATGTGCCGGTCCGCAAATGCCAATCGAACTGAGGCTTTAACTGTCTCTGGAGCAGTTACTGTGGTCTCGGTGTGGAAACACTCTGCCCTTCGACCTGCAACAAAACCGACCGGACAAATCCTGACCGAGGCAATCCCGAAAACGAATAATCCAATTGTCCTGTCACCATGATCCTCATGCATGAGAGTCGGCTAAAGTCCTTCAGGCCACTTGCACCAGTGCCTGCAATTGTCACATATCAGGACAGTTCGTCATGATAAAATCCCCTACCCGTGGTACAACAACAAGCACCGGGCGTAAATCCCAGTGTCTGCATGTGGGCCACGGGCAAACAAGCCAGGTTTTTACATCTTCTGGCGGCCGGCCACAAGATCCCCAACAAAAGATTCCAGCCACAAATTATGCCTCAGCGCATTCATTCCAGAATTTCCAGTAAGATAGGATCAACTTTACAGGGGCATACTCACGTATCCTTCCAGCACCTGTTTGAAGTTGAAATTCTTCGTCAACTCACTGAACATTTAGTCTGCAAAGAAACTGCACCAGCTACAAGGATCACGATCACCCTTAGGATGTTAATAGTGCAGTTGCCTTAAACTCGAAACCCCAAGCGTTATGACCAGTGCTGAGAACATCAGTAAAGGCGGGAGAAAGTGGCTTACCGAAACCCAACAACGAAAAGACCACGGACTACTGTATAGGGCCTTGAGGGAGATTATTCAGAAATGATGCCATTACTATAGGATGCCAGGATTGCCGTCCACGGAATGCAATTATGCCACAAAGAAACAGACAGGCTACAATAGCTTAGGCAATTTTCAAAGCAAATGAACACGTGGAGGAATGAAGGGTCATGCGAGAGGGCTAATTAATCTGAATAAAAATATTAGAACATTCCAGGTACATGGGATACCAAAAAGGAGGCTGACTTGATCAGAGATGGCTGAGGCTGGCTTTTCGTGTACCCGTAGTAGATGATGAAGGGAATCCAGCCATAATGAAAGACAGTCTGGAGTCCCCCAAGAAGAGGCGTTGGGACACAAGACGTCGAGATATGGCGGGAGAGTGGCGTTGTAGAAAGACGCGCAAACCAAGGGATGCATAAGACTTTGATAAATGAGACGGTGTCTAAGAACATACACGGCCGAACTCGATAACCTTTAGGATTCGCTCCTAATAAGTGGAAGCACAGAGTCAGAACATTGCAACAGAAAACTCCAGGCATGGCAAACCCCCTGAGCAATCACACTCACCTGTGTCTCTTCGGAAGGCATGGCGTCCAAGAGCTAAAAAAGAACGTGTGGACCAACACGTGATGAGGATTGAAGTTCAGGCGGCATTTTCCCGCATTCAACTATTCAAAATTTCTCGGTCTCTGGGGTTGCCGCCAGTTCTGGACTTGACGCTGAGCGCTATTGAAAGATAGGATGCTGGGCCAAACGTCTGCGATCTTTCTGAATGCACCTCAATCGGGGTCGACTGGGTGGGTCGGGTTAACGGGTTCACACCGCGAGTCCTCGAACACTCATGATTTTCTCACATTCCCGCTGCCTCTATTCCTCACACTCTTTTGTGCGGATATCCAATGACTCTTCTACTTTAACGGCGGGTACATAGCCGCACCTTCACTTCAGTTACAGTCCACCCCGTAGCAATTTTTTCCATTCTTGACCACTTTCTTCGACGCAACGCTGCAGAAGATCGGGTCATCGGCACAATCCTTGGCAGCCGAATCGATGGCGTCGTCCACGTTAAAAGCGCCTTTGCGGTACTACACAAGGAGTCTGAGGACCAAGTTGCTGTTGACCTTGAATACCACCGAACTATGCTCGACCTGCAGACCAAGGCCAACCCCAGTGAGGTGATCGTTGGGTGGTGCGTAGTTATACTCGTCCGTGTTGGATTATTAAGCTACATGATGACTCACTAGGTACTCAACGGGCTCGGACCTTAATACCTTCTCAGCACTCATACAGCATTTCTATTCCGGAGAAACCTCGCCTCAACAAGCAATACACCTTGCCATTGACACTGGTGTTCAAAAAGCAGGGGAAGTTGGTGTGAAGGCATACATTAGGTTTGTCTCTTCCTGTTTAACACGCGCGTGACCAGAGGTTCAAAGCGTGTACATATTTAGCTCACCAGTAGGCGTCAATCCGAAACCCGAGAACTGTGTTTTCGTTCCAATACCGTGCGAGCTGAAATTCAGTCAGCCCGAACGTAGTGGACGTGAGCTTTTGCCCTCTCATAGTTAAAATCTTGCACATTAACCCTCGGCATCCAGTGGATCTCTTGCTTAAGACAACACAAACCGCGTCACAAACTGTGCTTCCAGTATCGCATGATTTTGAGACCATGGAAGCTTCGTTAAAGTCAGTCATCGGGATGATCGATCGTGTTTTAGTATACGTTCGCCAGGTCATCAAGGGGGAAGTCGAAGGCAACGAGCAGATTGGGAAATACCTCCTCGATGCTTTACGTGAAACCGAAGGTGTAAGTCTTAACAAGGGACAGTTAGACGGGCATTTCCATGCACACCTACAAGTAAGCGCTACCGCCATTTTTAACATGTATCCGATTGCTAAGGGTGCCCGTTTTCAGGATACTCTCATGGTCTCATATCTTGCAAATCTAATTCGCTCACAAGTGGAGGTTTCCACTCGGCTCGCCCTTGTCACATAATTGCACCTGATTCAATTTAGCATTATTTTATATTGCACAAAGTGCAATCGTAAGTAATAGACCACCCCAAGTCCCTGATAATCGAAACCAAGCTAGTATTCCGATGCCCTAAACAATTCATAGACCTTGATTGAGAGCATCTCGCCAATATGACGCCTCCCGGTCCCAGGTAGTTGCGTTAGCATATGCTTCGCTGGTATTACTTGAGATTTCTTCCTGCCCTTCGCGGCTCCTGGGCCTTCGGCTTCCTTCTGTCTAGCCGAGACTTCTTTTTCCTCCGCATCTATGAACGCTTGCCATAGGGCGTAGGGAGTATCGTAGGCACCAATGATGTTCGCACACTTCTCGGCACTCATGCCATTGATACATAGCAGCATGTGTGCAAAGAAATCCCGAACCGTCACTGAGCCGGCCTTGTTTAGCATTCGATGCGATTCATATGTTGTAAGATAGATGTGTTCTGGGAACGAATTCCGTAGATAGCTTTGGACTGCCGTGTACGAGTGCCGACGAATATAAGAAGGCGGAATAACGTAGAGGGGTTGGTTCTAAACGGGAAGCCCGTGAGCCTGCATATTAGCATAAGAATGTTGTCGACCCACTAGATGCAGCCTGAGAATTGTTTCGTGCAGGCCCACTAGGTACTCAATTGTGTCTGATAAATCTCTCGTTTCTTTCACAAAGAACCCATCTATGATCTGGGTGGAGGATAGTGCCGTAAATATTGCCTTATCCATAACGGTATCTTCCACATTCTCTCGATATTGTTCGACAAGGTAATAGATGTGTCCAATACCGGATTCCTTCAATCGAAACTGTACCGTATTGCGTCAATGAGGGACCTATTTGGCCACCATGAGGACGAACATACCTTCTGCTCATGAAACCTGCCATCTTTAATACTGCCCACGAGATCCTTGGCCCTTTTCCTCTCAAGAATGAAATCAAGCACTACTTCATTATTAGGCCCATCCAAGCCGTTCCTCTTGGCGATCCAGCAGACGTCTCCAAGTTCCAGTGCTCTTTGCTCGACACAAACGCCACGTTTCTCAATCTCTGCTCTGATGTAGTCTCGGTTGTAAAGCCTGCCCCTTATCTCGCGCGTGTCCAACACTAGCCAGATGGTGTAGGTATTTTTGGGAACGATTATTGGCTCGAATGGCAAAGCAACGTCCCGGCTGCTTGACACCTCCAGCATATCTTCAAGAGCGACACCCACACCAGTCGCAGAATCAAGATTGCGTTCAAGTGATTGGTCAATAGCTGGTGGGGGTGGTATGTGCGACGACATGCGAGGAGCTCGGCGCCCTCTGTTGCTAGAGTTTGGGCCTTGGGGCGTTGCGGATCCTGGCGGATCGAGCGAGGTATGAGGAAAATGATTAGGAGCGGAATAGGTGCGATTTGAACCAGGATATGGGTCAATGGCCGTCATGTCCCTGGAAGTCGACCTACCAGGGATTGCGGACGGCATTGACGCCGCTCTCGTCTTATCAAACGAATGCACAATGGTCGACGCCGCATTTGTGGGGACTTGACTGCCAGAAGGCCCCGCGAAGAGGGGATCAATCCCGTGCGGAGGGGGCAATGAAGGAAAGGAAGTTGATATAGCTTGATCCTGAGATTTCTTAAATCTGTCTCGTTCAGGTAGACCAGATCTCTGGCGAGTTGGATCGATAGATGTAGTAAATGTAGGACGACGTAAAAGCGATTGGAGCGTAGCTTCTATTAAGAGTGCCCTCGCTTCACCCTCCAGAAATTTCTCAACATCCACTGCGTCGGAAGAAGTATCATAGACAAACGAGGGAGGCTTTGATACTGGTCTCAAAATAGCATCTGACTCCTGCATTAAGGCTAGAAACGTCGTTGTCTTTCCTTGAGTCACCTTTGGTGGAATACTAATATCTCCCAAACGCGAAGTGAACGGGTGGAAGCGTTGAACGGCCGTAAACTCGATTCTGTACCATATTTCGCAGTCATTTTTGATGACGATCTCGGCGTGATCACGATGATCAACCCGCTGCTTGTCCGTGTCTTAATTTGGCGGAAATTCAGTGGCAGGGCTAATCACGACAGCTAAGGGAAAATAACCTAAATACCAGAAAGCAAAGATCACCCCAGGAAGCAGTTCCACGGGGTCTGAGACACATGGCTAAGCGATCCGAAGGACAATGAGAGAACAACTTACCCATAATTGGGCGAGAATATAAGTGGTCGAAATTCATTGAACTATTCTCCCCAGGCCTAGAAGTTTCGCTCATCTCGGGTGATGGGTTTACAGATTTCCTTGGCGGGGTACTATGTTCCCTGTGAACGGCACCTGTCGTGCCATTCGCGTTCCTTCGGGATTTAATGCGTGAGACTGAAGAAGAGGTGTCATGTGGCTCGCCCCCATCCTCAGATGCCTTAATACGCTTATAGCGCTTCAAAAGGCCTTTAGTAAGTGCGGGTCCAAAATGCGGCAATGACTGCACATCGCGCCTGAACAAGATTTGGAAGGGAAGCGAAAGTATTAGCACCGTTTCTAAGAATGCTTGGCCATATTTGGGGAACTGACGGATCCTCAAGAACCTCTTTACACGCCCTCAAAGAACTTATGGCTCTGCCGAGGCCTATGGTCCTGCCTACGGTTCGACTGTAGTTTGAACCAGCATTCTTCTGCGCTAATTCGTCTCTCCACTCTACTAAAAGACCGAGAAGTACCGGATTAGCGCAAGTGTCCTTGGGCATGTGTGAGCAGATAAGCAAAAAAAAACGAAGCAAGAATTCGGAGTGAAACGAAAACTGACGCGCTCCCGATGCGTCGTCGACCCGACATAAACACCCGCCAACATGCGCTCTCACTCAATACAATCGTTTCCCGCCGCTGGCTTCGCGGTCCTGCTAACCTCCCTTCATCAGTCCCAACAGCCATGACCCCCCAAAAGATTTGAACACCGAAAAAAAATGGATGTGCCACCCCCCATCAGTTTGCTGATATTTGTGACTTGTTTATGGCAAAAAGGAGTCGCATCGATTGAAGGGACCATTTGATAAGCTTACAACGGAATCTTGAGGTTCCAACCATCCTTTACTGAAGCAACCCCGATGATGTCAAGGGCTGCTTTTGCCCAAAAATATGCTGCCTAGCCAGGCGCCGCGAAATAACACCAGATATCGCACCCGATACAGTTGAAGGACTAAAATGGCGCTCAAATCTGCCCATTGCTTAGCTATTGAAAATACGGGAATGCTGGAGATCATGTCTTGTTGCAAGTATCTCACCCAGGGGCCACGTCATGGCTGGGCCTATCTCACACTCATCGTCCACCTCTGAATCGCTGACAACAGAGGTCGAAGAGGGACTGGAGAATGAGCTCGCTCTGCCGACGAGACGGAGGTGATTTGGTTTGATGCTTTTTACGACGTTATCAAGGAGCGGATGAATGATGTGCAGTAAGAGTTGTTGCGCCGCATATGGCCCTAGGATGTTGAGACGTATGGAGGCAGAGACGAGCGCTCGAGCGTGGAGGAACATATGTAGATACTGACTGCGTTCTGGAAATGATAACCCAGTGAGCCCCGAATCGAGGATGTCGTTAACATCTCATGATCACGCACCGCACGAAAGTCCAAGGGCCACTGTCATGATTCCCCAACAAATTGGTAAGTGTCCATTAATGTCTCCTCTGCGGATGTGAATCTTCAGCTCGTCCGCAAGCCTCTCCATATGCGCACCCCCAGTCTGAGTCTGAACCCCTAACTTCTCCCCGTCCAGTAAACCCTTATCGTGTAGCCACGATGGCCGAACAAAGCCCTTCGACAACAACGTCAAATGAGCAACACCTTGGGCGGTAGAAGCCCTTTTTGCGACATGATTAAGAGTCATAGACTCATACAGGTCATCTATCTCTTTGAGAGACCGCAGTGACTGCTCCAGACTTGCAGATCCGTCCACATCCCTCTGGTCTCGATATACTACACATATATCATAGACGGCCGATATAAATGGAAGTGCACTGTGTGCGTATGCCTGAACGCTATCTCGGACAAAGTTGATCGTCGATCGAGTCAGTGAGGGAGGGGAAGGCGTGGACGTAAAATCTGCTGGACTGTTTGGCTTGGTTGGGGAAGAATCGGAGATAGGTAACGAGAAGAACCCGTGCTTCACGTATGATTCTAAGCCAGCAGACGCAACAAAAGAGCCGGTAGGAAGATTACTGTCTGACAACAGTAGGTGCAGGTATGACTCGCTCTCAGTGTCCATGAGTTAGCAGTTATGTTGGAAGATCGGCGAGAAGTCGCCAAAAACTCTGCTATTGGGAGTTGCACCCTCCAACAAAGGCGTTAATTGACGAGAATTATTTCTTCATGTTACACAGAACACTTCTGTGCAATGATATCCAATGAGTGTTGTGACTGTCGGCAGCTACCGTACAGTTGAGCCCAAGCAAACACTTGAAAAAACTTGCCGATGCAAGGAAACTTCCTAAACATGTATAAAACGCTTTCTCTTGTGTGTCGGTATCATTTCCGTGTGTCAACAATTGCCCAAATCGAAGATTGAACCGCAAAGTTTTTGCCAGCGGCTTGAAAAATAAGCGCCGGGGCCCAACTCTGGTACCATTTTAAAGGTCTTTTTGAAAGTAAACATAATTCCAAACAAGCGCTGATGATACATGCAACAATGTGGCACAGCTTGGAGGGGTGGGTACGGAGCTTGGGTGGGTGTCTTGGTTTGGGTTTGTTGAATCGCTTCCGACCGATGTTTCAAGCAACTGCAGGCGAGCTTAACCCCTGTATTCGAGTGTCATTTAATCCTCTCATAACCTTCTGGGAATGCATCGATTACACTTATTTATCTATTTTTACGTTGCTATAAGAGCAAAAAGGAGTTGTTTGGTGCAGAGATGTAAATATTCGCTGGATCCTGCTGTGGGAAATTTCAGACTTTGCCCTGTCTTGACAACTGTGCCTCGGTCGTCAGAGCTCGGAGAAATTTGGGACGCAACATGCAGTCTACTGGGGTCTCGATGCTACGTAACGGTGGCAACTTCTTTATAACAATTGAATTCCTGCCACCGCGATTACACAAATTCCACCGCACCCCATGCAACCTCACTTGTACGAACTTCGGATCAAGGCTACAATCCCTCCGTTATGACGCTATGATTTCGAGGACGGAGGATATGATCGACAATGGGCTAAGTACTTCATCCAACTCATACAACTATGGAGGTCATGCACAGAGACCAGGCAGATTGTCGATATGGCCCACAGATAATGATGAATTAATCTATGCAGCCACTCAGTGATGGCAGCCGGAACGCCACTGATATGAATGATCGCACAAGATGAAGGTCAGGGTTCTGCAGTTTTAAACAATGACAATTAATCTTAGAACGGCTGCTGAGCTTGGGCATCGGCTAATATTTGTCCATATGCTTACATGCACCACTATTTCGCTACGCTACTATGTTCCACATGTAGCGCTTATTCCCATCTCATTTCTTTATCACTTTTGTTTTGCTACATATCTTGTTATTACCTTAGCTACTTACTAATGCCGCTTGCACGGTTACAATGTTATTTGAGATCTTTCCCCCATCATTCGCGTGTCCCCGACGTAACAATAATAATAAAGTGATCCACCCACACAAGTTTCTGATGTGGTAGTGCACACGCCACGCATAAACACCAAACTAAAAAGGAAAGACCTGAAGTTGGATATCCTGACATACATGTATGAATTGTATAATATACTGTGAGTAATATTGAGGTCAGCGGAGGTAGCGCTTGATAAGTTCTTCCATCTCAATGTTAACTGAGCTGATCAGGAGTATGAACCGACCCAGCATGAGTGCCTCAAGGTCTTTGAGATGTCCATTGACCCCCTGCCACCACCATCGACAAACCACAAGGTTCGGGCGAGCTAGAAGCACCCGCTTTGCGCATTCGGAAAATCGTTCTTGCGCCAACAGCTCGGTACTCTCCTCAGCACAGTCAATAATAAGCAGCTTCAAACCTGGAAAAGGCATCCGTGGTGCATGTAGACTTAATTCTTGTCCACCACACGAAGGAGAAAGGGCTGATGACACGTCAGCCTGAGAAGGGAGCAATGATTCAAAGAATTTGCCGGAGTTTTCGCAATGGAGCACTTGAATTACTTTGAGCGCTTCAGAATGAACAAGGCATTCGTGTCCGATATCTCCCGGAGTGATACCGCGAGAATTGATCTCGAGTACTTCGAGGCGAGAGAGGCTCTCTATGGAGTTGCGAGTCCAAGTAACATTACGGTCATACGAATCCCCGCTCAAAAGCAAGTGCTTCAGACTAGGAGTAGCTCCAATAATAGATGGGTGCAGAATGTTGGTGTCAAGGGAACGGAGTTCAGGGAATGATAACGCTGGGGGGAATACATCATGGGGCATACGGTGCAACACGAGGCTCTTCACATCGTGACAATGATCCAGAATAGCATTCCGGGTTTTGGAATTGAGGCGAGAAATGATCAGCCGATCAGTGACAATAAATCTCGAGTATATAGTTGGGAGTCTAGAGGGTCTGTAATAGTTGCAAACACCCAGAACACGCAGGGTTAGTGGTGGTCCAAGATCGATGGTGGCACCGGGACACAAGTACGCCGCGGTCCCGATATAGATGAACAGCTCTTCGAGACAAGGGAAAGAATCAGGAAGAGGGAGCCACAAAAGTGGGTCATTCGTGTATAGCTCCAGTGATCGACAGTGCTCATAATGCGGCACCACCAGGTTTTTGACATGGGGTTCGATCGCTTTCTGGTCGCTATCTAGGCGAATGGAAAGATGAAGTGGGACATTTTTTGATCTGAGAAGCCACAAGGAAGCGTATTCCACCTCAGAATACATCGATGCCATGCGGTCATGGCTATCCTCTTTACCGGTCCAATAGGTAGAATGTATGTGAACTTCGGACCAGAGCCGTGGTTCGTTCAATGCCAGTGAGCGCCAGAGGATATGGAAACTAGATATATAACCTTCCTTTCGGGTTCATCAAAGCCACGAAGGCCAATGACAAAAATCTGGCTGATAAGCTCGGAAGGTAGATGGTGAATGGACAATGGTGTATCTGGGCAGTTGCTCATAAATGGTAGCTGGAATGCGCGCTAGTGAGTACTGAAGATCGGCGCTTTTGCAAGTCCTGCACTGGACAGTGATGATGTCAAAATGATTGCAGAGCTCAGAGAGTTTCATTGCATACCACACAAAGAGAGAGCTTCGTCGGACTGATTTTTTTGTTATTCCCACTACTTTGCAGCGAGTTTGCAAGTCTTTGGTAATAGTACCCGGGGTCCTCTGAAATTGGAATTAAGCTCTTCTCACGGGTCTTCGAGACAAACTTGAACAAACTCCGAACTCTGCGTGAACCGCATGGCTTTCACTTGCAGCTTCCGCTTCTCTTTACATCGAAGACCCCTGCCTCAGCGCTCTCGGGAGCCCAGGAATCACACACACATTTGAGTAAATATGTTCAGAGGATCGTATTATCCGCGGAGAGAAATGATAAAGGCAACCCGGCACTGTGCCACACTCATAGGAGAAAAGTGTAGGCAAGCTAATAATCTTACAGCGTTCTCCCTGGAAGCTGAGATCGCCATGAGTTACATGTAACCAAGTTACGATCGATACTTTGTATTTCGAGGAGATTAATGCAACGGAGTCACTGGGATCCATGATCACCCGGTCAATATTGAGGAGGTGAGCTCTCTCAGGATCCTTATTTCCTTTCAAACGCTCGCTAATGTTCATCATATGCATAGATATTAGCTGCTTAGTCCAATCATCCGATCTCACCGAAACCAATGTCAGAGATGGACAGGGCAGAAAGGAATAAGAACGGTCCTCTGTGGCAGCGACCCACCACATCTACTGGTTACAATCCACTCCCTCTTTTTCAAACCAACTCTCTTTCAAACCAAAATGAAGTTCACCACTCCTTTCATCGTTGCTTCTCTCCCTTTCATGGTGCTTTCCAGTCCCATTGAGAAACTTATTTCTATTCCAATTAGAAAAAGGGGTCCCGCCACCACTCGTGATGGCGTTGTCGACATGACGGTTGTCCGGAACCACCTTGCCCATGTCACCGCGTAAGAATGAAACTTCAACAGTGCTTCCGTGAATCATCTTCCTTCTCCAGCAAATACGGCGCCGGCCTGAAGAAGGACACTGACTCAGTGCATCCTGCCGCTCGGAACGGAGTGACCCACACCTCGAAGAGGGGTGACGGTACTGTTGCCTTAACAGACGACAGGAACCTATTGTGGTACGGCCCATCGCGGTTGGAACCCCTGCTGTTGAATACACCGTTGATTTCGACACGTGAGTTGCCTCCGGATATTCAAGAGCAAGATTGATAACCGTGCCCTATCTCCTACTTCACTTCGACATAGCGGAAGCGCCGACTCGTCCTTCCCGATGTCTCTTGCCACAATTGTGGAAATCATACGCATTACAACTCTAGGTTTGTTCGCCCTTTCAGAATACGCGATGCTGCATTGCATTTATTATAACCACATTCAGCGCGAGCTCTACTTCCGTCAATACGCAAAACACCTTTAATCTATCTTATGGCGACCAGTCTTCCTCTAGCGGACAGATATACACTGACGTTGTCACTGTGGCCGGGCTCACCGCCCAAGGTCAAGCCCTGGGATCCGCCACCGTCTACACGTTCGTCTCCAATCATGTCCGATGTTGATCGTGATTCTCATTGGTTGGTTCAACAGGCAGTTTCAGAATCGAACCCCAGATGGCATCATAGGCATGGCCTGGCCAAACGCTTCTTACTTCAACAACACTGGTACACCCTTCTTCACCACCCTCGTCCAACAGAAAGCCCTCTCCCAAAATCTCTTCGCTTTCTACCTGTCAGCCTACCTGTCAGGCGTCGGCTCGCTCCACCTTGGCGGACTTGACCCATCGATCTATCATGACCCTATTACCTACACCCCTGTGACCAGACAGCATTGGTGGCAGGTTGGACTCGATAGTGTCAATGTTAATGGGGCGGCGGTGGGCAGCAATCTATCGGCCGTTGTCGATTCAGGCACCACTTATATTCTTGGTGATCCGGACACAGTTGAGAAGCTCTATAACGCTATTGGCGGTGCCCCTCTTGAAAACAGCAATGGCATGTATACTTGTGCGTTCCCATTGGCTGCCCGTGAACAACCTGACCAACTAGATTTTCCCACAGATCCCTGTCACACTGTTCCTCAAGTTTCCTTCACATTCAGCGGAGCTTCGTATTCCATTAGTTCCTTCTTCGGCCTCGGCCATATCACCAATGGTTCAACCAACTGCCTTGGTGCCATTATGAGTAGTCCTACCCTTACGAATTCCTTCTGGATCCTTGGTGACAGCTTTTTGAGGAACGTTTATGCTGGTGAGCGCTTCTTTATTCCCCTCTCGACGATATGAGCCGAGCAGATCCCGGTTTCTCCAGTCTTCGACGTTGGCAACTCCCGCGTTGGATTCGCTAAACCAAACGATATAGTCAGCACTGAGAAATAATATCGCTGTTCATCCTGAAGGCATTTACTTATTTGGGTAACAATCCTGAATCCTGGAAACTCTTTCATGTTTCAGCCTGTGATCATTCACCACACAATACAATCGTCCTCGAGATTATATGAAAGGAGAAATCTTAAAGAGAAAAAATTGAGAGTCAAAGTTGGTGTAAGCGGGTGAAACTGGAGGAAGCAAGCCAAAGGTCAGATCCTACGTACAGATGACAATAACAGGTCGATGTAAATAATGAAGCAGGGCCCCATCTTGGTGAACAATGAACGGGGATAGGATGAAGATGAAGGACCCACTATAAGCGAGTGGCCGTTAGCCAATTGATGTCATTGAACACTCAGCGGGGATAGTAACTCGAATGATAACCGCTATTGGGCCCTTGACACATGGCTCAATCACCCTCTTGCAGCCAGCAAAGTGAATGGAAAGACGAAGTGGGGTATTCCTTGACCTGAGAAGCCACAAAGAAACACGCTCCAGCTCAGGAGATATCAATGCCTCGGCCCCTATCAGTCGTATATCTGTGAAGGACTATGTGCTGTGCGTCGACTTCGGACCAGAGGCGTGATTCCTCCAATTCCAACGCACGCCAGAACGTTGAGACAGAGAGTATGAAAATCAGATACCGGATCTTCGACCCGTAATCGAGGTCGTAATGAAAACGTCTCTGATAAGCTCCGGACTCATAGATCAGAGCTGGAGCGTTACTGAGAGCATTGGCGCTTCTTTTCTCGGTTTCGCAAATCTGGATAGTGGTGATATGAAGATGACCATCAAGTTTCATTGCACGCCGCACGAGGAAGGACTCAGGCGAGCGTTGTGGGGTAAAGTTGCTCAGAAAACCGTATGACTAGACAGAACCAAGAAAGCAACCGTTGAACTGTAGTGATGCAGGAGTATTAGTTTATTAGCTGCTCGTGGCTCGATCATAAATGAACTTGAACGTTGCCTGTCTATTGTGGCTATACGATTCCCCGGAGCAAACCGCTTGGCGCTCGGAACTTGGTTGGCTTCTGAGTCCTCGCTGCTCGGTCTCTCCAAGAATGTTGGGACGTACACCGCGATCTCGTCCGCTCACAAGACTAGTGGCTCTTCCCGCAAGGCGAGGAGTTCAAGTCCAGATGCGCTTAGCACCTCAGAAAACAAAGCCTCGGGTGCCACAACAACAGATCCTTAAGGAGCCCGTTGCGGTCCCCGGCACTTCACAAGATAGGGTCTTTAAAAAGGAACGTGTAGCCGAGTATGCTCCTCCTGGCAAGTGCTCCCACTTCACGCGCCACCATGTGTGCCTTTGTCATGAGGAAGCTAATGTTTGACAGACTGCTCCTCTCCGGTTGCCCGTTATAACCAGCTTGTGAAGAACAATGCCCTTCGCCCGGATCCACATCAAGCCGGGATAATCGCCATCTTGCAAGGCTTGCATGATAGGCTAGAGTCATACACACAGCCCGATGTGGTCGTCACACAGAAATTATCTGCGAGGCTGGTATGATCAGTTCAAGACAAGTCGGAGCAAACTCACCGACTATGTTTTTTTTTAGCTTCAGCGGTTCTTCTCAAGCTCAAATACTCCCTCATTGCCGCCGCTCACTCCGAACATTCCTAAAGGTTTATACCTACATGGTGACGTTGGGACGGGGAAGTCCATGCTCATGGACCTGTTTTACGACACGTTGCCAGCCAAGATAGATCGCAAACGGAGGGTTCACTTCCACGCATTCATGATTGAGATTCATAAAGCAGTTCACGCTTTGAAAGCCGCCGACAATGGCATCGAAGACCCAATACTACCAGTGGCTGCTAACTTGGCGTCAAAGAGCACGGTCTTGTGTTTTGATGAGTTTCAGGTATGTACCTCCCATCAAAATAACCTGCACTTATGTAAATTGTCTCGATCTAGGTGACAGACATCGTAGATGCGATGATTCTACGTAGATTATTAGAATGTCTGGTGAACTATGGAGTCATACTTGTTATGACCTCCAAGTGAGTCCACCGCCACCTCATCAAAGGGACGAGGGCTCTAACACTTCATGTAGTCGGCACCCCGATGATCTTTACAAACTAGGGATTCAACGAACTAGTTTCCTTCCAGCGATTGAGTTGTTAAAGGAGCGTTTCCTTGTTACCGATTTGAATTCCGAGACTGGTGCGTACAGTTCCCTCCATCGTCCCCTTGGCTGATTCTTATCCTCTCAGATTACCGCAAAATCCCTCGTGCTCTCTCCAACGTCTGCTACCATCCCATCAATCACGCCAACCGTCGCGAATTTGACAAGCTCTTCAAGGCGCTTGCTTCCGGTTCCGGTTCCCCAATTATCCATAACCGTTCAGTACCTATCTGGGGCCGATCACTTGTAATCCCCGAATCGGCAAATGGAATTGCTCGATTTTCGTTCGAAGATCTCTGCGGCAAACCCTTGAGTGCTGCCGATTATCTGGAGGTTACGAAGACATTCGGGACGGTCTTCTTGGAGGATGTGCCACGTTTGTCGCTCAACACGAAGGATAAGGTTTGAACTCCGCAAACTTGCGCGCCGTTGTTCGATTCTGAAGATATCTTCTGACTCCATCAGGCTCGGCGGTTCATCACCTTCATTGATGGTGCGTGCGACTGGACCTTTTTTTGAAAGTTGCTTGAAATGGGTCGTTTCTAGCGTGCTACGAGAGTAAAACGAAGCTGTTCACTCTCTCCGAAGTCCCGATCTTTGAGATCTTCTCCAATGAATCGGCCAATGGGCAGATCACGGATCATATGCGAAGTGTTATGGATGATCTCGTGCGTACATAGATTCCATGAATCTCCATTCTTGTATTCACCAAAGTGAATTGCCTGTTTTGACATAAACAACAGGGTCTCCCAGCTGACGTCGTCGGCTCCAGCTCAATCTTCACTGGCGAAGAGGAGATATTTGCGTTTGCCCGTGCATGCTCGCGCCTGGTGCAGATGAGTTCGAAGGAATGGGCTGAGACTTCTGCGCGGTCAGCTACCCCTACACTTGTCGCACAGAATGAGATGTCGATCGGAGGAAATTTGCACTCAACTTTACGAACTTCTGCACATGCATAATGCTCTACAATTCTGCACACTTACATTATCCTACACATAATTAAATTGTTTACTATCATTGTATATACGGACACCATAACTGAACAGTGCACTGTACAAGACAGCTTTCGTCTGCGGTTCGTTTTGCTGCATTGCCAGAGGGATGTTACGGTGTTTTGGATTGTTCTTACAAACCGCCACATTTGGGGATTGTATACACTTTCACAGAGTGAGAGTGTGTGTGCTGCGTATGGTTTTCGATGTATATTATAGAGGGTCTAACGATACAAATGGTCTGCATGCAAATTAGCAGCAATTTCAGCCTCAGCAGCGTCTCCATTTGCGAGGAGCTTCTCCTTGTTGTACAAAAGCTCTTCTCGAGTTTCCGTTGCGTACTCCGCATTTTGAGCTGCCAGAATATATTTTGAGCCAATTGATATATGCAATGGATGAACAAGGACTGACTCTCGACAATGGCATCAACAGGGCAAGCTTCTTGGCAGAATCCACAGTATATGCACTAATTGGGCAGGAAGGGTGAGCCTCTCTTACGTATCTTGCTGAGAGGAGATTGCAAACCTTCGTCATGTCGATATCATACTTGGTTGTCCTTCGCGAGCCGTCCTCTCGAGCCTCCGATTCAATAGTAATAGCTTGAGCGGGACAAATGGCTTCGCAAAGCTTGCAAGCTAAAATCCCGGACCCATGATTTAATCCTACAAGCGTCCTAAAAGGATGTTGCACTTACCGATACACCGTTCCTCTCCATTAGGGTATCGACGGAGCGCATGCTCTCCACGAAAGCGAGGGCTAAGGGGTCCCTTCTCAAACGGATACCTGCGTAGGGAGACGATTGCCTAAACCAGCGACGATGTACATAACATAGAATGAACAAACATGATGGTATACGGAGGCCGGAAAAACTGTTCCAACACCATCCACATCCCTACAAAGCATATAACAGTAAGCGAATTGGAAATAAATTTGTGGTTTCATGATTTACCTCGTATTATTTCAGTAAAGAAGAACAGCTCTGCTGTCTTCTCAATGGCAGAAGGACCATGCTTGTATGGATTGACATAGGCACTCGGAGTGTCTTTTGAGCCAAGGACACCAGTCTTCGTACCCTCTGGTGACTGCATCCACTCAGCGGGGTGCACTTCTGGCTGAGGATGCTTCTGTGGACCGCCTGGGAGCGGATTTGCCAGAGCCCGTCGACTTGTTGTACTCAATGCACGCAGAGAAAAGAGAGGAGAAAAAGCAGGCCCAGCTCTTAGCAGAGACCGTGGTAACTGACGAGATGATAGGACGCGCTGCATCCTCTGTTGCGCGAACATCGATGTCGTCGAATGGAGCCAAGTAATTCAATTTCTCACGGCGTTTCCCGTTTCGACCCAGGCCAATTGAGAGTGGGCTAACTCTCAATACAAAGATCGTGGCACCAATTGAGCACCAATGGCAACTTCGTCAAGCAAGCCGGTGGCTACGAAGAAATTAACGAACCAGGGTGAGGATAATGTCCCTGATGATATGACATAACGATGATGTGCCGGTTGCACAGAAATTCAAGCAACGTTCAATCGATTTCAGAATGAACTCCAAACGCTGGCGCAGAAGATCGGTGAGCTGGAATCCGAAGCAGAGGAGCATGAGTATGTCTATATTGCTTAATAAATACACCCGGAAAGTTCGCGGCTCATTTTCAAATGGGCAAATGAGTATAGGCTCGTCCTTGCCACATTAAATGAAGCGTTACAGAGGCAACCCGATCGCATATGTTTTCGGCTTGTTGGGGGTGTGCTTGTTGAGAGAACAGTAAAAGATGTCGTTCCCGCACTCAAAACAAACAGGGATGGGGTGAGTCTTGGTTCTGAATCCGGATTTGCGCTGGACTTTCTCTCCTTCCCAGATAAAGCAGGTCCTTACAAACCTCATTGGTCAATACAAGGGGAAAGAAGGGGAATTTAATGCCTTCACGGGGGAGTATAATATAAAAGCAGTTCCAGGACGGTGATGGTCCGAGCTTTTGCTGTTCACATAGTCAAGTGGGGGACGATTCAAGCTGGAGCTTTTAATGCGAAGTATTGTATTAAGTGGATAATAAACTCGCGAAAGATGAACCAAGTGTGTTTTGGGAGTGAGTTGGACTAGATCCCCCCACTGCGCATATGGGACCTAGTAATTTGAAGGTGTTGGTGTCGTTCGACCGCTGGCCCCTAACGGAGTCTTTGGAGTCACTGCCCCAGGTGTTTCTGGTTCTACAAAACGTAACCGCTGGCGGTGGAACTGTGGCAGAGATCAATGGGAATCAGTTGCTGCACCGGGGGTCATCCCTTACCTGGGGGAGCTTGGGTATCAAAACAACAATAAGCGCCGTGAAGTTAATGGCGAAAGCCCAAGGGTCGTAATGCGTGTAATGCGTGGAGATGAGGAACCTAGAACGTTTTTGGTGGAGGGTCAAATGCACAAACTGACTTGGTTGGCTGGACGTACAACGCTATTGGAGTGCAAAAAAGCCATTTCTTAGCAGGCGTGTATTGAGCACCCTCGTCGATTTGCTCCCACAACGTCAAGTCATCGTATGCACCACCATGGGAGTCAGCACCAAATGGTATGCCAGTGACATAGTGAAACATAAGGTAGGAAAGCTGCCGAAGTCGAGTCAGGGACCGAATGAATCAATCCTGGATGTCAACTTGGCGGCGGTTCGGAGAACACCCACGGTCATGTAGCTCAGATTCACGATGGTCCAGCTTGTGTTCTGGTGCATCCCAGGAATCGAATCAATCATTATCTTCCCAGTAAAGATGAGTACGGGGTGTATCAGCCATGCTCCTGAGTGGATTGGATCGACAGCGCGCAGTCGCAACGTCAGAATCGCTCATTCTGCTCCGAAATTCGAAAGAAAATCACACCCTTAGAGTTAACCCAATCCGCATTGATGTTCCCGAAGGCGCTTTGGTCCAGCAGGTCCTGCTGGTCTCCTGCCACTTCTTGCACAGCAACGATACTGCCGCTTCGCCCCCTTCGCTTGGTGCTGGACGATTCAGGAGAAGCACTAGAGGTGATGATATTTAATGAAGGAACAGTGATTGGCTTCGGGGGTGAGGTAGGAGATGGCATTCGTGTTAATAAGGAATCTCCGTCTGTAGACGTGTCCTGCAGAGCCGACCCGCTCTCGGCACAGCCTCATCCGAAGTCTTCCCACCAGTTGTCGCAACTCGCTTACACAAACTCGCAGTGTGTGCATAAGAGCTCTCTATAGACTTAGTTATAGCCTGGCCTCCGATTAGCGCTCGATATATGTCCTGGAACCCTGGAAAGCTAAACCTAAGAGGCAGCGCCTCCTTGTCCCATCATTGGCACCAAGCTCAATCTTCAAAAGTCAGGCCTGTTCCTTGTGCGTCGTGATGTCCATGCACAAGGATCATCATTTCTAATGCGCCCTTATTTCTCTTCGGGAACAAGCGACTCCATGGCCTTGGCCAATCTTCACTTCGTCAACGGTGACAGTTCAGAAATCCTCGTTCATTGCGGCCGCTACGCGTCTCACGTCTCCCGCCGAACTCCCGGTGCTATTAGAGTATCTAAGGCTCATTACTCCTCGAATCAAAAAAGCTACACATCCCGCTATATACGCATACCGAACACGACTGAATCACTCGTCATCACCGTCCACAGGAAACTTGCAATTTGCAGTCGGGCATAGTGACGATGGCGAGCACGGCGCTGGCTTACGGCTTGAACGTTTATTACAACTGAGTAATGCACAGGACTGTGCCATAGTTGTCACCCGATGGCACGGCGGCGTGCCTCTCGGAAGTGCCCGGTGGAAATGCATATCGAAAACTGCTAAAGAAGCACTGGCTCTTCATAAGAAATGAAAATTGATGGTATCGACATCCCGATGCGGCCCTATGTCAGGCCCTGCCGTGGATTGACGTCCGCTGCCGCCCTTCAGGAAACATGCACTGCTGTCACGTGCACCCGGCATCTGTGGTCTTGACGCGTCCTTGTGCCGATTGACGCATACTTCGGGACAACGTAATTGATACCGCTGACGACTACAATGCCGGCATACGTGTGTGTAGTAGGAAGCATATAAGCTGCACTGGCCTGGCGTGGACCCGCTCCCTCCTCAACTGAACAAATGTCTCCCAACGTCGAACCACCAAATTTCCATCACTATCATCCCTATGGACCGTATCCACATTGGGCACACCACTATTACCGAGGAAGCTGGTTTCGCCATGGATGCCACCGCCTTTTTTGGTTCGCACTGGGAGCAGGCGCAGTCACATGGTACTTCTCTCGCAAGGAACTTGGACATGGATGTTGCGGACCACGTGAAGAGCATCATCGCTGGAGAAGGCTCAGAGAGAGAGAGGAGCATACCAAGGGACTCCCAGCCGGTAATGATGAAAGTCGTTCTTCCCAAGGCAACTGGCATGAAGAAATTGAACGGGTGAAACGGCTAAGCCACCAAGCAAGCAATAAGGTCAACTAGGACTGGTTCTCCTTTCGTACCTCTGACACACTCACAAATTCTATTTTATTTTCCAAACTTCAGGTCGCTGAAGTGACCGACGCCAGCCTGGACTCCGTTCTCTCCGCCGTAGCAGCTCTCAAACTCGTCAGTAGTCGCAACTTGCATACTTTTTTTCCTGTCTTCTCATTTACTCGATAGAAACTCCGTGAGGCTGAGGAGAAGGCTCGCATCATGCAAGACCAAGCACGTGCGAACCCGCCACCCAGCAATAATATTCACGTCGATCAAACTCCAACCTCTTCTAATATTCCTACACGCCACGACACCTCCAGTTGGCCCAGTTGATTCACTCATCCAAGGATTCCACCAAGAAGTCTGATTTTTGATTATATCTGTATCCAAACATTTTCACCTGGTCCCGATCACCATTTCCATTCTTTCCTCAATCTACTTTTCATTTTCCAAATGGGTCACTCACAGTACATATGTATCCTGAAATTTAATCAACGTGGCTTCATCCAAAATCGTCGGGTTGATCGTTGCACGCTTGACAAAACATCGAAACAATCCACCACCAACATTACATAGATTATATACAAAGCTTTGAGAAATCAACTCCCTGCGCTTGCGCTGGTGCGAACTTGTGATAGCAGTGGTGAAGTAGGGATCTGGAGGACCACAAAACATTGAATACCACACTTGCGCCTCACCCCGCTTTCCCAATAGCCAGAGCAATAACCAGGAACTGGAGAAAAAAAAAATGAACAAAGTGTCTTTCCTCAGCAGGAGGTTGCAAAGTCATAACTTACCAGATTTAATGCAGCGATGAACAACCAAACGACGACGCTCAGGAAAGCGACGAACCATCCATTCGAAAGATCGACCGACTGAGCAAGTAACGTTCGGCCTTCTTCCGCATTTCCTCTATCTGAATTTTCCCCCTGGTTATTGTTATTTTGTTCCAGCGGCGGTGCCAGCGGTGCAGTAGAAGGAGGACCAGACGGATGGTGTACTTCAACGGACATGATGTGTTTCCGGCATGTGAAATACACCAGTGGCGCTGTGACGAAGGGAAGAATGATGCTCAAGGCGACCTAGAATAGAAGTGAGCGATATTCTTTGGTGAAAGAGAAGCTTGACACACGGACCTGACTCGCGGTCAATACGGCCGACAACCCACGTCTTCCAACGGCGGAGGCGATCACTATGCAAGGAACGATAGATATACACCGGGTGATAAGACGTCGCTTCCATGGCACAATATTCCATCTCAAGTGCCCTTCCATGATCATCTCTGATAAACATAAACCACTTGTGTATCAAGAGAAGGAAATCAAATCGGGAGGACACTCACGGCCTGCCAGTGTCACCACAAGTCCAGCACTCTCACCAGAGAAGAACAAACCAACAGCATAGATGGTCGCTGCTGCTGGAGAAAGCTGTTCTTTCAGCAAGTCGTAGATGGAAAACAGGTCAGCATTAGCCGCTTCAGGTGAGTCCGATAAAGTGGCTCCTGCAAGGATCAGTAGGGCTCTACATTTACCAAATTGTTCGATACTCGTTAAACCCTCAAACCAACATCGAGTATAGAAGAACCAACTCACGAATTTACGTAAAACGCGATCGAAATAAGCGCAAGCACCAATTCGATGGTCGAATAAGGTAGGCAATGCCTGATTGCCTGAAGGGAAGGCCGATAACTCTCTTCAGCCTTTTCTAGTTCTAAGGCAGTAAGTGTTTGTGGAGACGAAAGCGATGCTGAGCGAGCGAGAGCCGATGCGGGTGTGTAAATACCATGTTTGATGTCGTAGTCCTTTACGCGTGTTTGGACGACACCCGAACCGAGGAAAAGAGAGTGCGGCATCACCGTCGCGCCTTTGAGGTAAGTGTGATGTTAATCCAGGAAATTAGCAATAAAGAGGTGTCCTTGAATGGTTGGTTGGCTTTACCGATGATACCGCAGCTAACATACAGAGCACTTCCTCGGAAAATTGTCGCGGAAGGAATGTAGCCCTTCAAGACTTCCCCGACAGTCACGCCCGTGATCTTGGCGAGTTCCATTGAAAGGCACGTCGCGAGAGCGATCACGAGAACCGCGATGCCCGCTTCGAAAATTTGCGTCTTCGTTACGCCCTGCGTCCCATCCCTTTGATAGAAGAACAATATCACCACGACATCGATTAAAGTGATCGCCACTCCAGCAGGCAAAGGCAATCTTCCTTTGCTTAAAAGATTCAGTGCAATAGCAGAACCTACTGCTTCTGCAATGTCCGTCGCCAAGATAGCGGCCTCGGCAAAAAGGTATACGAGCAGGTTCAGCCAGAGTGGCAAGTGAGTGCGACATGACTGGGCAAGATCACGACCCGTTACGGTCCCGAGACGAAGGGCAAGGTATTGAAGAAAGATTGCAAGGATGTTGGAGAGGAGGATGATAGTTAAGAGGGCGAAGCGAAACTGAGCACCTGCAGAGATTCTTTTAGGGGAGAAAGAAACGAGATATGTGCTCCTCGACTAGTGGCTATAAAAGAAGAGTATCATACCCAACGTTGAAGTTGCCAGCATCGACGAAGCTGACACTGACGAGGAATCCAGGGCCGATGAAACGAAAGAAACTCTGCAACCAGTGGGCCATTCGCTGTCGTTCACCAACAAATGCGACAATAGACCCTTTCACGTCAGGACCAAACCATTCAAGTTTCCGAGGGAAATGTTGTTACCCACCGATAGATCAACACAAGACGACCGACGGGCCTGATCACGATCGGATTGTGGGGACTTGGCATCCGTCTTGGCTGCCTTCCGTGTCTGGAAGGTCTTCAAATCCGCCCATCCTTTCTCAGTCTCCGCCTGAGATGGGCCTTGTGTATGAGGTCGGTTGTGGGTTCGTCCCACCGTAATGAAATTTGAGTTAACACACCATCTAATGCACCGACAATGTCGTCCGAGCGACTTGGGTCGCAAGGAACCACTGGCAGATCGACAACAGAGACTCGTTCTGCCGGCGTAGCAGGTCGTTGGTCCATTTTGAGAGCTGAAGTCTAAGTAAGAGAGAGAAGGGACGGAAACAACGAGACTTTCGGGAGGACATCCAACACTGAAGAATTCGACCGATCTTTGAGCTAGAAAGTGAGTCATTTTTCATTCCACAAATTTACGTTCTTTCCCCACAATGATATTAATTCGCGTTTCACATATTCTTACATGTCCCCCTCTAAGCATCCTGCTTTCTCCAGTACTACAGGGCAGCTACTACTACGGTCACGGGGAAGAAATCTGCAAATTTCCGAAGGAAATATCCGCAATAATATTGCTTTTGTCATTGATCGTAGATCATGACTGGAGTGACCCTTGAACAGGATCGGTCGTCCAGGATATTCCCCTGCATCACTGACGACCAAAATTAAGGTAATGTGCGGTGGACTGTAAATATTCCGTACCTCAGATTTCAGCTCGAACTTGTAGGCAGGATTCCAGCCTCATCATACATATAGAAGCTCGAAGGGGCAATTTTGGAAATGGATTAATCTAATTTTTCGCAGCGTGTGCAGCTAGAACCACCGTCAATGCCCACGTAGTGGGTTTCACCTGCGAAGAGCTAACCTTGTTGCAAGAAATTCGCGTCTGTCGCGTTTCAGGGACAGGAACACGCACATGCGCGCACAGTAGCCTGTGATAGGTGAGCCTGTGATAGTTGATTCCGGATGTCTGTGACGAGATCGAGTACCGTGCGTTAAGCCGCTAACGGTATAATGCAGTTTCCTCATTAACGTTAACGTCTCCATGCTATGTAATGGCACCGTATTGCCAACACAGCCGCAGCATGCTTTAGGCCATCAGATTCATACAACAAGTCCCGAGGTAGATGTCAGTGTGTACATCCGAGCCTTTCGTGAGCTCCTGTGAACCAATCAAGACTCAAGATTATTTTGCATTTGGTCATAATTTGGACTATTGCCCTTGAGCACTGCATTTATGCTTGACGTGTCCATTGAATACCCGTACTCGCGATGGTGCCTTGCAGCACATAGTATCAGCTTCCTAAGTTCGACCACGCTGCCTCCATGCGTCTAACCGGCCAGGTGAACGGCGGCTGATCTGCTTTTGAGCGAGTGCATCTCTGCCTAACTTTGGCTTGACTTCTGGATGTAGAAACATGCAGGCTCAGGTGTTTAGGCTTAGGTCGGCGGCGAGGCGTGAAATCTGCAGCTTCATCTGGTGTACTAACCTACATACAACGAAAGCACGGTCTGATTCGTCCTGACGAGGTTTGCTCAATATTAGGACAACCTTTGTGCCTCGCTTACTTACATAATCTGAGCAGTACAATTGCAAAAACAGTTGAATTATTTGAATTTGTTTTTACCCCAGTTTTTGCACTGCCTTCGATGCGCTGCCCAGTACCTAACTTGGTGCCTCAAGACCATCCCATCGGTCGATTTCCTTGAAAGCTATATAGCTGGTTACTGCGGCGCCTCGGGTCACCTTGCACTTGCAACCACATCCTAACAGAACAAGCGCCGGCTTAAGGATTACAGTATTATGGCATTGGCGTGGCTGCTACCAAAGGTCGGGGAAATCAGATCGCCCATTTGCACGACGCTTGCTGAGACAGAGAGAGGGCTTCTTAAATTAGGGTCCTCGATATCTTCCTCTGAACGTCGACTCTGATGGAGCATACTTATTCTTCGGTGGTGACTGCAAGATCAAGTTCGTTTCAAAACCTGGAGAACCATTCAAAGCGAGACAGTGGCTTAAGGCCGACTCGCCGTATACAGGCGCAGGAAAGAAAAGTTTAGCCAACCCACCTCTTCATTACCACCTCTATCAGACCGAATTGTTTCAAGTGGTAATACCATCTTGCATGTTATCTCCATACCTGCGTTCGGAAATTCTAACGCTGGCTGTTTCATAATTAATTCATTGAAGGTTTCTGGTGTAATGGGATTCGTTCTCGATGGGGAAGAAGGAAAGCTTCATCCTGGCCAGAGGGTCGTTATCGAGCCGTACCAAGTTCACACGTTCTGGAACGACCCAGATTCCGGGGAGGATCTCGTTGTAGAAGTTTCACTGAAAGGAGGTGACAGACGCGGTTTGGATGAGACTTTCCTGAAGAATTTCTGTAGGTTGTCATCAATCCCATATCATTGAAGGATCTTTTATTTCTCCCATTCTTCCGTTCTTAGTTGGGTATCTCGATGCTCAGATAATGGCTGGAAAAACGCCTGATACTCTTCAAATGTTCACTTTCATGGATTCTGCTGATGTTGTTATCGCGGACGTTCCTTTGGGATTAGGCAGGGTGGCCAACGTCGTAATCGGTACGACTGCACTTATGTATTAATCCAACGCAAAGTTGACTTTTTGGCTCTCGTAGGACGAGCCATTGCCCCATGGATCCTTGGTTACAAGACATCCATTCCAGAGTTTGAACAATCATGATTCCAGGCTTCGAGTTACATTGTGTCTCTTCCTATTCGTTTGATCGTGTAACGACTATGAAAAAAAAAAAAAAAAAATTCCTAGGCGTTTTGGACTGCCTTCAGTTCCTCCAAGACTTTGGTTTTCTTGTCGCGCAGCTTCATGACTTTTAATAATTCCGCAAAGCTTTCCAGGGCATCCACAAACGTTGCCTTCCCAGCCTTATCTTCCTGAAACATCGTCCGTTCCAACTCAACGGCTTGTTCCATGCAAGCAAAAGCTTCGTCCACGTTCTGCTTATAGACACAAAGTGAAAGGTTCTGGAGCGTCGTCGAAAGATTAGCACGATGATCGGGATGCCATGGTTCATCTTTAACGAGCGATTTCAATACAGGGACGCATGACCGAAGAGTCGGAACTGCCTCTGCTTCTCTGCCTAAACCATTGAGAATGGAGGCGTATTGGTTCAACGCCATAAAATATGCGTTGCGTTCGCGCGGAGGCGCTGTTTCGAGTGAAGGGAGTACAAACGTCTCGAGTGTCCGTATAGATTCCCCGGCGCTTTCCAGAGCGCTAGGAACATTACCGGATGCTAGCTGTGCCTCTGCAAGGGCTCGAAGAAGAATGGCTAACTCGAGAGATGCTTGGTTGGGGAGTGAAGGGGAATCCAATGATGTCCTCTTCTTCGCTACTTTGATGCCATTCTTTGCTGCAGCGCAGGCATTTTCGTGCAAACCCATCTGGCTGAGTAGAGAAGACAAATCCCTCCACAAAATGGGCACCGACGTGTCGAATTTTTCAGGCTCGATGGCATATTCCGGCAATATGATATCCAAGGCCTCTTCGTACGCTTGTCTGGCCTTAGGAAGGTCGCCAAGTTTGCGAAGGTACAAGCCAAGTTGGTTCAGGCGGAACGATACAAGATCGGCCTTGAAGTGTCTTGGCGATGTTATAAAGTCCTTAGTAACGGCAACGGCCCTCTCCATCATCTCGCATGCCTTGGAAACTTCATCCAACCGAAACAAGGCATCCGCGTATCGAGTCAGGCAGTTCGTGTAAAGGGCCTTGTACTCCCAACTAATAGCTCGTCCATGTTTGACAGCACGCTCGAGAGCGGCAAGGCCCTTCCGTACATCACCCGCAAGAGAGAGGGCATCCCCATCCGTCATCAATGCATAGCATAAAAGGAAGTCTTTCTTGGAGACTTCTTCTTCCTCCGGAACGACTTGTTCAATCGACGATATTACCCCGCTGCATAACTGATGCGCTAAAGCTGGTGCGTCGTCTTCCAAGAGCCTCACTGCAAGTGCAAGGGTATTCTCTGCGCGCAAGAAAACCGCCTTCGTCCCTTTGAGTTGTCCTCCACCAAACCACTCTTTTCCCAGCTTCTCCTCGATGCGTTGCCGTAAACAATGCTTTCCTCTCCAAGTGAGTTGGTGCAGAGTATGGGAGTTCTCAGAAAACTCTACAAGGTTTAGGAATAACTGCCGAGCGAACCATCGGCAATTCGTCGTGAAGATCCTGTACTGGGTATGTGTACCTTTAGTTCGGGTGACTTCAAGTGCGAGATCAGTCACCAGAAATCTTGTCCCAAGAGAAGACTTTGATTGATGGTCGTCAGATGAACTCGCGCCTGAACCATCGTAATGGAGAGTTGCGAGCTCATCAGAATTAACCACCAAGTCGTTTTTCGAGCAAGCGAAAGAGACCCATTCTCGCGCCTGAACACCCCGATATAAAGGGGCTAGATTATCCGGCAGTGGCAAGTAAGGGTTGGGTCCAAGGAATGCGGCTCGCTCCAACCTAACCACGCTTTCTTCGCCACCAGCGGTGACGAAACACAGGACGATGTATTCGTGATTGAAAGGTTTCTTCCGACTCCTGAAATGATGTGCGCTGCGCAAAGCCCCGAAACGGGAGAAGCTTGCTGCTCGTGGAAATTTGGATTCCAGTATCCAGTTCAAGAATAGATGTACTTCACACCGCGCGGATGAGGTATAGCCAGCGGACCGCAAGGCTGATTCCAGAGGAGACCTTGTGGCGAATTGGGAGTCAGCTAGAGAAAGGCCTCCTATAGCTTCGGCGAGTTGGCTTGTTGAAGGGGGCTCAGTTCCAACTTGTTCATCAGGTCTGGACTATAGCGGCCAAGAACCCCAGGTATGCACGCTGCTCGGCAAGTGTAATAGAGTGAGACTCACAGCGGTATCAGCGATCCACTTCTGAACGGAGCGACAATAGTGATCGAACGGGGCGGGATCAATCTCGTAATCAGCCGTTAAATCCATTCCCATAGCAAGCGAAAGCGATAGAACAAAGCTACGATGAAAGGATCTCAGATAAGACAAAGTTACAATAAATCAAAACCCCATACTTATGAGCAACAAGCAGCCTGCGAAAACCGCCTGTGTCGGGTTCTGAGCTCGTTACAAAGTCGCTCGAGGCAGGATCTAAAGTAGCAATGGAGGCGTTATAAGTCTCCTCCACCTTCGACAGTACATCCCGGGTCAGATTTGCTGCATTGCCAGCCAAAGCGCTTAACAACTCATTAGTTTGCTTCGATCCATGTCGTCTTTTCTTGACGGAATCTCCAAAATGTGCGAGCCTAGCTTCAAGTTCTTCGGCGTTTCGAAGTGTGAGATTGGCAAGATGCTCGATGGGCGCTTCAATGATATCATATGATGTTAACTGCGATGCGAGTTTTGCTGTACTGAGACTATAAAAGATCATTAATAGCGGTAAATGAGATATCGGGAAGCTTGAACACACGGGACAAGAAGGCTCATGACGGAGGCTGCACGACGCGGCGAAGATTGAATTGTCGCCCAAATTGGTAGGTGTACAACAAGACGTCGAGGGAAACAATCTATCTCATAGGCATAGAAGCGGAGTTCTGCTTCATGCTGCATATAAACATCATGAGTAGCAGGGACCGGGTTTCGAAAATTTTACGGAATGCATCAGTTAGAGACCTGTTCTCAAGGGACGGCTCATGCCAAAGATCTACCACCCTTTCTATTCAATGGTGGACAAGTGACTGCAGATATTACTCATCCGTAATCACGCGAGCATGATTCCCCTACCGGATGAGTGTTCCAAAGAGGGTAGTCTTTGCTAAGAGTCAAAGTAAGCCTCGTATCGCGGGTTGCCGTTGTAGGGATTCGCAACGCTACACCGTCACGATCTTAACAACAAGGACGTTTGATAATGATTGGTTGCTGTTTTGAGACGTAAACCACGATGAAGGCTCCCTCTTCAATCCAGCTGTGATCCCCAAGACCACCCTTCGTTGTATACGGTGGCGTTAGAGCGTAACTTTCCCCGAAGCCGAGCCACCGAGGCGCTCCCATAGCATTGGAGACATATGGAGAAGCCCGTTCCCATTAACCGAAGTTGAGCCCCAGAAAGTTGGACGAAGGAAGGAAGTAAATTGTAGCCTGAATTGAGATCCCGATCCAGCCACGAGGCAACAACCCAGCTAGGTAGTGACTAGCTGGCCTCGTGGATTTTCCATTTCTTAGTACTCTTTATGGACTGCCAGACACCAGGGCCTATTCGTCTATTTCCATTCGCGGTCAAGGTAGACGGGGCCGTATTTTGGGACCGACAGTACCGGACGCATAAGGCAGGCGTCCCAATTGCCTAGATCGTCCCTTGAATACTCTTTCTTCCTCCCCACCAGCGGAGAGCCGGGATGCTGAGCGTAGACTAGTGCTTGCATCAACTTTCGACAGCCTCGGACAGTGCGAGCAACCCATTTATGGGAAATCAGCTACGCCCCATTAGACCATTTCGTACATTATATAGAGCACTTAGACTCTGGATGTGCTTGGTCATAACTATGAGAGCGCGGCCCAAATCCACAAAAATGCCAGAGTGAGCCCAATGGAACAATTGACGAATAAGGGCCAATCAGTTTTTGATGTCCTCGGGATATCTCAGAAATCTCGGAGGAATTAGAGGAAGCGCAAAAGCCCGTAGAGCGGTCCCAGGTACGCGAATAGACGTGGAATCCCAATGGGGATATCCCAATAAGCCCAAAAATCAATTGTGCCCATCCCGCGAGGGAATTACAGGCCCTCTTTGGCTCGCAGTCAGTGCAAGAAAACGTAGACTGTCATAGAGGGGGGCCGCAGGGTCAATCCCAACGACAATCTGCCTGTTGAAGGCTGTTGAGAGTCAACAACAGGTGACTGAATTGGGTTCGAGGCGGAGTTGAGTCGGCGCTAACGAATCTCAATTGAGATGTTATGGAAACTGGTTTCTGTTCTCGTCGTCGTCGAGAGCATTCTCGAGAGCACTCCTTGACGCATCGTACATCACTTGAGACGGTTCTTCAGGTTTCTACCAAGAGCGGCTAACGACAATGGACGGGGGGAACAAACTACAGGCGCCGTTTGTAGCCGCGCTAGTCCCGACGCTTTATTTCAGATTTCCCAGGCTCCCTGCGCAAGCGCTAAAACGCCGCTAGGGACAAAAAAAGATTAAAATTTGTTCACGTTTTCCTTCGCTCCGAGGACTTCATTGAATGAGGATAATTCAACAGGGATTGCGACGGGCGTAGAGGGTAATCGCCCCTTTACATCCTCTGTACCACCGCATTGTATATCGGTCGTAGGGTGACCTTGCGAAGCGTGTCTCGATTATAAAGGTGGCAAGAGTGAAGTTATCTTACCCTCACTTAACTCTTGTTCGTTCTCTTTTATCCTCCCGTGAGTGCAATCCATAACGACAGCACTTGAGCCTTTTAGTTAACGTCTCGTCACGTTAAGTAGTAACCTATCCACCCTTCGAGTTCAAGCAACCCAACATGCCAATTGTTGAACGCTACCCATATACGCCTCAGCACCTGCACACCGCTGCCAAGCAATCCCCTCGACCAGTCACGCGAGCGGTGCTAGATCTCCTCCCTCCATCTCTCGCATTCAACGATGCCGAGTCATTGCTCGCGTTCATCGAGTCGCTCACATCCCCAAAGCAGCTCGGTTCAGTGTCTTCTTTCGCTATCAACTTCTCCTTCCCATGCGACACGCGTCAACCAAAGCACCACAACCTCGTCATGGGCATTTCTGTTCTCCTTCGTCATCTCGTTCATCTATCTGAGCTCACACTGAACTGGGAAGGCATCCCTTCCTCTGTGTTTAACACGGCCACCGTCAACTTGACATATTTCGAATCGAACGTCGAAGTTGACGACACCGTCATCTCGTTTCTGAATGTCCAACGCGAGATCACCTTCTTGGATCTGAAGAACTGGGGTGCCCACCTTCCTCCCCGTTCAGGATCCACTTCGTCGAAGAAGACCTATCCGATTCCAATAGAGCTCGCTCCATCTTCACTGCCTCATTTGGCCGAATTCGTTGGACACGCCGAGGTAGCTTCACAGCTCGCCTCTTCCCGACCTTTGAAAGCCGTTAGCCTGAAATCTGGCCTTGACGCTCACATGTCAGGTGATGATTGGAGAGAAATCATGAGTGGGCTCGGGGAGTCTACGCATTGGGTGTCCCATCTCAGCATTGGCCCATTACCAACTTTCTCACTTGAAATGCTCGCTTCCGTCGGTCGTCACCTCCAGGCCCTCGAGACGCTGCACGTTGCTATTCAGCGTTATCCTTACTCGCAGGTTAGTTGGCTCTAAATTTTTAAATGCTAATCTGAACTTTTCTTAAATAGGAAGTTTTCCATTGGGACTATTGGAAGAACTACGTTCTTCCCCTCGTCGAACTGGAGTCGGTCGAAGTTGAAATGGTCGACACGACTCCTAAGTATCCCATCAACCTGCCCACCATTGATCATCTTCAGTCTTGGCATCGCACGTGCCCACTCCTCAGGGAAGTGACCGTCAAGCGTGCAAATGGCGACATTGTTATTCAGTGGCGATGGGAAGGATTGAAGTGGACCAAGGTCGGACAACGATGAACTCAGCGCCCGCCTTGCATCCTCATCACATTGAACGCGCCCACCACAAACCCGGTCCATTCCCACTCACCCCTCCCCATAGCCATCTCCACCAAACTGTATTCGTTCTTGCGTTCAGCTACAGCTGTAATCACTTGTTTATCGACTCATATTTGTTGTTTCACTTGAATCCGCATCCTGTTTGTTTGTGTTCATTGCACTGTCATAACTTATCCTTCCATACTTTTGTGTTTGATCCCTTGTGTATTTGGATCTACAATGATCTACAATGAAGTCAGGTTGAATCTACAATGAAGTCAGGTTGAATGTATTGATTCCAAGTAATTATATAAGCTTTTCCCGCGCTCAAGGCCTCAAGGTGGCATCTTGCCATTGCATTGGATGACCTGTAGTGAGGCAATAATAACGAATGGAGAGGACGTTGGCATGAACCCATTGCAAAAAACCCCATGCAAAACGGTTGAAAACTGAGAGAGATATGGGGTGTGGCCCATGCCAGCGCGTGTTTTGAGTGTGGGAAAAGTGTCCACGGCCTCATACAGGCTGTTTGATGACTAAAGTTAATAATACGGTATAGAGAGGCTGTTTGGACGAGCTCATTGAACAAAACCTGACGAAAAACGAACAAGATTTGACAGAGATACGAATGTACATGTGTTTTTGTGTGAAAAAATGTGAAAAAACATCCCACCGCCTCATACACCATCATTCGCAATGTGCGCCAATAATATAAGATAACGAGGACGTCATAAAGAGCATGTCCAAAAAGAAACGACGAAAAACGAATGATAATTGACAGAGATACGAATGTACATGGTTTTTTTGTGAAAAAATGTAAAAACATGTCCTACCGCCTCATACGCGCTCATTCGCGGCTTGCACCAATAATAGAAAATAACCAGAGAGGTGATCCGAGCCCATCAAAAGAAACCCGACGAAAAACGAATGAAAATTGACAGAGATACTAATGTACATGGTTTATTTGTGGAAAAAACGTTCCACTTCCTCATTCATGCTGATTCACGACTTTCACTAATAATACCAAATAGAAAGGAAGTTACTGCGGGCCCATTGCAAAAAGCCCGACGAGAAACGGTCAAGAACTGACAGAGATACGAATCCTGTGTCAGCTCCGCGCATGATCTGTGCGTGGGAAACGGTCCCCAGCACTCTACAGATGTTCTAAAAATATGTAAAAATATTAGGCACTTGCGTCAATGGTATATAAAATGGTTCGCAAAATTTCAGGACATTTGGTCCAGTATCAAGCGAGATATAATAAATTATTCCATTAAATTTCACTTGGCACCCTCAAGATCGCGAAATATCAAGTTTGGGTAATAGTACGGATTGTATAGGACATTAACACGCACCCGTTAAAAAAAACCCGAAGAGAAACGAATGAGAACTGACAGAGATACGAATGTAGTGTCTGCTCTGCGCATGGTCTGTGCGTGGGAAACGTCTTCCAGCGCCTCACGGATGTCAAAAGAAATATAGAAAAATATGAAATCTTTGCGTTAATAATATATAAGATAGGACGCAAAACTATAGAACATTTGATGCAGTATTCAGCGAGATATAATAGATTACCATACAGTGTGTGCATGGGAAATGAGTAAAATCGCCATCATCTCCTCTGGATCGCGGAACGATGGGTCGGACTAATAATACAACATGTAGAGGACATCAAGACGCGCCAATTGAAAAAAACCCGAGGAGAAACGGATGAGAACTGACAGAGATATGATAGGTTTATGTGAAAAATCACGTGTATATGTTTAGTTTGAGGAAATTCACGTGAGCAATTGAGCGTAACCTCCCACAACTTTTTCCGCGCACAGACATATGCGAAAAAGTACTAATACCCCCACTCAAAACCGGTTTACACCCCCCCATGGGAGCAATTCTTTTTTGTTCCCATGTGACTTTGGCATGTAAAATAGATGAAATAGATAGATAAATAGATAAAATAGGTAGATAAATAGGTCATAATAGTCGTAAATAATAATAATAATAATAATAATAATAATAATAATAATAATAGTAGTAAATAGTGAATAAATAATTATAGTAATAGTAATAGTAGTAGTAGTATTTTTGTTGTATAAGTTATTGTTTTTTGTCGAAAATTGGCATGTACAATCAATGGTGGTATTGTTTTTTTCTTTGTATTTTCGCTATTAGCATGTAAAATAGATAAATAAATAGGAAGTAAGTAAGTTAAAATCCGGAGTTTCCAACAACAGAACCAAATGAACTAAGGTTCCAGATAAGGTAAAAATTCGAAAAATTCACGGCAACATGGGACAACATGAAATAGAAACATCCAAAAATAAAACCAAGGTATTCTATATAAAATAAAATCTGAAAAAATTGCGGCAATGTGGGAAAACCAAGAAAAATAATACCAAGGTATTCTATACAAATTAAAATCCAGATAATTCACGGCAACAGGGGACAGGAAAGAATAAAAAGATAGAAAAATAAAAGGTGCTCTCTATAAAATAAAATCAAAAAAAATCATGGCAACATGGGGAACACTGCTTTATAAATAACAGCAAAAAACCTGATAGAGAATGAACAAATTTCATGGTAAATTTGTGGAAATAGCCAGAAAAACAGCAAATAAAAATACACAAATGTGCTCAAGGGTGTAAGGTGGGTATGTGGTCCATGTAATTTGTGTGTAGCAGGCCCCACTTCCAGTGCATTGTCAACAGGGGAAAAGGCATTTCTCATTTGTGTACATGATTAATGGGGGGGGGGGGGTTTGGGGCGCAGCCCCAAGGCTCTCCGCAGGAGTGGGGTTCGGGGCAACGCCCTGATGGCCCTCCGCAGGAGCAGGGGTTCAAGGGGCTGGCCCCTTGGTGTAAAAAATAATCAAATATATCCAGGGGGTTTGGGGCGCAGCCCCAGGCTCTCCGCAGGAGTGGGGCTTGGGGCAACGCCCCAATAGCTCTCCGCAGGAGCTGGGGTTCAAGGGGCTGGCCCCTTGGTTCATAAATAATCACCATATATCTCATTATTTCTTTAGCACATGGGGAACAATAATACCAAGGATGTCGTTGCATGGGGCGGAGCCCCAATGGGGTCTGGGGCAACGCCCCAGGGGGGTTCGGGGCGCAGCCCCGATGCCCTCCGCAGGAGCTAGAGACCGAAGAACGCGTGGGTGTGCGAGGAACGAGCACCCCACGGGTTTAAGGTCTCTAGTACGTGCTGAATTCAAGTCATCGAAGTTGTGATTATTATGCGTGAGTATTAAAATCCAATCCGTCGCCAACATCGTCCCTTATATTCCATTCCGAAGTCCCAAAGATGAGATATGAACAACTTTACGTACCGGGTACGTAGCTTGGTAGAACTATAAAGCGACAAAAGTAACTTCGTGAAAAACGGAAAAAGGAAATGAAATGCATTCAGAAACGGTTTGGGGATTATTCAAGCCTTGAACACAGAGCGCGAGAAAGAGAATCGGTGGGTCATATCAATGTTGGATGGATGATATGAGAGGAAGTGACGGGAATTCGGGAGTGAGAAAGTGAGAAAGTATGTGAGAAGGTATGGGAAATGGTGCAGCCTATGCATGTAAGAGAAAGAGGTCATGAAACAGAGGTTCAATCAAGACATAGCAAGAGTTCGGGGAAGTCTGTGGATGTGTGGGGCAAAGAAAATGTTGCTTTGGGTGCATATCGAATATGGATGTATGTGTATGTGGCGTGTTAAATTGCGCGTGTGAAATGCATTATGAACAAATCGAAAAGCCGGGCTCTATTGTGCCATGAGAGTGGGAGAAGACCACTAGGATGTGGGAAACTAGTGTTCGGAAAGATCGAGACGAGTGAACAAATCGATAACATTAAAGATTGAGCAAAAAGTGCACCAGGTGTGAAACGAGCTCCTGGATGGCTGACCCTCCCTGGATGTGGGGGCTAGTCGTCTGGGAGTTGTCTCGTTGGCGATGGACCTAATGATCCCCCACGACTTAGTGTGTGTTCCAAAAGTCCCTTTGATCTCCGAAAGCGTGATCTTGGAACTGCAAATCACCGTTCGTACTCAGCTACAAGTGCACAACGTCAAGGGGATGTAAATGTCGTACCTCCAGGGCCATATTTACGCGGTGTCCCATCCATTTCCACCTCGCCAGCCAATGCTGAAATGCCTGCTGCAATTGGCTCCATCTTCCGCTTGCTCCCTTTCGGTCTCCGCAATGGCAATGATAGCGCATTCTCCTTATCCTCATCCTCGTCACAGTCGGACTCTGAGTTCGACAGCTTGGAAGTAGTCAACAGCTGTGGCAAGTCTGGTGCAATGTCAAAACCCGGATAATGGCGCGATGAAGGTGATGGTGCCCTTGGACGCTGTTTTGAGCTTAATGGCGCATTAGGGATGTTTGGATTGGAGGAATACGTGATTATTGCCAAAACATCGGGTGTACTATTCCCCTGGGCGATTTTGCTGATGGCGCGCGGTAGTAAGCGAGGACTCACGGAGCTGATATTGGGGGAGGGGGCAAGGGGGGATGAAGGCAAATGGGTAGTTGGGATTGGAATTGGAGCTGGGGAGTAAGTTGGATCAGGGGTGGAAGCTACGTTGCAGCTGGGCTGTGCGTCATCGTCGGGGTACAGAACTCGGCCCAAGGATGCAAATCGCGTTCCTCTCGGCGGCTCTCCATCCTCACTGGCTGCAAATGATCGCCGAAGAGGACTAGCGCGCGGCGTGCTTCCTCCCGAGGAGTCAGAAATAGGGGTTGTCCATGTTGGCCCAAGGCCACCAAGGCCCTCAGGTGATTTGAACGTCGATGGGAGAACGAGTTTGCGTTTCGATGGGCTTAACCACGAGCTCGATTCGGATGATGATGTCCGCGAGTGTGAGGCAAAGACCTTGAGAGGAGATTGGCCGTGGGGGATTGGTTTCGGCGTCAAGCTAGAACTTGCAGATGACGAACTGCTCTCAACAAAACGTTCCAAAGGCAGCTCCATCAGTGGTTGTCTCAGAGGCGGTCGTGAAGACATGACCCCGAATGAGGATCTAACGTGTCGAGGCGTAGATTCGGAACAAAGAGAGAGAAAAGTGATTGATTTGATTGTCGCTCGTTCGCAAGGTTTTGGATATGTTGAATGAAAGCGGGGATACTCTGAGAGAGAAGGGGGAGAGGGGAAACAACAGCTTTTCCTGAGATTTGAAGGTCAAGTCACTGTCTGCAGAAGCGGAGGCGTGTTTCCAGCGTGTCCGGGAAACGAAGATGCAATTACAAAGAGAAACGCCCAACAAAACAATTGTCAACAGCCCAATTCAAATCAATCGACGTGTCCAAGCGTGTGGCCGAAATTATCCAACAGCTCATCAAGTTGTCACTAATTGGTCTGTGAAGAGCTGTAAGTCCGTGCTGACTGCTCACGTAACACCCTCGCTTCTCCAGCTTCTCTCTAGCTCAATCCAACACAATGCGCACCTTGCTGCTGCCGGTGGCGTTCCTCCTGTCGCTCAACTCCTTGTTCGCAAACGCGCAATTTGGAAACATATTCGAGATGTTTGGGCACGCTGGCGATCAGGTAAGCTACCCACTGGGTTTCATTGTCTCTCCATCACCAAAACTTCCCAATGAGTTCACAATAGCGTGAGTTCTGAATCACTGATTGCATTCGCGCAGCACCACCACCAACAACAACAACAACGACCGACAAAGGGACATTCACCAACGATGTGGGCATCTCAGGCCGATGCAGGTACGTCCCTGGGGCACCCTGCTATTCTGATCCCTTGACTGATCCCTATTGTCCTTGAATTTATTCCCCAAACTATTCAATCATAGTCGGGTGCCCGTCGTACTTATGCCCTTCAACGCTAGTATGCGTAGACAACCCATCGGATTGTCCATGCCCAAGCCCACAGGATATTAAATGCATCATACCAGACTCCCAGATTAAAGCCACGGGGGCTATTATATGCATGAGCGGGACGGCTGGGTGCAAAAGCCTCGAACGATTCCAGAGTATATAGAACCCCCGAATATGATGACAGGGATGGGAAAATGCGATTGTACATGTTACACCCAGAATACAAGAATGGGGTTGAAGCTGCATTGGGAAAAAATGAATGAATTGTGATGAATGAACATTGATTAAGGACCGAATGGAAAAGCAGAAGGGTATGTGTGACGAGGTGTATGTGGTGAGAAGCATGGTAGAACAAAAGAGAATGGTACGAGTTGATGACATTCCCGAAGCTATGGGGCAGCCAGGGGCAAAGATAAGCTGAAGGTATACAGCAGAATCCGAAGAGGGGAGTGGGGGTGGATCCCATTTTCAAGCCCAGCCATCCCATCGTCCAAAACGTCTAAACTCCTCCAGCACACACTCACGCCCCCTCTTCTCACTATCCACATTGCCTTCCCCCTTCTTCCCTCTGGTGGGGGATGAGCGGTGAGGCCTTGCGGAGGAAGGCAGGGGCAAAGACGTCGTGGACCGGGGGGCTGAGGGCGTCCGATGAGGATGTCGCGTGTCTTTGGGTGAAGGTACAGCCCCTCCGGCGATGGAAGGTGGGGGAGAAGCTAGGGGCGGAACTTGACCAGTGAGCGCTGTACCGCTAACTGCACTGCTGACTAGACTGGAGGTTACCGAAGATGAAGGTATAGACAGACGATACCAACATCCAGAATAAGTCAAAGCGAGCAGCTGATACTGCATCACTTCTTCCTCCACAAATTCCTCTTCAACGCGCACCTTTTCGGCCGTCGGTCGCGCTTTCCCTTTTCCTTTCGACTGCGACTCAGGGGAGTGCTGTTGGTGAGGTGCGCCAGAAATAGTGCGCCGCCGGCGGATCTTGACAGGCACTTGGATCCACCCTACGACGCATTTCTCTGCCTCTCCCGCGTCAATGCTCCGAGGATTATCACCTGCGGAGCCCAGAGCTGACGACAGCGCAATATGAGCCGTTGGACCTGGTAGTCTGTAGGACGCATAGGACCACTCCGACCTGAAGTATTTTGGCAATTTAATGAATGGAGTCAACGGGTTCAATGACGATTGTCGATTGCTGAACGAATGGGAAAGGAAAGGTGGAAAGGATGAACACCCAATTAGTTTATAGACATTAGAAGCCAAACAACGAGGGTACCTGGATTTATTCCCTTCCGCATCACGATCAAAAATGTTGAATATGTGTACCGTGCCTTTATCACTCCATACACAAACTTCGGTCTCGTCCCCTCTGAACGAAACACCATAAAACCGTGCCTTATCCATCCCTCTTCGTAACTCACGGACGAGCTTCCCAGTAAAAGCGTCCCATATCCGAATGAGCGTCCCCTGTTCTGACGTCGTCGATAAAAGGCGACCCGAAGCAGCAACAGATAACGTAGTGAGAGGCGTACTATGAGCAGCGATGAAACTCCCGGGTATTCTGGAATTCGTCGTATCAAATGGAGCTGGGGATGAAACGGATGGTAGCTGACGGTTAGGAGAGTTATCGGAGGGTTCACGGGGGGTGGCGGAGGAGGGGGACACGGAGGAAGACGGACAAGTTGAACATGGCCCAACTGTTTCCCAGGAATGGTTAGAAGTGTCGAGTTGTGTGCTGTTGCGACAGCGACAAGCCCTACCCCACGAGGAGATGAGCAATGAAATTATGAACAGAGGGGGAGAAAGAAAGAACTGTCAAAAGAATACCCACCTCGTTTGTTGATACAGGTCTCCCATTCTCGATACCTCTCAATAACACCATTCACAAATCGAAAGACGACCACTCTCCGTTTCAACGCAACGCAAAGCCAATCCCTCCTTACCGCTAACCCCAGTACTTGCTCTCTAAACTCCAACTCACCAACTTCCCTCCCAACGGCATCATCCCAAAGCACAACTTTATTCAACGGGTACCGTGGACTTCTCCCACCTCCAACTAGAAACAGGAGTGAAGTTGTCTGCATGGGCTGCACGATCGACAGAGTTCCATTCTGTAAATCTGTGCATCGAAAGGAAGAAAATAACAATTCCGTCTATTATCAGCACAATCCAAGTTTCCATTCTCCCCCGTAAAAATGACCATAAACTGATCGAAGCGATCAAAGACGAACAGTGGTGGAAGGGTCGTAGCGACCACGTCACCCCAACAACACAAGCACACACAAAACAATATCGAAACTCACCTCGTTTCCTCAGCAACGTCATAGGCCACGCCTTATAAATCGCAAACCCAGAAGTTGTACACGTCGTAAATATCTGATTCCCCTCATCGAACCGAACATCAATGACATTGACAGGACTCCCAGGTTGAATACTATGTCGAACGTGCATTGTCAAAGACCCCCCCTTTCCTTTTCTCTCTAGATTCCCTCCCCCGTTCCTGAGAGGTAGAAACCCTTTTGCTCTTTATAGTGCTAACCTATTACAAGGTGACCAATCCGAGAAGTTGCATGTAAAGCGAGGAGTTGTTGCAAGAAGGGAATGTTAACGCGGCTTTGAACAAGGAAGATACCTTCTGAAAGGGACTGATCGAGGTCTCTAAAGGAGAAAGGGTAGCGCCAGTTGTACGGCAGCTCGAGGCGCCGGCTTGGTTTGAATCCCCCAATCGGATCCGATGTCAACATTTCAAAACAGACGAGTGAACCTTCCGGCCGGGTCGGCTGAGAGTAAGTGAACGGTAGGGGTCTCGAGTTCGCATTATACATGCAACCGAAAGTTGGTCTGTACGTATCACGTCACAAAACTATGGAATTATGAAGATGGACAATACAAATGGGTAACGAAAAAAAAAAACAAGTCGGGGGATGGGTCCGAGCCGAGGGGGGCATTGTTCGCGGGGAAGGAAGGGGGAGGGAGGGGTAGACTTGTTCGAATGGATTCTACATGAAAGAAACGTGCAAGAGAGTGATGTGTGCAGTTCGTCAAGATTTGTCGTATAAGTTAGATGTGCATCCTAATGAGAACTGTGCCCGCCTTCCCTAAGCGCAGTCCAATCTAGAATCCAACCGCATTGGGAACAAAACCTTCATCATACACACGCTGCTCCAAATCCCGTAACCGATCATCAGAAGTCCACTGGACGATCTCAAGCGGTGAGACGCCCCAATCGATGCCAAGTTCATTTGGTGCTGTCTTGTCTGGAGGCGTACCAACTGTGTTCGCTTCACGAGGTTTTCCATACGGGTCATCCCAGCTATTATTTAGACATAGTCAGCTCATCGGAAAGGAGAAAAAAACAAACAAACATACTTAAAGTCAATGCACAGCGCACTGACAACACCACCGTGGAAGAACGGCCTCATACCCCTCTCAAGAGCCGCTCTCCGCCTAACCTCCAAAGTAGCTGGCTGGATAGCTTTCCCATCATCCTTCGCATTGGCCAACATGTCTGCCTCAACATCATTGGGGCCTCTCACGACATCGGGTCCACCCACATCAGGATAAGGATACAATCGATATCGTTCCTGTACCCTGGATGAACGTGACTCTGCCTCCCACCATTTGTCGGTGGCATTTAACTGTGCTTTAGAGAATTCTTCCCGTGTGATAGGGCGGAGGGGCGGTGTCGGGTAGGACATCACTTGTTTAGTACGGCCCCAACTGAATCCACGACCAACGCCAGACGGAATTTGCTTGAGAAGGTCTACATTACGAAAATGAAAACCCATGTCAACGAAGGCATCAACGAGAAGACTCAAGACACGCACTGTAATGCACGAAAGCCGGTCGACCAGCATTGTCATACTGCTGCATTGTATGACTACAGAACGACCCCGAAGCCGTCCCACTAGGCAACCCAGCAGCACCTACATACCTCCCAGGCAAAGCCCATCGCTTCCTAAGTGCCAAGAACGAAAACCTAAACACGTCTTTGTCCCCATCCGAAAAATAATACCAATACTCCCAATTAAGCAACAGGTACTGCGAAAGTAACATGGCATCCAAATGACGACGTTTATCGATCACGATTTGACCTGCTTCTTGTTCCCATTCATCTCGGCATTGAACCCCAATAATGTGCCAGATTGGGTTGCTAGCGCTGGTCTTCCAGTAATCAACCCAGAACATCGCCCCAAGACGTTTGTAATTAGGTTGTTCAAAGTAGAGTTCCGGTGCTTGCGTGGGGAAGTTGTCGGAGTCAAGGTAGAGAACTTCTGCCCATTCGGCTTCGACGATGGCTTGAGCTTTAAGGTGATAGTTCTTTGTCCTACCGGCGTCCTTGCTACGATTAATCTGAACGAGCTTGGCACCCAGCTCTGCCAGTTCCTTGCGGATAGGATCGTCATCGGCAGGCTAAGATGAGAGCGCGGCAATGGATTCAATTTAGCAAAGAGTGCAGAATGTGGACGAAGCCTAACTCACCCGCTCCGAAGCAAAATGGAAAATAGCAGCAGGTAGTTGGGAGTCGTAGTCTAGTGAAAAATTGCTTAGTAGCCATCATCGTGTGATCGCACCCAGAAAACTAACACTTTCGAACCAATTTGAGAGTATAAACCACCCTCTTCAATGTATCCACGTTCCCAGCGGTGAATACCATTCCCCTTCCTTCCCCAACATACCCTCTCCCGCCATGCACGACATGGCTCCTGGTATCAAACGCGCCCTCACGCTTCATTCCTTCAATATAGCTCGCCATATTCTCCCGGTGCGTTAAGATGGCGGTGGAGTTCATCACTGCCCAAATCAGGCTCGCTTTGGCGATCAAATCCTTATTATGATTAGGGATGACATCCGAACAAGTCTGAAGATTCCACGCGACGAAATCAGCCGGTTCCCATCCAATTCCAGGCGCATTGCGCCATGTGGCTAAACGTTGTTCAAGAGTGGCATGCAGCGGGAGAGGGTAAAGGTGAGTGGGGTGGACATCACGCCATGTTGGCCAATGAACGTGTCGCGTTGGGGAAGCCACTGTAGGTGATTCCGTGGGTGCCTAAAAGAAAAGTAAATCCGTGGAAAGTCAGCTGTCCAACGTCGGAAATCACGCCCCAAGTTCGGAGACGAACGGTCCCAGAGAACCCAAGCGCGTGTGGTAATTCACACTCACAGGTAAGACATAAGAAAATCCGAAAACGCAGATGATCCCAAGCAGTACGGCAGAAAACAATCGCTTCGCTAGGCCTCCAGAGAGTGTCTGGCCTGTGCCCGAAGATGTAAAGTACTGGCGAAGGCAAACGATTGCTCGAGATATGTGTGCAGAGAATGGAACGTGTTGACAGTAGGCCTTGAAATAGTGACCAGCACGACTACTGCTCTCGCTGTCATCTATAAGTGAGCTGCGAAGAATCCCATTACTGTTCAACCTGTCTTTTTCGTCGTAAACGCGGCGGTCCTCTTCCTCCTGCAAACTGTCAAACGAGCGCTTTGGGGGGTGAGATAAGAGGGAAGTAGGGAGTTGTCGTTGCTCGCCATCGTCCCAAGACGTGGTCTGAGTAGTCGGGAGAAAAAGATCAAGTGGTGGTGATGGATAGCCTCAAACTTGTTCCGTGGCGCCGCGACAGCTGCGCAAACTTCTGATGGGGGCCAGGCGGCGACTCATTCAATTCAGTCCGGCAGTGTTTACTGTTAAGGGAGTTTTTGAATCAATCCAGGAGCTGTGCCGAGGAAATGGAAAAATGGATTATGTTGATTATGTATGTAACCACGCCTGGAACGAAACTGGGCTACGTCAACGAAAAAATGCGTTTTTCAGGGCAAGCCACGTAAAGCCCAGGAAACGGCTGTATACTGCGAGTTAACAAACGCTATGGCCTTCAGGAAGACCATGTGTAAGATCTTATCCGACTTCGAGGAAGCTAAGATCGCACTACACTGGTGCCCTGGCCACGCCGGCATCCCGGGTAACGAGAGAGCAGACCAACTAGCGAAGGAAGGAGCACGCCTCAGACCAGCCCGACCCAAGTTCAAATCTCTTTCGTACGTAGAGAGCCTATGAAAGAGAGAGATGGCCGAAGAATGGACACACCGGTGGACGAACACATTGAACCCCCCGAAATCGGGCTTCTACGCAGCCACCAACTCGCACCGAGCTCAAACCACTCGCACCAGAGCTCACCCCTGCAGTTCCGAATAGGACACGCACACATTGGCGAATACTGCCACCGATTCGGAATCACAACAGAAAGCAAAGAGTGCTAATGCGGCAAACCAACTCAGACGAGGACCCATATCTTAACAGAATGCCCTCGGACGAGAAGGTACCGACACATACTAAGCCGCGGAAACCAGACTAAGTTTAACACCCTCATGGGCAGGGTGAAAGGCGTGGAGAGACTCGCGTCATTCATCAACAAATTCAAGACAGGCAACAAACGTAGCACCAGTGGAAACCGAAACACCCCGAGGAACACCACTCCCGGATAACCGACCGCAAGGCAGGCGCAGCGGCGCACCAACAGAAGGGAGGGCAGATGGCCAGGGACAGACGTACGGAGGAGAGAGGAACCCATAATTATTATTTCTTATTAACACCACGACAATACCCACGGACAACACAGAACCCGACGACCATTGATACCCGACGATACCAACCAGAATACCCATATTCAGTGCCCGTATTGTAGAAATGATCCCCTCATGTACGCCACAGTATAATGTCGGGATAGCCGCACTGCCACGTCATCACGATAGATTTATCATCATCATCATCATCAATGAAAAAATATTATGCTTATGGGCAGGGGAGCTGTAATGTACACCGGAAAACCTGAGACAGGGAACCGCCTTTAGCAGAGGCTGGGATCCTGCCCAGGGAACCTCATCACATCCTTTTATGTTTCACTACGCGCTTGCCGACCAGCTGGGCATCAATCCCATACCATTGGTCTCTCATGACATCCGCAGTCTTCCTATCGACGCGCCAGAACAGCCGCGTCAAGTCCAACTGCTCATAAATTTCTTTGTGACCAGTTGATTAGGTTTCCCAGAAAAACGATCATCCCCCGCACATATGTAAGGAGATACATACGTAGTTTCACTCCATTGATCATCGGAAATACCTATGACGATTCACGAAATCGATCGATTCGTCCCAAACGCTATCACCACAATCGCAACCGATCGCTAGTAAGATATGTAAGAACTGAGGTGTCCCCATGGCTGCAACAACGTGTGTGGCTCCTTGACCAAAACTTTCGACAGATCGACCACCTTATCCTCTACAAGACTTAAAGCTCGTTTTACGACCCATCGATTCGTACATAGCTGGCGCCCTTTTGTTGGTTAGATGCGCATCCATAAATCATATCCGGCCTGAAAGTGCAAGGAGACTCATCATGTCCTTGGATACAATATTGGCGTATACTACGGACAGAGGATCTTCTGAGCCTACATACTCAATTACCGGCCAGACACACTAAACAATGTCGAGGGACAAGGTTGTGCACTGCACAACCCCTGATCCACCCCTATCACACATGAGCAGTTGGCATGCAACCACGGTCTCCTGAATATTGCAACATTCCCATGTCGACCATCTCATGGCTCCCCACAACCCATCACATAGATCGGATGAGACAGACACTTGCCACCAGTTATGTACATGCCCACCATACGTACACTGGATAGGCTCGCTACAGTAGTATCAATATTATGATATTGGGCATGCATACCATATGCTTTACGAACCACAAAACGATCCGAAAGCAAATAAGAACAGAAAAAATATCCAAAACAAGAACAAAAGCGTCGCAAAAATTGGGGTTAACAATGTACCAGTACTTGTGCCAAGCTAGTCGGTGAAAGGAAAAATGAGTTGATGATTAAGGAGTGGGGCAAAATTAACAAATGAATGGTGTTGGATAGTATAAGCAAGGCAAGGCAAGGGAGTGCGTAACCTTTTGTTGATATGAATACAAGGGGGATGGAGAAGGCGAGGGTGAGAGTTAGAGAACGGGATTGTAGATACAGTGGGGGGTGATGGTTTAAGGTATAGGTGGGACACGCTCCCAATTCAATCGCATCCGATTTAGTCTGACAACTTGCACAACAACAGCAGCTTTGACATGCCGAGAGAAAAAAACACGCGGATCCAAGCGATCCGGGAAAATATTGGATAAATAAAACCACGGTTTGTTGGCAATAAAGAGGTGATCACAAGTTCGTGTGGCGGAGGTATTGAAACTAAAGTCGGGAGGCTGAAGGGGCTGAGGATGGAATGTGTAGAACTCGAGGGAGCCGTAGAGTGTGGATATATCGCCATCTCAAACACAATTTACCGCCCAGGGTAAATGTTGCTCTCATACGACGCCTGGGACTTATGTTCCTGCCCAGGGGCGAACTTCCTGTTCTCTTCGTCGCTCCTCGATTCGTACACTCCAAAACCCGTTTGCATCGGTGTGGCAATCGTCGATGATTTGGGACGATGCATTGCAGAAACAGGAACCTTTAGCAATGAAGCACCCCCTGGAACTGTAGGCATCTCATTCAGAACATCATCATCCGTCATTCGATCGATCGACTCGATGGTGCAATTCGACCCCCGGCGTGGATTACGAGAAGTAGAATCGTAGTGATGCAACGAAGCTGATCGACGGGCATTTTCCAGATCGACATCATGGTACTGCGTGGAAGTGATTGATTTCTGGATAAAAATTTTCTCGCCGTAAGCTCCCACCGTCTCTAAATCGCCTTTGGATAGACGAGTGTCGACTTGGGTGCGGGTTCCACTGGAGGAACCGGAGTTTCCACCGTTAAATCCTGTGACGAAAGCGATCTTCGACCGGATGGAATGCAAGAAACCCGAGCCGGTGTCGGGGTCTACAAGACGGGAGGCGCCAGCCATCGTATCAGGCTTCGAACCACCCCCGAAAAGCTGATCCCGTCCATTAAGCATACCCATCATCGTCTATACAAAAGCGCTTAGTCATCGCAGAACAGCGTAATCCGATTCATTCGTCAAAACGCACATTGGAGTAGAGGCGAGGCAGTAGCATGCAGATGACGAGGTGTACGTTGTCGTGTCTTGTGTAGATGAAGATGAGTTTGATCGTCGCGGAGATCGTTGGGACAGCGGCAGCCTCAATGCTCAACCTCATCAAACGGGCCACGACCGAATCTGTATCCTTGAAGCCCGTCTTCGATCTCCACAAAATGCGGACGATGGTTGAGGAGATGAGAATGTCTGCGAGTATCGAACCTCCCAGCCAGAAAGCAGGAAGAAAGTCCCGAATGTAACGGAAGCTGCGAACATTGTGAGCCTAGTTGGAAGTAGTACGATTAACAAAGAAATAAGCAACAGGGTAGCAAGGCGAGAACTTACGATGATCGAGGTCCTGATGGCAAATGCACACTGAGTGACTGTGACCATGGTGATGATGAAGGGCATGGCGAAGGAATGGCTCAATCGGTAAATGCGATATACGAAGAAGAGTTGCACAATCATCGAGACGAAGCCCGAGCTGAACGGCAGGAGCGCCCATGTCCAGGTGAGCTCGTGGAAGATGTTCACATCTCCCCAGTAAGCAACGAGCACACGCCATCCCGCATGGGTCATGCATATGATGAAGAAAGTATCCAATGTGAAGGTACCGTAGGCCAAGGTCTTGATCCACTTGTGGTCATTTGGGAAACGGAGATAGTAGATATAGATCTGCAAGCAGAGGATCCCGAACAGTGCCCAGTTGAAGCACTGGCCAAGAAACTAAGATGCACGCGTCAGCATCAGTGAGGACGCATGGGGAACATTGAAGTTGCTTACAAACGGACCAAGCATGGTCCCAAGATTGATCACGTCCTTGGGGAGTTCGCCATAAGGCAAGGTGACATGGGTGTAGTTTGTCATGTTAACGAGGTATCGCTGAGAAAGCAGAAGAAAACGGGTGGTATTGATGTATGGATTACCGCAGTTCGGGGTTCGTGGACTCCGGCCTGATGGAGTTCGAGGAAGAGCACAGAGATGACCAGGCAATAGCGGTGGAGAGACCACCACCCCAACTCATGAGGCCCAGGTTTTATAGCTACAGGGCATCAGTGCGGTCGTAAATTGCAATAACATAACTAGTGCCGCATTATCAAAACAATTGCCGAGATCGGACACATGCAGAGATTAGAATGCACAAGAGAAGGTTTATCTTCCCTCGATCAATTCAGTTTACATAGTGTCACCCCCCGCCACAGGCCAAAAGCAGGGTGTGCCCAGGAAACGCAGCCTCTCGTATCGTTTGCAGATGTTGAAGTCTCGAAATCTCCTTCAACCACTGCAGTCTCGTCACATATCATGCACAGATGGTCACCTCCTCGGAGGTAACAATGCCACCTACGACTCAGAGGGATATCAGCCAGCCGCCTTACGAGCGCTGCGTCGAACAGACCAAAAGCAGTTGTCGGACTTAGAGGGGTAAGTTACCAAAAGGCGAAATCTGCCACCGGGGGAAGCTATCCAGGGCCACATCTGGTAGCCACTTGCCATTCCATGAGTCAATAGGGGTGATTGTTCGTTGCTCAAGCTACGTCGCTGTCACAAGCAGTGACCCCAACTGTGATGGCGAGATTTCCGTGGCTGTGCAAATTGGCGGTCTATTCGGCTATTACCATTCCAGGCTAAACCCGCGGACCTTGTCAGGAGACAGGCACTCACTCCCACAGGAAATAGTGAAAAATATTATTCATACTGTTCAACTGACGATGGTACGCCCACGGACAACCCCGTGTTCAATAAGCCCAGTCCATGCACAACACACCTAACGCCGCGTTGGCCCTAGCCCAAACCCACGTCCAGTGTAACCATAACTCGTCGAGGAGAACCCATCGCTGCTACTGCTTTCTTGCTGAATCTCAACCTCCTTCACCTTAACTTCCAGCTCTTTAACAGCGCCATCAATCCACTGAAGGCTTCCCAAATGAGCATTGAGAATTGCTTCAATTTGAGCGATGGGGTCGACGGCTCCGGCAGCAGAAAATGGGGCGCCCGAAGTAAAATCAGGTGGGGCACTGAGGGAATTTACCGTTTCTATCATTGAAGTCAATGAGTGGGAAAGATCATCCAATTGCGAATTGAGACCCGCGGCAAGTCCATAGCTGCATACCAAAAAAGGATCAGTACACGTGCGGAAGCGAGCAAACAGAACAAAAAGAAATCTTGTCCTAACGCCGATGACGCACGTCCGAGCAGGGTCCCGGGTGGCAAAGCGAAATGGCGCAGGCCAACAGGAAAAAAATCCCTACCTGTTGTCCCTTTCGCGGTCAGCAGGACCGAGGTCCAGTGACCGCCCACTATTGTTCAGAATTTGTTTTACAATTTCTTCATACCCATCGAGGGTCTTGTTCAAGGCCCGCTGTTGCTCCTCAATATGCTTCAAAGACTCATCAATCGCCACTTGCGACGCTTGCGCTGCCGTAACTTTATTGAACAAGAAATTGATCTAACAGAATAAGCAAGTTAGGGGGCCTTCTACGAGGTTGACCAGGGTTATTCCTCACCTTCTCACTGTTCTCCATCAACGCTCGGTCCCACACTGCAACTTCGCTTGCCACCTTGTGAAACTGCTTCACCTGCGTCTCTAGTTCATTGTTCCACTTGGCGATAATCTCATCAATCGTCTTTCCTCGAAGCATGGATGGCGGCGGCCCGGGTGCTGTAGTGGTACTAGCCGTCGTGCCCGCAGGCTGAGCGGTTGAGGTGCTTGGGGCTGCAGTAGCTGGGGTAGCAGACGTGCTGGGGCCGGCTGAGTAGAGCCATATTGTGAGCCCAAGTTCAAGTACGCTGAAATAAACATACGGGTGAATGAGGTAGATTTGGACGATTCTTGGGCCTTCAGGAAGGCCGACATAAAATTCGTTGGTTTCGGGTCCTCAGCCGGCTTCGTTGCATCACTCTTCGTTGTGGCATCCCCAGCTGCCTTTTCCTTCTCTTTCTCCTTATCTTTTGGGTCAGACGTGGTCGAAGCCGTTGGTGGGGCGAAGGACGCAAAGGTCCCTCCAAATGGGGAAGGTTTTGCCGGGGCCGGAGCTGCTGTTACCACAAAGGAAATCAGTCTTGATGTCCACAGTGTGATTATTCGGAGCACGAACAAGATGTAGACTCGGATGTGCCGGGTGCAGGTGTTGTGCCAGTGGAGGGTGCTGATGCAGGAGTCTTGTTCAGGAAGCCTGCGAATGGGCTTGGTGAAGCCGCTGGCGCCGAAGGTCCGGTAGCTGCGGCCGTTGATGCTGAGAATACTTGAACATCGACAGAGGGATTGGAAACAGGTAGACCACTCACTTGCAGGCGTGGTGGCAGATGAAGTCCCGAACAAGTTGGTTGAGGTGCCTGTGTTTGACAGTATAGCTAAAGCATCTAATGCATTGTGATCCACTCACCAGCAGTCGCTGGCTTGCTCGTGCTAAACAGTGACGGCCCTGTACGTCAACTATGTTAGAATAACAATTTACAACAGTCGCCTCAACACACCTCCCGCAGTAGTGGAACTAGTTGCTGAAGGTGAGCTTCCAAATATGTTCGTTGATGGGGCTACACAAAGGTTGGCGCAATTAGCCACTCGGAGATACCGTGCATGCTCACCACCAGTGGAAGCTGCTGCTGATGTGGCGGTAGCAGGGCTTGCAGAAGGTTTGGTAAATGCATTGAACCCTCCAAAAGGAGAGGTGGATGGCTTATTCTCGGTTGATGTGGCCGTCGAGCTAGTTGTTGGGAAACCAGTCCCAGTGCCGAACGTATTGCTACCGGCCGTAGTCGAAGCAGCAGGAGTAGTTCCGGGGCCAGCACCTGAGCCGAAGGCGCCTCCGAAGCTCGCAAAAGGGCCTGTTCCGGCAGCAGCACCACCTCCAGTAGAGGGTGCGCCACTTCCAAACACATTTCCAGCAGTTAAGCCAATAGGGTTTGCTGCACCAAATATGTTCGTCCCTGATCCGCTTCCAAAGGCAGAGGGTGTCCCTGCAGGCGTTGTCGATCCAGCACTTCCACCCAGGAATGCGTTTGTTGTGGGCGCAGGGGTACTTGGAAGGTTGGTGGGATTTTGACTACTCTGGCCGCTTAAAGCGAAAGCATTGCCACCAAATGCAGGACCTGGCGCGTTAGGTGCAGCCCCAGCAGTGCCTGTCGATGAAGTTCCAAAGATGTTTGGCTGGGGTGTGGTCCCAGACCCGGTAGTGTCCGACGAAGACGACGGGTTGGAAAACGCGCCAAAACCACCAAAAGACATGTCTCTGTAGAAATGTCACAAAAGATGGCCTCTGTGGTGACCACCACTCACTAGGGCAAACCACCGCGTCTTGTGGTGACTTGATGATTTAATTTGCGGTATCACGTGTCTGCGCTTCGATTCAATTCGACTGCTAACCATCATGGAGGATGACTTTGGTTTCTCATCGGTTTGGCAGGACACGACACCAAGAGCCGTATCACCACCACTTCCAGAGCTAAAAAGAAGCGCCCTTTTGTCTTTCGATGATGCTTTTGATGATAAGGAGGATGATGCCCTCCAAAGCACTATTTCGACAGTACTAAGCGATGAACTCGGGGACGAATTCGGGGACTTCGGGGATTTTGGGGACGCTCAGACATCCAACGCGTTCGATGGCATAGACTCAGGGGATTTTCCAAGCACATCCTTCACGGCGTCCAATGGCTTTGATCCTTTGCCGGCCGATCCTGGCCCTTCCTCAGGGCATCCCCTTCGGTTGCGCCCGATGCCCCCTTTACAACAGCTGTCTAGAGATGTAGAAGAACTTTTTGAGCCGATGTATGGTCACATCGATCCCATGGATTTTATGACCAACGAGGGAATTAGACAAGCTGAAGGAGACGCGCAGATACTCGTCACTCCAGAGAGGTCAGCACGTAAAGTCCAAATAATCAAAGTGACTTATTGAATTTCCATACGCAGTCGGAAGCTATACGATTCGTTGATATCATACGTCCCACCAACGCAGCAAGTCAACTGGACCCGTTCACGAATAAGGCGACGCCATCTTATCGAACTCGGAATCCCTGTCAATCTCGACGAAGTTCTCCCTCAACCGACAGCTTTAAAAGGCCTCCCCACCCTTCGAATTAGCACTCGACCCATGTCGGCACCGCCTGGACCGCGGCTTGAAAAGCATCTTAACGGCGTTACAGGAAACCGGTCAAGCCAATCGCGGACGCAAACTCCACAAGGAAGTCCTGTACGCAGCGGTCGTGCCACCCACAGACCGCCGCATCTTCTTTGAAGATCGGATCGAAACCAGTGCTAGATAAGGACAAGATTGACCGTGTTCTTTCCCTTGATCCAGGTATGTCAACATGTTGACAAAGAATGCCACTTGGATGATCAATTTCATGTTTTCAGTAGATACACTGCCACTGCTTTCGGTAACAACCTTGATGGCACACTTGGAGACGCTGCAAGCGTTGACACTCTCAACATCGGAGTTGCTATCGTACCTGCTACAACAACGAGACGCACTGCAACAAGACTCTGAGGCATACAACAAACTAATCGGAGGGTTAGTTGTCGAAGCTCAGAAAATGAAGTCCGGTGCAAAGGGCAAGGCCAGCAGCATGCGGGGAAGTACGTTCACATGAAAATATTAACATGAACGATCATCATGAACATAACATTATTGGAGACATTTATCGTATAGTTAAATCTTAATATGGACATGTTAATTGTGGAGCTGGATCCCGCTTGGCCTCATCACTACTTTCCTGGTGATTGGGATAAGCGTCATGATCTTACATGCTTGTATCAACAGGCCTGGCACCTGTCGTTCTTCCAACTCGAATGGGACATGTTCCGCGTCCCTTTCTGTTCCAACTCCATAAATGGGAATCACCCTTGAATCGGCAAATTCCCATCTCCGAATTTTTTTGTAAGTCAGTTCGAAAAAGATTAGACGACGAGACTCAAGCAGGAGTGATCCCCAGAAATGAGGTGCATCATTCCAGGCTACTAATGACGGCCAAAGGCAATTCACGATAAGGTGCCACCAAAACGCCACGGAAGCGCCACAAGTCAAATAGGCCGGAATTATCCGAATCACTACCCTTTTGCGATTTGACCGCATTGCACACCAAGCGGTTCTCATACTGCTGTTAACGGATTTCTGTGGGTTATGAAGGACGCATTCTCCACTGCTGCTCTCAGCGACGGCCTTACAAATAGCAATGGACTTGCAAATGCAGAGAAGGAGCTTGGGAATCACTTTAAAGGTGCAGCACGGCGTCCCCTTTCTCATCAATGTCTCGGATTCCATTTGCTGACGATTGGATACTTATTACAGCCGCCGCACTGAGCATAGCGACTCTTTACAAGGCATCACTTGCTACATCGAAGCAGGCTTACAATGCCGGTTACCTGGCATGCCTCATGGACTTACAAACATTCATGCACGCTGGCGTCTCTATACAGGGGGAAGGTGAACATGCATCAAATTCAGAAGCACTCAGCATCGAACGCGTAATGGACTGGGTCGATGGAAGACTTGAGGCCCTGAGAGGCGATGAAGATGACTCGGATGATGACAAAGAACGGGAAGGTGGCACCGTTCCGGACCCTTCTCAACGGCGCTCAGCGGTGCGGCCCCGAAGCGCTGCTAACCATCCTCCCGCTTCATCTAGTTCGTCTCGTTCCGTACAGCACCCAGAAACCAAGCTTCAGTCCTCACGACTAGAACGCCGATCCTCGATCGACACAATCGCCGGTGAACACTCGATCGGCCTCACCTCCACTTTCCCCCGTCAAGCCTCCTAATACACGGAAAGAACGTGTTGCATCACTCCAACCATTTCAGCACTACCCCTTTGGCTTCATCGCTGCCTCTAATGGCGTTGTTGAATTTCCGCTAATTACCGGAGCTGGTGCTCCACAACTTGATGGCTCACCTCTTGCACTATCCGCCATTAATATCACTCCAGACGCGCCCATCTCGGTTGGGTCGAAACGACGACATTCTACTCTTGTCGACCAGCCCCAAACCCCAGCGTCACGCGCAAATGGTGCGCCATCCAACGCGCCACGGCGGCGGGCGCGGCATTCGCGCGTGACCAGTTCTCAAGGAACCAACTCCAACGTAGGACCACCAAGCCGTGAACGTACGAATTCCCTGGTGAACGCCGAAACCGGCCTTGACGCAATGGAGGTCGAGGAACGTCCAAGGAAGACTGCAAGACGCTAACCTTATCGCCTACAACCTATGTTCTCACGACTTGTACTTCCACCATTCCGTCATGCTCTTCGCTTCTTTGAGCATTTCTTCTCCATTCCTTTCTTCCACTTCTCACTGCATTATACATTATGTCTTTCGCCTACCGCAATCAAGCTGCTTTCGTCGCATTGTCCGCACACCTTTCATTTGTACCTATCGAGTTTGTCCACGTAGTTACATGTTGTTTGACTCATACCCTGCATGGTTTTGCAAATGGCTCGAAACAGGTGAGACGGGAGGATAGAGTCTCGTTACAACATCATCCTGCAATATAGTTGTTACATACAATAATATGGGTGCATAGGAACCAACATTAGAATCCAACATCATGAAAGGGCTCGACAATCATGAATCCGCGGAGCACGGTGTCACTCCAAGTAGGTCAGCAAGATTGCCTCAGTCCGGAAGGGAACGGCAGGCTTCAAATCCCACCAATGGAATCATCTTGCATCACCACGGATTGACCCATATTCTTCGCTTCCATTCCGAAGACCATTCAAACGTTGTTGTGGACGAAGCGATACGTGAGACTGTTGTGAATGATTATTGTGGTGGTCGATGGGTTGTGCTCTCGATAGGGCGATGAATGGGCATAGACATCGACAGGGGGGAGACGTGTGGATACGGTGGGAGGAGGTAATGGAGAGTCTGTATGGGATGAGTGTATTGGTGGTTCTATCGTTTCACCCATCGATGCGAGTCGCTCGTATAGAATACTGGAATTGCCACGAACCAACGTTGTGAGCACAGTCAGAAATAGATCAGAGTCAACTCACGCTCGTTCGAGCCTCATGCGTTGGATGTTCCTTTTCGCCTTTAGGATTCTGACATGTAGCTTGTCATTCTCCTAAACCAATAGAAAGCAATGAATATACAAGAAGGAATGGGAAACACCGTTTCGTACAACTTCAATATCTCGAACTTTGCGTTTGAGGTCCTTATATTTCGTTTGGTATTTTAAATCATCACTTTGAGCAGCAATTGTCGTCGTGTATGCCTTGGACTTTTGACGGGTGGGCTGTTCACGAGAATATACTGGCGTGGTTCCAGAAGGTTGGGGCACAGATAAGGCAACGCTACTGGATGGCAAAGGCTCGTACGACGCAGAGGCGCTGAGATTCGAAGGAGGAGGAAGCGGAAGCCCTTGATTAATGTGTTGAGATCTCCTAGCATTTGGTGAAGCCCGCTGTCTTGTGTTCGGCTGAGTTAGTTGCGTTGTTGGAGAAATTCCAACGTCGTCTCCGTAGTATCCCTGTGGCGCGCTGGGATACGACGTCGACCCCGGAGACGAGGGGCGCCCATACATTCCCTGATCAAACGGTGAGTGTCGGTGGGACATGTTCGGAGTGTGGAGATGTGCGCCCGTATACTCGGGGGAAGCAGTGTGTCAAGGCCTTAATTGAGAAAGCATTCATTTTGAGAAATCACGTGCAGTCCATTTCTGGAAAATGATCGGAGGGGTTTTCCTGGCCGCGAAATTCCAACGGCGCTTAACGTGACATAAGGTATGGCCAGAACCATCGTTCTTTTTTTATTCTCCTTTGTTTAATCGCCGCACATTTGACCTACACTGATAACGTTAACAACATTGGTTCACTGTCGAGGTATATACTAAGTAGGAGTCAGCGCTCCTTCCTATAAATGAGCATCCAGCTAGAAGTAGTACGTGTACGTATGCCTTCGAGGTGGCAGACTCAGAGGCTGAAACTACATAGAAAACCGGGACTTAATCACGCGCGCGGCCTGCTCAGTTTACTGCCTTGTGTTGCACCACGTCTGTCGCCGCAAGATCGTGAACCCCAAGTTTGGCCAGCTCACTCAACAATCTGTATGGTGCTCTTTCGGAACTCGGACGGCACTCAGAGGCACTCCCATTCATCGAAGATAGCATCGAACTCTATCGCCGGTTAGTTCCCATTAAACCCAGGATCACACACCCCGAATTTGGCAGGGTCACTCAACAATCTCTTTCCGAACCAGGACCGTACACCCAGGATTTGGCCAGGTCACTCCACAGCCGACGTAATTCTCGGACAGCACTGGAGGCGCTCCCATCCATCGAGCGTCAAACTCTGGCGCCAGTTATTTGCCGTTAACCCAGGATCATACACCGTGAATTTGGCTAGGTCACTTATTAATCTACGTAGTACTCTTGGATCTCGAACAGCACTCAAAGACGCTCGCCAACTAGTTGCCGTTAACCCAGGAGCACACACCCCGGATTGGCAATATTACTCAACAATCTATATATTGCTCTTTCGGACCTCGGACGGCACTCGGACTCCCATTCATTGAAAAAAGCATCAACCTCCGGCACCAGTTGGTTGCCGTTAACCCAGAATCATACACCCCGTATTTGGCCATCTTACTCCACAATCAATATTTGGCTCTCTCGAATCTCGGACGGCACTCGAAGGCGCTCCCATTCATCGAAGAATGTGTCAACATCCGGGCGCCAGCTATAACCCAGGAGCATATACTCCAGAATTGGCCAACTCACTCGAGAACCAACGTAATGCTCTTTCGAATCTCGGACGTCATTCCGAGGCACAAATGGTTCACATTTGAGCGTGTATCCCTATCACTGCGTTTCTCACTTTTCTATTGCACGCGGCAGGCAAGGTTGAATCGGATATTCGGCTCGCCAAATCTGACCTCAATTTTTGATTGCAAACTATTTACAAAGTTCACTGACCACATGCACCCTCAAATCACGGTTGCATCTATTCATTTTTTTCTAACACATTTTCCTCCCATCGCCCATCGCTGATGTACTGATCCATGCGTGTTTCTGCATATGTACCGACATAAGCGATGACACTGAGGTTGATGGTTGATGCAAATGGCGGTGACTTGGGGGAAAACCTAAATATATACATACTGTCATCTCGCTGGACAAGAAGTACATGTGCCTGTCGGATCATCACCATTGAGTTTGAATGGAGCATGAAATCCGAAGTGTGTGAGTTGTTAAGTAACGGTGGCTGGCTTGCGAGAGTTCAGTTTGTGAAATGGACATCGGACATTGAATGACTGTTCCTTGAACCCGCTGCCATGTTGATACATAGTACAGTTACAGATCTCGACTAACGCTGGGCGTAGCAAAATTAACCCTTCCTCTTGTATGTGCAATTCTTCCACCGAAAAATCAACCTTGCTATCTTGAAATCAAACAAATTGAAAGTGCTCGAATTTAGCTATCCGCTGGACTCATGTGGACCCAGCATCCTCCCTGTTACGATTGAATCAGCGAGGTTCAACGTTAATCATTCCTTCCGAGTCAGTCTAACAGTGCAAAAGGGTCTGACGTACTTTGACGAATAAAGTAATCGCCATTCCAGGCCATACTTCCTCGATTCCCTTTCTGCCTGGGGCGCCTTTCCAAGATGGAGGTGGGTATGAACCATCAGGGGCATCCTCTTTCTGGCGGAGCGTGAAAGTGTCGAACGTTTGGAGTATTCGAATCATCACTATGTATCGTGAAACGAAGTCAGTGAGATATTTAGGCAGAGGACATGGAACAGCGTACTAAAGCTTGCTTGATTATATGCAAAATTCTATCAGAAAAAAAGGATGAGCAACCACCTATTCTATCATCCCGAACACGGCAACGTCGTCGATGCAACTGTGCCTACCTGACCCAGACAAATCCTTGGCCCCGCGTTGAACGGTAGAAACATGAATGGATCATCGGTAATCTTCTTCACTCTTTCTTTATCAATCCACCTCCTAGGATCGAATTCATCCGCATCGGGGCCCCAAAGATCTTTCCGACGTTGCATGAGAAGTGGCGCATACAGAATCACCGTATTACGAGGGGCGTAAATGGGCGTTCCTTTAGTAGTTCGATCGGGGGGGAAAAGTGTGGACGATTTCGATGTGCGAACGTTTAATGGGACGGAGGGGAAGAGACGGAGCGTTTCGTTGAGAACAGCGCGCACTGTGAAATTCGTTCAGTGGCTCTTGATTCAGGGACTGAACGGGAAAAGAAGGGAAAGGAGGAATTACTTACAATATTTCATCTTTCGGATATCATCGAAAGTAGGAGAGCCATTAGGGACGTACGTTAGTACTTCTTTTCGCAATGTTGCCGTTACATCTGGATGTAGGCAAAGCAGGTATATGGCATATGTTAGCAACGTAGTAGTTGTATCCCGAGCTGCGGCAAGCATGGTGAACGACTGTTGTATGAATACATCAGAGCCTGCAATGAGAGCGAGGAAGGCGCAATTTTACCTCATCCCTAATCAGCTGAGGATCATCCGTCATATCCACCAAATGATCCACCAAATTCCCCTCATCCGGATCGCAGTTCTTCATCTCCCTCTTCCCTTTCTTCTTCAACGCTTCCTCAATAAGAGGATAAAAGAATTCATCGACAACTAAACCATAGGGTTTCGTCTCGTCTTTCCAGAATTCCATCAAACCCCAAAGCTTCAAACTTCCTCTCAAACTCCTGATAAGCATGATTTCCAGCAGCTTATCGAATGCATGAACGAAAGAACCATAGGAGCCCCCTGCCTCACTTCCTTTCGGACCGAGTTTTGATAGTTTGTTAGGGGGAGGAAGAGGAAGGTCAAGTGTGTTGAAAGTTGTGCTGCCAAAGAAAAATTCGCCTGCCGCATCCATGGTAAATCGGGAAAAGATATCCTGGATGTCAATGGCTTGGAGCTGTTGGACCGAGCGAGGAGATGGGCGAGGACTTTATCAGTGTATCGTTCGAAGATGGTAAAATCCTGGACACGTTCTCGGGCTACGATTCATGTAGACAGTGGAAGGGGTGGAATGTGATTAATACCACTGTGTATAATGAGATGAGGAGGACAAACCCAAAAAGGGGCGCGTCATGGCTCTGTGGGCTTTCGCCTCGGCACCGTCAGCCCCCCCGATCCCATCACCGAACGACCTTCTGGTCCTATAAGGCAGATAAATATCGGTCGTAAGTAGTTAGCGGAAGGTGAAAAGCTGGTAGGGCAAATGACCTCATCCGGAACTCAGGTCCCTTCCAGAAATTATCGAATTCCGTAGCTAGAACTGCCTGCATAACCCTGTGATCCCTTGTTACATAGGTATCTCTCCAGAGCGTTCCAAGGTTAAACGTCGTCACGTCGTCTCCACCTCCAGGCGACGCAAACAGGCGCTCAAAGCTTTCCAGAACATATCCTTCCTCGGAGAGTTTTGCCAATCTTTATGTATATTGAAATTCCAGATATGACATTGCAGTAATCTTTTGAGAATAAAAGTCCTGGAAGATAAGTGGGTAGCAACGTACGATAAAGCGATATCCAAGTTTCCAGGCCACTTCCCCTTCAGCCTAGGAAGATACACCCCACCCATTTTCTTCGCCTCGTTGCCATTCTTCCAGTCTGTATACTTGACGTTCACCGTCCAATATACAATACATATCAAGAGGCGCCAGAGGCTTTGTAAGAAAAACCCGTCCGAGAGCAAAGATGGAAGGAAGGAGAGGAGGAGAGAGGCGATGAGGAGAGGCGGGATGAAATCCTTTGCGAGCTCTAGTAGGAGTTGGACGCGGTAGTTATACTTTAGACTGGACGACATTGGGGAGACGGTACTATGCCCTAGAGGGGTCACAATATATATATGCTGACTAAAGTGCAAAGGGCGTCCAGAAACGGACAGGACAGTCGTGCTGGCACGAAAAATAAACTGCTTCAATCATCATTCTGACAGACGTTGCCTGAAAGTCCGATTGTCTTGTCTGCCAGCGATTGGGTACGGAGACGGCCAAACGGCCAGATGAATTAAGGGCGCTGCGCAGACCGGCGGCGTTATGTAGAACCCCCGAGTCACACGCAGAGTCACTCGACGTAGCGTTATTGCATTTGTAATGCGTGTTCATCAGCTTCCCGCTTTCACGTTCTTTACATGTTCTCTCACATAACGCCCACTGGTGCAAAGAAAGTCCAGAAACGGTATGAAAAGTATCAGTTCCTCAAACCCCAAACACTTGCCGCTTCCCGGCATTACTTCCGATATGTAATCATTCTTCGACAGACGTTACCCTAGATGATTGGAAGTCCGATTGTCTGATCTAATGAGAATTAATTGGTACTTAAAGTGGCTAGCGTAAATCATTACCCTTGCCTTCCGCTCAACCAACCCGGCCACTAGTGAAGCCTGGCATGGATGGCTGCCTTATATTTAACCTTGCGGATTAATTTCTGCATTATATTACCTAGTAGCTATGAATATATGTCAGGATCGACGATCCGTCACAACTTTGGAGCTCAGTTGTGAAGTGGACATGCATGGACAAGTAACATTGAATCACTGTCCGTTGAATACTCATTTGTGTTGAGGGTACAATTATCGATCTTACGCGGCCCAATAGGGCCGAGCCCCCCTTCTGTACAAGCAATTCTCGTTGAAAATTCGTTCACTATGCTGGAAATCAGGCAGCTGAAAGAGCTTAAATCTAGCTATCCGCAATACTCATATGGACCCAGCATCCTCCCTGTTACAATCAATCAGAGGGTGCGTTCAACTTCACAAAGAACCGACGCACTTTGATGAACAAACTAATACACATTTTCGGCCATATCGTCTCGATCCCCTTCCTACCTGGTGCGCCTCTCCATGATGCGGGCGGGCATGAACCGTCAGGCGCATCTTCTTGTTGGCGGAGGGTGAATGTGTCAAATGTTTGGAGTATTCGAATCATTACTATCGGAAAGAGATGAGAAAATCAGACAGAAGGCCAGGGTGTACGGAACGGCATACTAAAACTTGCTTGGTTGTACGCGAAGTTCTGTAAGGGAAGGAGCAGCAATAAGCAACCACCCATTCGGATTCCAAATGTAACATTGTTATCGGCACAACTGCACCCACCCGACCCAGACAAATCCTTGGCCCAGCGCCAAAAGGTAGGAACATAAATGGATCATCAGTCATCTTCTTCACCCTCTCCTTGTCAATCCACCTTTCAGGATCGAATTCGTCCGCATCAGAGCCCCATAAATCTTTCCGACGCTGCATGAGTAGTGGCGTGAACAAGACTGTCGTACCACCAGGAATGTAGATGGGTTTTCCATTGGTGGTTTGGTCAGGAGGAAGGAGTGTCGATAATCTCGATGAGCGAAGGTTTAGTGGGGCGGGAGGGAAGAGACGGAGTGTTTCGTTGAGAACAGCACGCACTGTTTGATTCAAAGATTGAATCAAAAGGGGGGAAGGTGGAAAAATTCACTCACGATATCTCATCTTTCGGACGTCATCGAAAGTCGGGGGCCCATTGGGGACATATGTCAGTACTTCTTTTCGCAATGTCGCCATTACATCCGGATGTAAGCAAAGCAGGTATGTGGTAAATGTTAGCAGCATAGCAGTTGTATCCCGAGCCGCCGTAAGGATGTTGAACAGCTATTGTACAAAATGAATCAGGGTTTGTCAAGAAAATGAGGATGTAGGTGTGTTTTACCTCATCCCTAATCAACTTCAAGTCATTCGTCATATCCACCAAATGATCTACTAGATTTCCTTCATCAGGATCACGCTGCTTCATCCCCCTCTTCCTTTTTTCCTTCAAAGCATCCTCGATAAGAGGATCAATAAATGCATCAACAGCTAACCTATGGATCTTCGTCTCATCTTTCCAGAATTCCATCAACCCCCAAACCTTCAAAGGCCCTCTCAGGTTTCGAATAAGCGTGACTTCCTGCAACTTCTCAAAGGGGTAAGCGAAAGAACCATAGGAACCCTCAGGCTCAGTTCCTTTTGGACCGAGTTTGGATTTTTTGTTGGGGGGAGGAAGGGGAAGGTCAAGTGTGTTGAAAGTTGTGCTGCCAAAGAAAAATTCGCCTGCCGCATCCATGGTAAATCGGGAAAAGATATCCTGGATGTCAATGGCTTGGGAGCTGTTGGACCGAGCGAGGAGATGGGTGAGGACTTTATCAGTGTATCGTTCGAAGATGCCAAAATCCTGGACACGTTCTCGGGCTGCGATTCATGTAGACAGTGGAAAGGGGTGGAATGTGATTAATACTATTGTGTATAATGAGATGCGGAGGACAAACCGAAAAAGGGGCGCGTCATGGCTCTGTGGGCTTTCGCCTCGGCACCGTCAGCCCCCCCGATCCCATCACCGAACGACCTTCTGGTCCTATAAGGCAGATAAATATTGGTCGTAAGTAGTTAGCGGAAGGCGAAAGGAACCTTCTCGGACTGGCAGGGTGAATGAAACTGGCTCACCTCATTCGGAACTCAGGTCCCTTCCAGAAGTTATCGAATTCCGTAGCTAGAACTGCCTGCATAACCCTGTGATCCCTTGTTACATAGGTATCTCTCCAGAGCGTTCCAAGGTTAAACGTCGTCACTTCATCCCCACCTCCAGGCGACGCAAACAGGCGCTCAAAGCTTTCCAAAACATATCCTTCCTCAGAGAGTTTTGCCAATCTTTATTGCATATTGAAATTTCGAATATGAGATCTTTGAGAATAAAAGTGTTGGCAGATAAGTGGGTAGCAACGTACGATAAAGCGATATCCAAGTTTCCAGGCCACTTCCCCTTCAGCCTAGGAAGATACACCCCACCCATTTTCTTCGCCTCGTTGCCATTCTTCCAGTCTGTATACTTGACGTTCACCGTCCAATATGCAATACATATCGAGAGGTGCCAGAGGCTTTGTAAGAACAACCCGTCCGAGAGCAGAGATGGAAGGAACGAGAGGAGAAGAGAGGCGATGAGGAGAGGCGGGATGAAATCCTTTGCGAGCTCTAGTAGGAGTTGGACGCGGTAGTTATACTTTAGACTGGACGACATTGGGGAGACGGAACTATGCCCTAGAGGGATCGCGATATATATATGCTGACCAAATGTACAGAAGGCTCTGACTAACATGGGTGCAAAGGGCGTCCAGAAACGGACAGGACAGTCATGCTGGCACGAAAAATAAACTGCTTCAATCATCATTCTGACAGACGTTGCCTCGAATGGTTGAAAGTCCGAATGTCTTGTCTACCAGCGATTGGGTAGACGGCCAAACGGCCAGATGAATTAAGGGCGCTTGCGCAGACCGGGCCGGCGGTAATGTGGAGCCCCCGAGTCACACGCAGAGTCACTCGACGTAGCGTTACAGCCGTTTTTGGCTTGGTTGTCACGTGATCCGGTTTGTTCCTCGTTGCCCGAAAACAAGGCTCAACAAAGAGTGCACCATATCTCAGCAACCACATAAGCTAATCACTTGCGGTTTGCTGCAAAACGTTTGTATATTTATTACGCCCGGAACTTTCTTAGCGATAACGATAATTTTTATTTTTCATGATTTTAGGTTTTACCCCTTTTACACGATCTTCTCAACAATGGCTGGATAGAATGGGCCGTAAATTGGGCAGAAATAAGTCTCAATGTGTCCCTTGGGACCGTTTTTTTTCTTTAGTAAATATGTTGCATTTTGAGGCTTTTATCACTCAAACATTTTCTTTGGTAATGGAAATCCGTTGTACATAGTTTTCTCAATAACCACTGCGTGGAATACGATGAAACTTATGTCGAACGCACTTGAGTTATATATCTCAGGATACCTTTTTTTCAAGTTAATCGGTTGCTTTTTCCGCTGGCATGAGCATGTATGACCGCGGGGAGTGTGTAAATGATAAAAAAACAAAAATGCAACCGATTAACTTGAAAACAAAAAAGTCCCGAGGGACACATTGAGACTTATTTCTGCCCAATTTACGGCCCATTCTATCCAGCCGTTGTCGAGAAAATCGTGTAAAAGGGGTAAAACCTAAAATCATGAAAAATAAAAATTATCGTTATCGCTAAGAAAATTCCAGGCATAATAAATATACAAACGTTTTTCAGCAAACCGCAAGTGACTAGCTTATGTGGTTGCTGAGATATGGTGCACTCTTTGTTGAGCCCTGTTTTCGGGCAACGAGCAAGGGCGGAACCAAAAAACAAAATGAATCACGTGACAACTAAGCCGAAAACGGCTGTATTGGCATTTGTAATGCGTGTTCATCTTTCCCCTTTCACGTTCTTCACACGTTCTCTCGCACAATGCCCACAGGTAATCATTCTTTTACCCTAGATGATTGATTGTCTGATCTAATTAAATGACGAGAATTAATTGGTACTTATAGTACTAGATAATGCAGAAATTAATCCGCAGCCATTCGCTTAGGTGGGTCGGAGTCGTGAGTTGTAGGTGTTGATCCTGGTGTCGCTGTTTGTATTCCGTACGGTGGGCATGGTTGAGGGCAAGGGTAATGGTGGGAAGTGATTTACGCTAGTCAGCTGTGAATCCACACAACCGAGGTTCCGAGTGTGACACAAAATAGTCAACCGGCTTCTCCTTGTGACCTGTGACAAGCAACCGGAAGAGGTGGCAAGGTTGGTGTGACACCAGCCACAGTGGCGCTGGAAATGTCCAACTGGCAAATTTTCGTTTTGATACATTTTACACCAAAAAAACTACTTCCTTGCAGACGGCTTTTGTTTTCATTGAATTTAATTCGATTTCACACAGCCGACAAGGATCATTCAACCGGAACGTCCCACTTACAGCCGGACCGGAAGGTGCGTGTGATGCGTGACCGGTAATTGGTCGTGTGGGTACAGCACTGGAGCTCAGCTGTGAAGCGGACATGCATGGACAAGTAACATTGAATCACTGTCCGTTAAATACTCATTTGTGTTGAGGGTACAATTACCGGTCTTACGCAGGCCCAATCGGGCCGACTAGCCTCCCTTGAAAATTCGTGTTATAATAGCGGCATTGCAGCCGGACACACTGAGCACGACATCAGTGTCATTAGATATCGTACTCTCAGCTCACACAATGCACTTATATAGATCTCTGAGGGACAAAAGCGCTAGCAACAATGAAAACCTTAGCTTTGTCTCAATGGTGGAAACGTATTGTTGACTAGCCAACCATCGGCACAAAGGGCATCGGAATGCCATATCAACAATTCGTTCATTCTGCTGGAAAATCAGGCAGCTGAAAGAGCTCAAATCTAGCTATCCGCGATACTCATATGGACCCAGCATCCTCCCTGTTACAATCAATCAGAGGGTGCGTTCAACTTCACAAAGAACCGACGCACTTTGATGAACAAACTAATAGACATTTTCGGCCATATCGTCTCGATCCCCTTTCTACCTGGTGCGCCTCTCCATGATGCGGGCGGGCATGAACCATCAGGCGCATCTTCTTGTTGGCGGAGGGTGAATGTGTCAAATGTTTGGAGTATTCGAATCATTACTATCGGAAAGAGGATGGAGTCCATGAGAAAATCAGGCACAAGGTCAGGGTGTACGAAACGGCATACTAAAACTTGCTTGGTTGTACGCGAAGTTCTGTAAGGGAAGGAGCAGCAATGAGCAACCACTCATTCGGATTCCAAATGTAACATTGTTATCAGCACAACCGCACCCACCCGACCCAGACAAATCCTTGGCCCAGTGCTAAAAGGTAGGAACATAAATGGATCATCAGTCATCTTCTTCACCCTCTCCTTGTCAATCCACCTTTCAGGATCGAATTCGTCCGCATCAGAGCCCCATAGATCTTTCCGACGCTGCATGAGTAGTGGCATGAACAAGACTGTCGTACCACCAGGAATGTAGATGAGTTTTCCATTGGTGGTTTGGTCAGCAGGAAGGAGTGTCGATAATCTCGATGAGCGAAGGTTTAGTGGGGCGGGAGGGAAGAGACGGAGTGTTTCGTTGAGAACAGCGCGCACTGTTTGATTCAAAGATTGAATCAAAAGGGGGGAAGGTGGAAAAATTCACTCACGATATCTCATCTTTCGGACGTCATCGAAAGTCGGGGGCCCATTGGGGACATGTGTCAGTACTTCTTTTCGTAATATCGCCATTACATCCGGATGTAAGCAAAGCAGGTATGTGGTGAATGTTAGCAGCGCAGCAGTTGTATCCCGAGCTGCCGTAAGGATGTTGAACAGCTATTGTACAAAATGAATCAGGGTTTGTCATGAAAATGAGGATGTAGGTGTGTTTTACCTCATCCCTAATCAACTTCAAGTCACTCGTCATATCCACCAAATGATCTACTAGATTTCCTTCATCAGGATCACACTGCTTCATCCCCCTCTTCCTTTTTTCCTTCAAAGCATCCTCGATAAGAGGATCAATAAATGCATCAACAGCTAACCTATGGATCTTCGTCTCATCTTTCCAGAATTCCATCAACCCCCAAACCTTCAAAGGCCCTCTCAGATTTCGAATAAGCGTGATTTCCTGCAACTTCTCGAACGCGTAAATGAATGAACCATAGGAACCCTCAAGCTCGGTTCCTTTTGGACCCAGTTTGGATTTTTTGTTGGGGGGAGGAAGGGGAAGGTCAAGTGTGTTGAAAGTTGTACTGCCGAAGAGAAATTCGCCTGCTGCATCCATGGTGAATCGGGAAAAAATGTCTTGGATGTCTATGGCTTGGGAGCTGTTGAATCGGGCAAGGAGATGGGCGAGAACCTTCTCAGTGTACCGTCCGAAAATGTTGAAGTCTTGGACACGTTCACGGGCTGTATTTCATACAGAGGGCGGAATGTAATTATTAACGGTATATCGAGGTGAGGATGACAAACCAAAGAAGGGGCGTGTCAAGGCTCTGTGGGCCTTTGCCTCGGCACCGTCCACTACGAAGATCCCGTCACCGAACGACCCTTGAGTCCTATATGGAAGACCGCCAAAGAAAGGCAAAAATTAATTAGCCAAAGGTGAGCAGGAGGAAGCGAAGGCTTGGAGGGAATTGAAACCAGCTCACTTGATTCGCAGGTCAGGTCCTTTCCAAAAGTAATCGGAGCTTGTAGCTAGCACCGTCTGCATGACCCTATGGTCCCTTGTTACATAGATATCCTCCCAAAGCGTTCCAAGGTTGAACGTTGTCACTTCATCCCCGGTTCCAAGCGACGTAAACATACGCTCAAAATTCTCCAGAACATATCCTTCCTCGGAGAGTTGTGCCAGTCTTTATGGATGTCGGGAATTCAAATATGATAGTAATCTTTCTAGCATGGCAGGTGAGTAAAAAGCAACATACGATAAAGCAATATCCAAATTCCCGGGCCATTTTCCCTTCAGCCTAGGAAGGTACACCACACCCATTTTCTTTGCCTCGTTATGATTCTTCCAGTCTGCGTATTTGACGTTCACCGTCCAATATGCAAGACATATCAAGAGGCGCCAGAGACTTCGTAAGAAGAACCCATCGGAGAGCAGAGACGGAAGGAACGAGAGCAGAACAGAGGCGATAAGGAGAGGTGGGATGAAATCCCTTGCGAGCTCCAGTAGGAGGTGGATGCGATAGTTATAGTTTAGAATCGATGGCATCAGCGAGGCGAGGCTGGAACTATGCCCCTGAGACTGCACGCACAGCAGAAAAGGCGCAGAATATATAGTGCTGACTGAATGTACAGAAGTCTCTTACCAACACTGGTGCGAAGACTAGAAACGCCAAATAGGACAATCATATTGGTATTATGAAAGATAAGGTGATCAATCCCTCAAACCCCCAACATTTGCCTCCGGCAGTGCTGCACGGAGGTTGTCCAGATGGTCGAAAGTCTCTACTTTAGTAGAGGTTGGGATCCTGCCTACGAAAGTCTGGTGCAAATGAATACTAAACCTAAATGCCCCACCCAGCACGTTCCACAACGCTCATGTGCATGCGAAAAGAAAATGTAAAATACGATTCCAAAAGCAACCAGAGTATTTAAATTGTAAATATGTGAGATGTAAGTCTAAGCAATGTGTCCAGCTATCGTACTTCGTAACTATGACCCAACCTTCCCAACCCCCCCCAACGACCCAACGACCCAACCCAAGCCTCCCACCCCCTGACCCAACGCCTAACCAATTCAAAATTGTATAGACACATAAACACACAACTACCCGCGACCCTTCCCGACCCCCTAACCCAACCCCCTACCCAACGCCCAACCGATTCAAAATTGATTAGACACATAGACACAAACACACAACCACCCGACCCAACCACCCGACCCAACCTCCCAACCCAACCTCCCAACCCCCCGGCCCAACACTCAACCCCTAACCCAAATACTCAACCCATGGTAGGTGCCAAAGAAAAAAAAAAAAACAACAACAACAACAACAACGAAAAAGGGACAACAACTCTGAATCGAACAGGAATCCCCAAAGCAGGATGGCCACCCAGAAGCCGGTTTTAACCATTAGGGTAAAGAACCACCGATATCGGCTGCCGTTGAAATCATAAATATGTATTATTATACACAATAAGAAACCGGAATCAGTTCCATACAAAAAATAAACAATTTCTCCTCCGAAAAAAAAGAAGCACGTGGTCATTCACGTGCTTTTTGAGGAACGTGCTGGGTGGGGCATTTAGGTTAGCTCAAAAGAATTAAGGACATGATGGACTCGACCAACTGAATAGGAGCTAAATTTCAAATATATAATAAAGTCAGGTTGAATGTATGCTTCTATTCAGTTTTTGTATTGTCCTATTCAGTTTAATTAACGTAAGCAATGCAGTTCTCTGAGCCGTGGGAGCTGTGTCAATGTTAACAATTGTACTAGATGACCTATCTTGGTGTAATAATAAAAGATGGAGAGGTCGTTTGAGCGATTCCATTGCAAAAAACCCCATGAAAAACGGTTGAAAACTGAGGGAGATACGAGTGGTGGCCCATCCCAGCGCGAGTTGTGTGTGTGGGAAACAGTGACCACGCCTCATACAGGCTGTTTGACGATGTGCGTTAATAATAAGATATGTAGGGGCTGTTTGTAAGAGCTCATTGAAAAAAACCCGACGAAAAACGAATGAGATTTGACAGAGATATGCATGTACATGTCTTTTGTGTGTGAAAAAATGTGAAAATCCGTCTTACTGCCTCATAGACCCTCATTCGCGATTGACGCCAATAATATAAGATGATGAAGGCATTGTTACAAGTATGTACGAAAAAAACGGTGAAAAACGAATGATAATTGACAGAGATACGAATGTATATGCTTTTTTTTGTGAAAAATTGTGAAAAACCGTTCCACTGCCTCATGAACGCTTATTCGCGACTTGCACCAATGATAAAAAATAGCCAGGGAGTTGGTACGGGCCCATTAAAAGAAACCCGACGAAAAACAAATCAGAATTGAGAGAGATACTAATGTACATGCTTTATTTGTGGAAAAAACGTTCCCCCTCCTCATTCACGCTGATTCACGACTTTTACCAACAATAACAAATGGAAGTGGAGGTAGTACGGGCCCATTGAAAAAAACCCGACGGAAAACGGTCAAGAATTGAGGGAGATACCAATCCAGTGTCAGCTCCGCGGCTGATCTGGGCGTGGGAAACGATCCCCAGCACCCTACAGGTGTTTTAAAAATATAAAAAAATATTAAGTACTTGCGTTAATAATATTTAAAGTAGCATGCAAATTTTCAAAACAGTTGGTGCAGTATCAAGCGAGATATGATAAATTATTCCATTAAATTTCACTTGGCACCCTCAAGATCGCAAGATATCAGGTTAAGGTAATAATACACATTGTAGAGGGCATTGACACGCGCCCGTTAAAAAAAACCCGAAGAGAAACTAATAAGAACTGACAGAGATACGATTGCAGTGTCAGGTCTGCGCATTATCTGTGCGTGGGAAACGGTCCCCAGCACCCTACAGATGTTCTAAAAATATGTAAAAATATTCTGTACTTGCGTTAATAGTATATAAAGTGATTCGAAAAATTCCAGGACATTTGGTTCAGTATCAAGCGAGATATAATAAATTATTCTATTAAACTTCACTTGCCACCCTCAAAATCGCGCAATAATGAGCCGGGCCAATAATGATAATTGTAAATAGCATTAACACGCGCCCGTTAAAACAAACCCGAAGCGAAACGAATAAGAACTGACAGAGATACGAATGTAGTGTCTGCTCTGCGCGTGGTCTGTGCGTGGGAAACGTCTTCCAGTGCCTCACCGCATGTGAAGGAAAATATGGAAAAATGTCAAAAACTTGCGTTGATAATATATAAATTAGTACGCAAATTTATAAAACATTTGGTAAAGTATCAAGCGAGATATAATAGATTACTCTACAGTTTGTGCATGGGAATGCGATAAATCGCTGTAATCTCCTCAGGATCGCCGAACGACGAGTCGGACCAATAATACAACATGTAGAGGACATTGAGACGCACCCATGGAACAAAACCCGACGAGAAACGGATGAGAACTGACAGAGATATGATAGATTTATGTAAAGAATCACGTGTATATGTTTAGTTTGAGAAATTCACGTGAGCAATTGAGCATAACCTCCCACAACTTTTTTCGCGCACAGACATATGCGAAAAAGTACTAATACCCCCACTCAAAACCGGTTTACACCCCCCCATGGGAGCAATTCTTTTTTGTTCCCATGTGGCTTTGGCATGTAAAATAGGTAGATAAATGGATAAAATAGATAGGTAAATAAAAAGTAGATAAATAGGTCATAATAATCGTAAATAGTAATAAAATAATAATAATAATAATAATAGTAGTAGTTGTTTGTCATTGTATTAGTTAATTTTTTTTTTTTTTTGGTTGTTTTCGCTAATTAGTTATTAATAAATAATGATAGTAATAGCTGTTTTGTTGTTGTGTTAGTTATTTTTTTGGTTGTTTTCGCTAATTAGCATATACAATTAGATAATAATAGTAATAGTGGTGTTGTATTAGTTATGTTTTCGAAATTGGCATCTACCATAAATAGTAGTACTGTTGTATTCTCTCTTTTTCTTTTATTTCGCTATTAGCATGTAAAAATAAATAGGTAAATAAAATTGAATAATTGAAATGCGGAGCAGAATCAAATGAAGGGTTCCATATAAGGCAAAAATTCGAGAAAATTCACGGCAACATGGTACAACATGAAGCAGAAACATCCAAAAAAAATAAAACCAAGGTGTCCTGTATAAAATAAAATCTGAAAAAATTGCGGCAATGTGGGACAACAAAGGAAAATAGATTTTATATAAAATAAAATCCAGAACATTCATGGCAACATGGGACAACATAGAATAGAAGATAGAAAAATAAAAGGAAGGTGTGCTATATAAAATAAAATCGAAAAAAATTCATGGCAACATGGGGAACACTGTCCTATCAACTTACAAAGGAATTCCATGTGATGGGAGGTGGTTGGGGTGGTGGATTTGGAGAAATGGCCAGAAAATGAAGAAAAACAACAAATAAAAGGGCCTCACTCCCAGTGCATTGCCAAAGAGGGGGGAAAGGCTTTTCTCATTCCTGTGCATGATTAATAGAGTGGGGTTTGGGGCAAGGCCCTGATGGCCCTCTGCAGGAGCAGGGGTTCAAGGGGCTGGCCCCTTGGTGTAAAAAATAATCAAATATATCCAGGGGGGTTTGGGGCACAGCCCCAGGCTCTCCGCAGGAGTGGGGCTTGGGGCAACGCCCCAATAGCTCTCTGCAGGAGCAGGGGTTCAAGGGGCTGGCCCCTTGGTGCATAAATAATCACCATATATCTCATTATTTCTTTAGCACATGGGGAACAATAATAACAAGGATGTCATTGCATGGGGCGGAGCCCCAATGGGGTCTGGGGCAACGCCCCAGGGGGGTTCGGGGCGCAGCCCCGATGCCCTCCGCAGGAGCTAGAGACCGAAGAACGCGTGGGTGTGCGAGGAACGAGCACCCCACGGGTTTAAGGTCTCTAGTCTACAATGAAGTCAGGTTGAATGTATTGATTCCAAGTAATTATATAAGCTTTTCCCGCGCTCAAGGCCTCAAGGTGGCATCTTGCCATTGCATTGGATGACCTGTAGTGAGGCAATAATAACGAATGGAGAGGACGTTGGCATGAACCCATTGCAAAAAACCCCATGCAAAACGGTTGAAAACTGAGAGAGATATGGGGTGTGGCCCATGCCAGCGCGTGTTTTGAGTGTGGGAAAAGTGTCCACGGCCTCATACAGGCTGTTTGATGACTAAAGTTAATAATACGGTATAGAGAGGCTGTTTGGACGAGCTCATTGAACAAAACCTGACGAAAAACGAACAAGATTTGACAGAGATACGAATGTACATGTGTTTTTGTGTGAAAAAATGTGAAAAAACATCCCACCGCCTCATACACCATCATTCGCAATGTGCGCCAATAATATAAGATAACGAGGACGTCATAAAGAGCATGTCCAAAAAGAAACGACGAAAAACGAATGATAATTGACAGAGATACGAATGTACATGGTTTTTTTGTGAAAAAATGTAAAAACATGTCCTACCGCCTCATACGCGCTCATTCGCGGCTTGCACCAATAATAGAAAATAACCAGAGAGGTGATCCGAGCCCATCAAAAGAAACCCGACGAAAAACGAATGAAAATTGACAGAGATACTAATGTACATGGTTTATTTGTGGAAAAAACGTTCCACTTCCTCATTCATGCTGATTCACGACTTTCACTAATAATACCAAATAGAAAGGAAGTTACTGCGGGCCCATTGCAAAAAGCCCGACGAGAAACGGTCAAGAACTGACAGAGATACGAATCCTGTGTCAGCTCCGCGCATGATCTGTGCGTGGGAAACGGTCCCCAGCACTCTACAGATGTTCTAAAAATATGTAAAAATATTAGGCACTTGCGTCAATGGTATATAAAATGGTTCGCAAAATTTCAGGACATTTGGTCCAGTATCAAGCGAGATATAATAAATTATTCCATTAAATTTCACTTGGCACCCTCAAGATCGCGAAATATCAAGTTTGGGTAATAGTACGGATTGTATAGGACATTAACACGCACCCGTTAAAAAAAACCCGAAGAGAAACGAATGAGAACTGACAGAGATACGAATGTAGTGTCTGCTCTGCGCATGGTCTGTGCGTGGGAAACGTCTTCCAGCGCCTCACGGATGTCAAAAGAAATATAGAAAAATATGAAATCTTTGCGTTAATAATATATAAGATAGGACGCAAAACTATAGAACATTTGATGCAGTATTCAGCGAGATATAATAGATTACCATACAGTGTGTGCATGGGAAATGAGTAAAATCGCCATCATCTCCTCTGGATCGCGGAACGATGGGTCGGACTAATAATACAACATGTAGAGGACATCAAGACGCGCCAATTGAAAAAAACCCGAGGAGAAACGGATGAGAACTGACAGAGATATGATAGGTTTATGTGAAAAATCACGTGTATATGTTTAGTTTGAGGAAATTCACGTGAGCAATTGAGCGTAACCTCCCACAACTTTTTCCGCGCACAGACATATGCGAAAAAGTACTAATACCCCCACTCAAAACCGGTTTACACCCCCCCATGGGAGCAATTCTTTTTTGTTCCCATGTGACTTTGGCATGTAAAATAGATGAAATAGATAGATAAATAGATAAAATAGGTAGATAAATAGGTCATAATAGTCGTAAATAATAATAATAATAATAATAATAATAATAATAATAATAATAGTAGTAAATAGTGAATAAATAATTATAGTAATAGTAATAGTAGTAGTAGTATTTTTGTTGTATAAGTTATTGTTTTTTGTCGAAAATTGGCATGTACAATCAATGGTGGTATTGTTTTTTTCTTTGTATTTTCGCTATTAGCATGTAAAATAGATAAATAAATAGGAAGTAAGTAAGTTAAAATCCGGAGTTTCCAACAACAGAACCAAATGAACTAAGGTTCCAGATAAGGTAAAAATTCGAAAAATTCACGGCAACATGGGACAACATGAAATAGAAACATCCAAAAATAAAACCAAGGTATTCTATATAAAATAAAATCTGAAAAAATTGCGGCAATGTGGGAAAACCAAGAAAAATAATACCAAGGTATTCTATACAAATTAAAATCCAGATAATTCACGGCAACAGGGGACAGGAAAGAATAAAAAGATAGAAAAATAAAAGGTGCTCTCTATAAAATAAAATCAAAAAAAATCATGGCAACATGGGGAACACTGCTTTATAAATAACAGCAAAAAACCTGATAGAGAATGAACAAATTTCATGGTAAATTTGTGGAAATAGCCAGAAAAACAGCAAATAAAAATACACAAATGTGCTCAAGGGTGTAAGGTGGGTATGTGGTCCATGTAATTTGTGTGTAGCAGGCCCCACTTCCAGTGCATTGTCAACAGGGGAAAAGGCATTTCTCATTTGTGTACATGATTAATGGGGGGGGGGGGGGTTTGGGGCGCAGCCCCAAGGCTCTCCGCAGGAGTGGGGTTCGGGGCAACGCCCTGATGGCCCTCCGCAGGAGCAGGGGTTCAAGGGGCTGGCCCCTTGGTGTAAAAAATAATCAAATATATCCAGGGGGTTTGGGGCGCAGCCCCAGGCTCTCCGCAGGAGTGGGGCTTGGGGCAACGCCCCAATAGCTCTCCGCAGGAGCTGGGGTTCAAGGGGCTGGCCCCTTGGTTCATAAATAATCACCATATATCTCATTATTTCTTTAGCACATGGGGAACAATAATACCAAGGATGTCGTTGCATGGGGCGGAGCCCCAATGGGGTCTGGGGCAACGCCCCAGGGGGGTTCGGGGCGCAGCCCCGATGCCCTCCGCAGGAGCTAGAGACCGAAGAACGCGTGGGTGTGCGAGGAACGAGCACCCCACGGGTTTAAGGTCTCTAGTTGCATTAAATAAGGTACAAATTCTTAGGTAATTTCCCGCTACTCCGTAGAGGGTCCTGTAAATTTAAGCCCCACGCTGTGCACAGGGTCCACTTTTCCCATCATGACAACGACGATATGATTCTCTCCCTTATAACTCTGTTAGCTAACACCCAGTCGTCTCCGTACGACTTCTGCGTGGAAAACGCCTTGTGAAGAACCTGAAGACAGAAGGGGAAAAGCGTTCTGAAATAGTGATAACGCAAAGAACGAAGACATATCCACAAATCCCAAACCAAACGTCGAAAGGCAGTTGTGAGGAAAGTGGCGGGCCCTTGCCGCGACAGGCGGCGTCCACCAGTTATTAAAATCCAAAAGGGGACTTCCGTACATAATTGACCACATAATGTTTTTTGTTTTACTGAAAAGTTTTAGTGGAACCCCAGCGGCTTTCGCGAGACAGGTGTATTTGGTGTTTTGATAAACCCATGTAGTCGTTGTACCGTACCCAATCCAACACATAGGGAAGTGCAACCAAGGCTGCAAATATTTACGCTAGTCAATTGTGAATATATGTCGGGATCGCACAACTCTGAGGCTCAGCCGTGAAGTGGACATACATGGACAAGCGACATTGAATTACTGTCCGTCGAATACTCATTTGTGTTGAGGGTACAGTTACCGATCTTGACAAACAGTGCTGGGCCAGTGAGACCGGCGAGCCTCCCTTCTATACACGCAATTCTCTCATTGAAAATTCAATCTTGCAGTTTGGCTGCCTTGGAAATCAGGCAACTGAAAAAGCTTAAATCTAGCTATCCGCAATACTCATATGGACCCAGCATCCTCCCTGTTACGCCCAATCAGAAGGCGGGTTCAACTTCACAAAGAACTGACGCACTTTAATGAACAAACTAACAGCCATTTTCGGCCATATTGCTTCGATTCCCTTCCTACCTGGTGCGCCTCTCCATGATGCGGGCGGGCATGAACCGTCAGGCGCATCTTCTTGTTGGCGGAGGGTGAATGTGTCAAATGTTTGGAGTATTCGAATCATTACTATCGGAAAGAGGATGAAGTCCATGAGAAAATCAGGCAGAAGGTCAGGGTGTATGGAACGGCATACTAAAGCTTGCTTGGTTATACGCGAAGTTCTGTAAGGGAAGAAGCAGCAATAAACAACCATCCATTCGGATCCCAAATGTAGCACTGTTATCGGCACAACTGCACCCACCTGACCCAGACAAATTCTTGGCCCAGCGTTAAAAGGTATGAACATAAATGGATCATCAGTCATCTTCTTCACCCTCTCCTTGTCAATCCACCTTTCAGGATCGAATTCGTCTGCATCAGGGCCCCATAAATCTTTCCGACGCTGCATGAGAAGTGGAAAGTACAAGACTGTCGTGCCGCCAGGGATGTAGATGGGTTTTCCATTGGTGGTCTGGTCAGGAGGAAGGAGTGTCGATAATCTCGATGAGCGAAGGTTTAGTGGGGCAGGCGGGAAGAGGCGGAGTGTTTCATTGAGAACAGCGCGCACTGTTTGATTCAAGGAATTGAACCAGAAGGGGAAGATGGAAGAATCACTCACAATATCTCATCTTTCGGACGTCATCGAAAGTCGGGGGCCCATTGGGAACATATGTCAGTACTTCTTTTCGCAATATCGCCATTACATCCGGATGTAAGCAAAGCAGGTATGTGGTGAATGTTAGCAGCGTAGCAGTTGTATCCCTGGCTGCCGCAAAGATGTTGAACAGCTATTGTATAAAACGAATCAGGGTCTGTCATGGAAACGAGGATGTAGGTGTGTTTTACCTCATCCCTGACCAACTTCAAGTCATTCGTCATATCCACCAAATGATCCACCAAATTTCCTTCATCAGGATCACACTGCTCCGTCCCTCTCTTCCTTTTTTCCTTCAAGGCCCCCATGATAAGAGGATTGATAAACGCATCAACAGCTAAGCTATGGATCTTCGTCTCATCTTTCCAGAATTCCATCAACCCCCAAACCTTCGCACTCCCTCTCAGACTTCGAATAATCACGATTTCCTGCAACTTCTCGAACGCGTAAATGAAAGAACCATAGGAACCCTCAAGCTCGGTTCCTTTGGGACCCAGTTTGGATTTTTTGTTGGGGGAGGAAGGGGAAGGTCAAGTGTGTTGAAAGTTGTGCTGCCGAAGAGAAATTCGCCTGCTGCATCCATGGTGAATCGGGAAAAAACGTCCTGGATGTCTATGGCTTGGGAGCTGTTGAATCGAGCAAGGAGATGGGCGAGGACCTTTTCAGTGTACCGTTCGAAGGTATTGAAATTTTGGACACGTTCACGAGCTGTATTTCATATGGAGAAAAAAAGGGGGGTGGAATGTGAGTATTAACGATGTATCGAGGTGAGGGAGACAAACCAAAGAAGGGGCGTGTCAAGGCCCTGTGGGCTTTTGCCTTGGCACCGTCCACTCCGAAGATCCCGTCACCGAACGACCCTTTGGTCCTATATGCAAGGCAGCCAAAGAAAATTGGTCGTAAAAGGCGAAGCGAAGGCTCAGAGAGGAATGAAATTAGCCCACCTCATTCGTAGTTCATGACCTTTCCAAAAGTCATCAAACCTTGTAGCTAGCATCGTCTGCATAACCCTATGGTCCCTTGTTACATAGGTATCCTCCCAAAGCGTTCCAAGGTTAAACGTTGTCACTTCATCTCCGCTTCCAAGCGATGTAAACATACGCTCAAAATCCTCCAGAACATATCCTTCCTCGGAGGGTTGTGCCAGTCTTTATGCAGATCGGGAATTCAAGTATGACATTATAGGATAGTAATCTTTTCAGTACGAAGTCCTAGCAGATGAGTGAAAGGCAACGTACGATAAAGCAATATCCAAGTTTCCGGGCCATTTCCCCTTTAGCCTGGGAAGGTACACCCCACCCATTTTCCTGGCCTCGTTATGATTCTTCCAGTCTGCGTACTTGACGTTCACCATCCAGTATGCAAGACATATCCATAGGTGCCAGAGGCTCCGTAAGAAGAATCCATCGGAGAGCAGAGATGGAAGGAACGAGAGGAGAGCAGAGGCGATAAGGAGAGGTGGGATGAAATACCTTGCGAGCACCAGTAGGAGGTGGATGCGATAGTTATACTCTAGAAACGATGGCATGGCGAGAGAGGAAGTCTCTGGTGCGAAGACAAACTAGAAACTCCGGACAGTACAATCGTATTGTTACGAAACACAGGGTACCACGACCCATATTTGTAACATTGGTAGTCCTTCAACACTTGCCGCTTCCTGAATTGCTTCCGATATACTCGACAGTGCTGCATAGACATTGTCCCAAATGGCCGGAAGTTCGGGATTGGTACAAATGAATAAGATATGATGAACCAGAGAGAGACCTTAATATTGATGTTCCCGGTATATATGCTGACCGGAATAGCCTTGCCATTTGCTGGAGGCTCTTGGCCAGGCGGTGCTTTGATGCTGTCCGTTTCGAGTGACGAACGATATGATATTGCCGCTTTGGCAACATGTGCTTGAGTCCGCATGTCATGTCAATTATGGAATATGGCTGTCACGTCGATCTTTCCATCAAATTGGTAATATCGTTCTGCACTTCTTTCTCCCATCGCACCTTTATTAAGCTGTCGCGGGTGTTCTTTCCCCTCTTCCTTTGTCCGCCATGAGCATACTACATTACTTAATTATTATATGCATGCATCACCATAACCCAAGTGATGTATGTATATACATGATATGTTGATGAGTTGTTCGTGTTGAAGTTTCTTGATTTGTACATAGTGAATTTGAGTCCTGCGGAATGTACTTCTTGCGCACGGACATTTCCCCACAGGATTGCCCCATGCTTCCGTCCATGTTGATGGACGCAGTCGAGGATGGCTTAAAACTTGCCACTTCGCGCATTTTTTCCCCTCTCTCCTCAGTTCGCATACTTGGAACTGAGGTGAGATCCGCTTTATCTTTGGAACCTAGTCTTAGATGTTCTGATAATGTAAATACTTTTTTAGCGCTCGTACGGCGCTAGTTCATAATTCTAATAGTTCGTAGGCGAAGCATAGCGCAAGTGCACGTGGGACAAGGGCACCTCTCCAGATGTAACCACGCCAGCGGCATAAGTAGCTATGGTAATGACAAGATATCAGACAAAAGTGATAAAGATCGAAATCAGATGCGAATAAGCACTACATCTGGCACGTAGGCAAGAGTGAAACATGGACGAAAGGGCATCATATCAATAACTGATATGAGCATGATAGGCGCATCGTCATGGCTCATCCAGCACACGCCCCAGCACTTGCCGCGATCTACATTAATATCAATATTATTACTGCCTCCTGCATCGCTTCCGACATGTGCGACCCGCATATATAGGGCCCATGTCCGGGTGTCGGCGCAAAGCTGAAAATGGATGAGGGCATTCTCGGGCCACGGGCTGCAGTGTTGCTAGAGAAGCGTGGGACTGAACACGGGCGATGAACATCAGAATGGATCCCTTGAGTGTACATCGAATCGCCGAGATTCAAAATGAGCAAGTATCAAACGGAAGGCCAACGCCCTTCATGCGTGCTGTTTCAACAAAACCCATGTGGTTACGTGACAAGCAAGTTCAACACCGTATCGAACTTATGCGTGGGAAACTGGTGGACTGCCACAAGGCCGCTGGCCGTCAGTAGCCCCACTATGTTTAAGAAGCGCACTGTCAAGACTAAGCCAAGGAAGAAGGAGGCATCGCAGGAGCCAGAGGTTCTCGGGGACTCTCGGGATGCTAGCCAATATGACAACGAAGAGGAGAAAGTAGAGTGAGTGGAAACTTAGCTCGCTCAGCCCTTCTGTCTCAGGAATTTTGCCAGTATATAGCTTACAGGACCTTCTAGCGATACGTAGACTCCAGAGGCCGAAGCAGGGTATTGATTATACGAAGCTCAACCAAGGTGCTCCACAAAAGAAGCGCAAGCCGAAAGAAGAGCCGACGTACGGTCTTCAGCCGCGGAAAGGCGATACACATCAAGATGATGATGAGTCAGTTGTTTACTTTGTGAGACAGGTTCAAGCATCGAAATCAATTCCAGTGATCCAGATGACGAAGAATCGAAGGCTCGCAAGATAGTACGCTCGAACAATTTCACCCAGCAAACCAACGCACTTGATGTGGATAAGCACATGTAAGTAGTTAAAGTTGAATTGTTTGTTTTGTAGCTTAGGCTTAATAGGATGGCTTACATTGAAGAGAACATGAAGAAGCGAGGGGCTGGTAGGGATCTTGATGACGAACTTGAAGATGAAAAACCCTACGATCCTCAAGAGGCGCTCTTTAAATTTGATGAAAAATACCGGGCAAAGCCTAAAACACTTGAGGAGGAAGGGAACGTCACGAACAGTTTAGCAATGTTGACTGCCATTCCCGAAGTGGATCTTGGGATGGAGTGAGTGGCTATATTGGACATTTTATATCATTCTTTCTGACGTTTCCACTCAGTGTTCGTCTCAGGAACATAGAGGAAACGGAGAAAGCGAAAAGACATGTTGCAGAGCAACGTCGAGCGCGCTTTCATCAAGGTCAACACAATGAGCCAGATCTTGGATCTACACGATGTTCGTCCAACCATTCATTATCGCTGTTGGCGCTACGAACGCTGACATCGGAATGGGCCGTTTAGTCTTTCGACCAAATCAGCATCCACAGGAGTCTGATGCAGAAGCTCTACGACGAGCGAGATTGGAAGCTCAGGGAATTCACGTGGAGCCAGAGACCAAACGTCCAAAGAATGACCGACGGGATGTGGCCACAGACGAACAGGTGCGTCCCGTGCCTATACCTTTGGCTCACTCTCATTCTGTGCGATGCAAAGGCTATGGAACGTTTCAAAAAGCGAATGAGGAGATAGTGAGCAGTGGCTCAAATAGCCATTGTTGATTAGTATTTATCTTTGTTAAATACCGTCTTGCTGTTCTTCTGTGCATTCTTGCAGTTGTACCTTCAGTGACACTGAATTGAATTAAGCGCTGGTTTCCTAGGAAGGATATGCACCCGGCAGGAGCCGCAATTCACATTTCTCGACGTCTAATTCACTAAAAATGTCCGAATCAGACACTATCGCCCTCTTCGCTGAGGGGACTTTCGAGGAGCAGGTGCATATGGATTACTAAGCTGACGGGGATAGCTTTCTTACTTTGGCATAGGTCCAAGATCTTGTCAACTATATTGTCCGGGGGCTTTCCGATGAAAGCAGAACAACCGCTATAAAACCTTTCCAAGAGTTGTTCATTACCCGCAGCGGTCGGACGCCACTAAATAAGGACGCGGAACGAAAAAAAAAAGTTATATCCATGGTCATCGCCGAAACCAAAACTCTTGGGCAAGGATCGGAACGAGGCAAGAAAATGCGAAGCCTATCGTATTGTCATGTGGTGCTGACATGAGGTCTCAATTTGGCAGAGATTGAAGGATTTTTCAACCTTTTAATATCGCACGTACTGACCCTCTTCACGGATACATCGAGTGCAAAAGGCCAAATTGAACCGTTAATTGCAGTCATCACATCCTCCGCGTCTGAAAGCTCTGTTATCAAGTATAGAATGTACGTTTGCCATCTACCGCGTAATAGCCCTGACTCACTCATTTACAGTCTCTCTAATATTTTCAATGCTCTTCCACGACAATCTCCAATCCGATTGCAGGTGTACAATGCCTTGTTTTCTTTGGCGACGTCGAACAAAGAGTTAGACACAATACAAGTCAATAAATCTACGGTTGACCGCTGGCTTTCAGAGTGGGATGTTTCTCCTGATGAGAAAGGCACATTCCTGAAGTCGTTAGCGATCGCTTTTGAACAAGCGGGCGATGCGTGAGTGCGTCCGGGCTGTTTACGACGTTGCTCATTTTGGCACTGTTCTTATAGTACCACCTCGTACTCCTATCTGTTTTCTCGACTGGAAGTGCTTCCAGATGGATCCTCGGAGGCAGAGCAAGCAGCTATTGATGTGATAATCGCAGCTCTTCGGTTACCGACTGTATTCGATCTAAACAAGCTGCTAAAAACGAGCCGGCTCGAAATAGTGAAGGATCGCCCACTGTTCGCTTTACTTCGGATTATCGCGCAAGGTGATCTGAAGGACTACAAACAATGGGAGAGTGGCAATCAACAGGTTCTGAGTAAATCAGGTGAATCCGTCTGCTTTTTCCTTTTCTGATTTGCGATATGAACATGCGCGCTATCAGGGCTGGATGCGGCCGCCGTGGAAAAAAAAATCCGCTTCTTGACATTGGCTACACTGGCTTCGGATTATGTCGGGAAGGAAATTAGTTATTCGAAGATTGCGTCCACAATACAAGTACCTGAATCTGATGTTGAGCTCTGGGTTATCAATGGTAACGATGAGGTTGAACTATCCGTGGTCATGATGCTGACTGTTGTTCGATATCTATAGCGGTCAGATCAAACCTCTTAGCAGGAAAGCTCTCCCAGTTGACCCAAACTTTCTGTGTTACACGGTCCATAACACGTGCGTTCCAAAAGCCTGATTGGAAATTATTGGAAGAGAAATTGAGCTCCTGGAGGACGAATCTTATTGGCGTGTTGGAGGTGGTGGAAAGTGCACGGAAGTCGGCACAACCTGCTCCCACTGGACCTCCAGTTCATGGCGACCTTGCTAAGGAGGCTCCTGCATCTACCTAGAATAATTTTCTCGAGTGAGGATTTGGGCGATGTATTTTTTGATCCATTGTCGTTGATCATTCTGGAAATGTGGTGTGTCATCAATGCTGACGTCCAATTGTGTGGCGATGTAAGTACTCCGAAGTCGACACGCAACCAATTTGCACCACAATCTCAACATTTGACACGTTGAATATTAACAGTTTTCTGGGACAAGCTAATTATTCTTAGCTCTCAGACCTTTCTTTACATCATTCTTCAGCTTAACTAGATGGCCAGCTTCTTTCGATCCTCCAATTCTAGCAGTCCAAGTCCGTACACGAGAATTAATTCAGACTCCAATCAGTCATCAAGGGGACCGCGTCCTCCTCCCCCTCCTCCCCCTCAGCGTGGAAATGAAACCTTCCTTGAAAAGATAACGCACCGATCTCGACCGCAATCCGCTAAGTCAGCAATATTCCTTTACAGGCACTTCGAGTAAACATGTTGACAGTTGATATACGGCAATTTAGTATGACCGTTGCCAATGCCCCTAATAACGAGTTAGGGCTCACAAACTGTTTGATCGCGAGCCCCACCGATTTTCTGCAACATGGACAACAAGTTCGAGTTAATAGACGCTTCCCCGTCACAGTTAGGTCAGCAATAGATACCTCATTGGTGTCCCCCTTACCGTGCTGTGTGCTCACAATGAACGAAAACCCCTTAGACACGACACAACTCCATCGATGGTTGCTGGCCACATAGAGCCGGGAAGCCTTGGCGTCAGCATGTTTCACCGACAATGGATCGGGCTTAGCCCAGGAGACGTCATTCAAATCGAAACAATAGATTTAGGGGATGAGTGGCTTGGCTCGCTCGACCTGGAGGCCAGTATAATGCTCATTCTCTTAGTCACGCGGAGGCTCTGACGCCACTGCAGGTTGGCTTTAACAAGAAGAATGCCCAAGCAACTGAAGTGTTCGACTCTGAAGATATGAGTCGAGTCCTCATCAAGAACTATAGCAACCAAGTTTTCTCGCCCGGTCAAATTGTGGTTTTTGAGTATCATGGTCAAACTCTACGAGCTACTGTGACAGGGATATCTCTCTTCGACCTTGGGAAAGGTGGAAACCCACTTGGGCCCATGGGTCTTCTGATGGAAAAAACGGACATTACGTTCATCAAAGCCTCCGATAGCTCCATTAAGATCAAGGGAAGCTCCAAAAAGTTGGGCTTCGCAGTAATGGTCTCGGAACCGCCTCTAACAGATCCGTAGGGCACCTCCAAATGCAATTCTGGCGCCAAACTTCAAGTTCGAAGATATGGGTATTGGTGGTTTGGATGCAGAGTTCGCCTCAATATTCCGCCGAGCCTTTGCCAGTCGAGTGTTTCCGCCAGGATTGGTCGAGAAACTGGGCATTCAACATGTCAAAGGGCTGCTGTTGTACGGCCCTCCTGGGACAGGGAAGACACTCATGGCGCGCCAAATTGGAAAGATGCTGAATGCCAGAGAGCCGAAGATCGTTAATGGGCCCGAGATTTTGGACAAATTTGTTGGGAAGAGCGAGGAGAACATTCGAAAGCTTTTTGCTGATGCTGAGGCGGAGGTTTGTTAATACTTTGTCTCATTTATCGCCCACTAATGGATGGGTTTTCATAGTATAAGTCAAAAGGCGATGAGAGTGGGCTTCACATCATTATCTTCGATGAATTGGACGCCATATGTAGGCAACGGGGCACTGGGAGTGCCGGTGGCACTGGAGTTGGGGACACTGTCGTCAACCAACTTTTGTCCAAGGCGAGTGACTGTTTTGAGAGTGAAGAACTTTGTCTGAGTTACTTGGTTAGATGGATGGTGTGGATCAACTCAACAATATTCTTGTCATTGGTATGACAAACCGGAAGGATATGATTGATGAGGCACTCCTTCGACCTGGCCGACTCGAAGTTCACATGGAAATCTCTCTTCCCGATGAGCACGGTCGTCTCCAAATCCTGACCATTCATACCGCGAAGATGCGCAATAATGGGATAATGGACCGCGACGTCGGTCTTCCAGAACTTGCTTCTGTAACAAAGAATTTCTCTGGCGCAGAAATTAATGGTTTGGTGAAGAGTGCGGCCAGCTTCGCTTTTAATCGCCACGTCAAAGTAGGTGTACCCTGCGATCTGAAGTAAATGCTTATGTTTTCTTTAGGTGGGGACAATGGCTGGCATTTCTGATGATGTCGAGAACCTTCGCGTTAACCGAGACGATTTTATGCATGCTCTGGAAGAGGTCCGCCCGCTCTTCGGTGTGTCAGAGGAAGAATTGGAGGCTGTAGTCCAGAACGGGATTATCCACTACGAGACCAATGTCGATGTTAGTTACGGCGATCCTCATTTGCTTAGGACTCCTGATTCGAAATCATCTTAGACATTGTTGCGGGATGGGCAGCTCTTTGTGGAGCAAGTCAAAACGAGTACTCGAACACCCTTGGTCTCCGTTCTGTTGCATGGTACGTCACTAAATAACCGCTGAGTCCCGATCGATATCCGATGTGATTGTAGGACCACCTGGCTCCGGAAAAACCGCGCTTGCCGCAACTATTGCTCAGAGCTCTCAGTTCCCGTTCATTAAATTAATCTCGCCTGAATCCATGGTCGGGTTTTCAGAGGGACAGAAGATTGCCGCAATAAGCAAAGTATTCACGGATAGCTACAAGAGTCCAATTAGTGTCATTGTTGTTGACAACTTGGAGCGATTGTTAGGTGAGAGGCATTGAAAGTTTTGAATCTTCGTTGGAACCTTAAATTCTCATCGCAGATTGGGTACCTATCGGTCCTCGATTCTCTAATGGTGTACTCCAAGCCCTGATGGTATTGATGGGGAAGCGTCCTCCTAAGGTGCGCCCAGCCGATGTGGTTGCAATCCTCTAGCTAACATCTCTGTAGGGGAGGCGGTTGCTGGTGCTCACTACCACATCTCTGCGGCCCATGCTGACCGAGATGCAGATGAATGACATCTTTGATGCGGAGATACGAGTTCCACCGATCACCAGTCTTCGTGCATTAGATCGTGTCTTGGACGAAGTGAAGCTCTTCCCCTCACGGACTGAAAGAGGCAGAGCGCTGGCGTTGCTCGAGCAGGCAGGTTTTGGCCATGAAGGGCGTCTCAACGTGGGCATTAAGAAGCTCCTCAGCGTGATTGAGATGGCTCGCCAAGATCCCAATGACATTGCCGAGAAACTGTGCAGTGCTCTTATTGGACTATTGTGAATTGAGAATTGGAGTTAAAGCTGTGTAATTGTATTTTTACTATTCCATCCCTGTGATCCTGTTGTTGGCGTCGGATTGCCTATTTTAATTCAGTTGGGGGGCGGCCTCGACTCACCAAGGAAAGGTTGAGTCTTACTTTGTTAAGCGCGCGCCTCCTAGCAAACACGGGTGCTAGTATCGTGTGCAAAACACGCCGGTGTCGCACAGGATTTTTCTCATCCCCTGATTCTGATCATATGCAGCGACTTGGCTCACCACTGAGGCGCGCGGCTTTCCTGACACTTCCTATCGCTACTGCCGGCATTGCCTGGTATAATTATCCGTCGATCAGAGACTTCATGTCAGGGTCTAAGACGTTTGAAGTCCATCTCAAGGAGCGTGGTGCAGATGGGAAACCTGTGCTTAAAATGCACTCTCTGCCTCGCTTGAGCGAGGCTGAGGTGGACGCAAGGCTGCGGGAACACGCGTACGGACAAACTGTTCGTCGGTATGGCGGATTGAGTATGTATCAATGGAGCAGGCATTGAGAGTTGCATGCTCATCTTCGCGTTGTATCAGCCTGGAAGTACCAGACCGCCTTTCTGGCCGCTAATGATGGTATTGAAGATGCGCACTCTCAAGCATTGGTGGAACAGGACATAAGCTCAAAGGCGCCACCGGGTGATTTGCTCTTTTTTGCGGTACGTGTAATTGCATACCAGCCTTGTCCCGAGCTAATTTTTGCACATGCGAATAGGTAATGGATGGCCATGCAGGCCCTCATACTTCCAGACTTCTCTCCCGCACGCTCATACCGTCCGTGGCGTTTGAACTCGCATCCCTTATTAGTTCCCCACTGCCAGCCGCTTCGCCACACTCAAAATTGGTTTTGAACTACTTCAAACGCTTCGTCCCATACTTGTCTTCCCCGCAGAAGAATCAGATCCACGGCGTGGACCCATCCAATGTTTCGGAGGCCATAAAGAATGCCTTTGTCAAGCTCGATCATCAGATTATCAATGCCCCAATTGGACACTTAAAACGTCTGCAGTCCCAGAAATCTGACGTAGCACCTCATGAAGATCTAATGTCTACGCCCTTAATGCTTCCAGCGATGTCAGGCTCATGCGCTCTTTTCGCTTTGCTCGATACAGCAAGAAGAGACATGTATGTTGCGTGCACAGGTGATAGTCGGGCTGTTGCTGGATATTGGGATGAGCCAGCTGACGGCAGTCCCGGTTACTGGAGAGCGGAGGTTCTAACGGAGGATCAAACTGGCCGGAATCCCAATGAGCTGAAACGGTAAACAATTTCGGGGATAGTTGATGTCTCCTTTGGTTAATCGTTGATTAGAATGCAATCCGAACATCCTGCGGACGAGGCTGACACTGTTATCCAAAGAGGCCGTGTATTAGGTGGGCTTGAGCCAACTCGAGCCTTTGGAGATGCCCGCTACAAATGGGCCAGAGACATCCAGGAGAGGTGAGATGAACCCCACATCGGTCCACTCTTTTCACTTTGCCTCATTCGAATGTAGTCTTGTGCAGAACTTGCTTCCACCTAACACGCCATTTCGAAAAGCCCCCAAAGACTTGAAGACTCCTCCGTACGTTACATCCGAGCCTGTCATCACCCACCGCAAGTTGGATTTCATATCAGATCCCTCTTCTACCTCGGCATCGACAACCCCAGCAAAGCCGAAATCCACTTTAAGGTTCGTCGTGCTTGCCACAGATGGACTGTGGGACGAACTTTCGTCCTCCGAGGTCGTTTCTCTTGTCGGCGGTCACCTAGCCGGCCTGAAGGGGTCCGTGCCAAAAACCGCTCTCATCGAGACGGTTCGTGACACGGAAGGTGCTATGGGGGTGGAAGGTAAATCTGCATCCGTCTCCGAGAAAAAGCAACGGCAGCGGGAAACTGGAGAATGGGCATTTGTTGATGACCATGTTGGAACGCATGTCATACGCAATGCATTTGGTGGTGCAGACCGAGATCGCTTGGACAAGAAAATCTCCATTCCTCTAGGGATGGCGAGGAACTTCAGAGACGATGTCACAGTGACGGTCATATGGTATGAGAAATCGAACCCTCAGGCCGAAATAGTCAAAGCAAAGTTGTGATGCATGGGCAAGGGTGAAAAGCGGTATAATTTACAGCTGAAACATGCGATGATCGTCCATGTACGATCTTTAATGAGTAATATAATGTCTACCGAAGTCGTCCAAACACACAAACGAAAAAAAGAGACTAGGATTATGTTAAGATTCTCTTGTTCATTTTGGGTTTCATGCGGCTTGCCATGCTCGTTCGCTGGTCCTGATTTGAACGATCCTCATGGAGATTACTTCGCAATGCGTCTCGAGAAAACGGAGTGTGCTTGTGCCTTCGTTTATGGTCGTGCTTCTTGGATCGGTTGAACCGCGGAGGGAAACGGGCTGAGTTTTCATCGAGATGAGAATGACGCCGTTTCTTCTGCGGAGCGCCGTAGAACGAAGACTGCGGAATTGGGGTATCAAAAGGTTTAGATGGAGAAGGGTCGATACTGTCAGATGGTGGTGATTCTAAGACAGAATCAGATCTTTGAGGTACCGTTTCATCATCCTTCTCAATGGATGGTGTGGAAGTGGTGTTGACAAGTGTGGATGAGGAAGGCAAAGATAATCCTGGTACTTGACTATCTCTCTCCGAACCACCGTCGTTGGTTTCTGCCTCCGAAGAATCGTTTGTGTACTCAGATAGAGCCAGAAGCGCCGATGACGATAACGTGATGGATTTTCCCTTTGTCGCTGCAGTAATCCTAGCAGCTAACTTTATAGCCGCTGGATCCTTGGAGGGGATTTCTGGAGCTTTATGGCCTAGAAGATCAGGCTTCTCGAATGTGGGTGATACCTTTGTCTTCGCTTCGGTATCTGGGGGAGACACCTTCGTCCCAAGGTCCTCTTCATCATCATCGTCAAACATTGCTTTTCTCTTTTTCTGCCCTTGATTCTGCACGGATTTTCTGGGAAGGATCTCCGCTGGAGCAGCAAGGCCCGAGGCAGATATGGCGGCCTCCAAAGCCTGACCGGCGTCCTGCGCGTAGAATAATACATAGGCATTTTTGAGATCGAGGGGAATGCGGGAGCACTGTTCCACAGAATCATCGTTCATTTCGTACCAACGGCCATTCTTAGCCTTCACATGAGCGAGATAATGACCCGAATTGGGCCCAGAACCAAAGTGAGAGATGACGGCATACAAGGAATATCGGGGTCCAAACTGGCATGAACTTGAGTTATCGTCATGACGAAGAACCAATTCAGAAACGTACCTGACCCGCACTCATATACTTGTGAAGTGAGAGGTGCTCTTCGTATCTAACAGAATGTGACACTTTCCTTCCTAGTGGAGTAAACCGCTTTAGGTGTATTGTAAGGATTTGGGGGGCATCATGGATGGTGAACTGCTTCTCCGCCTCGACAGGTTTCTTGCATTTTTCGCACTTATACTTGTCCGCGCCAGCCAATACATCAATGGAAACGAATGAGTCCAGGGCAGCACGAATAGAGGGCCGCCTTGCGACGTCAATACTGAGGTCGAGCAGAGAGTCAAAAGTATCTGAAGGGTGGCTGCATGAACGACAGGTCACTCGTGACCGCAAGCGACCTCCGAAGATCTGATGTACCCAGGTAGTTTCCTTTATACCATGCGGTAACTTTCTGCAATAAGAAGTCACTTCAGCAACAAAGATAGACGCACATAGTCGGGCGAACATACGGGTCCGTTCCATGAAGAGCACTTCTCTGGAACGCATCTACGGTGTAGCGTAGAAATTCGTGGGCATCTTCTTGTCTCCCATGCCGAAGACTTTTGGCGATGCTTTTTAGGTTCTGCAGTACAGGAATCGGTGTGTATGAAGATGGTCCCACATTGGCGGTTATCGTCTTCGTAGCCAGATCTTTGAATTTACATGTCATGCAAAATGTGCCCACACTTGCTGGACAACGTTGACTAGAGGTGTGCTTGCTAGCTACCCATATCAGAGCAGGCGTATGCAGAAGGCATTGTAACACAGAATTCAAGAAGCAAGTATTGCCGACATTATTGAGGCCAACGCCAACGTTCCTCGTTCTATGGACCCATTCATTGGGGATTTCGATGGGATAAAGGGATTTTGGTGCTTCGGGTGCGTTCGACCCACCCGAAACAGAATGTATAACAGGGGCCAGAGGATTTTGAGCATTAAGCCGCCCAGCGCCAGGCGTCAAAGCATCCTGCGAATTTTTCTAGTTTGGTAGGAATCCTGCACATATAGACTTATCTACCTTAGAATGGGGCTCTGAAGAACTCTCAGAGAGCTTGGTATCGTCAAGTAGGATCATGTTAGCCGTGGGTTGGATGGTTGGATTCGCATCCTCTGCTTCCCTAAAAGCAATAGGGGTTGCAATCAAAGCACTTATAAGGTTTTTCTGAAGGCTTCCGGATAGGCTTGAGATGCTATTTCCAATGGAGGGTCCAGGGGTTGAAGGCTCTGAGGGCATTTGGGCCAGCTTATCGCTAGGAATATCTCTAGATGATGCATCAAAAAAAGACGGCAGGGACGCGACAGCAGCTGCCATCACGTCTACGGACTGGACGCGGGCCAGCGCAAGGGTAAATTGACGCGCGAGGATGGCGATGAAGGTGGCGGGAGCTGTGGCGGGGGGTTGCAAATTGTAGCATGCAATTGGATCCGGTACCGTCACCAAACTCAAAAACAAAGAGAGACGAGAGCGACGACTCGTCGACTCAAAAGATGTTATTAGACTCAAAAGCATATGTGAAATGAATGGAATGAAGGCCCGAAAACCGTGCAGGATACATAGATCTGTACGTAATGGGGGAGCTTGAACGAAGGATTTCGGAATCCTACTTCTTCCTCTTAGCTCCATGTGGATTTCGTCTACCATACCCAATCTCAGGCAGTGTTGGTATCGGTTTGGTCGATACTCCAAGCAGCATGTTTGGCATCCAATCAGGATCTGCCCAGCCGTCCCTACCCTGCGCCGCAGCAACCGCGCTCTTCATTTTCTGCTCCATTTTCTTGGTTTGGGCTCGCACCCTTTTCACCGCGCGCTGGAATTCTATTTGATCCTCGCGCAGAATTATATTATTTGTACCCCTGCTACCTGGTTTCGGCAGTGGTATCGAATATATCGTTCCTCGAAGATTATGTTTATAATTTTTCTTCAGATGGACGTGGACAGTGGGAGCAGTGCCCGGGGGAGACCCAGGAGGTGGTGCTGCCGTAGAAACGGATACTCGAGTGAGAGTTGCGTTCCCGCACTTTGGACAGAACTTTTTTGTCGGATCCTTAACTAGGCTGTGCAGAGTATCAGGGGCTTATCGATAAGGAATATGAATTCCACTTACGTGCAGCAAGCATGACATCTCAGCATCTTTGTTGACGCTTCCATGAGTTGCCTCCCTTCAAAGCTAATGAGAGGGAGATGGAGGTGCATTAGGACATTTTGCATCGCATAATCAGCAGTCATGCATGCCGCTTTCAGGCGAGCCTGCTCGTCCCCGAGATCGGCGTCAAACTCCCCCGGAAATTCATCACGAGCCTTCATTGTTGAGACGTTATCAGGTGTGATCCATTCGCCCTCCCCGTCATCATCAGAGGGAGGGTCCTCGAAAAGTGGGGCCACTTCAAGAGCCGGAGGGCGAGATCCAGAGGGCTCTTCTGGGAGTTCTGATATCTGAAGACCAGACAAATCTAGAGATTCCTCATCTCCATGGTTGTCCTTGTTTGGGTTTGCGTCGCCATCGTCCGCATCGTTAGTATCAATGCCCGAAGGCTCCAAAGACGAGGGGTCGGGATTATTTGTCGCATTACTTTCCTGGTAGGATCCAGGATCCTTTTGGGTGGGTTCTGGCTGTTCGGGGTTTGATCCCTAAAGACAGAGTCATTCAAGACATAATCCGCAAGGCCTAGATTAGACTCACAGATTTCTCTGAAAAGTTGGATGTAGAAGTAGTGGAGTCAGCCTCAGATGACGCTTTGGTGTGAACGGTATGTGCCAAGGCCAACACAAGCAAATCCGTGCTGGAGAGGACACCGTAGTCCCCAGATTTCTTCGCTGCCTCGGAAACTATAAAAGAAACATCAGTAGGGAACTCCCAAAAAACACCATATTTCCGCGCCTTTATGGAATGATAAGAGATTTGGGTTGACAACTTTGATGTCGACGCCTAGCAGCGGAAGTCTTTCGAGGTACGCTCTGGCATGTGACGACTGCACCTCAGTGATAACCTGAGGTACCGTCACATATGCCTTAGCTATTCCCCTAAGGGCTACCTCATGAACTAGCGGCCCCGTATCAAGGATAAGTGTGTCTATTCGAGGGGTGGACTCGGAGCCCATTTTTTAGATGTGGCAGTGCAGTAGATCATTTGCAACCGAATTCGCCATGATTAGGCACTCCAACTCCAAGTAGGCAGGACTCCAGCCTCTACGACTTCGTAATATTATAGTCGCTGCATGCCATCAGCTGTCACATTAAATACAAAAGGCCCACCCTCTCTCGATCCGTTGAAGTTGTTCTCTGCCTTCGACTTTCTTTCCTTCCCACTAAGCGCCTGTTTTTTCCACAACGGTCCCCCTGATGTCTCATTCTGATTTCGGGCTGTTATTGCAGTGTCGATCAGGGCGCTTCCAACACGGATCCACTTAGTTGTCGCCCTGTGGGCGCGTCATTTTAATGCATTGGTCACCGCTGAACATTTGCCATTCCGCTGACAAACCGGAATCGAATCAGGACTCTGAGTCTGACTTCCTCACATTCATGTATGATGCATGTTCCTTCGCAGGTACATACACAGCAATGGGGTGTGGTTGTGGCATGTGCATTCGCGCTCAGCTCGTATATATGGGCGCTTGTGTTATATGAATGTGCATACGCAGCGAACTGTCATTACTTGTGCACCCGCTTAAGATGCAGTACCCAGCTGGAAAAGCTCAGTTAAATGACTCCGCAGTCGACACAATCCCTAGCTCCACATAAAATCCTCGGGTGCCCCCGGCCCTGTACTCGTATCTTTTCCCTCGCATCTACCACAGGCTTCGGGATATCTGGCTGTCCTCTCGTACGCCGTTCCTCAGGCTGCCTATGGCTTTCTGCATACTGATTATTCACGTATGGTGAGTTTGCAGGTCTAGCAGTTTTCTAGACCTGATATTTCATTTCAATCCTTTTTCTTCCTAGCATCAGCCGCACGAATCGGCCTCAGTGCCTTCTTTATTTGCTTCGCGTCCGCTGTTCGTATCTACTCTGTCTATCTTTCTCTGGCGTCCGCCTTATGCTTCGGCTCACATGCCTAGACTCTATTCGGTATCATCAGGATCTAATTTATCCATGCTAGCCCGAGTCTCTGCTGCCTTCGAGTGTGGTACCGATTGTAAGTATTCGGTCTCGCTGAAGGTGAAGGTGTTGTGGTCTTTGGCGGGTACTATCCCGTATATTTAGGTATCGGCGCCATTGTGTGTTTTTTTTGGCTCTTTCCTGTTCTTCACTCTGTTCGCTGGTTGCGTGTTGCTATTGCTTGTTTTTTCTGCCACCATACCCAATCTCTACCTCAGTGTATTTAATCCAGGTTGCTTGGAGACCTCAGCGGTTGTCGGGGCTGTTCGCCAGATTACTTATCCAACAGTACAAGATTTGGCCCTATATACACACTCTACTTCTGGACAAGTCGTCCAGATATATCACCGGGTGTATGGCATGATGTGTACTCAGCAATCATATTTTCGTCCACTGCTGCTGTGCACATTAACAATAATGTCCAACGACATTTCCGGCGCCGATAGGTTCATAAACTTCTATCGCCAAGTGTTGATCCTGAGTACCTTTATGTCAGGTTTCCTTATGGTGAGGCCTTTGTGCCGTCCATTTTTCATCACCTTTTCCTTCGCGGCTAGAATATACGATATCATCATCGATCCTATGGCGGTTATGACAAATATACACAGCAGAGCATCACCAGGTTCGTTAGGTGGTGCTCAATGTGGGTCATATTGATTCAGCGCGAAGTGTATCTGTTGCATGCTGCAAAGCTGACTAGCTCATATATGTGGATTCCCCGACGTTACCAATCCGATACCACAAACAGTGAACGGGGCTTGTACGAAACTGAATTTCTCGATTTCCAAGGGACCTCTCAAATTCGGAGGGAGCAACGGTGTTGAGTACTACGAGTCGAGCATTGAGAAGTATCATTATTTGAGATAGAAATATTGATCTTTCATTTTCGATCTTGTTCAGCAATGCAGTCCGCTAAGCGATAGAGTGGTCTTCCGATTCCAATTTGAATTCAACCAAGTTCGAACCACTATTCTTCTGCCTGGGTCGTTCCCTAGGGGCGTGAAGTTTGAAAACCAATCCAGAACACTGATCGACTATCCTAGGCGACATAGTAGGTGGTGGCTGATGTGACCCGGAGAATTATGAAGGTCTAACACTGAGGCCACTGAAGCACAATCATTTTGAGGTCTTCGCAGTGAGGTCGTACGGTCCTGCAGCAATACCGACTCCCGGAGATGCAAAAAGCGGGGTTTTCAAATTGTGTCCATCGGGGCACTGATGGGGCAATCGATCTGAAGCGTTGGAGGCCCAGGGCTAACATGCAGGTGTAGGATTCTAACATTGCTCATCGTCCCGCCATTCGAGATAGGCATTACACTCCCGAGGGAGATTAATTCGATCTGAGTCGCCGGCTCTGCTCCCACCATTCATTTGGTCGAGGAACATTCACAGAAAAGAGCAACGCCGTTTGCAAAAGAAGTTCACGGAATGGCAGCGACTTCTGAGCGGTCCTTGAGCAATAGCTTTGAGGAGGCATTCCTCCTCGAAACTCTCTTTACCTGGGGACTTATTGGCTGAGATGGCCCGTATTTTGCTGCGGAATAATAAATCATGCTGGACAATGGCTCAGCTAGCTGAATACAATCCCAACCATCGGGGTGTGCAGTTGCACATGGAAATGGGGTGCCAAGAGATGTTCCAAATTCATGCTGGAAATTCAACAATTGGTCTAGCTGGGTCATGGACATTGCCAAAGTGTATATATAGTGGCGGCATTGGGCTCGGATATGTGTCTTGTCAAGATCGAGTTGAAATGGGTGCTTCAATTACTCGTCACTACTTGACATCAATGACGATGGCTCCACAGGCATTCGGTCTACGAACTATTTGATTGTGGTGTCAGGATCTGATTGAAGCTTATTACGTGCTACATGGAGTTGTATACAGTTGGGTTACTTACCTGCACGGAAACATGGGCAATAGTGGGTACAAATAAATGAGTGTTCTTGATATTATGATATTAATAAGTTAGGACCACGATCGGCCGTGAACCAAACAGTCAAGAAAACCCGTAAACGTTTCATCAATATTCCCAAATCAAGAATGACTGTCAACCCCCCACTATTCTCAAACTGAGCCGTGTGCACTACAAGTAGCAACAAGGGAATGCAATGAAAGGGAACATAGGAAGGTCCAAGATTTCAGGGGGACCCAAATTGCTCAAATTAGTGCCTCGGGGTCATGTCGAGGTTAGAAAGAGCGGCGTGTAGTGCGTTGAGCGACCAATCCAAATTCGAGGTGTGTAATCCTGGGTTGATGACAACCAGCTCACGTTAGAGTTTGACGCTTTCCTGGATGAATGGGAGCGCCTTCGAGTACTGTCTGAGATTCGAAAGAGCAAGATATAGATTATTGAGCGACCAAGCCAAATATAGGGTATATGATCCGAGGTGAACGGCAAGCAGGTCACGCCGGAGTTTGACACTTTCCTCAATGAACGGGAGCGCCTCCGAGTGCCATCCGAGATTCGAAAGAGTGCCATATAGACTGTTGCGTGACTGGGCCAAATCTACGTTGTATGATCCTGGGTGAACAACAACTATGTTGCGCTGGAGTTTGACACTTTCCTCGATGAGAGATACAGATCGTTGAGTGACTGAGCCAAATCTGGGGTGTAAGATCCTGGGTGAGCGGCAACCAGCTCGCGCCGGAGTTTGACACTTTCCTCGATGAATGGGAGTGCCTCCGAGTGCCGTCCAAGTTTTGAAAGAGAGAGATATAGATTGTTGAGTGACCGAGCCAAATTTGGGGTGTATGATCCTGGGTGAACGGCAACCAGCTCACGCCAGAGCTTGACACTTTCCATGATGAATGGGAGTGCCTCCGAGTGCCGTCCAAGTTTTGAAAGAGAGCGATACAGATTGTTGAGTGACTGAGCCAAATCTGGGGTGTATGATCCTGGGTGAATGGCAACCAGCTCACGCCGGAGTTTGACACTTTCCTCGATGAATGGGAGTGCCTCCGAGTGCCGTCTGAGATTCGAAAGAGAGAGATATAAATTGTTGAGCGACTGAGCCAAACTTGGGGTGTATGATCCTGGGTGAATGGCAACCAGCTCGCGCCGGAGTTTGACGCTTTCCATGATGAATGGGAGTGCCTCCGAGTGCCGTCCAAGTTTTGAAAGAGAGAGATATAGATTGTTGAGTGACTGAGCCAAATATGGGGTGTATGATCCTGGGTGAATGACAACCAGCTCACGCCGGAGTTTGACACTTTCCTCGATGAATGGGAGTGCCTCCGAGTGCTGTCCAAGATTCGAAAGCGAGAGATATAGATTGTTGAATGACTGAGCCAAATCTGGGGTGTATGATCCTGGGTGAATGGCAACCAGCTCGCGCCGGAGTTTGACACTTTCCATGATGAATGGGAGTGCTTCTGAGTGCCGTCCAAGTTTTGAAAGAGAGAGATATAGATTGTTGAGTGACTGAGCCAAATCTGGGGTGTATGGTCCTGGGTGAATGGCAACCAGCTCGTGCCGGAGTTTGACGCTTTCCATGATGAATGTGAGTGCCTCTGAGTGCCGTCCAAGTTTTGAAAAAGAAAGATATAGATTGTTGAGTGACTGAGCCAAATCTGGGGTATATGATCCTGGGTAGGTGGCAACCAGCTCACGCCAGAGTTTGACACTTTCCTCGATGAATGGGAGTGCCTCCGAGTGCCGTCCAAGATTCGAAAGAGAGAGATATAGATTGTTGAGTGACTGAGCCAAATCTGGGGTGTATGATCCTGGGTGAACGGCAACCAGCTTACGCCGGAGTTTGACACTTTCCATGATGAATGGGAGTGCCTCCGAGTGCCGTCCAAGTTTTGAAAGAGAGAGATATAGATTGTTGAGCGACTGAGCCAAATCTGGGGTGTATGATCCTGGGTGAATGGCAACCAGCTCACGCCCGAGTTTGACGCTTTCCATGATGAATGGGAGTGCTTCTGAGTGCCGTCCGAGATCTGAAAGAGCCGAATATAAAGTGCCAAGTGACCTGGCCAATTCCGGGGTGTAGGACTCTGAGTCCACAGAAACAAGGCAACGGCAAAGCACAACTGAATCCTTTGCTGCCTCATATGCCTCCCTAAATCTCAAAAAAAATCCCAAGTTCAACCGGAGATGGATAAGCACATGAACCAGCATGCAGACAGCATCTTTTGACCTTTGGTCAACCACCAACTGGGAAAACATGAGCTAACTTCATTAACACAATGGATAGTCCACACCTTAGACCACTCAGGGAGTACCGAAATACTGATGTAGCCTTCCATTCTCACACAGACTTCCACCCAGCGAGTGGCTTGCTGACTCAGAAATATGGCAACTGATTTATCGAGCTCTTGCGACCATTCCTGGACTCCACTGAGGTGATAAACTATGCAGCGACATGCATAATGCAAGTGCTCAGATAACTTCTCCGAAGGAATGCGCGGTAGTACATCTTGTCTCCGCAAGCCCTCAATCAGTCCGAGGCCCTCTAAAGAGGAGAGATCCTGATTCAGAATCTCAGTACATCGGAGGGCAATTTTCACATTCTCCTGTCCCACATCTACTGGACCGCAACGAAGGCTGATTAATTGGGGGTCAATCCGTTCTAAAATAAAGTCGCGGAAAGATTGGTGTAAGATGCAAATCGGATTGTCAGGATCCTCAAGTCCTGACAGGAGAGGTGCAAGTTCGGCCAACATGTATCGAACCGACGACTTCAAGGACGGTGACAAAATTGCATCCCAAGCTGCAACAGACAGAGGCTGTTGTGCAACGAAGATTGCTCCCATCACAACCGGATAGTCATGCACAAAATCTTCAACTTGCCAACCACACTTCTTCAGAATGGTTGTATACAACCGATCCATCATTCCCTCAGCAGAAACCGCCGATCCCTTTTCCCCTGTGCTGAGTAGCCCCTCCAGCGTCCGAATAGGGTCCTTGCTAGCCTTCCTCATGTAGCGAAAAATGGTACTGATCCAAATAAACAAGCCACCTGCTCGTTCCAAGATTCCCTCTACCATTTTCTCCTCGTCCTCAAGCTTATGCTGCATATCGGGATGACAATCCTTCAGTGTTTCCAGCTGGGAACGTATATATGTAGCGCAATCGTGCACGTTTGCATCATCCGAGAGATCAATGGAAAGACGATCGATTGGGGAATGGGATGAGAGGAAGCGATTGACACGATCGAATTGTCTTGACGTGATAAAGAACTTTATGGAGGATGGTAATTTAGGCACTTCTTCCCGGAGAATATTCGCAAGGGGCTCAAATGCTTCATCGTCACATTCATCTAAAGCATCGATGATGACCACCATAGGATGGTCCGAAAGTGGCGGTGTATGCAGGAGGGGTGGAGCCACCAATCTCTTGAATTGCATCGCAAACGGTGCTGTTGAGAGTGTAGGATCGTCCTGAAGTGCAGAGATAATGGAGGAGCGATAAACCTGATCGCGCTTTGCTAATGCTCGTGCCATCCCGCTGAACAGACAATCAGGCCGCGACTGCTCACCCGCCTTGAAAAAGAAGCTTAGCAATAGAGAACGATCCCTTGCGCATCGTTCTGCAATCGTGTGCGCAATCGAAGTCTTTCCAGCACCGGCCACAGCAGTGAGTAGCATGACACGGTGCCCGCTGTCCCTAGTGTCGTGGCACCATGCCATGATACGCTCCGTAAGACCCACCCTAGTGCCTTCTAGGCACGCCTGAGTTGAGTCATGATGCGCGACATCAGGGTACCGGAGTCCGCCAAGAATCAAGTCACCTTCGATGACCGACAATTTCACTCCAACCGTCAAATTCGTTCTAAGCTGCATCAGGAAAAATCAGAGGGATCATGGAACGATACCGTGAGGACAATTACCTGAAACGACGTCAATACTTTGTCAAGATCCTTCTTTAGTGAATCAATCCTTCCCGGATCTCTCAAGTGGGACAATGCATTGGTTAAAGCCGACCGCTTCTTTATTTTTGTGTGTCTTTGTTCTATTTCGGACTTGATCTTCTATAGCGCACTGGGACTTGATGTAAACACAAAGACTATCAAGAATGGATGAAACTTACCGATCAAGCTTTTTGGCGCTCTCCACCCATGGCTTTGCCTCTTCCGTTGACGGATCATAGGACTTTATGGCTGCAACTACTTCAGCCACGTTGTCCACGACGTATTTCCCAAAGTCCTCCCATTCCTTATTATTCTCCTTGAACTTCTACCCGACCCAGACCATTAGCCTTTGTTCGCGCGAACCCAGCATGAATAATTACTAACTTGAACCTCGCCAATGATGAGGAGTGCGCCGCTAGTCGCGCTCTTTAGAGGAGGGCACATATAAGCCGCAACATTGATGGCTGTAAGAATTGGTATCGCCATATCGCCTCCCGCTGCGATGATCTCATTGATCTTTCGCCTGAGACCTTCAGCTTTTTGTCGCAGTGACATGATGGTCGATGTTGATAAGTGGATGGAGGAGAGAGATCTTTGGGCATTCAACACACGTGGTGAGCCCCTAAATACTCAAGGCCCATGAGGCCGGCCTTTGTACGATTATGGAAGGATACTAGTTGGATGCATTGAGTGCGAACGAGGAAAGGAGACTCAGCGGCAAGCGCCGGCGGGATCTTACCTTAGTCTCGTTGCTACATGCCATCCGCTGTCATATTAAGCACTAAAAGCCCACCGTCTCTCGATTCATTGAAGTCATTTTCTGCCTTCGATTTATTTCCTTTCCATTATGCGCCTGTTTTTGGACTCCGCACGCCCTGGAAGTTCGCACTGAAGACGTTCCGTAATAGGCAGACTCCAGCCTCTATTAGTTCCGTAACGGTCCCCCCTGATGTCTCATTCCGCTCTCGGGTTGTTATTGCAGTGTCGGTCGGGGTGCTTCTAACACGGATTCACGGTTGTCACCCTGTGAACGCGTCATGGGTCACCTCTGAACGTTTACCAATCAATGAATATGATTGCGCCTGAAGTTCGACTTCTTCCGTTCCCCACCTTCATGTATGATGCATGTTCCTTCGCAGGCACATATACAGCGATGGGGTGTGCATTCGCACTCAGCTCGTATACATGGGCGCTTGTGTTATATAGCTGTACATGCATAGCGAATTGTCATCACTGTGCACACCCTTAAGATGCAGTACCCAGCCGGCGAAGGCCAGCTAAATGGCTCAGTAGTCGGCACTGCACATAAAATCTTCGGGTGCCCCCGGGCCCCGGTACTCCCATCCGCTGCACGCTTTGGGACATCCGGCTGTCCTCTCGTACGCCATGCCTGTCTGTGGCCTTCCGCATACCGATCATCCGCGTATGGTCGGTTTGCAGGTCTAGTAGTTTTCATCTAGACCTGATAATTTTAGTCAGTCTTTGTACTTCCTCGCGTCAGCTGCACGCATCGGCCTCAGTGCCTTCTTCGCGTCCGCGGTCCGTGCTTGCTCTGTCTATCTTGCCTTGGCGTCCCCCGTATGCTTCGGCTCCTATTCCTAGAGTCTGTTCGGTATATCCTCAGGTTCTCAATTTCGGTTTTTTTTTTGGCTTGACTCTTTTTGCCACCTTCGAGTGCGGTGCTGATTGTAAGTATCCCGTGTATTTATGTATCGGCGCCACTGTGTGTGTGTGTTTTTTTTTTGGCTCTTTCCTGTTCTTCACTCTGTTCACCCCTTGTGCGTTGCTTTTACCTGTTTTTTTTTTCTGCCACCACTCCCGATCTCCACCTGGTGGATTAAATCCAGGCTGCTTGCGAATTCAGAGCCTTCGGATTAGACCGAGGCTCAGTCGCACATGAAAAATGCAAGGGCTCACGTACCAAGTCCTCTTGGCATGCCCGCGTGCGGCCGAGCGCCGGCGACAATGCGGCAATTTTATGGTAGATTCTTACGGTCCCCGAGACGATTTCAACTGGCATCCATTACTGGCGTCGCGATCTCACCGCTGCTCTAGTGCTTCATTCGCAAGTGCAGTAGGTGAAATGGCGGAGACGCAGCTTACCTCACCGCTCACACAGGTGACAATGCCACTGAGGATGAGGCACAACGCCCGTGTTCTAAGCACCACTCCTGTGTCCCATTTTGCCAAGTACTCAAAGCATAGTTCTCGGGATGGTTATTCTTCTCTGGTCCCTGGCACCCCACTCAACAGGTACAAGGGAGCTATCATCGCAGCAGCATCGCTCTTCATGTACAAGCGGGCTTGGTTACATTGCCATCAGGGCGTTTGATTGGTATCTATGCCGCGGGATCGACTTCCACTTGCTAGACAGGCAGTCATTCGCCAGATTACTCATCCAACGGCACGAGATTTGGCCCTATACTCTCCACTTCTGGACAGGTCGTCCAGATGCATCATCGGGTGTATGGCCCGATGTGTACTCAGCAATCATATTTTCGTCTACTGCTGCCGCGTACAACAATAATAATTTCCAATGACATTTCCAGAGATGCGGATGCACACTCTTGGTTGCGCGCCCCGATACAGGAACAAACTTTGCTGCTGTGGTCAGAGAAGCTTATGGAGTCATTGAGGCGCCGATAGGTTCATAAACTTCTATCGATCCTGAGTACCGATTTACTAGTTTTATATCAGGTTTCCAGTCGTTATCTTATGGCGAGGCCTTTGCGCCGTCGCAAGGGCTCCGTCCAACCTGTGGATATGTTATAGGGCCGCTTCTTTGAGGTCCATATGAGGCGACCCCAGGCCTCCCACCAGTTGACACCACAATCCCTGTTATTTTTCATCACCCTTTCCTTCGCGGCTATATCATCATCGATTATATGGCGATTGCGACAGATATATACAGCAGAGCATCACCAGGTTCGTTAGGTGGCGCTCATTGTGGGTCATATTGATTCAGCGCGAAGTGTATCTGTTGCATGTTGCAAAGCTGACTAGCTCCTCGACGTTACCAATTCGATATCACAAACAGTGAACTGGACTCGCACGAAACCGAATTTTTCAATTTCCAAGGGACATCTCAAATTCGGAGGGAGCAATGGTGTTGAGTACTACGAGTCGAGCGTTAAGTATCAATACTAATCTTTCATTTCTGATCTCGTTCAGCAATGCAGTCCACTAAGCGATAGAGCAGTCTCCCGATTCTGATTCAACCAAGTTGGAACCGCTATCCTTCTGCCTGGGTCGTTCCCTTGGGGCGTGAAGTTCGAAAACCAACTTGGAACACTGATCGAAAATCCTAGTAGGTGGCAGCTGATCTGATCCTGAGAGTTATGAAGATCTAACACTGAGGTCACTGAGGCATAATGATTTTGAGATCTTCGCAGTGGGGTCATACGGTCCTTGAATACCAATACCGACTCCCGGAGATGTAAAAAGCGGGATTGTCAAATTGTGTCCATCGGGGCACTGACGGGGCAATCGATCTGAAGCGTTGGAGGCCCAGGGTTGACAGGTGGGTGTAAGATTATAGCATTGCTTATCGACCCACCATTTGCGATAGCCATTACAGAGTAATTCTGAGTCGCCGGCTCTGCTCCCTCCATTCATTTGGTCGAGGAGCATTCACGGAAAAGTGCAACATTTGCAAAGTAGTCTACGTAATGGCGGCGACTTCTGCGCGGTTCCTGAGCATTGAAGAGGTATTCCTCCTCGAAACTCTCTTTGCCTGGGGATTTATTGGCCGAGATGGCCCAGGTGGTATACATTTCTCTGCGGAATAATAAATCATGCTGTGCTGTCTTTGGCAATGGCTCAGCTAGTTGAATGCAATCCCGACCATCTGTTGCACATGAAAATGAGATGTTTCAAATTCAGGTAACAACAAGTGGCAGATTTTCTTTTTGTGGTGACGAGTGATGCCTACACATTACTGACGGACGGCGGGGTGAGGTTTGAGGGTGCTGAGCCTTCCTACCCTTTGTGCGCCTTTTATGCGGTTGAGACACGTCAGCGACGAGTTCGACACCGTCTTTTTCTCCTTCAGAACTCTTGTACAAGTCTGAGGTGAGAGCGATAGGTTTTTACTACATATCCTGGCACCAGCAGTAGTACCCAGCACCGCAATTTCATGGTGACTCGGTGCATACTCATGTAAACCGATTTCCATGTGAATGCGTGCAACGACCGCAGTGACACTCCGCAGCCCGGGCAAGAGCTCTGTGCGCCTTGACTTCTTAAACTCACACTATCCACATTAACAGGGTTATGATACCAGCATACTACGAGGTTTGCTCCATGACATGCAATACGGAAGAGTTGGAGGAACATGGAGGGAAGAACGATCCATTGACCGACGATAGCTTCGAAACTACTTATGTAGCGGGGTTTCGAAGGAGCAAATAGATTGGAAGTGCGGCTGTTGGTCTAGCTGGGTCATGGGGATTGCCAAAGTGTACATAGTGGCGGCGTTGGGCCCAGACACGGGTTTATGCCCGGAATTGATGGTAGTAGGTTGTAAACAGTGAACGGCAGTCAGCTCAAAGAGTGCAAATTGCGGAGTCTTGTCGAGGATATGTGCCGAGGAGTCGGGGTTGAGCTGAAGTGGCCAGCTACTTGACGTCAATGACTCGAGCTAGAACATCATAATCGATCTACCCCATGCTTCAGACTTCCCACTTCACTCAAATGCAATGGCAATGGTTCCACAGGCATTTGTTCTACGAACTACCTGTGGTGTCAGGATATTACCTATCCGATTGCGATTGAAGCTTATTACGTGGTACATGGAGTTGGGTTATTATTAAGTTAGGATCACGATCAGTTGTGAGCCGAACAGTCAAGAAAACTCATAAACGTTTCGTCAGTAGTCCCAAACCAAAAATCAATGTCAACCCCCAGTATTCTCAAACTGAGCTGTGTGCACTACAAGTAGCAAACGAGGGAATGGATTGAAAAGGGAAATAGGAAGGTCTCAGGGGGACCCAAGTTGTTCAAATTAGTGTCTCAGAATCACGTCCGAGGTCAGAAAGAGCGGTGCGTAGTGTGTTGAGTGCCCTATCCAAATTGGAGGTGTGTAATCCTGGGTTGATGACAACCAGCTCACGGTAGAGTTTGACGCTTTCCTTGATGAATGGGAGCGCCTCCGAGTGCCGTCCAAGATTCGAAAGAGCGTTATGTAGACTGTTGAGTGACAAAGCCAAATCTGGGGTGTATGATCCTGGGAGAACGGTAACTAACTCGAGCTGAAGTTTGACAGCTTCCTGAATGAATGAGAGCGCCTCCGAGTGCCGTTCAAGATTCGAAAGAGCTTCATATAGACTGTTGAGTGACCGAGCCAAATCCGGGGTGTATGATCCTGGGTGAATGGCAACGAGCTCGCGCTGGAGTTTGACGCTTTCCTCGACAAATGGGAGCGCCTCCGAGTGCCGTCCGAGATTCGCAAGAGCGGCATATAGTTTGTTGAGTGACCAAGCCAAATCAGCGTTGTATGATCCTGGGTGGACAGCAACTAGGTCGCGCCGAAGTTTAACGCTTTCCTCAATGAATGGGAGCGCCTCCAAGTCCCGTCCGAGATTCGAAAGAGCGGAATATAGACTGCCAAGTGATAAAGCCAAATCTGGGGTGTATGATCCTGGGTGAACAGCAACTAACTCGCGCTGAAGTTTGACGCATTCCTCGATGAATGGGAGCGCCTCCGAGTGCCGTCCGAGATTTGAAAGAGAGAGATATAGATTGTTGAGTGACCGAGCCAAATGTGGGGTGTATGATCCTGGGTGAATGGTAACCAGCTCGCGCCGGAGTTTGACGGTTTCCTCGATGAATGGGAGTGCCTCCGAATGCCGTCCAAGTTTCGAAAGAGCATTATATAGACTGTTGAGTGAAAAAGCCAAATCTGCGTTGTATGATCCTGGGTGAACAGCAACTAGGTCGCGCCGAAGTTTGACGCTTTCCTCAATGTATGGGAGTGCCTCCAAGTGCTGTCCGAGATTCGAAAGAGCACCATATAGACTGTTGAGTGACCAAGCCAAATCTGCGTTATATAAGCCTGGGCGAATGGCAACTAGGGCGCGCTGAAGTTTGACGCTTTCCTCAATGAATGGGAGTGCCTCTAAGTGCCGTCCGAGTTTCGAAAGAGAAGAAAATAGATTGTTGAGTGACGAAGCTAAATATAGGATGTATGATCCTGGGTGAACAGCAACGAGCTGGCGGTAGAGTTTGACCCTCTCCTCGATGAACAGGAGTGCCTCCGAGTGCCGTCCGAGATCCGAAAGAGCTAAATATAAAGCGCCAAGTGACCTGGCCAATTCCGGGGTGTAGGACTCTGAGTCCACGGAGACAAGGCAACGGCAAAGTACAACTGAATCCTTTGCTGCCTCATATGCCTCCCTGAATCTTAAAAAAAATCCCAAGTTCAACTGGAGCCGGATAAGCAGATTGGCCAGCATGCAGACAGCAGCTTTTGACCTTTGGTCAACCACCAGCTGGGAAAATATGAGCTAAGGCCATTCACACAATTGATAATCCACACCTTAGGCCACTGAGGGAGTATCGATATACTGATGTAGCCTTCCGTTCTCACACACACTTCCGCCCAGCAAGTGGCTTGCTGACTGAGAAATATACCAACTGATTTATCGAGCCCATGCGACCGTTCCTGAACTCCACTGAGGTGATAAACAGTGTGACGACATGCATAATGCAAATGCTCGGATAACTTCTCTGAAGGGATGTGCGGGAGCACATCTTGTCTCTGCAAGTCCTTAATCAGTCCAAGGCCCTCTAAAGAGGAGAGATCCTGATTCAGAATCTCAGTACATCGGTGGGCAATTCTCGCATTCTCCCGTCCCACATCTACTGGATTGCAATGAAGGCTGATTAATTGGGGATCGATCCGTTCAAGAATAAAGTCGCGAAAAGATTGGTGTAAGATGCGAATCGGATTGTCAGGATCCTCAAGTCCTGACAGGAGAGGTGCAAGTTCAGCCAACGTATATCGAACTGACGACTTCAAGAACGGTGACAAAATTGCATCCCAAGCTGCAACAGATAGAGGTTGTTGTGCAACGAGGATTGCTCCCATCACAACCGGATAGTCGCGCCCAAAATCTTCATCTTCCCAACCACACTTTTTCAGAATGCTTGAATACAACCGATCCATCATTCCCTCAGCAGAAATTGCCGACCCCTTTCCCCCTGTGCCAAGCAGCCCCTCCAGCGTCCTCATAGGGTCCTTGCTAGCCTTCCTCATGTAGCGAAAAATGGTACTGATCCAAATAAACAAGCCACCTGCTCGTTCCAAGATCCCCTCTACCGTTTTCTCCTCATCATCAAGCTTATGCTGCATATCGGGATGACAATTCTTCAGCGTTTCCAGCTGAGAACGTATGTATGTAGCACAGTCCTGCACGTTTGCATCTTCCGAGAGATCAATGGAAAAACGATCAATAGGGAAATGGGATGAGAGGAAGCGATTGACACGATCGAATTGTCTTGATGTGATAAAGAACTTTATGGACGATGGTAATTTAGGCACTTCTTCCCGAAGAATATTCGCAAGGGGCTCAAATGCTTCATCGTCACATTCATCCAAAGCATCAATGATGACCACCATAGGACGGTCCGAAAGCGGAGGGTTATGCAGGAGGGGTGGAGCCACCAATCTCCTGAATTGCATCACAAACGGTGCTGTTGAGAGTGTAGGATCGTCCTGAAGAGCAGAGATAATGGAGGAGTGATAAACTCGATCGCGCTTTGCCAACGCTCGAGCCATCCCACTGAACAGATAATCAGGCCGCGACTGTTCGCCTGCCTTGAAAAAGAAGCTTAGCAATAACACACGTTCCATTGCACATCGTTCCGCAATCGTGTGTGCGATGGAAGTCTTTCCAGCGCCGGCCACAGCGCTCAGCAATGCCAGCCGATTCTCGCTATCCGCGGTGTTACGACACCAGGCCATAATATGTTCAATGAGACCGACCCTAGTGCCTTCTAGGCAAGCCTGAGTTGAATCGTAGTGGGCGATATCGGGGTATCGGAGTCTACCAAGAATCGAGTCGTCTTCCATCGCCGACAATTTAACTCCAATTGTTAGGTTTGTCCTGAGCTACATCGGCAGAAAATAAGAATGGTTATGAAACGACGCCGAGACAAACATTACCTGAAACGACGCTAATGCTTTGTCAAGATCCTTCTTTAGGGAATCAATCCTTCCGGATCTCTCAAGTGGGACAACGCATTGATTAAAGCCGACCGCTTCTCTATTTTTGTGCGTCTTTGTTCTATTTCGGACTTGATCTTCTGTAGCGCACTGGGACTTGATGTAAACACAAAGACTATCAAGAATGGATGAAACTTACCGATCAAGCTTTTTGGCGCTCTCCACCCATGGCTTTGCCTCTTCCGTTGACGGATCATAGGACTTTATGGCTGCAACTACTTCGGCCACGTTGTCCACGACATATCTCCCAAAATTCACCCATTCTTTCTTATTCTCTTTGAACTCCTACCCAACCCAAACTATTAGCGCTTCGTTCGCGTGAAGCCAACATGAATAATTACTAACTTGAACTTCGCTGATGATGAAGAGTGCACCGCCAGTCGCGCTCTTTAGAGGAGGGCATACACTAGCCGCAGAATCGACGGCTGTGAGAATTGGTATCGCCATATCGCCTCCCGCTGCGAGGATATCATCGATCTTTCGCCTGAGACCCTGAGCCCTTTGTCGTAGTGACATGGTCGATGTTGACAAGTGGGTGGAGGAGAGAGATTTTGGGCGCTCAATACACAGCCCCTAAATGCTCAAGGCCCGAAGCATTTGTACAATTATGGAAGGATGGATGCATTTAGTGTGCCCAATCATATCGTGGCTGCCATCCGTGGGACATTTAATTATTTGGGGGACAGATGATAACCATCGAGTGTATGGGGAACAGTATCAGGCCCTTAGAAAAGCAAGCAGACTGAGCACCGAATACGAACTCCGCACGTAACCAGAGAAAGCATTGCCACGGTCACTCTGCTCGTGTAGCGGCAAGCGCCGGGGGGATCTTTCCTTACTGCTCGCCGTCTCCCAAATCATTGAACTGGCTCTCTGCCTTCGATCTTCATTAAGCGCCTGTTTTTGGACTATGGAAGTGCGCACTGCAGACGTTCCGTAACCCCCGATGTTTCGTTCCGCTCTTGGGCTGTTATTCCAGTGACAGGGTGCTTCCAACACGGATCCACTAGCTTGGTTGCCGTACTCTTAAGTTCGACCTTTCCGTCCCCCACCTTGTATGATGCGTGTTCCTTCACGGGCACGTTTATAGCGATGGGGAGTGTTGCGGAATGTCCATTCGCACTCCGCTCGTTGCTTGTGTTATATAAACGTGCATGCGTAGTGAACTGCCATTACTTATATATACACCCGCTTAAGATGCAGTACCCCCAGCCGCGAAGCTCAGCTAAGCATGGTTTAGTAGTCACCCCAATCCCTAGCTCTAGCTCCACATAAAACCCTCGGGATTGCACAACTAATTGGTTGATCCGGACCTGGGAAGAACATTGTATGGTATAGCGTAACTGGAATCAAGGAGCACTGGGTTTGACGAAGAAGAGTGGATCCGATTATATCACTGTGGAACATCAATCTCCTTGTTTGTATTTATCCTTAGCAATAGTTTACCCTGTTG